>NC_092845.1:2985154-4449529 GCF_039878825.1 Excalfactoria chinensis
TCAGTCTGCACCCATTTTTTTTCCCTTCATAAAACCAAAATAAGTAACATATCTATTTCACATGAGAAAGAAATGACTCTGAACCATAATTAACGCTTGTAGAGAGCCCTGATAGGTTATAAGGCGCAGAAGAACCTCAGAGCACAGTCATCCTACACACCCCCCAGTCCTCTGTCACAGCCTTTTTCACCAGCAGTGACTTTCTTTTTAAAGAGAGGCTGGAATTATTTCAAAGATAAACACAAAATAGTTTTCCAGGTGTTCTTGTACTCCAGCTATGGCCCACGCTTGCCACAGTTTGAAAAATAGAATTAAATTAAATTAAACAAGGGGGGGGGAGCATATTTCTCCCAACAACAAAAAGATATTTGTCTCGTCTATTGCTTAAGAGTTGAACCAAAAGGTAGAACACCAAAATATTTTTGGTGGTGGCGACAGTGGTGAGAATTCAGGTCTGTTCCTATTCCCAGCCCTGCTGCTCGACGTGCTCAGGGTTTGAGTTTCTCCATCTCTCTGTGCCTTCTTTTCTTGCTGGCCTTATCTGTTTAGACTGCTGGCTCCTGGGGACGGGGAGCCTCTTCTCACAGGGCATCTACAGGATGCCAAACCATTTAGGTTCTGCTGTCAGACAAGTAACAGGCTTGGGAACCTGAACACAGGGGAAGGCTGAATGCCTGTTGCCCTTACCTGTGGTGAAACTAGACACTGAGCTCCTAACGTACTATAACTAGTTTTCACGGGTGCTGAGAATACTATAAACTAAAAGGCCACATATCAGGAGACGTGTGACAGAGAGCACAAATGTCAGAACATGGGGAAGATGCAGCAACATCTGAGGACTTACGTTTGGGCCAGCAGACACCGCTCAGCCTTTGCATGCCAGAAATAGCAGCGGGACGCAAGCAGAGCAGCCAGTCTCCCCACTCCTGGTGCCAGTCTGTACTTCTGCATCACTGAACATTGCAGTGCAGGCTCTGTTACATCCTAAGTTTAAATTTAGTTGTTTTTACAACACAGAGACAGGGTAACATTCGTATGAGGTTGAAAATGAAGAAAAACAATCCGAATATGAGGTCACTTAACCTATTATGACAATAAATGACACTCTTTAAATAGGATTTTCCAAGTGTAATAACATCCTTTTCAAGTTGATTGTGTTCTTATCAGAGTAGCATTCAAATATAAATATTGTCAGTTTTAAGGCTGTATAGCTAATGAATGTATATGTCAGCATGGCAGCAGTCCATATGAAATCTATCTTCATATAGATATACAGTATGCTCACTTGCAATTCCAGCATGACATGCAACATGGCAGACTGAACAATTAGCTCTGTGCTAGGAGGGGTTGCCCACATGCAACCAACCGCAGCACATCATTGTTTGATCACTTTCCTGCTCCATTACCAGTTTTAAACAACGAAGAGACAACTTAGTAATGGAAACCCATTCTTTGAACAACTCTTGCCTTTTTTTCCCAGATGTAAACTATTGCTATGTAAGCCATTCCCAATTAATATGGGGCCCCCATGGGAAAGCCACTGCCTGTCTACTGATTTCATTTCCTACATCTTCTCTCGTTAAAATCACAATTCCACTCTCCAAAACGCAAGGGCAAAAAAAGATCCTTTGTTTTATCTTCACAAGATGACAGCGTTTTTTTCCCTTGCCGTTTTCTTGCAGGAAGATGTATTAGCACTACATTTGCTCCTCCATGCGGTGGGATTTCTTAAATAAAAACGTATGTTATATATGTATGGACTTGGAACCGGAGCTGCATTAGCCTATTAACTATCCACATTTGCTTCAGACTTGGCCAGCCACCTAGAAAACCTGCCAAGACCTTTCTGGCAGCCTTCTCCCAACAGTTCCAGGAAAACATGGAATATTCAAAGAATTTTAGGGCCTCCCGGCTTCATTTGTCACCACTCTTGTTGCCCACTTATTGCTAAATCACAGGCAAATTGCTCTAATGCCCTATTAAAGATTTAAAAGCAGCCTTCTCCACAGCAGGGTATACGAGGACAAACCCACGCTCATACGGCTGCTGTCCGAGCGCAGGCAGGCCGTGAGGCCTCGCAGTGAGGAAAGGGACTGCTTGACAAACTCCAAAGCTCACGACTGAATTCTCTCATGTTTGGAGATGTTAAAGCTCTCTCAGACACCCAAGCAAAGGAGAGATTCGTTTTCTCCCCAGTGTTATGCTGATAAATTGTCATTGAGGTTTCGTGCCCGCGTCGTACAGGCCGCAAAGAAATCGTGCGTTGCACCAGGACTCACAGCCCCATTGGGCATGGGGCACTGCTTGAGCAATGCCACAAGGATGGGCTGGAGTCCCATTGCCTACAGCTTGTCTGGGAGCCGTCTTAAAGCCTCACAACGACCAGGTGGCAGGATTCTACACCAAGATGCAGAGCAGGATTCACCTGCACTGCAACTGGATCCCTCTGCTTTGCAATCTAAGCCAGGATCTAATGCCTTTGAAAGCACGACAGCAAAAAGGCAAAAAAATCCTGCATGAATTAAGCTATTCCTCCAGCCTCATCCATGGAAGAAGGAAGAGAACACAAGTCTCCAATTTTGACATGAAGTTCAGAGTGATCCTTTAGGAAATACCACCAGCATTGGGCCCCCAGTGATTTATTACAGTTAGAGCTCACTGACCGGTGCCATGTGTCATAGAACCCTACAAACAGAAGTGATTCAGCAGTCAAACTGCATCCTTACCAGCACAGCAAGCAGCAGACACTGATCTTATTTTTTCCACTAAACCTACGCTAAGGTTAATTTCTTACTCAGTAACTATTCTCACATACAAATGAAGGGAAACACGTGACTGAAATATCTTAGTTCCCTTAATAATTAGTTCTCCTTTCACATTTCAAAAGCCACTGGGAAGGCAATTTCCAAAATCAACTCAAACCACAAGATCTGTAGCAGATAGCAATTGTGCCTTGCCTTCTCCCTTCCCGTTTCCTTCCTGTTCTTCCTTTCTTCCTTTTTCTCTTTTTTGAGATCCTGTCTCCAAATCTAACAACTTCACTTATGGGAGGAAATAGAAAGCCAAGGGGAAGCTGTGGCATGTGTCAGACTACAAACAGCACTACTGCAAACCACTCTTTGAGCCACAACTGCTATTCCTCATCAGACGAGATGAGAAGCCACTTCAAACACAAGGAAAAAAACCCAACTCTTTAAAATACACCCACATCTGGGGCATTAACCCAGGAATGGGTTTGACCTTCTGCTTGCCACAATTACTTAAACTCACTAAGGCCAAAGAACACAGACTGTCTGCCTACAGCATTCATGCACTGAATGGAGGGACCCAAAACTCGTACCAAGCTGAGAGCCACAGATTTCCAGGCAGCATGATTTAAAAGAGCCAGCTTCACCTGCCTCTGCTTTCTTTACTGTACAGTGGTCACACAAGCCTTCCCCATTGCGCACAGCAGCTATAAGCAACTGCAGGTGGACCGTGCTGTTGGGTAACTATTATCAATATTGCTCCATCAACCCTTCATTATGATTTGTCAGTGTGAACTTGAGGCACAGCCAAGAGCTGGCCTTCCCACTGGTTCTCCCCTAATCCTGAACTGCTGCACTTCATTCATTCTAAGCCTTGAAACATGAAGTCTAAACTCAGCTCTGAATTAGCATCATTCTGCATATGCTTATTAAAAACGTCAGTATCTAACCTGTCCTAGACTTGCAAACTTCTTGGTCCCATTAACTTCTAAAAGCAATTAGGTTCATTTTTAATTAAGTACCGGTGAAAAAGAATTGCCTTTTAATACATGTTCAATTTGTCACCATTTACTTTCACTGTGTGTCTCCTTGTGCTCACTTTGCAAGACTACGAGAATTTCTCACTCTACCTCCTCATTATTCCCTTTCTTTTCATTATGATGTAAATTTGTTTTCCTTTCTAATGGGAATGGTTCCTCTATGCCCATTTCGGATATCTCCATGCTTAGGCCCATTTTTGCTGGCATCTTTTTGAACCACTCAGGTTTGGTAGCACAGCTCCTGCTCTGCATGCCTCACCGATTTTGGTTGCAGAAATACAGACAGCACTCAGTTGAATTTCATGTCAATACAGTGCAGGGGTGCATCCACTCCATGTTTATAACAAGACCAAGCTCTAGAATACTCAGAAAAGCTCCCATTGAAGGCCTGAGTACTGAATTGGCATTGGATTTTGGAACAACAGGCAACAGGGACTGATTGCCTAGCAGAGATTCAAGGAGGAAAATGCAAAAGCAAAAGAAGAAAATATATATATATATATATATATATATATATATATAGTCTGTCTTTACCAAATGTCTGCCTGACTGGTTAAGGCTTTTTTGGACGCTGTCAGCTGCATGTGTAAAAAATGGCCCATTCACAAAAATACACTTACACTACAATTGTTAGACATGACATTTACACGTCACTGTTAATTATAAATGACTTGATCCTGACATTTCATTAATACATTATGAAAGCCATAATGAAACCCTATGAGCCGTGTGTCACACCTGTAACAAAGACAAGCTGTAGAGAAATCACAGTCATGTCACCAGACCTTGGCAAAGGGTGGAAGGAGAAAACGGCAGTGGGGTGACTCACGCTTGGAGTGGGCTTATCCTCAGCAGCCTGGAAGGGACAGGGGGAAGCCCCACAGCCCAACATCAGCTCCTATGCAGCGTGATGCAGTCGTTCTGTTACCTGAACACAGGACTCTATGAGAATGTAGATGGAAAATGGAAATCAAGGACCCGATATCGGCCATACCCACCCTGCCTTTAAATTGCCATTTGAGACGAGGTTGGAGCATCTAGCTGGAGACAAAAGTGTTTTTCTTCAGAGGTAGAAGGAAGAAGGGAGAGATAGAAGCAAGCGGGAGGCTTACCATGTTTAACACCAAATTTCTGAATCTCTCCTTCTCTGCCCCAGAAACCTGATTCTTGGACTTATTTAACCAAGAAACAGGGCCATGACATTGCACAAAGAGGCTAATTTCACATGTAAAAATCTGATTCGCTTCGGGAGAATGCATTTGATATTATGATTCCATGAAGCTAAATATATGCACCTTGCACTGCCTGGAGATCAGGGGAGGCAGGGCAACCAGAAGTCCTGTTTTTGGTCAAAAAAGAAAAATGTAAAAGAAAATAAACCTCAATAAAAATGACGTATAATGTAATAACATCTTTTGGACTATGTGAAATCTCCAACCCTTGGAAGTTTCTATCAGGAAGTTAAATGCTGGCAGCCCAACACCAAGCATCCAGACTGGAGTCTCTTGAAGACTCACTCTGGAAGTGCTGATCTTCATCCGGTTTCATACTTGAGCTGCAAATCTACTGCAGATCTATGATAAGGTGAGAGTGAGAATGAGAAGGGAAAAAAGAGGTCAAAAAGAGACGTGTGCTCAGATCTCCGCTCTGGCCTCAAGCTGTTCATTTCACACAGACAAGTGCCTGAATGCAGAGCTGGTCTCTACCACCTAATTCTTCTATTTTCCAGTTGCACTGTAATCAATATCTGTATCTAATGGAAAGGAGATATTTTTCCCCTCATAGGTTATACTTTGTGACTCGAACGCAGACAAAAAGAACTTCCTCCTTCAGCAATTTGCAACTTCAAAAGAAGAGAGGAGCCCATTTCCGAGGTCCGGGCTTTGAATCTCTGTAATGAAATTGTCTTATTTTTAACTGTCTGAGCAGCTTTCAAGCAGAAGCGTGTTAGAATTCATATTAATTTGTGCAGCACCCTATCATCATCGTAATTTAGCTCACAAGGTTGCTGTGCTTGGAATTCCAGTTATGACATGAATTCTATACATTTTATACAGATTTATAAATGGCATCAATAGAACACTTAGGGCCTTATTCATTAAACAATGAGTCATTCTGGCATTCCATTCTATTTCATCCCAGTTCTTGCAAAACTTTTATGTATAAATTTGACTGTACTTAATGCATCTGATTTAGCAGCAGAAGTGTTGCAGCATAGTTTCAGCTGGGTGTGGAAGCAGATGAAAGGCATTGTTTGAGGGGAAAAACACAAAAGAAAGATCCCTCTAACACTGAAAGTTGAATTTCAGTTTCCTTTCTAAAGGGTGAGCATTCAAGGCCCGGCAGGCAGCCCTGCCCTGATTTCTCACTGCCACAGGTTGGTTGGCCCATCGAAGAACAGCTTGAGGCAGCTCAGAAGACGCCATAAGAGGCTCCACGACATCCCTTAGTAAGCAGTTTACAGCTGTGACATCAGCAAATCCTAATAATGACACTGCAGGACCACAACAAGCAGTTTTCAGAACAACTTCCCTAGTGACCTAGAACCAAAGTAAGACCCATTACCTATCTGTGAGGAACCTATAGTACTAATAGTCACTAGCAGCATGTCTACAGATTGCTCCCCTCCTTATAGTTCAGTCGCTTCAGAGCATCTCATGGTATTTTACCTGCTCTTCATTCTTCCAGCTATCCTCCCAACTATACAGGATGCATGGTTGTAAATTTTACACAGCTTGCTGGAGCACAATGGTCTCAGAAGTCACTTCTGCTCTGTCAAATTTGGCTGGTGATAGAAAATGGTCTCGGAAGGGTTTGGGAAGGGAGAGGGCATGGATACAGGAATGCACATGAACTAAGTGAGCACATTGGCTGCCTTTCCATTGGAAACCATTCCAAGACCTTATCGCTCCTTGGATGCTTGCAGTTTTCTTCATTAGGTATACAGGCATCAGAGTCTATTTTGGGTCTTATTAACCCACAGTAAATATGGAATCAATTTCACTACACATTCTCTACACTATCTACCAAGGAATCACCACACCATGAAATGCACAACACTATTTACACTCATTGCCCATAACAGAGAATAGGGATGTGTGCTCAAACAAAGCGCACCATCTCATTTTCATTAGTTCTCCCACCATGATATTTCTAGTACTTCCCTTTGTACGTCAGACTTAAAAGGACAAAAATCAGATCAAAGTTTAGATCCCATTATCAAAGGACAAACAATTTTCTAGGGGGTGGATTGTTTCTTTTTCGTCTTACATTCCAATGGAAATGTGCCCTCTGAAAAACAGTTACTGTCTCTCCTACTGTTCACAGGAATAACTGAATAAAAGCTGGGAACGGAACAGCAATGGAAGAGAAGGAAATTAGGACACTTCTGTCTGTTCATTGTGCAAGCTGGGAGAAACAAGACTGGCAATTAAAGGAACCGTTCAGGGCCAGGCACCTTCCTTTTGCTTCCTCCTCTTCTAATCTACAGCTCATGAGCTGCTCCTTTACTCATCGCAAAAGGTCCGTAATTGTAACACTGCCACATTCTCCTGGAAATCTACTTAAATGGCATATGATAGAAGCCATATGATAGAAGCTTAATTACATAGAGAGGGCATATGGAAGGCATATGACATAAGGACATATGGAAGGCATATGATAGAAGGGCATCCGAGGACATATGATGGAAGTCTAATTAATTGACAATACATTCCTCTCATCAGGGGGAGAGCTGGAATGTTGCTTTGTTAGGAAGAAAAATATGCACACTGAATTATGTTTACTGTTAACTCCGCCGTACCACTGACCATTCTCCTCCTTCATTGTTACCTCTTGTTCTTTGGAGCAGACAGATTATTTGATTTACATATCCATCTGCCATTACATTTGATAGCCACAAGTATGTGTGTTAGTACACACAGTCATCATCTTTCAACCTTACAGAGTACCCTTATGGCTGCATGAAGCAGGTCTACAATTCTGCCACCAAAAAAGGAAAACAGGCTGTTCTTATTTGGGAATCATTACCGTTAATATGTAATGTTTTTCTTAGAGAAGTACCAAGCAGGTAAAGAATCGACCATTGCAGAGTGGTGTCCACTAACTCTATGCTGGATGTGGGTCAGCACAGCTTGTAGATTTACATCAGTTGAAAATGTGCACTTCCAGCTGCAACTAGATCTATGGGGCAGAAAAATAGAGCAGCCTAAAGCATATACACAGCAGCAGTCCTAAACGAAACTGATACGATGGAGAAGCAAACCACCTTTACAAGATATGACCAGAAGCATCAGCCTTTGAAATGCCTAGTTTAAATGTAAAAGCCTAGGAAAAAAAACCAACAACCTTGAAAACCACCATTGTAGCTAACTGTGATCATTAATGAAGATCCCTTAAGAACAGCTCTCCTGGGGACTGCGTAGATTTAGGTACTTTCTCACAAACCCTTACTGGTTTTAACTGGAAGCACTGGTGCCAGCCAGTACCTTTCTGAGAGGCAAGGAGGGTCAGCTCCCACTCTGCTGCTGGCACTCAGCTCCTGGGGCAGAACTAACCCAACCAGACACCAGCTAAAGCCAGGGGAAACCCACTTGCACATCTCAGTTTCAGACACAGTGCAGGATGTTTTCCATGTTACCTTTGGAGACTTCATGAAGGCAATAACACTGATAGGTTGTCATGGTGCTTTTTAGGAACATAACACATTGCGCTGCTTAAATGCTAATAAAGGAAGATAAGCATTACCAGTCCACTGAATTTACTAAATATCCAATAATACGATACCAATAGGTAAAAAAAAACACAAAGTGCTGAGAGAACGAACACTTGTGAAGATCTAGAGAGGCAAAAGAAAGGTTTTTCCAGCTCATCTTACCTGCTCTTTCCTGTTCCATGTGTCCAGAGCAAACACTGCTGAGGAATTATGGTCGCTCATCACGCCGCTTTTTGCAAGACCCAAGGAAAGCTAGGAGGTTGTACAGTTATCTCCCTTGGTGTAATTCTAAACTATACAACCTACTACCTCAACCTGGATGCATGCAGTCAAAAATGCTGAAAGCCACCCACCACTTCACAGCCGACATTATGTCAGGGGTCCAATTAAAAGAATTGTAACCATAGAAAAAGTCCTCAACACTTCCAGAGTGCTCTAATTTGGAAGGAATATAAATGTTGTGTTGGTGAAAAGGCACCAAACCAAACGCAACTCTCCAGCACTGCGTATGTCAATACATCAGACACAGTAAGTTATGGTTATTGCTGCTATCGTGGACACGTTTCACACAAGAAGGAATTTTGCTCCTGGCCAAAAAAATAAGGCTTTTTCCTCCTCTGGACCACAGCACAGGACATACACGTACATTTTCTAAAGCTCTCAGAAAGGTTTAGGGTGAAGTCTGTCCTAACACAGCTTTTCCTTTTTGAACACGTATAGCATTGACTCTGGAACGCGCATCTTGGCTGCTGAACATTTAAAGGATGGCTGCAGAAATGGGATTGGGAGAGAACTGCAGAAGGGGTTGAAACATTTGAGTCAATTTTACCCTTGCATCGATTCCTTGCTCAGATTAAATGCTTTTAGAAATGCAATACTGAGCCTGTCTCAGCAGTCAGAATAAGACAGTGTTCCCTTAACAAGGAACTCATTACATTTTTCACTTGTATTAGTTCACAGTCAAACAACCAGGATGTTATCTTTGTGACTCATTCCCATTACCCACCAAGCTAGTGCTTAAAGCAGTATGCTGCCTATTTATTACAGCTTACAAACAGGGATTAGCATCTTAAAATATGCCAGTGCAAACAGTGGAACTGAATCAGTTCTGAGATCCTGCTCTCAGGTGAATGCATCCTCAGGCACAGCGGCTCTGTGCTGGAAGGGGATTACATTGGAATCAGACCTCATGAATGAGTGCTGAGCTGTGCTGAATAGACGGCATCTTGGTTGCTCCTATTTTCCTCGGATAAAGTAGTGTTGCTGATTGTGAAGAAGCCAGTGCCCTACCTCTGCATTCAGAGCCTGTCTAGAAAGCAAAGGAGGAAGAGGAGAAATAACACCGAGTGCTGGAATTCAGCTTGCAACAGTGGAAGAAAACTGGAAAGAAAAACATTTCTGCAAGGTTTAAATGTACTTGTTGTTAATAGTATTAGTGGAATTTCTAATGACTACGTGTTCAGGAAGGTTTGCTTTGAGCTGTCAGGCTCTGTGGATATGGCACAGTATTGCAGCTAATGGCATAGCATGGAACCATATCAGGACAGCCACTGTTGAGCACTCTATTTCTCAGAACAACGACCCAGACACACAGTTGGATCAGGACACCACGGTCCTCCAGCCCTGCTCCAGACCAGGAGCTTTACTGCTGTCTGAAAGCACCCTAAAGTACTTCCCTGCATCTCAGCTTTGCTAGAAATGTTAGAAATAATGCAAATCAAAACATTTAAAGAATGGTCATCGGCACCGAATCACTCTAATGAAGGAGATCACTGCTAACATCAGCACTGCCATAGGACTGGCACAGGCACACCTTGCAGGCGGTTACAAACAGCGCTGAGCAAAACACCCCCCAAGAATTCACTCCAAAATAGAAAAGGAAGAAAAACTGGTTCGTTTCAGTTGCATCCTCAGCTCAGCAAAGGTCCTTTCACAGACATAAGAGAAAATACTTCATGAGCAATATTCTCACCTTGAGCCTAAATAGCCTAAATTTTTCACAGGTTGGCAAATGCCACCGTGACTGTTTTGCTCCTGACTCGCCACCTCTCCCTGCCTCCCTTCCATCACAACTTCAGCTTCCTCCTCATTGCCACGTTTCCCAACCCCTGAGCTGTCAGCTCTGTGCTGGCACTCACTCAACGAGCGTTCTCGCTCCTTCCCAAGCGCTGCAGGGAGCTGGGAGCTGCACCCTGCTGGGCTTCCTCCCACCCCAAGGTGCTGGGGCAGCATCCCAGCATGGGGCAAGGTTCTCACCAAGATGGTATTCGTGTCCCATTTCCTATACGTCCCTCTGCACCAGTTCCCATATATCCAAAGCCCTTCCAAAACGATGTGATAGGAATAAACAAGCCTTTCTGTGAACCTGTATGTGACCTATGCGTGCTTCAGAGCTGCTTTAAAGAAGAAAAACAGAGACTTTAAGATAAAGTATTTTTAAACATTGAAGCAGTTTCTGTCCCATACTCACACTCCGGTCAAATTTTAGACACCCCCTCAGTTGCTGCATAGATTATCAGGGCGAGATCTGCCACCAGTGAGAGCCTGGTCTCAGAATGAGATATTCTGTTCCCACCATTTCAAGCTCAGATGAAGCCAGGACAAGTGAAAGTGTCCATGCACCCTGGAGGAACAGCCATTTCAAGCAGAAAAGAAGCATCACGCAGCTACTCCTGCCACCAATTAGAGTATCCGCTGCCACTACTGACATGAGGAGCTGAGCTGAGGAGCTGAGATCAAACATTAACACAGAAGTCACCTAATTAGCATCACCCAGCACCTTCACTACATCCGTTTGGTATCTGCCTATGGACCACAAGCATTCCTCTTCTGGGAGGAGAGCAGGAGAGATCTCCAGCACCGCTATTATAGCACTTCCTTTTGGTGGCATGACTCCCCGTGTTTGTTTTCGGGTGATTTTAGTCAATTATGTCTTTACTCAATTAGCACAATCATACCCAATTATGTAATTAGGGTAAATATGTAATCTAACGACAATGTTCAATTACGATACGTATCGATGCTATAAAAGTTCCTATTAAGTATAGTTGTGGGGAGCATTGCGTTGCACGCAGAGCCACGCATTCCTATGTAAGTTAATGCATCTTCAGAGTGAACAGCAGCCCACAGACCCCAGGCAACATCAGATAGAGGTGCAGGTGGAGCCTGGACTGGGAAGGGATGCAGAGCTTTGCCCATTTTACCTCCTGCTCCCCCCCCAAAGGACTTCAGGTGACAGCAGAACACAGAAACCTGCCTCCCTCACTCTGTGCTGGATGAAGCCAAACTTTACATTTGGCTTCCCAAGAATGTTGGCAGAATTCTAACCCAGCGCTGCTTTTTAAGGATTTAATGGAATATTCCATTCTTTTAAACCAATTTGCAATGCAAAGCAGCACGCTCCATAGAAAAGCAGTTCTTCAGAGAGTAGTATATCCCCAAAAATCAATGACACAAAAAGCAGTGCCCCACGTATTACTACTCCTAAACTACACCGTACTGCGTGTGCATTTGCAGACCACTCCTGTTGACCACAGCAATGGAACTTCAGGACCGATGAGCTCAAAGAAGCAGAATTCTGTTTTCCTATGATCAGCTGCAAGATCATCAGCTGAGATTTGGCTCTGAGCCTTTTTGACCGTGAAGGATACAGAAGAAGGAAGAGCCCACCTTCACATTCAGATCCCAGGCAGGCAACCCACAAGGCTTGCCAAGGAGGAGGTGGAAAGCAGAAAATACTCCCGAAGCAAACACATTTCCTGAAGTCATGGAGAAAAAAACAAATACCCAAACCCACAAACGATATTGTTCCGGTTTGAGGTCAGAAATCTTGTTTGTTAAACTTCAGCTCGGAGTGATCTGTTTAACAGAGCACTTTCAAAAACCTCAGACAGATGAGATTTTACTATGGAAACGCTGATGTGGTTCTATCTGATCAGCTCACCCATTGAGCCTCATTTGATGCAGCTTCACTATTAGGACTTGGTTGAGGAACCTCAAGAGGTCTGAAGGTTTAACCCAGATCAGGGAGCGTTCCTAGAAGCCTGGCAGGTGGACTGAGCTGGGCTGGGACATCCAGAGCCTGTAAATTAAGGTAAGGAATCTCATCTGGGCTCAGCTGACATCCAGAGCAACTCAAATATTTTGAAAGCAACTTAAAACTTTTCAGCGCATTACAAAAGTGGTCCATGGTCGAATTTTTAGCAAGGGTTACAGCAATCTGAGGATTTACTCAATATCACATTTCAGTATCTGGTAATTTCTAGGGGAAGGGTAGCCAAGCACTTACTGTTGAAGCACGGGGAGCTTTGTGTCAGTAGCTGGAGCCCTGGGCTGGATACAGACACTCAGTGCTGGGCCCAGGGGTGGCTGAGCAATGCTGGTAGGCAAGCTGTGGGGCTGATGACTCTAAACGACCCCCAAAACCCATGGGCCCAGACCTGTCCTATGGCTGAGCAGCACCATACTGCGTTATGGGAAGGTGGGAAACTCAGAGAGCCCAGGTTGAAGACACTGCATAGCATGAGGAGGTCCCAGAGCCAATGCTGGTTTTGTATGGACATTCCTCCTTCAGATCACTTGGGGCTGAAGTGATGGAGACCACCTGGCTCAAGGATGGGGGTCTTAGTCCCAAACATCCGTGTCTAACAACATCCTCTCCCTATTCTCTCTCTCACTGATTAAAAACAAAGAAACAAAGCACAAAAAAGTAAAAATAAAATAAATTCAGATTACTGAAATAGTAATTTCTCTGCCTTCCAAGAGTTTGATGAGATTTGATGATCTGAATAAGACTATTTCACGCAAGTGAAACCATTCTTGCACCCCAGTGGATGCTGTGCGACACACCTGTCTGCAAGTGGCCTTTCAGTGAAGGATGTCATTAACAGAAAGGAGAAGCAGTCTTGTTATTTTGAGGGAGAAAACCGTGATTTACCAAACCTGAACAACAAGAGGTTCTCGCTTTGGAAAAGGTTTGTTTTTCTTCTTCAGACAAGAACTTCTGCCTCTGTACTAAGTGGTGAAATGGGGATCTGCTGTAGCAGAGCCTCCCTAGATGCACATATAACCAGCTTAGTTCCACAGGAGGCATTTTTTCCTGCGAGGTGCTAAAGCAATGACTGCCTACTGCTAGAGAATGCAACGCGCTGATCAAGGTACCAACTATTGAAAGGATACTGTGATTTTATCATGTCCCAAAGGCCCTCCTGGTACATTCTGCATGAGGGGCTCCGGTTTGTTTCCAGCTCCAGTAGCTGCCTTCTCATTCTTTCTGTTCCCTGCAACATCAAACTGGGCAAAGCATCCGGCACTCCCTGCCTGTGGCGACCCCGCAGCGCGCCGGCGCAATGGGATGCAGCCGCTGTGCCTTGGTGACAGATGAAGAGATCTCTGTGCACTCTGTCTGGCACTCAGATCAAAGCTGCTGCATTAATGTAAGCTCCTCATCAACTAAGTGAGGGAAAATATTCACGAGATACATCCAGGTAGAAGCACCGCAGCCTCCAATTAGTTTCTTCCATCTTAGAGGGAAGACACATTTCAAGGTTCTTCCCATCATTTTGTCAGACTCGAGTTTCACTCTAAAACTTAATGAAGTGCAGTGAAATACAACCAGCAGAAAAGAAATACAAATTAACGTCGAAAACACAATACAGCTCTTTTCCAAAGGCTGAGCTGAAAAACAAAGGGGCGGAGGAGAGCATCAGAGGCTGCAGCTAAAAAGGGTGGGGGGAGCCTAGCAAGGAAAATTAACTAAAATAAACTAAAAAACCAGTGACGTGCTGTGGGTGTGCTCTGCAGTGTGTCCGTTTGTCCCACAGACCATGGAGCATCTCCAGATCACACTGGGTTGAGCTGCTGCATCCCCATGCAGGGGCACAGCTGCCCTTGTCTTTTGCCAAGCAGCAGAAAACCAGCAGTGACCAGAAAGCAAGCTGAGCACCAGAAAAGAGCCCAGCAGCACGGGCAGGCACTCTGGCCCTGTGTTTGATGGCACATTGCTCATGTTTGCTTTCTAAGCATCCAGCCATGATTAGGTCAAGCCTCTCTCCAAAAGAAGAAAGCTGGATATTGATCAGCAGAGCCCAGCACGCTGAGGAACTGCACTAACATACTGCACCCAAAGTAGTTTGTGCGCTCTTTCCTCCCCTTTGACTCCAATACTGAATCTTCTAACCCAAAAGTGTGCTTTCAGACTCCCCACAAGCCCAAGGGTGGTATCTCATTTTGCGACACACGAGTCCAATTCCCTTGCCAGGGGTTTTTGGCACTCCCAACACAACGTCACCTGAAGTGGCAGACTCCAAAATGCTCAGTGACAAATTCCAGGCTTCTCTCAGCACATTGCCAGGTGCCTGATGTCTCCACATGGCTTTGCAGGGAAGAGACCACCATGCACAAATACATGTTATGTCGGTAACTGCGTTTGGCCAGACCGCTCCTCTTTGGAGGTCAGACTGAACGAGCCAAGACTTCCCTGACAGCCACAAACACAGGATTCTAATGCACTGAATACTCACAGCATTTAAGAACAAAAGGAAAACAGCAAAACAGTAACAGCCGCTCTAGAGAACAAAACAAACCTCACTGTCACAATGAGATGCAATCTTATCCTGCATCTACTGGAGGAGAAACCCTACGCATCCTACCATGGCAGATACAATGTTCATTAGCAAAAGGGAAGGAATCACTGTTTGAGCACTGGGAGCTTCCAGTGACTTCACAGGTGATGGCAACCGATGCCCAGGGGAGATCTGGGCTCCAGGTGCATGTTCTGGGCAGTAAATCACAGCAAGGCTTCATCATGGCCTTGCAATACCTTTGCCCTAGAAGAGCATCCCACATCCTTCTTGGTCATCTCTTGCTAGATTCATCCACATGGAGAAACAAAAGCAGTCAGACTGCACGCAGTTCTATTAGCAGAGGCCCTCTCTGCCATTGTTTTATGCTTCTACAATTACCAGAAAACACACAGAAAACCCTGGAAATTCAGCAAGGGAGAGGAAAAAAAACACACAACATTTTTGGACCGCAGCAGAGTGCATCCAAGCAGCCAAGTTCAGAAACAGAGAAACTGAAAAGTGGAAATACAGACCAAATCTTTGGTAAAATTAACACTGGAAAGAAACAGTCAGACTTTATTTTGAGTTCACGTTCTAATTATTTTCACATAGGATCTGTATGTTGGGGTTGAAAAAAACAAATACTTCCAAAGTAATTGTTCCACTTAGAAATGTCAGCTTTGCCCAGCAGGTTTCATACTGCCTGCTTACATGGGTTTTTCCCCTGCTCTACTTTAAAACCCATTTAAAATGAAATAAATACCACAAAATTAGGAGAACCTGGCCTCTACAATGAGCTGATTTTAAAGGGAGAAAGGACTTGGAGAGCCAACGGGCGGCTCTGGCACTGAGCTGCACAGCTGCACTGTGTGCAGGGACTGAAGTTACCCAAAATAAAGGCGAACAGAAGCACCTCTTGCTCTCACAAACAAATAATCACTGAGCAAAGAATGGATCCCCGTCACTTCATAAACAAAACAGCTTTCTCTGCTCCCAACAACCTCGGAACCACCCCATGCCCCACAGCCAGAGCCACGAGTAACGTCGCTGAGATTTCATTTCTTCAGGCTGATGTCACAGACCTCCCCTGTCCCATTTCGTTCGGGCACAAACGAGTTGTTAGTTGGTATGAGAGTATTTTAACACCAACCCAAGCTGGAAAGCGATACGGTAATTGCAGAGCAAGATTTGCAGCTCTAATTTTACATTTCTTAAAAAGAAAAAAAAGAAAAAAGAAAAGGAGGAGGGAAGAAGGCATTAGTGGAAAGACACGAACAGCAGAATTGAACATGGTCAGTGTGAATGCAGAAACACAACACTTTGTGCACTTGCCAGACAGACACATACCTATAGATACAAGCTTGTGTGGAATATGACCACAAGTTCGGATCTACGGGTTTGTGGCAACAGGCACGGGTCTCTTCTGCAATTTGTTAGGTTTGGCTTTTGGCTTTGGTTTGTCGGTTTTGTTTTTTGTTTTAAAAGAGGAAAAGCGTTTCTGCAAATGAAATGTCAGAGCTGTTAGCAGGCAGCAGCCTCTGTGCCCCTCAGCACCTCAACACCGCTTCTCTGAGGGGGGAAGAGCCGCCTCTTGGCTTTGCTATAGCATTAAGAGCTGTTGCTCCAGTTTCCTTCAAAACCTCAGCAAAACAAAACCGATTTTAAAACAAATAAAAGAAAGCAGGAGATCAGTGGGTTGTTTTTTTGTCCTCCTAACTACTTCCCTGGGCACTCGCTGATGGTTACACAGCACTGAAGAAGTAACGGCCACCACCAGCGCCGTATCGCTAAGGGTGCAGGGAGTGAAGAGAGAGCAGTTTTTGTGTGCAGACAGCAGTGCAATAAACACATACCCCCATCCTGCAAGAAGTGGTCTCGTTTCCATGCTGGCAGCCCGGAGGAAGCAGACAGAGCAACTGCCTCAGAGTTGTTTTAACTTTCAGAGAAGTCATTACTGGGCCGGGTTGCTACTGTCATTCTATTTTTAAAGAGAAAGAATCCTTTTGCTTCACGAACCGATCCAGACAATTCCCCCAGCTCCAACTCTCCGCTATCTGACAGCGTTTCTTCCTACAATGACAGAGACAGATGATATTAAACTGCTTTGGAACTTTTCTAATAAGACCTCAAAGAGAATCGCGGAGCAAAGTTGCCAGCAAGAAACCTCCCCTCCTTCCCCCAAAGTTTCCAAGTTTTCTTGCTGGCGTAACTAACATTTCCCATTAATGAAGTTTTATTGGGTGGGCAACTGGTGGGGAATTAGGCCACAGAGCAGGCAGCCTGGGAGCTCCAAGTTCAGCCCGTGCACAAAATCAGAGCAATTGCTGTTTAAAGTGTATCCACATTTTTACTTGCTGCGTCTTCTCTTTCTTCAGACTATTCCCTATAAAATGAAGCAGTCAGCACGAGGAAAATCGTTTTGCTATTTTGATGCTTTCAAAAGTTCCCCCCCCCTGCTTCTTGTGTAGGCTCTTAAAATCAAACGCTCCAACCTGCACACCCTGGTAAGCATGCAATTAATATATACAATTTGCCTTTATTGGAACACTGCTTTAACTGAGCTATGTGCAACTCTTGCTCCATCCAGCACCAGAGATGCTAAACTTTCACCATCTGTCCAAAGGTTATCTATTCAATTGATTGCTTAATGTCAGATTCCAGCACTTCAGACTCCCATACCTACCTTTAAAGTATTCAGTTTTTCCAGAGTTCTCAACACCCAAAATTCAGACCAAGAACAGGAGGTTCAAGGGTTCGGCGTCTGTGCAAAACCAGGAAAGCTTTTAGCTAGGAGCCCACGTGCAATGAGAACCCCCAGCTTTCCAACAGCCTTCACCCTGCAGTGTGTGCACTTGAGGCGATGGGGCAGAGAGCACATGGTCCTGCAGACAGAACAGAGTCACGTCATGCGCAAACGCACTCATTGTGCACTCCTTTGGAACTGAGCTGCAAACGACATATAACAAATGCTGCCCTACCAAAAATAAACCCAAACCTTCCAACCATGGAGCTCATTTATTTCGGGGGACCTGAGGTTGTGATTCAAATCGTCTCTTGACCCTTCTGATGGAGCCAAATAAGCACAGTCACACTGCTGCTGCCTCTATCAGCGCTTCATACAATGGCAAAGGATTTTTTCCATCAGACCTTTGTAAGTCACTCCCGTGCTACAATGCAATACTGCATAACAGTATGCGAAGGTTACACTTCTAGTTTTCATTAGCTCGAAATCTTTGTTTTTCTCCCTAAAATCTCACAGACTCATTTCTAACCACTGGGATATAACTGAAGCCCTCGAAGGCAACCAAGTCGTGGCGTGTGGGTGGCCTGCACATACCTCCTGTGTCAGGACGTGTGCCCTCAGCTTGCGCTGGTTTGAATGGAAACTGCAGGCACCCAATGCACTTCAGCAACTTGTCCTCATTATTGAATGATTACAGAGACAGAACAAGGCCGTCCGAGAGCTCCATGCGTGCTCGTCAGGGCAGCTGGTAGGTGTTGTCCAAAAACCAAAATATGCTCTTTCTTCAGCTACCTAAAAGAGAGTGCTCTGTGCTGCAGTTCTGGCCCTCCATCTCCCAGTGCCTCTCTACCTGACAGCTTCACAGAACAAAAGGGAAGAACGAGCGTTAGGCTCCATCACCATAGCTTCAGCTGTTAAAAAAGGAAAGAGGGAAAGAGAAGGCAGAAGGAGCTATCTTTAGCAAAGCACCTATGTGTGCCAAAGAAAACACTCCGTCAGGCCCCCACTGCGAATCCCATCGACCACTTCTGTGCTCCCGTGGGCCCCGCGGAAGGGCAGCGTGGTGGCACACAGACTGCATTCAGTGGCACCTACGTGCTGCAAATGACAAGTGCCCAGCAGCCAACCTCTTCCTTTTCATGCCCTTTGCAAAAGAAACTCATGGGCAATCTCTGAGACGGCAAACTGATAGGGGCAGCAGCAAGTGAACAGGGAAATACAAGGGTTATAATTGTTTGTAAATGTGTTACTGCTTTAAAAAATATTAATTTCACTATATATCAACCATATTTGGGGAGACTGAAGGAGTGCCATGGATTGCACAAGATGTGGGTTTCAAAACGTTTCCCCCCACTGATCAATCATACAGCTATTGTACCTTTTGCAAACCTGATGAACACACACACGGTGGCAGAAAATCTATGGCAGGCAAACAGATCAATCGTCTTTCGTACTGCATTTGACTGGAATGCTAAGATCACAAATCAAAAGCCTCCACCTGCACCTCACGGACTGCACTCCTCACATAAAGGATTGCGATATCCTTATCCCAAGGATGCTTTGCTTCCCTATGAATTTTACAACACGTCGATGAGCACCGGATCAGCACAGCTTTGGTTCTAGAGCCTGGCACCCATAAAAAAAGCACAACACCTTTGTTTAGCATTAAGCCAGCCTGAGACTGGCACGTTCTGGATTTACAACCAAAGGAACATAGGAAGAAACACGGAGAAATAAAGTCTCTAAAGACATAATGTTGGTTTTGGTCTGTGGGTGGTATTCTTGCAAACCACAAAGCATAAATGCCCTGTCCAGGAAAATCGATCATTATGGAATGCATTGTGTGCCTGAGCAAAGCTCTCTTTGCAGCCATTTCGTACTTCTGCCACAAAAATAAGTCAAATAAGAAAAACAACCACAAAATAATTCCCATTCTTTTTCCTTACCTCCCTCCCCAGTCTGCTTAGGCTTGTAAACACACACAAATACATATACATGTATATTTATGTATACACGCACACACACACGCTCTCTACCTTCAGCACAAAGACCTATCTCGATAGATTTCTGCACTGAAACAACGAGAAGAAATTGTAAGGAAAAGGAAGGCAGTGAGTGGAGAGGCGAGGAGAAACCAAATTACCTCGTAGCAGCACTTGATGAGATTCCTTACCGAACGTGCGCTGCCATATTGCTAGGCCCAACTCGACGAGGAGTGCTTTCTGGAAGACAAAATATTTACGGATATTTTCATGGCCAGATCTCAAGAAATGGATCCCACCATCACACACGCCGAGGCTGCAGCCTTAGAAGCAAAAGGAACAGGCAATCCTAAAGGAGGGATTCCTCCCCCCACACGACTTTCCCCCTTTTTAATTTCTTTTTTTTTTTTAGGGAAGCTGGTTTGCCACGTTCCGCCTCGGATCGATCCATTCCTGCCCACCCCAACGCAGCGATTCCAACCCACAGAAACAAAACATTTCTTGCAACACAAACATCTCAGAACTTTGCCAATTCTATCGGCACCAAAGCGATTAAGGCAAATAAAGCGCCGTGGAAGTTGTAACAGCAAACGCATCCCCTGCTAGTTAGTAACACGCATCCACTTCTCCCACTGATTAGTTATCATACAGAGATCCTTATCCAATTAAAGTCTGATAAAACAGAATCAAATAGGAGGATCGTTACCTGCTTTTGAGAAGGTTCACCAAGCAAGCATTTTAAGCTTTTTGACTCTTTTAACACTGATACAAGGAATAATTATTTCTCGCTGCCGATGCGATTGTTAAAAGAAGCGAAACCCCGGATTGTGGTGGCTTCGTGGATGCTATTCTTTTTGCACCACAGCAGGATTCTTGGCTGCCAGTCCAAGCTGCTTTCACTTGCCAAGTTTTAAGATGCCGGTTTTGCCTTTCATTTTATTGTTCCTTTCGCAACGTTAAAGACCGACTTAAAAAACCATGCACAGCTGCTATCGGGGAGGGGGGGGGGGGAATTATTTGAATTTTGCACAAGAATGGAGATGAGGAAGGAGCGCGCTGTGATGTAACCACAACGACACCCACAGAAATAGTCCGATATTGGGGGGGACGGGCTCGGCGCTCCCAACCCTGCCGTCTTCCCTGCAACGCGGTTGGGATCTGGCATAAGGGCAGGGAGCCATAAAAGTGCCCACATCTACAGCCAGCCATGGGTGGAGGGTGCTACCTCACCTCCCTTCCCCCTCTTAAAATCCACTGACAACCATTCCTCCCCACCGAGGATCTCTTGCAGGGCGAGCTGAGGTTGGGGAGCAGCCGAACAAAGGGATCCCCCCACTGTGCACCCAGTGCTGCTGGGAAGAGACTCAGCACTGTGATGCCAAAGCTGCCACCTCACTCCGGTTGTGGGCTGCAACCCCTTGCACCAAAAGAATTCATATATGAGAAGAGAATGATTTTATTTTTAATATGTATATATATCTTTTAAGGAGATTGTGTAGAAGTTGGGATGTGATTTTTAAAAGAGATTTACTGTAGATGAACTTAGTTATTTCATTTTACTCAATGGAAAAAAAAAAACCAAAAACATATGATTGGGGTTGGTACCAAAGCTCAACGCCTTTCAAGGACCAAAAAGCCACCCAAAGTTGCTTGTGATCCACCTCAGACTTTGACCGGCCACAAAACACACTGCAAGGGCCCCCACCCAAGGTACAGATACACCGTAAGGCACGGAGTGATGCAGCCCCTCTGTGTGCTGGTGCAACACGCACTGCTTGCAGCCGGCTGTGCACCTTGTATCCGGGCACAGAAATCCCTCCTGTGCACATGGCTGAGGTGTGTGCAGCCCTCCGGGCAGCGCATGGAAGCAGTTTCCAAGCAGTGATCACCCAGGGTGCAAACAGCTCCAACACCAGCTGTGCTGAGCAGAGGTTTACGGCTGGTTTTGCAGCAGAGCGAAGCGCAGGAGACGAACGCAGCCCCCGTATTTCATATTTTTAAGAGGGGGGGGGAAAAAAGACAGAGAGAAAAAAAACAAGACAGGCTACGGACAACCGAAAGCTCCCGTGAAAAGCAACGGGCTGAAACAAAAGCGGCGTGAATTATTAATAAGAGGGGAAAGAAAAACAGAAGCTTTGTTCTAAAGTGGAGCCATAAGATGTGAAATTTCAAAATCAGATGGCTCGGTCTGTGATTTCTTTCATTTAAATGAATTGATCTGTTGCTAAACTGCTGCTCCCGTGCCAAGAAACTTTTAACTCTTTCGGCTCGGAGCTCCCCACGTTGTGCTGTTCTCTCTCCCGTTGATTGAATCGGAAAGCAGAAATTAAAAAGCAAAAGGGGGGGATAATAAAAAGCAACGTGAGCTTAGAAAAGGAGGAGGATTAGTCCCGCAAGCACAGACAGAACACAAAAGAGCCACGGGATGGAGCGTCCCAGTGCTTCGTTAGAACTTCTACTGTATAAACAGCGGGATTCTTGTTCTTACAGTGCTGCTAAAACTTGGAAAGGAGACAGAAAGGCCTTCAACCTTCATGATCCCACATACAGCACTGTGGGGCGAGCTCAGCAGAAACACAGCGCCTGCCCTGAGTCGTGGTAAACATTCACTTACCGAGAGTGCCTTAAACATTTCCAAAATACCCTTCTTTCCTACATGTGTTTGCCTATGAGAGAAAGAACAACAAAGCAGGCTGAGAAGCTCCCAGAGCAGCCCGAAAGACAGCGGCTTTGGTAATATGAAGGGAGGGTTCCCAGCGCCTTCCCGTTTTGCTCTGGGTTTGTTGTGCCCGCGTAAAAACGTATATTCAAAAAGTTTAAAAAACAAAAAAAAAAACAACCCCAAAATAAAAATACTTGACAAAGGACACAAAACGAAGGATAATTCCAGGGGAAAAATGAAAAATACTTATGTGCAGAACAACAAGAAAAAAAAACAAGCTCTTTCTATAAGGCATCTCCCACTTTCCAGTTCTGCTGCAGCTCCCCTGAACTGCTGCTGCTCGCTGCAATCTGCTGCCTGCTTAAGCACGGAATGACAGGCAACATCTGTTTGTATGGAAGCCAAGATCAAGCCTTCACTATTTTTTTGGCTCTGTTTCTTTCCTTTTTTTTTCTGTTGTTCCCCCCCCCCCCCCCCCCCAACCCTAAAAGCTCCACAGAAAAAACAGAAGGAAAAGAAAAAGTAAAAACAGCACGGCAAGATTTTGAAAGCAACTCAAGTGAGGCAGCAACTATTTTCCCTTGGGTTATTTCAAGGTACAGCACTTGGAGGATAACTCTTCCCTCTCTCCACCCTCCCCTGCTCTCCCCACCCCACATCCCTTCCCTTGCCCCGTTGCTATTCATACAGTATCACACACACACATAAACCCAACGTACCTTCATCGCTTTAAGGCCACTCCCTCCTGTGGGGAGGGGGTTCTTCTGTAGGCAACTACAAAAATGGTACGGGGAGGGGAATGAAGGGACAGCCGTGCCACAGTGCTCTCACCTTCCCTCATTTGTTTCCCTCCTTCCTCCATTTTACGGGCTATAAAATGCACGGCGCATATTTTCAAAATCAAAGAGTTTGTTAAGAAATAAATAAGTCGTCCCCCCCCCCCCCCCCCCCCCCAAATAAAATACAATAAAATACAAGACAAATCAGCTCGGATCCAAACACAATTCAAATGACTAACCATGTCAGCCCACTGCCAACTCTGTGGCAAATCGGGAGAAAGCGCAATCATTCCACATGCTGAGATGTGAGCAACTGGAAAGAAACCAACTCTGGAGAAGTCACAATGCAAAGTATTACAGTGCTCCCAACCCTCCCCCCCTCCAGCCCCCAGCCCTACTGCCACCCCTCCGCGGGTCACCCCCCCTTGCTTTCCCCCCCCCCCCATCCCCAGGGAAATTAAATAAATAAAGCAATTAATTAATTAATAAGCCGCTCATTTGACAAAATAAAAGGAAAGGAGAAAGGGAAAAATAAAAATAAAAATAAAAAAATAAAAATAAATAAAACAACACAAAACAAGAGCAACAAGCAGAGCTATTGAAAGACTTAGGGAATGTTTTATCCGCTGGTGATTTGGGATAACGCGTGCACACGTACATATCCCATAGAAAATAATAATAATATATATATATATATAAATCAGACAAGTTGCTAAGGAGACTTGTGTAAACTCGGAATACAGGCACAGTTCTGGCCTTTCCCCCTGTATTCCATCTCGTATTCCGATCACGCACCACTGCGGCACGATTGCACCAATGCACTGCATTAATCTTGGCCTTAAACGGGCTGACTGGCAAAGCAAACTGTGTGTATATATCATCTTTCAAACTTAACAAGTTAAAGGGAGAGAGGGTGGTGGTGGGTGGGGAGGGTTGGGGGGGGGGGGGGGGCGGGAACCTTCGTTCTGAATATAAAATATAGGAGCTGAGCTTAGTAAGGGAATTTTAAAGAGGAAGCGCTATGCGGGCGCATGCAGACAGCCACGCTCCCTCCCTGCCCTCCCTTTCCCATTTCTCCCCTCACAGCCCCATCCATGGCACATGTCTGATGCCCACCAGCCATGCTGGACCCCCCCCCCCCCCCACCTCATTATCCCACCACAGTGGGGTGATACATATTAAACAACTTTTATTTACTTCTTTTTTTTTTTCCCTTCCCCCCCCCCCGTCCCCATCTCTGTTACGTGTGCCCCAAAACCAATTTTTTCACCTTCTACTTTCAGGATGAGGGATATTAAATCAAGCTTGAAGCATTCATGGAAGGTGACTGCTGCTGCACAGCACGATTCATTCCTCAGTGACTGACAGTGCATCATTCGGCCGGGACAAAATTACATTTGTGTTGGTTTTCTTCCCTCTTCTTTGTTATTTGGGTGCAGGAAATCCATCACTCTCCTTAAACCCTCCTTCCACTTCTCCATCTCCAACCCCCTCCCACTGACAGTCAGCACCCGCCTCTCTCTGCTTTGTGCACCACATTTCATGAGATGAGCACTTCCCATGGGGAATCCAAATCTACAGGCTGCAAACTCAGCAATGCAACAACACACCAGAAAGGCCAATGCTGCAGGCGGTGCCCTGGAGCAAACTCCAGCACACTGCCCTGCTTTCAGGTCCAGCTGAAGGCTTTGCATGCTCCAGAATGGGAACCCGCGCTGCCCTAAGAAGCATCACTTCCCTTTATACCTGCAAAAGCACGAGAGGTGAGTCCATTAACCCAGCTCCATGAGAAGGACTGCCACACAGCTTATAGGGTGAGATGCTCACTCCCTGCCCAGTGCTTGCTGTTCACACCAGGGACCTGAGCCCTGTGCTGCGGCGGGGCTGAGGGTGCTGAGCAGCCACACATCCTGCTGGCTTTGTCTCGGCTGTGATATATGATGCAGATGGATGGCTGTGACTAATGCTCTTGACAAGGCATAAAGGAGGGACAATATGGAAATGTGAAAGAAAAAGTATAGTTGGACTCCGAGCACCGTGTGGAGAAAAGAGAGGCCGGCCATCGAGAACAACTCTACTGGCATCTTCCACTTAATCTAATGACAGTCTCACTCATAAGAGCATTATCACGGCACCCGGTGGGGCCAGCTCGAGCAGCATGCTTTCCTTTCAGCTCCAAATGACAGTGTGAGGGCATTACCAATAAAGGAGAAAATTATAAAGTTCTAATCGCTAAATGCTGCCTCCAAAGCAAGCCAATCTGCAGCACTGCATTGAAGACAAAGAGCAAAAGGCGTGTTTTAAAGATGCCTTTGGTGGGTTAGTGGTCAGGAGGTGATGGAACCACCAAGAACTTTAGTCCCTGGGATTCTGAGGTGCCCAGCATTGCTCCCACATATCAATTCTCATTCTGCACGCATAGAAAGCGAAATACTGGGCTCACCTGACTGCTTCTTTTGGTTTGAGAAGAACCACCTGAAACAAAAACACCACATGAATGAGCAAAGCTATCCGCTTAAAAGGAAGATCTGCCTTTTCTTTATTGCCCTAACAAGTAAGGGAAAAGTAGGAATAGTCATCAAAATATTCTCTCTGATCTAACCGTGCTTTTTCCACTTAAACAAAACCACACGACTGAATGCTTCTCGGCCCCTGTGTGCAGATGCTCCAAGGCCTGGATGCAGAGCTGGAGCTGCCTGTAGGACACCTGACTTTGGGGTCAGGACTTTAAGAAGTTGTTGGATCTTCACTACACATCCAGCCCTGATGATGCTGACCCTCATCTCAGAGAGAGAAAACCAAGATAAGAGAGCCCTGCTTGAAGGGGAAGGCTCGGCACTAAGCAGAGCTACACCCACACCAGCTCTATCCAAATCTGTGCAGACCACAGAGACGACAACCACGTGTGCACGGCCCAGACACGACTTCAGCATTTGTCCAAGGAAAACAGAACCCAG
This sequence comes from Excalfactoria chinensis, assembly GCF_039878825.1. Classification (NCBI taxonomy): domain Eukaryota; kingdom Metazoa; phylum Chordata; class Aves; order Galliformes; family Phasianidae; genus Excalfactoria; species Excalfactoria chinensis. Next base: position 3,011,342 of record NC_092845.1, read on the forward strand.
AGGTCTCAGGCCGCTGTACAGCAATTAAATAAACCTTCAGTCCCATAGGGCAGGGTTTCAGCCAGGTGCTGTTATGGGCAGAATGATGAAAAGAAGTAAGGCAAGGTGGGAGACAGAAAAATATGCTGAAACCACTGCAGATGCAGTAGCAGGTATTTCACATCCTTTCCCAGCTCTGGGTTCTCTGGTTTTTAGAGGAATTTCTAGCACTGAGGTTGTCTAAGTGAGGCCGCATTTTTGTTTTGGTTGCAATTTGAAAGCCACTATTTTTATCCACAAGTCCCCCAAAGCATCTGTTTCTCTCCGGCTATTTAAGACTTCCTTTTGTAAGACCTAGTTAGAGGTATATCATTACTTTTAAACGTTCCTCTTTGCAGCAGCACTTCCATTTTATCATCGTTACGTGTGTCATTAGCTGTGTGTTTGAACGGTGCAATGTGAAGATGAGGGGATAAAATCCTTGCAGGGGGTCTGCGAGGTTAACTCTCCTTGAGCAAATATTTTGGATAACACCTACTATTTGGTACAAGCTGCTGCATCTCCACAGTGCAGTCCTTTTCAAGATCACTCTTTAAAGCCACCCAGAGACAGAAACTGTTTGGAAGCATCCAGAGAACAGGCTTAGAGTTACTTGAGCCACAAGTACTGCAGATCCAGTAATTTTGGACCACTTTTTATTGCCCCATCACTAATGTCCCCAAGTGATGGATGGGTAAGAAAGTCCTTCTCCAATCTCATGCTGTGGCAGGTAAAACACACCCTCATATTCACTTGACAGGCAAAGCACATCACTGCCTTCCCAGAGACCATAAGCTCCTGGCAGAGGGATTTTACCACAACGCAGGGAAAGCAACAAGGGAGCCAAGAGTCCCAACTTCTGGGTCTAATATGAGAGACAGAAGCATGCAGGATTGACATGTAAAACCTCACGCAGCTCGTAGGGGAACAACAAAACAGTGCTGGATACAAGGGACCTTTTCTACCATCCAACCTCTACTATGCAAACCCAGTTCACAGATGCTTATTCAAAAAGCAGTTGTGATGGTCCAACTTTATTGTCCCATGAGATACCCAAGGACGTACAGTGTTGTTTTCATTACCCAGATGCCAACGGAAAGCAAAAGAGCATGGATGAGCATCAACCTATGGCCAGCCTTTTGGAAAGCCATCAGTGCTCAGCAGCTAGAAGCAGGAGGCATGCAGAGTGCTGAGATCACAGCGGGCACATGCAGCTCATCCAGGCTGCCCAGCCCTACCTGGAGCTGCCACTGCCTGCCACGTGCCCCCAGGGAGAACATTTGCACACACCTACACATTCCTTATGCATTATCCCATGGGAGGTTTGCTCCTTTGGCCACAGATTTGCTGAGCTCCAAGCAAAGCAGTCCTCCAGGAGAGAGTGCAAAGAAACAGCTTGACAGGCAACTCATTGGGTTTGGAAGTCGGATAAAAAGCATGTGAGACAGACGTCCCATTAAATGCTGGTGTTTTTAAAAGACCTCCATTTCCCAGTATTGTTAACCTCAACCATCCTGAATTGGGATGCTCTTACTGTCATCCTGCTGACTGACTGGCATTAATCACTGTGTCCTTCAAGCTCATCTAAGCTTCTGAGCCTTTACTTCCAAATGTTAAACTGTTTCCCCCATATAACTGCATAGGTCAGAACACTATTTTAACTCAAAAGTTGTTTAGAAAATAGCCTGAGTCACACATCAGGAGCTTCCAGTACTGCAGATTCACTATTAAACTCATGAGAGCAGAGCATGGTGTTTTTTACAAGCAGGGAGTGGAGGCACAGCAAGAAGGAACAGTTTTCAGAAGTTGTGACAGAGGAAATGCACAGCAGTGTCTGGAATTTATCTCACGTCCATTGGTTCCAATCCAAAATGCTTCAACCACAACATCATCCTTCGGGCCCAGGACACCAAAAAAAATATATCTTTAACTCTCACACTGAGCCTATTTTTGCCTCGGCTGTGCCAGGACAGTTGGATGGGAGATGAAGATGGCCGAGAGATTCTTCTAGATGCGGATGAGGACTTCTGCTGTCCAAAATATTGCTATTTAGTAGGAACTGCTGCGACCCTATTTCCCTTCAACACAGAAGCAGGCAGAAAGTGAAGTGAAACGTGTTGATCATCATAGCAAGAGTGATGGCTGGGGAGGGAAGGAAGGAAGGAGGGGTAAAAAGCGTGTGTCTGCATGCTCAATAGCAAAGCAAGGAGGGTTGGAGCAAAGCAGATGAGTATCTGCAAGTTGCCAATCCTATTTAGGAAAGAAGGAAAGAACCCCCATGGCCACTGCTGGACACAACCAAGAGGAGAACACACCAACTGTGAGCACCATGTATTCCAATGGGAGTACAGAACTTGCCTTGGGTTAGAGGGAACAGGGATGGAGCAGACAGAGAAAGCGCTGCACGTGTTGCTGTCAAACCTTCTAGAGATAAAGCGATGCCTCTCTGAGTCACTTACATATCTGAGACCAGAGCAGTTGTAGTTGAAATGCATAGTCCCAAACTAGCCATCACGGTTCAAGTAATGCCGTATCTTCTTTTTCCTTGCTTTTGTGTAATTGCTCCTTAAAAAGCCCTGAAGACGTACACATAGAAGATGGCTCATTTGTCACAGCAGTGTTTATTGTTGCAGATCAGAGAGAGAAGTGCTTCAGACCTGCTTTAGATTAGGAAGAGACAGGAGAAATAAAAAGAGCATCTGACACCAAAATAAAACTATTTTGGTCACTGCCATCTCCCTTATTCTAAATGAAGCAATTGTGGGCTACGTTTGCTTTGCATTCATAATTAGCAGACAGAACAGATGGCAAAGGCGTCACTTAAAGCCACACGTCCGACAAAATAACCCAGGCTGCCAGTGCCATTTTTCTCTAGGAACAAGGAATACTTTCCCCTCTTCTTCCCATTGAAACACATCCCAAAGAAATGAGGCCAGAAAACGTTTGCATCAAGTAGGGGATTCACCACAGAAAGGAACCCATTGTGTTTTGGAGTGTGCTGATTACTGGCTGAGAGCGGAAGAAAAGGGCAATAGCAAATGGATTGCTAAGAGTACAAAAAATAGGAATGGAAACTAGCAATACATTGCCAGCAATGTAACGAGGGGCTCAAATAAACATATACTCACTCCTCCCTTTAGTCTTGCAGTTCAGGCATAGACTGGAACTCAGGACATCTGTGCCTCATTTAGAAGGCAGTTGAATGGGAGAATCGCTATCAGTGAAGGCATCTGTTGTCCCACACCCATACCTGATGCCTTCTGCATTAAATGCTCTTATCCTCCCAATACCTATCTCAGCTTAAGAGTACTGGAAAACTCACTGACAAACAGGAGCAGCGAGGCTTAATGCATTACCCATTGCGTACGCACAGCTCCTAACCTGAGCCAGGAGAGCCTCTTTCACTAGAAAGCTGGAGCAAGGCCAAGCAACGTGAAATGCATGTGTGGCACTCCCATCCTATTTCCTCTGCCACAAGCACAGACAAGGACTGAGATATTCCAAAACCACATGCTAACTTGCTGAGAGCATTTTAATGCTGGTCCACTGGATAGTGCAGTGCTGTGCTTGGCTTGTGACACCCAGAACATCGGTGTGTGAACATCTCAGAGAAACAGCATCTCTGGGGAATCTCACCTCGGGTGACAAAGACCCTTTGTTACACTCCTAACCCTCCTACAAAGCTCCGGCAATTTAATCACGGTGAGTACCCTTAGTTGTTGGAAAGAAAAAGAGAGACTGATACAGTTTCATTCCTTTTCGAGTCTCCTGAGTTCCTCCAGCAGTGCTGCTGATGGGCTACAAGAGGATTGCAACATGCCATTCCCTAAGCACTATGGATAAGCTGCATAAGTGAGCAGTACCAGAACACAGATTGATGGGCAATATAAAAGCGATCCCGAGCTTTGACTCTCATATTGCAGGTATGCTTCTAACTGTGAGTCCATTGCAGCCACAGCCCTCCTTGCACAGACACTGCAAATGCACTAATAATTGTGTGTCTCAACAGCCACTGCAGAACTCTCCTCTCTCTGATGCTGTAAATGTGCTAATAATAATAATGAGCCTCAGTAGTACTACAGCCTGCTCAGCTGATGCCCTGCAAAAAACATCACATCAGTGCCACACCTCCACATTCCTTGGACATCCCCATTGATGGTGACCCAGCCACTTCCCTGGGCAGCCAATGCATTACCACTGCATCACTGAGAATCAATTGTTCCTCATATCCAACCTGGATGCTACTGTCACCACTCCTCTCTGTGGCCAACCACCCTCCCAGAAAAGGCAGCTCCCCCCCCATGGGACACCCAGCCTGACCAAGCCCCACCTATCTCCCAGGCAGCTCCACTTGGGACCATGCAGCATCTTCTTCCTTCACCTTCTGATTCTGCCACTCATCTCCCTTCCTTCCCTTCACCCTAAAAATAACCCATTATTCACACAATCCACCAACAGAGCGATCCCACTGAAGTCAAAGGTGGGCTAGGAGACTTCTGAAAAACCAGTACACTTCTAATTTAGGCAAAACGAGTTCAGCAGCTTAACAGGTGTCAAAATATTCCTCCACAGGGCTTAATAAAAGCAAAAAGCACATGGACCCAGAATTCAACAGCAGCAGAACTAAGCTCGTATACTTATTATATAAGCATGCATACAGGTCATCATTCATCCCATCTACATCCATATGTGTTACCCCACTGCACCACACTGTAGGCAGATCCACATTTGATATTTCACCTCTGATAGAACTTCATGACATCAATTAGAGGTGTTACATCTTTGCATAGGCAGACAAGCAGAGAGGGGGTGAATCCCAGTGCAAAACGGGCAATTCCAAACCTCCCCAGGTAAAGCCCTTTACAAATGGGTCATCTTTATGTCCATCTAAGACTTAAGTACCTGTTATTGTATGGTGTCCTACCATTTCTTTATGGTGGGAACATCACCTGATATGCTTAATACAGCATGATTCTCCAAAGTGCCATAAAGTGTGCAACCATCTCATTCCTGCCATCCAACCATAACTTCAAGAGAGTGAAATCACCAGTCTCACCACCAATATATCTTTCTTTTTTCTGGTACCAACTTTAAGGTTCCTTTGGCTTTCTGTCCTCTCACTGCAATAAATTATCACCCAAATTTCTCAGGAGGGCAAAACTCAAATCCATTTAGATGTACCCGTGCAGTAATACATAAAATAATAATTAATAGGTTACTTAGATAGAGGCCTTCCATCTTAGGGCAGAGGCAAGTATTAGTTAATTAATCATCAAGTTGGCATTAACTTATCTTTTGGCACCTACAATAAAATGTAAATCTAAAATGAGCAGTGTTGGGGGGGGAACAAAGAAACAGGAAGCCAACAATAGTTTTGGAAATGGATGACAAAATCCAAATGTTCTGCCTCACTGCTGCTAAATTAAGCACAGCATTATCAGTGCAAAGATTAAAAAGGGGGAGATTTTCCTCTGAACCTTAAGTCACACATCTTTGCTGCACAGGATATGACAGCAACAGTAAAGACAAGCGAATTTACTCACCCTGAGAACGAATGGAAATGAAAAAAGGGATCTGCTCAGGTCTTGATTTCTCCAATTGCAGTCCTACAGAACAGAAGACAAAAGGAAAACATCAGTTTGCTGCATTTAGCAATCAAAGAAGGGATCCCCGCACACCTTCCCTCCCAGACAGTCACTCTCGCTTTGCTCTGCCTTCACTCTTCTTCCCCTGGAGGGCACCGCACGGGGGATTATGGCCAACCTGCCCTTTTTATCTCCTGCTAAGTGGAAAGGGCTCCAGCAAGATCCCGGCTTTAGCTGAATATTGTTCTGGGAATTATTTTGGTGCAAAAAAGGATGAGAAAATATTTTTTCTCACCTCCCATCAGAGGCTTCTCAGCTGTTGAACAAAGATGAAAGAACTTCACATGGAATCGACTTGTCTCCAATTGATTTTGTTCAGCTTTTTCTTTGCAGGAAAACTCACTTTTTCAGAGAGGCCCGTACCAGAAACACGGGTGCAATGTTCAATATATGCATCCGTTTGAGTATTATGGGATGCACAGCTCTACCACTGACTCGTTCTTGGTAAAATCACTTACTCAACCTATCTATCTCACCATGTGTTTCTCAGATAAACCTGATGATATCATCCCCTCAGAAGAAGAAATGGTGAGAACAATTAGTGCTTTGTAAAATACTGCTGAAAAGATAACTATTCCATCTGGCCGCCTTATCCCAAATCCAGATGAGAACCAGCAAGGGAAATGATGATACACATTTCATTCAGAACTACAAATAATAAACATTCCGCTCAGATTCAAGTCAAAGGTTTTGCAACCACCTGTTGGTGTTTATTTGATCAAAGTAACTGTACTCCTTCCTGCCCAGGCACCAGCAAATCTCTGCCTGTTAACAGAGCCAGCAGGATGGATGTGCTCTTTGCTCCTCCCGAAAGCCATTTTATTAGCAAATGAATGATCACAGAATGGCCTGGGTTGCAAAGGACCACAGTGCTCATCCAGTCCCAACCCTCTGCTATGTGCAGGGTCACCAACCACCAGACCAGGCTGCCCAGAGCCACATCCAGCCTGGCCTTGAATGCCTGCAGGGATGGGGCATCCACAGCCTCCTTTTGATACCAGCATGATCTCAAATCCAGCAATTAGGCACGTTGTGATCTAACACACAGCTCCTTCCCAAAGCTCGGCCTTAGCTGCACAATCAGCTCAGAGGCTGCGCTGCGTTACCCCAAATTCTCCAGCCACAGCAACCTACAAACCCACAGTAAGGAGAAAGATGCAGGAAGAAAGAGAGGATGAGCTTTAGGTGTTTGGTTGTTGGGTTTTTTTTCTTCACTGAATCTTCCATTCATTCATTAATTTCATTTCAAGAATGAAGTCATTTTTTTTTTGTATGTGGCTGGTTATTTGACGAGTGAAGCATTAGATTTGTGAGTTGTTCTGCAAGCCAAAACATGCTCCCTCTCATTCATAACACTGAGCTGCTCTGCGTTAAACAGCCGATTATCATGAATGAAGTGGGTGTAACTTCCTTGAAATCCTCCAAAGACCTGTCAAAGCAGAGCTACTGCAGCTCAGTTTTCCCCTTGAAGCGCACAGATCATTGGTTTAATTGTTCCACGCTGATCTTGAAACACGCTTTCTTGGTTCAAAGCGTTAGGCAGTATCACTTCTTGAAGAGGAAAGGGGAAGGGTGGAGAACGGTGCCTCGGGATAAGAGAGAAAAGTGGGTCTATGTCTCAACCATCACATTTAGGTTTTCATTTGGAATCTAAATTGAGCTTCATCCATTTAAAAGTGTGTCAGACAAAACCTTACAAATCAAAGCTCTGGCCTGCTTTGCATGGATAATCAAGAGCCTCTGGCTCTTTCTGTAAGAGGAAATGTTTAACCCTGCAGAGAAGAGGACCGATCTGATGGTTGAAGTGCTGGCCAGCCACTTAGAAACATGAATTTGAATCAAGGTCCGCCATTCTCCACCCCATGTCCAACCTTTTGGTGCTGGCCCAATGTTACCTTATATTTACAAACTCGACAGTCCCGTGTGCCTACAGACAGAAAGGCCGCACATATACAAATAAATAAATACATTAACATCTTCCTCTACTAACTTGTTTAACATAAAGACCTTCCCAAGGATACTCACGGTCCTTAATGATAAGACCCGCAGCATCTCGGCTGCTCATCGTATCACCCTTCAGGACACCAACAGACAGCTCTTGGCCAGCAATAGTGATAACACTGCTGACTTTGGTCAATATCTGACCCCTCACCTAACATTTCCAAAGGCTGGCAAGCTAGAGATGACCACAGAAAACCCAGTAAAGAAAGACATGAGTACCAGCACACTTGTAAGGGTCAGTCTCAGGAAATAAAGGGAAAGCAGCACCAGTGAAGAAATACACTTTCTAGATTTCAGCTCAGATTCTCTGCTAAATTTCATTATCTCACCCACAACCACAACAACAACAAACCCTGACAGCAGTTTTACAACTGCTTTGACACAGCTCTTAACAAGGACAACAAAGGATCGCAGAATGATTTGGGTTGGAAGGGACCTTTAAGATCATCCAGTTCCAACCCCCTGCTGCAGGTAGGGACACCTCCCTCTAGACCAGGTTGCTCACAGCCCCATCCAGCCTGGCCTGGAAGGACACCTAGATGGTGCTTTGGGGAAGAAAAAAACTGGAGATAAGTTTGTCTCAATAAAGTGCTTCAAACAGCTCTGGAGACAGCACCACTTCCCACCCACTGCTGGTTCCTCCATCCCATGCCCTCGCTGCAAGGACATCCACCCTGGACCATCCACCTCTACCTGAAGCCCACCCTCCCCAGACCACCCATGGTGGGGCAGGTCCTCTCCCAGCTCCATCCTGTAAGAACCCAAACCACTGCCATGCTTATCAGCAAAACGCAATCACATCATCACGTCCCGAGGTATCTATTCTGCTCCCATTACAGCAAGCGAGAATTTTGACACTGGTTTAAGCAGCAGTGAAAGCTGCCTGATGTACAAGCAGGTCTGACAGGTTGCATTTTTGCTCCCATTACTATGATGGGCACGAGGGTTCATTCCCATTTTCTTTAGCTGGCATACGGTCCTGGATTTCAGCTGCATCCATGGTTGCATTGCTGTGAAATGTATCACTGCTTATGAGTCACGTTGCAAAGGACACGTTTGTAAACTGACCCACCATTGACAAAAATCCTCTCTTTCTTCATTTGTAGGAGGCGAGATGAGGCATAGGTTCCTTGTCTGATTCATTTCCTGAGGAAATTTTTACTCCCTGCATCTTTTTCAGTCCTCATTCAGTCAGAGAGTAGCAAAGTGATTAATACAAAATCCATGCCTGACACAGACTGGAAGAAAGATGCAAATTCTTTTAAAAGCAGCACTTAATTAACGGCTTAGCAAAACAACCCACTGCCAAAAAAACGTGTGGGGTTATTTTTTGGCTTCCCCCCCACCCTCCCATCCACCCCTCTCCCCTCCAATTGAGAAAGCCTTTGACAAGCTAATTGCAAGCGACGGCACAACAGCAAAATGCACCAAGGACAAATCCAGCACCCTTCGAAATCGACCCCTCGGAAGGAAGAATTAGCAACCTGGACAGAACTGCAGGCAACTCCAGCCCTCCTGCATCTGCTGCTCGATCACACTCACTCACAGCCAGCTCTGGTCCTTCCTCACCACACTGCAGAAATCCTAGGAGAGATGCGTATCTAACACCTCAGACAATCACAGACAGTGACCAGCAAATTAAAACTGCCAGGAATAAAAAGATAACACAAAGAGAGCCCTGAGGAAACTGCAGTAAGTTTTTCTTGACCATTTTTATCTACCTGATTATTCATATCAAGACAGTACTAACCAAGTCCAGATCGGGATGGGGATGTAAGCAGTCCCTGGGGTTGCAAGGCTGCTCAGAACTTGGCTCTTGAGATCAGGCTCATTTCTCCATGTATGAGGGTGGTAAACGTTACCCTGAAGAATTAGGGGGAAAAATGAGCCCGTCCCTTCCCTTCATTTCTTCTCCCTCTCTCCCTCTTTCTCTCCACATTCTTCTCCTCTTGTCTTTCTCCCTGCGAGCACTGAATGATGGGATTTTTGACATCAGAGGAAAGTCATCCCTTCTCCACTCCCCCAGCTCCCCTCTGCTTCCTCCTTATGCACGTCCGTCTGCCTGCATGCTATATCCCTGCTCAAAGAACGGGATCAGCTGATCCGACCACAGCTCCATCTCGCTAAGCATCCTAAATCCTGCCCACAGCGACCAGACTGACTGGTTCATTCACCCTGGCAGCCTGCGACCAGCAAGCCTTTAAAGCACATTTTGTAACTGCTACATAGCTGGCACCAACTATAGCAAAGTCATTGTTTAGTCAAGGTAAAGTGACCTCTATTTACTGAGCTCAGCTGCCCATGGGGAATAACTGGATTTGAGATAAGTGAAAATTTGCTGGGAAAGTTTCACTTTGGCCGGGCTGATGCTTACTACAATAAGCTAAATGTTTGGTCAGTTCATGCCCTTTCTCCTGCAGTTTCTTCAGCCCTTTGATTTATTATCTGTGACTAGACAGCAAATGACCCCGTCCAATTTCAGCGAGCCTGTGGTAAGCCAAAGACAGAAGAGAGATTTGTTTCACCGAGCGTATTTTCTGATCCCAAATAAATACCCTGTTGATTACCCTAAGCTGCCAGGCACCTGCCATAAGTTGTTTATTCGTGCTTTAAAGAAGAGCATTAACCCAATCTGGCCATTCCCTCCACGCAGCCTCCCACGTCTCCCTGCCATGACGGCCAGCAGCGGTGCAGCAGCGCACACTGACTCCAGCTGTGCAGCAGGGCTGGGGAGCCCAGCACCACCCCAGGAACCGCGTCCGCAGTGACTCAGGCGTGACTCAGTCATGGCGCTGCTTCGGCTTCCTCCTTACTCCGGGGGGTGGAGGTAGGAATTTCCTGCTGGCCCCGTCCTTGTAAATCACCACGTCCTGTTGCAGCGGTGCTGCTGGTAGGGTCAGCGAGTGGGAGAGCTGGAGCTGCCTCGTCACCTGCATGGGAGGAGGAGGGATGGGGCACACTGCTTGCCTGGGTGTACGATGAGATGATGCTCAGGGAGAGCACAGCAGGTCCCTGGGTCCCCCGGCCCCACATCCAACCTGCAGCATAGCCCTGACCCCTTCGCAATGTGATTGAAACAGCACGCTGTGCATCCAGCAGCACAAGAACCCAATCGCCATCCTACAAATGCACGAGTCACTCTGATACAACCCCAGCTGATTTCTCATTAGGGTCCTCTCCAAACTGTTCTATGATTCTGTGAAGACAACATCAGAAACGAGAAGAGCATCCAGTCCTACACGTCTGCATGGCATCCCCTGCACCTGTGCATTTGAAGATGAGAAGGAAGATATTTGGTGGAGGCTCTTGGACAACTCCACCAACTCAACAGCGCCCTGTGAAAATCTGCCCAGCTGTCCTATAGAAAAGCTGAGTTTAACAACAGTTGTGCCACGGTAACCTGGAGAAAATTCAAAGTATAACTAAGAGAAAATGGGTGACGTGAAATTGGAGAGGGAACCATATTAGCCTTGTGGAGGCCACCTTCCAGAACAAACCCAACCTGTTCACTGATGACAAACCATCTTCGGAGGAAGAAACTGAAGGAATGAAAGGAAAAGAAGGATGCTGGCAGAGATACTGAGCAGAACTCCTGGTCACACTCCAGGGATGGTGAGAAAAAACCACATTTAGCTTGCATCAGATACACACAGCACGTACAAGCTAAGGATGCCACGGGAGTCCTTCCTTCCAACTGCATACACAGAATTAGACTGACAGAGAGAGCTTACCTGATACACAGACAACGTTGGATGGTGCTTTATTACTTCACTTAGAATAACTGTTTAGCACCACACAAAACAATAACAATACAATAACATTAATAACACCTACCTGTAAGGGACCAATGAAAAACACTTTCTGGGGTCAGACCAGAGCTACTACAACACGATTATAGCCCTTCAACCACCGTGGTGCTTCAGCTATAGCAGGGAAAGACAGAGCAGTGTTCATCCAATGGAGGAACAAAGACACGTGTTTGCAAGGAAATCATGGCCTGAGATTAGGACTATTAAATGTATTTTATATTTCTAACATTGAAGGCGGAGTTTGGGTAGAGTCAGAAGATGACAGAATAAACCTGAATGAATTTTGACACGTTCCTTAAAAACGATGGGTTTTGAGAGATCAAATGGTTCCATTCTGACCTTCCCATCTTATCAGGAAGATGACGGATCTTGGAGCATCTTATGGCACCTATCATATCTGGGCATCAAAGACACTTAAAAAAAAAAAAAGAATTCACAAGGGCTCTTATGCCTACAGATAGTATAACCAGATACAGTGACAAGGAAACTGAAACTAAATAGATTCTGACCAAAAATAAGAGACTCGTTTTGAGCAGCCAAAGGCAATTAACCCCTGGAAGTACTCTTGAAGGACGCTGGGTGGTTTTCCATCCCTCAGTGTTTTAAAATCAAGGATGGATGTTTTTTATCTGGCCAGATGCAGCTCAGACAGGGAAGTCTTATGGCCAGCCCTATGCAGAAGGTCAGAGCAGACTCTGACGAGGATCCTGGCTGCCTCCATAACCTGCCCAGCCGTTCACCTACTGACTCCCCAGTGCTGCTCCTGCAGCACATAGCCTTGTTGTTCAGTCAGTCTGTTTCCCCACGGATGACCAGACCTGACCCTGCTGAGATAACAAAAAGCCAAAGGGTTCAGAAGTGAGGAAAACAGGAAATCCAAACAGTGAAAATCTCAGCAATAACGTTTCCTAACAAAGACCTTCAGATCTCACTCTCAGCCAGCAGCTGTCTTCGTGACGTCCAAAAAGGATGACGTTTAGTGTGATGAAGACTATCTTTCTGCCACTTATTTTTACCCTGCTTTTTTTTCTACGCTATGACATTTTCCTCATCAAAATCTTGGTCACAAATGAGGCTGCTAATCCAGATCTAAGAAAACATACACTAATGCATGTACTATATATGCTGCAAAGACATGGGCCCACAGGATGCGGTTCGTGCCAGATAAAACCAAACCAATACCTGCGACCACCTCGACTCCCCTTTGGGCTACAAAATCAGCTGGAATGCTGCAGAGCCTTTGTATTTGTGGAGAGCTGCAAAGAGACACGCTGTTACTTAATCTATTGTGCCACAATGCCTAAGACTGCAAAGCAACTCAAAACATTAGCCCATTATCCCATGGGGAAGCAAAAGCAAGAACTGAAAAGAGAAGAAAGCTGAACCTGAAGGAAAATATCGTGTTTATTTGCCTTACTGCTTTTGTATTTTAAGTCTTCTCCAAATTTCCTGACCTTGCACTGCATGCATCCAAACTGCAAGCATGGCTCTGACATCCACTTGAGCTGAACCTGGAGGTGCTGTAAATTGCTGTTGCATCTACACCACTGGGTCCTAAGACCTCGTCCTAGGTCTTAGCAATGAGTGCTAAGGGAATTGAAGGTGGATGAAGGTGGATCTTCTGTTTGAAGGTTTGGAAGTTGCCTTGCACTCAAATTTGAAATTTCATCGATGTTTTAGGTGAAATTTGACTTTTCTCCCCTGCAGAACAGGCAGGGCACGTGTGTGCCATTACACTGCCATCTAGTGATGCGAGTTCGCAAGGCAAAAGAGCTGGCAAAAGATGGCTGACCAACAGCAAGTACCAGAGCCCAACGTGTGGAGGAAGGGCCAGAATTAAGTTCAATAAATCATGCTAAGAGAATTGCAAAAGGCAAAGACAGTGGTGGCCCTCAAACTCATACAAGAGAGACAAACATTATAGTGCACAGGACAACAAAATGCATGCAAGTTGGCTGCAAAGAGGCTCATCCATTATCCAGCTGCTACCCATCGCAGGGCACGTTCAGGAAAGACAACTATAAGTCTCAAAATCCAGCTTCTCAGCTGGGCTTGCTCTGCCAAGCTCATGTTCTGCCAAGCTCATGTTCAAGCAATGACTCCATAGAAGTTTTTCACAAGAGCAACCCTCTTTCACGCTCCTTGGTCATCTTTCTTCCAGCTTTACTAGATGTATTTCTCAGAATAACACCATTTTGACCTTCATTCAGTTGGTATCTGGGCCAAATTTCTTCTCTCTGTAATCGATTTCAGTGGTTTCCACCACAGACCATTCTAACAGTCTCTATCCACAGTCATCACTACATTCAATCAGGATCCAAAAGGGATTTACTAAGCAGCACATTGCCCCGTTTATAGAGATCCCCCTGCACAAGGACTGGACAGCAAAGCTAAAGTTTAACACATGAACCTGATGTGAACTGACCTTTATGAGTCAGAATCCCAATCCCAACGTTTTACTCATCTTGAGGATATTTGTCCTCAGTGGTATGTGTGTCAGAGGGCGTGAAAGTGAGAGTGCCTTGAGGTTAACAATTGTTCGTGCTCATAGTGGATGAATCATATGATAACACCACAGCAACATCCTGTATAATTGTTGGGAGCCTCTATTTCTGGCAGCGCGTCCCTAGGCTGTCTCATGGGTAAATGTTATTTGTGCTTTACTGTATAAAACCAAAAGCAAACAAAATTATACAACGGGACACTCTTCTGCAGGCACTTGCCAAAATCACAAGTGCCTAATTGAGCCTCCAGTTACCCGCTTCAATGATAAATTGTGTGATGAAGTTAATAAGGCTGAGATGGAATATCTCTTTTCTTCATGTGATTAGTGTGTGAGCAACTCTCCACATGTGAGTAACAATATTTGTGTTTCCTTAGCCACAATTGAACTCAGTGGGACTATCACATACATAAAGATCTGGGACGTTGCTTGTGAGGCAGTGGGTGCTGAGGGAACAAGCATTGCAGGTCAGAAGATTTATGTTTTCCTTCTGGATGACTGTAAGCAAGTCACTCCCCCCTGTTCTCTCTCCCTTTTGTCTATTCAGATCTACAGCGCACAGATTCTCTTTGAGCAACGGGGCTGAACTAAGCATACCCAGCTCACTTCACCAACTTTAACACACACATATACCTGTGTAAAGCAAAATGTAACACAGCAGGCAGTGCCAGAGCATCACAACAAGGTGTGGATTTAACACAGACTCCTTGGGAAAAGGATTTAACACAAACTCCTTGTAAAAGCACCAACTGCCTTTGGCACAAAAAGCAACAGTCTGCCTTGGATCCTCAATTCTGGGGTAACAAACATGTGCCTGCCCACAGCCATGGCACCAAGGCACACAGATAACACACTTGTCTCCTCCGGGATGCATGTAGGGCTGCTATCATGCCTCCCTCCATTGGGAAACACAGCGGATGCTCTTGCAATACTCACACTTAGTGCAGAGGACAGTTCTTGTTAGCACTCATCAGGTGATGGCAGGGTTTTGGCCACTGCCTTGTGACTCCAGTTCCGAAGCACAACAAAACAACACGCTGGCAAACGCAATTAACATTCCAACCATCATCACGGAAGCTTCAGGTGAAATGCCCTGGGAAAAGCTGGGTGAATGGCACAGCCACTTGTTTTTGCATGGAAGGAAACCAGGGAAAACCTTTCAATGATATAAAACCGTAACATTTTACGCAGAGGAAAAATCTTCCTCCAGAGGATTTCAAAGTACGGGTCTGTTTCTCAAAACAGCTACATTGAAATCCTTGGCAAGGACTGCCTTCTGTTTAGCTCTGATAATAACAAATGCCACCCAAGTTCACTCAAAGATCATCACTATTATTTTCCCACTTCCATTGGAAACGCTTGCAGTGCTACCCATAGAAACGGATGGGATACTCACATTAATATGATTTTTAGAACCACTTAGGGGGTCAGCCACACATCTTCCATAAAAACAAAAGCAGGCTTGCTCGCTTTAAATTCTCATGAGGTTAATTTTAAGGAAGTCTTTAATTGCATGTTAAAGTAGAAGCAGGACAACGTTAGAGCATGGGGCCTGAAAGCTTCCCATTGCAGTGGGAGCAGATGAGCGTTTCCACACGTGCAGCCCCGAAAGGAGCTGCTCTGCCTTCAGAAAAGACTGAATTACTCAGTTCTGAGACAAAAATAAACCCTCCAGAATCAAACAAACGAGCAGAACGGCAGCAGAAAACGGAACCGCTCCACCAGGCCGTGTTTGCTATTTTGGCTTCCAACCTCGGGGTCGTTGGCTCACATCTCACTGCATCCACAATCCCCCATCCGAAGCTCTGCCCTCCCCGTGCTCCAACAAACCACTCGTTCCCTGCTCCGAAATAAGGAAGGGAAAATAAATAAATAAATAAATAAATAAATAAATAAATGCAAAATCCCGTCAAATTAAAAAATATATATCTTCATGGCTGCCTCCTCATTTCCTGGCTGCAGACGGGACCGGAAATAGCTCAATTTCCTGTGAAAGCTGCTCCCAGGGGAGCCCAAGCCTGCCTGCAGCCGGCAGCGAGGCTCAAGTTCGAGCTGGAAAAGCAATGCTGCTCTTTAGCAATGGGCACCCAGGATCACAACACGATGGGGGAGGGAGGGGTGCGAGCAACAGAATAGGATAGGAATAAAGAACACATGTTTGTGGCCAGGGGAAGTGTTACCAACCAGCCATAGCGCGCGTTCAGCAATGAATTCTATGATCTTATGACTTCATAACCCCTGAAGCCCCCCAAATTGTAAAGAACATCCTTAAACTGTACTCTGCATGCTGGGTATCTCTTTGGTCCTGATTATCCCAAATGGGGATTCTTTTCCCGCAAAGAAATGCAATTTATTAAGAAGACGTGAAGGTTGGTTTCAGCAGAGTGCAGAGAGATTTAATAGTCCAGAGGGACAGGAGAAAAGATGGATGAACATGGACTAAGTCTGAGAAACCCTGCAAATAGGTGGAGCAATTCACAATCCAATAAGCCCTGTGGGGAAAGCCTTATCTTTCCTTCCTGCTCTGGAAATCCATTCTTCTGTGCCTTTTCATGGCCAGACAAGTCTCTAGTTATCCAAAGAGATGAAAAGTCCAAAGGAGCCCGTATCCCTTTCAAGTAGTCACATTAGATTGTCCTTGCAATAGAGAAGCTGAATGGTATGACAGATTTTTTAGCACGTTGTCTTTGCCTATAGGAAAAGAGCACTCGTGGCTACAGAGAGGCAGCTTGGGTCACATTCATCTTTCAAGTGTGACCATCTAAAAGTTGGATTTCGGTTCTCACTGAATTGTTTGGGTGCTTTCTGTCACAAATGAAGAGATATAACCAACCTTAAAGAAGAGGGAAACAACCAACGCTATCCGTTGCCTCTCTATGGTAGCGGCTTGGTCTCGACTCTTGCATTTTAGATGAGTAAACTTATTCAAGAGAAACCTCATTCATGCAATTTAAGGAAAAATAATAAAACACCATAATACACGGGCCGAGCTCCCACTGAAATTAAATAATAACCTCAAAAAGTGGCCATCAGCAACCTCAGGTCACACAGCCAACATGTAGCTGTAAACCATGGAGTCCTGAGAGCTGATGCACGAGGAAGCAGGTTTGGACATGACCTCTATAAGACCCTACAGAGAGGATGTTGGTGGACAAACCTGTGCTGAGTTTAATCGTTGAAAATATCACCTCAACCTGCCCAATCAATAACCCAATCAATCTACTGAGCCTTCACAATTCTTACCTACCGAACATCTTTGCTTTGGTAATTATCAATCACCCTTATGCAGGAAGGTTCCTCCAGTTTTTAGAACTGCTTAATCCTTTGAGAGACAGATGAATTTTAATGATTTAGATTATTAACCTAAAGGTTGATCCAGACTGGGAGGAACAGAATAATTTGTTTAATCATTATTATTATTTATAATTATTTAACATAGGGGAGAAAAATATCACCTTAAATGTCACGGTGAAGCTTTTTAATTGCCTCAGATGAAATTCAGAATAATCACTGCTCTGTAAATGTATACAGATCTAATTTTACATACCTTAAGAAGCTGGATATTTATCTGAAAGATGCAAGGAATGTATATTCATTACTGTATAGGCAGTAACAGAGACAGAAAATACCAGTCAGCCATTTATTCAGAATGAATTAGTCCTCCCAGTTCATAACTCTGCTATAATTTGACTTGAGGCAGGAGAAAAAAGCTGAGCAAGGTGGTTTTATTCTTCTTTCTTCATTCCAGGACTCTAACATGTGTCCTCTATGAAGAAATAAGCTCTACGGATGCTTAAGAACATTACTTTGTGGGGCTATGATTTTCAGTACGTACTTTGGGGAGAAGTGTAGATTTACTTGCATTTCAAACGGTCACAACGAGGGATGCCCAGGAGATGGGGAATTTCAGTAGGTGACAAATAATGGTACCTGGGCCCATCATATGGGGACTATGAGTACACAGGAAATACATGAGACTCGACAGCTTCAAAGGGATTTTTTGTGGGGTTTTTTGTAGTTCATGTAGTGAGGGAGGTGAGCATACATGCAAAAAGTGCTTCTTGAGATGGATACCTCTGCAGGGCCAGCATCCCAAGGGAATGAAAAGCATTAAACTGGGATATGGGTAAGGCAGGATGGGACTCCCCAGGGAGGTTCTGCTCCTATGCTTGTATTCACACCACTGCAACCCAGCAATGAGCTACCCAGTATGATTTACTCTCTGACTCCAACACTGAGCTGATGCCTTGAGAGAGAATACAGCTTACTTTACATCTGGTCTGGACACAGAACCATGGCTGTGTGGATGCACTCAGCCACATCACCTCTGCAGCTGAAGGAACAGCTTTCCTTCTGACAGGAACCTTCAACAATAAACAGCAGCTCAACAAAGAAACAAAGCCAGAAAGAAAGAGCCATCGGGCAGCCCTGTAAATCAGCAAAGGAACCAACAGCCCAGTGTAGGGTGGGAGGGCGATGGGCCTCAGCACAGCCAAGCTTCTGGTGTTGCAGGAGCTCCTGTAGGCACCCCGCATTTCGCTGTGCCTTATTCATGCTTTATTTTGCAAAGCCCTTTGTTTTCTGAGCGGAGCCAGATCAAGGCCTCCCCGTTTCCCACCACATACATGTCTCTGTGCCCCCGCTGCTGCTATCAGAGCTGGGGCACAGGCACTCCAAGTGCCTCGTCTTGGGGAAGCATTTGCATTTTCATTGGCACAGGTACAGCATTCAGAATTCTTTCAGGCCAGGCCAATTAAAACAAGCTGAAAACTGCTGAGTGCAGCAGTTTTAGCAAGGATCTGCTTACATTCCCCCTCTGAAAAAAGCAGGGGGCCCACTTTCTGTAACTCTCTCCCTCTCTGCACAGTGTGGGTTTTGCTTTTTTTCCCCTTTTCTTCTTCCCTTTTTCTTCTTAAGGTGGAATGACTTGTGCCCTTTACACGGGGGCTCTAAGAGATGGGTGGCAGAACTCGGGAATGCAGCTTCATTTTAAACCAAGGCCCTGCTCTACAACACCAAACTGAAGCATGGGAAAAGAAAAAAAGAGAAGAAAACAACAAAAACCAGTAACCGTCTCCACATTAACACACTTTACCTCCCTCACAAACCTTGCATGGCATCTTCTTAAAAAGGAACAGAGCCACATAATTAGCAATCAGTTGAAGCCTAAGGCTTTTCTTCCACCACAGAGACTATTCAGCGCTTACTGGCCCTACCAGCACACTCTTATTACCCCACGTTTCTTTTTGGACAGCTTCTTTCAAACATCAACTGTGCTGTAAATGCATGCTGACAGGTTAAAAGACACCGTTTTCACTCCCTTGAAGAAAAAAAGCTATCCCTACACTACGAGCGCTGCTTTCGTCCATAGTGAGAATCGCCAAGTGCTCCAACAAGACGTGGGGTTTTTGGAACTCGGGGTTGTAGGCAAGGACAGAAGCATACGTGCTCAAAGAGTTGGGTTTCTGCACACACACCCTTATCCTTGGAGCCTGGCAAGGAGCGCCTAATGGCAGTGGCTGTGCTCATGATGGTGGCCACTGCTCCAAACACCTGCATGCCAGGAGCTACTGTATAAGGCGACTATCATGGAGAGAACACCTACAGACAGCCTTGCATCTGCTTGGGAAACAGCAGGCTAATCCAGCAGGGCAAACCACAGCATGGGGAATTGCATTTGTTTTCACCTCCCAGAATGAGGCGATGTCAGTCTTAGACCAGCTGTATTCATCTGAAATCCATACTATGAGTAAAACTGGGATCCACTCGGAGTTGATTTGGGTATCAAACAACCACAGAACATGCAGGATTCGCATACAGTGATCTCACCTTGATAAGCACTGGGTTTATAGAGCAACCTACACAATACAGTTCATTCCAACGCCTGCACATCCAATCTACAGTATAGCTGGAAACGGAATTACAATGCAACACTGCCACATCATCTGCTCACCCAACCACCACAGCACTACTAACACACTAATGGGAGAAGCCTGTAAGAAACGAAACAGGTGACGGAGTAAACAGTGTAAAATGTGAGACAACAGGAACACCACATTTCTTAGCTCATCCCTGAGAGAAACAATTATCTTCGGCTCTTTTCTCCCTGCTTTCAGAGCCCTGGCTCTAAGAATGAGCTGGCCCAAGAGACCAGGAAACTGGGACATCGTGACTATTCTGGATCAAAACCCTTTTCTTTCTCAAAGGCAGCCGGGATGCCCTCTGCAGTGACCTCCAGCAGCTCGACTTGTAACCTGCTACACAGGTGACTCCAGAGGCCATTTATTGATTTAATTAGAATCATAGAATCATAGAATCATAGAATTACTCAGGTTGGAAAAGACCTTGAAGATCATCAAGTCCAACCGCAGCCTAACCAGTAGCCTATCTCTTAAAAAAAACAACCACAAAACAATACCACAACAACAAACCTCTGCTAAATCATATCCCTGAGTACCACATCCAAGCGGCTCTTAAACACATCCAGGGATGGCGATTCAACCACCTCCTTGGGGAGCCCATTCCAGTACCTAACCACCCTTTCTGTAAAGAAGTTCTTTCTAATATCCAACCTAAACTTGCCCTGGCGCAACTTGAGGCCATTTCCCCTCGTCCTGTCACAAGTCAGTAGTGAGAAGAGACCTGCCCCACTCTCACTGTAAGAACCTTTCAGGTACTGGAAGACAGCAATAAGGTCTCCCCTCAGCCTCCTCTTCCTCAGACTAAACAGCCCCAGCTTCCTTAGTCTCTCCTCATAGGGCTGATTCTCCAAGCCCTTAACAAGCCTCGTTGCCCTTCTCTGGACCTGCTCCAGTACCTCCATGTCCTTCTTGTGCTGAGGTGCCCAAAACTGGACACAGTACTCGAGGTGAGGCCTCACCAATGCTGAGTACAGGGGCAGGATGACTTCCTTAGTCCTGCTCACCACACCATTCCTGATACAAGCCAGGATGCCATTGGCCCTCTTGGCCACCTGGGCACACTGCTGGCTCATATTCAGCCGACTGTCCATCAGCACACCAAGGTCCCTTTCCGTCTGGGAGCTTTCCAGCCACACCTCCCCAAGCCTGTAGGATTGCCTGGGGTTGTTATGACCAAAATGCAGGACCCGACACTTGGCCCTGTTGAAACTCATTCCATTAACCTTGGCCCATCGATCAAGTCTATCCAGGTCTCTCTGTAGTGCCCTTCTCCCCTCAGGCAGATCAACACTCCCTCCCAGCTTAGTGTCGTCTGCGAGTTAGGGCAGACAAAGAAAAGACCTAATCAGTCCTTGAAGTAGATGGAACATGCGATGAGCACGCTGCCATCCCAGCTCTGCCTGCTTAGAGAAAGCGAGATCAGTGATCTTTAAAAGCATGAGAAGATCCACAACTTTCATAATAACAGGCACAGGATCTGACATTCACATGGCAACTTATATGTTGAAGCGTCCTGAAGTACCTGAAAAGACCATTCAGCTCCACACCTCCCTTCCTGCCCTGCTTTACAGCTCCACCTGCATGGTGGCATCTCTTCTCAGATATCCTGCAGGCCTGAAAAAACCTGATCCAAAACCAGCAATGTATTTTTATCTTACAGAAATCATTCCTATTTTCTTTATGTCACCAGTGAACCTTAATTAATCCCTTCCTTCAGAGTAACAAAAACAGCAAACAACAGCAAGCAAAGATATATTAAAGTATCCTCAATCCAGAGAGCTGTTGAGACATAAACACAGACTGAACTGAACAGGTGATCTTCAAGGGAAACCCAAATGCAACAAACAACACACAGACAATCACTGCAGCTGAGCTGTTTTGTGGGTCAGGAT
Organism: Excalfactoria chinensis; assembly: GCF_039878825.1. Lineage (NCBI taxonomy): Eukaryota > Metazoa > Chordata > Aves > Galliformes > Phasianidae > Excalfactoria > Excalfactoria chinensis. The sequence goes on from NC_092845.1 coordinate 3,033,131, forward strand.
TACCTCCACCTGGGACACTTGGTTTTCCAGTGCCATTCTCTAAGGGCATCACCCATTCTCCCACGTTGGGATTCTCCCCAGTAGTGCCCTACCAGGCTTCCTTTCTTCCTGGCCCACAGCGAAGGGAAAAAAAAGAAGAGAATCAGGAAACACTCACTTGGTCATGTCCTGAGCAATTCCCAAGATGCGAATGAGCCCAGACTTCCTGCTGTCCCCTCAAATATGTTATTTTCCACTCCCACCTTTTTTCCTCCTACTTATCTCCCTCCTCCCTTGCCTTCTGAGGCTGACTGAGTCAACTAGTGCAGATTAGATGCCAAGCAATGCAGGCTCTGTACAAAGATTCAACTCCCACAGACAGGCTGGAGAGATAAAAGCAGTCTAGTCAAACACTGTCCAGAGACAGCACAGGGAGAGCTGGGCTTCCAGTGACTCTCACTGGGTGATGTCTCACACTGGTGACTGTCCAGAGATTGAACTGCAAGGACCAGAGGTGCGCACGCTTCTTTCTGGTGCCTAAGTTTAAACAGAAATGAAACGGGTCACATTTTCCAGAGCCGCTGCTCTTTGGAGATCAGCTCAGCTGATGGAAACTGCGATTCAGGGGTGCAATGAGACAGCTCTCCTCATTGCACTGCCTTACTAGGACACGAAGGTAATGCCCCATAGGAAACCTCTCCAAAACCTGCTGTAACAGCATGCACTGCAGGTAGGCAGGCCTGCCCATCCGCAGTTGTGCCATTCAGCCTTCCTCTGCAGTGCTCCCCTGCCATTTTGAGCAGCAGCATTTTCTCCTTGAGTGATGCACAGAACATCACGGCATTTGTTGTGGTAAATAGTTCAGTGGCAAAGTGCCCGTTCCATCTGCGGACCTCCAAATGACCCTGAATGCAGAGGTACAGAAAAGCTTTCCATGCTCATCCAGCCCATCTCTGGTTACATGATAAGAAACGAGGCTGACACAGCAATATAAATGTTACTGCTCGCTAAGAATGACCGCGGGTCAGGCCACAGGATCCAGGGGATACCCAGTAACAGAAGCTGTCATATTTATCGCTGGCGTCTTCAGAGCCAGCTTTAGTAGCTGGAGACAGAGCACACAAAAGGACTATTCAGAGCAGCCCATGGTCTGAAATGAAACAGATGCGCTGTGGAAGTTTGCAAACTCCCCAGCACAGAAGGTTGGCAGATCTCTGCTCTGTACCCAGGGCCCATCTTCTTGGCAGAGCCCTGCACACCCCGGTGCCAGTGGCACTGCTCCTGCTGTGCAGACGAAGGGCGGTCTGGAGGACAAAGCACTCAGCTTGGCAGTTAAAGGCAGGGAGAACTAAAGCGAGGCTGAGAGCCCACTGGAGCTTTTAAGCCCTCCCATCAATTTTGGACTTTAAGGTAAGATTTTTCTGTTGTTCGGGTGGTTCCTTTTCCTCATTTCTGGCAAATTACTGAGCAGAACGGGAAAGCACATCGCTGTAAAAGCGAGCATCTGACTTCCTTCTAGTTTTACACCACGTAAAAAAGCCAAGGTCAAGGTGCAAAGAATGCATGTAGGGGTCAGATTTCAGAGAACGGTACGGCACAGAGCAAGTCTGACGGTCTGGTAAAAGGTAATACAGTAAAAACTGGTAAAAGACCAAAGGACGTGTTTGAAAAAGGTCACTTTTGTGTCTGGAAAGTGTAAGACAAAATTCCAGTGTTTTAAATGGGGGGAGGGGGGAGGGGAAGAAAAAAAAAAGAAAACAAACACAAAACATTCCAGATTGAAATTAATTTTATACCCTTTCTAAGACCAATCCAAAACGCTTTTGTTCCTAGCTGGTATTTCAGGAATTAGTACAACCAAAGGCACCTGGTCTGGTTTTACGGACTGGAACGCTCTTGGAAAGCAATCAGATACGATTTGGACAAAAACAATGGAGGCCCAGACACAGAGGCTGCCCTGGGAGAGTATACCAGCTGTCTGCTCAGTTTCAAACCTCTAATCATGTTCTTGGAGAGAAAGCAAGGGGACCTGTTAGGGGTTGCTGAGCTCCGAGCTCAGGGCCAGGTCCAGGCGGTGGAGCCCACGAGAGGGAGTCCTCCCAGCACAGAGGCAGCCCCAGCGCCTTGGACTTGAATTTCTGGCACCCGGACAGCAGTAAATGAGACCGAGTTTGTGAGTATTCACCACGGGCTGGGGATGAGGCAAGTGGATTAAAAACAGTGGCACGAGCAAAGATGAAATAGTGGAAATGGGGAGAGCAGCAGGATGAAGGCTGGCAGTGCACAGATGGGCAGAGCACCTGCTGTCATGGCACGCATCGCTCCCAGGGAATCCACACTACTGGTACTGCCTCAAAGCAAAGCAAAGCCTCGGCCAGCAATATCCAAAGCCCTCCTTCAACTCTTTAACAAAATCCTTACCCCTGCTTGCAAACTACACAGGAGCATTCAACAGCTGGCAGACTGCAGAGCCGCTCCTTCACAGATCGTTCCAAGAGACCCTGGTGCTCCCCCCATTGATTTCCTTAAGCCATGCTTTGTCTCAATGCAACGTGTGACATCACATGAAGATATCTCGCTCTGCCTTCCAAGCACCCCAATGAGATGTAGGCAATTACCTGAGCCCTTTGTTAGGTGTCTAATCCTCTTGTGCCCTGCAGAAGATCAGCAGTGTTTCCAAAGGTGATTCAGCCCAGCCCATCAGCCTCTGTGCTACTTAACATGGGTACAGTGAGCATGAGGAGGGGGGAAGTCATCCAGCTTTGTGCACACATGACTCCAATCTCCATACAGGACCTCCTGCTGCTGCCACTAAGCTCCCAAACCACCGTGCCCCATACAGAGCCCTGGCACTAGCCCTGAATCTGTCCCCTTTCTGCCAGGCCCTGGGCCCTCCCTGTGATCACAAGGAGAGATGGGCACTCTCAGAGCAATATTCAATCTGCCAGGAGCCTGAGTTGCTTCCTGCACCTTATTTCTCCATGCTGATCCAAAGGTATGTTTGGTGGAACAGGACTGTGACCCAGGACACGCAATCTTGTGCTTCATGTTACAGCAAGTCTACAACTAAGAGCTTGCACATGCAGTGTGAGAGAATAAGAACTGCTCTGGAGTACTTGCACTATAAAATGCTGCACGCCTGAGAGGTTTTTGGATTCCAAGTAAGCCACAAATATGAAGCGTGAATGGTTTACAATGGCACCTGGTCTTCTCAGCAGCTGAATATGTATAAACCGTGTTGAAGTTAACCAAAGGAGCGATCAAAGCGCCAGGAAGCTATCATAGAACTGAGCCCTGGTTATGGGAACTGTAAGAAACCAAACCTTTAGAGGAGTGTGATTCAACTCCTGACCAGCAGACTAAGGCATAACTTCTCCTGAAGCCACCCAAGACACAGGCTTGCACCAATTGCAGATCTGGTCCTGTTTAAAATGCTTTCAAAGAAACCAAATTGCATTCAGTTTCTTAGGAACCGCCTCAGATCTCACATTACCAGCATCCAAAGAGAGAAATCAAAGCACAGCATACTTCAAGGTATGAATCAGCAAAAGAACTCCTGGATTTCTAAGATGGATTTGATAAGCTGCTGTTCCCTGCACTATCATTATTCTTATTTGAACCTTTCAGAGATCTCGTAGCATTCTCAGCAGTATCAGAATTCACATCTTTTTCCACACAAAGCACCCATTGGGGTTAATGCAAAGAAACCATTCGTATGCAGGCCCAGATTCAGCCCTCAGGATGCTACTCACAGAACTCAGAGTCACTCCAGGGAAGAGGCTGCCTGATCACGGCGGTGATTCTATGACATCTGCAATGCACGGCACCGCTCTTGCCTTTGAATACAACTTCAGCCTCGCCTCAGTGATCCCTCCTTTGTGGTGGCATTCCTTTCTCATCCAGCTGCCAAAAGGAGATCTGAAATGAACATCATAAACATTGGTTGTTTTTTTTTTTCCTGCTAAGCATCCAAAACCATATCCGAGATAAACAAACAAAGCAAAACACTTGGCCTGAACCATATCCTGGCTCCAAACAAATCTGGATAAGAAATTTGTGGTTGAGATCCGTCATATTAAACCCAGAGAAGTAAATCTATCTCAGATGTGTCCATTTCTGTGATTCCAGGGACCCAAAATATTCTGTGCTTTGGTTAACATCCTTTGCCATCATTCTGAATGTGACTCATAGGCGGGTCTGTGCCACGGGGTCAGGGACACCCCAGTTGTGTATGAGAGAGCGAATCCAGACCCAGAAACACCGAGCAGCATGGAGGAAGATGTAGGTTTTACATGGGCAGTCTATGGAGGAAGATGTAGGTTTTACATGGGCAGTCTATGGAGGAAGATGTAGGTTTTACATGGGCAGTCTAGTTTCTGGAATCAGAGCATCTCTGTGACCCTGTGCCAGAACTGCCTTTGGGATGTGTTCCACACCAAGGGCATGCCCTTAGGCCTGGACACATCTCACTTACCTTTAGGAACCTGCCTGAGGTGAGAGACATCCCCAAGGCACTCCTGCAATCAACAGCCAGAGGTACCTTTGGAGGTGCCAATCTCTCGCATTAGCTACAACGCCTTAGGGCAGTTCAAGCCCAATGATCTAAGCCAGCCAGTGCCTCAGATCCAGCTTTCCTTTGTGCTCCGTTATCCTGGCAGTTGTTTGGCTCCTGCCCAAAACTGGAGCACCTTGGGGATCTCGCATCACGGCCCAAGCTTTCCAAATAGCATTATCTGCAAAGCCTTAAGGACGTATGTGGATCATCAGTTCTCATACAGAGCATCTTTCCTTCCCATCGATTTTCCATCACTGCTCTAACTTCCAAGAAGCACAAGGGATTTCCTGGGGCATGTGGGACTTGATGGCAGGACACTGCTAAAACCAAGGACAACGAGAGGCTGCAGAGCTCCAAACGTGCTGCACCTTGTACTCACAGCTCCCACCGAGTTCAACTTTAGCCTAAAAAGAACTAATTAACACTGGACGGCCCCGCAGCAATTCCTCACCCGCTCTGGAGCAGAGAAGCCCATCACTATGGTGATCCAACATTAAAGGGCTGGGTTCAAAATGCTTTGCTGGCATGAAGATGCACGCACCAGGCCAGAATCGGGGATGCCAGGCGAGCTGTTTGTAACTCTGGAGGAGATGCTCCAGGCTTACCCCAGTGTCACAGAGATTAGCCCTGGCTCGCGGCCTTTGAGGACAGCTCCATCCCGGCAGGCAGATGGCTCGCCTTCTCATTTGGAGGGGCTGAATGACTTTCCAAAACCTTTGATTCCTGACTGATGTATTCACTTCAGGAGACACAAAAGTACAAAATCTCAGCATGGAGTGACTCCCGTGCTTTCTTTTTTCCTTCCTTCCCACCTCCCCCCCCCCTCTGCTCCTTGTCTTTTCTTTTCTTCTCTCCCTGGACAGTTTTTATAATATTTGGCATGCAGCCAGAATGTCTGTCCTTATTAACTTGGGCCGGCTGTGAAACACCTGCAGCCCATTATAACGGGAGGATGAAACAAAGTCAACTGTCATAGGTAAAAGTAATGACCGCTTTTCTTTTCTCTTTGTTTTAACATACTTAAAGGGACATTCGAGAAGGGAAGGCAAAAATGACACAGCTTCCCCATCGTGCCTGCCACTGACTGGGCTCAATGGAAGACACTGGGTCATATTTTTATCTGATAAGTGACTGCAATAAACAGTTATACCCTCACACCACTAAAGATCCCAGTTTATTCAATGTGACAAGAGCTTGCTGCATTTGAATAGTGTCTCGAGCACCTTTTCTTAATTTATGTCTTTATTATGACCTGAATAGGCGTTAGGAAGAAACTTCCCTCTGGGCAGGTTATAACTAGACTGCCTACTGCCATTTCCCTCTGATATCCCAGCTGCAAACACTGCCAGCTCTGGCCGAGCCTCCTTAATGGCAGCACAAAACGGGCTGTGTGGGAAGGGATAGATGCATCCAAATCCCATTGGCCACTTCTTCTACCAGAAGGGCTGCACATCTGGAAGAGAGACCAGGGTACAGACAGGGACATTACTCAGTGTATCACTACAGGCTTTGGAGTTAAACCTTTTACAGCAAACACAGAAATTGCTTTCACAACCCAGGCACAGGGCAGCACTGAGGAGTCAGTCCCAGGCAGCATTCATTCACCCATCTCCCAGAGCTCTACCTTACCCCGAAGACCTGCTAAATGATCCCAAAGACCCACCAGTTGTGGGTCAGCACTATCTGGAGAAGAAACGAGCCCTCCTCACAATTACAAAGACATGTTGGTGCACAGGGACGGCTGTTACTCTGTTCCTGGTTCCTGATGAAATGCAGACAGCAAGGAGATCAAAACATCCCCATTGTTCAGCAGTGCCACAATATATATCTATATCTGTATTGAAGGAAAGGGCACAACCAGACTTGCTATAGATGCCTAACTAAAGGTGCATGCATCTCAACAGGGATGCCAGAGAGATAGAGGCTGGCGGGACAGCTAGAGGTCTAAATAATTTATAATGCTCCTGAACTTTGACAACAAAGTACGCCGTCTAAATGCAGCTCCAAGAGTTTTGCTGCTGGCAGCAGACTCACTCTCAAAGGACCAAATGGTATTTCAATCCCAGCTGCCCATTCAGTGAAAATGCCACAGTCATGATGTTAAGAGACCCAAGGTTCCTTCCAAAACTTTGCTGTATTTTAATCAAACTTACTTGCCTTGCTGCAAGGCAGCTGAGACATTTACCCCAGCAGCTCATGCTTTCAGTTCTGCATCCAGTGGAGTGCAGCCGTACGGAAAAGAAAGAAACGGAGATGAAATCTTTGTTACCACAAGGGATTCTGCCAAATACACCCAACTGCTGTCCTGGAGCATGGAAACACAATTCTGCCGTTGCACACAGGTCTGACTATTTGCATTTTTAATAATTCAAGAGTTTAATTAGTATCATGGCCTTAATCAGAGGCTGAAAATACAGCTGAAGTCATCAGAGCTTAATTAGCTCTTTAAAAAAACACTGCACTCTGAAAACATCTTTAAGACGAAGGTCTGTCCTTAGCTCAGTGACTCAGAGTGCAGATGAATGGAACTTGTTGCTTCTGGTCCCCTGGATCAGAGAATAACTCAAAATCCCTCAACAGTGCAATAAGAAATCAGGTGTCTTCCCCTTGTTCTTCACACAAATTGCCCTATGGAGTCAGGAAACACTTATCAGATTGAAGAGAACCTCTGGGTCCATCCCTCAAACTGCATGTGAATTTCCCCCTGAACACAAAATGCTCTTAGCAGAAGTACCAACAAGTATCACTGGATCTTCACTCATGTGGGCAGGAACACTGTCCTGAGAGCAATAAATCTCTATGGCCAGAAAATCACTGCTCAGCAGTGAGAAGCTACCCTGTGCAGGAGCTCACAGGGCTCCCTTGCAGCTCCAGGTACGGGCTGAAGCACAGCAGGTCTGGTCGAAGGGATGGAAGTGGTCCGCTGGGGAATGACCACCAATATGGGGCTAAGGGGACCTGAAGCCTTGGCAACAGCCATCCTTTTACTCACCAGAAAGACCGATAGCATTGTACAGGACATCCTGGATGAACTTTTTCAAACAATATGTGATTTAATGGTGGGATTCATCACCACCCAACGCTGCGGAGGCCAAACATATAAACAAGTTCAAAAATGGATTAGCAAAACTCATGGAAGATAGGTCAATCATAGACAATTAAATATGGTAGTCCGGATGCAACTTCCAGTTCAGGAAGTTAGTCAGCCTAGTGCCTTTCCACCTCTGATTTACTTGTAAAAAGGAAGCCTGAAAAATTCTCCTGATGCCAAAACCGTCCCTCGGCTCCAAGCATTAACTACAATCACTATATAGTCTCTTATTTGGCAGGGGGAGGGGATTACATTTTCATTCAGTAATGATATTCCAACATGCTATTCATCTCCCTCTGCACCTCCTGTAACCTCCCATCTCCCCATACCCCTAGGAATATCACAAATGAATTAGTGAAATCTACTGGAAGGTGATAGCAATCACAGATACTGCTAAATTCCATTGAGCAAGGAAGAAGGAATCCAGTCACTTATGTACATAGGAAAGGTCCGAGTGGATCGCACTGTTAAAACATTCTGTCCTGGACCAGAGGAAGGTGCTGGAAAGCCAGGATGGAAAAAATATGAGCTGGTTTGTCCCCAGGGAATGTTCTTTGTAACCTCCGTATAGTTAGTGCTTGATTTTATTCCCTGACACATGCGTGCACAGAGCCTAATTTTATACATATACACAAAATACGCACAGAGTACATCGCACACTGTGCTGTTGTGTTTCCCCATCCCCTTCGGATCCCATTAAACACCCATAGGACCCAAAGAGCAGCTCACAGCACAGGTTATCTGCTCTCTGTCCAGCTGCCCTCCTACCTGCTGCTCTTCTACCCCCTGTCTCATTTTGAGGGTGTTTTGGGGTGTTGCTGGAGAGCAAAGGACAAGATGACAAATGAGCTAACACACAGCAACGGAATGTAAGTGAGACTCAGCTATTTTTAATTAAGAAGCGATGACAGCTGACTAAATTCCCTGACGCTGCAGTTAAAGGCTCCCTGACCCAGACATCATTGGACACTCTCCTATGACCGATATATATTGGTCCCGACGGTGCTTCTATTATTGTCCCCGCCGTCTCGACAGATGCAGGACTAACAAAATCTATGTCTATGATCAGCATGCAAATAGAGAGATAAAAGTGTGAATGCTTATGAGCCAGAGGAGGCAGCAGGTGAGAGGAGGACAACGAAGGTCATTTTCAAGGGAGTGCTGAAAGTGCCAATGTTTGGCTTTCAATAAATGTTCAAAAGGTTTAGACAAATCTAACTGCCATTTTCATTTTCGCTTGGTTAAACCAATGACGGATTGACCATGAGAGAGGCAGAGAGACAGAAAGAACAGTTCCTGCTGTAAGGCAGATAAAAGATAAGAGGTAAGGCAGTGTGATCTGTGGACTGACTTCTCTCAGCCCACAGATCACAGGGAGGGCCCCACAGAGAAAGCTTATCTTCTCATTCCCAGACCAAAGAACCCAGCAGCCTGGTAAGAGAATCTGGATTTGAAGGCTAGGGATACACCTGACTTCACACAAGGATTCCTTAACAGAGCTGAGAATACAGCAAGGTGTCCTGCTCCCACTACTACAACAGGCTGCCTATCCTGCAGTGCAACACTACACCGTGAAGCTGATGCTAGGCAAGGTGTCAGCTCTGCATTGCTTTAGCTGTCTTGGAAAGATGTCAAGAGGAAGATACCAACCACAAAAAGACAATACAGAACTCACTCACTTACTCAGGGCTTGCACAGGCAATGAATACAGCATGATATCACTTTACCTCGAGCTCATTAGTTGGTTTCAATAGGACAGACAAAGAAAAGATGCCCTTCTATCCTCTCCTAAGGATCATGGAGAGAAGGGGTAAACTGGCAGACATGTCAAAGTCAAACAAATCACGTACAAACTTGGCATGAGCAAGACAAATACATTAAGGAACATCATCAGGAACTTTCCAGTACGGTTGCACGGTGGGAGGGGGAAAGAGATGCTTTCTGCTGTTGCTAAGACAGTTCCCCCAGCCTTACTCTCTCCCAACCCAATCGACGGGTGTTCTCCTCCCATTGGCTCACCAGCTGCATCGAATGATCATGACAGGTTTTCGTCCTCCTCGCCCTATTGGCTTCTGCCTATGGCCTATTATCAGGGGAGAGCAAATCAGACACGTAATCAATAGTTTGCGAGAAGGAACAGGGCTGCACGATGCTACATTTGCATGAAATCTCTTGCTGCTATATGCCTCTGCATTCAGATAAGCACAGATTAGCTGCATCAGCCACGCTCGCAAAGGTGAGCGTAGATGGCAGATGGATTGCAAAGCACTGCAGTGAGCTGCCAAGGAAAGGCAGCGCCAAACAGCCCAGTCCTGCCCTACAGAAAGTAAGCCAGAGTGAATCAAAGACCACAAGCATCCTGCCCTAGCACCAATCCACATGTATGCAGAAAACCTTTTCTGGTAGCCCACCTGCACTAGTATTCCCAGCTTGGGTGCTGATCAGGGCAATGAGCTACGAGAATAATGAAAAGATGCATAGCAGGGGAGAGATCTTCCCTGTAGTGCCCCCTCCTGCAGAGATGTATGAAGATGCTTTGTTTGAAGGCCTCCAGAAGTGTGGAACGAGAAGTGGCAGATGAGTTGCAGTTGGTTTCCAGCTATAAGTAACGCTGCCTTGACCCAGCAGCGCGTATATGAAACACCCATGTAAAACAACCCGATGTTGCCAATGGCTTTAAAACCAACCACAAAATAGAACAACTTAAGGATGGGAACCTCAGAGACCAGGAGACCACCAAGTTAAGTGCAGTTAACTAGTGAACCAGCCCCAGCTTTAAAGCTTTCAATCCCCTGACGAAATATCCCCAGGCATGTTGGGACACCAGGGAACAGCAACCCTTTGGCTATTTTCTTTTGCCACACAGGTGACTCAATATCCGGACTACAGAAGGAAAACTGGTGTTTCCTTTTCTGTCCAGGACCACAAGTGACTGGAAGCAGCTTCCAGCCTGCTCCTAATGGAGGAGCACACAACTAAAAGAGGCCGGGAAACCCAGCAAACTCATCCACTGTAGTTGGACATACGCACATTCAATGTACATACACAGTCCATGTGCTTTTAGTCCTTTACAATAAGCACGTTCATTTAGGAAGGGTTATAACTTAGACTGTTATAATATAATACAACTATGAGGCAAGACAGGAAAATACTCTCTAAAAATTTCCACTGCCAACCTATTACTTTCTTTTACTGGAGGAGCAGTTGGACAAAATACATTGGAGCAGTTAAAAAAAAATCTAAGTTTTTGACCTGAATTCATTCATATTTCTGACATTCACGGGGACAGTTTCTTCATCATAAAGTGGACCTTGAAGTTAGAAGGAAGAAAGAGAAAAGAGCCTGTCTAATAACCGGGTTCAAATCCCTACTTGATCTCACTCCGTTAGGACCTTGAATTAGGTCTCCAAGTTACCTACTTGACTTCAAGTATTTTGGGATCTCTCTCCAGCTGATGTGGTCTAAGTTTCATCCTAAGGCAAAACAGGAAGAATGTTCTGAGTTCTCAAAAGCATCCATGACTTTGGACAAATACATTTTATTCATCTTCAAAACAACTCCGTTCTCTTTTTGATCTTATGTAATAGTCTAGATGCCTGCGTTTTGATTCCTCCCAATTGTGCGCTCAAACTGGTACAGAGCTCCATGAAAGAAAATTAATGGACTGGAAGGACAGATACACTTTTTTTCCTCTCTCTAAACCATGTGCCTCTTTCCAGAGGCATGAAATAAAGCAACAACTGAGCTGATAAAACAAACTCAAATAAGAATTCCTATCGTAAGCTAAGTCTGCTTCAGCCACTCAGGAAGATAGAACCAATGAACGAAGCCTTGTAGATCAATAAAAACCTCTTAAATAAAATGAGAGCTCTTTCAGACTAATTCAAGAAGCATCCTACAATGAAAAAACATTCTGTCCCTGACGGCTTGGGATCAGACTTCTTTTCTGCTTACTGTTAGTGTCTACACAACAGCCTTCATCTGGACCAATTGGATTCTTAATGTGCAGGAAATACTCTACACAAAGGTGAAGCTGGTATGTCACAACCTATCCTGCTTTGACTATTAAGGTGATCAGTTCGGTTTTGATTAAGCACTTCGCCACCTAAGTAGGAAGGGGTTCTTCCTTACCTGGAAATGAATTCAGTCCTGAACAGCCTTGTTGGAGAGTCTGCAGCAAAAAGGATGGATGTGCACTTCTTCACCTCCACCTCACAGCAGACACAACCTAGGGTAACAACAATAAGAAACATGGATATAAGCCCAATGGAAGATCAGGCAGCAAACATAGGGAAGGGAAGGAAATAAAACCTCTGTTACTTTCCCAGGGTGCTCAGACCCCTTCTGCTATCCGCTCATCCCACAGCAATACTGAGCCATTCCATACAGCCCCAATGGCCATACGCAGCAGTGCAGCCAAAGGAAACAAAGCTGGAGCTCAAGCAGGGTAATGCTGGTTCACAGGTCTCCTTCCACACCCCAATCCTGCTCATGGTAAATCTGTTCCTGGCTCACAGCTTGCACTGCAGGGCTTTCAGGCTGCCATTTACCAGCAGCCTGGCACAGCTGGCATACTTTCTTAGTACATTGTATAACTGCTCATGAAGGGTTTCAGCTTCTGTCTTTATCTGCTTCTGGTTTCTTTCCCAGCTTCATTTCATTAGTACAATATCCGAAGGAGTTCATATAATTAATAAAGCCAAACCACAGGAATATATCTCGTAACTGCTCTATTTCTCTGATGCCAAAGGCTAGTAAAAGGTCTCCAAACTTCGATTTCATCTTTTAATAGTTCCATGCAAGGTAACTCAATGTTACTAGTCCCATTTTGCTATTAAACAGAGGCACAGAAGAGTGATAAGAACAGTCCCAGGCCATAAAATAAGTAGAAAAAGACAACCAAACCCTGAGTCCTGATCCACAGCCTCCTGCTCCGTCCCAGCGGACAACATTCTTTCCTATGACTACTAAAAATATTGGGGTCTTCTGTGAAACAGACTGCAATGCTAATTATTGAGGTGAAACGAGCTACCCAGCATGGGAAACCACGGAGGAGAATAAAAAACTCTCAACTTCCTGAACTATTGTACAATAAACAGCCTCAGAACTGGTTTCCCACAGAGACACCTGTATTTTAGGGACAGATAAGAAATGACACGTGCACATGCATAGTCACATTTTCTCTTTTCCTTCTAGCTGCATACACACACATAGCCAATGTGCACAAAACCAGAATACATGTGTGTGTATTAAACACACATACATCCGCATCAAAGTTACTACAGTCCAAAGGAACTTTGAAGTTTGACTCAGCACGGTCTGAAAGAATGCACAGAAGCACAAGAGCCAGCAAACCCTGAGCTCAATCCCAAGATATGACTCACCGGGTCGTCAAGAGCAACTCAATACTTTCACTGCCTTGGTTTCCCCAGCTGTAAAACGGAGCTAATTACACCACAGTGCAGCTGTGGGAATGAGCTGCCTGCTCTGTGCTCAGTGCTTCAGGCACAGAAAATGCAAAGACCTGCTTGAATGAGAGCACGGAGCCAAGGCACTTCCTTCAAGATGCCTTTCCCTGGCAGTTGCATGTTGCACCTGCCCATGAAACGCCTGAGCTTCCCACGTGTCCATTGGTCACAACTTTCCTCCCTTCCCTCAACGTGTGCCACCCCACAGCCATTTCTCAATGGCAACACAACACCTTTCTACCTCTCCGTTATATATCTATAACTGCATTGCTACATAAGCCAGGAGTGCCTTTGGTACCAGTGGCTCTCATGAACGCCGACTCTTAAAACAGAGAGAATAAGTAAACTAACAAGTTTCCAGGCTCATTTGTTTAGAAAGACAGATTGACAAACATGGTCTCTTTTCACTTTTTTTCTCTTTTACAAACAGCTTTTTATATCTCATACCCCAAAATAAGCCCTGACCCAGCTGCACTGCCATGTTAAACAGTAATTACTCTATATAAGGCTGACCGAATGGGAATATTTGTGGGACAGTGGAATGGAATTATTTTAGGACTTACACAGACTCTCTCTGGGAGTGGTGAGGCTGGTTGTGGGTAACGTGGCGTACCTAAGAAACAAGTGGACACAGGAAGGTTTTTTCTTCTTCTTCCAGGCCTCCATTAAAACACACTTGCTGACATTAAACCACCTTCCCCAATTTTTACTCAGGTAAAAAGATAAAACTAAAGAAAACTAATTAAAACTGCACATTAATCCTGGCTATATTAAGGATGCACTCATCACCATTTGGGCCCACTGAATCATTGTTGCTCATAGAAGAGCCCATTAATACAGCAACCCTTTCCCCTCACAAATACTCCGAGCATCATTTCCAAGGACCTAATTTGAAGCAGGTAAGAGCTTGCAAACAGAACTGCTCTCACCTGGGGCAAGGCCTGCCTTGTAGCAGGGTGGGGATCTCTATGGGGAATCCTAGAGAGGAGGCTGATAAAGCTTACAGAGTGGGCAATGCTCAGTTCCAAAAAGCTGCAGAAATTAGTGGCATGCCATTCTGGTGCAAGTGGCTGTTTTCCAGTTTCCAAAATATCCCTCCTTATGTCACGGTAAAAAAGTGTAAAAACAGAAAGTGGTTTAGCAAGTAGGAACATTGCAATTCAAAATAGAATCAGAGAGGATTAGAGCAAATACCCAGACTGTTCTAACTTGTGTTTACGGCCCAAATACTGTAGCAGTTCCTGTTATTTTCAGGCCTTTCATCCTGTGTTGTAACGTTCTCTCTGGGATTAAACTTGGCCCATACAACGTGTGACTCATCCGACTGCAAGTCCTTGGGCATGTGCTGCAGGTTTGGTTGCTGCTCATCACTGACAACCCATCCTACAACCTCAGAGCCCAGTGCAACACATTACACTGGGGCTTCTGCTGAAGGGGCAGGAAGAAAATGACAGCATCCGCCTAACGCTACATTTTCGTGCTTAATTAAGGACATCAAAAATAAGTCAATTTTCTGAGCAGGGTGGTGGGTGAAAAATGAAAGCAAGTGAGTGTTCAATGATTTCAGAGGAACACGAGCCCATTTTGTAGTCAGTGTGCACCCTTGCAGCCAGGAATTTCAGGTTAAAACTTTGTTGCTATGGAACTCGTGTTATCTGCAGCATGGAGCGCTGCTGCTGGCCAAGCTAATCCCAGGAGGCACTCCTCTGCCTTCACTGATGGAAAACAGATTCACTGCTTTCAGGTTTGCCTTTCATTCTACCTGACTTTCTGCGTTCCAGAAGATAACTCCTTTTTCTGTTCCTGTCTCTGATTAGTTTTTCGTGTTACCTCTACACGACGCGATCATTCAATACTGAACCCAACCTGCTGGCCTTCGTTCTCCTTCTGCAACCTGCACCAGCACCCCACCAAAACTCCCTTCTGATACACTATTGTCTTCAGAGTTAGTGTGAAATTCACCATGAGCTCAATTTTAGCTGTAACGAGGCACAAGATGTAGCAGAAGCTCATCGAAAGAATGAGAATTCAAAGAACAGAAAGAGGGGAAAAATCAACTATGCAGAAGTAATGGATCTGTGAGCCTAGCAACAGGCTATGAGGTTTTCTAGCTCTTAATTATCACTTCAAATCACAATTAGTAAAGGTCTTACAGTAGAAAAAGATGTATATATATATACATATATATGTATAAAATCACTTCCATTGACTGAATGCTGAATATCTCACCTGAAAGCAGATCCCTCCAAGGTTGTTTGCCAGTTGGAAGGAACAACCATGAACTGGGAAAGCAGCTTCTGTTATCTGGTTCAGAGAAAGGACTTCACCAGTATTGGCAGATCCTGAAAGAGAAGGAAAATCTCCTTCAGTGGTGGAATTAGATGTGATGGGAGGCCATGTTGGGAGGAAGTTCTGCACACCAAGCTGGGAGGAAGCATTGGACACCATGTTGGGAAGAAGCATTGACATGCCTGGGGGATGGAAGGTCTGTTGTGGGGATGCAGACAGGCTGCATGATTGGGCTGAGGCCAACTGTAGGAGGTTCAACAAGACCAAGTGCCAACTTTCAGATTCACTCGCCTACTGCTGAGGGTGCTGACTCAGCACAACTCCATGCTCACACTTCGACTTTCACTGTTTGTGATCAGACTCATGTGCGCATCACTCCCAGTCTCTTATATTTTGAAGCTGTGACTCCAAATCCCTCCTTTAAAAACAATCCCATGGTCACGATGTAGGAAATAAATACTCTTAACCAGAATTATGGAAATTAAACATTCATACCTTCTGTGCTGCTGTAAGACACTGGCTTATTCCTTCTCTCTCAGCCAACATTCACCTGCATGGGACAAAAAGAATTTAAACTCCAATGTTACATCTAGTGGCTTACCAACACTTCCTAAACAGAGCTGAATCTCTTAAATAGATACTCTGTGCCATAACACTGAACTACGGGGTTGGCAGAGCTGGTCTGTATTCTGAATTGAAACGTAAGAAATAAGTAAAAAAAGCTGCAACAGCAGAAGTTTGAGTTCTGCCAAAGTTGATTAACTCCCAGATCCCACCTATGAGGGATGCAGCTCCTGCAGGGCCAGCAGTGCAGCACTGTTGTACAAACATGATCCAGAACACTGTGCAAATCTTCATCACTTGATTTCCACAATAACCAAGGCAGGTAGGGGGATCACTAAGACTGCTCCTGATTTTACATGATGCCCAGCAGCAAGTGTTAGGGACAGAGCTGCAAATACAACATCAGGGCCCAAACTCCTCATCTTCTGTCACCATTAAGACCAAACAGGCTCCGATGGTGCCCCAGGGAGGAAAATACAAACAGAACCTCTGCTTAGGTTTCTTCTTTCTACCTGTAGCAGAGCTCCATGCAGGGAAAGATTGCAATCACATGGGGCCAAGATGTTCGACACATCAAAATCCATCAGCTCCAATGCCTTCAGTGAAGCTATGCCACATTTACATCATTTGATGGTGTGACCTATATAACAAAAACTTGCTTGAAGCAGCTAAGGAATATAGCCCTGATTTATTCCAAATACATTATATTTAACGCCGTCACTTCTCTCTTTCATGCCAACATGCAAGAGCGGGAGACAGACACATTTGGATCCTCTCAGCTGGGAATCGTGTTCTTGCAGCACTTCTAGATGATGCACATACTGTCTCTATTTGTGTTCACCCTTTCAGATGGCATTCTGCCCATGAAAGAAGCTGATTAGCGCTTGCCCTGGGCTATCAAGGCAAGGCAATAGCATGTTTAGATCAGCAAACTGCATAACAATATAAATGTCATCTCTTCTACTAGAAGCTTTGGCAGTATTTGCATCTTGTACTTCGTTGCATGTATGTGCCAAAAAGAAACCCAAGGACACACAAGAAAGACAGGCATGGGATTCACCAGCCCTCCCCATTGCCAAAACATGCTGTACAGCAGTGGGTGCCTCATTAATCCCCAAAGACCATCTCCTGGGTGTCAGAGTGTATGTAACACGAGCACTGCTGGTACATATACATATAGCCTTTTTTGTTCAGCCAGGCTCACAAGCAGAAAATGAACCACAAGCAGTGTGTCTGGCACAGTTCAAGACACGATCTGTACACTTGCCCAGAAAAGATGGCATTCAGCCTAAACAGAATAGCCCTGGGTGGTCACTGGTGGGTTGTGCAACATCTCTGCTGCTGGGGCAAGCTGTAGCAATACCTAGCAGATACAATGGATAATGGGCTGAGGACACTGAGTGTGGGACACTATTGGAGTGCACGCCAGGCCTCTAATGGCCTGGCACTCATTAGAGTTTGATTGTTACTGGAGACCTATATGACATGAAATGATGGTCTCACTCCAATTCCTGGTGAGCGAATGTCAGCACCATTATCACAGTAAGCATCCATCTTAGCCATCTTACCAAAGAAGCCGAGGGCTGAATGGGAAGAAAGGCTGATCTATGTCTCATTGTCAGTGCAGGGGGCTTTCCAGGACAGAGCTGGGGTGAACTAGCAGGGTTTGGAACTGCTGCCTTCCCAAGTCCTACTGAATTCTGCAGCAGACAGAATGGGATGCAATGAGATACGATGGAGCAAAGATGCAGCAGAAGGGAGAGAATGCAGACAAAGGCAGGAAAGGTGATTCTGCACATAGCCAGAAGATTGTCACAGAATGCCATACTAAGTGGATAGCAGAATGATACCCCCAGACCACACTGTAAATACAAAACTCACCAGGACATGGCAGCAAACACAAGGAACGTGCTCTGCAGTTTGAGTGTTGTTCATCCAGTAGGAACAAGTAGCTGTACAGAAGCCAAGCCCCAACCTTCCATGCCCACGTACCCAGCAGTCTCAGGCACTGCTCTCATCACTCTGGGGTACCCCAACAGTTTCCTCCTCCAGCAAACCCAGGAGCTTTCCACCAACTGCATGGAATCTGTTTCGTTGCACAAAGGCCTACAGACCACAGCATGGACTGCAGGAGCACAGAGTGACCCTCTAAGCTTTGTAAAGCAGTTACAAATTACACTTATACTGGATATCTGAAAGAATTTTCCATTGCCTGTACATTGATCAACCTGTTTCCAAAGCGTCTGATGGATCAGTTTGGGGTTTGATCACATACTGTGTCAATACTGGGTCTATTTATGGCATGTATGTTTAAGATGATAAACAGGGCAGGTTTTGCAATGGTAATGTGGAACATGAGAAGAGCCCAAACAAAGAATCCCATTGACATAGCTATGTTTTGGACCAGGCCCACTGTGACTCTGAAGGCAGAATAAGAAGCAGGATGGCTACTCCCTCCCAGTAAATATGCAAAGTTCTCTTCTCACATACAATGGAAACAGTTTTACACTGATGTAGATCATGGTCCATGGATAATCAGCCCACTATTCACTTCCCCAGCTTTGCGGAAGCGTAATCAGGAAAGCATTATGAAGAAAAACCTGCCCTGCAGGGATAGACTTGCTTTAATAATGTTTATGACTTGTCCATATTGTATTTATGTCTGGAAGTTGATTTCCTGGGTTTTCCCACCCTTCCCCCAACTCTCAGCCCCAAAGACAATCTGCAAGCTGAATCCTCCCTTAGGATAAATGGGGGAAGCTCCACCATCCTGATGGACAGCACTCCGCTTCTGCAACATCAGACACAGAAATAACGCTGATTTTACTGGACACAAAGATCAGAGCTCACCTTCCCCTGAAGCACATGGCCCAAAAACAAGCCCATGTTTCACATATTAACAGATCAGGACTGCAAGTGCAACACTATGATTCTATGATTCCACTGTGTTGGCTGCTGGCTCGAGATCCAGGCCATGGACAGCAATAATAAAAGAAAATGATGTAAAGCTCCCCCAGTATCAGCCAAGCTCACCATTTTTATTGAGCCTTACAGATGTGCCATCAGTACCAGCTCTTCTACAGCCATCAATCTTAGTCGCCCAAATCCATCTCAGAGCAAACCCCAGAGAGGAACCAATCAGCAGAGCAATTGGAGCAAAACAGAGAGAGATTCGTTTCGTTTGTGTGCTCTCAGACTCATCCCTCGGGCAGAAATTTGCTGGGTTTGCTTCTGCTATTCCACTCTGCTTTCACTGCTCATTTCTGGCAAACCTGCCTCAAACTTCCCCATTTCCTGATGCTTTCCAAAGCCACCAAATCTTGAAGCCTGCTTTGGCTGCACAGCTGCTAACATCTGATGGTGCCCAAAGGCGTGCATTGAGGTGAGATTTCCTGGAGGAAGGTACATCCAATAAGTATTTCTTGTTCATTGGGTTTTGATGGTGCTTTTTTTTTTGCTGTTGTTACATTACTGTCAAAAAGCTTTGAGTAACTCAGCATAAGGCTGCAAAAATCCCCAGGTACCACTAATTTGTGGCTGCCTATTTAGACTCAAAGCTGTCTGTACCCAGGGATGGCTGAAGCCATCACACAAAGCCCTGCAGACACATCCCCTCAGTGAAGGGCCACTGACTTCGCCTCGCCTGGCCAGCAGTCCTGAAAACAGAGCACAGCCAACCTCAACACAAGCACCCCAGGATGAGACAGGGCCAGTTATCCCCCATTTTGGACCCACCCCATGCAGAAGAGCAGTAGGTTGGGCTCCTTGAACCCCAGGCTGCCCTGCAGCTCCTCTGAGCCCCAGACTTCCCCTTTGCTCATACAAAAATGCCACAAAGGAGAACTTGAGGCACTGAGCCTGGTAGAAGTGGAGGGGAGCACCTACTGCTTTTCTGCCTCACACTGCACAGGACTTAAAGCTCTGCTCCATTTTATAACACCGAGGTTCTTCCAGAAGACACTAAATGCACAGATAAGCCACGTTCTCACTGTCCCATGCTCTGCTCAGCACAAGGATCCCTATGCAAAAAGCCCCTGAAATCCACATGGTTCCTTTTTTATTTACCTTTTCTATCTTTGCTTATTCTCCACAAAGGAAAGTAACCCAACCTCGGTTTAGTATAAACCTAGCTGGAAACAAAAACCCTCTCAATTCCTCTTCATTATAAATGGATTGTCAATGTGTTAAATAAATCAGTGAAAATGGAAATCCAAAAATAAATAGCCATCCTGCCGTTGCTATGACAACTCAAATTTTT
The DNA here is from genome assembly GCF_039878825.1 of Excalfactoria chinensis. Lineage (NCBI taxonomy): Eukaryota > Metazoa > Chordata > Aves > Galliformes > Phasianidae > Excalfactoria > Excalfactoria chinensis. Next base: position 3,053,335 of record NC_092845.1, read on the forward strand.
TACCTGGACAGAGATTCTATGTTTCACAGTTAGCAATGGCTGAAAAAGAGGGTCACGTCTTTTTTTCCCCTATCCTGGCTCTCATTTCACCACCTACCCCCATGTAATAAAAGGGATTATTTAGGGTTACTTCTTAGCAAAGGAGGGAAGATCAAAGGGAGGAGCTATTTTTCATTCTGGATAGGAGAGATGCATTCATACACGTTCACAACAGCACAGCCCAGAAAGGACAGAGAGCACAAACACTACAGCAGCACTGCAAAGGCTCTGAGCTGCCCTTGCTGTGCCAAATGCAGAGCACGCTTAGAGTCAGATTAACGTAGTTTGAAACCATATTTTGGCTCATACTGTAAAGCAATTTTACTCCTCTCAAAAGCAATGTTTCGGAGCATCAGCATGAAGTAAATACTTTGCAGCTTGTGCTGCCCATCACAGCAGTGAGATGTGTGCTGCAGTGCCCCAGCATCAGCGCTGCACAACCAAACCTCTGCTCGCTCCTTATGGAGGCACAAGTGCCAAAATCCCATGGCGAAGGAGGCCCAAAGACAAAGAATCAGGGCCACGTGCTACGGTGAAACTAACTTCTGGGCTGCCACTGCCATTTGTGATGGGAATTAATGCTCTCTTGTCCTCTGGGGTGGCTAAAAAGAGGGAAATTGAGTGGAGAGCTCCCCATTAGAGGAGCACCAGATGCTACAGAGCTGGGATGACCAGAGGATCCCTTGGCCAGTGCAGGGAAGCCAAAGGATCATAAAGGTTGGAAACGATCACTAAGATCATCCAGCCTGACCACCAAAGTCCCTCGGAGCTCCTTGGCTGGGTTCTATTGCTGTAAGTGGGTGACTTTGGGCCTCATGTCTGGGCACTGCATTCTGTGCCATCATCGCTGGGCTGGCAAACATGTCTGCAAAGCAGCCTCTTCTCCATCCCAAGATGAGGCAGAAAAGCCTCTAAAAAGTTCCAAAATTCAAAATGCCACTTCAAAAAAAGAGTTAAAATCTCTTGAAAATAGTGTCTCTTTGATAAGTTTCCATTGGCCATTTCCTTCATGGTAATAAGAGTTTTCCAACCAACACTGTCATGAACAAAATATCATCATCCATTTGAAGCTTGGTAACCTGTTTCCAAAAAGCCATTTAGAACTGGGAGCAGTGGGAGCAGCACAACAGAAATTCTCCATCAGCCACCAAGAAGAGAATCTTTCAAGAAGAGAAAATGGCTTAATTAATCCCTCTAAACATCTAATGGCAATAAAATGTTATGGAGATCCTGAAACAGGCACAATAATCATGGCAGAGAAAGGCTAGATTTTCACAACCGTGCACTGCATACCTGGCCACGTTAGGCATTTTTTACAGCCAAATCTTTGCTGGTTTTCAAGCATCCCAAGTCTGTACCTGGCTCCTCTTGTTTTACACAGATACACACACCCACATAGGCACACACACTAGGATTGTGCGAGTGCTCTCAACAAATATGGGTGTTTGTATCCTGGCTTGCCCGAAAAGCAAAGCAGACTGTTCAAGCAGCAGCCGGTGAAAGCGAGCATTCAATTCTGCTCAGAGGCTCATTTTCCTCTAAATGGGCCTCTCAGACTCGGTGACAACTCTTCTCTGCCTGAGAAAAAAAACACTGGAATATATATAAAAAAAAAAGGAACCTATTTTCCAGTGCAAAGTAATCCCCGCTCCATTGCCATGGCACCAGACATCCGTCTCTTTCTTCCATTGACCAGACGAGGTCCTCCTCAGCCCCTTTGCTTCTTTAAAACCATTTTTTTTCCTGGTCGTTTTGTTCGTGTGTGTGTGTGTGTGTGTGTGTGCCTGAATTTGTTTCCTTGGGAGGGAAAGGAGTCATTAAAGTATTAGTTTAGGTTGATTGATTCTTCGGGGACAGAAGAGGGATGTGGGGCTTTGTAATCTCTGGCATGATCTGAAAACAGAGCCTCTTCAGCATGATACAATATGGAAATAATAAAAGGAAGACGCAGCTTGCCCTGCAGATAGCGCAGCGCACCGCTGCAAGGCGAATCCCTTCCATGAACTTTGTGATTTCTTCAGAGCGTGGTGAATATTCATGAAATGAAGGAGTACAATGCCACCTCTTTTGGCTACAGAGCAGCTTACATAGACGGAATCATCCTGAAACGCCCTTCGCCATGGCAGCGGCTGAAAACCTGCCTGCGGGTTGCAGCAAAACGTATTAAACAGAAGCAAAAGAAAGAAAGAAGAAAAGCAGCCACCAAATCACCCAAGGCATCACCTCAGCTCTGCCCACGTTTCTGGATGCCCATCCAACCCCTTTGAGCTACAGGAATGGACTTCCAGCCCTTCCACTGCTGAGAAAGCGCTGGGTCGTGACTCAGCAGCTCCTGCTTTGCTGCAGTAGATGATTGGATTGGTTAATTTTAAAAGATGTATCTGATTCCATCCTTGTGTTTCTAGGAAGCCACGTGGGGGGGGGGATGCTGCGGTGCCTTCTCAGCACTGATTCAGCACCTTGGCAGGATGGGGGTGCAGGAAAGGAACCCCCCCGTGCAGCTCTTTGTGCCGACTGCTCTACAAAGGAGAGAGAATCTGGGCTTACTGATGGGTCTGGGGGGGGGGAAACAAGAGAAAATTCCTCTCTCACAGAAGGATTCATCTCCAGCTGAAACCTATTTACGTGGCTCTTTTTAATGAATAATTCTCACTGACCATCCCGGGTGCCTTCCCTCCTTTGTCACAAGACAGATGGCTCAGAATCGCCTACTGCCGCGGTCCACCTTTTTCATTTCATAATAAAATAAGAATAAATCACATCAATTTTCTATGGCATCCTCAGGCCAGTGCAGGAGGAGGCAGAGCAAGGCAGAGCAAGGCAGCAAACGTAAACGCAGTGCACGCCCAGACTGCGCCGCCGATGCGCACGCGCCAGCACACAGACACACACACTGCATTGATTCCCCGCGGCTCCTGCAGTCTGATCAATTCTGCATTCAGAGCAGAGCAGACCTGGAGTGAATTTATTACACTTCGGAAACTTTTTAGCAGAAGGAGAGATGGATCCATTATGGCACAGCCCAAGGCTTCCATCAGACATCTCCTGCAGCCCCCAGCTCCCGCCCCTTCCTGCACTGCTCCCCCCAGGGTAGGAGGAGGGCACCTGATTTAAGAGCTGAATGGCCACCGTTAAGGGTCACCCGAATGCTGCTGGTGTCGTGGCATTTCCCAGGGGCTCCATCTGGCATGGAGGCCCCATTCTGCTGCACTAACTTCAGTATTTAGATGGCAAGACACTGTAAGAGGGGAGAGGAAAGGAGAAATGGAGAAGTAAGGTGACCGAAAGCACACAGCAACAAAACCAACTCACCCTGAGCCCAAACCATTTATCAGCTCACCATCCACCATCATCTCCTTCTACCCAAAACCAAGAGAATTCCTTCCTCGGTCACACAACACAGCACTGCCTTGCCACATTCTGGATGCTTTACCTTTGACATCCCATAGGAGTCCGCTCCCACTCCAGTAAGAGAAACACAAATCTTCCCCCATTGGCAGCTGTGAAACTAACTTCTGCCTGGCACATCCCATCAGGACAGGAGACAGAAGAAGCCAAAAGAAACCTTCTTCCATGACAGGGCTCCATTTCAGGCTCAGGACTGGTAAGACCCTGGGAAATAGGGGAGATGTTCCTATTCCAGGAAACTCTGGGCTCCAAGAAGGTTCTCTTCATTCCGCATACAACAGTGGCTTCTGCACCCACATTCAAGCCCTTTTGCCAAGTGCAGTCAGGAATTACATCAATGGAGCCCAGGAGAAGGAAGGAGAAAGAGGACTTCATCTCATCACTCGATGTGGAAAGGAGGGAGAGCAATAAGGGAATGCTACTGCCTTAAGGTGGGGGGCACTGTGAGTTCTCTTTGCCTTCAGTTCTCGTTCAATTTAAATCCAGTTTGTAATTCAATACCTTCCCCAGAATATTTTCCTGCCTCCTTTAAAACGTCTGGGTAGAGGTTATGAACTCCAATGTGATTACTGCTGCAAAAGAAAGAGGAATACGGCAGAGCAAGATAGCAGATATTAGACAATTAGTCAGGAACATGTCTTTAGCTCAATGACCTTTATGATTAGATTCGGTTTCTGGAAGATGAAGCTCCGATATGGATATAAAGTTGGCTGCTTGCCTCTACCTCTGCTTTGAGCCAAAGAAAATCTCAGTACCTACACCCAGAAAAATACCGCAATTCCCCCGGCCCAGAAGTTTCCATCCTAATCTCCCTTTTCATTCTCTCACCACCACATTTGCTCTTGGCCAACCACACCGTCCATGCCAGAAGCATCGGGCACCTGAAGTGAATTTCTTTTCCCTGCTGTCTGCTCGTGCAAAACCCCTCCTGAGGATGCAGTGGGAAGCAGAGCTCTCAGCTGCCTGCTACCCATCAGGATTTGTATCCAGACAAACAGAATCAGAACGGCAGCGTTTCACACCTCGTCTTCTCGCAGGCACCAACGGCGATGCCAGGTGCCAGACAGGGGAGAACCAATCTCCTCCATTGTCAGCCCCGCAAAACACGCTAAAAATAGAGGACATCAAATTTAGCTGAGCTGCATCCGGCTGCACGTGCAAATTCACTGCAGCAAACGGGTTACGGCGGGGTGAATGTGATCCACGGAGGAATTACACCGTGCTGCGTAATTCCAAGCAGGTCTTTCAGCGGGATCATGGAAACGAGACCAACTGCAATCACGTTTGCCAAAGCCCCATTGTCTGCAATGCTTCCACCGCAGCCAATTCCACGGGCTGCCAGAAGAGGGGGATCACATACAGGGCTGACCGAAAGGGGAGTTTTGCCACCGCAACCAGTTCTCCTTTAACAGGTTCTTCTTCTTATTATTATTATTATTAAATACATTTGATTTTGCCCTTCCCCCAATCCAATTTCCAATGGCAGAAAAGCAGAAGGAAAAAGAAAACCCTATTTTCCAAAGCTCTCCACGCCAAGGGGACAAAAGCTGCAGGCAGCAGGGTAAGGTGATAACACTGTAATTGATTGTGGTTCAAGCAGGAATAGCGTGGTCTTACATCAAGCCACAATAAATTAAATAAAACTTGAAATATTTGGTTCCTGAGACAAATAAATAATGGGAAGGAGAAAAAAAAATAGGAATAATAATGAAAAATAATGGGGCTCCTAGAAGCTTTCATGGACCTCAATGAGGTTGCACACAAAGTTGCAGGGAAGCAATGCAATGCTGGGAAGAAGAGACTGCCTATAGGGGCAGAGATCAGACATAATGGAGAGAACAGCAATCCAGCACGTGGAAGGCACAGAGCAGAGACTGTGCCCTTACCACCTGAAGTGGGGACCCCTCCAACCACACAAGCAGTTGAACTCTTGAGATACACAGAGCCTAAAGAAACAGTGCTACACCAGCACAAGCCCTGAGCTCCTTATGAAGAGCCACCAGCAGACAGCAGAGATGTGTTCAGCCCCTCCTCCACCTCCAGCCCCTGCCTGATCTGCTCCCATTTCCCCAACCCACACATGCCAGGACACCAAAGCAGCCCAATCCCTGCTTCTTAAAACACCCCAAAATGTTCACTGTGGCGGCACACCCACTAAAGACATTGAAGAGTCACGATCAGATGACACAGAGGGTCTCCACAGAAGGTCTCCACGCTGGTTTACAGTGATGCACACTGTTAGAAGAGCAAGAATGCACAACTAAGAGAGACTGGCATCGGTGAGGTGGATTGGGAGCCCGAATCCTATAGGTTGCCATGCAAACCTCTGTCATAATCCTTGGCTGCTTCCCCTTCCCTACCGATGCAGCACACCTCCATGCCCCAAATGTGAACCCTTCATGCACTATGGGCCGACTCTCTGCTGATAGGAGGAGGGAATGATGCTGCTTTACTCAAGGCAAAACCCACCTGCTTCCCAAAACAGACCTCTCAAAACCCAGCCCTATTTTCACATGATTGCAGGGGTCGGAATGGACTCTTTCGCAGAAAGAAGCTGCTGTCAGACCAAACCCAGACAGACCCCTGGAGTGCAGGGGAGGAAAAGCAAAGCCAGCGGTGCTGGGAGCACTGGGGCAGGCAGCCAGGAGCCCAGGCAGGACGGGGCACACCCAGTAACCCCGAACAATCGGATGAGCAATCTTTGTCAGGAACAAAAGACATCTGCTGAGTAAAACAGGGATTGACTCGGAGCAAGGACAAAGCCAGACGGTATCACATGACGCGCCAGTCTGTTCCAGCAAGATGCCAGGGTCAACGGCAACTAATGCACCCAATAAGTCAAGAGGAATCAATAATGCTAAATAACCCAGCCTCTTCTGTTTGAAGCAAATCAGTGCAAATGCAGTTAAAACGTGCTGCGTGCTCTGCACAGCGCAGACCGAGATGTGATTGAAACCCATCATGTGACACGGCCGGCGCTGGCGGCCCGAGGTTCCCACAGCTGCAGCAAAATGTCTCTGCTGGCTCCATGCGTGCACAGGGCAGGTTTGAATAGGGGTTTGTTATCCGTCTTTTTTTAGAGCCCTGAAATGGGAGGAGAGCTGGGAGGCACTGGGGTTTTAAAAGCACATACACATCACCCACGCAAAGAGGCTGTTTAATAACAAACCCCACTTCCCAACCACCCCCTCACCGTTAAAGTGCATCCCAGCTTCCAAATGCCGTCTGTGCATTTGTGTGTGTGCGTAACATGCAAAGAAATGCATGCTCACCTAAACCATCCAGCAACGAGCAGCCCATGGGGCAGATGTTACAAGCAGAAACAAGTGTCCCTTCCTACAGCAGAGGGTTGGAACTGGGTGGGCTGTAAGGTCCCAACCCAAACCATTCTATGACTCCATGACATCCCTAAAACACCACTGCAGTCCAGCTGACTTTGGGCCACGTCACCCGGCCCCTCCGTGCCTCAGTTTCCCATCTGTTAAACAAGGACTGCATTCCATTCTGGGGATGCTGTGAGAACAAAGCACCAAAAAAAATGGGACACACCCTGATATTAGAGCAATATAGGCCAGGCAGAGCCTACATTTACGTGAGAAGAATTATTGCATGGCTTAACCCAGTTATTAATATCATTTACCCAAAGGTATCTGCAACTCAAGAAAGTACATCAGTTGACGTTAGCTGATATTTCAAAGATCCCTCTTTTCCAAGGCAGGCTGGGCACACAGCTGGCTGGGCACCATCATTACACAGAATGGCTCACTTGCTTCCACCTCTCATGCTGGATGGGCAGGAGGCGTCCAAACTGCTTTCCTAAGACAGCAACACCTTAACCAACACCAAACATCCCCTCCTTGCTTGGTTCCAAGTAGAGAGGACACCCCTCAGGGCAGCAAAGCTCAGCTCCTTACCCAGTGACTTCTCTGAGCGCCTATTACTCAGCACAATGTTTGCACTTCTGTATATCGAAAAAAAAACATTAACATTGATTTTCCCTTATTGAATCTCACAAAGCTGCGGAATCATTTCTAAAGTTTATTAAGTTTCATTTTTTTGGGGGGGTGGTTTCTTAAACTAGATTTTCCTTCTAAGAACACTCGATTCAGATGAGAAAACTGCCAAGAACTCAACATTTAAAAGCTCCAGTTCCTGGGTTTTTTTTAACAGAACTACTTCTATTACTGAAGGCTGCAGAGTGCATCTTTCTGGCCACGTTCAGCTGTTCCTGGAACTATAATGTGAATTTTATTGTCCATTTCCTTTATAAATTCGAGGAGAAAAAGTACTTGTATTACAATCCAAAGAGGACTACTCGAGTCTCCTATCAGTTCCAGAAACCTTCTGGGCTGCAGCACAGTGTGAGTGTAAGAGGTTTGATGGCACAGCCCTGTATGGAGAACCACAACCCAACATGCATGAATGAATTCCACCCAACTCAGATCAAGACATACAGGAATGGGAGGCGATGCAAAGGGAGGCAGCACTCAGCAATCCACATCTAGGAAAGTGACTGAATAGAAGTAATCAAAGAGCAACAAAATGGCATCACGGCACACAGCTCCACATCCCATAGTTTCTCTCTCACAGCCATCTAAGTGCTTCATTTAACCTGCTCCTAAGTGCTGCTGTGGAGGAAAATGCAAAGTTTTATGCAAGTAAAAAAATGACTCATCACTTAATAGGAGGCTCAGAATCCCAGTCAGCAAATCAAAGTAACCTTGGTAACTTAGATAAGCAACAAAAGCATGAGTAAAGAGGAGTTCACATAGAAAAAAGCCAGTGCAGAAAACACATGTGAGGTTACCATGCCAGAAAGTCAGGCCTTGGCTGCAAGGAGCCCCAAGCCCAATGAGCAGCCCTGCTGCCATCACAGCACCCAGCACTGAGACACTGATATTTACACACAGTCCTCCATCCCAGGAGCAGCTGCAATCCAGGACATGCAGGTAGAGGAAAGCAGATAATGCCTCTCCGCACTCCAGACATAACAAACCACACAGCAGCTTTTATACAGCAGGAGAAGGGAAGGAATTAGGAAAGCTAATACCAAAGAGGCCCCAATGCTACTTGGAGCTCTGCAAAGCAGCTGGGTGAAGGATGAATAGGACCGAGCACCAATATTACTGTTATTATTTATTATATAACATCTCAGATTGCCGCATTTTCAATTCACCAACAACCACCTCCTGGAGCACTTACACTGTCACTCCGTTCTTATGCTGCCCTAGTTTTCCAGCTTTCTTCTATCTAGGTAAATATACGTGCCCCATCTCTGAAGCAGACGAGTACCTATTATATCCTGCTGTTTCTCCCTTGCACTTATCCTATTATGCTATTACAGCTGGTGCAGGGTCGCGTGTTTTCTATTTTGTGACATAATATTGTGGGCCCAATTCCACCATCACTAATACAGTATATAATAAGGGTGAGAGGAGCAGGAGTGCTGGTAAGAGCTCTTCATGTGGCAGGAGTCAGGGCTACAAATGGTGAGGCTGCTATCACACGGCAGGAACCAGGATCTGCTCATTCCCACAGACACTGTTATGCCTTCCATCTATATATAAATTACCATTTTATGTCTGAAGACAGCACCGACCGAAAATAACAACCATGGCCAGTTAATATGTGCAAACAGACACAACTTGAATGCGTATCAGAGTGAGTAACCCCTCCCTTTCTGCCCTCGGAGCAAAGGATAATATTATTCCAGTTCTGTTCTCAGCCCCTTCCATTCCTGCAGTGGGAAGCACCTGACCAGCAAAACAGAGCACAAGCATCAGTGTCCATGAGGGCTTTGAGCATACACTCCTTGGACAGCTGGGGACAGGGCAAATTCCAGCTCAGTGACAGCCCTGTAGGCTGTGGGTGGAGATGATGAGCTTGGAAAGTGAAGGGAATTAACTGCCAGTAATTAAAATCACCTTCTGAGCTAAAGCATATTAAAGCATAAAGCCTTTAAGAACAAAGTAGGTTCCTAAACCCCTTTCTCAAAACGTTGCTTCAGAGATATGCCTGCAGTCCCAAAGAAAAGCCACTGCTGTGCTACCATGGCCAAAGCCTGAGTGCTGCAACTCCAACCTTGGGAACAAGAGCAATGGTCCTGGACTGAGGCTGACATCATGGAAAAGGAAGAACGAGCTCATTTTATCCTATTTAAAGCTACAAAATGACTGCAAAATAGCATAATTATCGATTAGTTAAGGCCTTTTGTCAAAATCTTCATTTTTTAATGTGGAATATAATGAGAATATAAATGATATTATAAATATGATGGTGAATACTTATCTTCTGTTATGGTTATAGTGAAAGTCTCCTGCTTATCAGCAAAAAAGAAGAGATATGCAAGTTGATGAAGAGCAAATTCTGCTTTTGGGCTCCTTCTCCATCTCTGACTTTTGGACAGGCTGCTCTAATCCGCCTCAGTGATACTGAAATAGGGAAATAAAGCAGTGAGGCCAGTTTGTCATCCTGAAGGATATGGGAGCTACTGAGCCAAAGGGGACCAGGAGAGCATTAGAAGACCAGTGAGAAAGGAAAGGAGGGATATTTGTGGTACTCAAGGGCTTTAGCTCAAATCAGCCCCATCCCTAAGCTCACAGGATTATCTGCACTGAGATTATTCTGTCAACTAAATAAAATAATAAGAAAGCCCTTCATAACTTCAGCTATGTGCTAAGTGAATTAACCACCCTCTGCCTGGACCAGACCAACTTGGGGAACAGGTTGAGGAGCTCCCGTATTTCTTCCTGTGGCCTGACTCGAAGCCTAAACCAAAATGTGGTTCCACTGTCTAGGAAAACTCAGCAGTTAATGAATGCTGTTGACCTGATAATGACTTTCCTGGCATAGCTGAAATAGGCTTACTGACTAAGAGTGATGCAAAATGCAGTATCAGTTTACTGAGTACTATTCCAATGAGTGCAGTGGGTTTTAAACTAATGAGATTATCACAGTGAGCTCACTTTTGTCTATCTGCCGTGCCATTTGGTGGCTGATTCCAGCCAGCAGCTTCTTGTTTAGAGGGTGAAAACCCCACTGTAAATAAGTAGATATGGGATAATCCACACATTAGGAAGAGCTTGATCCAAATTCCACTGGAGTTCCCTGAAAGACTCCTACCAGCTTGCTGGCTGTTGGATCAGCATCCAGAAATTAAACCCCTCTCATTTAAGACTCTTTGGGAAGTGAAGATTGCCTCTTACTGAGCACACTGCATTTGACCAAGATTTGACTGCTGTAAAAGTTACTAAATCTCATCAGCTGTTATTTTATCCAGAACAATCCTATCAACGTGTGAAAGTAGAGCTGTTTCCCCCCAACACCCTCTAAGATATCCTGGGTGAGGGTCCAGCCCAACTCTTACATTGTAATGGTACTGATGCTTTGCCACAACCCTATCAGAGCATCATGGCTCCATAACTGGCACCTTACAGAGACCTTAACACAAATTTCCCTTTGCTTACAATACTTCTTGCCAGTGTCAATCAATCTTTTCATAAAGCCAAAATCATTTCCCAACAAACACATTAAGCTCCGGGCTGCTCTGAAACCCATCCAGAAGACTTCAAGAACGCACTCACAACTTGCAGTAAGTTCGTAGCCTGAACATCTTATGCTTTGCTCAACAGTTCTTGTGGCAAGCACAGCCATCTAAACTGAGGAGCAAAGCATGGAGACTGCCCTTTAGGTGAAGGACTTTGTAATAGCACAATGAGGAATGTGTTTATAAAACTCCTGCTTGTTGGAGGAGCAGAAATGTGAAACCCACTGCCTCACATATTCCTTTCCAATCAGTCTGATAACCTTGCTTTATAATAGAGAATCCCACTGAATGGGAACAATATTACAGTGGGGAACAAGGCAGTGAGAGATTAGAATCAGGTTTACTGTTTCTCTTGTCATAAAATCAGTTAGCATCATACTTGACACCCATATTAACAGTGGATTAGCTCACAAACACATGTGAAGTCACTTTTCTTCTTGTGTCAGCCCATAATGTCACAGGAATGGAATAATGTTAACAGCTCATAAGCTTTTATCTACAAATGTGCATCTCGGGACTTTGGGGTTTGCTAATTTGTCATAGCTACATTGTCCAGCTACCCTGGGACACCAAAAGTACTTGGGATCTCCACAAGTAACCCAGCCATTCTGTACTGTGTGGTCTGTGGGGTCCAAGACCAACAGCCAAGACAGACCCCATTGCTCTGGGATTTGGGCACTCAAGGGATACACAATACACACTGACCAAAACACTACACCCTTCTCCAGACAGCAGACCCTGGCTTGGGGCATTCACACTTCACCTCCCACTAATTGTGGTGACTACAACCTTGGCCAGAACACAGAAGTAATTATAGCTTGATCTAGAGATGGGAGACTTGGGGTAAGTCTCCATTTAGCATCACCGTGACACATATCTGAGCTAACTCCAAAAGAACTATTATGCCTATATATCTCAGCACCACTCCAGGGAGAGAGATCAGCTCAGGTCCTCAAAAGTCTAAAGCCACTTTAACGTGGCATAATTACCCTCTGCACCAGCCAGGCTGGTCCTGCTTTGAGTATGTGAACTAGCCTGTCTGCAGTTTGTTCTCCTTACATTACCCACCGAGCAGAGTAGCCAGCTGGTGAGTTCAGGGGCCAGATCCAGTTCATGAGGCAGAAAATCTGGTCCCTGGGGAGGCTGGCTGATCAACAGGCCAGCCAGGCTAGTATTTCTGTGCGCCTGCTTAAGTGCGTGAAAGGGCAGGACACAGGTCAGCAGCACTTATTAAGTTGCCAGTAAATCGGGACACACATCAGACACATACCAGTGGGTTACACAAACACATGTTTACAGAGCTCGACTCATATGTCATATTTCAGCAGCTTCAACCAGACCATCCTCGTGAGCGCAGGCACACCAGTGCAGAACTATCTGCAGCATTACGGACTAATTGGGTGCACAGCCAGCCCCCATATGATCCATACATTAAAGGAGAAATTAGCATTTGATGTCTGTTTCAAATTGTAAGCAGCCCCGCTGCAATTAATCACAGCTCGGTTGACAAAGCGCACTGCACTGAGATGACAACATGCATTCTGGGAAACTAACGCTGTCATCTTCAGCCGCAACAAGTTTATTTTAAACCTCAGAACAATGAAGGTTTGTCACCGAGTCCCTTGCCTGATCCATTCCACAAACACAGCTTTTTAACCAAGAAAGAAGCAGATGGCCCAAAGGATCGTTTACCAAGGTTTAGATTTCACCATCACCTTCTGGAAGGAGGCTTCCAAACCAGGGACTTGAGTCCTCAAAGCAAATATGTTGTCTCAATGACTGAAAGCACCCAGCTCGTTCACATGCACAAAGGGCAGAGGGTATATTATGCTATGATGTGTTACCTGTCTATGCACATTTAATTGCTGAACATTCACAACATGGCAACTATAAAACTATATACTGGACCAATTACTACTTATAGGATAGATTAGGTGGATGAGACCTCAGGAGGTCTCCAGTCCAGCCTCCTGCTCAATGTGGCACTGACATCAAGCCACATTACTCAAGACTTCATTCATTTTCTTGTTCAATCCATTGTTTCCAGCATGCCATAATCCTCTGTTGGTAATCATCACCACCATTTGATTCCCATCACTCACTGGGCGTTGCTGAATCTTAACGCCAACTGGGCATTTCTCTGAGCTGCAGCTCGTATCTGAATTATTATTTTTCACCATCCACCTATTATTTATGCAGAATTCAACATGTATAACAAAGGCAAATGAAATCACTTGACATGAAGTTAATCAGCTTATTTCTCAACAAATCAAATGAAACAAGAAAGTTAAATGAGGGAAGAAGAACCACAGTTACAGTAAAAATACCACAGCAGTTTATGCAGACATGGGGCCACTGTTCAGCTAATCTATCTACAGCCTTGTAGGCAAGAAAAGACGTTTTTGTGTTCCATGCTGAAGAAGTGAGCTTTTAGGTGGGACTGTGAACCAGGGGTGGATATCAAGGTAAGTATCATTGGTAGAATGGAGGAAGATATAACCAGAAACAAAGTCTGAAGTAAATTATGTAGAAAGAACATGACTTCCAACTGACTTAACTGTGCTCTTATAAGTTAAGATTAATGCTGGCACATTCCTTAGACACTTGGAGCCAGATTACATCTGCTGCCAGTGCCCTCTCAACTGATTGAGTCACCTCCCCACACAGAATGTTATGTAGTCTCAATCTCCGTCCCCTTATCCTTTGGCCAAGTCATGCAGGATGAAGTTGGACAAGACAATGAAAACCTGCGAGGGACCAGAAAGTGATTAGTGGTACAGAGGTTTGGTTTTGCTTTGAGAAAAGCTTGAACTGGCCACTGAACTTTAGAAAGATGACTGCACAATCAGCAGGAACAAAAAGAACAGGCCAGGACCTACAAGGTGAGAAGTGGCTCCCATTTAGACCTCATTCTGTCCTCAAACAATAGATGAAAAAACGTTGCAAAACCAAAGTAATAAATGGCAGCTAGAAACACAACTCATCTGTTGCCCTTTTTAAACCTAAAGCACACCCAGACCAAGATAACCATTACAGTCAAAGCCGATATCAAGAAACGAAGTGGCCATGATTTTCAGCACAGGCACATTTCTGCATTGACTAGTAGAGTTCAGAACAAGCTGTTCACTTAAAGTGGGGCTTCCACACAAACACTGGAGCAAGCACTTGGCTACATTTCAAGCGTATAAATGAAACTGAAGTCATGCTACAAATAGTTTTCCTTCCAAAATCACCTTTTGGCACCAAAAATGATGTTATAAAATCCGAATTAAGACCAACAACCGAACACATGAGGCATTTCTGACACAATATGAAAATAGAGCCATTGCCCTGAACTTGAAAGAAAGCAACAACTGTTAAAGAAAACCATTCTTGCTCAATGCTGTCACATGAAAGTCTTCTGTTGTGCTTACAGACTAAGGACTGTCAAAGCCCCATCTTTGTTAAATCACGTCACATGTTTTGAATAGGGAAAGAATGAAATTTACCAGTACAAAACTCTCAACCTCAGGGAAGACCAGACCAAGCAGGACAGAGTCCCTAATTGTTTTGGACAGGAGCTTCCATCTGCCTTGCTTCTTGCCACTGAAGCAGATCTCCAGCTGATGCTGAACATTGTGGCAGTTTTCATCAGTTTTCCCCTTACGCTCTCTGTATTTACAGCTGTTTCAACAGACATAGTTAACCACAGATCTGCGCCGATTTACTGAAAACCAACATAATCTTATCCATTATGAGAATAATTGTCTGACTAGTCTTTCACTCCACACCTCTCACCCAGCTTTCCATGGCTTAATGAGTCCCTTCAAGCAGGCTTTTCCCAGTGGAAGTTCATGCATTCTTCCATGTCTTATTTTAGATGCTTCCTCTTTCAGTAGGTTTTAACCAACCTATTTTTCTACCTACTAAGCCGAAATCACTTTGCTCCTGCTGAATAATACCTAATATTACATCCAACCACATGGAAACCAGTGACATCCCCCAGGGAAGGTGCTACCCATGTTAAGGAAGGTTTATCTGGACACAAAATGTGTTCTGATGACTTGTTAACCTCAAAAGGTTGGCAAAGGTAATGTGTTCTATAATCAGTGCCTGGAAGTGGTATTGTGCTACCTACGAATGTCTTGGGGCTAACAGGATATGGATTTGGAATGACTGGAAGTTTGATAATCCAGTGATTGAGCTTTTCCTGACACCATTTATTAAGGTTAGGTCTTCTTGCTCTTTGGTGAACATTAACCTGCCATATTCATGACCACACGATGCCATGAAAGCCATTGGTGGGGTGCAAATGAACACATCCAAATGCAAGAACTGCCTTCTGATCTACTACGAAGCCTCACTGACCACATTTATATGGGTGAGAAGAACAAACACTTCTAAGGACTGCTAAGGGAAGTTCCACTGGGAGAAAAGTGATGCTTACCTGAACCTTGGTGTGGAACTGTAGGAGGAAAAAAGGCAAGAGGTGACATTCTGTGCCTTAGGAACTTTGTCGGGGGCTGTCTGGCCCTGACTCCCATCTTCAAGAGAACTAAGATGACCCTTCCTCCTTCTTGTCCATGAGAAATTCCCAATGAAGTCATCAAGGAGTTCCTAAAGAAAAAGAAAAGAAACAAATGTATTCTTCTGTAGAGCAGGACTGTAAGGGTTGTCCTTCACTACAACCCTACAGAAATGTAAAACAGGAGTCTGGGTCACAAGCTGATACTCTGCACAACTTCAGGCTGTAGAATGCTCTGGGACAAGGAAGACCTTTTGTTGTTGCTGTTCGTTTGAAAAGCAACACAAACACAAGTTACCTTAATGAATAAGGACATAAGATTTGTTGACAAAATTAACACACTCAAGCTTCTCCTCTACCCTAGAGAGTCCTCTCAGCCTTTATCCCATGGCTGTGTCTGTCCTCCACTTGGTCTCCCTGAAATACCTTCTTTTATTTTTTGTAGCAAAGCACTTCTTTGGGGCCATATATAGGTGCCTCTGCTCTGGCTAAACTTCTTTTTCCCCCCAGGTTGATTCAACACCTCAAGCATCAGAACTTCCCTCTGATACCATGGAAAGTCCAGACACTCCAAATTCCACCCCAGCTCTTGGGAGAAGATAACGTTTCCCTGCCCGGACCTAGATGAAGGAAAAAATCCATCTACTTATTCAAATATTTCTTGCTAGACAGGGAAGGTCAGGCTCTGACCTTGCTTCCACAGGCATAAGGCTGGAATGAGGACTGAAGTTCAGGCTCTGCACCTCTGTGTCTGCTGCCAGCATGAAGTCACTTGGTGGGCATCTATCACCACAAGTGTAAAAGGAGAGCTTTGCATGCATCAAGCTCTGCAAGATAAACCCACAGTCTCAAAAAAGCAAAGAAATGAGCCAGGCCTGATCCTGACACCGCATCAGTATTCAGTGGTGGTTGCAGTGGGGCAGTTCAGTCCTCACACCGGAGTAAGGAAAATCAGGATTAGGCACCATCCGCCTCAAAGAGTCAATGTGCAGAATTGCTCTACATATTTGAATCCTCTTCCCCTGTATATCTTTAATCTCTTACACACTCCAGGTTTTCCATTCAGCTCCGGTGACAAAAGATTTTTGCAACATGACAGTCCAGATTGAGAGAACAGAAACGCCAACCTCTGACAAAAGAGATACCAAACTTTTATCGGCGGTAAGTGCTCCTCGCACGCAGACATCGGTCTGCAGCGGTAAATATAAGGCAGATGTCGAATGGAAATTAAACATTGTGCTCTCAGGGTGGCCTCGGCCGCATTCAGAGCTCGATTTAAAACAAGGCCAGAGTTTCTTTCATCGTTTCTTCAGGAAGTCTCAGTTCTAAAGATATTCCAAACAGACACATACTTGACCTAGAACTTGGCAATGCAGGACAATGTGTGCACATGAAAGCACCTAAAAGGCAAAGCAAGTTGTCTGCGAGATGCACCAAGAGAATTTCTTCATCAAATCACTTCTATTTCAGCCTTTTGAGGGTCAAAAGGCAATTCAGGTGAAATACCTTTTCCCTTTTCTTTCAAAGTAAATCCGTGGTGATCGTTCATCATTTGGGAGGTGCAGGCAGCTCGGGGTGCTGAAGCACCACCAGAACAGCAGCACTGCTTGCCAGCTTTAGGAGGATTTCTCTGCATGCTCCTTTACGACCCGAACCCCATTTACGCCTTTGAAAGCGTTCTGCCTGTTATAATTAGGCACAGTAAAACAGCACCAGGCATTGCAACAACTTAGATAGCCAGACTCGAGAAGCACAGATTTGAATGGCCTGAATAACGTAATAACAGACTCCTAAAAATGAAACCCGAAAGCTGCTGAGCACACTTTAGTTAGGAGAACAAGCATAAATTTAAGGCTTGAAAGGATGCTCATATTTACAAAATGAGCTAACAGCATAAACTAAATAGCATTCGCTTCTCTCCTACTCTGTTAGGTTTTTGAGACAATAAAATACAGACAGTGAAATGACGGGATGATTTACCACTGGGATATGGAAATAAGGTTGCACTCTCCTTGGACACTGTATTCTTAGAATTAACTTTCTCCCCCCTCTTCCCACCTTACTAAATAATTTCACATCAAACAGAGTAAAACAAGAAACTCCTGAGGCCGTGACTTTGTCACCTCCCCAAAGTTTGGATGGCTGCAGCAGCCGGCCTGCGCCCGCACGGCGATCAAACACAAACCCAAATGGCCATCACGTCCTGCCTGCATTTCTCCCCCCGTGAAAGGACGAAATCGTGACCGGATTTTACTTTCAGATGACCTGACAAACCAGCACTCCCTGGCACGAGCAGGGCAGTCATTTCCCCTCCATTTCCCTGTACAAGATTTAATCAGCTGAAACACAAACCTCCTTCTGCGCTGAGATCTTTGCGAACAAAACCACGCTGCAAAACAAGTCTCTCTGGCCTTTTTAAAAACCATTTTCAGTCGCTTTAAGACACAAAATAGAGATGGATGGATGGATGGATGGATGGATGGATGGATGGATGGATGGATGGATGGATGGATGGAGAAATGCTTTCAGTCATGCTTCCTCCCCCCCACCCCAAACCCTTAAAATTGAAAAGCATCGGTATCCAAATAGCAACAGGAAATTTTTACCTTGTGGCTAAAAAGCTCACTGTTCACTTTGCAGCTGCCTCTATTATTTTTTTTTGCTGGGCAAAGCACCAACACAAAAGTCTGTCCTAAGAAAGAAACCAAGCTTTTGGCACGAGGGCAGCGACAAAATGCAAACCTACAAAGAATTTCCCCCCCCCCCCCCCCAGCCCCAGCCTGTTATAATTCCTAATTTTGTGGGATGCATTGCTGGGCTGTTTATCATAACAGTGTGCAATAAAAAGGACGAGTAACTCTTGCAATTTTCTCCCTACTCCTCCCCTTGACAGGGGCCACTGATAGGGAAAGAGGCTCGGAAAAGCAGAGCGGTGAAAGGCTAAGAAACAATAGGCAACCATGGCTTTGACAATGCAGCCCTGAACCCTTCTTGCTCCCGCTGTGACACTTGCATTCAAGAGCAAGGGCGGCTGCCATCATAAGAATGGACAATGGCATGAGGAATACAAGGGAGAGGGGGGATAAAAAAAAAAGGAAAAGAAAAAAAAAAGGGGGGGGGGGGGAAGAAATAAAAAAAGGAAATCAGATGAATTCAGAGCTAAGATGGCAGAGCTCTCACCTTTTCCGCCTTTTTCGAGTAATCTGGATGGAGACGTCCCGCAGAGAAGAGATAAAAAGGGTGTGCTGAACTGTTGGATGGTTCTGAAGACTTCTGCATTTGCAAACGCATTTTAGAACTATTTGTAGGGGTATATATGCTGCATGCCATCTCTCTGTCTCTGTCTCTCTCTCTCTCTCTGTGTCTCTCTCTCTTCTGTTTTATGTCCTGCTATCTCCATCACACACCTCTAATAGTATGAAGACTTTCTGCCCATGTAAGTAAGTGAGAGTGTGTGTTCCTTAATGTTTGAATCAAGACACACGTCTGCATGCATTTCTAATCTAAGGAGCCTATAGCAGTTACTACAACTATCAATTAGTCAGCAATAGCTTGAGATCCCCATGTGTCTGGGTGAACAAAGGTGAGAAACACATGCAAATAGTACTACAGCACCTGGGTCACGTACAGTAACTTAGCCAGCAACAAATAATTGCATCTGTTTCTGCCTTTTTGATGCTCCTTGCTCATTGTTATGTAAAGTTACGGCTTATTAATGTGAATAGTAACGCAATTAGACATGGCATTGTATATTTTCATTTGAACAACACAGTAAAAGGAAATTAAGCTTAACTAGATGGAAATAAATGGTGACTTAAAGGCTTTAAACGAAAAAGATTCTCTGATCTGCAGCAGTGCTTCCATTTTTTGATCAATTGTTCTTGAGTTAAAGATGCAAATGAAGTAGATGTACTCGGACATTTCATATATATTAGATAAGAAACTGATTATTGCGGAGGAGACAGAGAGGACGCCCGACGTCCCGAAGTTAAGTCCATAAAAAGGGTGCACTCAATCTGTTACTATCCTTTTTAATTAAGCGACTTTTAAGAACATTTAAATGGTGTTTTCTCCGATGTTTTAGACTCAAGCCAAGCAATTAAGAAGAAAGATACGGTACCTTTGACTCTCTCCTTCTTCTTAACCTCAAAAAAAAAAAACCAACAAAAAACACCAAAAATAAATAGAGGATTACCCTTAAAAACAGTCAGAGGTAAAATGGACTCGAGAAAAAGAAGGAAAATTAAAAGGAAAAAGAAAGAAAAAGGAAAAAAAAAGAAAAACCTGAACGAAACGGCCAAGCGATAAAATAGAGACGCTCCACGATCCAGCAGCACCCTGAGTGCAGCACGAGACGAGCAGAGCGCGGCTGCTATCCGTGAGCAGGCAGCATTTCAGAGGTGGCAATGGATTCTGTGGACAACGTTATTTACACAGATTTGATAAGAGCGACAAACGGCTCCAACCCGTAATTTAATTTGCAGAAATTATATCCCGCGTGGCGAAGTGCGGGGAAGTCTGAGAGTTATAAGAGGTGTGAGAGGGATGGTTTGGTGCTGAGCTTCTCCCCACGTACAGCGTGCAGGCAGGGCTGCAGGGATGCACTGCCTGACCCTCTGCTGGGAGCTCGCTTCCTACTCCTACCAGCTTCCTTAGGAGGCTCATTAGTGACACCAAAGGCAAAGCGCTCTTCCCAGTGTTGGGCTCTGAGAACCTGCCGAGTTTATTTCGCTTTAGGAACGACCAGAAACAAAAATAAAAAATTAAAATTAATAATAATAATAATAAATAAAATCTTCCGATTAAAACAACAGAAATACCTCCTTAAGGAAATCAGTGCCCAGCTCCCTCACCTAGCAGACTGCTATGCGTACAGCAGGTGCTCGCGGAGAGGCAATGCTGCGGGAAAACAACGCCGTGCCCGCAGCTCAGAGTCCCTGCAGAACACGGCTCTGAAGGCAGCGGCGCTAAGCGGGAGCAGAACTGCCTGCCATGCGGCTCCGCATCCCAGCCGCGCTGCTGGAAGTGCGGGCGCTATGGAGACGGAGCATCCCCGAGGCGCTGAGCTGCGCCCACGGAGCGGTGCTGAGCTCCGGGCGGGAGAGACACCAAAAGTACCAAATAATCGCTCCCCTTCGCTGAACAATGAGACCTTAAAATATACGTGCAGGGGTATTACATGCAGAACAGGCAGGGGGAGGAGGGAAGGGGGGAGGCGAGAACGTTTCCCATCGAGGCGTTTTATTTTGCGGCGCTGAAAAGGCTCTTTAATGCGAATCATTTCTGTCCTCGGGCCGGGCTGGTGCCTGTGAATGCACAGTGCAGGTGGAAGGGAGCGTTTGTTTGGGAGTTTGGATGCAAACTCGTCGCTCGATACGTATCTGGGGGGTGAAAAATAGTGAGCTGGGACAACAAGGTCACGGGGTGGCTGTGTGCTCACACCGCTATGGCACAGCCCCGTGCTCCTCCAATGCCTGTCCCAGACCTCCAACCCAGCGCACCGATACAAGGCGACCGTTTTCTTTTAGGAAGAACTCAGTTGAACAGACAGCACAAATGGGATGTAATGTAATCAAACTCTCCTCTTCATCTCATCTGTCTGCTCTGTAACCTCGTCATCCCACCAGCACCGACGACCACAAAGCCACGCCATCGATTCAGGTCTCCTATGTTATTTTGCTATTTTATTCTCCAACAAGACTCCAATTGGATCCGCTGCTTTTGCATTCCAAACTCACCACCAACTTCCTAAGCCACGCTGTGTGCAAAGCAAACCGACCCTCACCTCTCTGCCGTGTTTTAATTGATGCATTTCAGGATATCGAGGGCAATTCCCAGATCACAGCTCACATTTTTAAACCCACCAAAGACCAACAAGGGATCGAACAACAGAACGGCCCAGGATCAGCCACAAAACCCAAGCTTCTAAACAGCGTCCTCTTAGGTTTTCTCCAAAGCAAAAGACACCTTTGCCTCATTTTCCAGGCCAAGCAGGATTCTCCCATTAAGGACAAATCGCTCTGCTAGGTAAATGACAGCAGTTGGAAAAACAAACAAGCCCTCCCCTACAAACAAATATCTCCGAACGCAATAAAAATGTTGACAACGGTTACGTGATTAAAGCAGTTATTCTCTTCATTTAGGGCCTTACCATTGGAATCATTCAAAACTAAGGGAGAAACACCAGCCCCTCGGGTTTTGCAGCGGAGATTTAATTTGTAGGAATAGTGGTGGGGGTTTTTGAACGTGGCTGTTTTTGACGTTGTGAGATAAAGCTCTCTTTTATTATTATTATTTTTTTTCTTTCTAATTTTATTTTAAGAATAGACCCCATTTAGGATTTCACGTTGTAAATCTCCCTGTGTCTGAATGCTGTTACAAGGTTTGACAATGAAAGAATAATTCATGTCAGACAAAAAGAGCCCTTCAATCAGCTTCATGCAGCTTTTCTCCTGCAGGGCTATGCCAAAACGAATGTGGAATCCTGAACTGAACCATCCATCACATTTCCAGAGTCTTTCAATTAATGACACTGCAATCAGATCGATGGCGTGTAATAAGAAAAGAGCTTTGCATTTCTATACCTATTAATTCGCTGAGTAACTCCAGTGGTAAAACGTGACCAGAAAGGGAAAAGAAAAGAAAATTTCATCCTCCTAGCAAGATTTTGGAGGATGTTTAAGCCATTCCGTACGAGCCTCCGTTCTACATTCCTGTCTCAGCCCAAGCCCTGAGTGCTCAAAGAAAAGAATCACATTGGCTTTCTTTTTTTGGCTAACAGCAGGGCAGCCTCCTTCCCAGACAGGTATTTCCCATTCTGCTGCTGCTAAGCACGCACAGCACTAAGGAAAAGGCTTCGTCTGACACCAAGGAGCCCATTTTCCCCATCTCCCCCCCCAGCCAGCAGTGCTCTGTGTGAGCTGAGCTGTGCCAGCAATGCAGGGCAGGACTGCAGACCATTCTCCAGCACGAAGGCAGTAATTAGCAACCAAATCTCCAACTCACAGAGCATGCCAAGGATGGAGCTACACCACGCGGTGATGAACCTCCAACAAAATGAGGTGGGGCAGAGCTGGGCAGGGGGAGAGGGCAGGAAGGACACAGCAGCAGCCATGGGATGGGATGGGAGCCACCTCAGGTCAAGGAGCTGCCATAAGATTTGGGCTGATGACAGAAATGATGGAGGATGCGCAGAGTGGCTGCAAATATTCTCTCTTTGAATATGATGCAGCAGCCAAAAGCTCCTGATTCCCTCTCCTTGGGTGACACTGGGTCCCCAGAGATCTTCACCAATGGGCCCTCAGGCACCCCAGGGTGCAGCAGGCAATGGGACGCCTCTCACCCACACAATGATCCCCTGGTGGGATGGGAAACGGGACAAGAGCTGCCCAACAACCTTAACCCCTTCCTCTGGATCAGATGGAGCTCAGATCTCCAGCACTGATGCTTATTGCAGCAGCTTTGGCTTCGCCTCAAAGGAAAGAAGCTGCAGCTGTAATAGGAGATAGACCCAGGTCAACGCCTACAGAAAGACACTCTTTGGGGAGCAATAGGCTTTCAGTGAGGTTGTGGATTTTGGAAGTCTTCAGAGAGGGAAAAGAAATCCTTACGTGAGAGAATGAGAAATGGAACAACGCTGAACAACGGAGGCTTTTAAGGTTCACTTCACCAAACCCTTCCAAAATCGAAGCGTGCTTTTAAAGGATCACTTCTGGCCGTCCCTCTTGGCATCCTACACAGTCATATCTCAGCAATTTCAAATCTCAGCAACACCTCCCAATGAGCACTCGGTCATGGGCCTGCATGGATGCAGTCACACCTCAGTGTGGGTGTGCACAGCAGGGGAATATACCAGCACCAAGGCAGTAGGGCAGGAGGACATTGCCCATGAGCTGGGCAGCAAAATAACTCCAGCCAGAGCACAGCAGCCAAGGAACAATAAATAAATACATTGCAGAAGCAAAGGCTGCTCATTGAGAATGAAGTTTTGTGCTCCCCAGCATTCAAATGTCTGCTGGCAGGTCAGGGAGAGAGGAGGAAAGGGTGCTGCCTCCAGCCATTCTTCCAGCCCTGGCTGCCTTCCAGCAGCACACAGCGCTTCAGAAGATGCAGGCAGGCTTGCTTACATCTGCTTCCCTCCTCTGTAGCCGCAGACAGACTTATGCACTGACATTTTATTTCTCTTTCCTCCTCTTAAAAGAGTTTGGACGCAGCCTGCAGTAGGTATTCACTTTCTTTCCCTCACCTCTCTGAAAAGAGCACAGGGAGAAACTGCTGTAAATGAATTTGATAAAGAGATGGCTTCTCTAATTGTTTGTCTTGCTCAGCGGTTGGGGCAGAGGCAGCATCTGGCCTTGTGGTAATGCATCTGTCTGCAAAAGCTTTGGGGCCTCTGCTAGCTCCTATCAACAGGAAAGCCAGAAAACCTCTGCCTGCAGCGCAGACAGGCATGGAAAAATGCACCAGGCTGGTCCAAGTCAGCAGCAAAGCCTCTGGAAGCAGATCAGACTCATCTGCTGCAATGAATTTGGGGCAATTTAGCTACAGGAACACAGAGCTGCAGCTTGCAGGGTCCTGGGTTCGATCCTTACTGATCACGACGTTGAAATAATGTCATTATTCAATTTGCTTCCTTCTGCTGAAATAGTAACTAAACAAGACACCTTCACAGTGCTCCTGGTGCTCTAACACATGGTTAATACTACAATTAAAACTCAGCATCAAAACAATCCATTCAGCCACTCAGTCACCACTATGCAGAACTCCCTTCTATCTCCTCTCCATACTGGGATCCTTGGCCTTCTCCAAAGCCCCCATCCAACCACAGCACTGCCATCACTCCCTTCCATAGAAATAAAGGCAGGTACATTTTGGTACCTCCATTTTGCAAATCATTATCTGACAGCACAGTACTGTTAAAAGGTATATGAAAGAACTAAAGGGAAACTGAAGGGAAGCACAATGAGAATAGGAATCCAACAAGAAAAGCATAAGAAAGTATCTTCAAAAGAAACCTTCAGGCTCTAGAACTCAAGCAATCCAGCAGTTTGCAGACAAAAAAAAGACTGAGATCCCCAGTGTTCCAGAACCTGACCACTTAGGAGACCCAAGTTTGCTTAGAGACAAAGAGGCTTTGCTCAGGACTCATCTACTCGACCAAACAGAAATCGCTATTCTAATCCAAAGGAGCAATTTCGGAGTTCCCAGTAGAAACAACCCAGGCCTCAGCTCTTCAGTAGCAGAACTCCATCACGTTTGACTCACAATACCCAGGTTAGGTCTGACTGCCACATCCAAAGCTCCACCTGACTGATATCTATCAGTATCCTTAAGTTTCCACTGAGGGCAGAAGCTAACAACCCTTGCAGGTTCAATTCAAGACCAGCCTTGTCTAGCAAACAACAAATAGCTATGTTGTCAAGACGGGGGGTTTCCAAAGGAGGTAAGGATCTCTACTGGGATGATTCTGCATTTCCTGCACACCTAAATGAGCCAGGGAGGGCCAGGGACCTTTAGAAAGGGTGGGGTGGGGGGTGATCCCAGCTTTCCATTCCTCATGATGCTGCAGAATAAAAAGGAGCACTTCAGTTTTGTTCTGGGCTCTCTCCCCCATCTGATCTCATCCTCAGATAAAACAATGGAATCACATATCCAAATATTGGCACTCGGCACTCAGCCTTGTTTTTCACTGCGAGCCCAAAGGGCACGCGGCAGCGAAACTGCAAGTTCTTCTGAGCATGTCTAATCGGCTCTGCCTGCCAGATTCCCAATCTCTGGTGACCAGTTCTGTTCCCAATTTATACAAAAATGCAGCTTCTAGTATGCGTGGTGTTCTGAGGACAAGCCCCGGTCCTGGGGCCCATCTGAAACAGAAGAACACACACAGAGGGAGCAGACCCAGAAAGGAGCTCATGGTCAGCCTCCTGAGCTCCCTGCTGGGATCTCTGCTCATAGCACGGGGCTTGGCAAGGACAGCTCTCAGACTGATGAACTTTGCTGCTGCTCCTCCTGGAGGCACAGAGCTGGGATGCTGTACAGGAGGAGGAAGGCAGAGCCACAGCACAGCTCCCAGCTGCTGCCAGCAGAATTTAGAGGGCTGCTCCATGGAGGAGAGTGAAAAGAGCCTCCCTACACATTCAGGTTGGATGCATCATCACCAGGATAGGAGCAAACAGCCCTCGTCCCCTCATCAGGGCTGTTCTGTTTCTTTACTTGTTCAATTAACATCACTACTTCACTAGAGCCAAATTGCTTTTAAAGAAGAATGAGACCTCTTTTTTGTTGCTGGCATTCTGTTTCCTTTTTCCATCTAAACAGCTCTTCAAACGACAGCATTATGCATTGAGGAGTGACACTACTAATATAAGCTTTGACATTAAAAATCAGTTTGTGTAGTCTCCTTCAATAAAGAACTAAAAGAGCAACACCTCCAGCAGCCAGATGACTTCTTAAAGCAGCCAGCATCATTCCCAATTTGAACGTGCCTTCTTCTCTCTATTGGCTACATAGAGAGCCTAATGGACCAGCATCGTCTTGAACTACAAATAGACCTTCAGCAACAAGGTGAATCTCCTCCAAAGCAATCAGACTTTGTGTAAGTAACACTGACATCTCCTACAGGGACGCAGCAGCCCACAGCTGATAAAAGCCATGGAAGCCCTATGCCATTTGAAAATAGCACCTTTCAACAACACTCACCATCACCTCAACTGTTCCACGTGAGTTTCTGGTGCACAAACTGGTCTCTCATACCTCCCTGCAACATCTCAGGATGGAAGCTTCTGAGAAAGAGGTTATGGACAGTGTTGTAGAGGCTACTAAAGCAAATCCCATATTAATTTCAAGTGCCTAGTGATTACCTTGTATGTTGCCTTGAGTCTCACCCTCTTATTGTACTCCTGTCCCTATCAAACTCCTATTCATGTACTCACACATACGTTTTGTCTCAACAGATACGAAGATAACCTATTTACACTTCTGTGGGCTGATAAATAAGTCTTATTGACTCAAAAGCTGAGAAGTGAGATAATTTGAGGTACTATCAGATGCGTATCAGATTTATGCCAATGCTTACTGAGCCTTAACTGCAAACACAGATGTATCACTGTTCTGTAAGTCAGCTGCTGCATGCTTTAAAGGGATGTCACCTCTCCTCCGGGAGTATATTAGTCACATGTAAACTGTTGAACCTAGAGGAATAAAACTTTCCTCGTGGTCACAGTAGTTGCCTGATGGAAGACTTTATTACCCTTATATTAGCCTGTAAAATTACAATCATTACCCAACTCTAAAGTAACCACTGGTGTTTCAGCTCAGCAGCGGAGTACAACAGGCTGACCGTGCACTGTGCATATCATTCATACCTTCCAAGGCAGAATGCAAGCATTACAGACTGCTTTGGCTCGCTGCAGGATTCCTGTCAGTTTAAATACCTGTATGTATTTAAATACCTGTATGTAAGTGCTCAGGAGAAACAGATCTTTGATTCCCTCTGAGCTGTTCAGATCCCTATGGGTCCCTTCCAACTCGAGATATTCGATGATTCTCTTCGGTCTGAAAGGCGTTTATTCAAACTATATATTCTAATGCAAATGTGATTAAATTAAAATCTTCTAAGTGGTTCAGAAAAGATGAGCCTACAGAGCAAACACAGCGAGTCTGAACTCTGTCCTTTACCTTAAGCCTTTATAAGAAACCCAGAGGCCAAAAACACCAGAGGTGGATACAGCTCCACCACCCGTTTCCTGGACACTTGCTGCTATTTCTACAATCATTAAATTGGACATTGGGCTACTGTATGATTTTCCAGAGTGTTAAAGTCCATTTTCTTTTAGCAATTCACTTTCAGAACGTGTGATGAGAAGATGAGAACACGGAGCCTTCACCAGCCCTTGTAGTATTGCTCAGCCCCAGAGAAAACAGCAGTAGAACCCCTTGCAAGCCAAGCTCAGCCCATTGTAAGCAGGTGTGGATCCACACACAGTTCTGAGCTCTCAGAACAGAAGCCAACAGAACTGATAAAACATATACAAACCACGACTGGAGCCTTAGGTTTCTAAACCGTATTGAGGTTGCAAAAACAAATTGACATCAACATATGGAGAAAGTCTGAAGTTGCAGCAAACATTCGCATATGTGAGAAACTTTGCCGTGGAAGAGTCCCCCATTAAATTCAAATCTACAATGCACAAGATTAAAGTTATTCAGAGGCATTGGTGTTTGCAAGATCAGGCCCTGAGATTTCTCTGTGTGGTAACAGTTACTTTAGGTTTAATCTGTTATTGCATTAATATCTATAAAGAGCATATATAAATACAAATCAGATGGCAGCTGCAGCCTTACCAAGGAGAAACAAAAAGGCTGGGGGGGGGGGGCAGGGAAACACAAATTGCCTTTCAAAAGCCACATAGAATTATCATCCGGTTCAAACTGCAGCTATTTTTGTTTCCCCCCCTATACATAATACACATATTTATATACATATATAAGTACCCCAAAAAAAAGAAATGGCAAAGGAATGAATTTCAGAAAGGAAGACAATACTGATGGGAATAAATTGCCTCCAAATGCACAGATTGCCCCTACACAAGGAGCAAGTGATGGTCTTAAGCACGGCCACCCCCCTCAGACGTCTGTGAAAAGCCTGATGTGCTCAACTTCACCCTTAAGAAAATTCACTTGGGAATAATGACCTTTAATTTATTTTGGCTACAACGATCTTCATCTGCGCTTCTGTTAATCTCGCTCTGAAGATTTCAGGGTACTTTTTAACTAGGGGCTGACTCATTCTCTAACTGCCTGGTAGTTAATCTGCTCAGTTATTTCCCCAAATAACCATCTGCTCTACCTTGTATTTGTTTCCCTCTCCCGACTATCTCAGCTCTTGGTCTGTCCTGCTGGCTCATTCAGCACTCTTTAAGTTTCTCTTCTGGCCTTATGTCTGGTTGCTTATGTTTTGGACAGACAATAGAGGTGATACAGGCCATTATTCATGAGAAGCTTCAAGTGTAACGTGAGAAACATCTCATCTCCTGACCCCTGTTAGCATAAGAATTGCTGATAAAATTCTGGACTGAAAGAGAAGAATCTTCTGGGAAAAATATAGGCAAAAGTTTCACTTGAGAGATGTGTTTTGTAAGACGAGTCCAGATGAATTCTCTGCCCAAGGGCCAATCCAACCCCCAGAGCAGTTACTGGGATCCAGAGGGACAGTGAGGGAGAGACCTTACTTGCCTGTGAGATATTCAAGAGAAGGACACCCTTTGCCACTCCTTCAGCCCTGTGCCCTTGCATTTTATTTCCTTATCCAAGGATCACAAAGTGACTTAAACGCTTCGTTAATTAAGCCCCATAACAATCCTGGAGAGGATGTAAATGTAGTTCTATTGATTCTATCAGATCACCTAGGTTAAAGACTGAAAGGATCTCCTTGGATTTGGATGTGTTACCAAATTCACAAGTTTTAACCAGTTTCAGTTGATTTTAGCAGAGCTGCATCTGAAAGAATCATACATACTGAAAATAAAGGCTCTGCTGAAGGATCATCAGATATTAACAGAGAGCTCGTCTGATTGCAGAAAGTACATTTTGGTATCACTACTGTATATATCTGCAATTAAGAAGCAAAGGCAGGAACTGACCCATTTGGTTGCTGAAGATAGGTGAAGGGAAGGGAAGGTGTGTAGGCAGTACAGCACGTCATACCTCCAAGCAGCAGAGATGCTCAGCCTGTGAATGCATACCCTCACCTTTAGCCAGGGGAGCCACACAAACCAATGCTGAGATGGCTTACTTATATGCCAGTTCACCCTCTGGTAACAGGCAGCAGGAGCCTTGCAGAAGGTCTTTAGCTGAGTACTTATGAACCAGAGCACTGCCCTTCAAACCAGTTCTGCCTGCTGCTGATACTTAAGGGTTGATCGAGCATCCAGACTCAACAGGCTCAGACCTGGCACCAATGTCAGAGATGCCAATGAATCAAAGCAACTCACGCCAGATGGCCCCACTCGGCCTCACTGAAGCCCAGGTTCCCATCCAGCCCCCAAGCCATGTGTGGGACAGGACAGGTGCAAATCTGTGTCTGCACTGTGTGATCCCACCCGGGCTGGTATGCCCTAATCCCAGGTGAGTAGGGTGCTCTGCACCAGTCCTGCAAACAGCTCATGACAACACAGTGACTGTTTGCACTGGCCTGCACAAAGTAAGAGCTGCAGGAGGAAATTTTTTAGCACCCATCAGCAATTAATGACAAGGGGGAAGATTTTGTAACTCATTGGAACTTGATTCTGGCAAGGAATGTAATGGCAAGAGACTGAGAAAAAGAATTCATACATTTGAATGTATGCACCTCTGGAATGAATGAAACACAAGCACCACATTTCACCACCATATTGTACCAGTGCTACTGACATCTTAAGGCATTCAGGAGGGGGAGGTGCTACTTTTGCCTTTTACAGTTGAGTGAAGTGAGATGCAGAGGTGTATAATGTGACCCAGGATATAAATCATGTCTGTGTCACACACAGACCACAATAGCTCTCAGTTTCCAGCCCTGCAAAGCTTACGGCTTGCACTCCTGCACTGGATTTAACACAAATCACACTAACACCACTGCAAAGGAAAAGCCTTAAAGAAATGGCAAACAGCAAACCAAATGGGCAGTTCATATTCTTGGATGGATTAAAGGAAAAATCCACGTGTATATATTCAAAGTACTCCAAAACAAAATCTAAACAGACTGAGAAATGTTTATAGGCGTTCAAACTGCTGAAGGCATGCAAGGAGCTTGTATTTCAAATACCATAGGCCAACAAAAAGGATTATGTGAATTTCCAAATGCTCCTTGCTTGGCTGATCCATCAATATGATAACTAATACATACTTAAACTCCTCAATGTGTTCTCTGAAATTAAAACAACCGGATAGCACAGAAGGAGCTTAAATAACCATTATCGATGGATTTCAGATAGAAATCAAGAAATAATTTCAGAGAGATCACTCAAAACAGCCAAACAAAACAGCTTTGGAAATGGGACGGGGAGGTGTGTGCTGACAATCGGTTCTATTTTGCAGGCAGAGGCACTTCAGCAATCCAAAGTCTCCCCAAATTAACAGCTTGACAAAGTCGGTCCACACTGTGCTCCCCATTAATTGAGGGTGTGGGAAGCTTCAGTAAAGCTTAACAATGTTCCATTTAATGATAGCACTCACGATGCTCTGAGGCAGGGAAGAACGTGCACCTTCTCAATGTGTTCCCAACAAGTGCCAGCTGTGCTCAGTGGGCAGCAGGAGCTGCAATGCCCATCTTGTTGGCAGCTGCATGCTCAGAGCACAGCAGTGGCCCTCCTGCTTACACTGCCTTAAGGGACACAATAGAAAAAGCCTGGAATGCTTATGTAGGTCCACAAGTCAGCAGCACTCTAAATGCATGTAGGGCTCTACAGGATAGAATCTCACTGAATTCTCAGCAACACTGAAATGCTACATTCCCATTTAATTTATGGGATACTACACACCAAGTCTTTCCTTTGCCATCTGTTTTTTGTCTCATTTTCAACCTATCATTCCCCTTGTCAACTGAACACCTTTCCAATTCTGGCCCATAAGATCTTTTTCTTAAACAGGACTTGGGATCCTAAGTTATTTAGGTACTTCTGTAAATGCTGCCCTGCTCTCAGCAATGCAAGAGAAAAGCCCTAGAAGATTACAGTACAGAGAAACAAAGGGATTGAAATTAAGGTCCCATGATGTCACAGTACAGCACAGGTCCTTATGGAAAACATCAAACAGACTCAACCACAGAAGCAAGCAAGCAAGGAGCTGTGGGAGAGCAAACTGCTTCAAGAGAGGTCATTTCAAAACATGGCAGCTCCAAGCGTGGCTCAAGGTCAGCACTGAATCCACACACATCAGGTTGGAAAGGAGAAACGCTCCTCACTGGGCATCTCTTCTTGTTAGTGCTGTGCCGGTGCTGGCTGGCCCAGCCACCTCTCACCCTCCTCTCTGCTGGGCAGAACCCTGCAGCTCTTTGCTTTCCATATTTGCAGTTGTGTCATTTCTGGCTGACCCTTCCCAAACCTCAGCTGTTTTCCTCTCAGAGCTGTGGGATCACTGGGTACACTCATCTGGAGACCCGCCTGGGAGCTATGAAGGCTTTGAGGGTCTTCAGCAACTCTAACAATTCTGGGAAGCTCAGCAAAGCTGGGAACCATTTTCCCCATAATTTCAGCCTTTATTTTGCTTTCTCCCCCACATGCTTCCAAAAGGATAACAACGCGTATTTTTCTAGCTGTAGAGCTGTTTCTTTCTTGTATACTGGGACAGTTGCTCACAAACATCAGTTACTGGAAATGGTGTCCAAAACTGTCCCGTCTCCACTTCCTCCACACAGATCCTCTTCCAAAAAAGAGCACACCAATAACTATCATTAGAGACAGAGTTTGTGGCTTGTGAAGTTTTGGTGCTTTAAAAATCAGACTGACCAAACCAGCTTAAAACACAGCCTTGCAGGACATGGCCAGGCCACGGGTATCATAGAGAGGAACCTGAGCCGCATATCTGCACTACAATCTGAAGCCTTGGGGTTCCATTTAGGGCTGTTCAGACTGAGTCCATATACTTCAATCCCATCTCCCTAGAAACACCACCCATACGAGCCTAGAACAACCTCATGTCATGGAAGTGAACGTCAAACACTCTTTGGTAACATCACCAATGCTTACTTGGTTAAATGCAGAATCACCCAGCTTGCACACAGAAGCCCACCAATGCAATGCCAAATGGCCTCTTCTGTATGTTGGGTTCTTTAAGAGGTCTGAAATGAGTCCTACACATCTTGGATTTTCTGAGGAGAAATACCTCCAAGAACAAAGTGAGGAAAGCAGGCTCCCAGGGCCCCTCATAAATTCTGGCACAGAAAGGCATGTGCTTCCATTGAGTACATTTCAGAACAATATTTCCTGAGGCATTCTGAATGGTATTGATTTACATGCAAAAGATTATGCTTGCAGCCGTGCAAAAAGACTGGATAACAAAGGTGGAGGAACAATGCGTCAAGAAACCAAGCACAGACTTTTCTTCTTCAAGTTAATTAAAAGAAGCTAGGTCTGATTCCCTTTGTTTGACACCATTAGGGCACCATTCACTGCTTGGGAGTTAATCCTGATTTACTGCATCAAATCAGAGCGATACGCACTCCGCATCTCAGCCATTCCGAGCTGTAATCAGAGTCTTCAGCACAATGCTCCTACATCTGCAACAAACTCGGATCAAATTTTACTAATCACCTATCTCTTTTCAATCCATTATGTTGACCATTAAGATAATCATATGAATTTGTAAGTCTGAGCTGGTGAGCCATGTGAGCCTCCTTAGCTGTGTTTCTATGGAAACAATTCCCCTGGCATCTTCGGTCCACATTTGGTATTCCTGCCTGTCTCATTCGCACACTCAAATCCTCATCTTCCAAACACTCATTTCACTTGGGCTACGCCTTCTTTTTCTTCTGGCCATCCATTGAGCTGGATATCGCAGGGATGCTGAGATATCTGGCAGGTCGTTGTGCCCAATCCTGACCCAGCGGAATCAGGATGCAGACAAAAGGGCAGCACAGTCTCTGCAGGCCCTGTTAGTGCTGGGCCTTTTAGGTGCAACCAGCAAGCCAGAAAACAAGTCCTAATCATGTCTTAGTGGTTTGGTTTCTGTCGTCTCTCAGTCAAAACCACCAGTGAATTACAATGGGAAATGACACCTGCAGGAATTTAAACCTTCCGTGCTCCAGTCTCCTCCCTCTGCTCTCTGGCAGCTTCACCCATCTCCAAAGAGAGGTCACTTATGGAGGTGGCAGCTCCTGAATTCCAGGTGCATCCAATCTACTCGAGCCTGGGGACAGAATAATTCCTCACCCCAATGGAATGAGGAGCGTGAAGGCAGCCAGAAATTAACTTGATGGTTAAAACCTGGCTGTAGTGCATCAGTTAGAACTCCATCCCTAAGAGAAGGACCACATCCCAAGCATCAGGGCTTCCACCACTCCCCTTTCTGAGACTACAGCACAGTGACCCCAGATCAGGCATCAGCAAAGGCAACAAGAGGAGGAATCCATGCACTGTCTGCATCTAAGCACTCTGCCTTCTGAACAGCCCAGGAATTAACTTGCAGTACCCAAACCACCAGCTGCCTCCATCACCTTCCATTTCCACTCCTGGTTCTGCTTCTTCTAACAAATGGGCTACATTTTCAGGCAGGCTAATTTGGCACGGATCCCCTCAGCTCCACTGTTTGCACTGGAACTGCACTAAGTTGCACCAGATGAGGATATTGCTCTAAAGAAGTGGGTTGTTTTTGCTTTACAACAAACACACAAACAAAAACAGGTCCAGACGAGACCGGGGATTCTGAAGCTGCATTCCTGCCTCCAGAAACTTCCAATGACTTGCAGTAGTCTTTGCTTAACCAAGCCACAAATTTGTAATGCCTTTAATCTTCCCATGTAAGTCAGTTCCTCTGCTCCCTTAATCGTTTTTGTTGCTCTTCTCTGAATTCCATCCAATTTAGCGCACACTACAGACTACATTACATCCGAAAGGCCAGAAGTATGGCGTACAGAAGCT
The DNA here is from genome assembly GCF_039878825.1 of Excalfactoria chinensis. Taxonomy (NCBI): domain Eukaryota; kingdom Metazoa; phylum Chordata; class Aves; order Galliformes; family Phasianidae; genus Excalfactoria; species Excalfactoria chinensis. The sequence goes on from NC_092845.1 coordinate 3,087,443, forward strand.
CATTTTCAAATTCTATGACCTCAATTCTTGGGAGGATTTCAGAGACCAGACACCAGGCTATAATTGAAGAATGTGTGCCCGTATAGCTGGGTAATTTAAATGCATTTTCTGTGAATAAATCTACTCGGTACTTTCTTGATCTGTACAATCTTCTGCCATAGGGGCCTAACATAAAAATACTTCAAAGGCTCTAACAAATTCCCTCAAGATGTGATCTTCAGCATTTCAAAAGCTGAAAGACGTAGACAAGGCTTAAAGTGATCATGATATATTTTCAAGGTAACACTTTTCAGCAACTCCCGTTCACCCGTTTCTTGAAAGCAAAATTGTATCACCTCTCTCTCCACGTAGCTTTTTAACTTATTGTCTGCCTCACGAGCAACGCAAAGATGTGGACTTGACTTTAGGTTAGGGTTTATAATAGCTCATTATCTTTAAATGAAGCGCAGCAATGCTTCCTTCCCTCCCTTACCCCTCCTGGACAGCCTCAGCCCTTCATTGCTCCCTTCAGCTCTGCAGCAGCACAGAAGTTTTGCTTTGGATTCAACTTTCAGCCACGATCTCTCACCCCACGTAGGGCTGAAATCAGACCCAACACAGCCACGCTTCCAAAAGATTAATTTTACATCACACCTCAGTCCCATCTCTGGTACTAATTACACACTTTAAGCCAAAAGATGCTTTGAATCTGATTCCTCGTGTCCTCCAAGCAGTTTTATAGCAAACCCTCCCAGACAGCAGCATCCTTAATGAGAATGCAGATGATCAATTGCAGCCCGCCTTGCACGGTTAACTCAATCAACAAACTACTAATGATTCCAGCATGCTACAGGTTGGGGTGGTTTTTTTTTTGGCTAATGAAAACCGCATTGAGCAGATTTTTCCCCTTTCTCCCAGGATCAAACGCCAATATGGAACGAGTTCTGCTACAACTGTAACATCAGCCTGAGAGCAAAACTCTGACCGGCAATAGCACGACACAGCCCTGCCGGCATTAGGGAGCAAAAGCTCTCGCAGACTGCAGGGCAGCCCCTCCCAGGTAGGTGTCTGTCTGCTGAATCCAAAGCCCCGAGGAACACAAAGCAGCACTGAGTGCACAGAGCTGCCACCTCTGCACGCCGCGTTCCGAGACAGAAAAGCCTTTTGTTCGCAGCACGCCGGCTGCACCGCCCGGCCCTGCGCTCCTCCTCCTCTCTGCCTTCTGCTGCCATTGTGCTACGGGATAATTTGTAGCAGGTGAGAGCAAAATATGCCCCGCTTCCTCTTTCTTTCCCTTCTGCGCTGCCTGTTGCTGCAATTTCCTCTCACCTCCATTTCTCCTCCTTCCCTCCCTCTTCACATAGAAGACAATCAGCCACCCTGTGCATGGAAATGTAACAGCTGACCGTGCTCTAAAAGCCGTATTTATTGCAGTCAGAGATGGGGAACAGTTCATCTTGCCTGTAAGCTTCCTGTTAAATAAAGATCTGCACCCATCAATGGAAAGAATTCCAGTGACTTCAGTCGTCTTTGGATGAGCGCTTTGTTTCCTCACAAAACAACCTTCCATTTCCAATACTGTCTCATTTCTAATGTGATCAATCCCTGAGATAGACTTTCCATGCCATACCCTGGAGAAAATACCATCATTTCTCTCCATCAGGAGGAGACTTTGCCTCCATTTCTGACTCTATCACCACGTAGCTGAGTGCCTTAAGACATGCCCCTTTCCTTCTCCAGTCCTTCACTTTCCTAACAAGAATCACATGGAATGCTCCGTCCTCCAGCGAGCAGAAATGCTACTAAAGAAAACAAACCAACCAGGTATTGTTTTGCTTTGGATCAGCTTCATGCTGGGCCTCCACACGCTGCCATGCTGCCCTTCCCAGCCTGCAAACAGAACTAAACAGAAGGTAAAAACTCACTGGGAAATGGATGTATTAATTAGGACTCATCAACCAACTGGAAATGGTCAACTCATTCTAAGCTGCTTCTCAGACTAAGCTAAGTCACTAGAATCATCTCGAACAGAAAGCAGAGGAGCTGTGCACAGCTCATCAATACGGACTGTGCTCCTCCTTTAAGATGTGCTCCTACACCATTCTCTCCACTTTAAAAGGCTTAAATATTAAATATTGTTCCGCCAAGATGTAGTGGGGGTCCATGCTTGACTTCATTCCTCTCTTAACAATGTCCTCAGGCCAGCAGCCAGGAATTCAGACACTTAATGACTTCCCTGGGCTAAGAGCTCTCCATCTCAGGCATGCCCTCCTCTTATCTACAGTGGGAAATGTTCCCATGCATTTCATGGTGTGCTCTGACCACAGCACTCCTTGCTTCATTGACTTTCTCTCAAGTTTCCCTCCAGGTTCAGGCTTCCTGGCCTCACCTGCAGGTCAGGGTGCAGCGCTGTTCTGGTAGCTCCTCAGTTCCCCTTGTCAGCCTGAGCTTTCACCCTGCAGCATCTCAGCCCCCAGGCCTCTCCTCCACCTTCACTTCCACGTCTCGTTAGGTGCCACCAACCTCATATTTCTAACAGCACGTCACCTCCATCAAATACACGCTCAGCTTGCAGCAAATCCAGTCACTTGTGAGTAGAACCAAAGGAAACTTCAATGAACTGGCTGGTGCCCAGCTTTCCTTCCAGCCAAGGTACCACAACTGAATGAAAAGTGGCTGCTATTTGGTTTGCACAAAAGCAACGATGAGAAAAAAAAGTATTGAAGAGGAATAAGCATCAGTGTACTCAGCTGATGCTGGTCAGACACCCCCACAGGATGGCATGAAGGGTAAGCAGAGATGCAGCACAATCAGGGTAGCATGAAAGCAAGCACAAACCTGAGAACACCAGAGACAGCTTCTATTTTACAGCATCACTAACTGTCAAGCAGCTAACCACACCACAGTAAATACATTCACAGAAGAAAGAGGCTGGGAGGATAGCTCAATGATTCCACATTACTTTTATACAATAGATATTACTGACTTGCTATACGCAGTTCTGAATTAAAAGTCAATCCTTATCTTCCCTGATATAGCTCACACTTGCACTAACCACTAACATTCCAAAGTCGGAGTTACAATCCTCGCCATTAATCATCTGTTTTGTATCAAGTGATGTCACCTTTACCTCCCTAGAGCCTTTTTCTCAGGATGACCTCCTTCTCAAGTTCCCCTTCTAAAACCATTATTTATGATGGCTAGGGACAAAAGTAAAGGAGACGAACAAAAACTCTGCTGCACAACATCCCTATTTCGTTGGTGCCTGTGATGGTGATCAGGTCTTGTGGCTCTAGTCTGAAGTTCAGCCACTGCATCCCTACTGCACTTCTATTCACCCATCAGTTTGAGAATTGACTGCTCCCTGGCACATCAGCGGAAGCTCGTGGCTATTTGCGGGTTGCAGAAAGGAAGGGTGCATTTCAGATGACACACAGCAAAACTGTTGGACCATGTGTAAAAATAAGATTATACCTTGCAGGCTATGGTTCCAAGCAGTCCAGTTTAGCCACAGATAAGGCAGACTGAGGAGGTTTAGGATGCAAATTGAGCAGTTTTTCTTCAAAGCCGTGCCAGCTGCTGAAGGTGCAAAAGACAGACTTTTAGGATAAGCTTTATAGTGCAATTTGTTTCCATCAGACTCTGCTTATGATGATTTAGCTGAGTGGATCCAGAATCTGTTACAGTAAAACAGGTCAAAGAGGATGAGGGAAAAGATATTCCCCATTCTTCAAAGGAAGCAAAACAATTTTTCATCTTTTCTGACTGGATATCGTTAAAGAAGATTACAGCTGGTACGATTACTTTCAGCAGCCTGGTGGTTGACCTATAATTCTGTAAAAATATAAGTAACCCTTCGCATATTGACTGTCAAGACTTCTCCCCCACTCTCTGTTCCTCTCTGTCTACTTGATATGGAAAAAAATTTGCTGCGTTATGGATCTTCACACAAAGGCTCCTTGTGCTTGTTTTGCAAGTGGATGGAGCAGACCAAAGCAAGCTGAGCACAGCTAGTTCCAAACTACGTCTGGTCATCTTACCTACACCTGAGAGAGCGCCTGCAAAGCAAACAGGATAAGGAGAGGGGGAGGAGGGAGGGACGGTCTCTCCTCCTTCTGTCCAAACAGCTTTAAGACCACTTCAATGGCCTCTTCACTCTAAGATGCCAAACAGCAGCGACCCTGCAGGACTGCAACAGCGCTTCCAGAAAGGAATCCACGGGGTAGGAACACAAATATGGAGGCAACAAATCAATCCGCCTGACCCATCATCCAACAAAAGGCCACAACGCGATGCAGCACCACATTACAGAGCTTCACACATGGACTTTGAAGCAAAGGAAAACATGAGTGCAGAAGCCTAACCTAGTGTGAACGTGTTGGCAAAGCTCAGAGGAAACAGCCGTCCCACCCAGAGACTCCGCTCTCCCACTGCAACAACGAGGGACAAAACCAATGAAGGCTGAAAGCTGTTTCCAAATGCTGCTGCTTTGTGTAACTGTAGGAGCTTTCACAGAGGTATCTCTGCAAGGGCAGCAAGGTAAATTCACTCTTCTGTGTCTATGATAGAAGTCAGAGCACACAGAGGTCAAAATTAACATGCGGCACCTGAAGCAGCCTCTTGTTTAATGAACCCTTAGCTACGGATTGCTGGGAGATAGGAGGGTACACAGCCCTGCTGTTATACACATCACCACAACCAGAGGTGCAGCAGGATGAGGGGTTGCTGTCATCTCCACACCATGAGCCAGCAGCTCATCGCATCCCAACACAGCCCAGGCAGAGGAATCCCTGCTGATGGGGAAAGAAGTTCCCCTGCTTTCCTCACAAAGCCTTTGTTCGCATGCAGCGGAGCTGACGGAGCTCACAGCCACACAGCAGGCACAGGGATTGCCTCGTGATCTTTGGGGGCACGTTGGTGATGGCCAAGATCCTGGCACACGATGGAAAAGCAAGGTTAATGCAGCTAAGCACAGAGCAGGCCCGACGTATCTCCACGCTTGCCACTTTAAGTTTAACTTTCTCTGTTTACTTTTTAATTTAATGTATTCTTTTGATCTCTCTTTCTCTCCTTTCTCTTGTCTCCCTGAGTTTGCTGACACAGTAGAAGCATGACAAGCTCAGACAAGCTAACCTACTTTTTCTTTCTCTCTTGTACACGTTAACGCTCCCACTCTTCTACCTAGCATATGAAAGCACATTGCAAGTATCATTATAATGATACTTCCAATCCCCTGTGAAGTAATTCCCCCAGCTGACAGGTGAAGAAACTGAGACACACAGCTCTTAAATTACTTGCCCCTCCAGCTTACAGAGCAAGCCAGCAACACAAGTGGAAATGAAACCCAAAATGAAACCCAACAGACTTCTGTTTTTCCTGGGTCCCAATCTATATGTAATAATTATACTTCCACCCATCACAGGTCTGTCAAACGCCTCCATTTCTAAATACAGTACTAATAGCAGAACTTTAGATATCCATTACAGACCCAACACATCTCTGGGATTTAATTGCAGCCTGGGAAAACTCATCACCACATCCTCTGTGCCTTCGGTCTGCACTGCAGCCTGTTAGCCCAGCTGCAATGGGCCCACACCACTGCACAAACACTGGAGCTGGAGGTACGTGCTAACAGGAAGGAGATGCAACGTGTTCACTTTCTGCAGCCCAGTCCCTGCATGCTGCGTGGAGCACAGCTTCTGTACACAGTAAGCCACGTAATGCACTCCAGTTCTTGTTACAGCTCAACCTTCCAAAGGCTCAGGACTCGGCCCCCTGTGTGTGCTCACGTTTTGGGCTCACAGCCGGATGTGGGCAGGTTCAGACCCACACCTAACTGATCTCTCCAGCCAGGCAGCTTTCCCTGTGTGTATGGAATAAATTCAGTGCTAAGCCACGAGCTCGATTTTGCAGAGATTAGATTTCCAGTTATAACGCTGACTAGAATTCAATATCCAGCCCTCCCTGCAGGGTACCAAATAATCTTCAGCATTTGCAAAGCTGAGCTTTCTAAAGCAAGTGTACCTTTAAAATTAGTCTGATATTACTCAGATTCAGATATTGACACCTTTGGGGTTAATATTCTCCCTGTAACAAACCACACACTCCTTTTCTTCCTTGGAAGCTGAAATCAGCTCAGACATAAAGGCAAACTACTGCAAGAAACCAATGATAAAATCAAAAGCAAACTTCGGCCAAGCCACGAATCAAGCTGAAATGAAAAGAAATTGCTTTCATGGTGAACAAGATTGACCACAGAGGGGTTTGGCGCAGTTTAACTGTTGCACTTTAAGCATTCATCATTACTTTAATATGAATTAAATTCTATCTATCCAGTGCAGACATGCACGTGGTTCTTTACGTCCCTTTGTTTTGTCAGGCTGAGCCCTCCTGAGCCATCACACCGAACACACGACATGAGCTGCACTCAGCTCTGGATCTCAAAGCACTCGGATGCATGCAGCCCCTGTTTGCCAGCAGCAAAGAGCCCCTCCAGCTGCAAGAGGCTCCCACTCATACCTGCAGGAGCAGAGCCCAGAAATGAAAGCCCTAAAGCCATCACAGCACCTTCTCACATCTGCACTATTTCTGTCCAAAAGTTTTGTCTGCAGCCTCCAACGCTGACACTCCAAGATGGACCTGTCTGTGTGCATCTCCCTCCTAATGCTTCATTATCTTGAGCACTGCGATATCAACACGGCTCTGGAAAGAAATCAATTCTCCCTTAGCTCTGAGCGATAAATGCATGTATTCCATAATCAGCCTGAGAGAACACACATAGGGGATTGGTACATCTGGGAAGCATGCGAGAAGTCTTTATATATATATAATTACATATATATATATGTATATGTAATTATTTTGTGAGGCACCTCTCTCAAACCCACCTTCAGGTATTTTTCCTTCATTTGCACGCTGGAAAAGTTGACTGATGTTTTCAGTTGATAAGATATTAAATAATAACCACCCGGTTACATTACTTGAATGCTTTTCATGCCTAGAATCCCTCACTACACCTTATACATCTTATCCGCAGTGTTTCTTTGACATCCCCATAGCCTATTCCTGCCATCAGCCCTGGGATACAGTTCTCCCAACACAGACATGAGGTCACCTCAGGGGTTCTACTGAGCACACTAATCCCTTTCTAGGACAGAAAGTGAAGGAGGAGATCACATTTAGCTGAAAAATCACCGGGCACCGGGACCAGCAAGTGGGCACAGAGCAACCAGGGGCTGCATTCAGACATATTTCAGTGCTGAAATGGCTGATTTATACTCAGAGCACAAAAGCACTTTCAGTCAAACATCACATTCTGATGGTGATGCAACGCAAGAGTGGAAGGAACACTGAGATCTTATCTTCAAAGTGCCCCTTCCACGTTATAAACTACCCAATTTTTCTCCATTTTGACTGAAAATTCAACTCCCGGGTGGAAAAAATAATAATAATAATGGGGAAATAAAAACAGGCAACTCTTTTTCCGGTGATTTGCTGCAGAATAACACGAGGTGAGCTCCAGGCTGAGTTAGTGCCTGAATCTGTTACCAGTGAGAGATAAATGAGGCCTCAGGGCAATGTGCTAAATCACAGGGGTGCCTGCTACCACGTCTCAGTTACGCCTTTCTGCTTCTCCCTCTCTCTATTGGGTTTACCTAGGAGGCCCAAAACCACTTTTACAGGAGCACGGGGTCTTTGCTGTGCTGGAAATGCCTTTCTTTTCCTCCCTCCCTCCCTCTGTTTTAGGAGAGTGGCGATGCTATGAAAAGACCGGATCTTGTTTTACTTTATTGCCATTAGGGGCAAAGGGAAAAAAAAGAGAGAGAGAGAAAGAGAGAGACCTATAAACACAAAAATGCCAGGAAACAAGGAGACTGCATGCTTGAACGCCCAGCCCCGGCTGCCTTCTTCCATGAGTAACAACCCATATGCTGACAGAGGTCATGTGTGGACATCCGCCACAATGCAGAAAGAGGAGGTGCAAAAAGATTCCCTTTATACCAATAGAGCCTTTTGTTTCCTATGGCAGAGCATCGCCCTGCACCTTGCATGAAGAGCAACCCTTTTTATCCCCATTTCTCCTCCAAATTGGTACCTTCTGCTCCACTTTTCTTCTCCACAGCAGTAGGTGCTACAGAAACGTTTCTGAGTGATTCGCTGCAGAAAATATATTGGGGAAACCAAACCAAACATTTGCAGCTGCGTTGCACAGACCCACTTGGAACCCATGGCCAGCAACCAGATTTATCTATAAACTCTGAATGCAGGCCAGACTGGTTGATGTTTCACTAAGTGCAGTTATCTGGGGCTAATTCAGTGCTGTCTGTGGCAGCAGATCCCAGCACAGCACCTGGAAATCTCCAATGCTTCAGCTGCAGAGCTCGGTGCATTCCTCTGCAGCTCAGCTTTCCCGGCAGCTCCATGTAGGTACCCTGCAGTAACTGCTCTGCATCTCCCAGGGAGGCAGTAACTCTGCTTCATGTGCAGCCTGTGGTTTGATATGGCCCCTTGAAGTCACCTCTCTCAATGAGCTCAAATCTCAGCACCAACCTTGGGTCTGAGCTGCAGTTTCAACCAGTCTGCCTGGGCAGTGATTCAGTATCACCATCATCACATTGCAGATCCTTTTTGCTCCTTTCTGTCCCCAGTTTCAGAGCGCTCTGTGGCTATGGATGTAGAAACCAAGCGAGGTGGGAGGAGCAATGCATAAAGCACCACACGCTCTATCCCATTCCTTGCACAGCATCCCCAAGGCACAGCACCAAGCCAACAAAGTTTTCCATCCAAGCCCTCCACAATTTCTATAGGGCAGTATGTTTGCCCTATAGAAATCCTGGACTATTGATGAACTGCATGGGGCAGGAGAGAAAGACTTCAGCTCCACGGTCAGGTCAGGAGAGCAAAAACCACATATTTCAATAGAATAATGAAAGAGGCCAGGTGCTTAATCTCACTATTTGGAGAGAGTTTCAACTCGTGCTTACACATCACTTCTTTTTGACTATAAAAACCCTGAACGGGGACAAATAAGTGCAAAACAACAAATGAAAACAACAATCAAGCAAAACAAAGAGGATCCATCACACCGTTGTAGTCCAAAATGAGTTTTCAACGCACACACACAACAGTTCTTTGTCCTCTCACATCCCATGTTACAGATATACAGACATTAACGCAGCAGTGCTCAGATCCAAAATGATTCCAGGCCATCAAGGTGAGGCTTCTGATTCAGGCTCATACACGAGGATGTCAATGAAAAAGGTTTAGCAGCCCAGCATAATTGTAATATATATGCCAGTACGTGTGACCAAAGGGATTATCCCAGAATGGCTCACCTGATTACTTATACAAATGCCTTTCTTTCTTTCTTTTTCCTTAATCCAAGACCGTGCAGAATGCCATACGGCAGAATGGAGCAGGCTGTGTGCTGGAATGTCTGAAGGCCACAGACTTGGGATTTATATTCCGTGTTGAATTCATTGTTCTCTCTCCTACCCCCGCTGCCCTCTAAAAAAATGCTGCAGCCATGACAGAAATAAATTAGCCAGAGGTACAGGTCACACCTTCAAGGGCAGTAAGCATTCTGGGTAAAATCAATAGAGAAGATGGGAGTCTCTAGCAGCTGAAGCAGAAAGAATGACGCATTGATAGCTTTACATATACTCAAACAAAGGCACTTTGGAGCAGCCCTCATCCCTGCTGCCTTGTGAACACAAAGCTCGTTTTTCCAACCACCTGAACCCCAACAGCAACACAGAGGCGATTCAGAAAGGCAGAAATTCATTTCTTTGGACAATTTGCATATGGATGCAGAAAATTCTGCTTGCTTGCAGCTCCTCCCAGGGAGGAGCTCCAGATGATGAATTCCCACCCAAAGCTGCAGCTCCCACAAACTTTTACAGAGCTCACAACATGCTCAGAGCTTCGGCTCCGCGTTCTGCTCCTTCTTTTCCCCTCCGGTTTCAAAGCAGTGGATGATTTATTCAAAGTCACTTACATTCATTCGGCACCTCGAAGTCAGGCTTTGGTATTTATGAATCTCAGCCCCTCCGAAATAAGGCAACACGAGGCTTACAAGGATAAGGGCTACATGAAGATTCATGCAGAAGTAGTTTTTGCTAAGAGCTGAGTTAGGCAGGAGCTCTCAGTGAGACACACGACCTTTGCAGACACTTCATAGATCCCATGGGGCTCCTACCTGCATTTCCAGGCTCCTAAAAGCTTTAAACCTGATCTAAGCTTCCACGATGCTGCTAAAAACAGGACTTGGATTCCGCAGTCCTTCAGGAGCTGGTGAAATTGCTACCCAGGAGATCCCTCCATGGGCAGAACTACAACCTCTCCTCCTGTTCTATCCCTCCCAGACTTCCCCAGAGACAGCTCTGGCCCAAATACAGCAGAATCCAAACCCAAATGAGCACTGATTTTGTGCAGAGCCAGCAAGGGAATGCCCAACAGCACAACTTTCCCCTACCCTCCTCTTTTGTTTTTTCTTTTAAAAACCCACACAAAGTTAGCACGTGCGTTTCTCTTTGATCATTAAGACTCCCACTTCTGCCCAGGATTGAAATACAGTGCAATTTGGAACTATATTGGTACTTACATTCACGGAGCCTGTGAACAACATCATAAACGGAACTGTTTTCATCTCCAGTGCTACCTGTAAAAACAAATGAGGGGATTCATCATTAATGCCAGTGCTGCATTAAGCGATTATCCTTTGCATGCAGTCACTGCCCCATCTTCCATCTCCAGCACATAGCAATGATGTGGAAATACCTGCAGATGTCTCTGAGTTCTGGGGGGAAAAAAACCACCCTAAAAACAAAAATCAGTGTCTTGAGGAAAAGCATTCCTCAGAAATCAGCTGTGCTTTGCTGCTTCTGCTCTGAAGGCCTTTGTAGCTTTGGATGGTTCCTTGAATCCACCAGTGCAGACTGAGAAGAGATTGCTTAGTTTTGGCCAACAGAGAGAAGAAGGCACAACTGCAGCTCTTAGGTCAAGACAAAGAAAGTGGGGAAGGAAAGGCACATTCAACACCTCCCCAGGAACAGCCAAAATGACCAAGATCACCTCCTCCAAATACACATCAGATACAACGGCCTACAATGACCTGCACTGCTGTGCTTAATATACTGCCTGAAGTACCTGCTTTTATGTTAGACATCCATAGAAAAAACCCACCCGGTATCATTTGCACATACATACTGAAACGCAGCACAAACTCTGTGCTCTGTATAAAGCAGTGCATTGCATCTAGTGCAGCTTGTGCCAAAACAAATCATTCCCCATTTGTTTTACACTTCGCTGTGTTTAGCGATAAGTAAAGTCCTGCCCAGCTTTGGAGAACATTCCAATAATCCCACAAGCACATTATCTGCAGAGATCACATTTAACATCTGCAGGTCAAGAATGACCCATCAGAGATACACCCATTGGCGCCTGCTTTCTTCCAGCAGAGCTGGATACCAGCTGACTTGCTTTGCTGAGTGCCTTAGCCAGGGTGTTTCAGATGAGTCTTGACATCCTGATACTCAGAATGCTCCAAGCGATCCCTGCCTTCAAATAAGGACATCTCCGCGTCAGCACTAAAACAAGGAAGCTGCCACAAATAACTGCTCCCAAAACCTAAAGCTTCTGCTCTGCACATCTCAGGACTGATGCAGACTCCCAACTGCTGTAACCCAAAGCTCAGTGCTGCAGGGCACGTCCCATGCCCACACCTCCTGCTTTCTCTATTCAGATTCCACCTCTGCCTATCGACTGCAGCTGGTTTCAGAGGATGTGCCTTCATTGCAAAGAAATGCTTACTGTGAAGGTAATGAAACCTTGGGAACACCTGGGCCTTTCCAAGGAGTACGCAGACCCCTTCTCTTTGTTTAAAATACACGAGGATTTAAATTCAATCGGTGAGCAGCTGTGGATTTGCTTTGGGAATACCTGGAAAGATGAAGGATGAAAACAGAGATGGGGGTGTATCTGGCTGGTACCCATTCAGCAGATGTTACAGATGGATCACAGACAGGGGTGTTAAGATACGGGCTCCGTGTCCAAAGAGCTGCTTTCCACTTGGAACATCTGCACGCCAATGAATTGCAAAATCTTAACCTTAGCAGGGGAAATGAAATAATCCAAAAACATTTCCTGTCTCTCATTATATTTTGCATGCAAAGTGGATCCATACAAAACTGCTGCATTTGGACACCTGAAAGCAAACAATAGTGCAGGGCAGGCCGCGTAGTTTGCATCTGGATAACGGTGCTATTTTGCCTTCCCACTGCTGTTAAAAGGATCTAAGCTAAAATCTGTGCGCCTGAGAGGTCCCAAAGTTCATTTCTGAGACCCAAATCTGGATGTGCATTTGTGAAGCCTGGGCTTATCGCTTCCCTGCAATGCAAGGTATTTTTTATGCCAGAAAATATGAAAAGAGCCTCACAGGAATCCCTCGCGGTCACCCTCCCCATTGCACAGCTAAGCAAATGGAGGGACTGCATGCAAAGGGGGCAGAGAGCGTGCTGTGGTCACACAGAGCCTGTGTCCATCTGCAGCACAACCCTTCCTGCCTCCATAATCCCCTGCAGGTTGCAAAATCAAAGAAGTGAAATAAGGCAAAGCAATTTTCCCAGCCTCCTCTCATCAAAAAAACTTCCTCGGATCTCAAGGGGATAAGAGTAAGGCAAGATCAGAGAGCTTCAGCTTTGGTCATTTGCAGATTCCTTCTGCTTGGCCTAGCTGCTCCCCATCCCTCCATGTGCACGCAGCAGGTAATCCTGGTGGGAACCAACCCAAAGCCCACAGAACCCAGCACTCCTCCTCGTGCTCTACCCTCACCCTCTGCAAAGACGAGATGCTGAGGGGTTTGTTTTCTTCCCATAGAGCTTTTAGCCGTGAGTGGAGAGCAGCAGCACAGCCTATTATTGCACTTTGCTCCTGGATTGTGCACTTCCCACTCCATAACCAGGAGCATCGTGGCTGACCTGGTACCCTTTCTCCTCCTGAGATCCTCTGCAAAGAAAATCAATTCCCACCTTAAAATAACCAAACAGGAAGCACACGGCTCGGAGACACAAGGACTATGCATTTGCATATCTAGTTATTTCATTATCTCAAGTCTCTAAAAGCCATCTGACTCAAATGCTGAAGGCTGCGTATACTTTTCACGCTTAGAAAACAAAACGCTCACTTTTAATAGGCAACACGACCGCCCTAAAGAACACTGGAGGACAAAACCTAACCAAATGTTTCTGACCTGCTGCAAACCAATCATTAACTACAGACAGTTTCTAATTATTTGAGTCCATTTCACTTCTTGCTCTGTGGTCATTTTGTTCCTTGGCCGTGTGGCCTACGCTCAGAACAAAAATCTCCATTAGGCAGCACAAAGTCGCAGAAGAAAAATGACCCTCTTTCCTCTTCCTAAGGTTGTTTCAAGACCTCTAAAGACGTCTTCAAAGGCAGAAAGAAAAAGTAGAAAGCACTTAAAAATTTAAAAGCACAACAGTCTGCTACGCTGAAACATGTTGTTATCAAATCAAATTGCTTTCCCTCACCCCTCTGCTAGCAGTTTTGCAATTCATTTTCCATAAAAAGCTGTGAATGTATTAAAGGCAATAACATCTCTGCTGAGACTGGAAGCGATCACATGAAGCAGCCACAAGATTTGCTTGATAACATACAGAGTTCATTATTCACGAACGAGTCTCATTTTCAGCCTTAAAGGAGAGGGTGGGGAGAGAAGGGGGAGCAGTCTTTTACAGCACACACGCTTGAAGTAAAGGATTGCATTTATAGGAACCACTAAAAAGAATAAAGAGCAGGAAAAGTAAAAGAAAACACACCTCCGTGCTACCAGTTTGCAAGAGCCAAAGCTTGGATCCCCAAAACACGCTCACACGTTTGCACTTCAAACACATTTACCTTCCCAGAGCAATCAGAAAAGCTGCTCAACTTTCCCAAAGTTCAGCTCTGCTGCAGATGGGAAGGGACAGAGAGCAGAAAGCAGCACAGCGTCAGCCAAAGCCACGAGCTGCAAAAGTTCCTCTGCAAACCCCCCCCTCCCCTCCCCACCGACCTACCAGCCTTCGTCTCACAGGTAGCAAAGTTTGTCCTCCTCCTCCACTGCAACAGCCGCACACGCACGCGGGCTGAGCGCACTGAGCATCAAAAGAATATTGTTTCCAATCTTCCCATGACTAAGGAGAGGGAGAAAAATGCGGTCCGGCCAGGTACTGTTTCTTCGTGAAAAGTAAATCCGGCATTCTGGAATGAGTTCAAACACGGGGCTTGACAGGCAAGGGAGAAAAGCTTTTTCACTGAGCATGCTTAGTCCTGCACTGCCTGCACACTTAATGAACATTACTTCCTTCCCAGTGGTTACTCCTAGTAGAAATCCACACCCCCTACTCTTTCAGAAGTCAGGAATGCAGCTGAAACCAAAGTCCAGAAAACAAGCCCGACACCCAGACATGGCCCCACAGATCAATAAACCCAGGTTGTGACCCGCAGGTCAGTTTGTCAAACAGGACATCGGGCTGAGTTTTTTCTCCACTTGGTATAGTTTGCTTTATGCTTCAGCTAATGCTGCTCGCTCCCCAGAGAAAATAAAACTGCACCGGCTTTTAAAGGATGATTAAATGCTTCAATAACAGATGGGAATTCTCTTTAAATCTCATCTTTCCAAACCTGCTTTAAAATGAGGAATGTGCACCGCGTAAAGAAGTTCTTCAGATTCTGAGATTCCCTAACAAAAGTTGGTGGGATTCGTCCTAGGTGAGGAGCATCTGGTAAGCAAAAATAAAGACCCTTCCCTTTAGTGAGAGCCCCATCCTGTTCCCTTTGCAATCCCTCATTGCTTTCAGTGGGAATCAGACCACGGTTTTAGATTACAAATGCTTGCAGGCAAAGAGCTGTGTCTACTTCAGTGACCTGTACAGGACAGACTGGTTTTGGCACTTCAATTTGCAATTTACAATATTGCTGTGTCTGAGTGTTTGAACACCGTGCAGCAGAATTCTCCCTCCTTACAAAACCAGCCAGAGCTGCTGAAGAAAAGCAATTCGACAAAAAAATCGCATGTGTTATTTTTAAAGCTTTTCATTACATTTCAAGCTTTTCAGCCTCTCGCCAATTTTTTTTTTTGCCTTCAGGTTACACTGAGCTCTCACATCTCAATTCTCACCCACAATAGGACCAGGAGGTTTTTTTTTTGTAATGAAGGCTATGCTGGCCCAGAGTGCCGTGTCATAAAAACACCAAGTGCCATACGATGAGTTACAATGGAATAACAAGGGCTGTGGTATTGTGAGGGTAAGGAGCACTAATCAAAATCTAAGCTGTCATCATTCCCAAGGCCTCTAAGATAACGACTATCACACCACACTTTCAAATAGGTTACAATTTGATTGTGACCTCCGTATCTGAGCAACTGCAGACCTCACGCAGCTGTGGGTCTGGGTTTGAATGGGACAGACCACAGCAAAAGTCAAGTCCTTGGATTCCAAATGGATTCCAAATGTCCCATTTAGACCCCATTTAGATTGCAAATGGTAGCAGTGCACGTTGGGACTGAACTCACATGGGTACGTTCAGAACTGCTCAGCCTGTTGCTCCTAAGGGCAAAAGAAGTGTAAGTGCCCACACAGGCCTGCTCTTCCTGATCTCCTTCAGGATCACACAAGGAAAAGTCCCCAAACTGCATAACAAAAAGAAACTGTGGTGTATTTCTGGTTTGCTTAACTGGAGGTTTTGGAAATCCCCAGAGAAAGAAAGCTTCCTGTAGATGTGCAGAAGCAGCCACATTAGGCTGATCAACCCCCAGCGTGCTAAACCAAAAGGCTTTTCCCTTTGGTACACCTCCATCTCACCTCCCAAAGCTTTCATTTGGGCAGGGAAGTTCCTAACAGCACAAAACAAGCTGTCAGCCCAACTGGATTTTTACCCCTGAACCATCTCTGAGCCACGTTTCATGGCCATGTCATTCAGCTGCACAAGAGAATTAATCTGTAGGGTTCATAAAGCCTGAGGCATCGAAAGCAGGCAGACAGTGCACCTTACCCACGACCAGAATGACCCTAAAGCTCAGAGGTGACGAACCCAGGGCTTAAACACAGGCTCAGCCAGCAAACAGTTGTGCTCGGAGACACCCTTGTCTGCTCACAGCAACTCCTGCAGCCCAGCTGGGTGAACAGAGTGCCTGTGTGCTCCAATCTGGAGCCCAGGAGTTTACACTGAGCTCCAACTGGGAGCAGGAGCCAAACCAATGCACAAAGCATTAATGCACCTTAGGAGCACAGCATCATTGCACAGCCCTAGGATGGCAACTTTAGTACGGTGCTGGTAACCTGCTAGCGAGATGGCAACACACAAACTCCACAGCTGCCCACAACTGGGCCCTCCCCCCTGCACTCCAGATAGAACAGCAGCACAAAGTGCTCCAAGCTGCAACCACGCACTGCCACTGTAGGGCTCTGCCATCCCCACCGAGCTCCTCAAGCCTGCTGTGTGCTCAGGATCCATCTTCCTTGCAAGTGCCACAGCACTGCAGCCCTGGAAGCTGAAGGCACACTGCAAACCCGCCGTCTGTGAGTCACAGCACAGGGAGCAGACTGCTGATTCCCTTCATGCCTAATTACCCATAAGAGGTTGGCACGACCATTTGTTTAGCACAGCGTTGGCCCAGTGCTCAGACGAATCCCGTGTCCAAATGGGAAGCTCTCTACCTCCAGATTCCTTCTCGAAACAAAAATCATTTAGGGGCATTTGAGTCCACAGAACTCTCCTATTAATTAATTGAAAACTGTATGGAGCACCATAAGCCAATGGTACAATGTCTGTAAGTAAAGACGAGCCCAGCTATGCACATCCTGTCCTGCCACTGGATTGAGTCTGGTTTGTCTGAGGGAAACTGGGACCAGCCCTACCTGCCTTTGAGCTGGGACTGCGGGATGACGGACCTGCTAGCAGTCCAAAGTGAATTTCAGCAGCAATGAGGTGCTTAAACTCCCCCTAGACTCTGCAATTAGGGCCTTTCAAGAGCCAAGAGTTGGGCAGGATTGCAAAGGAGCATAGAAAAGAGACTTGTGTTGCGCCTAGAAGTCATCAAGTGACCTTTACACCGATCATCAGCAACTGGAGAACAGTGTCCTTCAGGCATCTGTGAGTCAGGACAAGGACCAAGAAAAGCCCAGATAAGTGAAAAGCCAACAGGGAACTGCAAAAGCTTTGGACTACTTGATTTTCGGGATGATGCCTACACATCATCACCAGAAAGCTGTGCCCTAAGGCGCAGACCTGAAACAGACTTTGGCATGGCATCAGTCCTTTCCAGGGTGAACGACGGAGCCCACCAACGCACATTCACCAAGATCCAATAGGGAACTATTGTTGCCACTCTTAATGAGAGCCAAATGGCTGCCCCTCCCAGAGCTGACAACTCCAGCTGGGGCGGCTTTGCTTCTCTTTTCCCCCTAGGATGCATAAAATGCGTTTTTGCTCTCTTTCCTGACACCAGAAAAGCCTGGATCGCTTCCCACTGTACTGTGAGAGCTTGAAACTTGGCCATGCTATTTACAGCATCGTCTTTGCCTGGAGGAACTGGAGCCTCATTGTGCTTTTTCCACCATATGCAAGCAGCAGGCATGGCTGCATGTGCCAGCACCACGACATGGCGAGCTCAGCACTACCTGTCGGTGCTTCCCCATGGCCACTCCAAGCACTACAAAGAGACAAGAACAGGACTCCCCAAGGGATGGTGCCTGCACCCATCCTTCAATTGTCGGTGGGAAAGGATAAATTAAAGAAAGACTGTAAAGGGTGGGGCTCTATTTCTGGTCCTCTCAACAGTCATGTTGGCTTTTGGCCTTAGAGAAGCTTTTCACAAGGAGTTACGTGACTCAGAAGCCTGTGTTCTATTGATTTTCAGCAGGAATTGGGCTGGAACTGCAGCAGCCCTGAGTATGAGCCCCAGACAAGCTGTGCATGCAGCATCCCACAGTCACAGCACCTCCAACAAAGGAACGTGGCACCTCAGCTCTGCCAGCAGCAGTTCCCCACCACCGTGGGGGACACCAATGGCCTCGAGAGACTTGCTTCTGGGACAGCCTGCCCCTGGACTGCAGAGCAAAGGGTGCTGCAGGAGAAGCCTCAGGGCTGGTGCCAGCAGGGAGCACACAGCCTCTGTGTGCACACCTACAACACTGTAGGTTTGCCCCTCTCTCCTCTTTCAAACTCAAGTAGCTGAGCTCAGAGGCAAGAAACTGAGTGAAACTCCACGAACACGTACAAAACTTTGACCCAACTGCCTATCTTTCAACCTTAGGGTCTATTTTAGAGGAATTAATGCATTCATTTATTGATGAAATATTAAATATGAGTAGCTGGCAGGTTTCCCAGCATGCAGCAGGTAATCTAAACATATTAGAAGTAAAAGCACAAGAAGCTTTAACTTTAAAGGTGGTGAAAAGAACTTGATTTGCCAGGACAGAAGGACAGAGCAGACATTGAAAGCCCAGCAGTTCCCAGATCTGCTCTGGCCTTCCACGTAACTTTGGGCAAATCACGTCTTTGATTTATAGTACTCAAAAGGAACTGGATGTAATTATTACAAAGAACGCTACGATCAATCCGAGACAGAGCTGACAAAAGGCCACAAATAATGCAGGAAAGATCAAGCCACAGCCACAGCCTTCCCACAGATTCAAACTCAACTTCACATCAAACAAGGCAAGCCTCACACCGCTCCCCTGTTGCACTCTGAAATGAGCCGGCTGCAGGACATTCTGCAGCAAAACCATTTCCAACCCAACGCTGCAATCCATGGGGAAGGCAGCAGCACCTACAGTAGAGCAGAGCACTGCTTGCACCATGGAGCTGCCTGCTGCCCAGCAGAGCAATGCTGCTGAGGTCAAAGTGACCGGTGCTGGCAGCACCCGCTGCTCTGCTCATATTTCACTGGAATTCAGAGCTGTGCTTCACGTATTTTTTAGGTTTCTCACCAAAAATGTGCAATGTTTGTTTCCTCCTGACCTTTTTTTTTTTTTTTTAAGCCTATTGCATGAATTAGCTTAGCAGAGTCTTCTTGCAGGATAATCAATAACAGCAAGTATTTCCTATGACAAGCTAAGGTTTCTATTCCAGGCACAATAAATTTCATTGAGGGAGGAGGAAAGACAAACTGCATGAGCAACAGCATTGAGCTCAGGGAACTTCATTTTTCCCCTCTCACAGGAGAGTTGTTTCAAGGCTAAATGTTTTCTGTGCACAGGTATATATGATAAATATTTGCAGAAGGCTGCTGGTGCAGTGCAGTGCTTCTGAAAGGATTGTGCTACATCATTTGTGCTGCCTCTAAGCTGCAATGAGACATGATACTTTAAAAGGGCAAAAAAAAAAAGAAGAAGAAAAAAAGCTTGTCTGCCTTAATCAAGATTTGTTAGTAATTCCTGATAGAAGGTAAAACATTCAGAGTTTTGTTTCTGATCAAGTATAGCTAAAAGCCATTATCTCATACTGAAGGAGCTGGATGTGTTTTTGCTGGCATAGGAAGACTCACCATCTATCAATCTCTATAGGATTAATGAGTTTGCTGGTGCCTAATCCCAGCAAAGCCAGCAGTCTGATAAAGGCTTCAGCTGAGCAGCACACAGTGCAGTGAATATCAGCATCCGACCACAAGAAAATGAAGAGCAGCTAATACACATCCATGGCATTGCAAGGCACAGGCCAAAAGGCAGGAACTCCTCAGACATCACAGTGCTTTAGGAATTGAACTGGACCCTAAAATCTAACTGAAGTGCCTACAAATTCCAAACATGCTCCACTGTTTGCTTTTCTGCACTCTATGACCTCAGAACCTTAGCAAAGATCAAAGACTTCTCAGAACAGTGACTGGTATGTTCCTTTATGGATGATTCCAAGCAAAACCAAGCACCCTACTACGTGGTTAGCCAGAATTAGAGGTCAGACTATGAGTTCCCACTTGCCAGTCTCTGGATGTAGCACCCCCAGGAGCTAGCTGCAAAGCAACTTCCATATTTCATCCATAATCATCTCAGAGGAGATGACAACCATCAGTATGCACAACAACAGCGTCAGGGCATTATAAAACAAGGCAGTAACATCAGTGTCCCCAAACAACTCCCTCAGCTATAAGCCAGCACAGTCCGCCTTAAATTCCTGCTCCCGGTGCTTTGCACAGGATACGCATCATCCCCATGCAACAAATGGATCCATTTCATTTTTTCCACTTAAAGTTGCTGGTGAGTTCAACTTTGGCACTCCAACAAAAAAGGTTTTCATTGCCAGCATGCAAAGTGCAATGGAATCAGAGCAGGGTGAGAGGAGTGGAAAGTCATTTATAAAGCAAATTTTGCAGCAGAGAGAATCATTAAGCTTTACCTTGGGATTATATGTAACATTTCTTTATAACACTGTGTTTAGCTCATGACAGTCTGCGGGGGAGAGGGGAAGAAAGGTGAAAGTTTACTTTTCTTCCTTCGTTTTTGTTCCTTATCAATGATTGTGTATTGGTTATTAATATACAGATGGTAACAAATGTACAGAAGGTATAAGTAAATATAAGTAAAGGAAAACTCACCAATGGTGGTGCCTTGGCTGAAGAAGCTGGGGCAGTCCTCACTGGTGAGTGATCTCCAAGAGATACTGCTCCAGTGGGAGTCAGCCCTTAAATGAGGTCTCAGAGGGGATGGAGTCGAGCTCCACCCCTCCCGGGAGCACAGCTACATCACTCTCACCTGTGCTCCCACAGCTGACCCCATACTTGCCTCAGCCGATTAATCAGAGGTTCAGGCTGTGATTACCAATCTCCCATACAGTTTGATTTTGTTAATGCTGAATTTCCCACCCAGTAAGGATTCAAACAGCTTCCCTCTGGGGATGTCATCGCTTTGTTAAGGCTTCCCTGCATGCTTTGCAAAGACATGGAGCAAGGTGAAAGGCAGCAGGCTTCCCCCATGGAGCATCTATGCTTGAGAAGGATCCCAAGGAGCAGTAGCTCTTCAATGGACACATACCATCCCCAGGAGCAAGATGGACAACCTCAAGCATGACCACCATGATTTGGGGAACCTTTGCAGTTAATTTCTCAAGATTGGGGAAGAAAAGGCGTGATTCTTTATCAAGCCACCTGAAAAGGCTCATGGAAAGCACCGTTCAAACTGACACTATGAGAAAGGTTGGTTTGGGACATACTGATGCTGATTCTTCAGAAATTCCCAAGCATCCTGCCTTAGCCTGTATCTCTAGCTTCCACCTGAACACAGCTGTCCTGCTGGTTCTCTCCTCCAAATTCACATTCTCTAATCTTTCAGATCACTGGTTGCTGATTTATTCAAAGCAATCTCCTGTCTCCTTAAGACCTCCCTCACCCTTTCTTGACTGGTCTTAGCTGATCCCATTTAAGTGGTTTGCAGGGTCAAAATGAGTGCCATGCTGTGTTTGTCCTACACCCCATGAATTTAATAGCACCCTGTCCTGCAAACACTGTTGTCTATTTATGTGGCTACCATCATTGTTTTAGCTGTGCACCACACCACTGCATGTAATACTTTTCCTTTTGATCAGCTCCTGTATGGACTTGATAGTTTTTAAAGCGTCTGGGTGCATTCACATAGCTCCGTATCACTGCAGACCTTGAAGTAACTACTTCAGTAACTGCTAGAGGACTGAAAGCCTCTCATTTGTTACAGAGGTAAATGCAATCAATACATGCACGTCTCAGTAAAGCTTTCATGCAAACAGTTTTGTCCTGTGTTTACTTGGAAACCACTTTAAGATGTATTTCTGCCATAAACACATAATTGTAAAGAAGTCAGCAGGACTAAAACTGCTGGTATTGAGTGCTACACCTAGTGGTGTTTGCAGGATTTGTAGCATTTCTGACATTTAAACAAACAATTACACAAAAAACAACATTTAGAGAAACAAGTCATAACACAAGGAGAAGGAGAGGAAAAAGCACTCCAGAGCACTTGGCGCAGTTAAGCGGGGGGTCTATTCTTCTATCAGCATGCAAGAAATTTATGCAATTAAATTATGATCATTAATGAAACTTGCCTACAAACTCAGCCCATACATAAGAGAAAAAAGCGCAGCTACTTAAGCTGCAACGGTACTGTAACAAAGCAAGGGCAATGGATGGTGCTCTGCTCCCCTGCTCCATGGAATGAGGAGATACTGCAGGCTGGTTTTTTGCTTATTGGCCCACTGACCCCTCAAAATACTTAAGGCAGTTCAACTTCTTTCTATCTGAAACTTCTAAGGGCAACAATTTCCTCCTCCTGGAGCCTTATTCAATCTGAGTGCCTCAGTCCTGTGCCCACACGCCTAACACAGCGCTCAGGGATATAGGCCTATTGGGTACAATGCAAGCGGTGTCTGAAGTATGCAGATGTCAGCCTGCTCAGTGAGCATCAGTTAAGAAAGCTTCTCCTGAGCGCTTGCCATCTCCTGCTGGTTAATTAAAGCACATGCAGATGCAACGCCCTGATTTCCTGGGAGTGCTCAGCCTGGCTGCCTGCCCTCACCTGAGCTGGTGGAGCATCAGCTGCTAAAATGTCACCGCCTGCAGCATGGCAGTCCCAAGTCACCCAGCAGTGCCTTCCAGCACTTTGCTGCTCCCTGCAGTGGTTCAGCAGAGAGCTCACATGCTGGGGGCTGGGGCAGAGCAATGCATGGGCAGCTGGGAGCCTTCAAGGCATACCAAGAGATTCCACTCCCACTCACAGATGAGAGATTGCAGTTATGTGCCCAAGGTTATGCGAGGAAATTAATGGAAGAGATGAGACCATAGATCATTGCCCAGTTTCCATCACCAGCCATGCCCACAGACCCCTCAGTGCAGCAGCACGCGTGGGTACAATGGGATACATGGGCCAGAAAGAAGCAGAGGGTCTGAAGCTTCCTCTCCCCTTTCCCTCCCAGAAGCAGAGCTCTGCTGGAGGACTTGGTGAGCCATTCCCAGCACTGCTACGTTCTTAGCACTGTTCACTTGCCAGCTGGAAGAAGACAGAAGTTTCAAGGGTCAAAAGTCTTAAGTAACGCTCCAGTTTCCAGCTCGTGTCTCCCGAGATGCAGGAACACCATCCAACTCACCGTGGACATCACTTCCTTTTTGTGTTTCTCTACTTTCAAATTACTAAGCAATACAAATGCTTTTAGCAGCCATTCCCACATGCTCAATGTACAGTTTCTAATAAGCTAAGCTTACTTCAATCACTTTTTGCTGGCGTTGTTAACACAGGAGTTAAGCCACTGATTGCAGAGGTCCTGTCCATACCAAGAGGGGAGCAGTGGGTTTCTGTGGGCTGCACAGAGGCTGTGGATGGGCAGATAGAGCAGCATCACTGGGCACAGTGAGTTGGGCTCTTGCTGTCACCTCGCCAGCACACTGTGCTCCTTCCCTGTTCTGTCCCATAGCTAAGGAACAGCTACATCTATAATGTTCCACGGCTGAAGAGTTAACAGACCATTAAACAAACACATAAGCATTTCTGTACTAAGTAGTAAAGACTCCAGCAGGTCAGTTTGTTGCTTATAACCATTTCTGACACATACTACACGCTGCTATTGCTCCTATTACACAGCACATGTTCTCCCACTGTGTGAGATACTCTCCAAAAACAGGATTAAAAGCAGACTGGAGGGTTTTGGAGCAAAGCAATATTCACATGGCCTCCTGTTTCATGTTACCTCTCAGCTGGCCTCATGTGTTCCAAAGAACCTCTGGTGACTGGAGGTGGGCTTTCATGCAGCCACAAGGACACAAGCAGGAAGACAGAGGTGATGCCATTGTACTGAACAACGTGTAGAGCCAAACACTGTTCCTGAGCCTGGGCTGTATCTTTGCGATGGGCAGCCCCACGCTGCACACACAGGTGTTCCTGGGTGGTGTTCTCAGGTTGTGGCTGCTCCATGCACCATTAGAAGCCTTTGAACTTGAAACACTCAGCAGAGGCCACTGCGACTTGAGTTACAAGCATAACTCCATTGGCTGCTAACCCACAATATGCCATTATTCCTTAACCTGAGCAGCCATCAAAGGCAAATACACTTCACTTCTTCCACTGCATCGGGGTTTTTTTTCTTCTTGATAAAGAGATTTAACCCAACTCCTTTTCTTACTCTCTCATTCATATATATTTTGAAAATTAGAGGCAGGTTTAATGCCAATATTACCTTGACAGATCTCAGCCCACTGCGCATGAAAGAAACCAGGGATCTTTTATGATGCCACCACCAGAGAGATTCAGACAGCTGACGCTTTAACACGCTCAGGAAAACACAATCATCACTTCACATAGCCACACTTTTCAGGCAGTAAACCACGATTTGCCTTGTCCTTCACCTGCAACAGTCATTTAACCCACTCAACTGAGTGACTATTCTCTAAAAAGAAGAGCTGGAAAGCCAGGTAATTAAGAATAGAGCTCGAACTTGTATTGGAGAGTGAAAGCAATCCTAAGTAGTTATGCAATATTATTCAAAGTGTGAAGTCTCTAAACAAGATGCTCTCAACGCTGGGAAGAGGCAATCTTCTTATAACAGAGCACCAATAGCAAACTGTGGGCATGCACAGCACAAATGTGTAACCAGATAATGAGACTGAATGCCCCCAAAGACTTCACACAGAGATTGTGACTCTCACTGTACTAACTCAGCCACATCTTTCTGCCTCTGGTAAGCATTACAAGTTAGCACACTAAGATCTGCACATCTCAAAGCAAAGGGGAATGGGAAGTATTGAGCATATGATGCATGGTAGATTTTTAATTGCTAATATTAACCTTCAGTGAAGTCCAGGGCTCCTGAGCCAGCCCATCCCCTCCCTCTGCCCTCACCCACATATTGAGGAGGCACGGAGTTGAGGTAAATACTTGGAAGAGAAACCTGAACTGGTTCAAAAGGATCTTGGTAAAGGAAACGTGTCACCTGTGAGGTACAGCAGGCGACAAAGTCCTTGTGAGTTCTGCAATGCATTCTCAAAGATGAGGAAGAGAAAACAGAACACAGTAACCCAAGCAAAGGGCTGCTTCCTGGGCCTGTTGCTCCAAGGACCCTCACAGAGAAGGCCTGCAGAGCATTGAAGGGCTCCATTTCCTACATGCAGCACACCTGGGCAGGGTGCCTTTATCCTAACAACAGAAGGTGTGGTCACTGCAAGCAGCAGCCATTTCTGTGCACAGCTGCACTGAGCCTAACAGAATCAAGACTCCGAGGGGAGCTCCTTGGTCTGAGAACTTAAATCCGTACCCAGATATTAGTGATAAATCCGCACACATGCACTCATCCATCTGAGTGTGGGGCAGAGCAGGGAACCTTGATCCAGCCTTCTGCAGAGCAGTGCAGGTCTGTGGGGCTCAAGCTGAGCATAGGGCTCAGCGCAGGGATGTGCTCTGCAGCACACAGACCCCCCTGCATCCCAGCACAGGGACATGCAGGTGGCACAGTGTGTATCCCAGCCCAGGACTGAGCAGGACAGTGAAAATCTGAGCTAACAAGCTCCCCTGGATCTCGCTCAGCTCTGCGTGCAGCCATTCATGTACTTCTGCTCCGCATCCTTTAGTAACCCTATTATCCAGGTTTACTCATTGTCTGGGGTTTCAGTCACCCCATTATTTTGGACAATGGGGAACAGGCTGAGCTGTGGTTCCTTTCTGGCCACTTTAACACCCACCCCTTCTCCTTTCTCTCTCGAAAGAAAGAAACAGAACTAAGTTTATAAAAGAAAATTAAATAAAAACCATATCTTGGGCTCTGACCCTCAGCTCTGATCTGCCTGGGCTGTCTGACAGCCCGACCAGCAAACGATCTGCCGGAGAGAATGAAATACGTGTATATAGATTCAGCTTTTATTTAACAGCTAATTAATTAATATTTCTATAAACACGCACACCTCTTTAGCCAAACTTCTGGAAGTCAGCACATTTTTTCACCGCAGCCCCTTCTCTTTTCCTTTCTTTTTTTTCGCCTCCCAACTTTATAAGAAAGCCCCCGAGTTCACATAATGTTTGGCTATTGTTTCTTTAAAGAGGAATTCTCCTCCCCGCCTCCTCCTTTCTCTGTATCTCTGAGGCACCACATGGCACAATAAGAGCCCTTTCATGTTCAAGATGCAGAGTCGTTGCTGTGGTAACTCACCCAACCTCGCCGAGTATCCAAATAAATAGTTAACATTAAAAAACAAAATCAGCGACCCAGCGGGTCCGCCTGCAATCTTATCTTTACCGCGGTGGCTTCGAGGGACATTAAGGAGCAAAATAATAACCTTGTGGCCGGATGGGCCGCCTAGAAGTGTCGATTATTTAAGACAGAAGGACGTTTGTGCTGCTCCGACGTGGGTTTGGCCGAAGCCGGAGCACAAAGGCAGCAGACGCAATGCAGAGCCGGTGGCAGCCGAGTGATGGTGTGGGGCTGCTCGCCGCTTGCAGACAGATTTCCCTTCCCCGCCCCTCCCTCGTGTGCTGGGACAGACACCGCAGGGAAAGCTTTGGAAGGATTTTATCTAACGGGCAATAAGCAGCACAAAGTGTCATTAATTGCTACCTTGCAGGAAACGCAGCTACAAAGAGAAAGCCGTGCTTTGCCTATGAGAGAGAGGGGGAAAAAAAAGGATCTTTCTTTCTGCCCTCCCTCTACGTGCTCAGACAAGCCACCGCTTGAGGCCCCCGAGTATCTGCTATTATCAGTTAAGTCACGTCTAGTGCCAGGCAAAAGGTCATTTCAGGTCAGCCCCGAGATGAAAGGAAGGGGTAATGTATGTGAGAATGCGAGGGAGAAAGGGGCGAGGGAGAAAGGGGAGGAAGGAAAAAGGATGCGAGAAGAGGAAGAGAGGGGTAGGCAGAGGGAGGGAGAAGATGAGAGGATGATATCAGCCTAAAAAGGAATGTTCTTATTGCCAGGAAACAAATAAAAGACCAAAGCGCAGCACCTCTGCTGCCACGCTGTATGAACTTGATTCCTCATCAAATAAAAAGGCTGCCACATTTTCCGGGGTCATCTTTTTAATTCATTCCTTCAATGAGGTTGGGTTGGGTTTTTTTTTCGGTTCTTGGGTGGTGGATTTTTTCTCTTTCTTTCTTGCTTTTTTTTTTCTAACCTTAACTGCTGAGAAAGGCAAATGCTTAGCAGAGAAAGGCCCGTCCATTGTCTGGGGTGCCTGCTGCAGCTTTCTTTGTCTGGGAGCTACAAGAGAGAGGCAGAGGCTCTTTTTTTTTTCTCTCTCTCTCTCTTTTTTTTATTTCTTTTTATGCATCTAAAAAAAATAAAATAAAATCAATTTTGCATTTAGCAGTGAAAAATAAAACACGGTGCTGCCGGAGCAGACAGCCCATTCTCCATTGGCTTCTCCTCCCCTCTCCCCCTTCCCCTCGCAGCCCCCCTCCATTAGGTATCACTCGGGTAACATTTGCAGCCCGGCCCATCATTCATTCCTGACTCCTTTCCAAGGTTCCCCCTCCGCCCTGATCCCTTCCCTCTCCCCCCCACCCCTCCCAGCTCTCAGCTCTGCTGTACTTGTCTAACAAATCATTGCTGTAGGACAAGCGACCGGAGACTGCACACACAACCCAGGCGCTGCCGACAGACTGAAAGGGGAGGGAGAGCTTTGTGTTTTGTTTCTTTTCTTTGTAAAAGCATTCCCTCTCTGGGATGCCCTCCTCTGTGCTCCCCCAGCCTCAAGCTGACCGCGCTGCTTGGCCCGGAGCTCCAGCAGAGCGCAGCCCGTGCTAGGATTACATCACACCAAACGCTGCCTTTCCCAGCGTGTGGCAGCATGGAGGGATCCCTTCAGCACACAGCAGCCTCACCCAGCCTCGTTAAAAACAGCTTTTGTGCCTTCTGCCCGAGGGCAGCTCATGAGCCTCCCTCAAACCAGCGCTATGCAGATCAGGGCAGGCAGGGAAACGCCCAGGAAAATGATGCCCAGGAAAATGATGCCCAGGAAAATGATGCCCAGGAAAATACCCTCTGGAAACTGGTGGCATCTCCGTGTTCAGAAGGTTTTATTTGTTATTGTTCCAGCAGACATTGGAACCAATCAATTAAAATTCCTTCTAAGATTTTGTAGTCGGAGTCCTCGGAGATGTCGCCCAGCTCCATGGTTAAAGCTATGGAAGACCGAGGCTTAAGTCCCACACCTAATTAATGGGGATGAATGGGGTTCACTCTCTCCTGCTGATGGGTCTTCATTGACAATAAATTGCAGCATGCCTTTTTTCCCATTCAGAAAGGCTGCGTTTTTAGCAGAGGTGCTACTTGACCTCATTTCCCATCTCCTATGGCACCTCCTTGGTTGCACACTGTACACCCACAATCAACCCTGCTGAGCTGGTTGGGCTCTCTGCACCTTGCTGCACCTCTGATAAAAGCTCCTACACAGTTTAAGGTTTTTATTGGAAAACCTTGGAACTCTTGTTTGTCTATGTATTGCCTCATGCTGAAAGTTAAGACACTCCATAGTGCCACCTGCCCCTTCTTAGAGCTCTTTGCCAAACAAAAAGCATTCCCAGTTTTGCTCCACTGACAACTCCCAAAGTCATAGAACCTCAGCTATGGATCAGTCCAAGTTCCTTCCCTGATGCCTGGATCTGGTAATACAAGAACCACCATGAGAGCAATGCTATTCTGCACACACAGCAGTGACCACCTCTGAGCTTTCAGCAAGCCATGAACGAGGCAGGGAAATACAAAAGCAAGAGCTGATGCTACAGCAACACCCCAACTTTATGTCTTAAGGCCACAGGTGGTCACCTGCAGGCAGAACCCCTCAGAATCAGGGAATATTTCCACCCTATTTCCTACCCATGGGAGGGTACCCAGCTTCCCCAGAGAGAGCGCTTTGCTGGGGGCAGGCAATGTGCAAACACAGGTATGAAGGTGAAGTCACAGCAGTGACCATAAACCATTCTTTTTCCCCCTCAGATGAGCATTAAAGGGAGCAGTGCAGTCCTAACACAGCATCCGTTCATTACTGCCAATGGGGAGCGAATCTCGGTGACTTTGAAAAGAAGAATAGCAAAGAACTTTCAGGGAAATTAAAAATGTGAATGCATTTCTGATGTTGGTTTCAGATTCCCTCCCCCCACCGCACTTCCTGAACATTACTGTGCCACCAGATTTCCAAGATAGCTTCCTGCAATAGACTGGAGGCATATGCCATCAGCACCTGAATATCACTTTGTTGTTAGGGCCCAGCCATATGTTTCCTATTTAAAAAAATTACTTTATATCACAGGAAGCCACTTTTTCTTGCAACAATAGCCGAGGTTCATGTAACCGTTTCACCCATAGAGGGAAGAATAAGGACTAACCACCACCTCCAGCTGCTTCACCAAAGCGTGACCCTTTTTTGTTTCCTCACCTGCAACAAATCTTACCTTCTCATCAATTTATTCAGTGAAACGGTGCTATTGCAACAGTGGAAGAAGACTTCAGGATGTGAACAAGGTGCTGGGATGGTGGAACGGTTGCTCAGGCCTCCAACCTCAAAATAAAACTCAGCTTTACACAAGGATGAGGAAAACACCATGAAAACTGAGAGCTGACCTCCTGACATACAACATCCACCATCCCCTGACACAGCATACCCAACATCCTTTGGTTACTGCTCATTCAGATCTTTGCTGTGTCTCAGACGGAAAAGGAAGGTGTAAAAAGTTGTAATAAAAAGTGAAGGCCAGGAAGAAAGCTTGGGGGGCTCAATATTTCCACCTTTTCAAGGTGGACGGGTGTAGCTTCACAAAGAGGGAGGGATCAGAGTCACAAACTCTGTGCTGTGTGAGAAGCAAACCTGTTGCTCAGTTAGAGCTGGGAGTTGTCAGAGCATCCCCAGGCAGACACAGCGGAGTGCTGGCAGTGGTTCGTCATCAAACAGAGGCTGTCAAAACACAGAGCTGAATTGGAGTTGAAACTCAGGATATTTTGTGGGGGGGTGGAATGAAAATACGTGACAAGCTCTGCCTTGTTCTGAATGTAAGAGCTTCAGGTTTTATACCCCAACCTAAAGGAGGAACGGAGTGCTGCTCAGAGCATAAAACTCAGACACACGTGGACTGCAATTCCACCTCACACCTCTGAAATCCCTACAGGTTCAGAGCAGACACGACACAGCCCTCCCCGCAGAGCTTTGGCCGAGCTCCTCTCAAGATATTTTGATGTTTCCACTCCCAGCTGAAACCGCGCAACTCCCAACCGTCTGAAAATCAGCAAACAAATACAGAGGGTTAAAAACAATCACACTCATCTGCCAAGTGGATGTTTTGGATGAGGGTTCTGGTTGGCGCTGGGTGTGCAGGGAGAGGCTCGAGCTGCCATCTGCGTCGGAGACGGTAATGGGATGTGATGGGAGCGCAGCCACTACACGCGAGGAGCCTCTCCTGCACTGCTGCTGTTGTCCCCCGGCCTCTGAGAGCCCTGCCTGCATCTGGCAGAGAAGTTGATCAACTTGGGGTAGCTAATCAGGCTGCTGCAATTTCCGGCCCTTTCTTTCCCAGATTCCTCAGATCAAAGTTCAAGTCCCAGAATTATTATTCCCCGAATGCTTAATGAGCTCCAACCGAGGGACACCAAAGGCAAAGCTAAAACACTGACCGTGCACTTCACTGAGTTTGGCCAATGCAGCTAAAAACAAGAGGGTGGGATCCATAGCATGTAAAATCACAACGTACACGTTTGTATTTTAATCCAATTAAGATTCCTACAGGCGAGCGGGGATAGCAGAGCGCTTCAGATGCTTTGTAAAGAGACGCCTGCTTTCCTCACTGCTTTCCCCACTTTAAAACTGTGCAAAGGTGGAATTGGCCCCGTTGTCAATCATCTGCGAAGAACTCTTTGGGGAGAACAGCAGAGCCCCACAAGCACAAAAGCTTCCTTGAAGACTAAAGTTCAGGATGTTGAAATGCAAAAGTCAGCTTTTGCCAGGAGGCACGATTTCTGAAGCCAGATGATTCCACCTCAGATTAAGTTATTGAAGATCTTTACATGCAGAAACATTTCTTTGTTCTGGCAAACACTCCTCGCGTTTTCTATTCACAGACGTGACCCCTAGGAAAGCCAGCCAAGATTCCTTCGCGTTATCAGGTCAGAATGTTCAGGGCCCAATTATTTTAATAGTTATTACAAAAAATAAAAACCTCTCACAATGGTTCAGCACGCCAGTGAGAACAGCATTCAGGGACTTAACAAGTCACTCTAACATCTGGCATGTTCTTTCGGGAAGACTAAACACACCGAGAGCCTTGCTGCAAAAGTCAATGGAAAGGAATGATAATTGCTCATTAGAATGCCTCCTCCACAGGTTATTTTTAACTTCCTCCACTCTTTCTAATCATGGGGCACGTATCAGATGATACTGAAAAGGGTCAGTGCATAGGTTTCTCTCCTCTAAAAACACATTTCCAGCAAAGCCTTTTCACGAGGCAGGCACACTGTTGGCACCTGTTTTGTCGTTATGCTGCAGGCTGGGGCCCAAAGCAAACGTTCCCCAAGAGCTGTGCCTCACTCAGCCACCAAGCCACACTGATAGGGCAAAGACACTAAGCTTCAAAACCAGGAGCTTTCTTCTAGTCTGTGAAGAAGGAAATCCTTCTCCCTCTCCCTCAGCCTTAAGGTTACAATGCATGGGAAGAATGAGAGACACCCAGCGCAAAGGTATTGGAAGATATTAGACAGGGAGGACAAGGACGGAGCCCCGACATCAGTAACCTGACGTCAACAAAGCAATAAAGCTGAAGCCACTAAGAGTCACAATAAGCAGAACTGCTATTCATCTGCTTCTCAAGGAAGAAGAGTTATGGCTGAATTTCCACCTCACTTTTCACCTCCAGACTGGGATCTGGAGGTTCCTCGCATTCACAAAATCACGGATCACAAAACCACAGATCACCAGAGCACACCCACGAGTGTGCAGAGAAGGCAGCAAGCTGGCATGGGCTACACAGCATCCCTGAAAGGTCGGACTGCATTACCCAGCAGGGCAGGGATGCCTTCATAGCCCCAGCTCTACACCTTCTGCCTTTCAAGCAGTGCAATGCTAAGGCGGCTCGGCTCAGCCCTGCCTAAATGGGTTCAGATCTTTTTGCTGAACCCATCACCGTAGCATCTGGGCCTTTGTAAGTGACACAAAAACTGTTTGCATGGGTCACCCCACTTCCTCTCAGCATAGTTACATAAAACTGCTTCTTTTTTTTCTTTTTTTCTTTTTTTTTTAATGGGGTTCAGCAGAGCATTAGGAAAAAGGGGAGATTCTTTGTGGCCGAACATCAAAGACTGCACACAAGGAATCTCGTTCTGAAGCCTCTCACCAGGAAAAGCCAAACGAATGAAAAGCTCCCATCAGACAGACAGCAGACAGCAGAGGCAGTGGACCTAGAGGCACAGGGAAAGCCTAAATCCAATAGTTTGCAGCCAAGACTCAGGAGGCTGTGTTCTTATTTAAAGCTCTTTTAAAACAGCATAAAGCTGCTTGAAGAGGAACTGAAGGACGTGCTCAAAAAGGGGCTGTAATTTGTTTGTTTATCTGTCTGTTTTTAATAAAGAAACCGCAGAGCCTACTGGAGAATGAGTTTCACTTCTGTCACTGTCCCAGCCATTCTCTTAAAAGCAGTGAGACCACATCAATAGCAGCCAGAGCTCCCCAGGAATGGGCCCTGGAGCTCGGCTGCGAGCCCTGAGCCTCTGGGGAGGCAGTGGCTGGAGCTGCTGGAATGCAAATCCCCATCAGCAGCCAGACACGACCCCGTGCAGGCAATCCCTCCTGCACCAACCTGCCCGGACCACCCTGGAAGGATACTTTGCAGGCTGAGGAGCTGCAAGCAGGCACAGAGGGCTTTTCAGCCCCAATATGCACAGTGGAACTGTGATCGGTGGGCCACCGGTGTGCAGCCGGGCTGCTGGCAGCCCTGCCCAGCTGGTACCCTCACCCAACAGCTGGCTGTATGGGGAAAGCCTGCAGCTCCCAGGGTGGCTCTAACCCAGCCACCCCACCAGGGTGCCAGTGCCCAGCTCTGCACTGCTCCCACCCGGCAGCGTTTCTTCCCCGTTGGCTAAAAATCTCCTTCCAGGAACAAATTCCTCATTAGCACCGGGTATCGCCGAACGCGGAGGTAAAGCGGACAACAAAGCATGCAGAAGTGCCCACGACGAATTAACCCCCCTCTCTGGGTCAAGGTTTCCTCCAAGGCCGTGCCGCCTTCTTGCAGCCACTTGCACAGTGCAACACTGACCTCGTGTGGCTGCTGCTCCTCAGGCACGACCCGGAGGGGAGCAGGAGCATCTTCTCCCCTCACCAAGTGATTATTTGGGTTTCCTGTGCAAAAGGGGCTGAAAAACCCCACTCTGTTCACAGCCCTCTGCTTTTGCTTTGCATTAGAGACTCCCAGAACTAAAGTCCTACTCAAAAACCATTGGGTGATGCCAGCCTTGGCCACCTCTTGGATACTACCCTGAATGCTCAGAGCCCCTGGGAGCCACTCAGAACCCAAGAAGCACAGTGTGACAGTCCACAGAGCTTCCTGTCTCCAGATATCACAAGTAGCCTTTTGTTCCTATTCAAATACTTGAGGATTCTCTTTAAAAGAAAACAACAACCTGGCATTAGAAGACCTCATACTGAATAGCAGCAACTCACCCCCTGTAAAGACAAACAGCTGTGCCCGAGATGCCAATGGGAAACCAGCAGGGGCTGTGCTTCAGAGAGCAAAGTTAAACCTGTTTGATTGCTCTAGGTGAACCCCAAACATGATGGGGTGCTGCGGATTAGAGCTGGAGCTGAGCAGAGGTACGCTTGGCTGATAGTGGTAGCTTCCCATAGCAAAAGACCACTTCCTCTGCTGTGCCAGTGAGAAGCAAGAGGAACCAGGGGCTGCTGCCCTTGCCAGAAGCTGTTAATCAGTTGCTTTTTTGCCCCTGCACAGAGCAGTGGCTCCTGCTGAGCTGAGAATTACAAACCTACATTTCCACTCCCCGCCTACCCCCAGCCTGCCCCTTATTTTGAACACGAGGTTTTAAATGATGCATAACCCTTCCGGGCCTTCTGCTTGGGCACAGAAACTTTCCCACTCTGAGGGAATTCAAAACTAGGTTAAACATACTTGTCATTCCAGAAAGTTCCTTAAAGCAGATGCAAGAGACTTTTTTTGATCACTTCTCATTAGAGTTTGGTGCCCAGATGCCCTGCAAAGGCCAGAGGTGTGAGATCACAGCTGAAACACAGTGGCAATGGCAAGCCATCCTCTTCCATGTGTTTCATGGGCTGGTTCCCCACCAGCTGTCAGCCGTTCCAGAGTGTGAAGCCATAAAAGTCATGTATGACATTAAACTGACAATACCTGAATACTGGATCCTTAACTGAGCGCATTGTAGGTCCGTCACCCCCAAAGAAAGCAATGGCAATACCAATATCCAGATATGAAGCAACCCAAAGTACAAAAGATCACATTACCACGTGGGGCATCTGCTCTGCCGACTCCACATTACATAAAGGCTAGGTAGAAGCACTCAGATTCTTCCTTAAAGCCCTCTTCCCAACACACAGTATACATGTCATCGATACACAATTAACTGCATGTGTGCAATGACGGAGACACTGGCAGAAGAAATGTACATCTAAAGGAAAAGAAAAGCAAAGAGACATGCCGTGACATGTTATCATTAGGGAGTCATAATTTCCTTCCTGTAGTCATACAACAGCTGTCACTAACATCTTGAACACAGACCATGTATTAAAATACCATAGCAAATGCCTTTTCAGGCAAAAGAAAGAGAGGGCATGTTAACTGGGTGAATAGCAGGAAGAATATTTTGACAGCTTGAATGCATTAACCTCCCCGTAGAACGCCCACAACCTTTGCTAGAACTTGGCTTGGTAGACATCTTTGGTGTGCTGGGTGAGCAGAGGGGGACTCAGCAGCTCCAGAGGCCCCAGGGGCTGCTCTTGGTAGGCAGGGGACACACATGGCCCTTGGGCACCTCTGGGGAGCATCAGTTTAGCTTCATGCTCCCAGCTGGACACTGAGATTGGATGCAGAAGGACCAAAGTGGAGGTGTGGCACAGCCCCAGTGTCTTAGCATGCGGATAGAAGGAATGGTGCCACAGGTTGACCTTGTATATGAGGACATCTCCTCCAGCCTTGCCTTTGGAAGCAGGGAAGGCATTCTCTCACCTCCCAGCTAGCATCTGTTATCCAACACAGAAGTCCCACCAAAGATGCTACAGCTGGTGTTTCAAAACAGAAGGAATTCAACCTAAGCAATTGGATTTGTGGTGGCTTCTGTCTTGTACCCGTGCCTTCTGAGAAAGCTGCACATCACCAGCTCCACCAGAAATCCATCTTATCTCAGCAGTAGCATCATCCAACACATTCTAAGAACACATTTTCCTCACACAGTTTTGGTCTCCAAACACTCCCATGGTAGGGACGTGTTGGAGGTTTGCCATCAGTGCTTTCTCCAAGGCACTGGTTATTAAAGCCTTCAGAGCATCTTTTGCAGGAACGTTAGTTCTCCTTACAAGGCAGACTGTGACAATTCATCAGTCTCGGGCCAAAGATAATTAACCAACACCCAGAGCCATTTTTGCAAATACAAAGCCTGGATGGAACGAACCAAAGCAAGGAGAACAAAAATAATTAAAGAAATAAAAGCCATGACGGAGCTGTTGGCACTTGCCAACTCCTCTTGATTAAACTTATTTTCACCTCCAGGTGCATACACAGGATGAGTTTTGTTAATTAAACCTGCCAGTCAACTCATTATGCATTCAATTAAAAAGCCCGATGCCTTGATTTTATGCAGCTGGCGGGTGTGCGGTGACAGACTCACAGGCCTGTGTTGTTAGAGTGCATAAGTTCGAATGGGAAAGGGAGAAGAGAAGCTCCAAAATATGGCAGAGTGCGATATTTGCTAATTGGGCATCCTCGTGGTGTTTATTCTCTATTTCTTTTCCTACTTCTGTAGTGGATGGGGCTGTTTATCAGACACACAGCCTGGCTGTGCTCAGCAAAACTCGATGCAGAAAGTGGAAGAGCGCGTTCGTCTCATTTGGAAACCCACATGGATGCTCAGAATATTCATGATAGATGCTGGCAAGGTTAAGAGACGATGAGAGTGGCACCTAGATGCCATGGTGATGAATGCTGCGTGAATAGATTAGACAGAGGCCCTGAAGCCTTTATAAAATTGTGGGGTTTTAATTTAGATGAAAGATAGCCTTTCTTCTTAAGGCATCATGCTGAGTCGCGGATGTGGATGCCGGCCCTGGCTCTGCCTCACACTCCTTTGCACAACCTTGAATCAATCCCAGAGGTCCGCCCTTTCAAGGTATCTACAGATGGATCTTCCATAAGCAGCCCTCACCCCTCTGCTCCTCATCCCTCCACCCAGAACCAAAAGCTCTCCCAGCTCTCCCAGCTATTTGCATTCACCTCCCGGAGAACACACGATATTGCTTGTTATGTACTGCAAGCAAACCTGTTACAATGGCTCTCCCATCTCGGATGACAGACGGAATGAGAGCCTCTAATGTTTGTGACAGAAGAATCTGAGGCTGTGTGCAACAGTTCTGCAGTTGCCTCACACTGACATTTGTAAGTCTGTTTCACGCTGGCCACAAATATGAGAAATGACCCACAACAGAGCTGACCCATCTGTTGTGTCTGCAGCAGAGAATTTGTTTCCTTTCCACAGTTTCTGTTGTTTCCTTTAAGTCTGCAGGCTTTCAGCAGAGCTTCTTGCACAGGTAGTCGGTTTGCTTGTGTTATATGCACCCAAAATGTGGGGTATCTGGCTTGTGTTCCCAGCTGGAGGCCAGGAGATTACTTCTGCTCAAATCTGGCTCCTGGGAGACATGGGATGTCTGAAGCATCAGCATCCAAGGAGAGCTAAAGACAAGGTGCAGGTACACGGAGACCCTGCTCTCAGGCTCCCAGTTCCAGCCCAAAGGAGAGTTTTCTTTGCAGGTCCCAAACCATTCTATGGTTCTATAATACCAAGGCTTCAGGACACTTGCAACATCACTGCTTTCCTCTGGTGGTTTTTTTTGTGCAGTGCTTTATGACTGTGGCTTTCCATGCCTTCACTGCAGCTCTGCAGCTTGTTACTGGATATTCTGCAACTGATGGGGAATGAACCAGATGTTCCACGGAGCCCTCTGACTACACCTCAGCCCTTGAGTTGGCTGTAAATGTGAGGAACTGAACTTTGACCAGAGAGGTCCCGCGAGTCTTGTATGTTTTATCAGACCATGAAACCGAGAGGGCTTTGTTATTACTATTGTGAGCTGCTTTGCTATCTGGTTTCGTGCTCCCTGCAACTGCTGGAAGCAACGGCTCAGATTCACAAGGATGTCTCCGGACACAAAGATGCACCAAATACTTGGCAAATCCCCACGGATATCTGTAGCAACCTAAATCCCATTGTCTACCAACATATGAGAATTGGTCTAAATCCAAAATGACTTTTCCTGGCTCCAGCTTGATGCAAATCAACTGTCAAGCCTCTGTTCCCTTGCTGGGCTTTTGCTGTTAGCAGCTGTGTCCCTTGCAAAACTAGCAAGCAATTAGTGGTTGGCAGTAGCTATTGCAGCTGGCCTGGATTTTTTATTTCAGCTTTCACTGAGATATAGTAGTTTGTGAGGAGGAAGAACAAATTGTGAAGGTTGTTGGGTCAGCATGGACCATAGTCTCAGAGAGACACTGAGCCCTATCCAGCCTAATACCTTTGGGACTGAGAGTCCCTTATGTGGATGCTTGGGTTCCAATCTCTTTTCTGACTCAGACTGGAACCTTCCAGATGGCAGATGAGATTCTTCCCTGTTGGGTCAGCAGCTGCTCTGCCCAAGGAGTCTCATTTCCCTACAAAGGTTTCCTAAAAATCATGGCTCAGCCTCACACCTGGATGGAAGAAAGTGATAAAACTCCAGCTTTTTTAAGCAACCTGTCATCCTGGAATTGCAGCCAACCCTAGATGTTGATTATCTTCTCCGGTAGATGATGGTTTGAAATTCCACCCACGTGTGAACAGTTTATAAACAGATGATAAAAACACAGAGAGCCTGCAGCTGCTGCTAAGCAATCCTTATATAGTACCAAAATTCCAATGCAGGAAGGTAGCTGGGTTTGTATGGAGGGTATTTGGAGTGTCTCTTATCCAAGAGTTGCTGCCCCTTGACTGGTATCGCCAGAAAGATTTGCTTGGTCCCTTCCCAAAAACAAAATGCTCTTGTGACCTCAAAGAAAATTCAGAATGAATATAAAATAAAAATAACAGTCCAAGAGAAGCTGGAAGGCCTCTTTTCCATCCCATCAGTGTAATTACTGCCGTCTTCTAATCACATTCATTTGCAAGGATAAAATAGAAAAAGCAAATTACTGGTCTACAACTAATTGCTTTCTTCCTCTGACCTAGAAAATCATAATAATAGTTTGCATTGCTACGGCTCCTTCTATCTGGAGTTCTCAAAGCACTTTACAATGGCTTGTTAATCATTGCTCTCAGACCCCTGCAAGTTCAGTAACCAAAGTACAGTTCCTTTGACATGTCTAGAGATGCACAAACCCCATATGGGACGGAGGAAATCTGACGGAGTCCCTCTCACTGAGCAACCAACCACTCTTCCAAATGGAAACAGCCCCAAGGAGTGCAGCAGCACAGCAGAGATTTGTTCCCTGTTCACACTGGGGACTCTGCGCAGTCCATGAGAGCAGTATTGCAATGCTGCTTTGCAAAGGTCCTTGTAAAACACAGCTCTTCTCTCTGTCCTGCTCATCTACTTCATCCTGCTCTTGCTGTCTCCTCTATGGACCACAAAGTTGTTTGCAACGCGAGTTTTATGTCACTGCTGCGATGAATGGGCTGCACTGTGGTTACACACTCAGTGTGTTACGTGCCCAAGAAGCCTTTGGAGAGCTGAAAATTGAGAAAAGGATCAGAGAAGGGAAAAGCAGGACATGGCCATGGCCTGTGTGTAAATTGTTCTCATCCTCTAAAGACCTATTGCTGTCATTTCAGTTCCCTGTTCCTTTAGGTAATGACTGAAAATGCCATCCTTAGCATGGGTCATTGTCAGCAAATTACTGCTTTCTAAAGATGAAGAGGCAACGACTTAAGAAGCAAGGAAAGATTAACATAACCAGAACAAATTCTGAGTTACTGCACTTTATAAGGCTAAGCCCACATTCTCTAGCTCCTTCCTTCTTGTATTACCCTCATGGTGAATCACATCCAATACTTAATCAGATTTAAAGTATGCCTGAAAGAAGACAATCTGTTTTAGCATGCTAGAGTAAATCAGATAATAATTGTTCCCTTCTTACCACGCTGACTTTGTATCCAAGAATTACAGCGTTTTACAGATATTACATTAGGACTCTGTGAGGTAGGAATATTCCCACTTAGTGGAATCAGGAGACAAATGGTGAAGGACAAACATTGCCTGCACTGCTGGGTAGGAAACATGCCCCATCTGCAAAGTGCTGCCAGTGTTAGCTGAACCAGGAGCTTCAATTATGCTCATAGAAAGGTCTCCAGGCCTTGCAGTTCATGTTACCTCCGGGGTCCTTAACACATTTTTGGAAGCAAAGCTGTGCCCCTATTGGCTGCCTCTATGGTAGTCAGTCA
This sequence comes from Excalfactoria chinensis, assembly GCF_039878825.1. Taxonomy (NCBI): domain Eukaryota; kingdom Metazoa; phylum Chordata; class Aves; order Galliformes; family Phasianidae; genus Excalfactoria; species Excalfactoria chinensis. Next base: position 3,127,049 of record NC_092845.1, read on the forward strand.
CCACCCTCAGCTGCTCATCCCTAAGTTGGTAGCACAAACCAAGCTCTGGCCCAGCAGCTAAATGCATTAACAGCATTTCTTGCAAGGAATATCCTTCTCCCTAAAGAGGTCTGAGAATGATTCTCCCTCCTGGCAGATGGCACATCTTGGCACCGCTGCAGCCTGGCTCTGCCAGAGGTTTTCTGGAGCTCAGGACCATTGTGAGCCTCACAGAGAAGTTTGGCAGCAGTCAGCAACACTGAAAGATGGGAAAGAGCCTTCGAGTCTTGGATGTCAGTTCCGTAATGGTGATGGGAAAAAAGCAAAACAAAAGGATTTGGAGATCAGATGGGATATCGCAGACATTATATTCATTTCCAGCATCACTAAGAAATCCGGGTTAACTTTGTGCCAGAGCTTTGATTCGAGTACTGTTCATAAACATCCAGGAGGCAAACTTAAAACCAGGGGCTGGGAACTGCAGTAGGTAAGCAGGACGCTGGAATTAAAACCATTAGCACAGAATCCAGGCTCAATACACCGTGTACCCACTAGATGGGGCAAAAAGCTACATTCTGCCTCCAAAAAGCAGATCTCTTCAGGCTCTGCCTTCACTGCTGTGCTTCACTGGCCTCTGTGACCGGGGAGAAGGGCAGGGTAAGAACTTGGGTGCTAACCCAGGGCAGACAGGACGGGACAAAACTGCTTTATAACTGCTCTGGAAGCCATATTTCTCCCACTTGGGTATCACGACAATGTCTGGAATTCACCTTTCACAGGATGAGCACCAAACCCTAAGCAGAGTGATTTCAGGTACACCAGCACTGCACCAACAAAGTGCCAAAGTAAGTCACGTCCTCCAGCTTTCACACTGCTAAGATGCAGGAACTGACACTCAGTGATGTCAGATCCAGAGCTGAGGAGGAAGGCAGACAATCTGCCTGTGTGTGTTACAAAGATGCCTCATCTTGTGCTCCCCATCTGTTGCAACTGTGTGTTTCAGTTGTTGGGTTTTTCAGATTTTGTCCAAAGAGAACTCAAATATTGAGCAGAATGAAATGAAATCATGCAGAAATAAAGCAGAAATAAAGCATATGTGCCACCCTTTCAAAATACCTCCATGGGCATATTGGCGGGGCTGAGGTGAACCTCTGAGCAAAGAGCTCAGGCAGCCAGACTGGGAAAAAGAGCATCAGTCGTGTTGCCACTGAGCAGCTCTGCCCTTCTTATGCATCCTGGTGAGAAATAGTTCACTGCACTCACTGTGGTTTTGGGGCTTTTGGTGCCACATGATTGTTCTTTAAAGCAAAAAAATTAGGAAAACCTGCTAGAATACAAGTGGTGATAGAAAACCTCATCACTTCCATCTCTTGCCTACAATAAGCAGGGGGTACACGAGCACAAGTCAGCCTTAAAGCTCTGGGACCAAACCCTGGCTCTGCAGTATTGCCTATGAGCTGTTCAGCTCCCCAGTGCAAAAGGATGGGTGGATCTCTGCTCTCCCGGGAGGAATCAGCCCTCACATGGGCTTTGATTTCAGAAGCAAGACAAAATGTTGCTGTCTCAGGGCAGCTTCTCTCCCTGTGGCCTCAGCCATATGGTACACAAGCTGGCCAGCATCCTACTGCTGTACTCCGAGTATGAAAATAGGGCTCCTGCCTTGAGGAAAAAAAATGAACACCAGAGGGAAGTGCAGCACCAAAATGCAGCCTTCTATGTGCAATGCTCAGCTCAAAGGCCTGTGCTGTAAAAGAGAGGGTCTTCCCATGGCTGTGCTTTCTCCCCTTGATGCCTGGACCCATGAGAGGTCTCATTGCCTTTCTGTGGCTTCAAGGCTTCCCTTTTGGTGGGCATGAGGCACCTGGGCAGCCACAGCCTCCAACAACGTCAGCAAATGCTCTCAATGAAGCCCTCAGTTAAATGCAGTTGGGCCTCGTGGTTTATCAAAAGTACAGTTGTAATTATCCATACATTTCCTTGCCTAAATGCAAGGAATAATCTAATATCTCTTGTCAGGATGCCCGTAAAGGGGAGAAAGAACAAGAGTCAGCATCCAGTAGCTTAGGACCCCACCAGGATTAATAGAGATAAGGAGCCCTTAGAGTGTGCTTTGAACACAGCAACAACAGTTCTCTTTCTCTGTAATTCTGAGGTCATTTTTTGATTGTAAAGAGGATTTCTGCACCAGCAGCCACCCTCAGTGCCTGGGGCTGGGAGCCACTCACAGCCAGGGATCCCAATGGGAAGTAGGAAGCTCAAAGCCTTGGTCCAGACTTCGTGTTCGTTAAAATGAGATGTATACAGTGTAAGAAATGTTCCCTGGAGTCAAACAGAATGAGAAACAGATGGGAAATTATTTGCAAACAGGAACTCTTTTCTTCCCTTGTTTGCCTGCTTTGTTTTGTTTATTCCCCCAAAATCCTAACAAGAAACACAAGTAGGATAACACCGCTACTTCCCACTAGCAGGGCTGGAGAAACAAACCCACAGAGGCCTGATAGGGAAGCACATTAATCCTGCTGTGAGGTGTGGAGGAAGGCAGCAGGCCCCTGATTGCAAGGAGTTACACACAGAACCACGCAGGGAGGAATTCAGTGTACAAAGAACAGCCCCTGTATTTTAACCATTCCCATAATGAGGATTTAAATATGAAACCAATTGCAAACACTTGCAGCCAAAGCAAGACGTTGGGTTATGTTCACTCACACTGAAATTACACCTTCAAGACCCTCTCCAAGCACAGAAATGTGTCAGTAGTGGACATACACAAACATGTACAACAATCCTCCTCTGTCATACAAACACATGCAGTTTGCCAGATAGAATTCTTACCAGAGACATTAAAAACTGCACTTTTATGTTCCTTAGCATTTCTGAAGACTGCATTACAAACACCTTCCTCAGATTCTCCTTATTTCCACCATCCCTGCTTTATCACCCTTTTTCCCATTTCAATGACCTTCATGGAATCTGATTGGCCATTTTCATGTTTGCTTGCACGCATTCCATCCTCCACTCAAAGGCCATTGCGGTGCCCAAAGAGAGGAAAGCTAAAACCAAAAACAAGGAGAAAAATGAGCAAAGAAACCCCAGTGATCCTTAGAGTCGCTCTACTGCCTTTAGATCGTTGCTATCTGTGAGACAAACCAAACCACCAACTTTGTATCTTTTCCAATAATTAGAATGAGGCAGACTTCAGGTGACCATAAGCACTCCCTTCCTTTCCTTGCCAATATCAAATCAAACAAACATGTTTTTTTTTTTGCTTGGAGTAATCTGACAAAATCCCCCTTTAATTATACAGGAATGCAGCTAAGCAAATCGTAACCAAATTAATAATGACACCAAAAGGAGAGTCAAACAGAAAGGGTTTTTCAGAAACGCTGCAGATTCTGTTCAACCTCCAGCACATCGGCATACTTTACTGTGTGTGGGAGTTGGGGAAATCCCAGCAGCTTTCTATTGTATCTCCTTATTTCTTGGCTTATACCCAAGCAAGTAAATAATCACTGCAATAAACTACATTCATACAAGTGTAGCAGAAACAGACACGAAACCCAACAGATAAGATAGTTCAAGATGTTTCTTGCATATGGGTGAGTGAGAAGCTCAGAGCCCATTAATGCATTGCTTGCTCAACGTTTCATCCACCTACAGAGTCCAGGACTGCACAGGGCAGACCATGAGCTGACCACATTGCTCCAGTGGGGTCTGTGTCTCTATGGCAGAGTATTGGTGGCTTTAGGTGCCTCTGAAATCCCACCTGTGCTAATGGAGAGCTCCTGCGTGCTCTTTGCACAGCACCACATACATCACTTCCCCATCTGCAAGTCTTCAGGAGGAATTAAAAGGAAGATTTGCTGCACGCAACCATTTGCTCTATCTGTGGAAGAACTCAGGGGGTAAACTTCAACTTTGCAAGGCCTCAGCTGCTCACTGCCTCTGCTGTCAGTGCAACCCATGCAAGTCCATCATGCCAAAAGAAGCTGCTGTCTCCCCCTGCACTCCCAGCACCATTACAGTGAAATCAAAGTGGATTTTATTTGTAATAAGGAAAATACACTCCAAACTTGATGAAAATCCAAGCTGGAAAAGCCAATTCTCCAGTCCCTGAGGCCAGCTTGGCTCCCGCAGGCTGAAGGCCCAGCTGCTCTCTGCTGAAGCCAGCAGTGCTGGGACCCCCCAGAGGCCCAACACACCCCCACACCTCCACCCCCACCCGAGTCCCTGTGCAGATGTCTGCCTAGCAAAGCAAGGGGACCACCCTGCAGGACAGAGCCACAGCTATGCACAGCTCCATTACCGAAGGCAGAACACCTGGGGAAAGGTGTTTTAAGCTTTAAGACTGATCTGCTCTCAGGAATGTGGCCCTCCAGCTTCCAGCAGCGCTCTGGGACACAAAGCTCAGCAGTCACCAGCACTGCTGCAGTGCAATGGCAAACTGCAGAGGAAACGGGCTGAAGTTTGCTGCAGCGTCTCAGCTTGGTCAGAAATCTGACTAATAATTTTGCCTCGGTTTTTCATGCTGTTTTGAATCAAGGGTAAGGCAGCTGTTCACTTTTCTCAGTGATAAATCACTGTTTCTCGACATTTGGGAACTCCGGAGACAAAATAAGAGGGGAAAAAGTGCTTGGGGCGGACTCAGTTCTTAATTATTTAATGCTTTCAGATGCTTGGACCCGAAGGCTGACACCTCTCTGACATGCAGGCAGATAACACGGGGGGTGCCAAAGCGAGATAAGGGGGGAGGCTGTCACCCTCCTGCAGCTGCAGATGGGCCATGGGGACAATCCGTGTGTGTGAAACGACTTCAGCATGCAAATAACTGCCAGGGGAGGCTGAAGGCTGGGGAACGGTGATCTTGCTGTGCCCTTCACTGTGCAGCTTTTACTCAGCATTTCTCTTCTCTAGGGACAGGCAAGGGGAAGGCACAGCCATTCCTTGCTGCTTCTCCCTCCTGTCTCAGTACAGCTGGGAGAGAGCTGGGCCAGGGCTCTCAGATGGCACTGAGCTCCTGGGAGGGAAGCTGAGAAGGAAAGCAAAGCCTCTGTGCTGTTTATTGCAGAGCATTCCCATTGCTGGGGAATGGACCCTCTGCCATGTGCTCACAAGGAGGTAGCATCAGGCTGGAAAGACAGCAAATTTGGCTCAGATTCTTTAGGGCCTGATCTCCTCCTATGGAAATACATCGCAACATGCCCACTCACTGTCCAGCATGCTACTCCTATACCCCCTCCAATTAATGCTGTGTTGCCATTTTTTCCAGCATTGAAGGAAGTGATGTCAATCATCCCCCAAGAACGCATCTTCCTGGAGCTGAAGGGACCATGTGTGAGTTTCAAGGAGGAAGCATTATTTCAAGGAACGCATTCCAATGCAAATAGCCTCACCTTGATCCAATGCAGAGGCACTCACCAAAGTTGCAAAGACCTGAGGCTGCTCCAACAGGCCTGAAAAGCCATTCCATGCAGGTATGCAGCTTATGAACACTGCATTACATTGATTTCTTAATTGAATCTGGAGCAGCCAGAGGAAAGGGATTCTCATCTGGGCAAAGTCCTTGGAAGCTGCATCCATAACAAATTGCATTTCTATTCTTACTTCCTGACTGACTAATACGGATGGAGCAAAAAAGCACACAGAAGTGAGGCACGACAACTTAAGTCAAAACACAGCAGTCCTCTCCTCCCTCATAGGTTCCGATGGTGTGAATTCCTGGATATTGTTCAGATTCTGGAAGGTTTTGGGAAGGTGTGAAGGCTGGGTCAGTACCTCACCACTGGATAACAGCAGGAAAGATGGTGCTTTGTTGATGCAACAAACTGGCAATGATAGGGATAGGTTTGTCACTGCCGACACTGCTTCCTGCTCCAGCATAAACTGTTGCACTTGAAAGAACAGCATCTTCACTGTTTTTATTTGTGTGCAGGACTGCGCTCTCACAATGTTCCCTGCCTTCCTGGGTGCTCAGCAGGATGGACCTGGCTGCCTTCAGATGAGGAACTGGGGCAGGAGGGGATGTGGGAGAAAGGCAAAGGAGAGGAGGAGGATAACTCTTGAAGCCCTCCAAGGGGGAACTCTGAAGCCACATACTGCGTGTGATGGCCTGGAGAGGGCCGTGGAGGATGCAGAAACACAGGATGGAGATAGAAAATTCGGAGCGCAACTCTGTTGCCTCTAACTAGATCTGCTTCAAAGCTCCGTGCTCGCACAGCTCATGCCCTGGAACCCCAGAGTTCCGAGCTCGGTGTTCTCGCACAGAGCACCCAACCTCCCCCCTATGCTGCCTCTCCTTCTCGGTCAGGGCAGCATCGCGCAGAGCTCTTTCCTCTAGGAAAATAAATAAATAAACAAACAAATAAGAAAACAAAAAATAATGGTGCGCACCTTCCCTGCTTTCCACAAGGCAGCCGGCGCTCTTCCAGCAACCGCCCCGCTCAGAGAACCCCTCCACCCCCTTTCCTCCTCCTCCTCCCCCCTCTTCCATCCCTGAGCGGAGCCCGCGGCGCCGGGCGGCGGCTTTAAGAGCGGGGGCGGGCTGCGCGGGGCCGCGGCGCGGGCATTCGGCTCCCGGAGCTCCGGAGCGGCCGCCGGGCGCGCACGTGTGGCCCCGGGGCCGCGGAGCAGCGCGGAGCGGAGGCGCGGAGGAGGGCGCAGCCCCTCGGCCCTGCCCCGGCCGCGGCCCCTGGCGGGGCGCTGCGGTGTGCATGGCCCTGCGCGGCCGGCGATGGCTGCATGATGGCCCAGCGCGGGCAGCCCGCACCGCACGCCATGGCTGCCAAAGAGGAGCTGTACAGCAAAGTCATCCCCCGGCGGAACCGGCAGCACCGCGCGGGGACCATCAAACACGGCTCGTCGCTGGAGATTCTGCTGTCAATGGGTTTCCCCAAAGCTCGGGCGTAAGTCTCCGCGCGGCCCCTTCCCCCTCCCTTTCGTTTTTCCCCACCGCGGAGATGCGCGCTCGGAGCCGGGCTGGGGGCTGCGCCCAACCGGGGCTTTCCGGGCTCGCCCGGGCGGGGATGCTGCGGCCGAGCGGAGCCGTGGGGCCGCTGCGGAGCCTGGCGGGTGGCGGAGGGGGAGCGGCTGGTCCCGGGAGCAGGTGGGCTCCGCTGAGGGCAGCGCCGCTGTAAGCTCGGGGTCACCGCGGAGCGATGCTTCGGTGCCCCCCCGGCTGAAAGCGGAGCCCGTTCCTGCGCTCGGAGCGCTGCCTGGGCACTGTGCGTTACACACAAGAAAGGAAAGGAGCTAGAGAAGATGTCAGTAGTGCGAAGTGGTAGGGTTTTCTCGTCTAATGTAGTGATGCCCCGCTTTAATTTTCCTGCTCGTGCTTTAAATGAATGAGGCAGCAACGTAATGACAGCTTAACGATTCTCTTGGTTTAAATATAGTGACTCCTAAAGTGGGACTGTGAGTTAGGAGGGAAATGAGACTGGGGGGGATTTGGACGTTTCCTTGATCTGCTTAAGTTTCCCTGTACAGAGACGCACACATGCAGTCCTAAGAACAAATGTCAGGCTGCTGTGGACCTGCTGGCACAGCCATCAAGTCCCATGCATGCTTTCCATTGTCCTACTTATGCTCCTTATGCCTGTCAGTGATCTGCAGTCATGTACGGAAACCAACGTACAGCACTTACAGACAATGCCTGCAAATGAAGATAGTACGAAACTGGTGACTTCATGCTCTGTGCTTGTTGGGAAAAACAGATGTGCAGCTTCCAGAGTAGCTGGAGAGAGAAGCAGGCTGAGTGTGAATGAAGTGGCTGTTACCTGTGCAACAGTGCCGTCACGGCTGGCAGGCAGCCCTGGTTGCACCTCACTGCATGCTGAGGAGCTCTGTGTATGGTTTATATTCCTGCCTAAGAAAACTCCAACATTTGATAAAAATGAAACCAAAGCTTCACGTGTATAAAATAGGAAAGGTTAAACATGGAATGCAAAGCAGAGAGAGGGGAGAAATATCCCCTGCTGCAAGGAATGCTCATTGTAAATGCCACTAGGAAGCAGGGTAGATTGTCTGGATACTAAATTCAGGATGCTGTGCTGTAACCCTGCTGGACAACGTGCCTGTCTGCTGGGACGGGTCTGCTTTCCCCATCTGAAGGAGCTCGCAGTGCCCTGTTCCAGCCTGCTGGAAATCCTGCAAGTAATTCATCTCTGAAGTTCACATAAGTAGCAAAACAGAAATAACAGCAGACAACCTGGCTCTGCCACCGAGGGTGAGCTCAGAAGCGTGAGATGGGCAACAAGGCAGCAGGACCTGCCCCAAGGGGCTCTGCTGCCTTCTAACTCGTGCCACATCACTGTGTGGTGTAAATGCAGGAGATAGCCAAGTTGCTAAGGAGGCAAAACACCATCTCCCACAGAGACATGGTGGCAAAACAGCCTTAGCAAAGAGCCCTGGTGAGTCTTGGCCCAAGGCTGAGCTGCTGTGAGCTGCGGTGCGGTGCAATGCAAACTGGGGACATCACCTCTGGATGGCAGTTGCTGAAACCACTGCACTACATCAGCATTTCGGGCTGTTGCAGCGAGAGCTATTTGTTGGACTTTTCCTCTGAGCACAGGTTCATTATTTTTTGATGTTGTAATTAGCCCATTACATTACGTACTGTTTAGTCACAAAGGAGACTGTCCTGATCCCAAATTCCTGTTCCTGACTTAAACCAGGAAGGAGGGCAGAGGTGATGTTATCATTGCCATTTTGCAACTTGGGCACTCAGGCAAACATTCTACCCAAGGTTACACGCTAGTCCAAGCAGATCCTCAGTGTCTCAAGACCCTCAACACAACCACATCTTCTTCTAGAAAGGGATTTCATACGGCTGTCATTTCCCAACAGTTGCACTTATTTGTTATGGGTAGGCTGCCATTGCTCGCACCCACAGCCCTGGTCTACCTGCCTGCATGTCCCATTGCTGCTAGTCCTCTTATACATGCTGATAGCCTTCCTGAGAGCAAGCACAAGGGAAGCACTATGTCATTTACAGGCCATTGAAACTACAGGCGAACAACCAGGTAGCTCTAGGGGTTTCATGTCACAGCTGGAGCTCCTCTAAGCCATCCTCAGGAACAGAAAGTCAGAAATGTAATATGAGTAGAAATCCTGCCTTCTGTATCTTACTGTGTGCATATATATGCGAACACGTAACATTTAGAATGTTTCTTGTGGTTGTGAACTCAAGCCACAGCCCCGTGTGCTGTTTCAGAAGAGAACTGGACATGGAGAAATGAAGATAAGTGCCAGGCCCCTGTCATTACTCAAGCGAGGTAAATCACCATCCACATCAGAACCCTGAAATTGCAGCCCTTAGTGCCGTTTTGGTTGTCAGGCTCTATGTGATAAGCCTAAGAGATAAGTGCTGTTTGTGACACAAGTGACAATGCTTTGCAGAACTAAGCTGATGTTCCTTCCCATCATCTCAGCCCAAAGCACTGCAGCCATCCCTGCAGACAGGCTGCCCATAGCTGTGGCTTACAGCACAGTGCTGCATTCCTGGGCAGGTCTGAGGCTCTGGACATAACTGCAAACACTTCTCGCTCTCAAAGCTCACACAGCCAGGAATGTGACACAGCTACCTGGGAACCAACTTCACCACTTCCCTGTGTTACACGTTTCCTTCCTCCTCCCTCCCACAGAACATCACCTGGGTGTAACTCCACACTCACATGCATGGAGAGGCATCAGCTCACCGAGCTGCACCGCATCTTCTCAGTACCCAACCAGAACAGAGCCGGTCTGATTTACTTCCCAGTAACTACAAGAATTTAGGAGTATTCATTTCATTATTCTCTAAGAGAAGAAGTTCAAGTCCAGTTTACAAACGCTGATTTCTTCTCCTGTGTTTTGAAAATGTTTTCTCGGCTGCTAAAACATGTTTTGCCTAGTAACAGGCTTAGCAACATAGCAGTATTGCAGAGCAGGAAGGCTGTGAAATCCCTCGCTCCTCCAGGGTTTGTGCTGGATTTGGGAGAATACTGAGCACACAAACAAGTGCTGCAGATAATCTTTGGATTTTGAAGTGGTTTCTGTTCCTTCTGTTCCTTCAGGGTGTTAACCTGCAAATATTCTTAGCTGAAATTCATCTCACTACAAAGGGCCAGCCCAAAACACGGGTGGCACACAGGGCTCCAGTTAAGCCCAAGCTTGGCATTTTCATGATTCGTAGTGACCTGTGTTGGCCCGGGGGATGGAGGGGAATTGCGTCTCATGTGAAGAAACGGATGGATACACAAAAAAACACTGCTTTGAAGACTGCACCGAAAGTGCGTTTTCAAGCTTGTTAACAGCTCTGGAGGAAATCTTCAGCTTCCAAACAGAAGATCTGGGCATTGTTGCCCCAGGGGCTGAAGCAGAAGCCTTCTCCAATGCCCTCTGTGCTCATCTTTCAGTGCAGTGACTTTGGGCAGAGCCACTGGGCCACACAGTATTGAGTAGCAGAGTAGCAAAGCTTCTCTTTGTAGTTCTGTGGATCAGCCACCACAGCAGTGGAAATGTTTAACAGGCAGCACTTGTGACCTCTTTATACCATGTACAGCAGAAGATTGCTCCGAAGAGACCTCCTTTCCCTGCTGCCACCCTCCTGCTCTCTGTGCTTGCTAAACTCTTCCCAAGGAGCTGGGAACCCACAGCTCTGCCCACACTGGGGTTTAACGGATGGGATTCTGCACTGTAACTTGAGCAACAGTTTGAGCAATTAAATGCTCTCATTCGTGTATCGCAGTTCCTAGGGTCAGCACCGAGGTCTCTGAACACTTGTACATCTGGGCTGGAAGGGATCCAACAGGTCTGCAGCACACCGTGGAGCAAGGATAGGAATGGAGTTAGCAGCTGCCAGGAAGGTGCGCTGGAGGAGAGCTTGAGCGCACACATTTGGGACCAGGTCCCGTGGCTGCTCTGCATATGGATTTTTTCTTTTTTCATTGGCTTTGTTGCAGATTTCTGCTGTGGGACTGGGAATATTTCTGCAGAGTTCAGGTTGTTATGTACTCCATGTGTTTGGTGCAGGGAGATCTCTATCAGATTGCTCATTTCTTTAAAGATATTAAGTGATAAAACACAGAGGATTCATGACGTCCACTGTTCCTCTGGAAGCTGAGTTAAGCTGGAAACCAAAGCAAGGCTGGCACTTGCACCTCAGTCTGCAGAGTTTCTGTCTATTAGCTTAACCACAAGGCTTGGGTGTCTGGTCTCAGCATAACACCTATTTCCATGACATTGAGTAAAGTTTTCATATGGAGAGTGATCTTCTCTTAGCAGTGGCTGAAGAAGTCATTTCATGATCGGGTCTCAGTCTAAAAGGGTAGTGGCAGCAGCAGTGCTCCACACCACCTCAGTCATTCAGGATACACGACTGCCATTCATCATATCTGACAGCTGGGAGAGCAGAACAATCAGATATTCAGGGCTGATATCATCAAAGAAATGCTCCTGCCATAACACTGAGTGAGCTGCTCAGGAGCACAGCATCCCTGGACACAGACTGCTCGTGGTGCAGCCAAGGTCAGCATGTCACTGCACTGCCTGCTGCATCAGCACTCACTGCACAGAAGGTAAATCTGCATGTGTTAAAGAGGAGAAACAAGAACTCTACAGTGCAGGGCACAGAATCACCAAAGTTTACCCTTCCATTTCTCCTGGTGTTTGCAGTGTAAGAGCCGTGCTCCAGGGGCACAGCCAGCCCTCAGGAGCTGCTGCACAGACACACTGACAGACCTAGGGGGAATTCTATCCTCTGAGAGGTTTTAAGCATAAGTTTCCAAACCAAAACCAAATGCTTTTGAATGCTGCTAACCCTGCTGGCTCCTCTGAGGCTTGGGTTTTCAAGGCACCTCTGATGGTGAATCAGCCTCCCAAGTCCTGTGTGCGCTTGCAAATACTGCCCTACGTTTAACTGGTGCTCATAGTGGATGCACAGCGTGTGCTCTGTTACTGCAAAAAGAATAGAGACATCCGTGTGTGTGTCTGTAATGCACCAGCCTAATTATCCTCAACAAGAAGAGTCATCAAAAGAGCTGTAGTTCAGCAGCTGACAGCGTTTTGGATTCCATCACCAAGACTCTCTGCAGGCTTTGTGCATTACAATGGGGTGCACCATGGTGCTTGTGTTTTACTCACCACTGTATAAACAGACCTGGAAAGAATAGGCTTTGGCTTCCCTGGGCATTATTCTATCCCTGCCATCTCCGGCACAAAGGCTGAATTTAGAGAGAAGTGTAAATTGGAAGGGAAAAAAAAGGAGCTGCAAGAAATAATAGGATGGATAGAGGGAATTACTGAAGGCAGCTCAACAGAACCACCAACAAGCTGCAGAAACAGTATTTAGATGTTTTGTACCTCTTCTTGTCGCTCATGAGACACAGGTGCTGCCCTATCCATGCTTTCCTCTGGTATTTCTCCTGAAGCCTTGATACGTCCCAGCTGCAAAAGGCACTTTTTAAGGTGCCTTTCCCCCATGACTCATGGTAAGCAGCCAAGCAATGCTCACCTGGAGCCGTTGCTCCTCCATTCCCCAGAAAGCTTCAGCCTTTTCTTTTCCCCAAGAATTCCCAAAGGAACAAATACAAGCACAGCCAGCAGAGCTGTGTGCAGAGAAGTGGCAATATCCTTCTGGTTCAAACAGAAAGAAAGCAATTACACACTGGAGCTATGTGTGATAGGAGAGTCAGAGAGAGCAAATGTCACCAGATAGGAGAATGGGGAGAGGAAGAGGAGAGCACCATCCTCACCTCCTGCTGTCAGGCACCGGCCTCAGCATGGCTCCTACTTCTGTTACTCCTGTTTGTTAGCCCTGCTCACAGTGAGTTAGACTGATAGGTGACATTCAGAGCTGTGTAAGAATGCCAGTGCTATCAACAGCTGCTCTGAAACAAGCACCATTCCTATTCTACAGCCAGCAAAATTGAAAACGAGACCATACATCAAGTCGCCTGATGCCAGAGAAGGCACCTTAATGAACGCTTGCCATCCACTCAAGACAAAGGGTGCTCCAGGACTGCAGACTAAATGGTGTCAATGATGTCCCGCTCCCTTGTTCCACTACGATATTGAATTTATTCTTTGCAATCGATATTTCTTTCTGAGAGCGGCTGCCAACTCTTAGCAAGTGTCAGATCACAATGCATTACCCACGGATAAGTTGCAGTCAGTTCTCCCAGGCGCAGTTCAAAGAAATCTCAAGCTAAACAAGAATTGGATCAGGTTCATATTTACTCTGGTCCACAGGCGACGCAAGCAAGCCTTGGGATAAATGTGAATTAGAGCTGCACCTTATGAGACACATTTATATTCCCTTCACAGCCTCTTCAACCCCCCACAGAGGAGCTGCATCATAAATGCATTCACGTTCTAAAGGGCAAAGCCTTCCAGTAGCATCAGTCAGCAAAACACCACTGACTTTGTTGGAGCAATGCTTACACACACCAACTGCGGGTCTCACCCAGCCATAACCTGCCTTCCATTCCTACAAAAGCTTCCTTTAGGGAGATATTGCCTTTACACCCTTCACATAACACATGGAGCCCATGTGTGAGTAAGAATCACTATCGAGGCCTCTGGGAGAACAACAGAAATGTGGGGTTTGTCCCCTATGCGCAGCTCACTGCTATATTGGGGCTACAGGGCTAGGCTGGGCCCACAGAGCTCCATCACACAGACTGAGCTGAAGTGGCACAGGAGATGCTGTTCTAAGTCTCGCTTTGGTTTGATAAAGGCAATGCCATTACAGAAAAGGAAAATCAAACACACACACACGTACTATTTCCTTTCTTCTCCCTGAAGCAAAATGTTCTGCTTGCCAAGGGAAATGTCAGCATTTATCCAAATTCTCCATCTCATCATCCAGCGTCCCACACAGGCCCATCAGATGCCACTTCAGATAGAGGAACTCACTTCCCATGGAGACCCTCTTTGTGGTCAGTGTCTCTTTCTGACTCCCACCACTTCCTGCCCCAAAGCTGCTGATGCTCATCTGGAGCATCTTTTACAGAAGGCAACCTCGGAATACAGAAGTGAGAAGAGGGGCACTAAAACTGAGCTCAGTAATAGACATGAAATGTGATTCCTTAGGTTAAGTGTAAGTAATGGCAAGGGGAAGAATTCTTGGAGCATGCTGCTTTATCTTTTGCTTACTTGTAACCCATTAGTTTTGAGTATCGGGGACATGCAGTCACTTTATTTGTGGAATATCTTTCTAATGACAAAAGCATTTGAAGCAGTTGAGCAATTTAATTGACATTATGCAAATGGCATTGAGTGTTGTGACTAGATAATTGCCCCTTTGTTTCAAGGTATGTGTCAAAGCAGAGACAAGTTCTCAGTTGGAATGAAAATTCCCCCCAAATGCTCCTTTTTCACTCATTTGCTGTTGTTATTGATGGTCTGGGTCAGAAGTGGTGAATTTCAGGAGCATCCAGGCAGCCCTGGGCACATTTGTAACCTCTGCTAGAGGAGGGTTATAGTGTTTTAATTGATGTTACCCAAGTGCTCAAGTGCATGGCTGGCTCGTACCTGTGGTGTTCTGCTGCATTCATGCAGAACTTAATAGAAAGAAGAGGCTCACACTGTCCCCATTCAGGTTATCCTTTCTTTTTGCTTAAGATTTTCTAAGCACGCAGAGGCAAGAGGATCTCACAGCTAAATGAAGAGCTTTCTTTAAAGATGTAGATTGCATTGCAGGACATGAGAAGCAATAATCAAAGGAAGTTCTTCGTTCTCATTATCAGTTCTCGCCGTCTCACTTCTCACAGCACAGCACTTCTGTGTCTGACGCACAGCCCCTCTCAATTCCCTTCATTAGAGACCGAAGCCGGTCTGCCTCTCATCACTGCAACCTTTGCACAGCTGCCAATCACTTCCCCAACTCGGTGTGGATTCTGCCTTTACTTTGCCACAAGTCATTTTCCAACCTAGCGAAAGGCACGGCTCCTTTCCCTCAAAAATCAATTGCTGTCAAAGCTCTCCTTTTGTCCTGCCTCATTCAGAGTATATTGACGTGAAGAGGAATCATTCCCTTGGATTCAGTAGACTTTGAATTGGATTGCGAGCATCGATTTTCCTCCCTCACTCATGTGCTACTGATATCCAAGTAATCTATAAACTAGCTTCAGCCAGGAAACATGATCAGCCTGGCAGAGTGTGCCAGGTCAGAACTCCAGGCTGAGATGTGACAGTGTTGGCAGTGGTGGATGACAGTCTGCTCTGCTGATGGCTGCATAGGTTCTATGAAGACATGCAGAGCAGGACACTTGGGTTCCCATTTAAGAAAGCCCTAAGCAGACATTTACATCCCATTGGTCGCAATGGATAGGATGGACAGAGGCATAGAAGTGTTTTGCTTTCTCTGCAGGCTAAGCAGAGCGGTCAGCCTGTCAGAGCAGTATTTTCCCCTGCTTTGCATCTGCTTAAAATGGCTGCATAAAGCAAAAGACAGTGGGAAATCCAACCCTCTGGGTTTCAGAAAGCAATGAGCTGTACCAGTTCTGGTTATACAGCACTCCAGCAACTAGAAGCTTTGCCTGAGAAGGGTTCTGAGTCACACTGAGCACCAACCTCTGTGCCATTTTTGCCCCTTGAGCTTCTCATGCCAGCTGGCATTTCTGCAGAGGTTTGTCTCTGAGCAGACAGACGTGGCCATGGGGACCTCTCACCCTGCGAAGGTCGCTTGGCATTAATTAGTGCAAATGTGTAGCGAGACTTTCCTCCCCACTGCCCTACCTTAGGTGAAAAGAAATGCTGAAATACGGAATTTAATGCCTTCCTCTCCCCTGCTACGTATGATGCAGCTCCACAGTTTACACACCTTAACCCAACCACAGATCTAATGAAGTGCAGTTAATCTCTAATGATAAAGCCCCCCTAGAATTCTAGGGCTAATAGCAGTAAGAATATATGGCAAGAAATACACCTACTTACACATACACCTACTATATATATATACACACACATATGCATACATTTATATACACATACATGAGCATGTACTCCTACAATATACACAGTGAACTACACAGGATATGTACACTTGACATTAGGCAGCAATATGTGGTCAATGTGTGGTTTTCTTTCTCTTTTTTTTTCCCCCCTTTCCCCTATAACACAAACCAAACCATCAGAATTAGCAGCAGAAGCCGGGAAAGCTTGTTGGTTCAGAGAGGAACCTGGAGGATGGCCTGAGCCTTACAGCAGCTGAGCTGTACACCGCTGCAGGGCTAATGGGCGAGTCCAACTTCTGCACGTGCAAACCTGTCCTATGATGTGCTTCTCTGCCTAGGTTTGTCCTCCTGGACACATCCATAGCAAGGTGATACCTGGTGAATAACGTCTTGTGTTTCACAAATGCTTTGTGAATTGTGGCCTGGATTAAGAGCAGGCTGTTATCGACACAACAGCTTGCAAAGGACACTGAGCAAATCACCTTCAGTCCCTTATGGAAAAGAACAGAGCTTTGGGGAAAGTGGTGTGTACACACTGCCTTGCAAGGCCCGTTTCTGTGGTTTCACTTGAAAGATGCACACCACTGCATGGCTGAACATGTACAGGATGTGAGCCAGTGGTTTCAGGAAATGAATGGGCTTAATTCTGATCGCATTTGCACAGTGATAAATGAGCAGTCCCAGGCCCTGCAGCCAGCAGGACTCTGCCACTGTTATCACCCTGTGCTCAGCGACCAGCCCTGGCCTGCTATGATACGAATGGGATGCCAGAAGTTATTCTTCTACACTGCAAAGGAGTAACAGCTTGCTCTTCCTTTTATGCACACACATAAATAAAAGTATCAGGCTTGCGCAGCCCATTAAATGAAACGTTCGATCAGTGACTTGGAGATCCCATGCGCCAAACTTTGCATTTGGCCCCAGATACTTAATGGCCATCACCAAGCCAATCCTAATTCATATTTCATCTTCTTAAACTACTTGCGCTTTTGGCCTCCATCACTCCACAACGCATTATCCTAAAAATACCTCTGTTTGTTTGCTTACATTTTTTAAGCACAAATGGCCTTACAATCATAGAGTCATAAAGGCTGGAAAAGACTTCTAAGAGCATCTTGTCGAACCATCCACCTACCACCAATACTGCCCATGGAATCACGTTCCTTAATACCACACCAAGTCCTACAGCAAGGCCTGTAGCACACTTGGAAAGGTCTCAAATTCAGTGCCACAAAGCCACATAAAAATCAATGGGAGCACAGTTATGACTTGCAATCAAATCACAGCTAATACAGTATGAATGAGCCTGATCTTATTGATTTTTGAAGGAAATTGAGAGACCCTGAGGATGTAAGTTACCGCAAGAGTCCAGACAAATGGACATTGGTGGCTATTAAAGCTGTGTTTTCTTGTACTGGGAAGCAAAAAAAAAACCAACATCCCATGGAAGAGGTCAGTTAGAAACCCAGAAATCTGTGAGCAAGATCAGGAGTGAGCCATTAGCAGAAAAAAAGCCAAGACTGCCCCTTTATTCTTTGTGTGGAAAGAAGTACCCATGTGTGAGCTTATGTTTGCACAAGCAAGAAACTGGAAGGACCTCAGAATCTGCCCCAAAGTTAATGTACTTGACACTGTGAACAAGAGTTAAATTGTGAAATCACCAGGATTGTTGCCATTAGATTTCCTTAGACCTGAGTGTCATCTGCAAGGAAAAGATGACCCTGAGCAAAATGAGGAGAGGCTGAAAGGCTGAGGGCCACCAGGACATCCCAGATGAGTTTGGGCGGAAGCATTCGGACAGTGAAGACTGAAACCTGCCCACATAGTATGAATGAACCTCTATTCTACAACCAAATGCATACCAGATGCTGCAATTAAAGCAGGAGCTTCTCCCTGTGGCCCTGAGAAGGCAGAAGATGATTTAAACATGGGCCAGGTCAAAGCTCAGCAGTGTTTGGAAGCTGCTTTGCTGTGATATCTGGTGCTTTTCCTCTTAGCAGCAAACAGGTCACCCGTCAGTTTTGGAGGTAAGCTTGAAGTCCTGTGAGCAGCCAGTTCTGGACAGTTTGTAACTACCTCCTCCACAACAAGGAGACTCTGCAAGCCACCCAACCTCTCCTTTGATGGTCTCAGGGACCATGTGTACTTCACTCCCTGTCTTCTCTGTTTATGCTGCACATGTCAAGGCAGGGCTTGCATCTCACCCTTTGAACAAACAGCTCCAGGCCTGAAGGAAGTCACAGCATCTCTCAGCCTGCATTTCTCAGCATGCCTGAGGAGCTCTGCAGGACGGCACTCCAGGTTCAGCTCTGCAACTAACAATACTTGCGAAGGGAGAAAGTATAGTAAACAACGCAGGGTTATTACCATTTGTTCAGTAGGGGTTTCTTTGAGATGTAGGTGGTTTGGTCTTGGTTTTATTATTATTTTCAGTCATAACGTAATTCCTTGGCTGTTGGGCTGTGCTGTGTTAGAGTGAGAATTGATGGTTTATTCCTGTGGAAATAGATGGAGCACTGGAAGAAACAGCACCCCATTAGTTATGAGCAGATTTAACACCTCTGCAAAGCTACCATCTGCCACCAAGGAAGGGAGATTAAAGCAAGATGCCTGAGATGCAGACGGCTGCCAGGGTTTGGCAACATCCTTGCTTTCTGCTCTCCTGCTAAGCAGTGATTTGCTCTAGGAAAGCACCAGAGAAAAAGAAATCCAACGAGTAGTCCAGGTATTGTGCCATTAAAAGAGCACTTCTGTGGCTCCTTGAAAAGGAGTAGCTGTTGGGTTTGTTTGGAGGTTTGTGTTTATCATTGGTAATTGTCAGCCTTGGGTTTATAATTAGCTTTTCTGTACCATGTATTTAAGCAGGAGAAAACTGTGCTTTAAAGATCATGAGATTCCCTCTGTTAACAAAATGGTCGTGCCACATGCTGCCTGCTCCTTGCTGAGTCTTCCAGGGTTCAGATGAATGCAGAGCTAGCAGAACCTCTCATCTTGCCCCATCAATAGAACACAAAGAGAATAGAACACAAATTTCCTAGACAACCCAGCAAGGCAGGGCTCCCGAACCATCCCGTGGTGCCCAGACCAAAGGGCCAGGGGGGAAATAAGTCCATGTGGGGATACCCACGATGTACAGAGTATTTTCTCAGCCTACAAACAAGAGCAGCACTTATTCTTGCACAATAGACTTAATCTAAGTGTGGAGCTTAAGCAAACAGGTCAGGACTTGGTTTTACAGCTCTCCTGCACAGTGAGAGGCCTTTGCAAGGTGGTAAAGACTGAGAACCCATAAAATCATTCAGCAGTTTTCTCACTCTGATAAGATGCAAATGAATCTCCACTAACATACTGCTTTGCTGATATGCCTAACGGATGACATCAGAATTTCCTTCAAGCATCTGGACCAAAGTGATGGCTATCAAGGTGATGCTCTTTACAAGAAGGACAGGCAGTGCCAGAGACATGAACTATTTAACATCATTTTTAAAACTGAGAACGTGACTCAGTTGGGTGTTTTCATCACTGATGAGCTTGAATAATGTTTTCATCTCTAATGAGCTCAGATAATTCCAACATGAAATGTTACTGCAGATGCTTCACTTTGTTTTCCTTCATAAGTCATGCCCTCCATCACCCTGCCCCTGCCACATTCCTGCTTACATTTTTGCCCCTTGTGTCACCGTAGATATTATCACCTATGGAAAGACATCAGAGCACAGAGTAATTTTCAAGGTGATTCGAAAGACAAAATGCAGCGAACAAAAGGAGTGGATGGGAGATGAGGAAGATTTTTTGCTTCTAATGGTCAGAAGGGAGGATGGGAGGATTCCCTCATTCCTTGTTCTCCAACTGAATTGGATGTGTTCTAAGTTCAGCTACTAACCCTGCTCAGGCTGTGGCTTTCTCTCTGTTAATGAGGGCAGTGACTGCCTGAGATGGCAGTGTAGAGCAAAGAACATCATTTACCTTCGAATTATGGAAAAACCCAACATCTTCCAAAATGGAGCGCTCTCCCTTTAAGTCATTAAATATGTAACTGCAATACAGGCACAAATAAATTATTTAAAGTTATTTCTGGTTGTGAGTGGGAGGTGGGTGGGAGTTGAAGTTGATGGTTGGTGGTTAGAGCAGCCTTTAGCCTTTCCATTTCTCCCTGGTTTTACACAAGCACTCTTCCTTTTTAATTCCTGTGTCTGATACAGACTTTGATCAAACTTCTGAGGGGTTGCAAGAGTTTCTTCTAACTGGAGGGTTTTCTCAGGCCCACCCTTCATTTTGCTGAAGGATGTACTGCCGAGAGCTACTCATAATGCATGGAAACTGAGCAAAAAGCTGCCATGAATGAATGGAAGGAATCAAACCTTGGCTGGCTGAGTGACAAACATGAAGCTCATGGTCATGCCAGAGCGTCACACCTGGCAAAGTAGTTGGTGTGTAGGACTGGCAGCCCTGTACTGTACTGGGCAGTGGATGTGCTCCCATGCCGTGGCTGCCAAAGCTCTGTGCTCCATCTCTGAGGTCCCTGGCTTCCCTCCATGTGAAAAATGTCCTTCCCTAAGCAGTCACAAGGGAATGCAATTAAGGTTGCTTCGTGCAGTTCATAAAAGCTAATGCATGAAAACGAGCAAAGACAAATTACAGCAGAATATTAGGAAGAGCATTTCTAATTGTAAGGTCCGCTGGCCTCGTTCCTTGAGCCTCTGAATGCTGAGCTGAAGAAAGCAGAGGAGACTGGAGTGCTGGGAGCATTTCTGTGCTGCCTGGGAGATGGGCAGGATGAGTAATACGAAAACTCCTTTTCTACAAGATAATGCACGTTTTCAGTCTTTCTCAAGAAATCCAGGCACAGTTTCTGGCATTTTATTTATGAGCCCGTGTTCATGAGGAACAAAAGCCTTGTTTTTGTTGTTTTTGCAAAGCCATTCTCTCTCCTGACTGGCATGTCTCCTCAGCACAGGTCAGGATGTTAGCGTGAGCTTTATCAATGCAGAATGAAACATCTCCTGTTCCTAAACTCCCAGTCACTGCTGGAATTGCTCTCTGATTCTTGTTAACACATTTGGCTCTTCTCTTTGGTTTGTTTTCAGCTTGGCTGTGACTTCATCTTCAATTACAAAAATACCACATGCACACACTGGGAAAAAATAAAAAAAACAACACTACTGTTCTCAATGTTTCCTGCTGTGGAGAGCCAGATATTCTGCCTGCTCTGGCCTTCCCTCCAATCAGACCGTGTAGGCTTGCATGGCTCTTGCAGTTTAGTTCCATGAGGGAAGCCAACATCTCAATCCTATCTCCAGTCTTTCATTGCTGAAGATCACTCATTGCAGTCTTGTTAGAGGGGGAACAACGTGGCTCTCATCTCGGGTGGGCTCCAGATAAGTCTTTCTTTTTGTCTTTTACCTCTAAACCTGCTTTGCAATCTACTGAATGGGAACATCCCATTAGTCACCCAGTCACTGAAAAGCAGCACGCCTTTTTGTGAGAGCATAACTGGGGCAATGAGTGTATCTGCCAGACATGAACCAGTGATTATAACTGTTTCAGGGTTCATTCACTTCTAAATAGGGAATGTGATGTGAATATGAATATGCATGTCCATTTTTACTCTTTATCTCATATCTTCCAAGACAGCTGCAGGGGGCTGGTGGTAGCGGGACAGATAGTAGCATTATTTGGGAGGAGTGTGTGTGAGCAAATCTCACACACTCGCGTACCAGGAAAAGATCATGAGATGGTGGCTAAATAAGCCTTTGTGTACTTCTATGTATGATTTTCCACTATGAGTCACCGTCATTTACATGTTATCTAACACTGAGAGTCCTGAGCTGATACTACTTTCTCAAAGGGAGAATCCGGCTCCCGAGGCTGCATGCTCAGCTTGGAAGAGGTGCTCTCATGCTGAAGGAGTTAATGGTTTGCTAGAATAACTGTCATCAGACAACCGTGTTACAAAGAGCAGCAGTTACCAAAATACATTTTCGCCTGCAGCATGCAAGAACAATACAGCTATTGTATTGTAACCACAGAACTTGGCACAAAGATAAGCTTGAAAGCGAATCGTGTTTTGTTTGTTGCGGAAGTGATGGAATCCATTGAAAGGTTATTGTTCGACTTCTTTTGAAGCAAATTCCATTCCCCTTAGTGAAGAGTGTTTGCACTCAGGTTCGGAGGAGGAGGGGGTTGGTTGTTCAGTAGTGTTACCTTTGGTCCACCAGACAGTCTGGAGGATAAGGTCATTAAGCTGCATCCAGGTGACCCTTCATAACCCCCCTCCAATGGACCGTGATTTCTATCAGAGATAACAAACAGGTCTGGAGGAGGTTCCTCAGTAAAGAGTAGCTCAGAATTTTCTATTTTCATCAGAAAAGCCACCCCCTAAAAATAAATGCTGGTTTGAAAGCAGAATATTTTCAGCAGTTCTCAACAATGACACATTTTGTTTGCAAACGTGTAGTTCTTAGACGAAAGAAAGAAAGAGAAAGAAGGAGAAGTTGACTCTCAGGCTATATAGGATGCTTAATCCTCATGGAAGTGTGTATGGGACTGAATTCATTCAAGCTGCACTGATTTGTGATAAAAGAGGAGGAAAATGCTGGAGATTTTAAAGGCCTTGAGATGATAGAGGATTATCCAAAAGTGCTCTTGCTCATCCCTGTTAATGCATACACAGGATGGAGGGATAATGATAATTAGCCACATCCCCACCACCAACTACCACCCATTTCTCATTGCTGAGAGGAACTGCCACAGACTGAGGGGGAGAAGAATCGGAATTTCTGACCCCATTTGATTCCCATCTCACACCTCTTCCAACACAGGACTGCAGAAATTAGGGTTTATGAGTAAAGACAGAAGATCAGGAGATTGGCTTCAAGACAGTGGGATTTAAAATGCATACTATTAAAGCCTAAAAATGCATTTTTCCTTCATGGTCTGTAGTATTTTAGGATACATTTTGTTTTCTTTCCTTAAGCTTTTCTCCCCAGCTAGGAAGCATATGTATCGGCACTCAGTATTCTAATGAAACTCATTGATTCTGAAGTAATCACTCGATATGAGGAGCTGTGCCATTAAAGGAAAAAAGAGATGCAAAATGAAATTACAGGAGTAAGGAACTCCTGTATTATGAATATGGAATGGCTTTTACATTTTCTCGGAGGTTATTATGCCCTCAGCACTTTGCTGATTTTTTAAAGTGCATCATTTCATTTGAGTCACTTCCCCTACAAATTACGTACTTAAAAACCTGCTGATGTTGCCTCTGACATTAAGAAAAACATCCCACTTTAGACTTTATTTTCCACCCCCCGCTATATCCCTGTTTTATCTCTATATACACTGTAAGGCAAAGAGGATTCTTTAGTTCTTTTATAATGAGGAGCAGCAGAGATGAGCTCGGTTACCATTAGGCGTCATGTACAATGCAGAGCTGCCTTCATGCTTCAGTCCTTCTTGTTGTTTTTCAGCATATGGCTTGTTTTTCTACCCTTTTAATTAACTTTAGAATTGGTATTACTGATTTTAAGCCAAGTTTATACCAAAACTGTGGTATTTTATCCAAAATGCCCACGTATTTAATTAGAAATATTAAAGCCAGAGGCATTCAGGCTTATGTTCGTTAAGTTAAGCAGCAGCACCCATAGAAAGCAAAACAAAAGCAACTTGGTTTGACAGAAACACAGTCCTCACAAACAGGCTTTAACAACACATTCAAAAGTCGAGGCCATTTTGTTGCCTTTCCTGCTAAAAATGATAAAATCCTTAGAAATTGGTGGTGATTTGGGTGGTGTGCAGGAATTCATCTGTATCAGTTATCAAACGACAGAGGTTCTGTCTTTACCTCTACTGCTATACTGAGAACACTCCCATGTCACCTCAGACATCAGCAGGCAATGACCCTGCCTGGGCCAGCAGCCTCAACTCTTCCCCCAGGCAATGGGGACAAACAGGCACTTCTACAACATGAGCCATTTGACCCATTTGAAATGCCTGCCCTCTGGTACCCACACAGTGAGTCGGTATATTTCAAAGGAAAGATTAATTCATCTCACTGAAACTACCCACCAAATGAGCAATTGGTGCCAACGTTGTTTGTTTTCCAGAGCAAACCCCTTCAACCTTCCCTTGAAGCTTAAGTTCACCCTTATGCTTCTCCTATCTCAGCTGCCTTTTCAGCTGTCTGCCTTTACTGCCACAAAGGAACAGATTCAATGGGAAAAACACCACCCGATCTCCTTCCATGCTGTGTTACTGTTTCCCACTAACTGCTGGCACTCCAACCATCAGCCAGGTTCTGCTCCCACTCCAGACTGGCTGTGAATCCAGCACAGCTTCTGGGGACTGCTGCCAGGATAACTGAGAGCAGCAAATCCTCTCCATCTCCCTTTGCAGTGAAAGCATGGAGCACTTGCTGGGTAAGTGACAAAGCCCTGTGCTCACAGGTGGCCATCTTTTGTCATCTTCTGCTCTCAGGGTAGACTGGAGAAGAAGAAACTATTTGGAAGTGCTGAGCACAGAACAGTAGCAATAGGAAAAGAAGCCAGGGAGCAAACACAGTCATGCTGCAGTACTATCAGAATATGTGATTGTAATGGGAAGAGATACAACAAGAATCGCTGATAAAAAGAAGAATGAAAAGAGTGAGAGCTAGTGGCAGGGTTGCTAAATGCTGATCAATGCTTTAAGGCGGCCTTTGATTTTTTTTTTAATTAATTATACATTCCCTCATACTTTGTACTGCCGTTGATTTAATTGGACTCCTTATTTTTAGACAAGTGCAGCGCAAGGAAGATAGGATACAGCTTTCAGAAGCTCAGCTCTAGCCTCATTCTGCCTCATTCGATACCACTGGGAGCAAAATTAGGCTAATGCTGAGATCTTCTGAAAGCCTCGTGCTCCTGATGCAGTTTAGTACATCACACGGGATGGAGTAACCTCCATGCAGCTCCACCCATGCTGAAATCCATGCAGAACTGTGCTCAGCATCCCCGAATATCCCAAAACTATAACGTAGGAAAGAATTAGTTTTGAGGAGCAGGGAAAGGTACCGAAGTCTGTTTGCTACTGAAGAATTTGCCCAGATACTCACTTCAGCATCACCATATGCAAATGGTTTTGTGGTTAGCAGGTATGGTTAGCAGGAGCAGACCAGCTCAAGGAGTAAGGAAGGGCTGAGGCCAGGCTGGTGTCACCTCACCTGCCTGCACGCATGGAGCAGCAGCTGCCAGCACTGTGAGCACAGGATGCTGCAGACCCACAGCTCTGAAATAGATGGTGATTTTCTCTACGCCTCAGTTCCTCCAGTCATGAGATCCCCCAGACACATGTCTTGTCAAAACACATTCTGCTCTTTCGGCTTCCCCAGGATAATCATTTCTGCTAAACTTTCCCAGTATGTCTACAGTTGTAGCCATATAAAAGTGCTTCTGTTGGGAACAGTTTATCCACTTTCAGATCTCAGCTGTTGTACAGCAGTTTTCAGACCAAAGTCATGCCTGTCCTGATGGACCCATGGCTCAGAAATGCAGAGCGTGCATTTGAGCCCTGATATCTGTGAGCATCCAGCTCCAGCAGTGCCAAGACTCCCAAGGCCACACTTTGTGCACATCTGTCTGATGGCCGATGCCTTTCTCATGACTGCAGCATTTCCTAGGGCTTGCTTCTGTGAGCATTCTTTGATGTCTAATGCCCTATCACATACATACAGCACAGAACATATTGCCCTGTTGGCAAGACTGATATATTATTGCCACATTTGTTGCACCTACAAAGAAAAACACGTTTCTTAGTATGCTTTCAAGACGTCAGACACACACAAAATAGATAAGATGGAGCTCGGTTGTAGAAGGTTTCCGTCACGAATAATTTTAGAAGAACACCCCCACATCAGTTCTGATACTCCGTTGCGGGGGAGATCTACGCTATGGAAATGAGATGGTGCCAGCGTGTATGTGTCAGTCTGCTCAACAATACCTGCCTGAAAAGATCAATCTGGATAGCAAGGTCTTCAAGGCAAGCCTCCAAGACCCAGCTTCCCACACAGCCCTGGCACTGCGATGAGGTGCCTGCATATGGGAGAGGCTTCTGGTGAAGCACTGAGGCGAGGTGTGAGCCGGCTCTGGTGAATGAATGGCAAAGGAAAAACGATGAGGAAAACCACGTCGTCCTCAGGCAGCACATCTTGTCTGAAAACCTTTACGGTCAAAACTCTTTGCTAAAGGGAAGCACCAAATCTCCCAGCATTTGGTCACCTGAGCAATCCCAAAAAGTCAGGAGTCACGTTGCCCGATCACCAAAGCAGAGGAGGCAGAGGACAGGCTGGGTGGGGGTACTGAAAAGAGTCGCTTCTATCTTGGCAAACACTTCTACTAAAATCCTTAGAAATTATTCCAGAAGAACAGACTCAAAGGCTTGATTTGCAATAACCTTTCAGCAGACACTTTGCAGAAGAGCAGCTGGCATCTGCTTATATCTCACTGAAGTGTGTAAGTACCTGCTTGAAGGTAATATATGCATAATCACTCCGTGGTGTAGGGATGATTACTAAATCCAGGTATCATCAAGGTCTTCCTATTTTCTTTCTTTGTAATCCACTTATTTATTCAGGAAGAATATGATCAGATACAGCAGTAGAGTTAGAACTGACAGGCCGTATAAAATCAGGAAAGCATGCAGGGAAATACTCCCTCTGTGCAATAAAGTTTTCTCATTACATTCTCAGATCCTTCTTTATCTCAGCGTTTCTCAGTTTATCACAATTCTTCATTTCCTGTTCCCTCTTAGAGTTCAAATGTGGATATATATATATATATATATATATATTTAATGTGGCTTTCTTTTTTTAACCCTTCCACAGCTAACATTCAAACCTTTCAGAACCCTTTAGCCAGACCTTACATACAAATGCAAGATAATTTAACTGGATGCCACAGGGACGGCTTAATAACATCATCTGGAGGTTGGGACTTCTCTCAACAACCAATTTTATAACAGCAAAATAATTGTACCAGGCTTTTTTATGCTACGTGAAGTCAGTCAAGTGGGATAAGGCAGACATTACCACGGCTATGCTTCTTTCCAGTTTGGATAGCCAACTGACTTGAGTGTGCAGGACTCCCATATTTGCCTGAATTTACTCCTCTTGCAACAAGAATAGGCAAACTAAAGGTGAAATCATTTAGAAATCTCCATCAAAGCATTTGTTACAGCTTCATTTGACTACACTTTTCCTAATGCCACAGTCTGTGAGGCTATATTAGAGAGCTCACCAAAGCTAGCAAAGACGCACAGTGGCTGAGGGCTAAAGAACAACGTGAGACCAAATACTGATACCCACACTGAAATTCACACCTGGGCTTGCTTACTAGCTATGTTTTCTAATGGAAACTTTGACATGAGCTTTAGTTACCGGTTTAACCACACTCTGATATAGCTCTGAGGCACGAGACCGAGACCTGTACGTGATGTGTCACCCAACAACCGGCACCATGGTGCACCCAGCCCCCAGCACTATCTGGGGCTGTTTCAGCCCTGAGTCAGTGTCAGGTCTGTCTCACTGTCTGCTCCATTCACCCTCCTGTCCGCCATGTCCTATAGCACTTGCCCACCTTCCCCATAGCAATGGTGGATAACCTGAACCTACTTAGATGGCAAGAAACACCGTGCAAGGAAGACTTACATTAAAAAATAATTGTGAAATAGTTGTATTGCTGAAAACAACCGAGGCTTGAAATAATTCCTGAACAGAGCTGTCTAGAGCAAGAGGCTATTTTGAGAGCCTCTTTTTGCCTTGAACCCAACTATCTCAGCACCCCACCCTTCTTCCTTCCACCTTCCTTAATTTCTTAGACTTCCTTCTAGTTGCTTTCTGTGAGTCTATTTTAAATGTGAGATTATGGTTAGCTTCTCTCCGGGCATCTACTTCTCATTTTCTGTCTCTGGGCTTTGCCTTTTCAGCAAAGTTGTGAGTCCATTAGTGCACACAACACCTAAGGTCCCTCACAGATAAACACACATTGCCTAGAAAGAAGAGAAGGCAGTAAGGTGGTGGAGTGAGCTTTCCTAGATGCAAAGCCTCCATACACAGCCAAACCTACCAAGTCCAACTGTCAAACAAGAGTGTCTGAACTCATCCATCTCAGGCAGACAGATATGCAGACAGATATGCAGACTGACCACAAAATATCGCTGCTTTGCTATTAACTGTCGCCTTTTCTTTTGGTAGAAAACAGTTTCATCTCACACAGCAACCAACGTTTTATTCCAGACAGGCCCACAAAGCCTCACTGTGGAGCTCACAGAGGGATTTCATTGTATACTCTCTTCCATCCACCAATGTGGAGAGGGTTTGACATGGACTGGATATGGCCACACATCCTTGATGTTTGACACTATAGTGATAGTCCCATTGCTGTCAAGTCAGAGCAAGCTTAGGAAAGTATTCAGTCTCTGTCTGAGGAAGCTTCATCACAAGATCCAAACTGTGTAGCTCAAAGCCTTGCTTTCAGCCTTCAGCCAAGCCGTGTTGACACTGATCTATGTCACCTCCACCCCTTCCCCTCTGTGGGGCTGGGAAAGCTCTCCCTTAGCTCCAGGCTGTGTTCTCTGCACACACCCAGCCAGTGCTGCCCTAACTGGGGGCTACAGCCACCTCCTGGGAGCTGCACATCCAGACCTCCCAGCACTGCACAGAGGATCCATCTCCCAAAGCGCAGTGCTTGGTGGCTGGTAGAGCAGTTCCTGGTAGGCCCAGTGTCACCGACTTCACAGAACAGCAGCTTTCTGGCAAATTGTGCAACTGCACCACCCCCAAACTTCCTGTTTTGAAACCCCAAGAAGCTGGAAAATGTTAACACCGGCACTTTAAAGTGCTAGTTGCGGCATTTTTTTTTTCTTCTTCTTCTTCCTAAAGATCTACATCACACTAGCAAGCTCTACACGGAGAGGAGCAGAGCGGGGCTGCACAAAGGGACCGGGGCAGGAAGGCTGTATGCCACCATTAGTCTCTGACCACCCTCTGTTGCTGTGCTGTCACCAAGCAGGGGGCCCAAGCAGGAGGTGACAAGGCAGATAGTGGGCAGGTGCTGATGGACACAGCATCCCACCTCCATCCATCCTACACTTGGATGGGGAGAGGAGGCCCCAGCAACGATAGAACCAGGAGATGGCAAATCTCTGTTTCTCTGCAGCTCGCTTCTGTATAGGAAGAACAGCAGTGAGAAGGAAGAAAGCGTGTTTGTCTTGAATAACGCAAGGGAAGTTCTTTCTTTCCAGTCAGCATGACAACTGCTTCCCTTTCTGGCTATCACTGAAATTCCAGATGATACATCTGAGCATACTTGAACCTCTAACTTGGCTCCATGCAAAGACACTGCCTTCCTGGCTAGCTAGAAATACATGAATGGCATTGGGATAAAAGTTCCTGCCCTACTGTGCAGCACAGGGTATTGAATAAGGGCACCTGGTCATCCTGCAGCACTCTGGCTGGTATTTATACGAGGTGCTTGAATGGGACAGGGCTCTGCTTAAAGGACTTCAGTTACCAGCGCCTTCATTTGAATTGATTTGTATGATCTACCTTTGATTGTTTTGCTCATCTTCAGAATCTGCAGCTCTTTACCAGCTGCAGTCATTATCCCTATCACCTTTCCCAGCTCTCGCTCTGCTGCAGAGCATCGAACCTTTGTGAATCATCCAGCTGAGCTGCTGCCAGCTCTCATGACTTTGTTACAGAACACGGAGATGGTGTTTTCTTCACTATCCAGTTGCAGGACTTCTGTTATTTTCAGGCTCTGTTTCAGCAGGAGTACATCCCTAGATTCACTTGTACCCACACCCCGTCCCTCTGTCAAACAGGGACCCAAAGGAGAGCACAGGGCTCCCAACATCGGAGCCCATGACCCATATAAAAGCTGCAATATGATTGTTTGGGAGAAAATAATATCCTGTTTCTTTTTTAAACTGTATACCTCTTTAAAAATGTTAAATGGCTGCTACATTCCTTTCTTTATCCCGGACACTTTTTATGAGTCTGTACTTCCCTCTTCTTCAGCTTTAACAAGCTGGCTAAGCTGAGGATTAAGGGAATGACTTAGCACACATGTGCTATGGGAAGGGAAAAAAACACCTTTGAAATCTTATATAACATAAAAACCCAACACCCAAAGCAGATACACACACCCAGGCCCTCACTCTTGGCACTGAAAAGTAATGGTCATCATGGTGCAGCCAGGCTGCAGCTTGCCAGCTGGACCATCCTCTGAAAAAAGAACATCTAAGTGATGGAAACTAGGACTACATAGCAGCACTTTTCCCAGCCTTATTTCTGGTGGTGCTTCCCATTGCTCTCTCTTTCCTATAACCAAGCTCGGCGTTCGCCAGCTGGGAGCAAGCAGTCACTGCTCCGGAAGGAATAGGAAGAGAACCACTGAGCCCTGTCATGCTGTCAGGTACCTTCTGTAAATATTTATGTGACCTACAGGATACAGCATAGTCTGACGTCTTGCAGTCTCCGCAGCCACCGTGCAGCCCTGCAGCTCCTGTGAGAGCTCCCATCTTTCAAACAGGACCTGGGTCTCTGCCTGGCTGTGATCTGCTTGTAGCACTGCTGACCTCACTTGGGGTGCTGTGCTGAACTGTGTGTTCCTATTGGATCACAGCGTGCAGCTTGGGGAGGACATGGTTGCAAGGAGAACCACCGTTAGACACAGCGAGGGCTTTATGTCCTCTGTCATGTGCAGAAAGCAGCAGAAGGAAAAGCTGAGGTAGTCCCCTAAGGACTGAGCAATGCTTGGTGAAGGGAAGAACAAACAACTCTTGCCACGCACTTATTATGTTAGAGTGATTTCTTCCTTCCAAAAGCACTTGGGTTTTTCTTCTTTCCTTACAAACTGCAGAAAGGGAACCTACCCGCCCCCTCCCCATAAACAGGAACATGATCCCTAGTGATATCTTCCTGTCCTGTCCCTATTTATAGCTGTAAGGTCACTCGAATGAGAACAGAAACGGTATCATATGATTTTTGGCGACCAACTGAATGAAATAGTGAGAATTCTGAGGAAGGTGTTTGAATAACCCATGACACAAAACGTTGGGAAAGAACACCTCAATGTGGCTGGATTTGCTTGTAGGACAGCAAAGCAGTTCTGAGACAAGCAGTCAATTATTTGGAATTTGGCTGTTTTCCCCTACAACAAATAATCAAGTAATTAAATGGACAAAAGTTTTGCTTGCAACATGGTTCTTCAATGGGCAATTGTTTCTTGAAAGCCCAAAATAGCCACATTTCTACTAGTGTGCTGTTAACAGTGTAAACAATTGATGAAAACTGAAAGAAATTAAGAGATCTGCAAATGTCACTTAAGGGGCAGTTTGGAAACAAAGACAGAAAAGCTGGAAATTTCATTGTTTGCAAAAGAATTTATAACTGTTTCCCTTTAAGTAGTGCTATAATACACGATACAGATTCAGGTGGGCTGATGGGAGTTAACTGTTGGCCTTACAGCCTGTTCTGCACTGACAGCTGTGCTCCAACCTGCCTTCCAACCTGCAAATACCCGTTGTCCTTACCTTATAAACCTAACAAAAATGTTCTGTGGGGCGGGATTCCTTTTTCAATCTCTTCCAGCATAAATTACGATCCATAATTTCTATCTTATCATGTCAGGAAGCTTCAAACTGAACCTAATGATGGGGAGAACCAAGTCCTTCCATCATTTTTAATGCAGTTTCCAGTAAATCTTTATTTACACAGCTAAATATTTTATGGGCCAAAGATCCGGGGCTACTTGAAATGATGAATTCATCCCTCCGAGGGGTTTTGTTCATAGATAAGAAGTTTGTCTAGGTTTGAGGCACATAATGAAAGGGAAGATTTAGTCATTCCCTTTCTTTTACAGGCTGCCTCCGTTCCTTCCATTGCTCATTCACAAATCCCTGGTGCCTTTGTAGGCAGACAGCTTGTAGGTGGATCTGAGGTAGAGGCTGCTGCTGGTGTTTGTGAGCAGCAATGTGAGGGGCCGGCTCCTTCCTACAAACCAAAGGGTCAGCTGTGCCTATGGCAGGGTGAGGATCTCTGCTTATCATAGCAAAAGGAGAGCCAACAGGAATGGGGAAATTCAGCCCCAGGCAGCAGACAGAGGGGCCGACTCCTTATGAATTAGACATCACTGCTGGAGAACAAGCGGATGCTCTGCACCCAAGGGCTCAGCCCTACTGCATGACTCAACCCCTGCATGGGGATCCCCGCTCACTGCCTGCCTCCAGCACTGCTGTGTCCCTGCTGCTGTCTGCCCTCTGCATCTCAGCTGTAGGGAGAAAATGGACCGCGTGCATTTAAATACCTCTTAACAGTTCAACCCTGTCCCTCGTGCAATTTGCATTAACTTTGCTGCTTGGTAGCTCATTAGCCTGTGTGCAAAGCACTGCTGGCAGCATTGCCACCCTCCTTTCTTAAATTGGACTGGAATAAGAAAGCTGAGCAATTACAAAGGATTTCTGTGCAGTGCTACTGAGACCGAAGGCTCTCTTTATGGTTAATGCATCATTCCCCATTACAGCCATTTCCTCTGAAGTAAATGGGATTTTGCCATTATACTTCATGTTTATTGATATATATTTCCTAGCTGAATTGACATTACTCTGTTGCTTTTTTTTTTTTCCTACGCTGAAATTGCAGGAAGCCAAAAATCCTTCAACAATAATGAGTTAAATTCTGTAGTGTGCAGAGCTCTGCACTCTCCCATTAAGTGGGCTGGGATTAAAATGGGCACCATTTACACATTAATATGTATTCCAGAATAGATACCATATATGACTCAGGTTAAGGGGCCAATTGTTTAGCTGGGGCATGTCCTAGCAATATCTCAGTGCTGTTCAACCAGAGGGATGCTTTCCTTACAACTTGACACTGAAGACTGAGGCCGAACAATCAAAAATACCTCCTGCAACTTAGAGGTAGCATCTCCCTCCCTTTCTCTTCTATTTGCTGTCTGGTGCTGCTGTGCATTGCTGATTGAGCATCCTGTACTTCATCTCCATAGGCAGCAGCAGCTGAGGGACTGAGGACTGAGTGACTACTAATGCTGCACAAGGCTTCTCACCCTTTATGAATCCAGCTGCAGCATTGGCATGACCAGAAATGGTCGCTGTGTGATGGCAGTTGGATGGACTCTGAAAAACTAGTGATTTTCTACCTTTTTTTCTTTTCTCATGCCACAGCACCATTTCTTACCCCTAGCTGCAGAGCTGCAGCCAGCACTTACCACCCAGCATGGATAAATCTGAGCACCTAAGCCATAGCTAGTCACCTAATTAAGTGACCTGATTTTTCTTCAGGATCTGAGTTTTGTCTTCCAGCTCCCACTCAGCAGCTGGGAAAATCAGGCCAATTCTCAAAGTGACCAAGCACAGCTCGGATGGGTTTTGAGCACTCAGCTTCTTCAAAGCGGATCCTACCAGGGCCGCAGAGCAGGAACAGCCAGAGGAAGGGTCCTCTCCAGGTCCTGAATACAGAAAATGCTATTTGGGAGAGATTGAGTGCCTGCCCTAACCAGGAGCTATCAGTCAGCAGCAGCATTCCTAGCAGTGAATTAAAATCTCTCAGCTTCAGGTCCCATGATAAAAATATACCTTGCCTTTTGTTTGCTTTATGCAGTATTTCCTCCTTGTGCAGAAAATTAAATTGAAAAGGGAGTTTATTGTCCCTGTGGATGAGATAGGCACCTTCTGAAATTGCTCACAAACAAAAGTGTGTGGGGCCCAGCCTTGTGCTTTCTGATGTCCTTTGGGGTCCTGGGAGTACAAAGTCAATGAGGAAGGAGCTGCAGTCAAACCCAACAGAGCTCCATTGTGCAGCTTGTTCCACGGCAACATCAATTCATGAAGCCAACAAGGGTGGGTGGCAGAGCCGTCTGCCCTGCTAGATTCCTTCAGAGATCTGCTCTGAGGGCTGGAGAGAGTAAATAGGGAGAGCAGTTTGCAGCAGGAGAAACTGCTCATCTCAAAGCCAGAGCTTTTCTGGGAGAGCATTCTGCACTGCCTCAGACACAACGCAGATAGACATGCTCCCTAACAACAGCTGGGCAGCTGAATTTAGTAGTGTTGGAAAGAGCTTCAGCAAGAGGGGGAGGTCAAACAAGGAAAGCAATGCAGCAGAAACGGTGGATGAAACTACAACGAGGAAAACCTGTGGGTAGTCAGCAAAGGCAGCTGGCCATTGCTTTGCCCAAGGAGCGGCCTCCCTTACAGCTCTGCAGCCCATGCTTTCTGCAGAACTACTGTAAGCAAAGCAGTGGCTTTTGTGCAAAATGCATCTGTGCCAGCCTAGGCTAAGGTCAGCCAGGCAGAACAGAGCCAACCGCGATGCTGGCCTGTCCTTGCAGAGGCAGGTGCTGGGATGAGCGGATCTCAGATGAGTGCTGGCAGATAAGGGCAGCAGAGCGCTTCAGGAGGAAGTATTTTCATAATCACACATTTGCAACACAGCCCTTTTTTTGCAGCATTATCTTTCTGCCTTCCTCTTACTCTCAAAATGAACAAAAATATGTATATTCAAGGGGTGGGGAAGCCGGTGGCAGAGCTGAAACACAGCTGAGTCAACAACATGCGTCTATGACCAAGTGGGTGACATTTCACATCGCCACATGGTTATCAGAGCACCCTCCAAAGTCATCACTGCAGACAGAAAGGGCAACGGGTACGCACATAAATGTCCCATGTGGCCCTATGGGCACACAGCTGGAGGGTCCCTGCTGCCCTAACCCTAGAGCCGTGGATCATGACCCTCTTCCCTCACTTGGACCATTTCCTACAGCCAACCCAACACCCTCCTGCAGCACATAACACAAGGGTATTCAGTGCACTGATCCTGCCCCTTTGGTCAGACACATTCCCTCTGGCTTCAAGACGTCAGCAAGCTTTCTGAATTATCATTAAACTGTAACATACCATTTTTAGTAGGTTACTGCTTGAGGCTAGCCACTGTAAGCTAGAAGTTTTTCTGTCCTCAGACAGATTTTGTCATTAATAGCTCTGAGACACCCCATCTGTTTCTGGCACTGCCATCTGTGGGATCCTTCCTCTTCCCCTGTCTTTGGAGGAGGGCTGCCTGGGACCCCACTGCCAACGCTATGTGCACCTCAGCCCTTCCTCCTCCCACAAGTGCGTGCCGAGGGATTATCTGTTGTGAATTAGATTAAACCAACATCCCCTTCAGTCTGACCTCCTTCCTACCACATCTGTAGCTCTTGAGAGCAACGCTGCCCTTTTGCCTTTAAGCAGGAAGCTTTGAAATGAATTCAAGGTGGCCTCCTGACACCCAGCTGAGGTCTGATTTCAGCCCCCAAATTCTAACATTTCTATCCTTTTCTGCCTCCTTCACTCGTAATTTTTCTTAAATATTTATGCCTTCTGGATTCTGGGTGGGTTCCTCATTTTGGCTGTCAAAGCATTATAAAGCTGAGCTGATCCACAGCCGCATTTCAGTGCTGAGCACTTGGAAACACTACAGGGATAAAAAGGCAGCACCACCACACAGGTCTGTTCTGCAACTGAAAAACTCACTTACCAGAAGACTTCAGCCTTGTTAGCTGGAGTGAAAAGGGATATACAGGCACCCTGATGGGCAATGAAGAAAAGAAGAGCGCATTCACGTAGCAAGGGATGAAGGGAGCTAGTAAATTTTGGCAGGTTATTCTAACCGGGGAAATCTCAGGTTTATGCCCCCTGGTGGCAACTGCATCTCTCTGTCCTCAGCACTGCTGCAATGTCTGCACATCAGGGCTGAGCCTCAGCCACGGTCACATCAGCAGAAAGCAGCCTTAGGACTGAGATAAATAATTGCATGACTAGATTGCAACACAGGACGCTCATGGTTTGGATGCTTGACGTGTGGCTGCAATTACTTCAATTATCCTCAGCTTCACCCCCAAAGTTTGACTCATAGTTTCTCCTGTATGTATTCAGAACACATAACCCTCCTTAAGGGGAATTTAGGCAAAACTCAGGTCATAGTTAATGTGAGGATAAAGGTGTCTGTCTTGCTTGGTTCACTGGCGAGAAAGCAGATGTGACTTTATCTATATAATCCACCAGCACTGAAACGCTCTCTTCATTTTGCTTTCCCTTCAGACAAAAAGCACTGGCATCGACAGGTGGAAGAAGCGTCCAAGCAGCATGCGACTGGTTGGTATGAAGTAATACATGTTACAAAGAGTACAGGAAATCAGGGGCTTTAATGGCTAAGATTGTAGCCATTAGACAGTAGAATGTCAGTGCAGGTGTTTTGATGGGAACATGGCCTGAAACACAGTTGCAATTAGTGAGCTAGTGTTTGAGGGCTGTAAATAAACAACGGAGAAGAAAGCCTTGTCTGAGAGCAGGCGATCTCTAGTAAAAGCAAACAAGGGGGAGAGAAAGGAACAAGTCCTCCTCCACCACAATGCCCAAACTGAAAACTGAGAGCTGCCTTCTCAGAGATGCTGAACCGTTTCCAGTGCTTTCCCCACCACGTTATGCACACTGAATGTCAGAAAGGCAGAGGCAGTGACTGAGGTTACATCTTCAGACTCTCAGTCTGAAACTAAAATCCAATTTCCTGTATTACTTAGTAGTGGTACTGGGCTGCAAGAGAGATGGCGCACCTCACAGCCTGACCCCCAAGAGTTGATTCTTCCTACAAAGGGAGAAGGAAACAGAGCAAGGACAGGGGAAGCTGCTTTTGCTGAAGGAAACACCTTTCTATGCCAATCTAACCCTCCTTTCTCCCTCTCAGGCTGTTCTCCCATGTGGGTGATCCGTTCCTGGATGACACCCTGCCTCGGGAGTACGTCCTCTACCTGCGTCCCACCGGCCCCCTGGCTCAGAAGCTCTCTGAGTTCTGGCAGCAATCAAAGCAGATCTGCGGGAAGAACAAAGCTCACAACATTTTCCCACATATCACCCTGTGCCAGTTCTTTATGGTAAACCAGAGCTCCTCTTTCTGCCGCCTTTATGCATGCATGCATGCATGAGCAGCCCTTGCCAGGCTCAGGCTGGAGATGCCGCACGCTACATTCAGTTGCTGCAGAAGGGTTTGAGCTCAGGAATTCAGGGGTTATGACAAGAAGCGCCTGGGCTTGGTGAGGAGGGAACTGGGTTTTAAGCGAGCTGTTTTCAGGGAAGAGCAGCAGACCAAATTCACATAATCTCCAATGATTGTTAACATGAGAAGAGCGTGTGTGGGGGATGAGGCTGGGGAGGTTATGTGGGGATAGCTGATCCTGCTTTGAGGACAAGGGATGGGCAGAGGACTTCTGAAGGTGCCTGTTCCTGTGACCCTGTGCTTTTTCTCACCGCATGCAGAGGCAGACCATTCATACAGCACCATTCATGCTCACCCACTTGAACTCCCTTTCTCTACTAAGTGCACAGCTGAGCTGAGTACAGGCATGGAGATCAGCTCTCCACCTGAGCAGTGCTCATCCTGTTTCCTTTGGCAGTGCGAGGACAGCAAGGTCGATGCTCTCACGGAAGCCCTGCAGGCCACTGTGATGCGCTGGAAATGCAAGTTCCCTGCCCCTCTGCCCTTGGAGCTCTACACGTCCTCCAATTTCATCGGGCTTTTTGTCAAGGAGGAAAGTGCTGAGGTGCTCAAGAAGTTTGCTGCAGACTTTGCTGCAGAGGCTGCCTCCAAAGCAGGTGGGTGACACTACATCATATGAAAGAGGTTATTTTCCGCACTAATCTGACAGTCTTCCACGGGCAGGCAAAGGAATAGTGCCCAATTAATATAAAGTATGCACGGGAAATTAAATGTCAGGGCTGCCCACAGGGAAGCAGCGATACCTGTGAGCTGAACAAAGGGTGGTCTGAGAGCAGCACCGCTCCGGGTGCCTTGTTTGTCAGCAGGTTTTCACTTTAAATATCACCTCACACTTAGTGTCAAGCACTGCTCCTGAAAGGGAAGTTGACATTTGGCAGTTCTTTAACCTTTCAGACAGACTGCAGCCTGTGGGGCTGAGCATTTCCTGCTCCACTCGCTGCCACAAAACCTTCCTCAGCCTCAGAAAAGCTGCGTTCAGCACTTGGCTGCACTTCTAAGATGCACAAAGGGCTCTGAGAGAAGACCCAGAGCACCCTGACAACCTCGATAGAGCCTTTCCACCAGCCCTGCTCAGTGCCAGCCAACCTCCAGCCCAGCCCATGCCCATCAGTTCTTTCTTAGGGGCAGCTGGTTGCTGCACTGCAGTGTGCAGCTCAGTCAGGTTATCACACTGAAGTCTGTGGGGCTTCTTTGGAGTCCCAGAGCATATTGTCTCTCACTGACCAAAAAAAAAGAATAAAGAAAAAAAGATGGATGAACTTGCAAAGCTACCCCTGATGGCATTTAAAGCCGTGTCTATGAATAGCTGCAATTCTGACTGAATAATCAGTCAAATTTAATTGCAATTTTTGGTTGAATAAGCAGAAGTAAATTACATGCAAACAACGCATCCTATGATTTCCACATCCACTGGGAGAGTCCCGGTGTTTCACAAACTTCCACCTTTCTGCTTCCCTGAATCTCTTCCTGATTCAGATTCTATTTCTGCAGGATCATTTTGAATCGTTATTTTACCTATTTCTGCTTTCAAGATTTGGGAACACCTTCCCCTCTCAACAGCCCCTTCTTGCTAACTGACACCTTCTTACTGCAGATGTGCACGTGGAACCCCACAAGAAGCAGCTCCACGTGACGTTGGCCTATCACTTCCAGACCAGCCACCTGCCCACACTGGAGAAGTTAGCACAGAACATCGATGTCAAGCTGGGCTGTGACTGGGTGGCTGCCATATTCTCCCGAGACATACGCTTTGTTAACCACGAGGTACGTGCTGTAGTTAGTCTCAGTCCAAAAAGAAATGTTTATCTTCATGGCCTATATACTTCCATTACTCACAGGTTTCTACAGTTGCAGCATTTAAGCCCCTTGCCGTAGTCTTCTCAATACTGTTATTATCCAACACAATATACAGAAAATATATATATATATATTTCCATTCTGTAATCTGGGACCTTGGGCACAGAGAAATCAGACAGGGGACTGGTCTCATCTCCTGCATGTTTCCCCAAGTCAGATGTCTAAGCCAGCCACCTGAGGTTCCCTTTGCAGTCAGTGCAGTGAAGGAGCACCATCCTCTCCCCTAGCTGAAGAGCCAACTTGTCCTTCAGAAGCTGCAAGCAGTCAGTGTTATCACCAACCGCAAAGGGAGCCGGTGCTGAAAACCAGCTCACATCTGTGCATATCTAACTGAAGGCAGCCATGTGTGAGAGCTTTGGCCTTGTGCTATCAGGTGACAGTGACTAGCTTCCACCTCCCTTTGAAGATATCACAGATATCTAGGAGGGTTAATGAGCAAATGGGCTGATGCCATTCAAGCTGATCCTGAGAACCAAACTGCTGTGAACTACTGGTCACAAGAAGAGTGTGGTTCCATTTCAGCACACAGTCATGCCTTTGCCCTCACTAAAAAAAAAAACAAAACCTCCTGGTTGTTGAAAACATGACTGAAATCAGAGGGAAGAAAAGTAGGAATTCCCTCAAAGTAATGCTTTCCTGGATAAAGCACAAAGAGATGCATGATAAGGAGAGCTGCTTACACCCTGAAAAGGTTAAAGGTCTGGCATGGGAGTGCCCCCGCCCCAATCTCCTATA
Organism: Excalfactoria chinensis; assembly: GCF_039878825.1. Lineage (NCBI taxonomy): Eukaryota > Metazoa > Chordata > Aves > Galliformes > Phasianidae > Excalfactoria > Excalfactoria chinensis. The sequence goes on from NC_092845.1 coordinate 3,166,631, forward strand.
GGTTCCCTTCCATTAACAACCCCTTCATTCATTTGTGCTTCTGTTTCTTCCCCAGACTCTACAAGTGATCTACCCTTACACTCCCCAGAATGATGATGAACTTGAACTGGTCCCCGGAGACTTCATTTTCATGTCCCCAGTGGAACAAACCAGTACAAGTGAGGGCTGGATTTATGGCATTTCCCTTGCAACTGGCTGTTCTGGGCTACTGCCTGAAAATTACATCACGAAGGCGGATGAATGTGGGACCTGGGTGTTCCATGGGTACGTAAAGCTGCTCAGTCCAATTCTTGTCACTGCAAAAAAGGGAGCTCAGCAGCTGTGATTTCACCTGGGTAAGCAAAGAGACTCCCAGGGCTGCTGAGAAGGTGGCTTTGGGGGAAGCATTCTGGCATACCAAGCCCCATCTGGTAAGCAAAGGAAGAGCAGGTGCTAACCCCATGCATGGGATTAGAGAACAATGTGATTTATTTAGCTAGGATGTTACAGCAACTGTTACTCATAGGATAGATAGATGGATGGAGAGCAGACACAGGGCAACTGCAGGCTCACTTCCAGATGTGATGGCAATGACCACTGTCCTTCTGTAAGCCAGTCCTGGCTTCACCCTGAGTTCTGCCCAACCCAGAAGACCTTCAGGCAGGGATAAGCACAAGAATCACTCATTCATCCCTCCTGTCATAGCCAACTATTCTTTTTATGCCTGCCATGTGAAAAATGGCCACCAGTCATAAAGGGCTTCCACTCACATGTGAGCCAAACTGAACAGTCCCATCCATCCCACATCTATTGCCACCAAACTTCAACTCATCTTCTGTTACACAGAAAGAAAAACCCTCCAGTAACCAGAGCTGAGCAAAATTACAATCAGGCACATGAGCAAAGCCAGTCAGTGAGTTTGATTGAAGACAAGACTTAATCCAGACCCTCCCATCTGTAATCCAGCAAAAACTGTCTTTTCTTCCCACCAGATTTCCCATTCAAAATGGTCTCACATCCACAAACACTTCTCTGCACTCTGCTTCTTTTCTTACAGTACCTGCAAGGATTTTGAGGCCTAGAGACTAGCATGGGGAACAATTACTATTGCAGCTAAAAGGAAAGCCAAACATTTTGTAATTCCAGCACTGCTTTGTCTCCAGGCAAGCAAAGAAAGGAAATGCCCCTTCCCTGATTACTGCTAAAGACTATAAATCATGAACTGGAGCATGCAATATGAAGCATTTATCAAAAACATTATTATATACCCGGAAACGGTCTCATTTTACACAACAGCTTCCCACAGGGAATATTAGGTTACAGAACATCATTCGGTCAAAACAATATAGCAAGGCAAACACAACCAAAGCCCAACTGCCATCCAGGCCAAGATATTCACCATTACATCCTCTTGGTAAGAGGAGAATGGAGCACAAATAACTTCATTTCATAGACATGAAAGAAAGCATGGCACTACTCACCAGGACTGCAGGGCTGCCACGCGGAGGAGGTGGGACCAGTGCCCAGCACTGGGAGTGGGGCTGCTGGTGGTGAGCATTGCTTTGTGCTGCCTCTGCGTACACAGCCACGTCCTGCTTCATCCCTGCAGAGGAAGAAAGAAAAAATAACCATTGAGTTTTCCCTCCTAGAAACAAGACTGCATTCTTCAAGTGAAAATCATGCATTATTGAGACCATCACTTAAATACAGCTCACTCCGGGCTGCAGAGCACCCAGACCCTAAACCTCCATAACCCCTTCTTGCCATTCCTGCAGAAAGAGTGATGGTGTTAAGGAGGATTCCATGTTATCTAGCAGTGGTTTCAGGCCCAGCACTAACTATGTGATTATGCAAAAAGAACAGCTAATTATTTATTTTTTCCAGAGTAAAGAGAAAAGCTTCAAGAAGCAAAATGCATGAATCAAAGATGCTCATTTGGGAAGCCCGATGTTTGTTCCTGTTTGCTCTAAATCTTATGATCTGAAAGTCAAGGACACTCCATGACAGCTCTGATGCTAGTTCTGCATCCTGCAAGGGAAAAATAACCTTCCTGAAATGAGTTTGACACTCCCCTTTGGGCTGGAACTGCCTGCATTCGTAGCAGTGTCAGGAGATCTGTTCTGACTGAGCCTGGGAGGGCACCCGGCCATGGCTATGTGAGAAACAATGTTTTTCTTTTACCCCTTGTAAGGTTCCAAGGTAGCAATCTCCTCCTAGTAGCAGCACAACCTACTGGTGAGCTGAAGCCGCTTGGAATGAATATGCATTGCAAATACATTTAATGGCATACAGCAGAAAAGTATCATCTTTGCATCGGTGCACCCAGCACCATCCAAAAGCTAAAACTTGTGATGATTCCCTGCACTGTTTTTCCATTACCAACAAAGCCAGAAATAGTCACCTCCTCCACCCCCAAATGGATAGAAGCACTATAGATATTACATAGCAGGCTATTTTGGCTCTCTGAGAGAGGCCAAAGCTATTCCTTGCCCCTTTAATAAGCCTGAGAAATCAGGCTTGGCACAAGTAGAAGGGGGAGAAAAAAGAGCCCTAATTTTTCAAGCCATTTGTTCCTCAGTAGTTTTTTTTCCCCACTGTTTTCTTCCCATTCTGTGACAATATCTGGTTACTTTCCTTGGAGATCCCTCTCATCCAGATAGCGGTGAGTGACAAGGCAGAGGAGTCCTTTCCTACACTGAGGACTAATGGCATCGTGTCATGACAGAGACCTTCCCTCCATCACCTCCACTCTGCAAAGGGTTCCTGGACAGGAGAACATTGCCCCCAGAATGAGCAGAGTGAGGAAGGCAAAGCATCTCCCCCATACCATCAAGAAGACAGTAGATGCTATTGTCTGCTTCAGTCTCTGTGTGCCAAGTGGAGGAACCACAAGCCTTTGGGAAAAGCTTCCAAACAATGACCTATGCTTAGAAGATGACTAAGCTGAAATAGTGTCAGTGGTTTCTGTTTTCCAGCAGCAGCAAGGAGACACGGCTGGAGGCAGGGGTGGCTCTCCTCCAGGCACAGCGAGATAGGATGCTTTGCCTCATCACCATTTGCAGTGAATCCACGTATCTATTTATAGAGAGCACGGCATTCATGGCCTTTCGGCAAGGGCTTAGGGAGAAAATAAGTCTCAGAAATGGTGCAGCAGTTCCTCGGGAAGAGGAGCAGTGAAACAAACTCAGTATTCTCCTGGCTGGTGCCCCTGAAAGACTGCAGTGTAGGCAAAGCAGCAAGGGGCTGAGAGCTGCAACAGTGAACTAAAGACCAAGAGCTCAGAATCAAGGTCCACTCTGTACAACAACAGCAATGGGCCTAGCTAAGAACTTCAGCTCCTTCTCACCCTGAGATGTTCACATTTCTGAGCTAGTGAGGATGTATCCACGTGCAGCTGATTGTGCCTGTGCTACAGGCTGACCGCTGAGCACAGGGATAAGTGCCTGCCCGTGCTCCCTGCTCAGGGCTTGGCACACACTGATGCACTGCAGAGCTGCTGGATCAGAGCTGCCCTTATCCTGCCAGCTGGAAGCACAGGCTGAGCATCTCCCTGCAATATATCACATGGATGTACTCTGCACAGGAGGGTTAGACAGGATTTCTCACCCCAGCACCTGGTCAAATTTCTCACAGTTTATCCACCAAGATCTCCTCCCTACATTTAACTGGTTTTCAAGGTCTGCCTGGTACCTCGACTTATCCTTGCACCCCAGTCCCACCAGATAAGGGGCCAATATCAGGACCAACAGCGTGGCACTTTTTACCTCTTCAAACTGGCACAAGACAGATTGAATTTGCAGATTGGTTCTTCACAGAAATGCAGATGACCTACTTTTGTTCCGCTGGTAGAGGCACGGGTGTTATTTTAACAGCACTGAAAAGCTCCCCTGAGATTTTATCCTATCTAGGTGCTTGTCAGGAAGCAACTTCTGATGTTTTTAAGGCACCGAAAAGTGCAAGCGAAGGCAACTATTTCTGTCAAAGCAAATGACCACATCCATTAAATGACAACCTTTTTTTAGTGACTAAGCAAGTGCAGCCCATTCAGTGTAAGCAAGTGAGCAGAGGGTCACTGCAAGTTCTATAATTGCCTGTCAGAATTTGCTCCCCTGGGTCTCGGTCACGGGCTTTGAATGTCTGAGCATGAGAGCTCCACTCAGAGGGAGCGTCAGTAGATAAGCATCTTGAGGGTGAATGGGATCTATTATGTCCCTCTGGCCGCAATTCACAGGAAGAAGCACTGCTGAGAATAAATTCCCACTGTAGATGGGAAATGGAATAGACAGCAGTGAAGAATGTAGACACAACCACCCAGACTGAACATGCCACATCCCTACAAGACAATACAACTGTTTTGTACACGGGAGCTCTGAGAAGTGCCCAGGGAAGGCTGTGCTCCAGCTTTCCACTGTATCCCCTAAGCATCAAAGTACTGATGCTCTCCTCACTCCTCCCAGCCAAAAGGATTGATGCAGGTCAGCTGTAACACGCAATTCTGTGCACTGACTTTCCCCACCCCACAGCCTTCTTCTTGCCAGTACCAAAAGGGACATTCCAGTTCTATTTAATATTGGGAATGGTCCACAAGAGCAGTCCTCTACATTAGTAAGTTAGGATGTGTATTTCTCATTTGTAGCACAGCGAGTGAGCAGCCCAAATCCCAAACACTACACAAATAGAACTAGCAGCAGCTCACACCACAAAGGGGAGAGAAAATTCTCTGTAGCAATTAGTTTCCAAACTGGCCCACAAAGCCATGGTGAGTAACATGCAGCAGGTCCCCAGATGGGCTTGGTGCTGACCCTGTGGCTGTGAGAAATGCCCTGGCATTTTCCATGAGAACATTAGAGGTCTGACAGCTTCACAGACCGATAGCTGCACACTGCTGTTCAGTGAAACTGTTCCTAAGGAAATAGGAAGCCCATTAAGACAAGGTTCATCTCTTAATGTGGGTATATTACCTAGCAAGGTGCTCTCTAGGCAGAACTAAAATACAAGTAATAACGTAATAATGTGAACAACAGTAATTATCATCTGTTCCTGCAGACTGCAGCCCAAGGGCACGATGCCTGAAGCGCTCCCAAAGCCAACACCTTTCTGTTTCTGGCAGGTCCTACTCAATCCTGAACACCACATCTTCCCCCTCCCTTCAAGCCTTCACTGATGGAGCTCTGGAAAGAAGACAGCAGGAAGACCAAGGGCCTGGGGACACAGGGCCACTCACTATTATCTGCCAAAACGTGCAGGTAGGGACCTGCATGCACACAGAGACCAACACACACTTTCAACAGCAAATTTCCAACAACTGTTTATTTCCCCAGCATTTATCCTCTGGTCCCCTGGTAGCTGGAAGTTTCTACTTGCAATTCTCTACAAGCTTTAGAAGGGCACAACAAACCACATGCAGGGAAGACATAGCTGTTGCCCATCCCTGCTCTTTGCAGCATGCGGCAGGGCCCCATCCTCCACTCAATTTGGCAGTTTTACACTAGTGTAACCAACTTCAGAGAGTTTCCTGTGCCTGCATGAGGCTAAAGCAAGAGCTGACCTGCCCTGAGTGCCGTTCGTAAATCAGGTCTCAGAAAAACACAGGCGCTTTCACAAAGGCCAAACATGCTGTCATTTTTAATTCCAGCCGCTGAGAATAAGCAGCCAGCCGGGGCCTCAGAAGCGCTGCCTCTTCGTCTGCAGGCATGGGGAGAGAATGGATGTCGTTTTTGGGAAGTACTGGTTGTCACAATGTTTTGATGCCAAAGGTGAGTGGGCTCCTTTGGGTCCCTCAGGCTCTGGGTTTAGGTGAAGGAAGGCGAGTAACAGCTGCCCAGAGAAAAGCTTAGATGGAAACCCTGGTTTCCAAAGAGGTGCTTTGACACTGTGACAAAAGGGCTGCACCAGAGGCAGCAGCAAAACCAAGGAGCAAACACTGCAAGAACAAATTCTATTAAAGAACATTCTCATTTGGAAGTGATGTTGACAGTCAATATCCAATGTAAACACCTGTTCAAACTTTGTATATTTTGTTCTCGGCCCTAAATGAAAACAGGTACATTTTGAATGCCTTTCAGTGTGCAAACCAGAGATGGCAATCCAGTAATACATCTATGGGCAAGGCCTGTAGGCTGAATCTGCCATGAGTCCTTGATATATTTCTTTATGTACATACACTTGAAACACAGCCTACAGCTACAGACTACAATCTCAGGCACTGCCAGCTTTAGAGCTGCTTGGAAATTTATCAAAAGAAGTGTTTCTCTATTTGAAGGGATGATTTTACAGCTACCTTCTTCCCAAGTCGCATTTGAAGAGCTCTGATATTTTTACCCCCTTCCCCCCCCCCCCATAGAAGCGTACAACTGGGTGTTTCATTCATTGTGGGATGGAAATTACTTTCCTTTTGGCAATTAAACCAGTCCTAAAGATAACTTGAAAACATTAGGAACATTCCTTGCAGACTTTGAATGAATACAGCTTAATTTTGTCAGGTTCTTGTTAGTTTTACATAAGAAACAGTGCTTGGCAGCCAGGTCTAGGCAGTGCATGCAAGGTGCAGATGTTGCAGTGCAGAAGGGAGGAAATAAGCATGATGCTTCCCACCTCTCTGACCTAATAACTCCAGCAACTGCTCCTGACCTCTCCCTTGCAGGAAGGTACGTGCGCAGTAACCTGAATATGCCTCACAGTTTACCTCAAAGGAGCGGCGGGTTCAGGGATTATGAGAAAGATGCGCCCATCACTGTGCTTGGCTGTATGCAGGCGAGGCTTGTTGGTGAGTTGCCCCTGGCAGGCATGAGTTTGCCCAGGAAGCTTTGCTATCTCCCTCCCACGCACTCAGACACAGAAAGAGAAAGCATAAAGCGGAAAAGAAATGAATCTAGGGCCCCAAACTAACAGGATTGTCATGGCAAATATTAAGCCCAGTGACTAAGGGAGCCCGACCCCCAAAGACGTGATCTTCAGAGAATAGCACTTTGCATTATCTCAAATTCAGATCCTTCAGAGCACTTCACGTTGGTCACATTTAAAGTAGGGCAGCTAAAATTATACTTGCTTCCTAAACAAAAATAAATCACCGCACGGCAGCGGGATGCGCGCTCTCCAGGCCACATGGCAGCAGGGTTTGCAATATGCACATAACAGAAGGCAAATCTGGGAGCAATTGCAGTGCACTTGGCTGCCATCATTAAATGGTCCCGGCACACAAGTATGTACGTGACCAGGCACCATCCAGCTGCCTGTGCTGCTGCAGCACCCATCTGACCTTGGTGCTTGCTTTAGTCCTAATTCCTCCCACAACTGAGCAAATGAGCAGCAGCCCTATGGCAGAAGGCTGCTACACAGGCAGCCCTTTCTAAATTAGCCCACGTCTCCCAAGAGATTTAGAGATTGCTTTGACATGGTTACAGCCATCATTAAACACATGAAGTCGAGGTTAATAACCCCTTCTTACTCCCACCTTTGTGCCCTGCCTCTTCAAATGGAACAGAAACATGACTCTCGTAGCACAGGTCTGTGTGATGCTCAGAGTCCTGTTCTCACTGGGCTCCCTTAGGCTTCGTGAGAATATTAATAACCCTACGAGTGGAGCTGATTCTTATCTCATTTTCAGTGATCTTCCACCTGTGTAATGAAATGGTAATTTATACTAGCAAAGAATCGAGCCAATTGAATTAAGTTGGGTTTGAATTAAGTTGAATCATTCTGATTTATGACTTATAAATGAAATTAAATGAAATTCAAGCTCTCTACAGTTTCTCCTTAGTGCACCATTCACTTTTTGGCTAAGCGCAAGAGAAAAAGAAATAGAGCAAAAGCTGCTGTGCTTTTTTTGCATACTGGTTAAGTACGTAGAAGCACATGGCACAATAAACATAGAAAAATGTCCCAGTTCCACAGCTGTGCACGCAGTAATAATCAAATATGATGGGTACATTCATTTCCTGAGACACAAGCAGTGCAGCTGGGAAGCTCCTGCAGCTCCTAGCTGGGTGGCAAATACCTGCATGCTGCTGTTGCTGCTACCATGCCATTTCTCAGTTTTTATTCATGGGCTTTAAAATTTGCTTGCAGGAGAAGCCTTGCTAGAAACTAACACCATTGTAGACTACATCTACAGCTCCCCGTCCCTTCGGTGCGTACAGACAGCACACAATATCCTGAAAGGTAAGAACTTATTGAGCAGGAAAGGCTGCGTTCTAACACCGCCAACCAGACAAAAGGCAACATGGCATAGGAAAGCCAAGCATATGGTAATTCAGGGTGAGGATTGTTTCCGTGGGAGTGTATTTTGCAGCAGAGCAACACCACCTTGAAGGAACACTCTTCTTATTGCATAGTGGGATGAGTGTATAGGAAGAGGTGTGCAAGCGCCACAGCCAGCATGGGTCTGGGGTGAGTTTTGTCCCCACACAGTAGCTAGAAGTGTGTCTGGGGGCTCAGGTCTGGGCTTCACAGGAAGAGTAATGCATTGCAGAAGCTAGGAAGGGAAACAGCAGTGAGGCGTGAGATCTCCTGGTATTGGAAACAGTTGAAAAACAGCTCCAAAATGCAGTACGCCTAAGTTCAGAATATTGCATGTAAGTGCTGGCCAGCAGTTTACATGCCTTTGCACATCACATGCCAAGTATGCAGATCAACTGCTTCCTTTTTTCAGAATCACTATTAATCAACTGACTACTTAGTGTGAAAAGAAAGCCCACTACTTTAGAATCAAACCCAAGTATTAGAGCTGCAGTCTTGCTGCCCTCCTCCACAGCCACTTTTAATGACACCAAGCACTCTTTTCTGCCTTTTCCAGGTATGCAACAAGAGAACAACCTGAAAATTCGGATAGAGCCGGGCTTGTTTGAATGGACCAAGTGGGTCTCGGGGAACACCCTACCTGCTTGGATACCCCCTGTGGATTTAGCTGCAGCTACTCTAAGCGTTGATACAACCTACAGGTAGCAGAAAGAAGGGGTGGGGAGCATGGATTGCTTTTTGGGTTTGTTTTCAAAGAGGGACACTGCTGCATTTCTAAACTTAAGCAGTGGCTGGTAGTGACCAGAAAACCCTCAAAGTCTGTTTGTTTTGACCCATTTCCTACAGTGTAGGAGCTAGGGCTCAGCTAGAGCCAGGCAGCCCTACCTTTTGAGTATGGAGGAAACAACAGAAGTAGTTTTGCTGGCTCAGCTCACTGATGAACTGAATCTCATCACAGCTTCAGCAATGCCTGCCCTGCTCTTCCCCAGGGAAAAGAGCTTGTCTGTCTATCCTGATCAGCACGGTGATGGATCTTAGCTTTCATATCATCCTGGGGAACATGTGTACATCTGTTAGGAACTCGGGGTCTCCTGTATCATAAGCATTCAGAGGTTTGCTGCCAAAAAGCTTGAACACAAAACAGTTATTTCTCAGAAGTTATATCTGAAATACATTTTAGTGCAAAATTCTGCAGGTTTCTGACTTGAGTCGTTGCAGTTTTCAGCCCAAAAGCAGTTGCTGAAAGCAGACAAAATAACCATCTGCTTGAATGCACATTTGAATGGCAAATGGATAAACACCACTGATCTTTCCTCAGCATTCGTGCTGCTCAGTCCTAGTGTCACATCCCCAACTCCTGCCCACATAGCTCCTCCACCACAGTGCCCTCCAGCCCAACACACAAATGCTTTTTACTGTAAACTGCACAGAAAAAGGCTAAAAAAAACCCTGTAATACAGCAAAGAATAGACAAGATCATCTGTTTGGGCTTCCTACTCTCAAATTTAGGATTCCTTTGTACAAGCCAGACTCACAGAGCTCCCACAAAGAAGGAAACTCCCCAGAGGCCACAGGGCTCCAGCTCTCCACTGCACCTCACTACCTGCATTGCTGGGTCTTCACACACACACCAGCCCTTGCTATTTTAGCATGAGCCTGATCACAGTCTGAGCAACCTCAAATCGAAAGAAAACCTTCACAGAGCATACACACACAGGAGTTCCACCTAAATGGGCTTGGTGATGAGCATGTTGTCTCTGGGTTTTTGTGGTTATGATATCACCAGAACCACCGGTGTTTCCCGGAGTCCCAGCGCACCCAACTGTGTTCAAGTGAAATTAGCAGCTGAAACTGCAAAAAGCAACAACAAGAAGCACAAAAATAAAACAGAAACACCCTGATATTTTTCCATTCCTAATTATACCATAAAGTCACCAGAGTTGTGTCCTTTTGCTCTGCTGTCTAAATAGAGGACCTTACACTGTATTTATCCCTGGGAGGGTTACCACATGGCTCCCACATAGCAGAACAGCTGGACCACAGGAATCTCAGCATCAGAACACACCTGCCTTCCAGAAGGGCAGTGACAAATACTCTCAGCTCAAGAGAAGAGCCTGCTCTTGTGTGGGAGTGGGAGATGTCCCCTGGTCCACCTCCCATTGCTGCAGTAATTCCTGCAGACAGAGCAAGTCGCTGAATGGAAGGAACAGTTAGCTCTCTTCCTTGCACAACAGCATAAAAATCCATCATAGCAATCCTTACACTGAGCTCTGGGGGCCCAGGGGATTAGAAGAGTTAAAAGAACATATACTTTCAGATGAATCATAAGCAGCACTTCTAACACTTCTTCTAATTTACCATACTTGTTTTGCTCACAGACCTCATATTCCTGTCAGCAAGTTAGTGGTTTCTGAATCTTATGATACATACATAAGTAGAAGTTACCAAGTAACGAAAGAAATCATCAGTGAATGTAAAGGCAAAGGTAAGTGCTCCACTCTCAACCTTTTATTCTTGTGTTTGCCCACAAGCCTTGGCAGCACTGTGTCATACTGGTTATCACAGGTCTTGGGAATGGAATCTCACCAGACATTTCAAAATGAAAGCGCACTGAGCTAATTGATCCCCAAAATTGCTAAGTGCTCTATGTTGATAAGCCATGCCTTTCACTGCGTACACTAATTTAATGCACTGTCATATAATGAACGGAACCCATTCTGCACATTTCTAATGGTCAGCCCCACCTGGGGCACTGTCCCCAGGGCTGGCTCTGTCTCACACCTCAGCCTGCATTTCTCACTGTTTCAGGAAACAACATCCTGATAGTGGCACACGCGTCCTCCCTGGAGGCTTGTACCTGCCAGCTCCAAGGGCTCTCGCCACAGAACTCCAAGGACTTTGTACAGATGGTCCGAAAGGTAATTAGCAGCAAGGGGTAAAGCTTGCTGACTTTAGAAAGAGAGATCTGCAACCTGCTTAGCCAGACAGAGGACGCTTTGTTCCTCTCATCTGATCATTGCTGAGTTTCATCCGCTTCAGAAGTCAGGAGGGTAAAGCAGATTGGTTAAAGAGGCTTTATCCGATGTGACACTTCTGTAACAGAGCAGGGGGATCAGATGCTCACCTACAGCTGGGCATGCAGTACTGCTGCTCTAAGCCTGCACAGCTCAGTCCCTGCTTACTGCTTTCATTTCCTTCTCTCTTCATGCAGATTCCATACTTGGGGTTTTGTTCGTGCGAAGAACTAGGAGATACAGGTGTCTGGCAGCTTACAGATCCCCCCATCCTCCCTCTCACACATGGACCGACCGGAGGCTTTAACTGGAGAGAAACCTTACTACAAGAATAGGCAAAGCTACACGAGCAAGGAAAACCCACGGCCTTTCCAAGCGTTGGAGAATGTCTCTTCTTTCTTGTGTTTATTGACAGTGGAAAAATAGTCATAATGTTACGTGGATTACACAAACAGCTGTTCTAGCATATCTTACACGGCCAGAGTCATGCCAAAATTCACACGTACAACTAAGCAAACACAAAAGGGAGTGACTTGGGGGGGGGGTATATATTAAAATATAGGTTGAAATTCTCGCACTGCAGGGAGGCTGTTTAGTCAGTAGCTCAGGTAGATTTCCCCACCGTGAACGGAGCTCTGATCACACCAATAACTTCCACTGCCTCCCACTCCACGCCAGTAACAGCTAGCACTGTGTGAAAGGCCAGCATTCAGGAGGGGCTTTTTCATTGCTGTTTTCTGCAGAGCAGTAGCAGGCTTGCTCAGGATCACATGCTCACTCCTCACTCGCAGCCCCCAGGTTCTTGGCACCTTTCAGAGGGCACTCCATCACCAGCAGGGAACAAGAGGTCAGCACTGCCTCACAGGCAGCACCAGATGCTCCTCTCCTGCAGTCCAGCCCTCTGCTGGGTGCTGTGCTGGGCACACTGCTGATGCAAAGGCTGTAGGATGCTGATCTGCATCAGGAGAAAATGCTAAGTTTCACAGCACTTGCTGATGAAGACTGCACATCAGAAAAGGGCATTACAGTGAATAAAGACCGGGCACCATTTCTTTTAAATGGAGGTGAAATAACTCTTCCAACCAAACATGGAAAATACATAAGTGGTTTTGTTCCCCTCTTTATTTTGAGGATTGAAATCTACCCTTGTGCACAGACCTAGCATAAAGCATTTGTGTCTTTGTGTCACTTATATCCCCCTCAGAAAACCCTGAAGAAGAAGTTCTGCCTTTACTGAGCTTTTTGTGCTGGTCATTACACAGCAGTGGCTTTCTGTCAGGCCTGGTGAGGTTCTGCACTAAGCAGCTTTCTGCAGAGAGTAACAAAGTCAAAACAACACTGAAATACAGCCTTTGCTGTATGCTCTCCTTCTGAGTACCATCTGTCATTAAAGACAAAGCAGAGCTGAAAAAAGGGGTTAGCTTTTGGGAGAAGGGAAGGGCTTCCATCTGGACCTACAGCTTTTGAAATCCCAGGAAGTGCTGTGGCAAACAGAGCTGCATTCCTCATAGTGCAGCAGCCTGGTCCTGCAAGGTGTCACCAGCTACTTCAGAAGAGAATGCTACAATATCCTATAGATGAGAGTTTACAATCCTAATTGATTTAAAGAAACCTGCTCTGAGCTAATCTGCTAACTCTCCAGAAAGCTCCTGCATATGTTTGCATAGCTTACTTTGAGAAGGTACATAAAAAACTGCTTACGTGGGCCAAAAGAAGACTTGGGCAGCATACTCCTTCCTTGATGTAGAGAAAAGCAGCACCAGGTCTAAATTACCCAAAAAGACAATAGCTACAACCCAGTCAAAGAAAGAAAGATTCATTTACTTGTCCGAAGGATCACAACTTGCCAAACCATTCCCCCAAAGAGGGAATCCCCAGGTAGAGACACTTCTCTTAGGGCAGCCAGCCCTTAAATGAGACTTACAGAGATGTAGAACCAGACTTCACCTCTTCTCACTGCTTTCACCTGGCTACATTTCGACCACCATTCAGAGTATGCCTATCAAATATAATCAGGATGTACCAGAAAACAGACTCTGGCATCCCAGGGTACCCCTCTTCTACCCAGGTTTCCCTCTTTAGAAAGCACTAACATCCATATTTAAAACATTTGCACAGAAGTTTATAGAGGCCAACGTTAACAAAGGCTTATTGTTCATGTCAAGAACAGAGCTTGATTTGGGGCAAGTTTCTCGGGCAGGACTGATCTTCCTTGCACTGGATAAGATGTAGCTGCACTTCCAGCAGTCAGAACAAATAAGAAGTGGTAACCTGCAACAACACCTTGTTTCTAAAGCAGGTAAAATGCTCAGCAGCTGTGATGTAGCGGATCTTAAGGGGCTGAACTCAGCTTTGTCTCTGCTTTAACAAGCTGACCCTGAACTTGCCAGGGCAAATACAGCAGATGCTGTACAGATGTAGCCTCAGCAGAGAGCTTATCCTGTGCAATATGTACATTGTCACAATGCATATTGGTTGTCTATTATTTATACATTGATGACTGTAATACACAGTTGGCCATCCATAAGTGCATTACGATACCAGGGATGTATACTGAAAAGTCAGGGAAATAACTTAGGAGATGACAGAAAGAAACTGCTTCTCTGCAGTTAAACTGCTGTCACTTTAGTTTGTGACTATAATTTAAACTCTTCTTGGCTGTGTACAGACATTTTGAAGAGCATTTCTGGCTTGTTTTCCTCCAGGCTTACTCACTGCAAACTTGCAAAGAGTTTATTTAAAACTGAAGAGGCGACAATCACACGACAACTAATTTGGTTACTGATGTGCGTGTGATTCTCCGGCTGGCATTTGGTTTCATGCTGTGGGTCAGCAAGGCACGATGCAAAGCAGTGGAGGCTGCTTAAGTCCTGCTGCAGTTCAGCAGTGTTACAGAGTTTATTCAGACAGAAGCATGAAACAGAGAGGGAACAAAACCTGAATGCACAATTAGAATATTGTACTAGCTGATCTTTGCATATAGTAAGTAATGCAAAACAAAAGTGTTCTGTTTGAGAAAATAGAATAAGTTAAAATACTCTCTTCTTAAAAAAAAAAAACAAACAAAAAACTATATTTTTGGATGCTTGGGAAAGTATTTTGACAATTGTAGTCTTATCTTGCATTCAATTTTTCAGGTGTCAAGAACGTCAGGAAGAAAATCTTACCTTCTTCCAGCATTTTGATTTCTTGTAGGGGTTTTGTGTTAAATAATGTCACGTTGATGAGGCTTATTGGGAGAACAAGGAAACAAAAAGATGTTCCTTTTCCATTTTTAACTAAGATGTTAAGAGTACAGAACAGTTGCTGCTTCACTTTCACTCCATTGCTGCTCGTTAATGTATATTTAATGTCACTATAGTGTTCTATCACAGAAGAACGTAAGGCTCGATCTACCAAAAGCAGGTTCAATCCTTCTCCTTGCCATCACTGGGAGCTGCATCAGATCCCAGGAGTTTAATTAGGATAAAGAAGGCATGCAGCAGTTTCTAGATTTCTCCCACTCTTCCCAATTAAGGCATGGAACTGGCAACCTGCTCGGGATATTGTTCTTCCAGTGTTTCCATAAAGCACAACCCAAGGGTTGTGATAAAAAAAATACAAGAATCAAAGCGCAACATCAAGCTCTAGCAAGGCAGTTGCTGATGTGGTGGCACTAGGAGGCACTAGCTATGTTTCACCAAGCTAGGATTTGACCAAAGCTTTGCAAAGGGCCTGTATCCCTGGACTAGATATCTCCCTGTGCTGAGGAGGCTGGGAGTGCACAGCATTGATGCCGTGTACTCCCATCAACAGCTCGTGCAGACTGAGGATGCAGGTGGTACCTTCAGACAGAAGTATCCTTCCCTTTCTGCTCACTCAGTTTCAGAAAGACCAGCTGATGGCAGGAGCCTCCTCCCCTCTATTGGTGACTCCTGGTATCAGCCTTATTAAGCAAGTGATAATTAACATCACCAGATAATCAATTCTTTAGAGATTTCTGTGGGAATTATTCTTCCCAAAGGCAACACGGGTGGTAATTCAGCAAAACAGAGAGGAGAGAAGAGCTGCTAGAAGGCTGCTGCCCAGCATTTAAACATAGGGGACATTATTTGAACTTAAAATACAGATGGTGGTAGCAAACACACTTCAAATGGTGAACGAATGAAAAAAGGAACACAACAGGTCTTGCAATCAGCTGTGTACGCTCCAAACTGCCACTTAGTTCTCACCACATGCCCAGACACACATTGCCTGGGGAATACTGGTGAGCCACACACCTGACATAACAGCACACAGCCCATCTCCTTTCTGTTCCTTCCCATTAAGGTGTATTTTCTGTGGACTGTTCTTAAAACTTGATGTTATCAGTGGATACATTTTATTTTCCATTTTAAACCTGTTGTATCATTCTGTTTATTATGTTTTCTAGTGTGAGCAGATCGTATTTATTTGAGAAAAAAAAAAATGTTTGCTGTTTAAAAAAAAAAGAAAAACCAATAATTGTATTGCCAAAAATAGCTGTAATTACATGTGACATCTGTATTTTTTTATGTTGGGGGGGAGGGTTGGTTGGTTGTTTTTAATCTCAAGTGCTAACAACTGTTAAAACAACCAGTGCATTTTAATTTGCTTATTACATTAAATGGATTTCTCTGAAGTCGGACAAAAGCGGCTCATAGATGATTTAATAAAGATGTCGTGCTCCCACACCTTGCCCTTCCTATTTAAATGTTGCCCTGCTGAAACACAGAGGAGGAAGGGGAACCTGAGCTCTTTTCCTCCCTTCACTGCAGATGAAGTTTGTTTATCTGACAGCAGATGGCACAAAACCCTCTCAAGTCTTTTCTTGCTGCACAGGGTCTGTGTTTCCCTCCGGGTAGGAGGCAGATGGCTCAGTGTCATCTCTACTGCTCCATGGCTTTTTCCCCTCAAAGTTTCTTCATTGTCACATTTGGATGCACAGCACTGGAAACACAGCTTTTAAACAAAAGCAATGCCTACCTTTATAATACGTTTTTTGTCCCTTAAGCCAGACCTCTTAATCCAGCAGTGCTAGCAACACAAATCAACTAATTGCATTGAGTTTTATGGCATACAGCTCTGTTTTCTCATGAAACTGATCACATCAAGGTTGAAGGCACAGCTTTTATCAAGCGTATGCTAACACAGCAACACTTCCACACATCTGAAAACTTAATGGAAACAGGATCTAATAAATCAAAAATGAAATGCATCATGTATTTCTAATTAACCATTTTGTCCAGCTCACTCAAACCCATGTACTGCAAACACATACTGATTTTATACCACATTTCATATCTTATTAAAGCCAGCTCACTTTGACAGTATTCACCATTTGCAAAGCGTTGGGCAGCTGCAGAAAGGTGCCAGAGGAAGATGTGCTGAAGCCTTGTTGGAAGGCAGCACGCACAAGTGCACTTGGGAAACCCACTGCTCCTCTGGGTACCCTTGATGCATCCAGCCCTGCCCCAGCGCCTCTGCTCAGCAGCAATCCGTGTGTCCTGATGGCACCTCACTGATGCTCTTTGCTTCTGATGGAGCCACAAACCACGCAGCAGATTACCTTGCTTGTTTGCCAGCATTCCTTCAAGCAGAGCAAGACTATTTTTCCAGAGATTTAAACTGAGTTTTCAAGCCACCTTGTGATGACTGCACTACAGCATCACCCAGCAACGATACTGCCTTGCTGGGGGGCTGCCCATCCAGTTAAAACCTGCACAGGGTCCCTATGGGATCATTGCAGCAGCTTAACCCAGGCCAGTGTTTCTTTTAATCTTCACCCCAAGCTACAGCTCCTCCCCCCTCCCCTGCATGGGTGCTGGATGAGATGGAGCTGGAGGGCGAGTTGCCCCCACTCCTGTCACCCACCAGTTTCACTTAGGGACCCATGAGGTCACTGGTTTCTCAGCAGTCATCAGCACCTAGGAAACAAGAAAATGGAACTGCAGAAAAAAGGATAGGGGGCAGAGATCCCGACAGAGATGAAGTCATGGTAAATCTGCTCCCACTGTGCTGAAAAGGGACCCGACAGGGAGAGGAAGTCTGCAGATAGCCCACACCACCACCACAACATGACTTTCACCACAGTGCTGCATGTCGCAGCTCTGCTCCTGCTGCAAGGTAAGCAATGCACTTTTACCTTTCTTTCTTTTTAAGAAACCCAGCCTGGAGAACTCCATCTCCAGAGCCATACATTGAGAATTACACACAACACAGCTCTGCTGCTGTTGTTTTCATACTGACAGCATTGTGTTGTCACCCGGATTCCATAGTTATGGAGCAGACAGGGTGCTGAGTTCCAGTTGACTCCTAAACCCAGGATCAGTGAGACCAACTCACCTCCCAGCAGCTGGCAGCATGTTTAAGATGGGAAACTGAGTCTCCCTTAAACATGAACAGCAGACTACAGCTCACTTTTCATGGCTTGGATATTTGTATATGTGCTTGCTCACATATTCTTGTAATAAGAGGCTAATATAATAAGTCAGAGTAATTTAGAAAACACTCTGAAAAAGCACTTTAAATGCTCAGTCTCCTCACTCTGACTAGAGGACACATCCCTACCCTGCTCATCTCTTTCATTCATGGGAGAGCATGTGAGGTTCACATTTGACCATGTCAAATATGGAAAGATTTCAGTGAGGAAAGAGGCAGAGCAGCTTTCTACAGCTCAGGAGTCTCGGAATGACAACTCTTGTGCTGGCTTAATAGTCTCTCCCTTCTTAAATGCTAAAGCAGAAACTGCTAGAAGGCTGCTGCCCAGCATTTAAACATAGGGGACATTATTTGAACTTAAAATACAGTGGCAGTGCTATTGCTGATACGAAGGTAATAATCTCACAGATAAAGGCATTATTACAGAGGCCACATCCAGTCTGTTTAAACAACAACAAAGCATTTTTCATGCACAGCACACTCAGGATATTTTATTATCATTGGTTGCGTTTAACAGAACTTGAGCCTTAAGAATCTGTCAGTCACACTCCAGCTGAAATAGTTCTTGCAGTGCCCTTTCAGTCTGCTACAAATCAGCAGCTCCCTCTTTCTGGGTGCACAGCCTGTCTTCCCCAGTACTGCCAGAGCCTGCTGCGTGGTAGGTTTGCACCCACTGAGCCCTGCTCACAGCACCTCAAGAAGCAGCTCAGTCTCCCATTCATACATGGGCAGCCACAGGTCAAAAATAACTGGTTAAACAGGATGTCTCTACAGGCTAGAGTGTTAAAGATAACTCTGAAATGATAGAGCTGGTGTTCACTGCAACAGCGTATGTGTTTTCTGGTGGCTAAGAGAATAGCAGAGGCACGTACCATTGTGCTCTGTTGCACTGTGCATTTCTAGCAAGAAACTGTCTTGCTAAGGTGGATGGATGGATTGCCACACCTCATGGCAGACATTTTTCCAGGTACTCAAGGCACCTGGGATCCACATAGCATAAAAACGTGGCTTTTTGTATCTGGCGCAAGAGCATCCCCTGCCCCGCAGCGATTGCATCGCAAAGATCATTATGGCTTGAAGACCATAACCATGCAAAAGCTGCCCCTTAAGGGGAGAAATTTGACATGTGAGTCATGGTCTGCATGAAGCCATAGTCTCAGCTGGAAATTACATGCATGCAACATCCCCCATTTTTGCTTGTTCTCTAACCTCAAAAGGTGCAACTTGAAAGACCCCACAGTGCTGCTAGCAACAGGAAAGAACCACCACGCAGCCGCTGTGCAAAATATAGAAAAGCACTGTGGAAAACCACACACGAGGCCCTCTCTGCTCCTTTACCAGCACGCTGCTGGTGACGCAGGCCTTCACAAACAGGACCCCTGCAAGGCCATCTCCCTTTTGCAAACTCCTACAGGTTACATGCACCCTGAGAAACTGCTTTCAGCATCAAAGATCAGGTCCAATAAGAATGCCCTATAAATGGCTTCGTAGCTGTTACATTTTAAATTGTTTCCAAGAAAATGAAAAGCTTTCCTGAAGCCGAGGAGGATCCGTTTCCCCAGACCACTGTGCTCATGTGTGCAGTGCGAACTTGCAGCAGCTACCTGAAAAATAACATCAAAACAGGAATGAAAAATAAAACCATCTCACTGCCTATTTACTTAACTCTGACCAGGGCACTGATCTCAGTCATTTCTCCAGGGCTTGCTGTCTGCAGAGAAAGCAATTCATTCCGGGTCATCAAATATTTTCTAAGTGTATTATGTATCTCTGAATAACCTGAGAAAAACACATTCCAGAGCTCCTCTCTAACATGAACTGGGAGGAGTGAATGACATTTCATTTCAGTAACCCGTGCCAGACCAGGTTTGTTCATTCTGTCTTCAAAGCCCATTTAAAGCAGCTGCAGCATTACCTTTCCTGTATTAAAAAAAGCCTCGTTCTCAGAGCTGTCAGTCATTCACAGCTCCCACTCAGTTGCACACAGTTGCAAATTGGGCTCATCGGCTCCAGAAAAGAATAAGGAATACGAAAATGATTTATATGGGGAGGACACGTGCATTAAGGGGTGTGCTGTCAGTTCTTCATTGACTCGTGGAATAGCATGTAGTGCCCACATCTGGCTGTGCTGGCAGGTGGAGGGAACAAACAGCTGGTACAGGTCCTACGTAGTGATTGTGGTGACCTATCTAATGATTGTGAATTAATTCTATCAGTACAATTGTACAGACAAGTTTTCTCACCTTGAGAAAAGGAAAGCTGATGTAAAACATCAACACTTCACATCACTCTGTGTTGTTTCCCCCCCCCCCCCCCCCTGTATTTTCCAGGAGCTGACAGTGAAACCATAACCCTACAGGAAGGAGAGGACCTGAACCTTCGCTGTACCCTCAGCGGTGACAGCAGAGCCACCAGGCAGTGGCTAAACCCCCGTGGGTTTACCATTTTCCTTGACAATCACTGGGGTAAGTGTGAAACCCCAGTACAGAAGTTTCCACACAGAGCAGAGGGGTCAGCCAGCAGTGGGCTTTCCAGCCCCCACACAGAGCCGCTCTGACTCACCCAGCCACTGCTGGGGGTGGTTTGACATCCAGTCCCTTTCTGGCAGGAGCCGACAAAATGGAAACCCCCACAAGAGTGGTCTGGCAGCAGAGCTTTTAGCGATGAACTGTGTTCACCACCAGCACCAACAGATTAGCACAAAGCCCACTACTGCCTCAGAAAGGCAGAAGCAGACCTACCTGAAAGCTCTGGGTGCTCTTCTTCTCATCAGCAGTGTTACATTCGGTGCATCAAGGGGAAATGTTTAGAAAATAAGCAATGGTTTCTAATACATGTTGACAGAGCCAGAGATACTATTATTGCCTTCCCTTCCATTCCTTGTATCTCACCTCTCTCTGCTTGATGTTTCGCTGAGCTGACACAGCAATTTAACAAGGTCAGGGAAGGAACACATCTATGAGCATCTACAGCAACAGAACGTAGCTCAAGCAGACAAAACAGTATCTGTCTTAAACCTGATGATGCAGCCCATAGAGTCAATATCCTTGATCATCTCTCAGCAAGATGCATGATGCAACAGCCACAAAGATAGGAGTTTGCAAAGAATTTTCTAAGTCCTCTTGTAGTCCCAAAGAAAACTGTCCTCCTTTAGAGAGGAACCAAGTTACACACAGATATTTTCAGTTATTATTCAGATTCACCACTGTGAACTTTTGTCCCACTGGTTCCCCAAAACCCACTTTGTGAAGCAGTTTCTTCTGCTCTCACTGTCTACAATTCTTATTCTTTATATTTCCCCACTACCATGAAACACAGCACAGCTGTGATACTCTCCCAGCTCTATATTTCCAGAAGACCTCATCTGAAACATTAAACATAGAGATAGTTTTTGAGATCTTTTTATCTCTAATGACTGATTCCCATCCCCAGTTTCAGTACTCCATGTGACTTGCTGGCTTGTCCCCAAGACTCCCACAGAAGGAACAAAGCAAAGACTAGAAAAACTAGACAGAAAAATGGGACTGTGCAGCACAGCGCAGTCATCTCAGAGACAGTTTCATCTAGCTAATTAGGTAAGGATAGGACAAGAGAAACAGCCAATTAATAAACTGTTAATGAAGAAGCACAGGCTGACCGACCGTGATGTTCATTTACACACCACAATATACAACCAAAGAGGGGAAGTTATTTTTTCGAGGCCGGAGTAAGGCTTGAGAAATAGGGAATGAGGAAGAGAAAGTTCATGCATCTTCACTCTACGTTCTTTGCTCGTGAGTCATATTGCTGTTCTGACTGTATATTGTGTGCTCACACCCCAGTGTTTGCTTATATTTATCTGTCTAAAGATTTCAAGAACCCCAATTACCATAAGTCCTGACAACACAGGAGTAAACCCCCCCCCCCCCCCAGCTGTGCAGCAGCTAGGAGGCAGCTCTAAAGGATGGAAAGCAGTTCACCTTTCACTTGCCAAAATTAACACCACAACAGGTTTTATAAGTGAAAAATACATCTATATGCTGTTTTCCCTATTGGCAGGGCATGTACCCTTCACCTTCATCACTTTACTGCTGTCTCTGCTCATGCAGCACCAGCTAGAGATGCTTCACACCAGAACAGCTCGGTTATGCCAAAGGCTGATGAACAAACAAACAGAAACCACAGTAGACAAATTCAGTCTCACTCATTACTGCTTTGATTATCCTTGTATGTGCCAACACGCATAACATGCTGAGTTTTGTTTTCCTTACAGCCTTAAAAGATCAGAGGTACAAACTTATCCATTATTCAGAGGATGAACTGTCTATCAGACTCACTAACGTAACGGTGCATGATGAAGGCGTATATAAATGCTTCTACTATGGCACACCATTCAAAAGCAAGATGACAACTGTTGAAGTGCTTGGTAAGTCCTCTTCCCTGCTCTAATCTACAGGAACAGAATAACAAAGCCAGCTCCTCAACTCCAGGACTGCCTTTATGCATACAGCTACACTGAGCACAACACAATCCCAGTCTCAGCTCAGCCCTCCCAAATAACACTACATAGGGTTCATAAAACCAAACAGAAGTACTTACTGCAACTGATTCTAAACCTTCTTCCTGCAGCTGCTCCTTCTAAGCCTGTACTGCAAGTATCCCGAGACACAGAAGGAAGCATTACGCTGTCTTGCTATACCCAAGGATGTAAACCACAACCCCAGATTACCTGGCTGTTGGATAATGGAATACAGCTTCCTGGTAAGTGCTAAGGGCAATATAACTGTTCCTACTTATCAGCCTTGTTTATTAGTCTTACTTATCCAAGTATTCACATTTAAAAGTACTGAAGGAGGAAAAACACCACCAGATGAGACTCACACTCATCCTTTTCATTTTGTACAACTCAGGCCTTGGTGGCATATGTTAGGAGGAAAGTCAGCACCAAATACTGTGGTCTGTGCAGGGGAGAAGGCTCTCCTGACATGCTTGTGTTCAATGCAAGAATGACAGTGCTTGGCACCAAAACCCACTGAGAATCTGGAGTGAAATTCCACTGACATGAAATGAAACCCAAACTCTGAAGGCACAGTTTGCAAAGCCCAAGCATAAAGTCAGTTAATAAAGCCATTATAACTGCTTCCATTTTGTGACTGGTACAGGCTTTCCTCAGCCGTGCTGAGCAGCTCACACCCACATCAGCTGCCCTTCTCCCATTAATCTGTTCAGAGGCAGGTAAGTCACTAGCAAAAGCTAAAACAGAGCTCAAGAAACACACAGCTAACATCCCCCTGCAACAGCTACAGACCTGCACACATCTAAGTGAACACAGATGAGAGCCTCTAGGTAACTCAATTTAACTTGTGTACAATAGAAACAGCTGCTTTGAAGGCCACGTTTCAGCAGCTACTACCTTATTAGCTGTAACTGTTGCACACTGGAGAGGAAATGCACCTCACTACCAACCTGTCAGGAAGACACCCCTAGGTACAAGTGTTATTTTCTTTCACACATTAACAAAGTCATTTGTATTTTCTATCATTAAGCAATATTTCCATAGTTTAGCATAAAGATTTCCCCCATAGAACAAAGTTCAAGATAACAACAAAAAAGCCTGCTGGCCTGAATTAAGCTAGAAATCAACACTAGAGAAAAAAAGAAAAGCTGTTGAAACCTACTACTTATAACAGCCCAACACACCACACAGACACCAGAAAACCTCTACAACATACATGGCCAACTAAGCGTCTTTCCATTTAGTTCAATAAAAACCTGCACTTACCTTCACATCCTACTTGCATCCTGAGACTTGTAGCACAAACACCAGTAAGACATTAGAGCATATCATACCAGTGAGAACTACCTGGCCTTCAGCCTCTCGTTCTGCAAGCAGCTGGGAAATTAAGCATCTAGGGGTTAAACCATGTGTGTTTGATTGGTTTAACTTAGAGGTGGTTTCAGATGAAGGGATATTTGCATGAAGAAGTGCCGATTCACCATCCAGCTTGTTTGTGGCAGATGCAAATTCATGTTTGAATGGAAACCGTCCTAATTCAGTGTCTCTCAAGCTTTCTGCATGTGCTTTTCCCTTTTTGCAGGTGACTATCTTTGAGCAAAGCTCTTCTCCCCACACCCACCTTCACCCCATGCTTAGCTTGAATCACGCATTGCAAATATTTATACTAATCAGAAAATAGCTAATAAATTTTAATTACTGGCAGCGCCTCAGTTCCACCAGGGCACAGCAGGGGCAAACCAACTGTAATTACTGAGCTGTTGCTGACAATTAAAGATGATTTTCTTTCTAACCAGAAACACTCTGAAATCCTTAGTTCTCATGAGACTCCATAGGGGACAGAAAAGAGGGCTGAGAAATACCAGTCAGTGTGACACAACAAATTATCCATAAAGGCTTATTTGGAAAGAAGGAATTTTATTTCACTTAAGAAATAAAGAAGTTACCGTGTGTATGGGAGATTGGTAATCACAGCCTGAACCTCTGATTAATCAGCTGAGGCAAGTATGGGGTCAGCTGTGGGAGCACAGGTGAGAGTGATGTAGCTGTGCTCCCGGGAGGGGTGGAGCTCGACTCCATCCCCTCTGAGACCTCATTTAAGGGCTGACTCCCACTGAAGCAGTATCTCTTGGAGATTGCTCACCAGTGAGGATTGCCCCAGCTTCTTCAGCCAAGGCACCACCATTGGTGAGTTTTCCTTTACTTATATTTACTTATACCTTCTGTACATTTGCTACCATCTGTATATTAATAACCAATACACTGTGGTAACAGATAAAGAGAAAGCATTGGCTTTTTTTCCAGAGAACTTCTACCACAAAAGCAGTCCATATTATTGTGCCACTGTGGGCATTTAAGGTAAACATCTGAAAAAGAAGTCCACCAGAGCAATTCTTTGTGTCACATGAAATACATTTCTATTGTCCCATACAATAGGAATGAGTAGAAGTCAACACACCTGGAGGACTGAGACATGTCAGACATGTCACATAGCTCTCTTTAATTCATTATGCCATGGTGATTTATCTTTGTCTTTCGCCTCTCCCAGTAGAGGGAGGGTCTTTATTAGACCTCAGTCATGTTGCAAACCAGCAGGTCCTTACCCATCAGGGCTACAGCCACACGTAGGTGATTTATTGTGCTCATTAAAGGCAAAAAGTGCCACTGGGTGTTGGGACATCCCACTGCAGTCCTACAGACTGTGTGAGCCCTGCAGCAGGGGAATTTCCCCATGTGAGTCACAGAATGAGCAGAGGCTTTGGGTTGGGTGCAGAATGGGCAGTGAGGCCTGCACTTAGCAAGGAGGAAGACATGACCTTGCTGTCTTTGGGTTCCCATGCAATCCATTTACACGGTGAACCACTTGTGTGTAGTAATCATGTATGGTTTTAACAGAGTGAAGTAATGCAGATAGCGCCTGGAAGTTTTTTCATTAAATTGCTCTTGACTGGAAAGCACTTCAATGTTTTCTTCCCATGGCTGTTTAGGTGACACCAGGCACAAGTTAGAAGCTGACGGGAAGAAATGGACCACAACCAGCACCCTTACAGTCCTTGCGTATGGGCCCAACTCAACAGCCAGCTGCCTCATTCACCACAAAGCACTGGGAGGAGGGAAGCTCACAGCGCCTTTCCAGTTCGAGGATGTTGCCAGGACAGGTGCTACAGCACTCTTTGAACAATAGTTATTGCATTTTAGCACTCAGGTAGAGAAAGTCATGCAGATGCATGCAAAACTGAAACACATGGTCTACCTCCTCATGTGTGGAATTCATTTTTACAAGAGAAGGCCAACTGGGGCAGAAGAAGAAACTAAGCTTTTATCTGTGTCTTTTTTCCTTTTCCTACATACCTAAATATCAACTGTTGCTTTTCAGTGATAAATACAACTCCTGTGTCAACTACACTAGAGGTGGATACGTATATCTCTGAGTATACACAGCCTACAGGTAGGCACCAACTGCTTGGCCTTTGACTAATACGCAGATCAGATAACCATAAGATCTATTAGAAATACTGCACAGTTTCTCTATGTAGAAGCTGGGCTGCAAAAGAACAGTTGCTGTCTGTCAGCACTGAGGAATATTTTGCACTGCATTCAGAACTTTGTTTTTTTTCCCCAGTGACCACAACGGAGTCAGATCTGAACAGCAGTACAGACTTCTCTCCAAGCTACCCACAACGTAATGGTATGAGTTTTACTTTCATTTTTTTTACTCATGGTGTTAAATATATTCAGAAGGCAGGGGAACCAAAGGTGGAAAGGGAGGGCTATAAATCTAACCACAGTTCAAGATAGGGGACTCAAGCAGCCCAGAACACAAAGAATACCACAGCAGGTTTCATTTCATTTCCATGAACTGGGTTCAGTGGCAAAGTGTGACTTCTAATTTTTATCATGTGTTTGAGGGGTTTTCCTTCAGGATCTGAAAAACCAATTATCCCTTCTACAGTACCAGAGAATCCGTTTAGCATTATTTAGCAGCACAGCATCAATGACAGACCAGTAAAACCTCCAACCAGCTGTCACATCTACTTGCAAGTTTAGACCTAGTTACACGTATTCACCAAACCAAGGCAGAAACACTACAGAGAACAGCACTATAAGCCATCTTACACACAAACATATGACTTAGAAAAGCAACGTTTCTGGCTTATGAGGGAAGCCCTCCATTTCACAGCCATAAAAGCAGGTAAGCTCTCTCCCATCAGATGCAGCACAATTGCATTCACGCTGGCAGCAGCCAGAGTGGCTGCTCTCCTGGAGTGTCAGAAAGGCACAGTGTGAGCTGAGGCTGGGATTTCTCTGCATGGTTGCACTAGGTGGCACTGTGCAACAAAGATTATCAGTGCATATAGACAGCTGAAAATTGAAGCTGTTCTACAGAACTGTTTCCTATAGGAGAACGAAGAGCTGCACCGCACAAATTGCTTGATCCAAACCCACCAAAGCAGCACCCCACCGCATCTGCTTAGTGTTACAGAGCAAATAGTGGGAAGTCGACTGTTTTAGAAAGAACTCTTTGTTTGTATTTGTTTAAAAGTGCTACATCAGTGGTTACAAACTTCACAGTATGGCTACATCCTGTTGATAAACAATTCTATGACCAGTAAGAGGGAGCATGAATCTTTCAGCACAGTGTGTTTATGTACCTGGTAAGGAAGAAAATGAATGCAAAGTTTTGGCAGAAACAGCACGTGCTACCATTTCAGTTCTACAAATCAAAGTTAATTATTATACCAAAACATATTGCCTACACGTGTAAGGAAGCCAGAACCCACCTCTCTTGTTTCTGCAGGGCTGGGAGCAACATCAGCTGTGGCAGGAGAGCTGTCTGGTACCTCTGCTCACCACATCCCTAATGGTACGTTACTTGCTATGGTGATGTCCCCAGAACAGTCAAGTCATTCTCTCATGCTGGGTGATTACACTTCTGAAAGCTATAAAGACAGCAAAAGTTCATCTTAGAGACACAAGAAAATACCTGCCCTAAGGAAAAAAGTAGCTGCCTATTCTTGTATTTGAAAGCAGGCAAAGCAAAGTAAGGGAGAGGAAAAGTTCAAAAATATAATGAAGTCAAAGCTCACCCTCCTTTTAATTTGTCTGTAAATAAGAACTATTGAGTAAGATACTCAGAGGATTTTCTGTTCATAAAGCTTATGTAGTATTTCTATTAAAAAGAAATACTGTGTTAAGGAAGTGAGCACAGAGTTTTTGAGTTAAGAGCTCCAGGAGTCTCTTTCTGCTATATTACCAGGTGCTCGGGACTTCAGACCTGTTGGAAAAATATGGAATTTTCAAGCATCCCTCAGCCCTTCTTGAAAATACCATTTGTTTCATCTCTCCAGGCACTGAAACAGCACCCAGTGGCACAGACGGAGCACTCAATGGCACAGAGGGAGCACTCAATGGCTCAGTCACAGAGCAACTTTTCAGGACTGAAGCCTCCTTCCCAAGTGAAAACATAACTCTGATTTCCATCACCACCTTTGGTAAGAACTCCTAAATACTCTTCAGGGACAGCCTCCAAATCTGCAGCAAGCTTTCTAAGACCCGGCTGTTTCTCCCTGACCAAACCTCCAAAGCTAGCCCCAGTACACAAGGGTAACTCTGACTTGCAATCTTGGGGAGAGACCACAGAAATGCAACCATTTTTACCATCTAGAAAAAAGCTGAATATTACCATTTCTTGTGCTAAGGCTAAGTCTGCTGACTTCAATTGGTTTTTCATACAACTAGAAAAGCAACTGAGCTTATGCCTTCAAGTTGAGCCCAGCAAGGTGTATTCTGCTCTCCTACCATGCTGATCCAGCTTGGTCCAGGATAGATCATTCTTGTTTCAATTACTACAAACTCACAGGATGTTCTTTAACAACACAAACATACATATGCCTCTTACAGAACAAGATGCGAAATCTGAAGGCATGAGTAAAAAGGAGAAGGATTTCCTGCTGCCACTCTTGGTGGCAATTCTCATTGTCATGCTGCTCATCATTGTAGTGCTTTTTACAAGGAAGCTGGTAAAAGCTCATGGAGTTTGGAAGAGAGGTGAGTGATGGCACTGTTTAAGTAACTGCTTTATTTCAGAGGGGCTGAACAGCTGAGGGGCTCCTTAAGAGGTGATAAGACACAGCTCCCACAGTCCTCTGCTTAAACAACCATCTACAGAGAGTAGCTGTGACTTGTTGCAAACAGCTGCTGAGGATTCCCCTGTAACCAATGGCCTCAGATCAAGCTTCACCCTACACAAGTCAACTATATTTTTTTCTTAAGCATAATAATATATAACCTTAATTATATTTGATTTTTGCACAGAAAATGATACTTCAGACCAGACTTTGGAGAGTTATAAATCCAAATCTAACGAAGAAAGCCCAGGCCATGAGAAGAATGGACAAGGTAAAATGTTCCAACCAACTATAAGTTGATAAGTTGATCTCTGCCAGATAAAAGTGCTGCTACTGACCACTGCAGAAGCAGACTGCTGTCCACCTTACTGCACAGAGACACTTCCACACTGCACATTGTAAACTGGAATTAATTATCCCAATGGTTTTTATCTGAATTTCATTTGATGGAATGCTATTCAAAAAATCATCAGTGGTTCTTATGGTGAATTCAACTATTGCTAAACAGTCCTGAATACCTTGGGTGTTTCATCATTCCATAACACTATCATTAATATACATTTCATGTAGGTGCTTGCCCCATCATAAAATCAGTAATAAATATGTATTTATCTTTCAGTTGTCAATCAGAAGTCCAACGTGCAGTATGTAACAGAAGGATACGTGGAAGCAACACAAAAGAATCCAAGTGAGAAAAACACTACAATACCTGAGGAACAGCTTGCATGTGGAAAAGAAACAGATGTGTAGTGAAGGGGTCCTCCTGGCAAGCCTATAAAACATACAGAAATACCACTGTTTTCTGGACTCCATGTTTCAGCATTCACAAATCAGTAGGACTTCAAGGAGCAGAAATACTAACAGTCACCTTAAATCCTAGACAATATGGATTGTTTGCCTCAGAAGATTGGCAGATAGTGATCCTACATAGCTATTCATACCTATGAAGACCAGTTTAGCTGCAGTCCTCAGAGAATTTAATTCATGGTAGATTTTAATGGTCTTTTCCAACCTCTATGATTCCATGATAATCACTGCCAGAAATACAGGTCCTCAATCCACCCTAATTGCTATTAAGGGTATATGCAGTTAGTCCCAAGGACTACAGGATACCCAGATAACTCACACACCACTTCCTCTGCAAGCACAGCACTGACCTGAAAACTTTGGGAGATAGAAACCAATGGGGATTTCGTTTCATTCTGACAACCAAACCTTGGCACCCGGCTGTATTTAGCCAAATATCCCCATTTAAAGGGACTATGCAACCCAGGGGTGAATGCACTTGCCTGTGGTGGGCAAGCTGTGAGAAGCAGCAGGACAACACAGGGATGGTGTCTGCAGGGAGCTCTTCTTCTGCAGGAACCTCATTCTGTGGTTCCTTAAGGCACAACCAGGCTCCTGAAGTAAAATGGGATGTTCTACAGGAGAAAGCTGCACTTACTCTTCTCATAAGGGATGATTATTCCTCACCAGACTTTATTCTGTCTTGGATACTGAATGAAGTAAATGCCCTTGAAGTGACTGCTTAGAAATAGTTCATTTTTATGCGGAAAACAATGAAAATATTGCTTCATTTTGGGAGGCTGTGGATGCCCCTTCTCTGGAGGCATTCAAGGCCAGGCAGGATGTGGCTCCGGGCAGCCTGCTATGGTGGTCGTTGAGGCCCACGGTACCGCTTGTCCTCAACAGGCGGCAGTCATAATTCTAATAAACCAGCCTGAAATTACCACATCCCACCCGTCGGCTTTTCAAGCGTTTTTATTTCACCACAGGGAACGATCTGACTCCTCGCTCCCGCCTGATGACCGCACCCCGGGGCCGCTCCATAACCACGTTAAGGGGCGTTGAGAAGGCCGCATGTCCCCCCCCCCCTCCGGCACTTGGTAGGTGCCAAACCGCGTCCTCTGTCGTAACTATGGCGACGGCGCGGCCCAACCCACTGCAATGGGACGACGTTCGACCGTTGCGAGGAGACAGATTGTTCCCTGCCCACCTTTTCCTCCGGTGTCCTGTCCAGGGATGCGGATGATTTAGGAACAATTTAATGCGACCGTAGTGGAAAGAAACTAATCAGAAGCGTTCGCGTGCTTTTACACTGCGTCTGACAACTAACACAAACACCTTCACTCAGTGTGCGGCCTCTTTGGTTCACTTTCCTGTTTTCCAGACGCAGGGTTGGTGCAAACCATGAGTGCCGAGAACAGCACGAACGCCTCAGATACGGGATACGTTAAAGTTTCTTCTCCATATACCTTCCATGTGAGTAAGGAATGCTCTCCTCAGGGTGAGCACAAGCAGCCACGCTCTCACTCTGCGGGCTGGAAAAGGCCACCTGCAAATAAAGGGAGCGTTGGCTCCGAGCTGCGTGGCTGTCAGGACTCTGATTCTGAAAGACTTGCTCTGGAAAGGCAGTATCAGTTAGAGCTCCAGCAGCGGATCCGTGCTAATAATGAGCTGGTAGGACTGAGTGCTGAGGAGATGGAGAAAGACAGCTTGGAGGAAGACGATAGCTTGGAGAGCTCAAGTTCAGAGGAACCAGAAGAAGCTGAGTATGACTTGGTGCATTGTACATTCAGAATACCAAAGAAAGAGAGCAGTGGAAGGTAAGGCATAGGCTTTCAGTAGATGAGCGTGGTTGTTCTAACCCTTTAAAGCCTCAGGATGCACATTACCTCTTCAGAACCAACTTAGATCACTAAAGTGCTATTAAAGCACCCAAGGATCAAATTGTGTGCAAAACTACTGTTGCATCATCTTATCCACACACATAATTATTGTACCCATTTCTCCACCAGTGCAAGAGGTTAAGATGGAGAGAAAACATCCCTCACATACCTTATAGGCTTTGCATACAGATGCTCACGCATCAGCCCTTTCATTTCCATCTAAAACAGGCAAGCAGGAAGGTAGGAAGTGGCAAATGGTTTGTGTGGCATTTTTGAGAGCGTGAGCAAGAGGATTTCTGGAGCTGGAATCAAGGAGAAAGAAAACACATTGAAAAGAAATCCTCCCTTCATTTACTGCAGAAAGATCCACACTGAGCAAACTGTCTGTAAGGAAACATAAAGGCAAAAGCTGATAGGTTGAAAAAAGGCAGTTTTGTTCTTAAAACTGCATCAATCTAAAATTAAGTGTTACCATCATTAAACATTCTTTAGGAAAGCGTTAACTTGCTACATAAATAAAATCAAATTTGCTGTCTTGTGCGTGAAAGGTTTAACACTGTAAATTGGGAGTAATTCTCAAGTTTAAAGGGATTAAATTAAACCTGAAGTAATAATAATGTGCAGTTTCAATTTAATTGTCTACTTAAAATAAAGTGGCAAACAAATGAAGACTAAATGATTAATAGCATGCTTTTATTCACGTCCTCAACAGGCAAAATGGCCAGTTATTGAACATTTTATTGTGAGTGCAAATGATGTTAATTGTACTAGAAACATGCTCTAATTTTTAGTAATTTTTTTGACTGAATACTATGCTGAATGTGGGGCT
Organism: Excalfactoria chinensis; assembly: GCF_039878825.1. Taxonomy (NCBI): domain Eukaryota; kingdom Metazoa; phylum Chordata; class Aves; order Galliformes; family Phasianidae; genus Excalfactoria; species Excalfactoria chinensis. Next base: position 3,198,421 of record NC_092845.1, read on the forward strand.
CTTCATTAAATGGAAATTTGATTTTATTTTGTTTGAACTTAGCCTAGTAAGTACTCAAATACAGTCCATTAACCAGAGCAAATATCACAGCATATGCATATGAACCCCCCTCTCTACATCCATTACTAACCTCGGAATTTGAAGAGGAAATGCTGCATCTGTTGTCTACGTACCACACTTTTGTTGATGAGTACAGAGTCCATCTAACCTTTATATCAAGTTGGGGGGAGGAATAAAAGGTGCACTTCTTGTCTGCAGATGATTAGAGATGGAGGAGCTCTTCACACTCATTTTGTTCCCGTGCGGTGACCTGGCCTGCATAATCCTGTTGAGCTGCTGTGCACGCATTTCAGCACAATAGAACTCTCTAGCATTATACTCTGCTATTTGAATCATTACAATTGTATCAAATATTTCTATACTCGCTTCAAAATATGGTCACCTATTTTGGTTTACCTGCAGTAACTAGAAATAATAATATTTTCACTGGTGTAAACCATCTCTAATATACAGGATACCATCATGCTTACCTGAAATGAGAAGCATTGCTAGAGAAACAGATTTTTTTATTACTTAGGAGCCTCTTGAGATATTGATATATGCTTAACCAGTTGAGAAAGAAGGAATAAATGATTTGTGGAAATGTTAATGTGATTGGCTATGCTGCAGTTTAGAGAATTCAGCTTAGGCGGTCATTATTAGTTCTGCTGAGATTTGAGAGTGGGACCTTAGCAGGTACATCACTTCTATCTTACACAGCAGCCTGTGTTTTGTAGGTGATATCATCAGAATGGAAACAGTAAGATACAGTTGTTTTATCTATCAGCTGATTCTGCTTGTGCTGATAACATCCATGCTAAATTTAGGATCAAGGTTGTCTACCGCTGTGGTCTGAATGTCAGGCTAATTTATCATTGACTGACAATGGAAATGAAATATGAAAAGGAGGTCCTGCCTAAATTTTATGCTCAAACATGTCTTATAAAACTGTTCTTGTCTTGGTCCCACAAATGGTCCCAGTGTATGCACCGAACTGGTGTGGTTGGTTGTGTTTGCAGACTCAATGTGTACACCAAGACATGCAGAATGTGTGCAATTCATACATGGATAATTTTACATTTCTGTTTTAAATAGGAAACAGCAGCCTGTAGACAAATATTCCAGCCTGAAGTACGATCCTAACTGGAAGAACACAAAAGAAGCAGCAAAATTTTTTAAAGTAGGAAAAAAACGCCGCGTTGCTGAAGGAGACGGCACAGACCTTTCCCAAGATTCATTTTACCTCCATTCCAGCATCTCCTCAGAAGAAAAGAATCAACAGGGGGAGAAGTTTCTGGAGTCATTCTCTGAGTTTGATACAGATTTACTAAGCTTTCATGAGCCAAATGCCTTCGTCCGCGGTGAACCTTTTAGGCTACATACCAAAGGGAATGAACCTTCAGATGGCTGTTATCACAAAGATAGTCCTAGTAAATACAGCAGACCTTTGTCTCTTCAGATTCCAAAAGATCAACCCCAAAAAGCAAAAAAAGACTTTGTGGAAAAAAACAAGCAGACTTTAGGACTGCGTAAAGACAAGAACAAATCCTATCTTCAGTTACACGGCGAAAAGCAAGAAGTTACTCAAGAGCAGGTAGGTAACTTTGGCAAGTTCTAACTGCTATAAACCAAAGTCTGCTGTTGAAGTAGAGTATCTATATGGGCTTACAGGTTTGCATGAGGCCATCATGCAACTTAGAACTTGCAATTTCCTATGAGAATCTGGTTCACCTATTGGTACTATATGTATTCCTGGCTGCAAAGCATGTCTGCATCATCACAGAGGCAATCTCTCAGTAGAAATTCTTTCCCATAAGTTCTACATTGTCCCTTATTTTTTGGAGCATCAAATTTTGCTCAGCTTGACTGACATGGATTTGGTAATATGCTGCTTTCAAGGGCTTATCGCTGTCATTTAGTGTCACACATTTAGGAGTATGCAAGAAAGATATGAATTTCAGTGGTCAGGAAACCCATTACCCTACTTGTTTTCTCACCCAGACCAAACCTGGTATTTGGAATCAATCAGTAAATACTGGTAATATGTTGTAATTGGGTTGCAAAGGCTTGATTGACTGTGAAATGTCAAACAGTGCACTAAGGATTAAGCGGAAATGCAATAACAGTTCCTAATGAACAATTATACGAGAGTTTGTTGCTTCTACTTGCTGTACATTATGCATGATGACAATATGGAAGTCCCTGAATCACTCTATGAGTTACATATTATTATCCACTTGCAGAACTAGAAACTTGTGATGGTTTTTTTTTGTGGCTAATGAGTGGTTGACACAACACTAGAGGGCATCGGCCGACCGTGTTACAAGGAAAGCAACAGTGGACAGACTCCTCTCAGAGCTGTTAAAAGCACTTGTTTTGTTGTTTTTTTTTTTCAGTTATAATTTACTTGATGGTAAAAATAATTAGCATAGATGGCTGCTAATTAAAGCCGTGTTGATATGATTATGATTACTATATGGGGAATTCTTAAAATGATTTATATGTAAGTATTGGAACCAGGGATCAGGACTTTGTGGTGTAGATGTTTTTTGAAGGATGATGAAAAAACAACAGCAACAAACCCAACACTGCTAAAATCAGACCTGTGTGTTAAGATTACCTTGCTGAGGCAGCCATCAGGCAGGAGCCAGGCAGGCTGTATGTGTGCAGAAAGGTGTTTTTCTTTCCTCAACCACATGACAGAGCAGCAACAGCATTGCCATTTTTGGCCAGCGAGCCTTGTATTTGCTGGGAATAAGCACAGGAAGGAATACTTACATTTCTTCTTCTTAATCAAGACATCCATTCTTCCATCTTGTTGGAGGAGTGTATGAAGGCTTGGTAGGAGCATCCTATTGACCAAAGCTGGCCTGTTATCTCAAGGTTCATGATTCTCAACTCAGCAATTAAGTCTTCCCAATTAGGCCAGCCACCTCACCTGGAAAAGTACCAAAAGTACAAAAACAGCCTTTTAATTCTCTGCAAAGAGAAGCCAGCAAACCACGTGCGGCTTTCTGGTAATGTGAAACACATTCTGAGTGTAGTTTTATCCTATGCTGGATTATTTTGAGCTTTGAAGGACTTGGAAGCTTTTTTATTGGTGCAACTGCTGTTAGGAAACTAAACAGTTGGGGCACTTGAAATGAGTACATTGCATACGAGTTTATTCAACTGACATGGTATCAGGCAAAATATTTCCAGCCTTGTTCTTGCAGGATTTACAGATGTTGCCTCTGTGCATACAAACAGCAGGCTGTAGGTACCAAAACATACTATAAATGTCTGTTGATCTGTATATTTCCTAATTGATGTAGCATTTTATAAAGCATCGAGTTCTTTGCAGTGTTGCCTGATTCTTTAAGAACCCGACGATGAATTTCAGGGAGGGAGAGAAAGAAAGAGAGAGAGGCAGACAGAGAGAAGTAGCAGCCAAATCTAGCTCAGCTGTACTCAATATGAGTTGCTTTCCTACCTACAAGCCCCTTACTTCAAAGCAAGGAACATAATGTACAATTTTTTAATGGCTCTAGACCAAGGCACTCAGACTCTCTGTGCACTGCGCCTTACCTCAGTGTAAACACCTAATCAAGATTGCCTGCGCTACAACAATAGCAGCCAAATGCAATTCGAGAACCACAAGCCTTTGAAGTCCTCACTGCAAAGGCCGGTTTTCTAGTCTGGGATAATGACATGCCATGATTGCTGTCTTTGTTGTATCTTTTCAGTAGAGAAGCAATTATGGGCCTCAATTTAACAGAATAGGCATTACACAGCTTATGATGCTCAAAATGCAATTTCATTTGATCATTTTCTCAATTTGATTGGTATTAATAGAATAGTTCACAAAAAATGCTGGCAGAGGTTGTGTCCTGTTCCTCTTTCAAAGAGATAATGTAGAAGTATGCTTTACCTGCCCAGTAAACCATCAATACAGTGAGGCAGTCGGTTCCACCAAAAACATCTTGCTGACTGCCAAGCTGCATCTGTCCCTGGTTCAGGAAACCTACGTGGTAACTTTCAGTTTGTTAACTTACCTAGTGACAGCTAATAGAATCTGCATTGTTATATTTGGGGCAGTGAGTTCACCTGAAAGCTCAGCAATAGACCCCACCTGCCTTTTCTATAGTTCTCCCGATCTCTCACCTCCTAAAATGCAATTTTCCTCTCTTCTCTCTAAAAGTAAAGAAATACACCCTGCTATCCTACTACTATTAATGATGTGGGTTTTTTTCCCCTTGCTTTTCATTTGTTCTTTCAGCCTTTAATCTTCTTGTTATCTATTATATAATACCTAATTTACCATTTGAGCTTTACTAGGAGTCAAGTTATTTCACATCTACCTCCGCAACTTTTAGACCCTTTATTCTGACTAGGCTATATTAGCATATGGCCATAAACATTCTATATTTTTTAGGTTGCAGATACTAAAACTGTTGATGAGGAACCAGCTCAGAGTGCCTTGCCGGACCCAAACACAGAAATGAGCATTGAAGAGAAATGGCACCTGAATTCACAGCGGCTCAAGGTTCCTTTTTGAATTGAATTGTAATTGAATTGTATTTGTCAAAGCATGCAAGTTTGACTGTTTCAAGCTGTAAGCTCATTAGTTTGAGAGTGCCAATTAACTACATTAAATTCTTAGGTGTAAATCTGCACATCGTGACAAGTAGCTAATTCTGAATATTGTTGTATTTCCTCAGTTGTGAGGATGCTGAGCTAGAACTCAACTACTGTTGCATTATTTGTTCCATAAACCCCCAGCAAACATCAAGGGGTGGCCACGAAATGTGTTATAAGTAGAAGTTGCAGCAACCTCCTGTGTACACATAAGTGTATAGATGTATTTCATGCTTTAAATTCGAAGTTTCAGAACGAGGGAGGTATTTCTCGGGGCTCCCATTTAAATGGGAAGACATTGGCCTGGGCTCACTTTGGCAGTAGCTCATGCTTTCCACCGTTGGCACAGTATGGCAGAGCACTAATCATTACAGCAGAGGTCGAGTTAACAAATCATCATCTTGGCACCAGGAGTCAGGATTCCCCAGCGCTAAAGCTTTTGCCAAAACATGCTTCTCTGTATGTGGATTTAATACCTACCATTAAGTAGTTATTCTGAGTGCATATGTTATGCGGTAGTTGCAAGTGTTGCTAACAAAAGAACCCTAGAGAGACAGGAGGATGAAATGGAGGATCGTAGTGCTGACAGAGATTAAATGGACTGAGAATGGATTTGTGTATTACCTAGGAGGAAAGCCATGCCTTTCCTCAAAATGGGCAACACAGGATGCTGTAATTGGAAAGCACTGAATAAGCCCCAGTTTTAGAGTGTGTTGGTTTAGCTGAATACAGTAGTCCTGGTGTGCTTAAATTCTTAATCTATTTCTTCTCATTTAGATAATGTTTTTCAAGACACAGGACAGGGAGGAGTGTTTGGTTTAGAAGTGAAGTCATTTAAATCATTGACATAGGTTTGTTTCTGTTGCGGACCAATTTAACAGGGTGTATATAGCCATATTCTCATGAAATTTCAGTACCTGAATGACATTTATTGTGCTGTTCACAAATACAAGTGCGTAGGTTCATAAAACCTAGGAAACAGATGCTTTCCTTTTACCATATCACCCTGTGCTAAAAGTTCACTTTAACATTACTTTTTAGCCAGGTGTTCATTCACCCCTACAAAACGTTGCTATAACCCCTTTCAGGTTGAAACTGTGGGCATTGTAACAGGCAGATTACCTATACGCTTGCATGTTGTTGATCATGATGAACACATAAAAGAGCAACCACTGGAATCAACTCCACTTTTGATAACTTGTTTTAGGAACAGAAGAAGAAGTTGTCCCAAAAAAACAAAGCAAAATCCAACCAGAATCTAGAGGGGAGAGCTCTTGCAAGGAGAGATAACAATCAGCCAGCAGGGAAACCAGCAAAACCAAAGTCTTTGCACCAGAAGCACCACCAGATGTCAGAACTTCAGACTGCTCCCATGCAGGCAATGGAACAAAACAGCAGCAGTGCACTGCAGAAGAAGCTATGCCCAAATCCTTCTAATACAAATACTAATACAGCAGCAAATTCAGGTACTTGCTTAAACAATTTCCCAGTGTGTACTAGCAAGAAGAACAAGAATTGCCAGCGTGATCATCCAAATGGACTTCCACATGGCCAGCAACATTTATACAACCATGCCACTGTGCCATCTTTCCCAGGAGATGGCAGTACCAGAGGTCAAGCACATCCAAATCAAAAGCAGAGGCAGAGTTCATCTGTTTCTCATGTTAACTGTCAAGAAAAGGTAAAGAATCAAGTGTTGCTTCAGGATAACAAAAGACACACTTATGCTACCAGTAGTTTATGGTAAGTATATGTGCTGAAACTGTGTCCTGATAACACTTTGATAAAGAAAATGTGGTTTTTTTAAGGTCCAAAAGGCAAAATTCTTTAGTTCAAACCTACCTCTAGATTAATACTAACTTAAGATTCATTCTAAGTATTGGTTTTCTCTGTGTTATTGGAAAAGGGCAGTTCTAGACTTCATACTCTCTTGCACACAGAATTTTCCACAGTTGAAAGAAAGGCTAGAAGGGGAACTTGGAAAAACAAATAGCAAAAAGTCATGTGCATAAACCGAAGTCTAGTGCTATCTGCATAGAGTTATATCAAAGCTTGCCTTGTAGGGTGAATATCCAGAGTCATTCTAGAACCAATACTGGCCTGTCACACAAGTTTTGAAAGTTGTCCCTATTTGCCATCATGGATAGACAGACACTTTTGTGCTGCTTCTGTAGGAGTTAAGCATTTTTTTGCACAAGTTCTAGAAGCAAAGACTGAACAGCACTGACATGGTAAAGGGAATGATAATCTAAACTCTGCTATGTAGAATTTCAGATAGACAAAGCATTAATTGTTTCAGTACTCAGCAGGCATGATCCAAAGCCCTTTAAAGGCAGTTCTTGTTGGCTTAAGATAGCTTTACATAAGACTGAACATTTCCCCATCTCATTTTTTCTCAGTTTCTATGAACTTGGATGCAAGCAAAGTCAGTCACTGTGAGATTCCCACATGTCCACTTTCTTGTTCCCATTAGCTTCTGTGAGCAAGGATCATTCTTTGTACAGATGACTTGTTGTGCTATCTGCTGCATACAAATAAAGATTTTTTTTCTTTTTTTAGGCCTTCCCAAGCTTCTGTTAAGAGTTCGTCTGCAGCCTTTAATACAGTCTCCCAGCACCAAGACGTAGATTGTGTGAGGGAAGCTGATGGCTTGCACTCATTCAGCCCACTTCCACCTCTAATACCCCACGTAGAAAGTGAGGTAGATCAAGGGAGAGGTGATGGAAATCAAGTGAAAATAATTCGAATTGGCTCTGAAGGCAATCTCATGCAAATGGACAAGCAGAAACAGCATAAAGTCTGCACAAAGGTAAGCAAATAGATGTAGATTAGAGAGCTGTACCTTTCTGCCTTCTCCTCTGATTAATATATATATATATACACACTTGGTAATCCAAAGATCTTCACTAAAAATAAGAAAAGGAAGGAGAAATGAGAACTTTTTCATTCTTACAGAGAGAATGCACATGAACGCATGATAACTTGCCTAGAGTGTTAAAGATGAAGGAACAAAGGTAGAAACAGACACTGAAGATGAAGACATTTACTGGTGTTTTTTCTGACCAAATCATTTTAATCTAGAGAGTGAGGTAGTTCACCACCTCTCCTTCCATCACTCTGAGACTTGATTATCTCTAAAAACACACAGAACAGTGTTTGTCCTTTCGGGTAACCAGTGATAAAATGATTTAGAATAAAGCTGTTTGTATAAAGCAGCAGGTAGCCAGGCTTCAGATCTGAACAAACCATTATCCTGGTCATGCTCATTTGCTATCCGACTCAAATCTCTTGGTTTCCAAGGGAATCAAACTGAACAAGATCAAACTTAGAGGATTTGTAAGGCTAACAACATAAACATTATTACAGGTCTGCTGACAATCCCACTGTGGTCCTTATTAAAACCTGCTTCCTTTTGTTTTTCCTGTGTGTTCAGATTTCATACTGTAACCAGTTACACAGATGCAGTGGAACAGCACAGGGGTATCCCTGGGCATCCATGACAAATTAAATGTTTAAGAAGTTAGCTCCACATTTCAGGGCAGACAAACTAAGCTGGAGTAATGACTCACGTGCTTCATCTAGGAGGCAGTTTGTGTATTGCTGCTTGAATGCCTCTAAGAAGAATTAGTTGGACTACAATCAGAACTGAAGGGCAGATTTCTTTTTCTCTTTCTGTTCCCCCCGAGTTCAAAACGTTATTTTTGTCCTGTATTTTCAGTAGCTTTCTCACACTTTGTGTGCCCCAAGAATATGACTCTTTATGTCTCATAGAGCTCTTCAAACAAAAATTAACCAAGTCTTCTTAAAAGAGAGCTTGAAAAATTCTCTGTAGTAAAGTCTCAAAGGGTTCAAATAACATCACTTGTCTTCCCTGTGCATTTTAGAACTATCTGTGCTGCAAGGCATATATTTTTCAACAGGCAACAATTTTACATTGCAGTTTGAGAACAAAGAAAGGTTCCTCTAACAAATAACACGTCTATTTTTTTGCCACCAAAGTCAGGCTTTTTTATCTGCTTCTCTTATAAAAGTTTCTTTGCAATTTCATTCTGATAACTGTCAAATGGGTCAATTTCACCCGTTTAAAGCTCATGAAATGTCATTCTTGACTGCGAAAGTGTTGCTTTGTAATTTGGATGATTAGTAATTACCCATCTAGATTCAAAGGAAGCGCAGAATAATTGGATTTCCACAATTACTTCTATCTTTTTTGGACACCTATAATTCTTGAAATGAGACATAGCAGAGGTAACACTGAGACTGCAAGCTGAATCCTGCTCTTGAGTTTGGTGTCCTCTACAAGACTGGTTTTAATTATGCTTTGTATCAATGAAATAGTATATATATATATATATATATATATATATATATATATATATATATATATATATATATATATATAAAATATACATATATATAAAGGAAAATCTATCACTGAGGTGTGTTTTTCAGCCATATAGCTCAAAAGCCTATATCAATCTTGATATGAAGCTTGGAGGCCTTGGACCTGACTATGAAGGCATCAAGGAAAAAGTAAGTGGTCCCCATCTTAACACTCTGCTTTTCAGTTGTGCAAAGTGAATTTGGGCAGGGGAGAGTGGCAGAGAAGTTATAGCTGAGAAGCTGTTTGTGTTTGTCTTGTACTTTGTGTGCTTGTAGGGCAGCAGGAAGCAAGTATGATAAAATGATCGTCTTTTTGTGGTCATTTCCTATGATTTCCTCAGCCTTCCCATAAAGGAGAGAGATTAGAGATCTCAGATTGGAATGGACTGAGCCTGGGACACAGTATGTCTTTAAAAGCTCCATAACACCTGTGGAGCCTGGCATGCTATGTGGTATTATTGCACTGAAAGGAAATCACTGACATTGGCTGATAACTGGGGCAAGGTAGAGCACGCTGCTGAATTTGAGCATAATAAATTGCTGGAATAATAAAGAGACAGAGTATCAGTAGAGTAAACAAAGCATGTCATTCAGGGCCTCAAAAGCCAATAGAGAGGTTTTAAAAGTCACTGCAAAAGCTGACAGATACTAGCACAGGCATTCTAGAACAGAACTGATGCACTGAAACATTCAGACTAAGGACACGTTGCATTTCAGTTGAGCTCAATCCTCAATATGGTCCAAGGAAAAGCTCTTAAATGTGAAGAATGACTAAAAACTATACCGCTCATCAGGGTTTGCTGTTGTGTTCTGCTGAGGAACGATCAATACCTTAGCCAGCTTAAATAGCAACAGGGATACAAATGGAAGACTCCAGTGCAAAAAAGGTATTTCATTGATGGCTCCATGTTTAGTCATACACGTTGTTTCTTTTGTCAGAAGGAGAAGTTAAAGCGACAAAGGGAATATGCACAGCGAATTAAGGAGAACAACATGAAAAATGCTGTTTTGGTTCAGAAGTTACCGACAAAACCCCAGGTCACATCTTTATCATCAAGACAGAAGGTAAGGACAGATAAGGACAGAGTTCTTGTCAGATGTTTGCAGGGAATGATTCTGGACTTTACATATAGAAAAAGGCAGGCATGAAAAATGAAGAGCAGGACCCCTACAGGAACTCTATCCAGTGCAGCACACTCAGTTTCACATCAGTGGTAGAGGCCATGCTACTGCAGAGTGCAATCTTCTGATGGACCACAGATATCCACTTATTAGTCTGTTATCCACCTGCCTGTCAGTCTCAATCACAACTCCTTGCACTTCAGTTGCATAGCTTCATACACAAACAAAGGAGATCCCTTTTAAGGATTGGAACCCCTTTTCCCTCTTGCAGAAAGTAATGAAGCTCTGAAAATAGCGTATATTCTATCAGATCAGTTCTGCTGCAGCTCAACAGTTTGATGCTGAAAACGCACCAGATATTTCTGAGGTGATGAATGAGAACTGTCACATAGAAAGAAGTTTTTCATTTTACTATCATTTGAATTCTGCTTCTTGCAGTTACTACTGAGGCATCTAATGCAGAACACCATCAGAAATAAAAGATCAGGAATTAGAGGAGCTTCTAATTTGACTCAACAAAGAAACAACCACATTTTCTTGACGTACTGGACAGGTTTTCTCTTAATCACATTTTCCCTAATCTTTGTGTTTTTAGGCACTGGAATATGCAAAGAAGATTCCTACACCAAAGACTTTCACAGCAAGGCAATCAGATAAAGAGGTGAAAGAGAAAAGAGGTCTGCTACCAACTTTAAGAAGAGACATTTTACCTCCAATTCCATCCTTGGAGAATTTAAAAAGCAGACACGAGAAGGAGAAGCAAGTTGTAGCTGCTTTCAAAACCCTTCGTATCTTATAGGTGTCTTGGAATGATAGGGATATCTTCAAGGTAAAAATGGCAGAACTGTTTAGTTAGGAGCTATAGCATTCACATATTGATTTGCCATTCCATTCAAATATGTATTGCTTTAAGTTTAATCCATTTTAAGTTTTAGAGTCAGTTCCACTAAATATTGAAGAGGTAAATAGTAACATAGGTAGTATTTTAAGTGTGCTCATCTGTTTTCTAGGTTTTTTTCCCTTGCTGGAATGCTTTTCTGAATCTTGGTTGGAGTTGAAGGTCTCCTCCAACCTGAGCAATTCTATGGTTCAGTTTTGCAGGCAGAAGTTTGTGTTGTACAGCATCTTTGGGGGAAGCTTGGTGGAAGAAGCATCTTGAATAGGAGAAATATAGGTCAGGTTGAAGGGAGAATGTTCTGCATATCGAAGTAGAGCCATGGACACCTGCCTTGTAGTTTGTGGGACAGGGCTGTCCTCTGCCCCAGCCTTTCTTCTCCCCTTTGGGATCTTCAGCACTTGGCCCCTCTTGGTGGAACCCTCATGCTGCAGTAAAATCCACCAAGCCAGGCTGGTTGTTTCCATGCTGTGCCAGTTACTACTTTCCTACTTTCATTTTTTTAACTAAATAGTAACACTTTGAAGCATTTCTGGTTAGAGAACCTCAATTTGTTGTTTCTGCTTAAAAGTGATAATCCCCCCTTAATACAAACCTCAAGTACCTATTTTAATGAAACCTTCAGATGAATATCAAAGAGCTATTTACTCGTATCTAATATTTTAATTAGATTATATTCTCAATTTAACCCATTAAACCCCCTTTGATGATCTCCATGTTTAGTGTTTAGCCCCAGATGCTGGAGGTAATGAATATTGGACCTTTGGTTTAATGAGAACTTCTGCCTTTCCAGCCTGACTCCCTTTGTATCCCCCTTTTTTTTATTTTCTGAGCTATAGAATTCAGTTAATTGAAGAAGTCTCTTACCACCACACATTAAGGAACCTAAATTAGCATCCCTTTTCTGATTAGAAAATGCAAGCAGACATTTTCTCTTTGATCTGAGGATTGAGTTGAAGTAGGCAACAGCTCCCTGAAAATGAGCTGATGGCCTTATTATTTGGCTGACATGCAGATGCGTCCATGTGGTGCAAAATGCTTAATGTCTTAATTGATCACCTTCCTCCCTGTCTGCCATCTCACTACCTTGTGGAGCTCCCATAAATTAGGATGACCTTTGTGGGTAGGTGGTGTGAGGTTTTGGTTTTGTTTTCTTAAATAAAACAATAAAATTTGAAGAAATAATTTAACTGCTAAACCTGTGCATATTTATATGGTACTGCATTTGGGGGGGGGCATATATACATATGTATATGTGTATATATATATATATGTGTGTGTGTGTGTGTGTGTGTGTATATATATATATTTAAGTCTGATCATGATCATCTCACAAACCATTTGGAAAGCACTGTATTTTTTTCCCCCTAGGAAAAGACATTATTTGCAGCATATGTGCAAAGAAAAATCTTTTGATCTACCTCAATACTAATGCAAATTCTTCCTGCACCTAACAGATATGGTGGCACAAAAAGGGACCATACAAGTAAATGATGAGCATCCATCTGCTTAAAAGCAAAGGCCAAAACTTAATGTCTTTCAAATTAGGAAGGCGAGGAATTTAAATAAGAAATAGGCTTTGAATTTTGCATTAAGTATTCAGAGAGAGATTTAGTTGGAGTAGAACCTGTCTGTTGTGGTCCCGTGGCTGCAGCCCAGCTATTTGCAAAGCCTGGTGTTATTCACCATGAGCACAGGCTGCCTTCACAGGGGCAGAAGTGTATTTGTGTTCACCATACAATGGAAATTCTCAGTATTTACTTGGCAGGCCTCTTCTACTTGCCACCATTCCTTAATGCTTTAGATTGGGAAAGTGTAGAAAACAATTATTTGACTCCACTCCAGGTCAGGAAGGCAAACTGGGTAGTTCATCTCTGCTGATATGTGGAAGCATTCAAAGATTTCATGATACCTATATGAAATGAGAGACCCCTGGGTAGCATCACCTGTCAGCCTTCTGAAAACAAAAGTCTTGCTGAGCTTCTGGGTCTTTTCTCTGAAATATATCAAGGTTGCAATAAAGGGTGATTGTGAATTCCCTCATTGCCCCTCTTCCCTGAAGTATGGGAGTCCCTGGAAGGGCTCAGAGGAGCTCCAGGCTTTACAAAGAGGACAAAAGGTGCATGAGAAGAGGCAGGGATGTGAAGAAAGGACTGAGTTTGGTGGCTGCCCCAATGGTGTGAGGAACAGCTCTGGAAGCACAAAGTCACTGTGATGGGTGAACACAGGGAATCTCTACTGGTGACAGCTGGCAAGAGTGAGGTAAAGCAGCCTACCTTACACAAGAGCCTGCTTTGAACAGAAGTGGTGCTGAGCCAAAGACTTGGATAGAGTAGGTGCTAAAGAAACATCCAGTGGCTCAGCAAAAGCTTTGTGTAATCATGAGTGGGCAGCTGCAGGTAGCACCACAGAGCTGCTGCTCTGCGTGTCACTAGGAGCAGTTAAGGGCTTGTTGGAGCAGAGGCAGCAAAGCAACAGTGCTGCTCAATGATGGAGAACGTGGAGTTTTCAGAAGAGCAAGGTGAGCCATCTCAGCAAAAGCTGAACCAAGGGAAGCACAGGATTTGGACAGCTTGCTTTTGCTCCTGGAAACATCTATCAAAGAATTCAAACCAACTTCTGCCTTGAAAGCCCACACAGGCTGAAAGGGCATTGCAGTTCTTGCTGAGGTCACCCTTCCTTCTCTTAATCATACTCTCTATATCCACCTGCCTTTACCACCAGGTGCAACACATTCCTACTGCTGCAGCAACACAGACCACATCAGCAACTGCAGTCATCCCATAGCAGTTCCAGCAATGGAGCTACAGGTGTTTCATCTAAGCTTATTATGGTATAGAAACAAGACAAATCCAAGACAGAAATAAGCCACCTTTAAGCTGAGCAAGACCATCCCAGCAGGAGTCTGCAGTTAATTAGGGTGATGCTGTTTGTTACTGCGACTAGAGAGGAAGAGTTTGTTACTAGAGAGGAAGAACAAGCTCGCCATCAGTTCAGGAGGCTGCAATGCTTTGTGCTCACAGTGCTGTGGTCAGCATCCTGCTCACCTCTTCCAGCCCTCCTCCGGACCACCTGCAGAAACTTCAGGTTGCCAATGGAAAGAAATCACGCTGTCCATTACCCAGCAGAGAGAAGGGAGGGAGGTTGTAAAAAGGAATTCACACTGCTCACACTGTGCCTGGATCACTCACCAGGCACTGCCACAGGCTTTTTTTTATGCTGAGTGAGGGTTTGTGGTAATTTCAGGGCTGATACCAGCTGTGCTTCATAGCAAGAATCGGCATATAATTCTCCATCCAGCCCACATGGCTGATTATGTGTGATCAGAGCATTGCATTGCTGTGACCATGCAATGAAAAATACAGGGTTGGGAAAGCTTCCCTGTCCCTTAGAAGTTACAAGCAGCAGAGGGGCAAATGCTCAACATAAAACTGACGTTAATGGGAAGATTTTATAGATCAGTCTACACTGTATTTAATGAAAACAGCCGCAAGCATTAAGCACTTAGGTGTAAATTGGATTAACAGGAAACAATTTCATTTAAAAAACAAACACACACAAGAATCCTGTATTAAAGTCAAGACTGCAGTGGGTGTATTGAAATACGGGAGATCCACCAAGATCGATTATTTCCTACAAGCATTTCCACCCGGCATTTCCCAAGCAAGGATGTAATATGTAAAAGAAAGAAAGAAAGAAAGCCAGCTCCAAACAGCCTCCCTGCTACCCTCGGGGGGGGCACAAAGGCAGGGCAGGGAAAAACCCGCAGCTCTCACTGAATAGGGCAGGAGCAGGAGTCCAATCTCGTTTCATTGATCCTAGGAGCAAACCTCAGAAACAGGAACAGACGGCGGCTCCGCAGCGCTGTTTTCTTCCCAGGACCGTCTCCCCTCTCCGAGCACACCGTGACCTCTTCCCAAACTCTCACCCGCATCGTTCAGACGCCGCAGTGCTGCTGTCAGCCTGCAAGGAGCTGCTTCGCTCTGTCCCTTTCCATCCTCTGCCTCAATCTCAGCCCGTGTTGGTACCCAAACACCCCCGTTCTCTGCAGGGCTCGGTGCGCACCGTGCAACAACCCGCTCGGGACTGCGACTTCCCCGGGGTCGGACGGTTCGTGTTTTGCATGGTTTTGTCGCTGACGTTATTAGCAAGTAGTGGATTTGGTTTTAAACGTGATTTGATTTCAAAGCCTGATTATAAAGTTTAGTCAAGAGCGAGGAAGACAGAGGAGGGTTTGGGATCAGGACGTTTTCCTTTGATCCGCCCAAGCACGTTGAGAAGTGCGCACCCCGACCCTACCAAGGAGACAAGCACCGACTTTGGGGCTCTGGGTGCAGCGGGACACACGGAACTACCCGGCATCCGACAACACACCCGGGCCGTGCTGGGGCTGACAGCAGATCTCCCAGCACCTGCACTACTTGCAACGGGGCGGTGTGAACAGCCAAAGGACAAAGCTGCCTTTGCGTGTGAGCGCCCCGAAACTCCCTCTGTCTTTTTGCTCTGCGTTCTTGCCCCATCCGAATATTTTTCTATGCCTTTCTCATGGCCATCAGTGTCTCCATTAGCAGCAACAACAGCGAACGAACGGTTCTTTGCACCAGGAACATGACACAGATGTACAGAAACGGATTTTTTTCCTCTCTCCTTTTTCATTCAGATGCAATTTCGTAAATGATTCCCTTCATCCCCTTCCTCCTCAGTTCTTTCCCACTAACCTGAAGGGGTTTCCCTTGCGCGTCTCCAAGCACTTGGTGGGTGAACGCACCCGGACGCAGCCGAAGCTTGAAGGGCTGCGGGGGAAAGCGCTCGGGTGGAGCTCCTGCATCGTTCTAAGTGTGACGGAGACGAGCGGCACCGCGGTGTAAATAGGAATGAAAACGGCCATCCTGAATTATTTCTAAATCCGAGGCAAAGGACGCCGAGCTGTTTTGCGCACCGAAGGCTGAGTGTTATTTTTTCCCCCTCCTTTATTATTTTACACGTAGAAAACACCAAAGGAAATCCACCGTAAGGAAGGAGGCACGCAGGTGCCAGCCGTCTATATTCCGTAGATTAATAAGGGTTATTTTTCCCTCACAAACCCGCACGTCCTCTGATCCAAAATACACCAAAAAACCGCATCTACTTCTCGTTAAGATAGAAAAGATTAACAAATAAGTAGTAAGGAGAGAACCTCCGCCCCGGGGCAGCCCCAGCCCTGCCCGACACACGCGGAGCCCCCACCGTGCCTCGACGCAGCTCATCCTAGGGAATATTAAAGAATAAATCTTTGGTTACCTGGGAATTAAACCCGTTTCCTGGGAAAGGCGAAATGGGCGCTGATGGCGGCTGCAAAGCGGAGCTCAGAGGCTGTTGCAGGAGGAGAGGAAACGGAAGCGAAGCTGCGAGTGGGTTTCGTGCAAGGAAAGCCCGCAGGTGTCTCACCTGGAATCGCAGCTGCAAACAGCCGGGGCGGTTCGCTCCGGGCAGCCCTGCGGGTTGGGGTTATTCCTGCAGCTCCCCTTCCCCAGATGGGAATGAGCTGAACGGTACACCTACACCCCCACCCCACCGGCCGCTCTCAGCACAGCCTTTTCCCTGGCAGCTCAGTAACCACACCACGCAGCCACGGAACACCTTTATTTAAAACCGAGGGGACTTTGGGGAACGGAGAAAAGTCCGATGTTTCAAAGGGAAAGGGGGGAAACTTACAGGAAACTGCTCGTCAGTTGGTTTGGTTTTATTTTTTTGGCTCTTCCCACGCTGGATTTCCAAGCAAAGTTCAGGCTTGGGATGACGCCAAAGGGGCGAAGGGAGGTTCTGTTCCCCTCCGTACCGACCCCAAACCTCGGCACGCCGGCAGCACGCGGGGCTGGGGGCAGAGCTGCGGGGCTGCGCAACGCCGCCCTAAGAGCTCCTAAAGGCGGTGTGGGGCGGCGAGGATATCCCCCTCCTCCAGGATGTCCACCTCGTCCTCGGGGTCCTGCAGCAGGAAGGGGCCAGGGGGGCCTTTTCGGGGCTCGGCTGCGGCCGGCTCGGGGAGCTCAGGCTCGGGGGAGCTCTGCTCACGGTTCTCCTCGTGCTTGGGATCGTCCTGGCTTTTCCTCAGCTGTTTTTTGTGTTTCATCCGCCGGTTCTGAAACCAGGTTTTCACCTGGGGGAGAACACGAGGAGAAAAATAATAATAATATAAAAAGAAAGAAAGAAAAACGTATAGCGAAGAGAGGGGAGGCTGCACGGAGCCCTACGGCCCCGTACCTGCGTCTCGGAGAGGCTGAGCGCCGTGGCCAATTCTACCCGCTCTGGCGTAGAGAGATAGCGCTGGATCTCGAAACGCTTCTCCAAACCGGAGAGCTGAGAGTCGGAGAAGACGGTGCGGGCTTTGCGGCGGCGGCAGTGCTTCCCGGGCAGCTCGGCGTGAGCGTGATGCGGGAACAGCGCCGGCACCGGCACTCCTGCGGGGACACACGGTGGGGACCCGGGCTGCGGCCAACCGGAGCCGGGCAGCAACGGCACTGAGTGGCCTTTCCCAGTGCCTTTACCCCACTGGATATATATGAGTTATTTTTTGTATTCTTTATTTTCTCGTTTATTTCCTTTTCGAAGTCGTTTCGCTTCTTTTTATTATTATCCTCTATTTTTTTTAAATTAATTTATAATACCTTTTCGCTTTATTTTTATTTTGCTTTGTTTCTATTCTATTCTCTCTTATTTTTTTCTCTCTGAAAGCCCCCCCAGCCCAGCTCAGCCCATCAGGTGCGGCTCAGCCAAGCTCGGAAAGGGAGCGATCAACCTCCGAGCAATTAAAATCCAACGAATTGCACCTAGGAAAAACGGGGCAGACGGGAGAAAAGCCGAGGGAGGTGCGGGAAGGGGAGAGCGGCCACAAGGACAGAAACTTCGGCCTTCAGAAGAGAAACTTTGGAGGAAGCGGCCCTGGGAAGGGTTCGGGGGGACGGACGGGCGCGGAGAGTCTTCCCCCGTCCCGGAAGGGTCCGGCACGACCCCGGCACTGCTGGTGGAAGTGGAAAAGCGGAGCTCGGTCCCATTCCGGAGCCATAATGCTCTCGGTTTAAATATAAAAAACAGTTCAAAACGAAATAAACGGGCAGAGAGGGAGAGGGAAACCCTGGGGTCTCTGGGCTCAAGATCTCGTCTGGTCGAGATCTCCGATCCCCGCTGATGAAGCCGAGGGCTCGGCGAGGCAGGGAATGCAGCCCCAAAACACAAACCCGCTCCCCGCGGAGCCCCGCACTTACCCGAGGTGGTGAGGAAGTAGGGGTGGTGATGGTGGTGCTCCGGTTTGTGCAGGGCCGGGTGCGGGTGTGGAGCCAGCAGCGTCGGGGCGGGCATCAGGGGGTACCCATAGTCCAAGAGCGGGACGCGGGAGGCCAAGGAGCCGGCGAAGTGCTCGGGGGGCACCTCCCGCAGGGGCTTGGGCTTGTGCAGCAGGATGTCCTCGATGAAGAAGGAGGTGGGTCGGGGCGCGGGGACCGGGTGAACCGGAGAGGTGAAGTTGAGGTTCATCTCGGAGAGCCCCGCGTCGGATTGCGGGGAACGGAGAGAACGGGGATGGGGGCTGGAGGAGAAAGTGCGGCCGGCTGCGCGTCCCGAGCGAGGAGACGGAAAGGGAAATAAGAGGAACGATAAACAAGAGTGATAATAAATACTAAAGCAATATTAACAGTAAGAAGGGACATAAAAAAAACCGATTCCCCCAAGCCGAAGGGATAACGGGGAGAGACGCGAAGCTGCGGGATGCGCGGGGCGATGCGCGGCTTTGAGGTGCGGGGTCGGGAGCGCTCCGAGAGCCAATGGCGAACGGGCGGGTGGGGGCGGCGCGGAGGGGATGCGGAGCCGCTCCGCTTCCGCGTAGCTTCCCCCACCCTCAGCCCCTTCCCCAGCTCGGGGCCGGGAGCCGCTTCCAAAAGGTTTTGTTCTTCGTTTGTCTTTAAACGCCAAAACTTGGGGAGGGGGGATATAATAAATGAGTTGCGCTTTCCCGACCTGTGCCCTTCTCCGCTCTTAACCGGTCCCCACGCACACACCGGGTGCTGTTCTACTTCTTACCCCAGCGGGTTTTGTTCCCATCCATTCCCCACTCCGTGTTCTGCCAACATAACCCCCCCCTCCCTCCCCTCCTCCGCCTCCCCCTCCGGTCTTTCCTCTGTGTTTTTTTTCCCCCCCCCTAATCTGTAACATTCATTTCCCCGGAGTCAATTTGCTAAAATGAGGGTGATACACCACATCATAGCCGAGATAATTTCGCTTCGCATCTCAGAAAATTGCTCTAATTATTGATGTTAAACTCGGGGAAATTAAAAGAAGGCACTTCTCCTTCATCTCCCGATTTTAAGCTCTAATTTGTTGAAATCGAGTTGTCATCACAATTCCAATCACTACCGTTAATAGTAAAAGTGTTCTAATAGAGCCAGAATTCGCGCAACCCATGCTATTAGATAATTAAGAAAGATGTTAGAAAGGCAAGTGCTAATCCTTGGGCACACGGACAGCGTTTCCATCTGATCCAGCAGGTAGAACAAATTAATTACCAGAATCAATTAGTCCTAAAAGTACAGTTCTCCAGGAAGTGTAAGCCACGTCTTCCATATGGATGAGCTGGTAAATGGTAAATAGATGAGGGAAAGGGGAAAAAAAGAGCCTTTAAAAGAACAGAAAAGGAGCTGGTCGGGTGTCAAAGAGGCTGCAAAGAGAAGAGCCCGACTTCTCCAGCGCTGCCGTCTGCGCTCTGCGGCTACAAGGTTGGAAGTGAGCGGGTGCGGAGCTGTGCGCAAGGACGGCACTGCGGGGGTGCGGGCAGCCCCCGGCCCCGACCCGCTTCTTTCCTTAAGAAAACAGCTCTTAGAGTGCCGCGGAAGCGGTTAAAATAGGGATGGATCTCGGTGATCTTAAAGGTCCCTTCCAACCCAAAGCATTCTGCGATTCTATACGGACGCAGCATCGGTTGGTTGCGCTCGGCCAAAGCTCACACACGTGGGGCTGCCGGAGGGTCTGTGTGCTGCCTGCTGCACCTATAGGTGGGATTTCTGCCGTGCAGACAAGCAATACGTGCACCAACCACACACACATTGTGCTATGTGGGCACTGCCCGAGGCACGGTGCTCTCATCACACACTTGTGAGTTATCTGTGCACGTTTATATGCATATACACACACACATATATATAGGAACCTGCAGCAGTGCTGGGAGGGGGCTGAGCTGGAGGCTGCGCTCCTCCCACCACGGAGCTGCCAAGGGGGAAAATAAAACCAAAACTGCTGCAGCATCCCTTCCATTGCCCATCCCCACATCAGGCCCCGCTTTCAGCTGGAAAGTTGAAAATAGAACCAGCTGACAACTTTCTCCCAGGAGCAAATGAGTAAGGAAACAAATTATTAGCAGGGAGGAAAGGGCCACATGGCCAAGTTGTTGGTGCAGGGAGGGCAGCCAGGGGGTGGGTAAGCTGCTTGCCTGCCCATTTCATCAGCTGGGATTGCTTCTCTGCAATGGCTGGGGATTAAAGGTGTGGTACTTGGGCCAGATTTGGTCTCAGATTTAGGCTCCCTATAGGGCTAACTCCAAAACCAAAGGCAGCAATGCTCTGGCTGTGGGAAAGCTCCCCCAGAGAAGGGAACCTCTCTGCGCTGCATTCCCCACCATCCAGGATTTTCTAATTAATTTTGTGACTTTCTATGCCAGATGCATGTGCTGGGCATCTCCCACCCTCAGCAGGTGCTGGTGACAGGGTGGGCTCTTTGCTCCTGTTTTTCCCTTTTTGTTCCATTTTTACAGCAGGGCTTTCCCAGACCAACATCCCCAGCCCTGGGACCAGTCCCACAATCCCAGTTAGTCCTGCTTTGCTCACTGCCTGCTTCCCTTTCTATGGAGGGGGACCAGGATTGCTTCTCAATGCCGCATCTTCGCATCCCCTGCAAGTACCAGGAGGTGTGAGCAGCATCCCAGCCTGCAACCTGAAACAATTCACATCTCCTCCAAAGGCACAGCTCTGTGAGAGCAAACAGCCGTGCTACTCTGGAGCTGGTTTGTTCTTTCTACAACAAGATCAAACTATTTCTGCAGGCTTCAAGAGTTTCATGCCTTTCTAATAGTGACACACACATACTCCCCCCACCACACAGTATACGTATACAAACAGACATGATTTAATATGTTGTACTCAAGGGCTGTGCCTACACAGATGGCAGTTGCCATTATTTGAGCTCTTAAGATCATTTGAAGATGCTGTGGGGAAAGTTTTGCATAGGAAACACACATTTATTTGACCAATGGGATCATGTGAAAGGTTGGTGTAGCAGTGCCAATGTTAGCTTTATTTTGGTAGGCTGCATTAGGGATAAATGTGGTGCAGCTTAAAAATACACACACTTACCTTCCTGATGCTCTTGAAGAGGCAGCGCAGCCTGGGAGCCCGGCCTTTTCATGCCTTTCAAGACAAATCCACTCAAAAAGGAAAGGTTAAATTAAAAACAGACAGCCTTGATATGCTCAAAACGGGAGCCTGGCTGCAGGGAAGAGGTCTGAAGAGCTCAGTTTGAGCAGCCACAGACATAACATGCAGAGGGCTTTGAACACAGAGCGTGGCTTAATGGAGGATGTTCTGTGAGCTGTGCTGCAGGCAAAGCCTCCCCACTCTGAGGGCAAAGCCTCAGGCCTTGGGACAACGTGGCTGCAACCACACAGAGCCCACCTTCATCCCAGCCTGCAGCTCTCCAAACCAACATCATGGTAATTCCAGGGCTGCAGCTCTAGGAAAGCAACACAAGGCTGCTGGTGCAAGGTGACAGCGGTGAAAAGCAGCTGAGGTTTCTATCACCCCCAATAACTCCCAGAAGTGTGGGGATGAGAAAGGAAATGACGCCACTTGTGGGCAGAACTTGTTTTAGACAGTTGTGATTTCCACACGCAGCACCCAGACCCAAATATTCACGCATGGTCTCAGCGGTTCTGTTCCTAAATCCAGTTTTGCCTTCGTGCTGAAAACCCGCCTCGTCTGATAGTCCTGACTAACTCCTCAATGCAGAGTACATGCATCCAAAGAAGGAAAACATTAACACTGACAGACAAGGTCTGAATGCCTGACCCAAAACTGTGGCTCTTACTAAGAGCCTGAATCTGTGCAATCTGTTCAGTGATCTCAAACTCGGATGCAGCTTCAGCTGCGTATCTGCGCTACTCTGAAACACAGCAAGACGGTTCTTTTCTTTCTTCTTTTTGTTGTTTTCTTGTTTCCCCTCCCCTTTCTCTTTTCCTTTCAAGGGTCAGAAATTGGGAGGGAGGCTCGGATGTTTCCCTGGGACCTGCTCTCAATTAGTGTTCTCTTCATTGGGTTACACAGTAATTCTCCCTCGTGTGGCCAACCCATGGGCATCGCTCGCTCCCTCGAGACCAAGGTGATTATTTCATCCAACACCATCTGTCCTTTGGGATCTCAGCTAATCCTTTGCTCTCAAAAAAGAAGTCCATTCCCGACGCTGTTGCCTTTAGCACATTCATGCTCATTCGCCTTCTTTCATTCCAGCTGTTTAACAATCATGGGCACGACGCAACGTTTTCATTCACTCTTTTGCACTGACAATTCAGAACCTCCCCTTGTCTCTCTCATTTCATGGCATATGAACTGTGCACATCCTTGCTTTTACCCTAATCCTCCTTCTCCCTTTCTTCCCCATTCAACCTTTATTTCACTCCTTTGTATTCCTACTGTTCTTCGTGTTTTCTTTCCTACCATTATTTGCCAGACTGTTGCTCCAAGTCCCTCACAAAAACCCCTAATGCTTTTCCTACTCAAAGGAGCAGTTTAAAGATGCAGTCCTGAGCCTGATGCCAGGCTGGTATAAGCCAGGAGTCACAGTGAGAAACAGCACATGGAGCAAAACGATGCAAATACCTGCATTCTTTCCATTTCCACTCTTTGATTTCCAACTGCAAAGCGTCTCCTTCTGAAGTCTTACAAATAAGAAGCACACGAATGGTGCACCTCGAGGTCAGAGGAAGCTATTGGGTCACCCAGCCTGGCACACAGCTCCCGAATCACACACATGAATCTCCTCACCAAACACCACCCCAACAGCTGGTGGGATAAAGACGCTGGTTGTCTAACTCTTAAAACAACGCTTGATCCATCCTGATCTGCAGACAGCAAACACTTGCATGGAAACAGAGTGAACAAGCATCCCCAGCAAGCCTCTCCACTCCTATGCCTTTATATCCTGCCTAGCTCCATTGACAATCTACACACAGCACTAAGCTTTCATAGCCTTCACTTACAAGATCCAGCTCTTCCAAGCAGCAGAGCTTACAGACCACGTAGGACAAGTCTCAGCATGACGGCTTTGTTTTTCCTGCTGGTTGAGCAAAATGCAGACAAAAGCCACATCCTTCACCCCCCCCATCACACTGCGTGTGTAACCAGCACAGCCACAGTCACAAACCCACTCTGCTCCAGCAGATCATTTCACTAAGAGAAAAGAAACCGTTTCGCTTTGCGAGATAATTAAACCTTTTCCTTTCATGTTTGCTCCGACCAGATTGCGAAACTAGTTGGGCCTAGTTTACAAAAAAAAGATAACCTTTTTGATGTGCGGAGGAAGAGATTGGTTCCATTACTTGCATTAGTCAGAGCTGTCCGTGCTGTGGCCTTCAGAATAAAGGGAGAAATGTACTTTAGAGAGATCTGAGTAACACACTTTACTCAAAACATTTTTGTATTATATTGCTTCTTGACTGTTTCAGCTTACTCTGTATCTGTGCACTTTATTTTAAGCACTCCAGAAGTGGATGACAGGTCTGGGGTAGAAAAGATAGAATCCAGACAGTGTCCTGCAAATGCATCTTCAAATAATGCTTTAAAACTGAAAATCACATTTGAAATGGCATTTTCTGCATTTCCAAGGATGAAGTCTTCAAATGGCAATGGATGGAATATAACATTGCCTGACGCTAAAAACGCTTTCCATGTTTGCCAACGTTATTTTCAGCTGCAAATGCTAAAATGCTCCTGATCACCTGGAACAAGAAGTGATGCAGATGGGTGTCCTGTAATGCATAACTTATAGTTAATAGTTGCACTGTTTTTCCGTGCTTCAAAGATGCTTCCTATTTATTTAGCTTGGCAATACTAGATTCAGCTCAGCTCTGCCTCATTCTGGTATTTTAATATGATTTCCTTCTAAAAAGAACGAATTGCAAGTCCCCATCCATGTCTCCTCTCTCAGTCTATTGCAGGAACGTTTTAATAGCTGGCTTCAGTCAGAACAGTTGGACAACCAGCAGCCCTGAATGCAGACTTGTCTAAAATGTCTGAAAACCAGGTGGTGGAATGGAGGAGAGCAGCATTGCTAGCACTGCATGGGCTTCATTCCCTAACCCAAAGGACAGCACTGATCTCAGGGTCTCCTGAATGCTAGCAGTGCTGGAGCATCATCCTCCATCAGCCCTTAAAGCACGCAGGTACTCCTATACGTACCTGTGTACCTATAGGACAAATTTAACCAGGTCCCAGGATCAGTTTTGCTTCTTGCTCATATGCTCATAAGCTAAAGAATCCCATAGACAGGCTGAACATATTCCTGCTAACCCATGGAAAACTGCACAAACTTAGAACCGTGCTACGATAGCTCACATACAGGATGCACGAGTTTGATTTGTTGCATCCATCAGCTTACAGCCGCCTTGGCGAATTAGTTATTATAGAAGGAAAATTAAACCTTAACGTCCAACAGGTCAGGAGCCATAAGCTTGAATGGAGGAAAACAGCATCTCACACAGAACATCCTCAAAGCTAAGGGGGCATTTCAGGAGGTTATAAGCTCGTATGTCCTTCTAACGGGGTCCCAGCTAAGAGGTGTGTGTGTGTACTCCTGTGTGTGCATCTCTGTGCTTTTCAGTCCAACTGAGATCAGCACTTGAGGTTCAAAATAAGTACAAAAAGGAGGATTTTCCAGTTTGTATCCTCTGGCAAATGCAATTTCCCTCCCAACACACATTAAATTCATTTAGCCTAGTGCATTTTTAATAGACATTATTCATCTATTACCTTAATGAGCTTGTGGTGAAAGCATATTGCCTCCCAATTTTAACAAAAGCAGTCTAATATTGCTGCAGCTTTTTCCCCTTTTGCCTTCTAAGGCAGCAGCACGGAGAGGGGAAGAAAAAAAGCTATAGAAACGGATAAGGTTTTTATTCTGTGTCACAACACTACATTAAGAATAAAACCTTCCACTTAAACACTTAAATGAAAACATCGAGAAACTAATTTACCATTTGTAACCACATGATTTAAGTAGGAGCAGCTTTAATTTTCTTCCCATTTTCCTCATATTCAATGTGAGCCCACATTAGATTTCACTGGCTCAAATCACAACACTTAAAGCCACTTTCATTTTCTTTCTGATTAAATAATTGAAATTCCTGTCACTGCCTGCACTTTACTAGCACACAAATTTTATGTGTAAAGATAAATACTCTTTCTTTCTCCCTTCTCTGCCCGTAGGATTTTTTTTCCCCTCCTCCCCAGTTTAATCTTAAAAGCAGGCAAGGTTTACTTTATTGATGGTTCCACAAAATGGATCAGTACTCCATTCACCTATTTCATGGAATTACACCGCTCCCATTAAGTGATTGTTTGGAGAAATTATGGAAAGCCATCTTCTCTAATTTAGCTGCCGTCGTCGTGAGGTTATATTGCCATCCAAGCCGAAAAGGACAGGAGGCCGAGCTACCCGTGTGCCTCCTCTCCTGTACACATCCATTGATGGCAGGAGCCTTGATTTTTATTGTAGTATTTGTTTCAATTAAGGTAACAAGTTTTATTCATGCTCCCTAATCAGACAGCGAGGCTTGGAGGGACCTCCAGCACTGATGGGCCTGGGCTGCTCCTGGCTCTGCTGTTGGGTGGTCACAGCAAGGCTGGCTTCTTCCCTCTGCTTTTCACCTCCAGTGGTGGTGAGGAGCCTCTGGGCCATCCCTTGATGGGCACCTTGGCCCAGATCTGAGCTGTGATGGATCCTGCTGGGCCACGGCCTTGGGTGCTGTGGTTGCTCTGGCTCCGAATGCAGCTTAGTGCAGGAGATTCAATGCATGGTAATGGGTATTGCCTGGAGGTCAGCAAAGTGAACTTGGAGAGACTGGAGCCCCTGGCGTTGGGTCTGCTCACCCACAGCCATTGCAAGGCCATGAGAGATGCTGCACAGGAGCGAGGACTTGTGATGGCAGACAGGACACATAGGCACATATCAGCCTTCCAGGAACAACCTGCTTCCACAACAAACACACATCGTGTTTCCCAGCAAGAACCATTCTACCATTTCATTGCTATGAGTTCTCTCCTTATCCTACACTGATTTTCCCTAGGGGATGCTTACAAAGTATAGAGACCCTTAAAGCATCACATAGGAGAAGCAGCAACCCGGAGTCATGTGGAGCAGGAAGATTTCTCCCTCTTCTGCAGCAGTAAAAACAAGGGCACAGTGTGTTGCCTCTTGCATAAGCTTTGCACTGATATGAAACAACGCAGAACATAGACAGGTATGGCCCTGAAATGGAAACAGACCCTGTGGATGTGTCTGCTGTTACCCAGCACAACGCAAGCTGTTTTTTGCCACCCGCATTTGCAAGCAGGTTAGGTCCAAAAGTTAGAGGCCTCTCTGTGAACAAGGTCAGCCCCAGCTCTTAGTTCTGAAAGGAGAACCGAGAAACAGAAGAAAAACATCTTTGTTATCACCCCTCCTTCTCCCTCCAACTATTCACCCTAGAGGACATTGTTGCCGTATAATAACTGGCCATGTCAGAATCAATTAGGCAACTCATAATAAAGCAGATGCTACTATTGTGAAGATGATGCAGTGAAAGTATGGGGATAGGAAGGTCCTCAGCACAGCCCAGGCTAAGCAGATATGATGCTAATTGAATTCTTGCTGGCAATTTTTCACCCCTAAGTGAACAAGAAAGAGAGGAATCTTCGAGTCTCATCTGTTTAGCTTGCGAACAGGGAAGCGTTTTTGAGCCAGTAAATGAGCAACCTAATCCACAGAGATGCCAGCAGGAGGGGTTTCTTTCACAACAGTACCACCCCAAAACCGTGTGCTGCTAAACCCGCAGCCAGAAACTTGCCAAGTTTCTCTCTTTTTCCTCCCAAAGACTGCAAGGAAGAGGGAAACCCAACCTGGAGCCCCACTGCAGAGATCCCTGAGCCCAGAACAGAGATGCCCAGAGCTTCAGGAGCCAGCTGGCAAGTGGAACCTTCCCAACCCAGAGGTGAAGGTTCCTCAGTGTTAGTGTGGACTGAAACATATATTTCATGGTTAAACCTGCTGGGTGTTAGGGGTTTTTTTGGGCTAACATCCTTGTCATTTAATGCTCCTGACACAAAAGGAGTGATTTCTCCACCTCATAGTTATCAGTGAGCAATTAAGCCTCTTCTAGTAACTCTGTGCTGAGGAGGCCTTTTAAATTAAAATGTTTTCTATATGATTTTGTTAGCTGCTAAATGAAGATAGGGAAAAACAGGCTAATTACAGCTACCCTAATTAAGCTCCTACAATAACCCATAATTACACCATATTTATCACCTTTGTGTCGGACTCCTTAACCTGTTGTGGTTTGTAATCATCATGTCTGCATCGGGGGCTGCAAGCTAACATCTCTTCGGCCTGGCCAGATTATTCATTGAAAGTATGGAAACAAACTCTCTGTTTGTGAAACTGTAATTAGGGTAATTTATGAGGCTACCCTATTAACGGCAAAGCCAGGTTAGGGAGTTGGGCTGGGTGTTAGCACACAAAGTGACTCTAAGTGTACTTTAATCAAGGGACAGTGCAGCGTTAACTCCTTAGCAGTGCCAACAAATGGGCTTTGAGGAGGCAGAGCAGGATCAGACCCAGCCCTGAGGCTGACCCGTTCCTGAAGCAGCTGCACACAAAGCTCCTCCTGCCTCAGTTTCCCCACCTGCCTGGCAGTGCTCTGGGACTGAGGCATTGCCCACAGCAACCAACACAGCCCACCCAGAGGGAAGCAAAAGCTCAGCTTACAGCTGCTCCAGGTCTCCTCTTGCATCCCTTCATCCTTGGGCTGGGATTGAGCATCATGAGTCAGGAAGGGCGCACCCAAGAAAGCCACAAACCCACTGGCATCCTCCAAAGGGACTGGATGGGGTGAGCTGGACACGGGTTCAGCATCTCATCTCACAGCGGGGCTGGTGCCACTTTTCCAACTTTTCCCTTCTGCTTACAGCCTGCCCTGCCTCAAAGCACCGTCACCACTGCGGCTGTGTGTGCTCTGCAGCTGACAACCCGACTTTTCGGCTTCTTTGCTGTGACAAGAGAACAGCAGACAGAAGCAGCCCTTAAGCACACACCGGCCCAGAAGGGATGCTGTGAGCAGGGCAGAGCCGGGCTGGGCTCCCTCTTGTGGCCCCGCAGCGAAAGGTGCAGGGCTGTAGGGCTGTGCTGAGCTCCGGAGTGACTCCGCTTTCACCCCAATGACTCCCCTCAGACAGAGCCTCCTTCCCCCGGGTGAGGCTCCTTTGCTGCCTCAAGCTTCCCAGAGAAGTGGGCTGCGATCTCTGCATCCCTTACCCTGACATTTCTCTTCCTCCTGGGTAATTTCTATGCTCTTTCAGCCTTATTTATGTCACCAAGCTGCGGAGACTTCAGTGGAAGCCAATCAATGCCGCAGTGTTTATGGGTGGTGAAGTTCATCATAAAGAAATGAAACAGCCCCCCAAAACAGAAGGGCATAATCTCTGCACTGAACAACACTGCCTTTGTGGAGGTACCCGGAGGAAGAAAAAGAGAAATGTGTTAAACCTTGTCATTTTGCTGTTGTGAACTAAAGGGCAGCCAGCACTGCCCACGAGGCCATTCAGCGCTGATTTATTGCTTGAGACCACAGAGACAAAATCAAGCCATTCCAACCTTTTAAAAGCTTTCTTGCAGCAAACTAAAAATATCCATTGCTGACAGATGCGGGCTGTCAATAAGGAACTTAAGAACTCAGTATGAAGAGTGGAAAGAGTGCAAAGTCTTGATAAACATCTCAAATTGGGTCTTACTCAGTGGGAAACGAGTAGTTTGTCGTGGTAATTGTAAAGGGCATTTTACATCGAATCAATTAAATGAAAATCTTTTAAAGCCCCTTTTTGAAAAGAGAGACCTTTTAAAGTTAACAGGTGATTTTAATTGGAACCATGGGACTGGCATCACGGGAGGTGGGTTGGGTCTTTTTGTTGAGCTGCTTCTTTTTGGATGCATTCAATACAGGGAAAAATCGATCCACTTCCATCAGCATTTGAACTCCCAGAGTCTTGCAAGTTGAACTGTGAAGCTAAGCAAGAATTACAGTTTGCTCCTGCTTTGCCAGGGGTTTTTCTTGGCTGTTAGATACGCTTCCATCATCGCTCCTTCATTGTGGAAGATGCAGGAGAATTTCTCAAGGCTGCGGTTGCCTTTGGGTAAGTATTCTTAGTCAGAATCACAGCCATTAACTGCTATAGGAGTAGCATGCATTCTTAGAGAGAACTTACCTTGAGAGAAGGTGTCACGCATCCCAGCATTCAATCATTAGCAGTGATTGCAGCATTTTGCTGCTAGGCTCCTTTTCTTCCTGCTTTGCAACCACAAAACCTGCCCTGCAGAGCTGCAAGCAAGAGGCAATGGGCTCTGAGCCCATGGGAGCAGCACCCTGAGCAAAACCTCCTGCAATGGCATCTAAAGAAGCAGTGAATTCCTCCAGCTCTCTTTGCTCTGCAGTTCACACGCTTGAGCTCCACCTGCCCTGCAAAGCTCCAGGTGCCCCAGATGAAGAATTGATCCTTTGGTGGAGTCAGGGAGGCAATCACATCAACCTGTGGGTCCTTTTCCTCACATGTTGTCTGGGAGCTTCAGCCTTAAAGTGCACTTCCCAAAAGTCCAAGGGAAACATCCCATGTATCTGATGGGATCAGGGTGAAGCTTTTAGGTGGGGGGGCGGCGTGAAAGTTGGTCGCATGAAAACTCATATTTAACAAAACCAACCCAGAATCTGTTGGCGCTTCCTCTTGCTGGATCTGAGCAGCTACTGCCCATGGATTTGAGCACAGCTGTTCGTTAACCAGCACTACAAGCTGCCTCTGCAGCTGGGGGGACCTGACACAGAGAGCTCTGCTCCACTTACAGCTCTGCTGGCCCAAGGACGCCAAAGGGAAGGGGTTTGCTCCCAGCTCTGGGGAGAAGCAATGTATCAGAGGAGATACATGGCACTGGGAATACATGGAAGGGCAGAGCAAATGCAGCTTGGGGTGATGTATTGGGCTATCAGCAAGGAAAACGGTGTCTCCTAAAGCAACCCCCCCCAGCAGCACATCCCCACTTCCTCTGTGGAATTGCTGTGCTGCTGCCTGGTGCTGTGTGATTACTGTGCTGGGTGTGAAGTTACAGAGCGGGGACCCAATCGCCAGCTCGGCTGCGGTGCTGCTCCAGCCCTATCTGCAGGGGTGAGCGTTCTGCATTTTCCTTCATGCCTGCAACAATCTCGACAAATAGGCTTTTAAATTAAGCAGTGATTTGGAATATAAGTGAGTGCATTTAAGCCGCTAAGAGACGGAAAGATCCTAATGGCTGAAATATTTGTCATATCACAAATAAACTGGCTGTATCGGGAGCTACTAATATAACTAATTTTTACCAAATCCTTCACTGCTCTGTGATAGAAAATGAGGTCAGCATAGGTTGAGGCAACACAAAATGAGCAGCTGCTAGAAGGCAGCACAGAATACTGATAAAGGACTCTGCAGGAACTGTGTCTGCTGCCCACAGAAAAAAGGAATCTGTTTGTTCAAATTAAGGCATAGCTTTTCCAGAGCTTTTAATGATAGGATGCCAACGAACACAAGCTCTCAATGGATCCGGAATACAAATGCATACCAAGAGCCTCCACACCTCCCTGTCCACATAGAGCAACTTTCCCTTGGCTTTTCCATGCTTTAACCATGAGGGGTGGGCGACTTCTGAGGGCATTTGGGTGTGAGAGGACAGGGCTGTGCCTGCAGCAGTGATGGGATCTCTGAACCAAAGCCCGGAGCTGCCTGTTCTCATTGTTATCTTACAGATAACTGAGGATATCACAGCCAGGAATGGGTTGAGTTTGTCCCATCGTGATGTTAAGGCTGCCTCAAGTGCTTGGGGCCAAGTGGGACGCAGCCACATTCCAGGTACATGAGGAAAACAACATCATTGTACTCACTCTCATTAAAAGAATGTTAGGGAAGGAGAACGTTCCCCTTATGTTACAGACAGTAAATCTGATTAACAGGAGGATTTTGGTTTCCAGAATCGACACAAACCTGAAATGAGTTCCATTCAAGTGAGGGGGAAACTGAGGCACAATTCATCCCCTACTAAGAAGGAGAGTGAGGGTGCTCATGCCCTTCCCCATCAGCAGCACTCTACCACGGTACAGTCAGCTCATAGAGGGGTCCAGGGTGTCCAGCTGTGCTTTGGGGTGATGCTCCTGGTTTACCCACTGCAGCCCCACACTCAGCCCCATCTGCCTGGGTTGTGCAGCAGCCTCTGAGTGTGGCTCTCCTGGGATCGATAGCCAAGAGCCTCGGCAGGGCAATGGGGACCACTTGGGAACATCAGACAATTTAGTTAAAATAAGATCAACATAGATTAACAATAAAACTTAAAGCACGCGGCACTTGCCAAATGGAACGGTAGAAGGGTTCATATTTGATAACCATTAAATGGTTTAATGAAATAATTATAACTCAGACTCCTGAGCCCAGCCACAATCGATACCTATGAGCTCTAAGCAACAGCATGACCCAAGTTCTGCCATTTTCACAGTGCTCCCCAGCAGGCAGAGCGTGCGACTATAAATGCGATTGACGGTAAAGTTGCATTAAAACACCCCCATCAAGGGCAATAATAGATTAAAGGCTACAGAGGCACTGCAGTTGGCTGGTCAATACGCTTTATTTTCTGCATCACCCCCAATTTTGCCACCCTCCCGCATACTATTAGTGTGAGTCGATTTGCTGTCAATGGCCAGCACTGGCAAGAGATGCATTAATGCAGGCTCACAAAAGAAGTGTGCATGGCATTATCACTTCACTCGCTTTCAAATTACAGCCTAATGCTGTCTCCAGGCAGCTTGTGACACGTTAACACTATGTGCGATTTGTTGGTATATCGGGCTAAATATTTCATGTCTGAAGATTTCATCTGAGATTTGATGACAGAAATAAAACTACTGCCCGGTGGGAAATGGTTCTGAATAATAGAATTAGGTGTTGTTGGAAAGTCAGCAGCAAAGGGATGGTGATGGTGAGGTGGGAGAGTGGAGGAAGAGCTGAGAAAGTGCATGGGGAGGAGGAAAGCTGCCAGGAAGGCTGATGGGTGCCCATTTTCTACTAACTAAAGGCAGTGTTATTAATATATCCCAGTGAAGGGGCAGAGATTACCAATCAGATTTGCCTGTGCCTTGCTCCAGACCCCAGGCTGTTTAGTTGCATTTAGTTATGCATTAGTTGCATT
Source organism: Excalfactoria chinensis (assembly GCF_039878825.1). NCBI lineage: Eukaryota > Metazoa > Chordata > Aves > Galliformes > Phasianidae > Excalfactoria > Excalfactoria chinensis. Next base: position 3,230,993 of record NC_092845.1, read on the forward strand.
TGACTGCACTGGCAAGTTTCTTAAAGCATTTGAGAACTCTGCATACCTTTAGGAAAGCTCTTTCTTCAGCATTTCAGTTCCAGGCAGACAGACTTAGTACTGGGATACTGCTCCTGAAGCCGAAGGCACAACAAGTGGCCATTCCTTTACAGCATCAAAGCAAAGGTGCTCTGGTTTGATACAGACCATCATGGGTGTAATGCAACCTAATTTTGCCTTTGTCAATGAGGCAGCAATCACAGGAGGTGGCTCATTGTGCCATAGGGGAATCACACAAAGTATCTTGGGGGGCTTCTTTGTTCTTAAACTTGTTACAGTGAGTGCAAAAAGCTCATAGGTCGGCCTCTGTTTGTGTTAATGCACTCGGTCTGCCCACACCTTGGTCCAAGTGACCCCAAGTTTCACCCACAGCCCTTTTTCTCTCTCCCTGCCTCTGTTGCTGTTGCACGCTCTTAATAGGGTACGAATGCCCTAAAGAGATGCTGCTGAGGCCTCTTAAATATAAACACTTTTGGGGATTTGGTTTTAAATCCTGGAAAAGGAGGGATTGTCAGAGATTACACAGGCAGATACTGGCCCCTGGTGGCAGGAGCTCAGCAGGACACTGGGGGTAGGCAGGCTGCAGCCTCCCTCACAGCTGATCTGTGTTGGGCCTCTAACAGGGCTATCAGCCTCCTTCACAGCTTGTTCCTAAGGAAAACCCTAATTCGAACCTGAAGTGCACGTAAGACAGCACTGCTGTTGGATCTCAGTTGTTCCCCTGTATTGAGAAAGCGGCTGATCAGGGAAGAGAGGGAAATGTTACTCAAGAACCTGGTTAAAAACATGATCAGCTCTAAAGGGTGCAGCCCTGAACTCTGCAGTTCAAATACGAGGGTGTATACCAGATCTACAGCCTGTAAGTAACATGCTTTCCTATCACAGCATCTATATGACACCCTTACCCTGCTGATCTGACTCATTAGGCAGCACAAACCCACCTCCCACAAACCCACCCACAGCCTGGGCACCTCCAGGGATGGGGCACTACGGCTCTCTGGGCAGCAGTGCCAGGGCCTCACCACCTTCCACCTAACATCTCACCTCTTCTAGTTTAAACCAACTCACCCTTGTCCTGTCGCTACCAGATGCATTGAGGCAGCACATTTCCTGCTCACAAACTCCCCTCAAGCACCACAAGGTTACAAATGTGCTCTCCTCAGCCTTCCCCAAGCCTAACAAGCACAGCTCTCCCTCATTTCCTTATGGAGGTGCTCCACAACACTGCTTCTCTAGATCTGCTCCATACCCGCCTCATGCTGGGGAACCAAGGCTGGAAGTAACCAAAGCCAGATTAGATAAGGCTTTGGGCAACCTGAATCTACTGGTTGGCAACCAGATTGTTCTGCCCAGCCTGACCCTGGGTGCCACCTACCTGGGAATGCTGTGCCAGTGCTTTACTGCCCTGCTGCAGTAATAAAACCACACCTTCCTCTTTAAATCCAGCCTCTTATTTAAATAACTTCCTCTCATCCCATCATTAACAGACCATGCTGGAGTCTGCTGTTACTTTACTCCCCTTTAAGGTACTGAACAGCTGCCATCAGGCACCAATGTACCTGTGCATATATACAAGCTTTGCTTTAGGAGGAACCAATAGTGAGGTACTACAGCCTTTGAAGCTGGAAGTTCAGCTTGTGTTTACTAGCAGATACTCACATGGCAAATCAACTTACCCCTCCCATGATTATTCAATCTCTAATTTACTGTGCAATCAGAAAGCAGTTTCTCTTCAGAAAGCTGACTGGCTGCTTACCTTTGGCCTTTGCTACTAGAACCAGAAGAGGTTACAGCTCAGCTACTACAGGATCACCTGAAGAAACAGGATTGTATGCACTGTTTTAACACATCGGTCCTTACTACATATAAAGAAACCAACAGAGAAACATTGTGATGCCCATTAAATAGTTTTTATTCTTTAAGACATGAATTGCATTTCCACTTGTTTACAGTACTGTAAAGTGCAATGGTATTCACCTCCCCTCCTGTGCACATGTTCAAGTATCTAAAATGCCCAGAAAATTCATTTTATTTATTCATTTTATTAGTTTATTTTTTTTACAGCAGCTCAGTTATGGAGTTTTAATCTGGCAATATACCCAGATGTGCCTACAGGTTTGGGTCCTTCAATCTAACCCCCAGGCAGGGGGTCCTCCAACACTAACTGCTAGTGGAATGCATTGCCCAGCATCTTTAATCCACCTCCTCGATGGTTGGTCCAGAAGAAGCTCCACCAGAGGGAGGAGCTCCACCACCAGGGAAGCCCCCAGGCATTCCTCCAGGCATCCCACCTGCGCTCTGGTACAGCTTGGTGATGATGGGGTTGCACACCTTCTCCAGCTCTTTCTGCTGGTGCTCAAACTCTTCCTTCTCAGCAGTCTGAAAGAGACAAGCGAGCTCAGCATGTGGTGTTGCCACAACTGGGACAGATGCAGCCTTAACATTAACTGGCACTAGATGGGCTTAATTTAGCTCACAGCCTCACAAACAAGGCTGCCCAACAGTTAGGCCTGTACTAGACTAGAATGAAAATGCTGTGCTTGGTTTAATAAAGGTAGCCTATCTATCAAGCAACTATACAAGGTGACACTTGTCTGTTCACCAGCCCCCAATGAGGAGAGGGAAAAGCTCTGTGCTTGCTAACTGTGGTCGCTCAGACATCCAAGGAAGGTACTTGGACCAACACAAGTCTTTCGACTTCTGGTGGAAACTACGAATGGCAAAGGAATCACTTTCATCACTGCAACCAGTAGCAATCCCTCATTCTGAGCCAGCTTTCAACTTGGAAACAATGCTGGAGATTAACACTGACGCAACACAGAACACCATACCTGATTCTTGTCCAGCCAGTTGATGATTTCATTGCATTTGTCCAGGATTTTCTGTTTGTCCTCATCAGAAATCTTGCCCTGGAGCTTCTCATCTTCAACAGTAGCTTTCATGTTGAATGCATAGGACTCCAGGGAGTTCTTAGAAGACACTTTGTCACGTTGCTTCTCATCTTCTGCCTTGTACTTCTCTGCTTCCTGAACCATCCTCTCAATGTCTTCCTTGCTCAGCCGGCCTGCAGAACACAGAACATCTCATGGTACAACTTCCTGGACAACTGTTTTTAGTGGAGTATTAGCAACCTGCTATAGACACACAGGAATGTACCTTTATCTAAATTAACTGGAATATGAATGCAGGACTGATGATTACCAAGTGCCTTTATCTCAAATGACTTCATAGGCCTTGATAAGCCTAGGAATTGCTTCACTAAAAGCCAAGGCTCACATCTAATCAGAGGACATTACCACCCAGCCTTGGTAAAGCTCAAGAAACAAGTTGGACACTCCCGTTTCCTGAAGGGACATCGCCAAGTGTTCCACCCTCAGAACCACATGGTGTTTACCTTTGTCATTTGTTATCGTGATCTTGTTCTCCTTGCCAGTGCTCTTATCCACAGCAGACACATTCAGGATGCCATTGGCATCAATATCAAAGGTTACTTCAATCTGAGGTACACCTCTGGGAGCAGGGGGAATACCGGTCAGCTCAAACTTGCCCAGCAAGTTGTTGTCCTTAGTCATAGCACGTTCTCCTTCATATACCTACAGTAGAAGCAGGGAACAAATGTATCAGCCTTGACTATGCACAGTCATAATGGACTACTATTACACTGAAGTGCCTTGGTCGCTCAGACATCCAAGGAAGGTACTTGGACCAACACACGTCTTTCGACTTCTGGTGGAAACTACGAATGGCAAAGGAATCACTTTCATCACTGCAACCAGATATTCACTAATGGCAACTAATTGCATAAATGTCACCTGCTTAAAACATCAGGAACCAATCACTGACAGATTGCACAATGTGTTATGTGAAGTGCCCTGTCACATCTATCAAGTGTTGCACACCTACCTGAATCAGCACACCAGGCTGGTTGTCAGAGTAAGTAGTGAACGTCTGAGTCTGCTTGGTGGGAATGGTGGTATTGCGCTTGATCAAGACTGTCATGACACCTCCAGCAGTCTCAATACCCAGAGACAGAGGAGTCACATCCAACAGCAGCAGATCCTGGACGTTCTCAGACTTGTCTCCAGACAGAATTGCAGCCTGAACAGCTGTGGAACAAGAACACAACATTAAAAACCTTGTACCAGATGAACCACGTGCTACAACTGCCCCACAGCTCGCTCAGACATCCAAGGAAGGTTTTGGCCATCATTAGTAGACTTCTGGTGGAAACTACGAATGGCTTTGGAATCTGATTCATCATTGCAAGTCCAAATTCTATTGCTTTGAAAAGCACTGCCAACCCAGGTGGGAGAAACCAAAGCAGTGCTAGGGCAGGTCTGAAGCCAGGTCAGACAGCACCCTGCTCACTAAGAAACCCACCCCATTACAGTGTAGAGAACACATTCTGTCAGCTGTTAATTACCTGCACCGTAAGCCACAGCTTCATCAGGATTGATGCTCTTGTTCAGCTCTTTGCCATTGAAGAAGTCTTGCAGCAGTTTCTGAATCTTTGGGATGCGGGTAGAACCCCCAACCAGCACGATGTCATGGATCTGTGACTTGTCCAGCTTGGCATCCCTCAGGGCCTTCTCCACAGGATCCAGGGTGCCACGGAACAGGTCAGCATTCAGCTCTTCAAAGCGAGCTCTCGTGATGGATGTGTAGAAGTCAATACCCTCATAGAGAGAATCGATTTCAATACTGGCTTGTGTGCTCGACGACAGGGTACGCTTTGCACGTTCACATGCAGTACGAAGGCGACGAACTGCTCTCTTGTTCTCACTGATGTCTTTCTTGTGCTTACGCTTGAATTCAGCAATGAAGTGGTTGACCATGCGGTTGTCAAAATCTTCTCCACCCAAGTGAGTATCACCTGCAGTGGATTTCACCTCAAAGATGCCATCTTCAATAGTCAGAATTGACACATCAAAGGTGCCACCTCCAAGGTCAAAAATAAGAACGTTCCTTTCAGCACCAACCTGCAAAGAAACATTCATTTTCCTAATGCAGTTCTGTTTAACTTGGCAGATTCACTAGTTCCACATCAGACAGTTGTCACTGTTTAACATACCTTCTTATCCAGACCATAGGCAATAGCAGCAGCTGTTGGCTCATTGATGATTCGCAGTACATTAAGCCCTGCAATGGTACCAGCATCTTTTGTGGCCTGGCGCTGGGAGTCGTTAAAATAGGCTGGTACAGTGACTACAGCATTAGTTACAGTCTGCAAAAAAGCAAAGAAAAGGATTAAGTTACGGATATTAGATAATTTAACAGCCTAAAGCTATTTATTACACTTAAGACCCGGGCTGTACCTTCCCAAGATACGCTTCTGCAATTTCCTTCATTTTGGTTAGAACCATGGAAGAAATTTCTTCTGGGTAGAAGCTCTTTGTCTCTCCTTTGTATTCCACCTGGACTTTCGGCCTGCCAGCATCGTTCACCACAGTGAAAGGCCAGTGCTTCATATCAGACTGGACAACAGAATCATCAAATCTACGCCCAATCAACCGTTTTGCATCTGGAAAAAAGAATAATTCATGTAAAATCAGATTAATCACAGTACATAAACTTCTAAAAATACTGTAAAAAAGCCTCAAACAGTGGGTTTAATCTGCAAGTACCCCCTTGCATTCTGAGATTCATCTTTTGAAGATGCATATACTGATGTCAATACTATTTCAAAGCAGACAACTGCTAAGCAGTATCTGAGCAGCCAAGCCCAAATCCTGCACACAGCATTAATGTAAGCCCTGCAGCCTTCTTACCAAAGACTGTGTTGGTGGGATTCATTGCAACTTGGTTCTTGGCAGCGTCACCAATCAACCTCTCGGTATCTGTGAAAGCGACGTAGCTTGGCGTGGTCCTGTTCCCCTGGTCATTGGCAATGATTTCCACCTTCCCATGTTGGAACACACCAACACAGGAATAGGTGGTTCCAAGATCGATACCAACAGCTGGTCCCTTCGACATCTTGTCTGGAAAGCAAAAGGAAATCGATGCATCATTTCAGCTGTTCGTTGCAATAAGCTAATAAGTAGAAGCCCTTCAGCAAAAGGAATCGGATCTGTATCTCGCTGCTATGCCCCGCTTGGCCGCTAGTCGCCCCCCGTTGCACAACCCCAACGCAGGCCGCCCCCGGCTCCGCACGGCCGCCATGCTGCTCAGCGCACGTGGCCCCGGACTCCATTTCCCAGCATGCCCCGCTGTAGTCACGTGGTCTCAGCCGCCATCTTGGCCGCGGGGCAACGGATCCGCCGCCCCTGGTGGGCCGAGCTTGGCAGCCGCGGGGCCTGGCGGAGCCCCAAGCTGCCTTTAAAGCGGCACCGAGCACAGGGACGGTCCCCCCACCCCCACAGCAATACGGGACTGCGGCCCTCACGTACCCAATCCCCACCGGGCCCTCCCCACAGCGCAGCCCTTCGGCCCCTTGTTTTCTAAGCTGCCTCAGGAGCGCGGAAAGCGGCGGAGCGCAGCCGCCATTACGTGCAATGGGGATCAGCGAGGAGCCAAGCGATCGGAACTGTGGAGACCCGTGAGCTCACAAGGCCGCGAAGCTAACAGGCTGAAGGCAGCTAACAGCGCGGTAACACCCCCCTCTCAGCTCCCCGATCCCCTCACCCTCCCCCCCGCTGTCCCCATGTGTTCCCCGGGCTGCCCCCCGCCCCACAAGGCAGGCCCCGTTACCTGAGCGGCGCGGACAGCGATGAACGCACACAAAGACTGCCGGCTGGTGGTTAGCTGCTGAATGAGAGCGAGCGGCTCCCGCCCCGGCGCCTTTATATATCCCTGCAGAACCTTCCAGAAGCGCCCGCCCCTTCTCTCAGCTCCAGCCAATCCGCTCGCTCCTTCCTCAGCCCTTCCAGCCAATAGCAGGACACCGGAACACGCACCGTCAATGACGTAGCGGAAAGGGGGCGGGGCCGCCGGCCGGCCGGTATTCTCGAACCTTCATGCGCTTTCCTCTACGTTCCCCCCCCCAACCGCTCCACTCGCCCCCCGCCCGCAACGGAAGAGGGCGGAGCTTCCTGCGGGCGGGAGCCAATGAGAGCCTTCTAACGGCCGCATGCGTGGGCTGGAGGAGTGGGAGGGGGCAGAGAAGGCGCGCGGGGGAGCAAGCGGCAGCCAATGGCTGCAAAGCGCCGCTGGATCGCTTGCTTAATCTGCGCGCGAGAGCCGGGGCCGTGTGCTGCGGCTGTCCAATGGGGTTGCAGCGCTGGCGGCTCGTTTGCAGGGCGCGCGGCTTGCTGAGGGTGGAGGGGAAGGCAAAATGGCGGCGGCGGGCTGGGGGGGGTCGCGGCACCCGAGCATGGAAGGCGGGGTTTGAGAGAAAGCAGCCTCAGCCCTGCGGTAGTGCCGTGCTGCAGGAGCACTAAGAATAGCCCTGATAGCACTTGGGAATTAAACAACGGCATTCCGGTATGCAACCGTGCTGTGCACGGCAGGGGAAGGCAGCCCGGAGCAAAGTGAGTCAGTGCAGGGAGGAGGGCTCCGGCCTGTGAGTCACCGGGTTAGAAATGAACGGCTGTTAGCACACTTGGCTGAAATAGCCCTTTTACAGCGCAGTGGAAAAACGAAGGTCCAATGGGCTGGTTAAAAATAACCCCAGGTTCCTGATGCTGAACAAAAGGAGGCCATTGCACAGCTCCTCTTCATCAGGGTTTGGGATGGCATCAACTCAGGAGCGAGCTGCAAGCATGGCCTTTCCCTATCATCGTATAGGACACACCTATAGGAGACCACTGCTGTCATGGTGGTTTATACTGCCTCCTTATGTTGCAACTTCTCCCAGTTTCAGTAGAGAAGATTGCTGAATGTTGTGTGATTGCTTTGCAAAACAACCCCCCGGGGGGGAAAGAAGGCTGAAAGCACTGCAAGAGAAATGAACCAGAGCCATATTGAATCAGCCTGAGTTCCACCCACAGCCCTGCGAATGGAGGTTCCTATTAGCTGCTTGGAAGTGCTTATCTGCAGCCAAGATCTCAGCCGTGGCTGAAAGCCACATCTCATGCACAGCTCTGGAGATGGAGCTGAAAGGCACAGAGTGGTTGAGCAGCAAGCTGGTGTATGTGGGAGTAGGACAGCTGGGAGATGTTTATCAGTGCTGTGTCTGCACTGGCAGTATTACCACATTAGCCTGCGGCACTTATGTCTTCAACCATTGCATCTCAGGTAAAGTAGTTGAGTGGAAGCCCAAATTCAGTTCACCCCAACACAGCCAAGATTTCACACGGTTCACACCATGTTGCATAATCTAGAGTGAAAAAAATCTGCAATCTTGACACAAATATGGTCCTCGTTAGCTTAAAAATACTATTTTTACCTCTGTCTTTTTTCCCTTGGATTTAACTTGACAGCATGCAGTGTCTCTTAGCACAGAAGATGGAGCGTGGATACGGGTTTAGTTGAGCTGTAGCACTTCAGCTGCAGCACATTTATTTACAAAACAACCAAAAAATAATAATATGAAATCATTGATTCAAAGGAATCAATAATAAATATTTGCTTTCCTCTGAGTTGTTCAGACACAGTACAGGTACACCAATTATAGCAGGTAGAAGAGATGTAAGCTCAGTTTAGCTGCTTAGACATAAGAAAGCTACATAACATTGTATGCGTTTAATCACACTAGTAATAACTGGTATATGACAGTAAATGCTTTAAACACGCTATTTTACACAATCAAGTTTGGCTTATGGTTCATTTGTTTCCCTTGTGCAACTCCTGGTTTTCTGGAGCCCAGAAAATGTCCCTTTGGAAATGAGATACCTTTTAAATGAACTCTTTCTGCAGGGAAGAGGCTGTTGGGGCACAGGCTGGGGGGTGTTCTGCTTGCTGGCACCAAGCAGCCCCCAGGCTGCAATGGAGCACAGCACCCTTTGCTAATTGCAAGCCTGGCCTGTGACTCAAACTAACCTCCAGTATTAGGTACTTAGGCTGTAACCAGCTGGACTGTTTGGACTGTTATCCTCACTTGGTGTTAATGAGGTACTGGTTGCTTGGGGTGTTTGCTTTGCTGAGAAATTCACTCCTGCTTTACTCTTCATAGTGTTGCAGATAATCTGCATCACAGCTGACATCACAGTCAGCAAACTTAAAAGCCACAAACCTTCACAAGTCTTAGACCTGGAATGCTTTGGAAGAACTCAGGAGCAGCACCTATGCCTTCAGGGCCTACAAAAAGAGGAGTCAGACACTGAGCAGCAGCTGCTACCTCCAAACAGAGCACAGCTGACCTAGGAATGTGGCTCTGAAATGGTGCCTAGAATGACCCAGTATCTAATACTGTTGAAAGTAAAAGCTTATCAAACAGCTGATTTCCTTCTATCAGCTGGTGGCTCAAGGCCCCCCTACCTCCTTAGAACAAACAGTATTTTGGCTTTTCGGGGGGGTGTTTGTGCTGACCGCAGTACAGAAAGCAAACAGTCGGTGTGATGAAGATGGTGATTGCTTTAGGAAAAGAAGTTCTCAGGTAGTATAGGGCTAATTTGAAACCTGTTTTTCATAGGGAAGTGGCCCAAACGTGGCCTCGTTTCAATCAGACCTTCTAAGATCTCAAATAAATGGGATGATGGGGTCTCAGAATTTAGAACCTACAAGCTCAGTGTCTTCTGTGTAGCAGTGGTCAGAGGAAAGTATAAATGACAGACAGTTCTGGGACCATCTGCCCCCATAGGAATCCTGTCCCTATTTCCCACCATTCCTTACTGGCCTTCACATTGATGTGTAAGACTATATCCCTTGAAAATGTCAATTCTGGCAAACAATCACAGAAAGTATTTTCATGTTTCCCTTTTCTATGAGTCCTGCTAAGGTTTAAGCCTTGAGAATAGCACATGGCCTCCAGGTTGGTGTCTGGCAGTGCACCTTCCTTCCCTTAGCACCGCACTTACAGTTTACCTGTCCCTGGTGTATTTTCCTCATGATGTTTTCTTTTACTCCATCTTACCTGGATGTGTGAAGGTCAGTCCAGGAATGCTGTCTATTCAGTTTTGGGAAGAGCTCTCTGAGGTTTCTATATGGTTCACCCCAAACTGGTGTAATTCACAACCTGCCTGTAGCAAACACATCTTCCAAATCCATCTTCTGGGCTTTTTGGTTGGTTAGCGGCCCTCAGTTTTTGAGGCATGCCTTCATTTTGGCTTCAGCATCCAGTTCTCATCTCACTAAGGCTCACGTGACACAGATACAACTCTGGTGAAGTTACTGCAGCTTTTCAGTGCTGTCTATACAAGCAGTCGGGCTGCATTTCCCTGGATGCATCATTAGTCTTATCCTAGCAATTGAAGTATCTCTGCTTCCTTGACATGAAGTATCTTCCTTAACATGTAGGCTCTGTATTACTGGATCTCTTGACCTTTCCTATCTGTTTTAGTTGCAGCTCCCAGAAGTATTTCCCTCGAAGGCTGCATGCAGAAAAAAGGCAAGCGTGTCAGTTCCCTTTGAGGCTGACCACCAGAGTACCTTCAGCAGACAGACTGCCTTGAAATCTCCAGGTAAGACCATGCATTCATCTGGAAGCTTCTCCAGAAACAGTACAAAAGACCCTTCCCCTTAAACCTCACTGCAATATCAGATATCTTTCTGTCTCTGTTGATCCCTTTTAAAAAGTCCTGAGGTTTGGCTTCATTTCACTCGTACAGCGCTTAGCTGACCTTGTTTTCAGCTGCAGTTTTAAAATGCTCAGTGTTCCGCTTTCTAGGAAGGTACTTGAAAAAGAAGGCTCCCTTTTCCCCTCAATTTTTATCTTTCTTTTAACAACAGGAGAAAAAAAAACCAATCCATCTCAGAACCTCAAGTGCTATGAAAGAGTTGAGTGGGAGGGCTTCTTGCGGTGCAGATTGTCACAGGTGACTAAAATTAAGCTGACCAGGGAGGTAACTAGCTAATCTAACAATTCCTATGTGGCTGGTGGTACGTGGTGTGTTTCTGGATGGCAGGAGTCGGAGCAGTCACACGGTCTGGAACGCTCGGCTCTGGGCAGGCACCATGACCAACGTGGCTCCCATTTTCATCAGGTTGGCGTAATCGACTTTCTTTGGCTCTGTTTCCTTCCCTCCCATCTCCCTCTGGCTGTATTGTGGAGGAGTCAGATGGGGTGTAGCTTCAGTTGACAAAGTCCGCTGGCTGCGAGAGGCACTGTTGGCTGTCGACCTGGTTGAGGAGGAACCCGAACGTGAGCTCCTGGAACCAGAGGATGAAGAGCTGGGCTTGACAAGATGGGCTTTGGGTGCCTCTGCGTCTTCTCTGCAATCAAACATACCACGAGAACAGAAACAATTACACATTTTACTACCCTGAATCGCTGCTGCAATGGTTGCTCGCTGAAGTCAACGAGGCACATTTGTCTTGAAGCTTAAGCAAGGCTTCCCTGAATTCTGTGCAACATAACTTCATAGATTGAATTTGCTGTAGCTCTGCAGAGCTATTGGCCAAATGGATTTGGAACACACATGTGCACTACTGGCTTTGTGCGTGGATTTGAAGTCCGTAGTACAAATGCCAGTGCAAACAGCTCAGAAAGAACTGTCTGTTCTGTTATCTTTATTCATAATGACAAATTACCTATACAAGACTAGCAGAGACCTGTTCTACTGGTTTAAAAAATGTGAGCAGTGAAAATAGCACAGCAACTGAGCCCAGAGAGAGAGGAGAGGTGTGAAAAGATGACGGAAGAGGCTCAGATGAGAATAAAAAGGCAAGCAAGGTTTGAAAGCAAAGAGAACAAGAAATGCAAGGGAAGCGATGAGCAGAAACTGCCTTCTTGCTGGCCATAGCAGCAACCTGACCACCAGCAGAGTAATCGGCTGCTGAATGGATTATAAAGATGCCTGCTTAACCACATGTGGGGTGTCGTATGAGGGCAGGCAGAAGTAAGGTGGAATGAGGTGAAGGGGTTCTTTAGGGACAGGAGCAGCTAAATCTCATTCCTGGAAATATATATATAGATATATATACACACACATGTATGTATTTCTCATAACTTTGCTCCCTGAGCTCAATTGGCTGAAGACCAAGAGGAGTGAGTGGCAGAGCTCACACACATGGGACAGATGAGTTCAAAGAACACGCGTCAGCGTTCTTGGGACTCTTAATTAGGGGTGAGGCTTCCCAGCTCTGCACACAGAGGCTTGGAGGGTTTCTCACCCTGAGCACAGTTGCTCAGAAGACTCAGGAAAGACCATGAGAACCTTAGAAAATTCCCAACAGAAATCTTAACAGTGATGTTTCAGGAAGAATCTAAAAGCTTTATAGAATGATTTTTAAGAAACCAATGCCTGGGTTACTGAAACCTGGAGTGAAAAGAGACGCTAATTCGGAGCATGCTGGGTGTAGAGGAAACTGAAAGACAGGAGGGGATTAAGGGAAAGGTGTTACCTGATTTCATTCGGGGCCTCCTCTTCCTCATACCTCTTCTTTTCTTTCCTCCTTATTGTCAGTCTCACCACCAGGATCAGGAGGCAGAGTCCCACCACGACGCCGCAAACCGCTCCAGCAATCATGCCGATATTTTGGGCATCTGTTGTCAGGAAAATAAAGAGATTAACAGGTAAACACTCTATAGTGGCCAAACAGACACGTTCTGTTTCACACTAGAAGTTATATCTGCATTTATAAATTGAATTTTACTACTTAAGTGTCTCAATGCGGTTGAGCCAACTTAGCTTAAATACATGAGACAATACTGAGAAAAGTATTCTCTTCTAGAAGGGTGGGATCACAGGAGCTGTGCTTTCAGCTGTGAGTCAGAACTGAGATGGGGAGGAAAAATCCTTATGTAAGAGCCCGGAACCACAAAAAGCATAATAGAGGCAGACAGCGCAACCCACGCTCAAGGAAAAGTACCAATTTTCTGAAGGCAAGAGAGTGAACTACAGATATTTCCCCATGAGGTCTGAATCCTGAAATGTTCGCTGTCTGCTTACTGAATGAATTACTCAATTCTGGGGGAAAAAAGTGACCCAAGGAGGACAGAAAGGATGGGAGAAAGGAAAACTGTGCTGTGCCAATACAAGGCATTTCTTCATTCAAAATAGGGAGGTTAATGAAACAACACTTCCCAGTGTGTCTGAGCCCTTGGCTGAACCTGCATGAAACCTTTTGATAAGAGAGGTTAGGTTGGGTTTGGCTGTAAGTTGTTTCCTTAGGGCTTGTCCCTGTGGAGGCTTTAGCAAATCGAAATGAGGTTGTAAACCAATTCAGTTCAATTGACATAAAAGCTGCCAGGACACTTCAGATGCCTGAGGGGAGCAGGTTTTCCTTCCTACATGACCTTAATGCAGCTACTTCAGTCCTGGCTCAGCAGATACATTCCAAAGCTATGGAAACTCCATAGAAGAAATCTCTGTCGGCAGTCGTTCATTTCAGCAGTTCAGGCTCTGATCTCCCCTGAGATGTACACACAAAAGCTTTCCAAACTGCATTGTTTCTTTGGATTTACTGTCAATGCCGGTGCTCAACTCCACCCATTTCCTTGCAGGCATATGCAAAGACATCATAGGTAGATACTACACACCTTTGATGTGATTAATCACATAGATACCAATTTCATTCTCTACTGTTTGGGCCAAATTTATTGAATCTGGATTAAAACCAACCTGTGCCCAAAGTTGCTTTTTCCCTTTGCACATTACAGCCTTTATGGGCTGCCTGGAAATAGCTTGCTGTTTCAAATGCAACAAGGAATTTTGTTGGTCATTCCCCAGATCAGTATTTCTAACAGACCAAAACATTGGAGCCCAAACAATGCATTTACCACTGCAGGCTGTATGGAACACTGCTGAGCAAGTGAGAACTGTTCCATGTGACTGGAGTACAAAAGGGCAAAGGTGTGGCACAGGGTTCATCCAGAGAAGTGGGTCAGCTGAGGACCTACATTGCTCATACAGAGGTGAGAAGACCAGTTCTGTGCAATACTCACGCTGCACTGTTACCCGAACAACACAGCTCTCTTGTCCAGCCTCGTTGGTGGCCATACATTGGTACAACCCTGTACTCATCTGAGTGAGGTTCTTCAGTAAGACTTGACCTGGATTAGAAATGTCTGAAACAGGAAAAAATTACACTCAGATTAATAATAAAAAAAGACTAAGAATGGATGGATGGGACACAAAAACCAGCACTGAACTTGCAAATCAAATCAGTTCAAGATCAGCCATAACTTAGGAAAGACTATTTGTCAGTCTTTTGCAAAACATGAGAACTTGTGCACTTCCTTGCTCAGGGTGGAGCACAATACAGCATCCTGCTGTAGCCAAGTTCTGGTAAAGCACTGCTCTCACTGCCAGCACTCACTCCCTGGTTCCAAGGCGGACACACAATGTGCCTGTGGGTGGTTATCTGGCTTTCAGCACATGGAGAGCTTTAAGAAGTGACTTACTGACTCTCGATGTAGGTGGGAGATGTTCAGCTTTCTCATCTTCCTCATTTATACGCTGCCACCGGTAGGAGATGGGTGCAGTGCCAGAGGAAGAACGGCACTGCAGGGACAGGTCTTTCCCTTCTGACAGCTCTCCTTCTAGCCAGCACTTGGGCTTGGAGGGTTTCTCTGTACAAAACAGAACACAGGTTGTGCACACGCAGCAGATTATTTTCTTTTAATCCTTTCTTAAAAATGATTGTTATTTACACTTGTGCTGTTTGTCAGTGGACTTTAACTGCAACCTTGTGCAGCTTTGTAGTGTAGGAAGGAGAAAGAACACATTCTGAGTCTGCCTGCTTCATGGATACTCGTGCCAATGGAGTTGTATCAAAGCCTTCTTCTAGGCATTCTCTTTAGGGAATATCCTTTCCCTGAAATCCTTTCCCTCCCCCTGCTTCTCCATTTCTTCCTTCTCCCCACACAATCTGGTGGGTCACAGCAGGACTTACATGGAGTGATAACAGTTGCCTAATGCCAAGCAATAAACTGGAATCAGGGAAGAGAAATGCTAACCCCGGTGGCTTATCCATCACCTTCAATGACTTGGGTCAGTTTGGGCTCCAGGGACACAAACTCAGAGTCCTCAGCAAGAGTTCTGGACAGAGTGATGGTTGCTAGGATATCACTCTAGTTTGCATGATGAGATCATAGGATAATTTAGAAAGGAGATGTTGCAAGTGGGTTACGCTTACCACAAAGTAATTCTCTGGGCTCTTCCTGTGTTCTGTCCTTTGCCAAAATATGCAAAAGCAGATACAAGCTTAATGAAACCTGATCAAGAGATGTCTGTGTGTATTTATACCCTAATGTAATAAATCTCTCTGCAGGAAATGTGCCTAGATATCTAGGTATCTTTATATGTCTTTGAAAGAACAATAAAACGATCTTACCTACTACCTTCAGGGTGATGTGAGCCCATTCATACTGCCCAGCATTCTTCACCTTACATATGTACTTCCCTGCATCACTGGACTGCAGCGAGATGATCTGCAGGGATGCATCTCCAGCACGGAAGTTGGAAGTGAATGAAACACGGCCCTTCTGTTCTTCATTCAGGTCATCATAAACGTGGCCTCCAGAGTAGGTGATCACCTGAGGAGCAGAGATGGACAGCTGTCATTTTACTTCTGTATGGAACAACAGAACAAAGTCTTTTCAGAATCTGCAGGCTATGGTCCTGTATCACTAAGTGCCTTACTCAGGAAGCCCAGAGCAAGGTGGAAAATTAAACCTGGATTTCAAATCTGAGGCTGGGTTCAACTAAAACAGCAAAGTAGTCATTCCAGCTGATTCAAGTTACTGCAGACCCGATTTTATAAGTACTTAATGACTATACTTCCCTCTCCTCTTCCCCCCCCCCAAGATTTCAAAGCCCATGCCTATGAAATAGAATTCCTGAAGGCCCAAAGGGCACTTCTGAGGTTTATCTGGAGACGACTGATAAGATAATACCATTGATCTAAGGAAAACATAGTTGCATCACTACCTCCTTCATACATTAACATCCACACACTTTAAACACATCAGCTAGGTTTTCTCCTTACTTCCTCAGTATAAACTACAAAGGACTTCAGACTTCTCTTTAAACCAATGGCTGCTATTGATACCAGCACAGCAATAGGGCCAACAGATCATGTTTGCCCAGCAGATCGTGGATGAACCTACCGCTTTCTGCACCGATTCAGATGTGTGCAGCAGCCACTCAATGTCCAGGCTGCCTTGCTCCAGGAGGCCCAGGCGGTGGTGACAAGGCAAAGTCACGTTTTCTTCTGCCACTCTTTTAAATTCCGTCTGAGCTTCAGCCAGCCAGACAGAACAGGAAGCTGAAAGATAAATGCTGGTGGTCAGAGGCTGTGAGTAAGGATCCATTTCTGTGCTCGCAGCTTAGATTTCATTGCATTCTTCTTCGTTTGCTTCGTGGCATCAAAGAAAACCCAACAGCTTGGCTTCCTGCACAGATTGCAGCTGATTCAGGGAGACGTTCATATGTACACAAGGAGATCATTTCACACCAATATTGAAGCACGAAGAACAGATGGTTTTGCACTCCAGAGCTGTCAGGACTGAAGTCACACGATCGTTTTGCTCATCTGTGCATCTGTGTCCCCATTGCAATCAGAGTATCAGATTACCTCCTTCTTTTTGCCCTCACTTTTTATCCCCTTAATTCAGAAGTGGCATTTCAGTCTGGAAGACCCATAGCTTTATCCCCGTCTTAGCCTGATGGATAGCTTAGAGTCTCTTCCCTATCACTGCAAACAAGGTACCAGCCTGGGAACAAGGTCATTAAGCAGAATAGCGAACGTTCTTTCAATGGCAACGTCGAAATAACAACAAAAAAAACCTCACAAATGGTCAAAGAGAGCCTGAGAAGAAAAAGAAATGACCAAGGAGAACCACTAGAGGGAAGCCGAGTCCTTCACACGTTGTTAAGCGTGACAGCCCGACCACAACCAAAACCCAGAGCCAGGAGATGGCGCAGCCGGAGCGGCACCGCGTTGCAGCAGCGCTGCTTAAATCGGAGCCTTTTTCTGTATCGGGTTCCTGCTCGAACCAGACCGAAGCAAGGGCCGGCTCTTGGCATTGCACACCTCCCAGTTTTGATAATCAGTGGGCTTTGGTAAGCTCAAACCCGTTTAAAAGTGGCCCAAATAGAAAACAGGAACTGAAAAATTGGAGCGTTCAGGTCAGGGAGCCTCAAATCTGCTGCAAAACCAAAAGGAGCATTTTTCAGTGTGAATTCCTGTGGCATGAATACCGTTTGTGTTCGTGCTTTTTCTCACGTGAAATCTCCTGGTTCTGAGATCAGTTAACACGAAGCTGATTAAAACTGAGCTGGCAGCACTAGGAAGATACTCCACGTGTGTAATTCAATGCACAGTGCCATGATTACGTAGCGAGATTACTGGCAACAGCTGCAGTTACACAGGCTGCTCCTGCACTTGGATTCAAGCAGTGGATTTTTAACGTTACCTTTACTTTTATTCCCCAAAAGCAGCTAAAATGACATCCAAAGAGATACTGCGTCGGCTTTTTCTGTTTCCTCAGGACTAGCACTGGTCTAAAAATACTCCTCTCTCCTGCTCCCATTCTCAGATTTGCCTCTTGGTTGTCACATCCCAAGCTCCTGATATTGAATCAATACTGTTAAGTGCTTGTACCAAAGGCATCAGCTTCTACACGTGTGCACGTGTATAGAAACGCCTGGAAAGAGAAGACAAGAAGAGTCTTGCAAAGGATTAAACCCTCCTCCTCTATACACATCTCTGCATGAATTGATGGCTACGAAAGCTCCTTTTCAGCCACATTAGTTGCTTTCTTTAAAGGGAAAATTAATCCAGTTTATCACTGGGTTCACTGGGCTCAAAGCTCCATCTGCCAAATACAATTATACCTTCTGCTAAGGGAAATGCCTGCTTTCTCTTGCAGCCACACTGCTGCCGGCTGCCTTCATTAACATGCTGACACTCACTAGATGACTGATCAATAAGTTTAATTAGAGTGCCACAATCGTGAGCATTCACATAACATTTGCAGCGGCTTCAAAGGCTGTGCCAGCAGGGCTCTGAGGCTTTGTGTAGATCTCACAAGATATTGTGGATTTTAAAATGTAGTTTTACATTTGATGCCCGGGTCAGGATCATCAATTGCATTTTGATGGAGTGTAACAGCAATAAGCAAACCGGCTTGGACAGACTGTTTTCAGGAGAGCTCACATTGCATTCTGCAGCCCCACTCAGAGCTCCAGGACCACACGAGGGCAGAGTAGAGCAGCCCTGCACTCAGACCACGGATACAGCACAGACAACGGATGGCTTTCCCAAAAGTCAGCCCCGCCGTCTTGCTCAATAAGGCAATGCGTGTGCAGGCTCTGCAATTCTCACCCAAAAAAACCTCTTCCCCTTCCACATCCTGTGTGGGATTCTGTGCCACGAACAGTAATTCAGGAATTGCTTCAGCTTTACTCAGGCCTTACTCAGAGACATTGCATGACTGCAGGGGGGAGGTCAGTTTGTTTTCGCAGAGCAGCAGCACCACAAAGCATTGGCTTGTGGATCTCAAACAGCCTCCTGTATCATCTGCATGCTCCAGCAGTGCACCATTGTTCAGAAGACAATAGCTCAGTCACCCAGCACACTCCAGACCAAGGAGCATTGTTAAGAATGCCAAAGCAAGCATACATCAAGTAAAAATGAATATACATTCATTCAAGGCCAAGCTGGATGTGACTCTGGGCAGCCTGGTCTGGTGGTTGGCGACCCTGCACATAGCAGGGGGGTTGAAACTAGATGATCATTTTGGTCCTTTTCCATCCAGGCCATTCTATGATTCTATGATAAAAGCAGGTCAGCTGTAGTGCAATGCAAGTACCAAGCTCAGTGCAACTGTGGGCTGGCACACCTCACCAAATTATGACCACACAAAGATGTGTTTTCGTGCTGAATACAATCACGCATGCTATCATGAAAGCTAGGCTTATTTTCATGGCCATCCATTAACAAGTATATGCATATAGCCACAAAAACGTGCGTGCATCTGATAGTATCAAATATACATAGATGTCAGGCACAGGAACAGGCACACAGGATCAGATGGAAAATACATGTTTGGCTGAAATTATTTGTAGGCAAGTTCATGTGCTAAAAGCTAAAAAGCTTCCCGAGTTAAATCTTTCATTAGCTTCAGAAGGCAGATGAATTAGGGAGCAACGCTCAATATAGGTGTTACTTTCGAAAGTAAAAGTCCGTGCTTTATCACCTAACTGCTGCGCTTAGAAAGAAGCGCCCATAAAAGCATCAGAGAACTGTGATACAAGACAATAAGGCAAACTTGAGTTGGTGACCGTAACTTTTCCAAAGAAACCCTGAAGCTGCAGGAATCCTTGGTCTGTTTCTAGCATACGATGTCTTGAGTCACAGGAAAATTATAGGTTGTGTGTCTACTCCCGTTCCTTAGGCTCAAGTTGGTGAGGTGAGATGTAAACACTTGCTTAAGTTAAGTAAGGGCTTTACTAAATGCAAACATTAAAAGAACTCTTCACACCGTGGGTTGTCCCAGGGCAGTCACCTAACCTGACCTTGTGTTGGAAACATCAGTCTTGAAGGCTGTCATTTGATCACTGTGTAGTATGTAGTACTATCTGGGCTACTTCCAGTCCACCTGCAATAGGTTCTCCATTTGCTTTTATTCATTAAATGTCCCACTCACGGATTTGAAGACAGAATATTCTGTCTTGATACATACAAGAGCAACATTTGAGAGTTAAACACAAAAGCACTGCTGGGTCTGCAGTGTTGCAACTTTGAGCCACTCCTTCATGCCAGGAATTTAAGACTTCCCATCTGTTAGAGCTCCATCTCCTCGCTGCCTTGTAGGAACAGATTTACTAAGCTGCTCCATGGAAAAGCCAGAGCCAGATCTCACTGCTTGTGAGAGCACAGGGGAATGCAACTGGAGCATTCTGTAACAGACAGGTTTTGAGTCTTACATGCTTAAATAGGAGGCTGGATGCTTTTCTGAGCACGGAATTGTATTCAGAGTAAAAATCTCGCACCTGAGTGATTCTAAACCTCCAATCATTGACGTATCAGTGACACAGCAGACACTAATTCTACAGTTTTCCCTCCACTGAGAAACAGATCATTCTTTCCCCCCTCAATAGTTACAGCGATAGGACAGACCTGAATATCAAGTCCTGTATCTCATCTCCCCTTCCAAACTTCATGAAGTTTCTTCTGCAGATAAGTGAGCCAGCAAATAGCCATGCTGGGCTGTGCCTGAGCTATAAAGAGGACCCAAAAGGCTGACACCCTGTGTCCACTATTGGCCTATGATAGCCCTAATGGCTAGTTGCACTGACAGCATTTTAGGCCAGAATAAACATAAAATGGTGTTTTCTTACAGACGGCTATTTTGCATTCTTTGGGCAAGGGAGGAAAAGCTGGGGGCGGCTGTAAGTCTCCTAAGGATAATTAACTCAGCCAGGGCTGTGCTCTGGGACATCTGCTTTCTGTATTCCTTGGCTGGCAGAGCCATAAAGGCCAGAGGTCTCCTTCTCCCGAGAGCTCGCGTGCTCCAAGTGACCAAGAGCTGCCCCCCAGCACGCTGCCTGCAGCCCGCTCCCCTCCGCCTCCCTTTGATTTCAGGAATTCAGTTGTGAAGCACAAGCGTCTCAAACAAGAAATATGTGAGCTCACAGTCAGCTCCCGCAGGGACAGGCTGGCTGTGTCAGAAGCAAAGAGGTCGGCCTATCCTCATCCATATCCACATCGCATTGCAGAGGTCGCCTGTAATTGGAACCACATGTGCTCAGGCTGAGGCTGGAGGAGGCTGTTAAGCAGAAAGCAAAGAGCGGTCCGGCATGCTGCCGAGTTTCCAAATGGTGACGTGAAGCCTTTGGAATTGAAACCTCTGCAGAGCTAGGAAGGTCCAAAGAGAAGAGAAAGCAGCAGCACTGCACAAAGCAGAGCCTCTGATTGTTAAGAGGTTTGCAAGGATTGAGCAAGAAGTGCAGGAGGGGCAAGAACCTGGCAGGTGGCACACAGATGCTTACTAAAGAAACTCTGCTGCACGGGCATTGGGCCCTGTTGGCTATTCTTCCCCTGTATGAGGGCAGCCAGTCAGTCCCTGATCTGGGATGAGGAGAGCTCTGGGATAGCTATTATTACCAGCGCACAGTGTGCATATCAATGCTCCAAGCACAGCATATCTCACAGCCCTGAGGCAGGAATGAGGTGCAAGTCTGGGTCTCCCAAGTGGTTCTAGCAGCAAGGATGCAACAAGCCTGGGGAGAGCTTGGGGTTTCTCCAGTGGATTCAGATGGAAGACCAATCCCACAGTACTAAGGGCCACATACATGCTGAGGATCTGACTTAGACATTCCTAAAAGCAAGAGCTAAAACTGTCCCTGGAAAAGCCAGCAGGAAGTTTACCTTCCATACCAACACGCAACTGAGTCCCAAGCCTGCAGAGACTCCAGAATGTTGGAAAGACATTGAAGCATTCAATTACCTACGGATCTCCAGAGACAGCCAGCAGCTATGTACGTACTGTGGTTGTCCTTTTTCTTGTTGCATTTTAAAATAAAGTGCAAGTAGGCAGTTCTGGCTTTATATCCCCAGAGACCACAAAGAACAGCAAACAAGACATCAGAACTGCATCTTCCTATTTAATGCTTCACAGAGTGTTTGTACAGAGCAACGTGTGAAGTCCCTCAGCCTTCAGTCCAGGCATTCTACCAGTAAAATGGTCGAGGTGTCTTCTGTTTACACAGCTCAGCTAAGCTTTTCAGCTGGTGATTTCCAGCTGTGTGGATCAGATCTGCACAGAGTCTGTCCGCACAACACAGATCCCTCAGGGGGGCTGAAGCACTTGAGGACTGTGAGCATGGGAAGAAGGAAAAGAGGTTGAAATAGATTCCTGATTCCCTTGTTGTAGTAAGAAATCTTCCTTATAACCTCAAAGTAACAAGGGAAAGCACTGAACTGATTCTGCTTTGTTGCTGCTTTGTCTCAGAACTTCAACTTGCTAAGCATGCCAAGAAGGGTACTAAGAAAACTAGGAGGTACTCAGAAACTTTATGTTTTGTCTGAATTCTAGGCATTTTCAAAGTTGGGTATGGTTTTAAGGTGCAGGCCTCAGTCCCTGTTCAGCACATCCACATTATTTCAGCGAGATGCTCAGTTCTGCACCCATAATTGCACATAACATGGTATGACATCTCACTTATCCACTACAAGCGCTACTAATATGATACAGAATGAATGCCTAATGTATTAGCACTCTGTCACTTTTCATATCCTCGTACTCACTCAATCTCAAACACTCAGCTACAGCCTAGCCTAGGGCAGAAAATGAACAGCAGCAGCAGCTCCTCCCCATCATCCCCATAAGTCTTGTGAAAGATGTTGAACTCCTGGGATGAACATAAGGTTCAATCTTTCAGGCTGCACATAGCGCAAGGAA
Organism: Excalfactoria chinensis; assembly: GCF_039878825.1. Taxonomy (NCBI): domain Eukaryota; kingdom Metazoa; phylum Chordata; class Aves; order Galliformes; family Phasianidae; genus Excalfactoria; species Excalfactoria chinensis. The sequence continues at coordinate 3,253,419 of NC_092845.1, forward strand.
CAAGAACAGTAACTCTAGAAGGGGTAGGGTTACAGATACTCTCTACCTAGCAGTCTGCAGCCTCTGTTTCTCAACAGTCCAGCAGCAGTGAGGATTAATTAAGACGTTCTTGACCTGCTGGAGGTTAGAAGAGCTCTCAAGCCATGTTCTTAGATCTCTGTATGCTGAGTGTTAGTCTATGTTGTACTTACATCCCATCTTGCATTTGGCAAGGTTCTGTGTTCAAAATGGTTGTGGGGTTATTCCTAATGGTACTTACATACAGAAGACTAGGCTGAATGCTGCACTGATGAGAACTAACTTTGACTTTATAAAGACAAAAAAAGCCCACAAGTGAATTTGGAAAGCATTCTCCCTTCAGAGGGGCACGTCAGCTATTTTAACTCCAAAAGCTAAACAGCACAGCAGTTACAACTGATTCTAAAGTTACAAGGATTCATGTTAGACAGGCAGTAAGAAAATGTTGCTTAACACTAAATAGAGAGCATGATAATGCCGATGTGCTTTTCAATGTCTAAGAGCACAGCTGAACCTAAGACACTTCAGTGCACTGGCAATAGCCAGAGATGGGAGGTCTCAGGAGGATTCCATCACCCACAGGATTGTAGTTTATGAGCTGAAGGCCAAACCTCCATGTTCCCCAGACTTCTGGATCTATTCCACATGACAACAGCCTGCCGCCCGAAAAAGGACATGGCTATATAGCAGTGCCTCATTAATCACGTTGGTTAAGTTGATCACGTTGTTTCTGCAACTTAAAAAGCAGTAGAAGGAAATGAAGAACATCTTTTTGCTATTTTGGAAGTTTCCGTATCTGAAAAGTTAAAGAAAATCTAACTTTTTAATGTTTTTCTACACAAATCCACAATTACTTTTTTAAGCTTCATGTAGGTTATCACAACCCTTGGCTTGTTTCAGATGTTCAAAGCATTAAATTACCATTTAAAATCTGTCAGAGCCAAGCTATGCTCAACTACTGGCCAGCACTCATATCAGCCCCTGCAATGGGAGAGGGAGGGATGCAGATTTTCCTCTCTGCTCACCGCAGGGCTCTCATGGCAGCAGCTGAAATGCACGTTACATATATTTTGCATGTTTGCAAATACCAAGGGCTTCACAGAGCAGGGAAGTCTGTAAAAGCCTTGGGCCATTGCTAGGGGAAGCCCTGAATGAGAACACGCAAGCATCATGCTTGCCAAATATTGCTGTGACCTTTGCATGAAAGAGTAATCTAGTTCTCCTCCGGCACACATCCCTTCTCTGGAGTCAGGGATGCCCCAAGTGTGTCTGCAGAGAGAAGTGGCATCTGGGCAGCAGCCTGGGAGAGCAAGGAAGGTCTGGCTAAGAGCTACAATACATCATCGAGCTCTAGTGAGCAAGCACAATGTTTCCAAGATACTGAAAAGAAAGAGGATGATAAAGATGTGGTTCAGGCAACAGCTGAATGAGTCTTCTAATTGGAAGTGAAAAGGTCAGGCATCTTATCAGGAAACAGACTGTAAAGGTCAGGTGAAGTATAGAGAAGTAAGCCTAGGAGGAATGGGTGGCACACATGGGCAGCTGAATCTACTACTGGGGCTCTCCATTTCCATACAGTCAATGTTCATAGGAGATCCGACCATCAACCCAAAAGCAAAGACCTTTTCCCTTACCCTTAATCAGACTGAGGTCCCTACAACATCTTGGCCAGCTCATTTCCTTTGCTTCAACACACATCAAGCACTTACTGTCATACAACAGGAGACGTTGAAGCAATAACATGAAGCGTTAAAGGCTATTCCTGGAACAAAAAATAACCAGACTATTACATTATTCCTATCTTGTGTACAACTGTACTTTGAAATTTGCTAGTCTATTTCTTATATATCACATCTCATAATGGGGACCCCCAGACTGAACCCAGTCCCAACACTGCTGCGTAGATGGGAGGGCTCACCTTTATCACCTGATAGCCTCATCCTTCCCAGTGCAGCCCAGGATGATGTTGGCCTTTGCCCTGAGTACATACTGTCAGCTCACATTCACCTTGCTGTAGCACCTCAAGGGCTTTTTTCTGCAAAAGGGAAATCATATAAACTGGGGAACATGAGATCTCCAGCGCTGGTGCAAGAATACAGGCATTTCGTGGAAACAGGTCAGTACAGTCCAAAGAGAAATGATTGAATAATTTTGCTGAATGATTTAGGAGAGTTAGCAGTGGGCATTTCTCAGGGAACTCATCTAAACTTGAACTCTGGGAAAGGACCTCAAGCCCTGTTACAGATGGAAGGGTTCCTGGACAAGCTGCAGCTTCTGTGCCTCACTTCTGTCCTTGTAAATTTATGTGAGCGTACCTGCATGCCTTAGGGATGAATATGTAAGCCTTGCAGAAGGAGTAACAAGGTTGTAGAGAAATCGGAACCAGACTCTTCTCAGAGGTACACAAGGAATGGATGAGAGGCAACAGCAGGTTGTGAAAAGGGGAATTCCAGTTAGATGTTAGGAAAAACATTACCACAAGGGTGGTCAAGTCCTGAAACAGAGACTCACAGAGACTATAGGATTGGCATCCTTCCTGGCATAAGCCAACCCTTCCTTGAGCTAACAGCCGGCACAGGGCCCTCCCCAAACCCTCCTGCTTTATACAGCCCTGTGACACACTCTGAGCCATAAAGCGGGTCAAGGAGAGACCCAGGAGACTTAAGCACTGCTCCCTAACCCTTAGCCCTTCCTACCACAGCCTCCAGACCACCCGGGTAAATCACTCCGTGCTGCTCTCCTGCCTTGGCTTTAGAGAGGTTCCTGAGCACCCCAGTGTGGCCCCAGCAGCCATGACGCACTGTGTACACAGCTGCCAGACCAGGGTGGTGGGCTCTGCAATGATTAAGTCCATTGTAATGTCTGGCAGCCATCTGTCAGCCACATTTACAGTAAACTGCAGCTCTCCTAGCATGTGTGGTCTGTGGGGATATAGCTGAGCACATAATTTAGTTGATGAATTTAGCCTCTTTTACTGCTGACAGTATCTGCGAGCAGGTCACAGCTGGCTGCAGTTTCTATACTCCAGTACCAGTTGTTTTCTTGCTTAAATTTCTTCCCACATGACAGTAAAATCCAAGCTCTTGTAGTTAATCAGATATATCACCTGATATTGCTTCCCAATTGGATGAGCTTGTAAGTAAACGCTTATGTACATTTGGCATTGAGTTCTCCCTAATATTTACTTGGAGAGGGCTGAGATTTACTTTGAAGTGTCAGAAGAGTACATCATTAATTGACCATAGAAAGTTGCAAAAAGGATGAAGGCAGATTTGCTAAGGTAAAATATTACCATCTGCTGAGTAGTTTGCGTTATCCAGCAGTGCTGATCTTGCTAACTGGAACCACGTTGCTTGAACACTCCAGTTCTCTTGCTTTGCCTCTGTGCCCTATGGTTGACTCTGGAAATGCATCGTAACACAACTCTTCACAAAAGTGTCCAAATCTCTTTTTCTCCAAGCTGAAATCTACTTTTCACATCATTGCTATTCAGGGTTCCAATGGTTTAATATGGCCTTCAATAATTCCCAAGATCATCGAGCCACAATTGCCATAAGAAGCAGCCAACAGAGCTCATGGTTGGCCACTGCAGCGCTCGTGTATTTCTGCTGGTTTTATTTCTCTAGAAAACAAAAGTTTCTGTAATAGAAACTGACACACAGCTCTCCCCCTCTTTGTTTAAGAGGGCATTTTCAGTCAGAAAGCAGACAAGACGCAAGCACTGCCTGTCTGAACTGAACACTCTGCTCTCCCTCTGCCTCCCCAAGGTGCAGTTCACCCTCCTACCCTTCACGGAATGCATTTGCAGCTGCAGGTATTCAGCACCTCTGCAAAGCACCGTCTGATATCCCAGCTGTAAATAACCTGTTTTACCCTACACTTGTAGGAACAGCGAGTACTCAAGCCTATCTACTATCCTTCAGGAGCCTGGATCTCACCAAAACATAACAAGAGAAGGAAAGTACATGCCAAAACATTTTGACACTTATTTACCTCGATTTTAAACCCAGTGGACTTTGTCCAGTGGCACTCAGTTTCACTAGTTTCACATTGCAGGAGTATCCTTACTTTTCCCAACTGATGCTCCGCAGCCACCAGTTGATCCAAGCTTTCTCAGCATCACCAAAATTAACCTGTGGCACAGAGTTTTTGCTTCTTGTAAAAGTGAAGTTACACTGCAACCCATGCAAGCTTCTTCTGCTGAGTCTTTCAGAAACCAAAGACTGGCACCATATGCCAAACACGGTCCATTGAGGGATAAGAAAAATCAACTTATGTCAGCTTATTACTTCTAGTTTCCAAATAGGACAGAAAGTGAAGCCAGCACAGAGATCAAGCTGCGAGGAGGTAGCTGGCTTCCTGCCCAATGCATTGCTTGGTTTCTCTGAGGCCCCTGCAGCCTCACATCGCCAAAAAAGGAATCTGGAAAATGTTACACTGAAAGCAAGAAGTTCTGCATCTCCCTCTCGCTCCCTGCCTGGAGGAAGCATCTCCTCGGGGAGACCTGCAGCCACACAAGGGAGAAGCTGACAGCCATGATTTCCACCCCATGCTGGCTGCACAATAGGAACAGTGAACAGACATCAGCCATCCCTGGCACTCACCACATTTCATAGGAACTGGGCTGCAAAATGTGGGTGTCGCATTATACCACATCCCCTCCAGCTCCTCCAAAAAGTCCAGGTCCTGAACAAAGACCGCAGTTTCAGTTCAACATGCGCTGTGCTACATGAGCAGAGCTGGCAGCAGTTCCTACTGACCCTTGCACAATTTTAACTATTTCCCCTTTTATTACTAAATAAGAAAAGGAAACAATTTTTATTGCCAGTGCCAGGTTTTGCAAGGCTTCTTCTGCCTCAAGCTGCCGTAGCACAGCAAGCAAGCACTCCAAAGCAACTCCACCAGCTCCACTGTAAACTTTCCAGTGGTCCATTTCATCGTCAACCTCACCCAGTAGCCCACCTGGATAATCCTTTTACCTTAAGCCTTCGCTGTGAATTTTGAGAAAGCCCTTCTCCCTTCCAAACCAGTGGCACCTCCCTGCACAAGGGTTTGGGGACAGCAGGAGGGGAAGGCAGTTATGTAACAGCTGCAAGAACTGAGGGGGAGAATGAATGTCAGAACTTGCTAAAACATAAACCCGGGAGCCTTGTGGATTCCGTCTCCAACATCCATCAAACATGATTAATTTTAATGTCACAACATTTTAATGTCAATTACTTTTAATGTCACTGCTTCTTATTTACTGGTGCAACCACATTTTAGAGCTGATAAGAGATTCCCCCAAAGAACATTTAAGATCAAATAAATAAAGCAAGAAAAATAAATGCAATGAACACGAGCAGCAGACTGGTGCCTCCCTGCTATTGCAAGGCTCTTGATGTGCTGAGTTCAACTGCACTGCAAAGGCTAAGGCAGCTGTAGAACAGAGTGTATTTGAGGCTTTTCTGTTCAGGATTAAGTTACTACTTTGTAAAAATTTGCTTCTTTGCCTATTTTCTAGACTATATAATTTGACTAGTTGATGTCCATTAGATACATGGCTTGATATTACTTATATTAAGCTAAACCATCAGACAATATATTTTGTTTCAGTGCTGCATGAAGTAGAGAATAGCAATTCTCATCCTGTCTCATAACTGGACTTTGTTTGGCCTTTGTTGTGGTCCCACATAACATCCTTTTCTTCAAGTTAGAAAGACATGGGTTTGATCAGTGGACTGTTTGATGGACAAGGAACTGGCTGCAAAGTCACACCCAGTGAGTGGTGGTCAATGGCTCAGTGTCCAGATGGAGGTCAGCAACAAGCATGGTCCCTCAGGGAGCACTACTGGGACCGGTAACCTTTAATATCTTTATAAATGACACCAACAGTGGGATCAAATGCATCCTGAGGAGTTTGCAGATGAAACCAAGCTGTGTGGTGTAGTCAGTTAGATGCCATTCAGAGAGACCTACACAGGCTGAGCTGTGGGCCCAGGAGGACCTGGTCACGTTCTCCAAAGCCAAGTGCAGGGTCTGCACCTGGATCACAACAGCCCCCAATATCAGTACAAGCTGGGGGACAAAAGGATGGAGCACATCCCTGCTGAAAAGGATTAGGGGTTAGTTAAAAACTATGTATTATTATTCTCTAAAATGAATGGATAAAACAGCACACAACCAGTTGTTTATTTCCTTCCTTTACGCTCAGTTAAATAATGATGTATACAGTCAACTGCACCAAGTTGAATGAGAGGGTAGGAAGACACATCATTGTATAAATAGAGTTGTTTAGAAACAGACAAACTACAGGCTCCAAACTATTGTGTCAGACCTTTTGTTATAGCTGGTTTTAATCCTGCTAAGTTGTGTGTGGTTTTCATTTCTCAGCTACAGTAATGTTATTCCTGAGCATCTTCTATTCTTATCCAAAATAGGCTGGTTGGAAGAACCATCTCAGACAGCAGGCAGTGATATTAGAGCAGATTCTTTGTTGAAGATCTGCTTTAAAAGAAGTTGGGAACATTCAGCAAAGCCAGACATGGTGTTTGAAGCCAAACTGAGCAAAGACTTGGCAATTAAGATTATCCTAAAGGAAATGAAGGGAGGAATATAGATAACTTGGTGGTAACTGCTTAGGACAGACTTCAGGCCACACTAAGATCTGTTGGCTTCACAGGGTTCACAGCACCTTGCTGTGTAGGTCTATAGAGATGGGTGTCTCAATTTTGGGAGGTGACTGCTGGTCCTGTGGGAGAAATACTGCCACTAGAATTAAGGAAAAAAACCACTAAGTTATGTGATTCTGAACTCAGCACACACAAGGCTGGTGTTTGTAGGACACCTCATCAGCTCTTGAAGGTCCTTGCCTTCTAGACTATAGGGCCCTCTGAACTATCTAATGAAGACCCCTTCAGAACAAGAAGGGGTCCAGAGCAAAGGCCCATGACAAAGCTTTGCCATTTTTATCCACTGAAACCAAGGCAAGGCCAGGCCAGTCAGTCACCTCCCTGCATTCTATTGCTCCGAGTTGTTTCCTGTGCCTGGAGCAGGGGCTGTCCTGAGCCTGGGCTCCAGCCTGAGCTGTCGGTTGGCGTTAGGATCCAGGAATCACTCAGAACCAAGGCTGGGATTTACATGATGAGTTGCTTAATTCTCTCCTTCTTTTTAGGGTATCAGTCACAGCGTCTGTTGAACTGGGCAGAGCATCTTTCACGTCATCCTCCTGTCTGCATCAGCCTGGACACACTGGTGCGTATAAAACAACATTTACTATACAAGGTAATCAGGTAAAACGTGCAGAGGCACCAAGAGATACAAGACAGCACATTCTGACTGAGCTTTGTATATATCTGACAGCAAGCATAGCCCAGAGTCATCTCCCAGTCTTAAACAATTCACATTCCTTCCTCAAGCTAAATTGTGCTTGGCTGCATTGTTTCAGAAAGCTGAAGAGCTGCCTTGTGCCAGGGGTTTACTGCAGGGACCTTTACTCCAACCCAGACTAGGAACAGCTCTCCAGGCACCAGCTCCTGAACAAAGCATCACATTCCAATTGTTTACGCATTTCTGCTGACCTGAATCAGACAGACACAAACAGGCTGCAATGCTGCAGGGGGACCTGGTGTTCCAGCTTCACTAAGCCACCCGAGGCTTAGGAAACTCAGAGCTCCAGGAGGCTCATCAGGAGCAAAAACTTACAAACATTGCCCTTTCTCACAACCTTGGTGCAGCAGAAGAGAGACCTGAGTGCAGTCCTTGAAACATACTGTTGCCCTCCTCATCTGGTATAGAGGAGTCACACATAGAGTAGGTATTTCCTTTCCTGATAACAGCTACCTCTATGGCTGCTCGCATTTAGTGAGAAGACATGATGTCAAGCACCAACTATTATAGTTTTGCAGACTTGCAAAGGCAGAAGAACAGTTTCCCTCAGGAATGCACATTAGGAAATGAAGCATCTGGCTACAAGAAAAGACATTTAAAACACTGACCTTCTGTTCAGGAAGATATATTTCAAAGACTCAAATCAAGTTACATGAGCTATTTGTCCTAAAATATGTAAATACAGTTTTCCCTAATATTCAACAGCTTTCCCATGTAAGCTTGCAATTCAGCCTACTATGACTTTCCTTCCATTTCCACCTGACATGGAACCACGTTGCAGTGAATTTTAGTTGAGATTACATGTCAGGAATGATGTTGGTTGGACTTGGAGGATCATTTAAGTTTAAGAAGACCCGTAGGATCTCCAATTATACTGATATTTTATTTAAACTACCCTTTATAATCTGGCCCAGTACTTCCCAGCTCCTTGTTTTAATGCTTGCTTACAGGCAGGAGTGTGACTCACTGACAGAGTCTCTGCAAGAAAGTGAAATACTCAAACATGGGGGTTACTGCAGAGTTTCCAAGGCAGGGGCTGATGCAATAGTGACAGCTCACAGAAATGAATCCAGGGCATGAATAACTACAGCAAACCTGTGGGCCAGAGGAAAATATGGCTAAGTGTACTTGAGCTATTTGCCGTTAACTAGAGCAAAGTGATGAACTTTGCACTAATGGATACACAATGAATTTCACCTCAATGCGTGTAATTATACAAAGATGTTTCCCTCTGTAAGTTTTGTTTTCCTCTGAGTTGCCAGGCATTTGAATCCTGTTAGAGATGTCATTATGGCTTGCACCCTACACTGGCCATGGATACAACTGCATATATCTATTCTGTGCCCCTAGTGTAACACCTAGAAATACATTGGATCTCTGCAGCTAGACCTTGGGAGTCAAATCTACATTTCTGAAAGTCTCTACGACACTGTTAACATATTAATGTCTGTGAACACCAGGCCAGGGGAAGAGTTCACCTTATCTTTACCCCATTCCTGTATTCTTCCCCTTAGATCAGCACCTATTAATTACTTGAAGCAGGATACCAGGCTAAGCGGGTATCCTCACCCTTATCGCACCTCTTATTCTATAGCACATGCATATTAGATGCTGGCATTCTGTCTGGGACACAGTTTTAATGTGTGAATCTCACACTGATAATTAACATGCCTATTTGCTCTCTGGTTGCTTTATTTGCACTGACAGGAGCTGCACATTCTTTGTCTCCCAGTTTCAAGCCTAAGTTTACCCCCCAGCCTCAGCTTCCTGTGTTTCTTCAGCTGAAATGGAAGAGTTTTAGCAGCTTCATAATACTGTACCAAGTTTGCCTGGTAGAGGGAGAAATCAAATGGCTCCTTGCTGGAGATAACAGTAGTTCCTTGGCCCCAGACCACACAAGCCTCCACATCTGGCCCTCCTTCACATCTAGAAACAAACCCAGAGCATCTGCCTGCCAGGCAGTGGGGCACATTTGACGTTAATGAATAATGAATAAACCAAGTAAGAAAGACTGATCCTCAAAAGGCTCATTTGGATTGATAACAGGTAACGGCAGTACTGGAGCAGGCACAATACATGGTCTGATTTGTGTCTAAATCTCATGTAACCCCCTAACTTAGCAGCCAGCAGCTTCTGGCATCCTTCAGGATGGAAACTGCATTTTGGGGGGTGGTACGAAGGGAGGAAGTTGTTGTGGGTTGCTCAGAAATGTTTTATTCAGGCTGTTTATCCTCAAAAGAGCATTTTCTTTTTAGATTAGAGTATACGAGTTTTGTATACTCTAAACACAGGAGACAGGACTCGGGCATTTCTTCTTTTAAGAGGTATGGCTGAGCATATTTCCTACAAAATTAATATAGAATTGAAGTAAGGACTTATATGGCTCATCTTCACTAAATGCAAGGAAGGGAGTCACAGCTCTATCACAACGCAGGGGCAGGAAATACAAATGAAAACAGACAGCAGCCTACAAGCTCTTTGGAAAGGAAAGACCAACCAAAACATAATCAAACTATTTACCAATACTCTGCATAGTTTTATCTGAAGACCGTAAAACACATGATATAATGGACAAGGCATTTCCCTTTTTACAGATGGGGAAATCAAAGCTCCAAAAGGACTCAAAGCCACCTGCTGGGATCACGGTGGAGATGACAGGCAAATTAACAACCAACAGATTTCAATGTTATCAGTGCAAAGCTTTCAGACCAATTGAATAGGGCCACCAATGCAGCTGGAAACAGAGCCACAGATTCCTGCCTCCCCATCTCTTTGACTTACAGACAGCTCAGTCTCCTGCAATAAAGATAGTATCGAGTTATGTATGCCATTTCTCAGGCATTAATCACTGTACTTTATACAGGAGGTCACTATTTCCACCTTAAGCATAGGTGAGCACACTGCTCCATCTTCCAGGAGACAGGAAAGCTGGATAACAAACAGAGTTCCCCTACCCAGAAGGAGAAACTCTCTCAACTTCCATAGCATACCTCAAAGATTGATGCAAGCCTAATGTTTAATCTCTTCCAACTGCCTAGGACATTTTCCCTGGCATCTACTCTCAACAGTCATATATTATGCATTACTTTCTTTTGGATTGAAAGTAGCCATAGAGAATATATGAACAGTGACTGCTATTTTAAATGCAGAAATAACACTTAATCTGCTACATCGACTCTTCCCTGTCTGCAGACTGAACATAACTGATGGTGTGTTTATAAAGCATGCGTAATCATTACCTGCTCAATTACTGTTGTTATAATGCATGGTTTAGCAATAAGCACTTGCCTGTTGTGGGGTTCCACCAGTTCCCTGTATTCAAGGAATTCTCAATGTTTTGTTTCTATTTCTACATCACAATCAAGCCCTAGCTTTATGCATGTGGGCTCAGGATATTTTTCCTTTCCTTTACATTATCAGTCTGCTTGCCACATCTTTGCTGAAGGGTATTCCTCACTTTAAGCCCTTCTCTTGGTAGGGCAGGATGGCCTCCTTTGGTTGAGGATTATAGGCTCTGACAGTGCCGAGACAGAAAAGTAAAGCTCCAGAATGATTTAAAGCAATGAGCAGGGCTGCTCCCCTAAGACCAGTTACATACACCCAAATACCATCATCTCCTGTAACTCACATCCACTCTAGATGTGGCTTTCTCCTGGACTTCATCCAGTGTAGACACATCAGAGACCCTGGTGGTAACCATCTCCCCTTCCACCATGCTCTCTCATCTGATTTAAAAGTTGATAATGAATTTTAAGCTTTTAAGTACAAAATATAATCACTGAAGCACCAAATTCTTCTTTAATTGTTCATGTATTACATATTTGAGCTGGGGAAGGGCTTGCTGCACACCAGCATTGTTTTCTTTAAAACAAAGCATGAGTTTTTTATCAGCTCATTGGTTTCCAAAGACAAAGAACAGATGGCCCCTTTTATAGGCAGCAAAAGGACATTCCGTGCCTTCAGGAGCCCTCAGAAGAACATTGATATGAGAGAAAAATATGAAGTGCCAATATTGCCTGGCTGGTTACAGAATCCTTCCACACGTACAAGTAACAAACCCCACTTCCCAGCATTTTGCCTATGGATGCTTTAAAAGGAGGAGAGGGACAAATAAGGAAAGAATGCAAATTTAAGGTGGATTTTCATTCCTTTTAAAAACGAATATGCAGGTTGTTCCAGGAGCAGAAAAAGAGCCAAGTGAGAACATACCTGGAGAACTGTACTTATTATTCCCTAGATTTAAATGCCTCTAAAAGAAAAGCACTGATTAAACTCAATAGGTATTGTGGAAAACATCCGGGGACCACACTTTCAAAACAGTTGCTGCAGATGACCTCTGACAGAGCCTAACAGATAAAGCCTTACATGAGCCCTGTGCACTTGGTAGGAGAGCGTGGTACCTGGTGCAGGTCTGCTCTGCACTACCACAGATCACTCTGTAGCTAAGTCAGCATTAAATAAAAGCACCAATTGCTCAGGTAAAGAAGGGAAACATCACAGGAACTCAAACCAGATATAATCAAGTTAATAAGATAGATGATCTTGGTGACAAACTGATGGGAAACTCATCGCTTTCTCCAATCTTTAGCAAAGCAAATCTTGCTAGCAGCAGCTGCTTTGAGATCTGGCCAGAACCAAACCTGATTTAAAGCCCCCCCCCCCCTTCACTGAGCACCCTCAGAGCCTCAATTAGTTATTCAGATGCTCTCTGAGCATTTGGGGTTCCTAGCTTCTCTTGTCACTGCATGAATTTATGATGTAGAATTACCTCGCATGGGTTTCACACAAGCAGATGCAAACCTGGCGCCTGGTGTCAGACAGAAAGCAGGAAGAAAACTAAGTTTAAGACATTCTGGCTTGCTGTGCGAGCTTTCAAGTGTGCAGTGTTGTAGCAGTGTTGTAGCAACAGTGCAAACAAGCAAGGAAATGGTCCCTGTGACAGAGCACATACAACCAAGAAAATATCCTGAATACTCACATCTGGTACAACAAGGTTTGTTCCATTCACTTTCCTCCTGGTGACTTCACAGAGGAGAAGACATAGGGTAAGGAAAGATGCTTGCTGACAAGTTAGAAAAAAATGCCTCCACTGCATTCAGTGCCTTTTTCTAATGGGTATGTATTCATCACCATCCCACAATGGAAACAACATGCCCAAGGCATTACTAAATAAGAAAAAAGATGGGAGTTCAATTGGAGGAAAAAACATTGTGCAATGCAGGATCATTAACTCCAGAGCAGAGGAGCTCAGAGGTACATTGGTTGTACCAGGTCACATTGGGCCTGAATTAACAAGCAGCTGCAGAATTGTCTCCTTAGTTTGCTCCAGGAGTAGCTTTGGGCTAAATGGAAGGAGCTTTAACAAAGCCAGATACACTGGGATGCTGTTTGCCACACTGAGTGACACTGATGGGGAATCTCTTGAACTGCAGCTTCATCTTCACTCATTAAACCAGTGCCTGATGTGTCTTAACAGGCTTATCACTCCCGATTTCTGCAGCACCATTTCTACAGTGACTTCAACACATTTTACATCTCACAAAAGAAAGTTTGCTTCATCTCTGTGCTCACAAAGGAGCATGCAGCAGCTGGAGCCAACGTTTGCAACTGCACCCCAAAATCCCGACTGCTTTAAAGGCACCTGATGTAGTTGGTGTGAGCACATCAAGTTCATGAGACTCTGCATTTCCATCTGCACACCAGTACTGGCCCTTTATAAGCAGCTTACCACTCGAAACAGAGACATTCAAAACTAACAGGCACTTAAAAATGGAGCCTGCAATTACTTAAATCGCAGTTACTGGCAAAACCAACAATGGGATCTGGACATCCTGAATGGTGCTCTCACCAGACAGAGCTCTGGATTACTTAAAATTCCCCTTTGGAAAAGAAATGAGAAAAAAAAAAAAATACAGTATTTGTGAAAACAAAAGTTATGCTTTGTCTTAACAAAAATCCCCATTGTTTCCAAGCAAGAGCTGGAAACAATGAAAAGAGAGGGGTTTAGCCCACAGCACAGACCACATCAGAGCATGACAAAGCAGTACTGTGGAAACATGGATCCAGATTGAGTGGATGTGGGAAAACAGCTCCTTATGAGAAATGCTGGGACTCTGGAGTGAGTACTGAGTGTTCCACATGGGACAGCCACAGCTGCGAGGGATGCCGGCTTCAATACAGACCTACAGACATGGATGCACAATGCAACAACACCTTCAGAACCAACGCAAAAGTTGGACTGGGAGAGAGGTCTTTAACTGCCCACACAGCTAAAAGCCAGCAAATATTTAAGACTGATACTTCTGTTCCTACAACAAGCTGGGGTCAGCCTTCATCTGCCACTGCCATTGGAAACAGCAGCAGTCAACTTTGGCCTTGAGGCACAAGCCCTGAGGAATCCTGGCTCTCTCATCAGTCATTCTGCTGCCTCCCTGTGGCCTTCCATTCCCAGGGGCTTTCTGAAGGGCATAATAACTCACAGCTTTTTACCACTGCACCAAAATCTATACAGCGAGTTACCCAAAAAGTCAGCAGAGTCCCAGCAGCAGACGTTTCCCATTTTGAGCACAGAAAAACAAAAGTTGGCTTTCCCATCAGCAGTACTTCTGCATGTTCATAGTTTATGACCCGCAGAGCATCAGACAGACATTTGCTGAAACTGCATATTGCTGCGGTGAAGTGAGCCCAAGAGCCAGTAAATGCCTGAGGCAAATGAAGCAATCCCCCAATATTATCCAAGAAGGCAGAATCCCAGCAGGACACACTGCCAGACACTGGACTGGAGCCTCACTCCCATCAGATTTGCTTTGGAATTACCCTACTGGAATAGATTTCCAAATCTGGCAATGGTACCTTTTAAAGCAGAGGTTTGATAAGCCATCTTTTGTTCAGAAAGGAAGCCCCTGATGTTGGAGAACGTGGCTTTTTTCCTCTTGTCCCTGGAATTGTGATTGGAAATAATTGGAAGTGTCACTGGAAGTAATCAGAAGTGACAGTCCTTGGGCTATAAGGCTTTTGCTTCGAGTCTAACGATCCTCTCCCCCCCCCCCCCTTCAGCCTCCCGCAAAACAAAACCTAAATTTAAACAATGAAGTCACAAAGTGATTTGCCTTCAAGGTTGAAAACCCTTCAATTTTCTTTTCTTTTTTGGAACAGAAAAAGAAGTGTCTGGCTATTCTAGTTCAATAGTCAAGCCTCGCTGTGTTACACGAGAGGTTCCTCCCCCGCCCCTGCACACAAACACCCCACCCTACAGATAAAGCCTCACATCCATATTAAACAGTTCTATGGCCTTTAAAATTTTATCAGGCTTTAAAAAGCAAAAAAAGAAAGAATAGCCTAAGCAAGTCTGAGCGATGAGACTGAGCCAACACGCATCTCATAAATATTGTGAGCACTGGAAAACTACCTCGTTCTGTTGTTTTTAAAGCAGGTTCCACATTCTGCTTTACCAAGCAGCTCAATGCAAAGGAACAGCTTAATGAGCTGGTGACTGCTCCACAGGTCTATGTGAGATAGCAAGATGAGATCATTCTCTACTTGGGAGAGGGTAAACTCATTCATGAACTGAAAACATGCAGCTCAATTTCTTTTGTGAGGGCTCTTCTGGTGACATTCATTCTATGTGTGGAAGTTCCTCAGCGCACACTGATGCTATAAAATCCATGATCCCTCTTTTTAATTAAGTAGGGATAACTCAAACCTTCCCATCTCTTAGAATTCATCCCAATGACTGCTCAGGATACTGTCTGATATATGATGGCTGACGGATTCAGTTGCTTGCCACTAATCACTTCTGCTTGTGTTTTGGGACACTCTAGAAAGGAAAACAGTTTTGAATCAGAGCACAAGCGTTTAAGACATACAACAATATTGCTACCTTGTCATGTCATATACCCACCTGTGCCTCAGTTTCCTTCTCTATTAGGAATTCCCAGTATTCCTACTACCTAGGTGTTCTCTACTCAGCATGGCCCAGCTGGACTGAGCTCACCAGAGCTTTATACATGGCACTTAGCACAAAGGATGCTACACAAGCAGCAGTGCTATGGCAGACCACATGCAGTCTACTGTCATAGCCAGCAGTTGCCTCTAACTGTGCACGCTCCATTTCAAAAGACTGTTTCCAGGAGAACGGCCTCCCTTCTGCAAATGCATATTGTAAGCACAACAAAATTCTCACTGACCTTTTCCTACCACAGGCAATTAAACTGCAGGCACTAAGCTGAACTTTCACCTTTCCACCTAGTCAGTCAGGAACGAGTCACACTGAAGCTTCGTACTCATTTTACAGCCACTAAAATGGGGATGTCAGCTACGTGGAAGAAAAGCCAGGCTGAAAATACCCTCTGTAATGTATATTGATTCTCGAAGGACAGCAATTCTAACATCACGAAACTGTGTCTGGCCCATTAAGAGAAATGCTGAGTTTGAAAAAAAAAAACCTACAAATTTAATTAGAACCAATGCAAAGATGAAGGAACAAGAGAAAGACTTGTCACGATTTTCTCCATGTTGTTCATCACCTTCAATGCATTTCACAATTGTTCAGTCCTCCTCGTGACTTAGAAAAGGTAAGTTTTCCTACTTAGTCACATGGAAAAGCAGAGAACAGGGAAAAGGGCTTTAGAAATGCTAACAGCAGTGTTATGCCAAGGCAGGGCAGCTTCTATCCTACTCACATTCCCTGGTTGCTCTTCCCAGTACTCAGTGAGCTTCTGGAAAAGAGGACCAGCTCTACCTTGAGTGCCAATGCACAGCTAGAGCTCTACTGCCAACACTTTCCTTCTCTGTACTCTGCCTGTGTAAAAAGTGTGTTTTAGGCTGGGTCTGAAGCCCTGGCTGGAGATGTAGGCTGATGGTAGCAGAGCTCTGCTGCCTTGTCATTCCACTCAAGCATACTGAAGAAGTAAACTGAAGGATCCTCCTTCCCCCTGTTGACTTCCCATCACTTGCCACGTTTGCCACTGCTGTGCTTCCTGCTCTCTCCATTTCCTCATCTTCCACTACCCTGTCCGCTCGGCATCTATTCACAGACCTCAATGACCTGACTTCACCCTTGGCTTTTTTGCTGGGCTGCTTCTGTAAAATAACCATTTCTAAAAACAGATGAAGAAACAGCTTGAGGAAAAAAGGAGACCCATTCATCTTTCAGACAGGGCACCACCAAGTTCCCACTGCACCCAAAGTAGCCTCTGTTTTGTAACAGATTAGTGCAAGCAATATGCACAGCATCACATCCCCAAGAGCCAAGCTTTCTTTGCACACGTATAGAACTCATATAGAACTGTGCAATATACACAAGCCTTGGTTAACAGATGGGGGTGCTTTAGCTGGAAACCAGAAGAATCATTGGACTAAAGCTTTGGGAGCAAATTCTGCAGGGAAGAGGCACAGTAAACAGTTTGCAACACCCTTCTTCATTGCTACTAAACACATTTTGCATCACATAACAATCTGCTTCCACACAAAGCAGGTTTTTGCCAATAGACACTCTGCTTTGTTGGAGTGACTGTTTACATTTCTTTTCAGGCAGTTCCTAAGATCTCAAACAAATCCCAGGCTGCAAACCTGTTAAGTTCCCTATAAAGCCCTGTGTTTGCCTTGAGGAAGACAGGGGCATCTGTTGTGATCCAGAGGATAAACATCAGGGTCTCTCTCCAAGCCAGTTGTGCAATGACAGGCATTGCTGGGAAGCCTGCTCTTATGTTACACAAAACATCCCTCTGAAGCGGCCCTGAGTGCCCCACAGAAACAGACCACTAATTCTGTATAAACAGGGCCTGCTGTGGGCACAATGGCCAAACACAAATTGTTTCACATGGGAAATTCAGAAAGCTTGCCTCCCCTCAGCACACTATTTCTTAGGAATAAGAGACGGGGCTTCAGTATTTCAACCCTAACTTGGCCTGCTGCTTTCCCCCCCTCCAGAGGTTTACCCTTTTTCTCCTTATGGTAAAACAGAAAAAGAGGGATGAAACCAGTCCTCAAAGTAAAGCTAAGGTTTTCTAAATGCTAGCAATCCAAACGCTTTCATGTAAAACAAAGCACTGCTGGAGAAAGAGAGGACATTCTTATTGAGTGCCCTGATAGGAAATGTGATGCAAACCCACCCTGACTCTAGAAGAATTTTTCTATCTCACAGCCAGAACTGATAACTCTGATATCCCACCAGATAGCAGCTTACTCAATTGTCTTGCCTCCTTGAACTCCCCCTGGAGCAGCAAATGGACGCATATCATCTTTGCTCCCTTGCCGTAGGGTTTCTTAGAGTAGCATTCCAGTAAGGAGCTCTTGGCCCTGTCCTAGAGCTAAATTCACACCTCCCAACAGTTCTTGCATCCAGTTGCTGTTTTGTTGACTGCTGAAGAAAATAAGCTCATGCAATTACCAGCTGTTATGAAGTTGAAGAACAGCCCCCTCTTTGGCTCGATGCACCAAGAGTGATCACCTGCCTTCCTTCACAACCCAATGAAGGAAAAGATGAAATCCAATGGCAGAATCCTGTACAGAAGCTTATTCACAGACACAGATTTAGGTTTTCCTATTCCAATCCTGTTCTGAGTTGTTAAAACATGATACAAAATCACTTGCTTTCCACTAGCTGAGGCAGAACCAGTCTATTTAGGAGTTCAGTAAGCCCACTAGAAGCAGGAGTGCTGGTTTTTATAACAGTGCAGTGGTTCTTGGCTTTTCTGGACCATATTGCACAGTTTTAAGGAGAAGGGCTTTAAGGAAGCATGACAGGGCACCATTCAGGATGCCTGTGCTCTTAAAGCAGGAGGGGAAGCAAGTCTCAGAAGTCTGAGAGTCAGTGTAGGAAAGCACAGCCCCAGGCTGACCTGCCATTGCCAAATGCTGCAGAACAGCTCCCATTTCAGCAAGGATTTTCAGGCTAGAAGTCTGGTGGATACCTAGGCAAATGCATGCTGTCAGACCCAATTGCTCATGCCAACAAGCACTACAGGGATTTGCACCATAACCTTTCCCAGCACAGTGAGACGATCAAGTCTTGGTGTTCAGTGCAGCAACTGTGCACCCCTGGGACAGCCCTGTAAGAGATGCACTGACCTTAGAGCTGGGAGAACAGGGCTCAGCTACATCTGCACAGAAGGTAGTCCTGCCATTAGAGCTGCATCCACTTCAGCAGAATCACTCCTGTGTAACATAGCAATGCCTACACACTGAGTACACCATATCATAAGCCAGACTAAGTGCACAAATCTGAGCTACTGGCTGCACCCACATCCATCAGCCTCAGTATGGTACATAAATTCCCTGTGCCATCAATCACTAAACTGTACCAATCTTTTCCCAAAGACACCATAAAGAGAGGTCACAAAGCTGTCTACTTATCCTACAGGTAACCAGTATCAAAGACAAGGACCATATACATATACTATCAGTGTAAATGAATACTCCGAACCAGCAACTTTCCTCTGAAGTTTCCTTGGCTTCAAGCTCCTATCTCCACATTACTTCTTTACTTCAACACTGAGCAGAAGCACACACTCACTGATGCTTCTACACCTTTCCACTGCTTGCTCAAGCTAGCAAAGGAGATCCCCCATCTCCTTGCTACAAGGATCCCCCATCTCCTGCACAAAGCAAGGAACACAGACAGCAATACTTCATGTTCACTAAAATATGCTTCCAATATCAGTAAAGGAAGCTGGATTCAAAGCTGGGTGACCAAGTTGCCCATTGACAACACAGATACAACAAGGGTAAATCACAGGGCAGTTCAATACTAACAAAGCATCAGGAAAATGAGGCATTCCTGGTTTGACTGTGAGCTTTGGGCAGCTGTTCGTCCTCCCTTTGCCACAGCTGGAACAACTCCTAGAGAAACTGAGGAACTTGGGTCTTAATTCAGTGCAAAAGCTCTTCAGGGCATGGCTTGTCTCTGCTGCTGGGCTTATGCCTTGTAAGCATTACAGAGATCCCAAAGAAAGAAGCATGATTAAAAGCCATTGTGTTCCCCAGATAAAACCAGCAGTGGTCACACAAAAGAGAGGAACTCTTATCACTACAACACTCCTGTGGCAGCAGCTTATCCATACTGCTCCAAGCCTTCAACACGTGGCCTCTGCAGGAAGCCTTTTGGACATTTAGAAGTCTAGCTGGTCCACGTTTCACACCTTTGAGTCTAAATGAAGGCTGCTTCCCACAGCATTTCTTCCTATCATCCTGTCTGAAGCCTTTATTTTAACTGTGTCCACCCACGTCAGCCCATCACCCTGTGGGGCTTGGCTCTTCCATGGGAATCAAAGACTTGTGCCCCATTCACACCAGTACCCAGGGTTCTGGGGGGCAGGAGGACCCAGGAATCACAGATTTGCTCAACCACAACAGATTTCAGAGCTGTCTGTTTGTCAGCACTACGTGGTGAGCAGAGTGAAGCTCACTCATCACATCCCAGTGCCTCTGGAGATGCAGATCCCCTGGCTGCTTCTGAGTCAGTCCCATGTGCAAGTCCCCCCTCTCAACAGACCTCAGGACTGCAAACCCTTTCTTTACAGGCTTTATCAGACAGCTCTGTTCAGCCCTTCAGTCTCTTCCCCTGTTTTCTGCTCCTATTCAACCCATTAACTTCTACATTTCCCCCCTTTATTTCAGCAGCCCTTTTCCCTCCCTTTTTCTTGCTGCCTCCCTTTTGTTTCCCCCTCCTTCTCCTATTCTTTCCCCCCTTAACTCCTCCCTCTCGCACTTCAACACATCTGTTTTTAATCAGAGGCATCAATTGGAAACAATAACCCTTTTTTTTATTCTAAAAACCTGAATGTTAAATATTTGAGCAAAGCAAAACAGTGAAACAAATCTGACACTACGGCTGGAACAAAGACATTTTGTTCACCTTGTTTTACCGAAGAAGTTCAAACCCCTTAGTGGCACAATGCTCAAAAAACATGGCCCTTTTTAAGCTAAAAACACACATTCCAAGAGTGGTCTGTATGCCCATGACTCCTAAAGGAAGGAAACATAACGAATCTGGATACTAAAAGGTCCCCGGCCATCAACCTGCTAATAACTAAACCAACACAAAAAGCACTGAATCCAGACAACGCTGAAAACAGAGTTTGCCATAAAAGTTTTTTTTCCCTCTGCAGATCCAAATAGCTCATCAGAAATGAATTTCGGTCGCACAGAGAGGGGCGGGTGGAAGTTGGATTAAAACAGCAAAAAGCCAACCTACCTAAAAAGAAGATGGAAAGTGCAGACATTCCGTCTCCGAGTAAGAAAGGGACTTTTCCTCCCTTCTTCCTTCTCTCTCCCATGAACAGCAGGCAGACCTGCACGGGATTCAAAAGAACGCCTCTGGAATGCGCCGAGAGTAATTGCATCCATGTGCCAGAGAAATAACCAACTTCACTCTTTCTTCCCTTCTGATATTCATCTCCTTGTCCATATTCCGTCCTGATTCAGCCAGAGCTCAAAGATCTGTGGCTGCTAATTCAGGGCCTGGAGTCTCTGGAAGAGAAGAGACAGAGCAGCAAAGGAGTTCACATCGACAGCAGCACGGAGTGATTTTGCACGTCTGAAAAGGAAAGGAGAGAAGCGGGGGAAAACACTGCGCTCAATGTTCACCACATGGCTGCCTCCCAGAAGAGCCCCTCCCTGCCATCAGCTGGGATTAATAGTGAAGACCAGTCATGTGGGTGAGGTAGAGCTAACTTCTAGCAGTGACATATAGAGATTTACCTCGGGAGGAGAGAGAAGGATTTTACGAGTGTCGGAGTGGTTAAGTTTGGAGGCAGCGAAATCCAGCATGGAAAAAAGAATCAGATTCATCCCTCGGCGGCTCTTGGGAAAAGCACAAATGCTCTTCAGAGCTACAAACACACGTATACATTCAATATATACAATGTCTACGTAGCAGCGAAGCTCCAGAATTACGGCTTTTGGTCTTACTGAAGGCTTGCTTCCTATCTACATTATTTTTCCTTTCCGAGTAGGTCTGAGTCCCTAGTAAAAAAAATCCTAAGATCTGATGAAACCATGTATGATTAAGAAATACTAGCTCAGCTTTACCGGGTTTTCTGCTGTGAAGACGAAACAGTTTCCATTAGAGGGACCCAATCTGATAGGGAGCAGAGCTCGCGGGCAGCTCAGTCCACCTTTGAGCTGAAACAGCCAGAAATGAACTTTTTAATGCTTCACTAAAATGCTTCTAAACATCACCGCTCCCAGCAGGGCCATGGGAATGGTGTTTTACACACACACCTGCTCTGATCTGTTGTACTTCACGCACACAGGGCATGCTTACACCTTTACCTGTGTACCCTGGGGTACATCTCCTGCACAGATAAACCAAGACCTTG
This sequence comes from Excalfactoria chinensis, assembly GCF_039878825.1. Taxonomy (NCBI): domain Eukaryota; kingdom Metazoa; phylum Chordata; class Aves; order Galliformes; family Phasianidae; genus Excalfactoria; species Excalfactoria chinensis. The sequence goes on from NC_092845.1 coordinate 3,275,126, forward strand.
CAGCCTCCCCACGCAGATAGGAACAGAAGGGTAATGTTGGCCGCCTGGAAGACCACAGGAGCTGTGAAAGCAAGCAAGGAGCTGATAGAGTGTTCAGATGGCTGCTCTGTGCCAATCTGTTGCCACAGCTATGCTGACACCAGGGCTATAAGAAGCTCTATGGGACTTACTTACCTTAACTCCTTATTAAGGTATGAGCTTTGCAAGCATTTACTGGAAGATGGGACACATTGCTACCCCAGGCAAAGCAGGACCTGAGATACAGGTAGATCCATTTGAGAGAAGTAACACGGATGGAAATTCTCTTCATATATCGTGTTATAAGCAATTTCCTTTACCCCTCCTTGCTTCACAGGTGAAAATAAAACCACGACTCCTCTCCAAAACATCTGTTCTCTGTAACAGAGAGAAAACTGATGGACGGTGTTTGACTAATATAGCCTGACAGCACAGGTGAATGGAACAGTTCCTACAGAGCATCACATACCATAGCTGGGAGCTGGATACCTTCCTAACTTCTCCCCGCACATTTGATCAAACAGGCTGCTTGCTTTCAAATGGTTGAGTGGATCTGAGGGAATATCATCAATTTTCAGTGTAGGACATAAATCAATGGAGAAAAATGCATTTAATCCTTTCTCCCCCTCTCCAGAAGAGAAGCAGCACTGCACCTGTCTCTCCGCATTACAAGTCTGACAGAAGATGTCCCAAGCAATGCTGTAAATACCCGGCGTGCTGCTTTGCTTTCATAGAATAAATGCATCAGAAACAGAGAGAGAGAGATGTGGTGTCAGCCAGTGCTAGCTGCCCATCCTCCACAGAAACACACAGCTGGGATAGCTGGGAGGTGACTGCAGAAAGGGGGGGGAGGATCCTGAGAATCAGAAGAGACCATGCATATAAAGTCTCCTCCATCATCTCAGAAAAGCCATTCCTCAACCTGCTCCCATGCTCCAGTCCTTCCAATAAGCTCCTTGAGAGGAAACCAGGCTTTGTGGTTCAGTGGGGATTCTCCCTCTGGCATTCATACCTGTTATGGCAAGGGTATGTTCCTCCAGTGTCACCCAGTAAGGGCTGGGGTAGGCATGTGCTGGGACAAACATGCCACTCACACGAGCAGATCCTCTCTCAAGACGTCTGCTGACTGTTTGGGGCTTATGTAGGTCTTATCAACACTACTCTATTCTTTTTTTAATCCCCAGAAGGGGCTAATTCTTCCAGCAGGCTCATAAATTATTTCTCCTCCTCTCGTACAACAGCAACACAGCATGGAAAAGGTATATCAGACATTTCTCAGTAGGGGAAGAGCAGAGTAGATGAACTGTTGCTGTCACAAATGTTAAGAAAAATTAAGGTTTGGATTAAAATAGCTGCATGCAGAACACCTGTAGAAACCCTCATGGGCCACACAGCAGCTTCTCCTGGTCTTCCCAGTACAACATCAACATAGACCTCTGAGTAGAAAGTTACTACATTCAGATGGAGTTATTGAAGCAGCTTATTGATGCAGCCAGTAGAAAGACAGGTGCAATCTGCAAGGACAACCAGAAGAACATGGGGAGGCTGCTGAGCAAAGCTCTGGTAGGTTCAACCTTTGGCAAAACACACTTTGACAAAGCAAGCCATGAAAATAAGTCAACCTCTTTATGGGAGAGCTCAAAACAGACAAGGAGGAATACTAGGGCAGAAAATAAACCTTCCATACAGCTTTCACAAGGCTGCTGTTGCAAAGCTTACTTTGCACCACATCAGTGCTCAGACATTTACTTACAAACCAGTTGTTTGGAAGTCTCTCTCATGCAAGCTTCAATAATTGATCATAAAAGCACCATTAGTCATTTAATATTAGTCAAAAGTCTCACTTCAACGAGCCTTAGCACTTGCTGTCAGTAAGTGCATCTTCAATGGAGAAGCAAACAACTAAAAAGCTTCTTAAAGCTCTGCTTAGTCTTAAAGCAGCTCAGGCCACACAGTTTAGTTCCAAAACATTTATCCTGTAAAAATACACTCTCGCTATGAAATAGAAAAGCATACCATACAAAACAGCAGCTGTTTCCATTATAATGAATATTTTTGTATATGTCCTTTGATTAGAAAATGTTTTTAATACAGGACACTTAAAAGATGTATTATGCTTTTCTCTTTGAGGTAAGAAGGGCTATTTTGTGTTACTGACTTCAGTCAATAATGACTAAAGGTTTTTGTATTATGTTTTTGGAGTAAATGAATCTCTTCTGGAGTAGGGATTGGTTTGGGCATGTGACGTTAAACACAGTGTAAGAAAAAAGGATGTTAGAGGAGGATTGAGTGACATAGAATCCCCTAAGAGCAGTTAGCAATGGGGTGAGGTCTTTGGGCTCCAAAAGGAAACATGGAGATTTATTCCGAACCAGAGAAGGCGAGGAAATGACTGATTTTGTAGAAATTTCTCTCTCGTTTATTAATCTCATTACTCGTAACCATGACATGTTGTAAAACCGATCTGTTGGCTGCTGCTGATCAGCAAACTCAATTTACAAGTGGACAAAGGTTGGCGGCTGTTTGCAGCATTGCAGGAAACAAACCTGAAGACGTCACCCTACTGCTTGATAGGTGTCCTAATCCCCATGCTGTTACAGTGACCTGTCACAGCAGGGGCGAGGAGGCTGGAATTCAAATAGTCAGTGGAGATTTGTGGGCTTGCTCTATAAAAACATTTGTTTTCTTCTAGGCCAGGGTTAAAAAGTCCTGCAAAGTGAAGACGGGATGGGGGTAATGTGGTTTTGAATGGCAGCCAGCTTGCTGCAAGCGAGGGGCCAGGCAGAAGCCCTCTGTCCCTGGGGCTTTTGGTTTAGCCCTCACTAATACGGAGTTTGCTTGCAATATGTGGAATGTTAAAAGCCTATTTATTCAAGAGTAACCAATGGGAAGCAATAAACTGGAGTTGTGTTCTATTGCTACTGAGCGGCTGGATTTGAGCACCCTCAGTATTGGAGTCTGCTCTATCTTTTCTCTGAGAGTCAACAAGCTGTTACTTTACTAACCATCTGAAGATGGTCTTTCTGAGATGCTTAGAAGTGATTTGGCGTCATAAGATGAAGGCTGTTGTTTGTAGGTTGTGTGTGTTTTGGTTTGGCGTGATGCGTTCCTTCCTTCTCGTGTTTACAGTTGTTGCACTTGAGTTGCATTTTCCTTTTCAGCAGTCAAATCTTCTCACTGTTGTGGCTGGAACAACAGAATAATTTCATTAGGCATCCAGTGTTGCAGGAAGCATTAACGAAGCCATTTAGGATAAATCCATTTTTTGCCATTGCCACGTTGAACATATAGTTCTACAGAGTCAAGATTAGGAGATCCCAAGAATAATATGAATGCTGAAGCAAGCATGCTTCTATTGAAATTGCTCAATATTTAGTTTTAATGACTGTGTGCTGTGGTCTCGATGTCTTACTGGGTTAAGAGGCATATTTACCTCTTGGTTGGAACAGCTTGAATTGCTGAAATATTCTCTTTGTTGTTATTCAGCTCTTGTATCAATATAATGCAGTGTGCAACTGCTCTGACAGGCTCAAATGTGTGGAGTGAGTTATGAGGAAACAACAAATCTAGGATGGCTTCAGGGCAGGCTTTATGGTCACTGTAGTTGGCATCAAAATGCTGTGCTATGCCTATGGTGAGAGAACCACCAGGTATTTTTCTTCTGATGAGATGTATGCATCATACCCACTGATAAATTAAACTTCAGTCTGTTGAAAAATGACTGTTTCAGTCTAAAAGTGCTGGCTTAGTGCATTCTTAATGGGTCTGGGTTGGTGCCCTGTGTCCATATGCTCTGAAAATGCTGAAGCCTATGAAGCTGCCCAGGCACACTTACATGTGCAAACTTGTTGTACACTCATGCATATGTGAGGTGCATAATTGCTCAGCTTTTCTTTTGCAGCTTGCTCGAGGCAAATGTCCTGTGAGGTTATGTTTAAATAATGCCATCTAAGATAATCATTTAATGTATATTACTAATTTAATATGAGCTGTAAGGAGCGAAGGTTCCAAGACCTGTTCTTTCAGCTCCTATTAAGATACTAGTGTGGTCATTGATGCTCTGATGCTGTCTCTGCATCTTGGAAAGGTTTACGGCTCAATTGGGAAACCTTTTCTGACAGTCTCAGTGGCACAAATCAAACCTGAGACCGAGATCTTGACGATTAGATTGAGCCATTGCATGGGCAATATTCAGATGGGAGACTGGCATGAAATAAAAGGATGCAGATTTACCTGATGTACTGATCAAATTATAGACATGCCTGGGAACATAGGGGACGGAGGGGTCAGCAATGAGAGGGATGGGCAACAGCTGTATTATTGGGTTCAGGCAGCAAATCTTTACCTGTTGACTAAATGAGTGGTGTTCCTTGAGTCGGTGCTTTGAAATTCATGTCAGTGATCTGGATGATAGGACAAAGTGTACCATCAGTAAGCTGATAGACTGAGATGTATGGTTGCTGTTAGGAGAACAGTGATGGGCTGGAGCAATGGAGCCTCCAAAGCATAAGCAGAGGCCAATTTTGTGTTTTTTATCCTTGATTTTGACCACATTTCTGCCAACAATGATGGTGCTATTTCTTTCCTTTTCCTCTTGTTTCTTTATGATGACTTCTGTTCTGTAAGCTACTGCATTGTAGTCCTTGCTTCCTTTTAGTTCTAGTTAAAGGGAGAGCAGGTGGACGAGACAGGTTTGTTCAAGCTTCTTGAAAGCTGAATTACAATAGCCTAGCATCTCTAAGGAAAAAAACTTCACGGTCCCTGTAGTAAGGACAGACGCATAACAATTTCCTTCCTGTGCACACAGAAATATTCATGAAGTTGTTGAGATTGCTGGGCTGGAGTGAGAGCACACCATCAATAAGTAAAGAGCATCAGTATCTTACGACATTAGTGAGGAAAGAATGACATCTTTTGCTTCCATTTCCTTCTATTTTAGAACATTCAGGTTATAATATTCAGCTCAAAATGACACTTGAAGCAAGTTTCTGAAGATGTGGCTAAAAAAATCTACTTTGTGTTGTACTAAAGGAATCCATTAAGCTCAGTGGGGAATGTACAGATGTGCAAGACTTCCCTAAGCATCTCCATTGGGCTTCTAGGTGTCTGAAATAGCTGGCTGATGAATTTGAGTGCCTTGATTTCGGGCTGGAGATGACTTAGAGGAATGTCAGGAAGACAGGTTCCCCAGTAAGTGTATATAGGGAAGCAAGTGAGCTGTTGGATCTCAGTATTCTGTCAGTGCTGGTAACTGTAGGCAACCTACAGTCTATTACTTGAGTCCTAGTCTGAATGTATCACCTGCAAGGCAGCATCCTTTTTATTTGGAGCTGTCTGCAAGCCTTGTATGCTGTCCAACAATGGATCATTACCTCCCTAATACAGTATTATGTAGTTCCCACTGAAAGAGGTGTATTGATTTGCCAGGTCTTCCGTGCCATACCCCTTACTAGGATGGAGAACTTGATCTTGGAGAATATGGGGAGAAAAATCCTAGTGTTTTAAAGTTTCATTTCTTACAAAAATACTTTCAAATCTAAAGCTCACCAACATCCACGCTAATGCGGAATAAACTCAGATAAACTCTTGTAACTTCTTAATGCCCCTTTCCTTCTTAATTGCAACACAGAGATGTGTAAGTGCTGATAGATAGCATAGGAGGAGACTGTTTGCTAGGTTAAGATGCAGCTCAGGTTGGGAGATAACGCATAATCCCATAACCTCTGGAACAAAACTATACAGCTGAGATTCTCCCCTTTCTTACACATCTGGGGGCTGTTACATTTCTGGGTAGCTGGAGCTTCCCCAGTTGCTGACCTGTGGCACCTGTTCTGTCCTGATCAGATCTCTATCATTTTTATCATGCTTGCTCCGTTCCTGTAGAGGAAAAACGATTCAAGTATTGTTAGCCCCAGCTTCAGACATACAGTCTGAGAGGCAGCAATCCTGCAATTACAGACAACACGCACCTCTTCTATTAAACATTGCCATTGGAAAAGCGATGCTCAGCCCAAGTACACGTTGCTGTTCTGGTGGTGAAAGAGGAGGGGCTTGGCAGACACAAACTCCTGTTCTGAATGACTTTACCTGGAGGTAATCTCTTCCGCCAGGCTGAGTCTGACATTAAAAATGGAAGAAGCCAGGGACATTTTCCACCCAAAGCTCAATGGAAAGTGGCAGGTGTCAGATTTTTGCAAATTTCTCTCTAACTCACAGGCTTCTGCTGACAGGGACTTGAAGGCTCCAACCTGGAAAAGCTCCAAACTGTATTTCTGCAACTAACTTTAAAATACAAAATGTTTATTTAAAAGATGGAGGTGAGGGAGTGGGAAGGACAACAAGGTTAAAGGTAGAAATGGAAATGAGAAGCGATGTAGGGGAAAATCTCATTGCTATGCTGTTAGCTGAGGATGCTCACTTGCATGCTGGTTCAGTCATTTAGAACACTGCGCCTTTGCCCAGAACACTGAACACAGAACAGGATTTTCCTTCTCTTGGCATTCAGGATGTTTAGGAAGCTGCTTACTTGTGCACTCCTTTCACTATCCCTTCCTGGGTTACCACCTGCACCTTCTTCTGTGTGTTACATTCAAAAGCCCTCTGTATCCTGGATGCAGGTTAATTCTCAGTATCTTGCATTGTAGAGGCTGACCGTGAAGTCAGGAATAGATACTACAGAAAAGTAGATCCCAACTTTTGGTGAGTCATTTCCTGGATCTGACAGATATAGGATAAATCTGCCTTGAGTGGCACTTGTATGTTTTGTCACAGCAATACGTTTCATGGAATTAATCAACCCTGCAGCCTGACTCGGATAGGACACAGTCTTTGTTGAAGCAAGCGATGAAGATATTGCCCTTCAACCACTTAAATGCGTGTCAGCTGCATAACAGCCGTCGTTCCTCCTGGGCTGCTGTGACTGCAACTCTGTTTAGATTGTAATGGGAGACATTGGGAAGGTGGTGCTTGGGAACCTCTGTCCTAAGCTGTCAGCTTTTGGAGAGCTTTGAAGTAGTGTGGAAATTGGCACCTAGGAAGTGGTGCTTTTCCCTCCCCACCTCCATCTACTGCTTTCTTAGACAAAGGAAAACAAACCATTGAATCTCTGAGCTTGAGATATAGAATCTGTCCCTGAGTAGGAAGAGGATTGTGTGTTCATTGCTTGGAGGAAACCACTTTGCATAATAACCAGATCCATTTGCAAACAGTGTACAATACTTTAGGAAGCTTTTGCTTGTTTGTATCTGGACAGGAACTAGATGGAGCCAATTTACTTTCAGATGTTTGAGCTTTGGATTACTGCAACAGAAGAAGGTTCGAAGTGAGTTATTCTGGTTCAGTTAGGCTGTTACCTGCTACACTTACTCTTTTGCTTTCAGTTTATATTGGCAGAATACCAAAGCTTGAAATACCTCATGAAATGTCTTTTCTGCTTCAGCTTCTAATTTTGACTACTTATGCAGGTGGAGTTCCTCAGTGTGGTGTATTCTTAGCTTAGGACTAGAGTTCCAGTTGAATGACCAACAGCCGTGTTAGAAGCACAAGCAAGCTGCTAAAAGCCTGTGCAAACAAAGTTGAACTTGAGGTTATTTTTTCTCTTGCAGTTCTGTTCATAGAATGGCTTGGGTTGGAAGGCACCTCAAGGATCATAAAGCTTCAACCCTCCTGTTCATTGATCTCCCTTTTTCATTTTACTAATTCTAGGCATTCTGATAGTTTAAAGTAAAAAATCTTTTTAAAAAGCATATGGAATAAGCAAGGGGAATACTTTGACTTCTGGAAGAAAGACTTGTGACTTTGTATTCCTATCCATACGACCCTCATATCTTGCTGATGGACTGGAATTGAGTAATTGATGCTTAAGGATCAAATGAAACATTCAGACTTCAGTAATATTGCCTCCTTTTGAAGGAAGACTGAGCAGATCTATTGCAGCTATATATATCATTACCTCCCTTTTCTAGCTGGAAACTGAATGTGGGGGGTGTTCAGTTCCTGGAATTACTAGGCAACACCGCTGTTCTGAAAACACAGGAGAGTTGAGGTTTAGGTTATTGCCCTTTGATCTACTTGCTCCTCCTGTGTCGCTGCGCTTGGATATTTAACTTGTAATTACTTCCTCCTCTGTCTTTGGTAACATGAGCATAGGAAGTTTGTTAGAGGAGAGGCAGGAATGAGTTCTTTCTGTCAGAGCAAAAGTTTTGGTTGCTTTCATTGCAGATGTTTTAAGCAAGCTGTCACGATGTGTTACTGTGAGAATCAAGGAGAATCTCCATAAACAGGTTGTAAAGGGATAGCAATGCGAACCATCCTGTTACTTTGACTGTGTTACAAACAAATGGTTTTTAATGGCCTCCTCCAAAGAGAACAGCTGCTGAGAGCTGAAGGAAGCCAAAGCTTCAGGTAAAGAGCTGCTCAGGAATCCTGTCCTGGTTGAGATACTATTCTCCCTGCATCTGGGATCTTTCTATTGATGGTAAGCTGTCCTTTAACCCTGGTGTATGTAAAAGGTTGAGCGTTATGCGTTCCTTCAGCATGTAGCTCTGAATTACTTATGACTGACCTTCAAAAGTAAAGGAAAAGGGAAAAGAAAAACACCCAACTGGTTAATGGCAATGCTCTCAAATGTAAATATTGTTTTGTAAGTACACTGTGTGTCTGTTTGGAACTGAAGACAAAATAACATGTCTGGAAGATAACACAGAAAGCTCTTTGGAGCCTACATTGTGGAAGCTGTGCCTGCTGTCTGAGCTGGGAGATGCTGGGTGGTCTGGCTGTTGCTGGCCAGGGAAGCAAGTTCCAGCCCTCACAGAGCAAGCAAATGGAGCTTTTTGTGCTGCATCCCATCATTCATACTGAACAATGAGATCACTTACTGAGAAGTTCATCTCTGGGCAAACCAGATGCTCCGTTGCTGATGTTGCTGGGGTTATGTAAAAAGGGATATTTCTGGTTTAACAGATGCACAGAACAAGCCATCTTCTAAACTAGTTGCTTTTACTGTGCGGTTATGAATCTTTAGCTTTGTTCTTGGGGACATTCAGAAGGGAAGGAAGGTTGGATCAACTGTTAATGTAGGTGAGTTCCATGTTAATGTGGCTGTGGGACAGAGTAGGTGGACAAAGGCTGCAGAAAAGCTGACACATTTGCTGGCACCTGATCTGAAGTGGCACGTCAGCGTTGTGATGTGAGCTGAAGGTGGGATCTGTACCTCAGCAATTGGTTTCCATGATGCTTGCTCAGCCCTTTGGGCTGCCATGCTCCTCACAAGGCTGTGTGGGCATTTTGTGAGCAGTCCCTTGAAACCTGAACACAGAAGGTCTGCATTTGCTATCAAACACATCCAGAAGCCTGTTAATGTATTTCAAGCACGCGTGTCAGTTGTTACAGATAAAGAGCCAGATGTTTGCAGCATGTTGTGGATTTTTTTGGAGTTGAACTGCAAGAAGGAAAAGAATTGTTTCATAAATAATCCACAGCCCGTGCTCTGTTAGGATTAGTGCTTCTTACTGGGCAGATGCCCATCGACATTGCTGTATTTCCTGGAGCTTCACTGTGTTGAAATCTTGGTGACTGGGTGTTAATTTCTCTCCAGCAGCACAGCATCGTCCTACGAGCAAATGGAGGAGCAAACTGCAAGAACAACGAGGACGCATTTCATAACCAAACATCTGTCTTTGTTTTCTAAGCAAGCTGGATTTCTAGAGTGAGAGATGGAAGAGTTGGAACATCTTCCTCTTCTGGAGCTTATTTGCTGAACTGATCACGAATTTGAGGATTGCAGTGAAGATGTTTGTCTCAGTAATAGCTTTCTTTTGCAATGAGTGTGTAAGTAGGTGCTCCATAAGGAAGGATAATGAAATCAACAACAATTCTTAGGATCTGTGGTCTACTCTGTATCTGAGGCACGTGCATGACAATAATTGCTGGGCAGTGTGCTGCAGATCATGAGGATTTCTTCAGGCTTGTATAAGGGTTTGAGCTGTTGGCTGACCCCAGCAATGCACTGAAACCCACAGCAGAGGGTTTGAATCTTTTAATATGATGTGAATTCTGTTCAGCCCGTTTCTATGTTCCAAAACCTTTAAGTATCAGCTTACGTGGGCTGCGAGAAAAACAAAGAGAGGAGTGCATGTTGTCACAGATAGAAGGGATAGAAAAGGAAGAGCTTTAGGCTGTGGTCAGAGTAGAAATTACACCCAGGAAAGATGCTTAAAGATGCTACAAGCTTCCTGTAAATCGTCTTACCTTCATTCATCAAGATGCTTGTGATTGCTGGTAGTTAGGAATGCAGCCCGCTCCTGCTCTGTGTTTTGTACAGTGAAGTAGAAAATGTCTCCTCGTTTCAGATTCTCCTCTGTCACATTGATTACAGTGATCTTAGAGAAGGATGGGATGATCTTTAGCAGCAGAAACCCACGATTTTTTGCAGCTTTTGTGCTCTGCAGGAAATGCTAAAAATTGGTCATCCCGGTGGTGAATTTCCAACAGAGCTGGACCTTAAGCTGAATTACATCCAACTACAGCTCCTTACATTGCTTAATTAACTAGGTGTTAGAAGCTGATATTCGGAATAGATAAAGCACTGATGGTTAGTAGATAGCATGTGCTAAGCTAGATTGTTCTTGACAAGGATCTTTCCTTCTGTTCTCAGTGGGCTGGTTTATCACTGCTATATCCAGCACTCAGCTCTTCTAGTCAAAATTCTTTACCTCAGGAAAGAGTAAAGCTCTGCCAGCCCATCATTATATGCTTAAGACAATTTGTTGCTCTGACTGATGTGGCAGTGTGACAGGGTTGGTGTTAAGGAATGCCCTCTTTTGTGCCTTCTGTGTTCTGTTGAAGGAATCATCTACAAAGTAGGTGCTGCTTGCACCCCATTCTCAGGCAAGCAAGGTAAAGTCAAGCACTGATTTATATTAATTTTGAGCATTTTTGATTCCAGCTGTGTGTTACCTAAGAATGCTGAAGGTGTCAGTGATTCCAGACTGAATTCTGGGACTGCTGAACATGGGATGACTCCATCTATTTGACTCCATTTCTACAGGGGAAGATTAATGGGTCTTGCAGCGTAACTTGATGTGCTGCTTCATTCTGTGGCCTACATAGAGAATGAAGGTATCAGTTTGATCCCCAGCTTGAGACTTGTAGTGGATGCAATTCTTGCCTTCTAAATATGCCTGTAGTATGCAGTCTGGGGATATTGCCATTTTTAGGAGTGTTTATTAACCTGGTACTATCAGAAAGGGGGGAATAAATGGCATGGCTTTCTGCTGAGGATAAGTATAGCTGTATCAATGAGTTAAACAGAAATATAACATCTCTCAGCAATTGCTGGGCACAGCATTTCCAAGGGATGTCAATAGTGCGAATGGTAAACAAGTGTGTTCATCAGTCTGAGGTGAAATAGGAAAATTCTGAGTACCTTGAAATGAAAATGGAACAAGGGACCTATAAATGGAAAACAGTCTATTCTAGTCATTAAATATTGAGGCATATGTCAAAACCGATGAAACTGATGAGAGAATGCTTCTGTTGATGCTATTGTTATGAAAATTAGGAGTGGAGTGAAGATGCACGGCAAGATGAAAGCTCAGGGCTATGGCAGACACAGGTTTATTACAATTACAGTCCAGAGATGCTCAGATTAAAATTACCCTGATGCGAGACTCCACGTCTCTCTATCCTGTCACTTAGATACAGGGGGGAGTTGTTGTATATCATGTGTTACAGCAGCATTGGAAGGCTTCATTCAGAACTGTGCACACTGATATCAGATGCTCTGCAAACACAGAACGCTGTCCCTGATTTTCATTTCTTGCTCTCCGTTGGGCTAAAGGAAAACTTGGCAATGTGTTTCTGGAAAATGTGTTAGCAAACCGTGCAGTAAAATCTCAGGTTCCTTCCTTGGGCTACCAGTTATGAGACAGAGCTTGGACATTCATCACTTTCCTTATTTGTTTAGTAATGATGCCACCGTGTGGGATCGCTGGGTAGCAAGGAGGGTGGCTGTGCAATGATGGTCCATTTGCATTGCATGGGGCTGCCTGTGATCATTCCACTTCCCAGCACTGATGGGAGGCCCTCAGAAGAAAGACTTTCCTGTGCTGTCTTCATGTCCCTGAACAAGAAAAAACTCAAGAAGTCATTTTGTGTATAGAGGAATCTCCGTGCCTTTTTCTCTTAGTGAAGATGTGGTGTGTTTTCAAAGGCTGGGGAGTGGCTGGGGGAATACTTTGGCCTGCAGCATCCGCACAGTAATTGTGGCATGCTGTGATAGCTGGTGACAGTGATGGACAGAAGGAAGCAAATCTGTTAATAGGGCAAAGGGAAGCTGTGTGGATTTCTTAAGTTCTTCTCAGTTATCATAGCCTCCTTCCTGCTATGGTTGGGTGTTCTTTGGGTAATTTTAATGAATAAAATATTAGAAAAGTGCTCTAATTTCATAAAATGGCCATCTTTTTTAAAATTTCATTTCATTAAATCCAGACTTGACATATACATGAAGAGAACCACGTTTATTATTGTGGTTATTTTCAAAGGGATGTGATTGGAAAAGGGATCTTAATAAACTTGGGTCAACAAAGGGCCAGCTGGGGTCATGAGCATGCATATGACTTGTTTGGTCACTCGTATTCAGCTCCTAAACTGGAGCAGGCAGATGTCTGTATAGCAGCTGACACATGTCAGACTGTTGCTCTTTAGTGACCGGGTAACATCCTCAACTCTCCAAAGCCTCCTTGGTACAGAGAAGCATCAGTACTGTGAGTCTAGTAATAGTTTCTTCTATGTGTGCTATGTCCATATTGCAAAACACACTAACCAAAAGAGTTCAAGGCACAAGAAGCTTTATTCTAGACATGATGCCATTTAGGTATTTTTGTTGTAACAGTATTATTCTCACTATTTGACTGTAGAACAGCCTGGTTCTAAATAGGAAAATACACACTGAAATGTTGCTGTGTTTTTGTTAACTAAATTCTTACCGAATCTTGCAAAGCATAGCTTTAAATTAAAGGGATGGGAGGGAACAAATGTCTGCTCGTTTATTTCATGCTGCCACTGAAATACCAGATTTCTGTCACAAGAAACAAGTGTGTGTAAAATGAGCTTGTGGGTTGCCTGCAAACCAGAAGCATCCCTTCTGTTTTCATTTCACAATAAGTATTCCTGGGGGAGACTGCCAGCAGTTCTTCCATGTTAACAGTGATTATCTTGATATGTAGAACAAGCACTGCATGACTGGGATTTGGGTCCATCAGAAAACAGGCTTAGCATGCAAACTACAAATGCTACGGGGATGGATAAGTATGAAGTGGAATAAAATGAAGGAGGCTAGCTGGCTGGGAGGTGGTTTGTTCTCATTTAAAGCTAGTTCATAACTATGATTGGATGCTACACTTGCCTGTTCCACTTTTGTTCTCAGCTTGAAGCGCAGACCATTTTGGTTTAGCAGGTGGAAAGATGAAAGAAGTTTCAGCAGATCTCAGAGCCTGAACAAGTACAGAACATCCAGTGTCTTATCCAGCTATCTGCATTCTAGGTTTGCAGCTGTATGAATTTGCTGAATACAAGCATCAGTGAATAAATGTGATGAGGCAGTGGCACAGGTTGCCCCATCCTCAGAGACACCCAGAGCTGGGTTGGATGGGGCTCTGAGCACCTGATGGAGCTGTGGGTGTCCCTGTTTGTTGCATCGACCAGATGGCATTTTAGGCTTCCTTACGACCCTAATGATGTCTTGTGTCCCAGCAGATGGAGCCCTTGCTATACAGGACAAATACAGTTGAGCAAGGACTTTTGTTTATGAAGGTAGTCCAGACAGCACCAGTTTAAACATTAACCAAATGCTCCACACAGAAATGGATGTATGCCTGCACAGTGGTGTGAACCCATACTTAAAGCACAGGGCAGGTGATACAGCCTACCTGTGTGATAAGCCTGCATTGTGGTGGTGATCTCTAGCTCAGTTTGCTTTTATATTAAGACCTTGGTATGCTAAGGAGAGTGCTTCCCCCAAGAGCCTTTTGTTTGCAGTGCTCCTCTTGCCTCCTGGCTTTGAAAAGTTCAGTGTTGTGGCATTGTGTAGCAAAGCTCATGCTTTTTCCTAGTCTGTCAGCAAGCTTAAACAGGGTATGGATTTATTGAAGAGGGCTCAAAGGGCTGAAGCCTATGACAGAAAACTGTCAGGGTAATGTATACTCTCACTTCATACCATAACAGTTCTTCCTCCCCTGCTCTTTTGGGGCTACGTCTGCTACTGCCTTCTCTCAAATGAGAGATGTAGCCTCTGGGAGCACATTGGATGTGTGGTCATGTAATAAAGCCAAGCAAGCAAAGACTGCAGCAGAAAAAAGGGAAAAGATAATGATCCTTCTCTATTTTGATATGAAGCCTGTAGCTATAAATAGAACCTTCATAGGAAGGTCCATAATTTGCTGTAGTACTAAAAATAATCCTGGTTGTTCCTGTCTGGCAGTCCTGCTGCTGTTGTAACCCCTTGGCAGTCGGGCTGTGTGCTGCTGGCCTTAGCTGCAACATCTGATCCCTCAAGGCTCAAAATTTGCTGTTTTTCTTATACCTACTGACTTGAGGACTTGCCTGCTTTTCAGTTCTAGGAGACACATTATGCATATTCCTATCCGTTCTGAGTGTAGTTAGCCAGAAGGCTGCTCAGTATCACACCAGCACAAACGTTGCAGGAAGAAGGCAACTGAATGACCGTCTCAGTTCTCTGCATCTCTATAGGCAGCTCACGCTTGGTTTTTTCATTGCACTCAACCTTAGAAAACAGACTTAAGGTGACAACAAACACAACCAGACAAGAAAACAGCACGATGAACGTGACCCAACTGCTGTGTAAAAATATTAATGGAGTATCATAGATTAAGCAGAAGGTTCCTAGTAATTTTAATGAAGTAGAGAGTGGATGGAGTGGGTTTGTTGCACTGCAGTGTGGAATATTGGCAAATGACGCTGCATCTTTTTCCTCCCCTAGGATATTTGCTGATAGATCTTGCACAGAGCGATTGCTATGAATATTTTACTTTGCTGTTCAACAGGCTAAAATGTGCTACCTCAGGAAACTATGAAATATTAATACCTGCTATTCAGCAAACGATGACTGAATAATCCAGGTCTTGGATCAGAGATGTTTCAGCTGATCTGGATCTAGATTCCTAATGCAGAAGGCTTTGTTTGGCTAATATGGGAATAATGAATTTGCATGCAATTTTCTTCTATGGGGAAGCTGAAAATTCAAGCTGTGTTGCCCAGGAGCCTGATGGGAACGAGCTGCCAGATTCCTCCAGCTTACACAGCAGGCAAAATGTTTCCTTCTCCCTTCTTCCAATCAAGGCAGCTGGTGATTTTAAGGCAACTCAAAGTAGGATGGAGAATCAGGAAAGCTGATGGACCACTTCCATTTGCTTCCCCCCAAGTGCTCCCTCTGTGTGCACCTCTAAGATGGTGGATGAGGGTGAAGGGTGCCCAAGGCCTGCAGTCTGAACAGTACTGAAGTAATGGACCTTCTGGTCACTGGGTATCTTTGGTATTTGGGGTTATAACTTAGGCAATAAAAATAGACACCAAAGTCAACAAATGCAGGAAGCCCTCACTCCTTAAATATTTTAAGGTGCAAACATCTTAAATCTGCAGGTATGTGTTTGGATAGGAGTGTTTAAATAAACCTGCATGGCTCAGACCACAGCAGTTGACTAAAAAGGTTATAACGAGCTGATTCAGTGACTCCACTAACGAGATGGGAGCAGCTGTGACTTCACTGCTGCATTCCTCCAATTTCATTGTGGAATTCTGAACTTCTTCACATGGTGCAGAGGTTGGCATGGTTTGAATAGATGTCAAAAGCTTCAGGACTGAAGGAGAGATGCTAAAGCTTCAGGCATTTGATGGTTCTTGTCTAAATGTGTCTCAGAGGTTAAGGCACAAGGGGTTTATTGAGTGTGGTGGGTTGGGTTTTGGCATCTCCATTTAAACCAGCGACAGTCAGTAGTGTTCAATGTACCCAATGTCAGGCCAGGCCACGTTTATTCTGGTTACTTATATCCCTGAAAGACTAGGAAGGTTTCTGCTTTAAAAGCAGATGCTCTCCCCATATGCTCCATGCGATTTCTTTTCCAGCATCAGATTGGAAGTTTTCTTATTAGAGGATTTTGAAGAAGGGCTGTTTTACAGTTTGGCAGGACTGGTGCCCTTGCTATACTGCTGATTTTACACTGGCTTTGTTGTTCTCTTTGCTTTTTGCTTCAAAGAACTTGGAAAATATTGTGTGTGTGTATATATGGTAGAAGGAGAAAATTGAAGAGCTGAATTTGAGCATTGCATCTTCGTAGAGGTTTTCTCTTGGTAGGGAATGAACGGTGTGAATATGCTAAATGACCAACAAAATGGGTTCAAAATCACTTTTTTCTGCCTGTGGGGCTGAGAGTTGTATTCCTTTTGCATCCATTATTAAACACCCTGTCCTTGAAAGAAGCCTCGAGGCCACAGCTTTTCCTTATGAACTTTAATCTCTGATATCTATTATTGCTGTCTATTGCTTGTCTGTCTGTCTCTAACGTCATCTATGTCTTGATGGCAATGGCTGTTTGGATGGGGGGAAGAGGAGGAAGGAATATGCTGAAGGTGGAGTAAGACTTGTGCCTGGCTTCTGGCCTTTCAAATGGAAGTCTCTGATTGTGGCCACTGTTTCCCTAGCAAAGGACTTGTTCCTTCTTGGTCCGTACTCTTACACACTACTCTTGGCTGAGGGTCAGTAAATAAGCCATTTTGTCATTTCAAAGAGGACTTGATTGTCATAATATCATGTTTACTGTTGTAGAGAAACTGTTAGTCAAGGCTGGAACTGGTGATTGAGCACCTGGTGAGGGGCTGTGGCTGCCCAGGCAAATTATTTGCACCTGTGCTCCCCAGGATGAGCAGACCCAGTGTGCAGCCCCTCTGGGCTCATATATGGGCCAGCCACTGAAGGGAGAACAGATTTTGGATGCTGTTTGAAAAGGAAACAGTTCTAGTGGTAAGTCTTCTGTTGTCCGTGTGTCCTTTCTCTTCTTCAGCACTTCCAGGTACTGAGATACCCACTAACTTTGTAGTTTCCTGCTGCCTTTGTTTGAAGTATTTGTTCATAGGGAGCAGGGGAGACCATGAGAAGGAATGATGTGAAAATCCAGGATCTGCTTCTCTATTGAAGCAGCATATCTCAGAAAAATAACTTGCTTCCTGTGCTGTGGCAGACTTAATGCGATGCTTAGATGGGATCTTCTATGTGTTTTATTACTTCCTTTGTGAAGCTGTGCTTCTTTTGCAGCTTATCAATATCCCTGTAAGTCTGTGAGGTCAAACTGCATTCTCTGAAGCACTGGATTAGCTTTGTGCAGACTGTAACCTTGCAGAAGGGGCTGTGGGATGTAAAATGGCAGAGATGCCTATAAGGGGCACAAATTCTTTCCCTTTTTAGGAAACAAAATGTGATTTTATATCTGAAGATATCATAATTACTGTAAGTATAGGGAGTGTGTTTTTATTGCTATATCTACCTTCAGAAATCACCATCAGTCCTGTGTAAAAGCCTGTGTAACTTTGCCATCCTCAGTGTATTTTAAGCTGTGCACTGACAGTTCTGTTTGCAAGGCTGCTTTTCTGAGACATGGGGTGATGTGTGGAGCAGTAATAGGCTTCTGGAAGGGGTGAGCATTGCTTTTTATGGATGAGCACTCAAAACAAGGGACTGAGATAGCCTTAACATAACAAAATTGCTTGAGTAATGGCTGTATCTGAATAGCAGCTGTATTCCAGATATATTTTGGCTTCTGAGAACAGAATCCTTCAAATCCAGGTAGACTAACTCCAAACAGTGATTATAATGTTAAGTTTGCAGAATGTCTGGATGCTCCCTTGCAGATAAACCACTGCTGGCTTTGTGCTGCCAGCCTGCAGAGCTGCCTGGCTCGAGGGAGCTGTGCTTTACACAGGTTTGTTTCGTTAGCCAAAGAGCATTGGTTTTGGTTCTGTGTTTGCTTATGCACAGCTGGCAAGGAACATAGGCAAAGCAGTTTCCTTGCTTTAAAGGTCCAGGGATGGCTGTGTTTGGTGGATTATTTGTACTTCATAAAATCATATAATGTACAGAGTTGCTAGGATCGAGTCCAACTACAGTAAATAATATCCTACTATTACAGTGGGTAACTCCCCACACAGGGAATATTTTACCCCACATGTGACAGTAACCAAGGCTGCAATTTTCTAGAGTCTAAAATAGAATGAGGGTAGAGCTTTACCACTGGAGTAAAATTTCATTTAATTAACATAATAAATACAAAAGGTCCAGAAAGTACTTCCCATTTGGATACTGTGTATGTGGATACAAGCAGGTAGGGTAATGTATCAGGCTGGATTTGAAGACCAAGGAGGTGTAAAGTTGTTCTTTTGAGCTGATTTTGTTATTTATCTTCTAGGGAAGTGGTTAAAGTTGCTGGGGGGCGGCTGTGTAACTTGTTAGCCAGCTGCTAACTTGTATATAAATCTACAGCCCAACAGTAATGAGGAGTGAAGTGCCTCAGCACATTATAATGCTGCTGCTCTATATTAGATCAGAATATGTAAGCTGTACCCTCTATATGAGATGAGATATTTCAGACTGGGTATGGGGAAAGGTTCCTTCTGCCTGAAGGAACTATGGGAGGACTATCTTACACTTCTGCTGTACATCTGCTGCTGTGTCCATGAGCCAAGAAGTCTGGCTGTGTGTTGTGGGATGCGCTGCTCTCTGCTTAGATTGTCTGCTATCCAAGGCAACCTGGGTTATCTGCAGTGCAGCGTAGGCAAACTTCTGGTCCCTGGCTGCAGCTTTGGCTGCTGCTCTATTCATTTATACCAGGTAAGATGTTTCCCAAGAAGGCTGCTTGCCATCTGGCTGCAGTCTGTCCACATCATGTAAAATGGGATTGCTAACAGTTGTGTGCTCTCAGGTGTTAAAGAACAAACACTGAGGTTTGCCAATGGTTGATTTAAAATGGTGATAGGATGGTCGTAGTTTGCTTTGAGAACAAATGGTGTAGGAGCTCAAAGCTCTGAACTGGATTACGAGTTGAGGGGTTCACTGGGTTTATGTTGTGGGTTTTGATAATCTGTGGTCATTCATCTGCTGGAAGCTACACATCAATTCTCTGGTTATACTCTTTGCCTTATGTTTCTAAAGGAGTATATGCTACTCTTAACCCATTTTTTTTCCCTTTGATTATGGTGGGCTATGTTGACCTACTAAAAACAGTCCATTGGCTTTCTCTGATGCAGATCAAACAAGTCAGTCTGTCCCTGGAGACTTGTCAGGATAGGACAGAGCGTTTCTGATAGAACTAGAGCTCGTGTAGTAGGTTCTGCAGTGGACTGTGGTGAAAAGACACAGATATGTGAGAGTTTCAGGCTGTTACCCAGGTTTTTGACTTGATTGCAGTTGATGAGAACTTTGGTGTCTGAATCCCTAGGGGCATGTTTTTATGAAAGGGAGAATTGGTCTGTAGTCACCGAAATAAAATGATGTGCAAAAGCAAAGAAATTAGATTGGAAAAGAGAATCGTATATCAATGCCATGAGTGTTATTTCATCTTATGGTGGATGAGTGATACCTCTACTCAGGGGTGATCCTATGCTAGAACAAACATGATTACCCATTAGCCTGGTCTAGATCTGTGTCTCATGTATGTAATCCTAGCACTCTAACCTTTTTGGGTCTGGAAACAAATACTTATTCTCCCAAAGAACTGTATGTATGCTGCAGGCAATTGAGGAACATGCATGAAATCTGACCACCTCTAAATCCATTTGTAAGTGGAGGTAGTATAAATATTGAGACCTCTTCATTCAAACCAGCTCCAGGTAACAATGAGGGATTAAACTTGTTTAGACACCCTCATAGCACAGCAAACCCTTATTATGTTGATGCCAGGTTTTATTTGTAGTTTCCCCATCTGCAGCTGTTTAGCTGTTCTGTTTGTGTGGGGGATGCTGCTGGCTTTGCAGCCTCGTTATCATCATCGTGCCTTTAAATCCCTTTAAGATTGTATTGCAAAATCCCACCTGATCTGGGAGATGAGCAGCGCTGAGCATGGATTGGAAAGCAGAGGGAAAGGAAGATCCCTTCAGAGAGGCACCCCTGCTTCCTACCCTGCAGCCAGAGGAGGGTTAACGAGGCACACCGCTCCTGTGCGAGCAGCGTATACTTGGCAGCGAGGGATGCGCTACAGTGCGAGGGGAGGCATGGAGCAGCTCCCGGCTCTGTTGGCTGGCTGTCACTGACCTCACACCTCCAGAACTGGTGTCCGGTTCACAGTGAAGGGTCCCCTCCTCCCCAACCCGGATCCTGTCCCTCCGGGGGGATCGTCTGCTCGCACGGAGACGTCGGGCTCCAGCACTGCGAGGCGCTGCTGCCGGCTGATGAATGAGTGCCCTCTGAGCAGAGCCAGGTAAGAGCCGTGCTCCTGTTGCCATACTCTTGTCCCCGTGTGGCTCAGGTGATGCTGGGAGTCCCTGGCAGTACTGGGTTTTGATGGTCTGTGGGAAGCAGATACATTGCTAATGGTTTAGCATGTGGGGGATATAATAATCGAGGTGTTTGGGGATAGATCTCTCTCCTCTGGAGGTGTCTGGGAGGGGATCTTGTGTCATTTTTGTCTGGTGTGTTTCTTCCTTGGAGCTATGAGGTTACTGCAAGTCAATAGTAAAGCTATTAACATGGACTGCTGGAAGAAGCTGTGATGGGGAAGATCAGCTCATGTTCAGAGAGAGAAGGAATTTGCTTACTTTCCACTAAATTTTTATGAGTTTTAACTGTCTGAGACTCATCTCTGTGAGTCCCAGCATTAAAATACTGAACACCACGTAAGAATGGAAGTGGTGTCCCATTGCACAGGAAGGATGATATTTTCACACAGTATATTTAGCAACACATGGTATTTTCTGGACCTCCTGGATATTGCAAAACACTTCAGCAGATAGTGCTTCAGTTTTAAAACCAAGCTCTCCACACCCTGTGCTGATGCTTCTTATTCCTGTAGGTATTTTTTTATCTCCCCCTCTAATTTCCTTTCTTAGTTTATTACCTATGAGCTTTTCTTTAAGTATGTATTCTTAAGCAAACACTTCAATCTGCAGACTGAGATGCAGCATGTTGAATGTGAGTTTGCTGGATGCAGCAGGTTAGTCCAGCACTCTCAAATGTGAGGAGAGGATCAGCTTTCACAGATAGCTCTTAGGATGAACTGAAGCAAGGTTGTGAATATCCTGTGTAATTCATTTCTATACACGTGTGACAGCAGGCGTTATTTAGAGCAGTAAATGATCCCATCCTTGGATGGGAGCGAGAGCGGAACTGAGCAAGGATTTGGGCCACACTGGTTATTGGGTGGATAAACTCAGCTTGTAAAACGTATGTCTTTCTCAGAAGCAGACATCAGGGCCTTAAATAGTGACAGTGTTAATCTTTGCTGCTGGCTGGCTGTGCTTATCTCAATATTAGCCAAGTCTTTTAAAGTGGAGGGAAAGAAGTGGACACGTTAGAAATGTCAGCCCTGAGTGGTTTATGTGGGTTGGGTGAATGCAGAAGTTACAGACTTCATAATAAACCATTGGAATTTCAGACTCAAAAGCAGGCACAGGTTTGATCCAAGGTAAGGCAGGCATTCCCTTCTTTTCTAAGTGTTTTTGTTACCTAGTTTGTGACCTAGATGATCAGTACCAGCTGTAATGCTCACCATGGGATGCGAACTTAGCAAGTGAATTCTGCAGCTAACTACTATTTATGGAAAGACTGTGCTTGCTGCCAAAGGGCAGAAAATGCATTATTCCAATTAATTTGCATCTTGAAGTCTGAATCTTGGAGGTGACCATGTTGTTCCCTGCAAGTAACCTTGGCTGCGTGTGAAGTGCAACCCCTTGTAGTCAATACTCTTAGTGTATATTTGGCTGCACTTCCTAAAGCATTTCGCTTAGAAAAGACAAGGAATTCATAGTTGGCTGTTGGCTGTTAAATACTATGCTTGTAGTTAGGCTGTGACATGCCTATGTTGGAGGTGAATATCAGTGAGTTCCAACACTTGTTCAGTATCACCTCTTAGTATTTGTAAAGTACCTGTTGAATTCTGGATTCATGGTTAAGGAAGAATCTTAAATGAATTTGGGATTGGGCAGTAAGGGAAAACAGCAGCAGGGGAAGGTTCTGTAGGGAAGCAAGAGAAACTAGACTTAATCCTAACTGACTAATCCTAACTATGCATGAGTTTTCATGGCATGTTT
Source organism: Excalfactoria chinensis (assembly GCF_039878825.1). NCBI lineage: Eukaryota > Metazoa > Chordata > Aves > Galliformes > Phasianidae > Excalfactoria > Excalfactoria chinensis. The sequence goes on from NC_092845.1 coordinate 3,297,452, forward strand.
TGTTCTTGGGATTAAAAATAAGTTGGTCTACTGATTGTAATGCTGTCATTGACAGCGTGCATTTGTTTGGCATGCCTGTGCATTATGTTCAACAAATACTCTGGTACACATTGTTCTACTGTGTTACAGGGCTAGAATGCCTCCTGTTTCATGTGCTGTCAGGTCATGCATGCTGCTTTCCCATGGACTTGTGAACTGTGCATCATCCTCCCAGTCCCAATACATACAAATGCTTGTTGCACCATTTACTTCACATCTGTCTCAAATTGCTTCACGCACAACATAAACACAGGCTCACTAATAAATGACTCTGGAAACAGAAGTGTTTTCAGAACAGCATTGCATGCTGCAGTGAGTTCCTACAGAAGTGAGATGCAGCATTTGAACTCTGTGCTCTGCTGAGTCTTGACTGGGGGAGCAGGTGCAGGGTGAAGTTGAAGCTAAACCCTGAATTTCTTCTTTAAGTGATGGAAGTCAGTAAGCAGATCGACCTGGGTCAGGTGTGCAGTCAATAACTTGGTACGTATGCTGGATTTCACAGTGTTCTATGAGTTGAAGTTAATAAGAGTGAAACTAATTATGATCCTGCTATTGCAGTCCTGTAGTCTGCATTCGAGCTCTTCTGTTGATGACATCTATGGCCCAGCCTGCTGTTCTTATGGAAGATGAGCAGTGGGATCTACATTGAAAGAGGAAATGATTGGCTGGTTAAAGAGTTAGCATAGGACTCCTGGAGGTTTGAGCTGTCATTGCTCCATTGCTGGCTTCTGGAGTGACTAAGCATGTCACCTCAGGTCAGCCATTGTAATGGTATGCTGATATGAGTGTCTAAGTACTGTGGATTGTGTTAGCCTTGCTGGTCCTCAGCTTCCAGCAGGCAAAACAAGTGTGATACCCTAGAGGGGGTCGTAGTGCTAAATAGAGGATGGAGAAATTCTGTAGTTGCAACAGGAGCCAGTTAAACATCTTAGGTAGTTAATAAGCTAGTTTTAATTGCTTTCTGGCTAGCACTACAGTTCCTCTTTCTGTTCCAGGGTGCAAGGTATAATTTTCAGAGGTCACCCCTTTTGCTTGTGGTAGTGTGACCAGTGACTGCCTTTGAGGTGTCCCATGTTGTGCACCTTAGCTTGGGGTGTTTTCAGACTGCATGCAGTGACACTGCTGCGTCTGGATGGAAGACTTGCCTTGAAAACTCAAAAGGAACTGGTAGCCCTGCTTAATGCTGTGTCTTGGTGGACTTTGCTATGATATAAACACACCTTCTTTTACCTGTGAGACAAATGGATCGTGTAGGGCTAATTGCCTCCTGTCTGTGCTGTGCTGGAATGAAGAAGCATTGAAAATGCTCTTCAGAGATCATTATGATCGTGTTCAGCCCTGGTGTGATCCAAGAGAAGCTAATGCAAAAGAACAAGCTGTCGTCTCCCCCCGTGGTGCTGCACTCATCATTGTGACACATGACACAGTAGAAAGGGCAAAGCCCCGTGAGCTGTGGGACCTTGCTGCCCTTTTGGCCCCTTCAGCAAAGAGGGAACACATCCCAAGAGGAATGGTTTACCTGATCTGACAGGCCTGGTTTTCAGGCTAACTGTATAAAATGTGGAGCAGAACATGCACAGGGAGGGAAGATGTCTTCCCACGTGCCTTGCTCATCTCATACTAAACCAACCAGGTGGCTCAGAAAGAGAAACTGCTGTTTAGAGAGATCTTAGCTTGTGGTAAGACGGAGCACAGCTGGGTAGAGAAGTGAAACCAATTCTTGATGTGCTGGTGTAGGCTGCAGTGCTGATTCAGTGTGAGATTTCTGCAGCTTTCTTGCATACATTACCATTTCTAACTAGGTCACTGACAGTAACTATGCCCAGCTAGCAGGCCTGGTGACTGCAGTGTAGCCACATGTCCCCTATCTGTGGATTTGAACTTTCTTTTTAGCATCTCTCATGCAGAGGAAAACCACCTCAAGACCAGCTAATGCCTGGTTAGTTGGCTGGGTTGGGTCCTAGGAGAGAGGTGTGTTGTTTTCCCCACTAATGATTCCTGATCTTTTCACTTGGGAGTACTTGAAGAGGATTTATGGGTGCTACAAAGACAAGGAGTTTGAACTAGAACAGGAGATGGAGGGAGGTGGGTGAGAGAGACTTGTTCCATCTTGGGTTCCTTGGAACGGTCATTTAAGTACCTGTGGTTGTTTATATGCAAGGAGCAGTGACTATGGGGCTTAACACGATCGCAGTGTGTCTGTGGTAGAGCTTAGACAAGGCAGATAAGCCTTGTTTTCTTTTGAGCTGATAAGCACCTAAACTAGGCATCAGCTACAGCTTGAGTTTATCTCTACCTGCTGAGCGCTGGTACTGTGGAGTCAGTGATGTGGTGAGGTGGTGCACAGGGTGTCTGTGATCCTAAAAATAGGACTCTGTGCCCATTAAATAGTGACTGTGAACAGGGGAACAAATGGGCTTTAGCCCTCGGTTGCTCAGAAGTCTGGAATCTTCCCTTCTGATGCAGTTCTAAGGAAATATGAAATATTCACATGCAGTTGTGCATCAAAGCAAGGAAAGCTTCCTGCACGTTCCCTCCTCCTGTGCTGAGACTTGAGTAAATCAAGTATTTACCAGTAAACAGGATGAGAAACCCAGCCAAAGGTATGTTTTGTGCTTGACCCCGTCATCTTCTTTCCTTCCTTTGCACAGTTTTAGGACTACAGCGTCTGATACTCATAAAATCAAATCAGGTGTTACCAAATGCTGCAAGCCCACCACTAAGTAATGTCCCTTAAGACCATAATGTCCTTATGACCCTAAATAATGTCCCTTAAGTGCCAAGTCTGAATGTCCCCAAAGTACCTCTTAGGGTGGTGACTCCATCTCCCTGGGCAGCCAATCCCAATGGATGATATCTCTTTCTGGGATGGAATTCTTCTTGATATCCCACTTTAAACCTCAACCTCAATATGTCCTGTTGGCACACCTTTCCTCACACTTCCAATCTTGGTGCTAAGTTTGCCTGCTGTGCTTAAGAAAAGCCTATTTAGTGTTATGAGTTTACCCTGCAAACATGTGTTGGAGGGGGAGAGAGTTCTCATCCTGCAAGATGTAAATGCTTGGTTATGGACTCCTTTGGGTCACTGTCCCTATATGTGTTTATTCTAAACATCTTGTGAACTTTACTTTAACGTAATAGAAATGTCAAGGCATGTCTGTAAAAGAATCCCATAGACATGAAAACTCTGTTTTCTAATTCTTGCCTGCCTCAATGTGAATTGTCATTCACAAGCAGGGATAGAACTGGGACTTGCTGTAACCTCATCCTGAGTGTTCAGAGCTTCTCTACTAAAGAGCAAGAATTTACTGGATTAGTAGAGATTGTGTTTAATAGCTTGCTAGCAGTCGTGTCAGCTTTTGTACTCAAAGAGAGCCCATCAATCTACCGGGTCAGGATTACCAACAGACCTGCTGTGGGGGAAGAAATTTCAGGGCTTGGTGTTTTGACCGCACCAAATAGTTGTTTCTTTACTTAGGGTTTAGAAAACCCTATTGGGAAAGTGGGCGGCAAGATGGAGAAAATCAGCGACTCTGCATTACTCCTGGTGTGTGATTATTTAGCGTGATGTTTTCCATGGTTGCGTCCAGCCATAATGAAAAGCATGGGAGAGACTGCTATTTCCAGTAACCAGTTCCACCCTTTGTGCTGGGAAATAGTTGTAGGGTAATTTGTTTATGATCACCAGGGTGGAAACCTCAACCTGGATCTAGATACAGATTCTACAAGTGACTCTAATTCTTACTTGTGCTACAACCCAACACCCTTCTTCTACCTTTCCACCCTGAAGTTCAGTTGTGTTATGACTGAAAGAAACCTCTGCTTAATTCCCTTAGTTCATTTTTGTCCTGTTATTCTGTGTTTCACACTCCGGAGACCTCTTTTAAACAACTTGAGTTGCGTGATGTTTTACCTTATGAGTCACTGCAGTCTCTCCATAGCTGTCATCCAGCCAAGATGTATGCATTCAAACTTATTAATCTAGTGGAGAAACTGATGAATTGGGTGACTCTTCTGGAGCATTCTTTGCTTCTTCAGGTTTCCTTTTATCTTCAGATATTTAGACTTCCCTGGCTCTGAGGGTGCCCAATAGTTGGACCAGTATTTAATGCTCAGCTTTGACTGGTTGGTGAGATAAAAATCAGTAGGCTAGAGAAACAAATGCCTCAGCTCAAGGGAATTTCTACTGCTGAGTTACTTGGTTCTATGATGCTTTCTACTTGGCAAAGTTGCCTTGTTTTTTTTTCAGCAATGTGTTAGCTTACGTTACAAAATTAGTCACCGAATCTGTGCCATCTTCATTGGCTTTCATTCTAATTTCTATATCATACAGCATAGGAAACCAGTGTACAATATTTGTCATGAACTTCTCTCAACTGAACATCTGCTCTTCCTTGTCCTTGCCAAAGAAAGCATTAGGGATCCACGCTGGATAGGAAAGAAGATTAAAAAATACCCTGTTTTGAGTTAGAGCCGTCTGTCAAAAGGCTTCTCCTTTGTAGCATGAATGAGTAAGAATGAATGTGACCAGTGTATATGGAGGCTCTGGGCTACCTTGGTAGCCCAATGAGAGAGAAGCTCCTAACCTTATAATGAGACTGTGGTACAAAGGCAGTTTTGATCTCTCATTTAGAAAAGCCAGATGAGGGCAAAATGGGACATCAGCCCTAAAGGTTTTCTGTTGGAGCTTCTGGGAGGCAGTGCAGCAGTGTGGATTTGTGAGCGTTTCTGCCCATGCCTTGCTAGGAGACTCTCTGTCTCCTGTGGGTTTTGGCACCTTCTCAGAGCTGTCTGTATAGCTCAAGTCAGGAGGAGCTCTGTATTCATGTGCTGCCTCTGAGCTGAGGAGCCCATAGAGGTCTGGAACATCTGCTCCAATTCAAAGACTGTGCAATGTTAGAGCTGGAAGAAGCAGTTCAGGTCAGTGCCTTCTCTGACCAATAACTGAAGGGAACTGAGGCTGAACAGAGTGAGCTGCATGGTGTGGCTGACCAAGTTGGTGTGTGGGAAATGCATGCGAGTTAAGGGTCATCCAGTGAAGAAATAACTGTTCTTGTTATGTTTTCTGGTGGCTGACATTGCCTTTGAAGGCAAACCTCTTTTTAAACAGGTCTAGTGTTGTTCTGCAGTCAGTGGTCTCCGTTGGTTTCACTGTCAAAATGTCAATTAGTGCCAAACAGAAAATCATCTTCAATTTGGAAATCTCTTGAAGCACTCTGGGTCAATATCCAGCCCCTTGAAAAGCCTTCCCAAGGAAATGTGGCAGTTATTCTCTTAATGCTCAAATGCAGAGTAGCTTTCATGTGATTTCTTACTGAGATGCTGCAGTGTTTCCTTCAATCCATTAGTTTTAAGAGACAATAGCGTTTAACAAGTGGGTTTTAGCTTTGTTTTTAGCTTCCCTTTCTCCCATTCATGAATTGTAAGTGTAGGAATCCGAGGAGCTTGACAACGCTGTCATGTCAGCCTGTCATTCTTCTGTGATGCTTATTGATGTATTTATTTCCTGTTACTTTGTGAAAGCTTAAATGAAATTATTCTGGGCTGTAATTTGAATGTCAAGTGTAATTATTGCTGAGATGATCTGCTTTCTAGTGCCCTTGACTCTCTGGAGACATCCCTTCATCCTGAAGAGTGAACAGAAATTGAGACGAGGTTGCTCAAGGCCGACACTTGTAGTTTGTGTCCACAAGAGAGCATTCTGCTTTCCCCATTTGCTGTGTGAACAAACTTCACAGAAGGGTATTTAAATTAGTATTAAAGGAACTGTTAGAAGCATGGCAATAACAAATGTGTGTGTTGTGGCGTAACTCTGCAGTTAGCCTCAGGGTAACCTAGGGTTTATAGCAGCAGCCTGGGGGTCAGCATCTCCAGGGTTGGTTGTTATCTTTAGATGGGCAGTAGTGATTGGCTCAATGGCTGCACGCTTCTCCTCTATCAATTCCCCATTTCAAACAAATAAAAACCCTAAATCCCATCAGCAGCAACAAGAAATGTTGAATGGCTTTCAGTTCATGAACACATTTCAGTATCCCACGTAACTGTTTGCATGGATCCTACGGCCTTCTGTCCAATATGTTAGTACCACAGAAAAGGATTCTGCTGCAGTAGTTGACAGCTGACTGGAAAACTACCCAAGGGTGTTTAGATCTGCTTTAAAATGGGAGCTGGGCATCTTCATCTGTTGCATTGGTTTATGAGAATGGCAAAGATGCTCATTTTCAGCCTCTGTATTGAATAGAGAACACACATGGCTTTGGAGTTCATAAAACACATTGACAAATTGGCAAAGCATTTAAGGGTCACTTGAATTGCTGCTTTTGTGATCCAGGAGTAAGAAAAGCTTCTGAAAGTATCTGTTCCTTTAAGTGTGTGGGGTTCCTGTTCCTTCTCTGGCCTCTTCCAGGCTGACTCCAGACGGAAAATGGAGTGGAAAACTAATCACAGCAACATAGCAAATCCATGTTAATAGTTTTACTACGAGCTTGCTCAAAGATGTGTGCTGCAGATGTCTTTAAATATGAAAATGAATTGGGTAAAGCTCTGTCAGTGGCAAGTAAGCTGCTCTGAGTAACAGCTTGGCGTATTCAAATCCAAATGTGCTGCTTCCAAAATGTCATGAAAATGTATGTGTAGTATTTGACTGTCTGTGTGCCATCTGTGTGTGTTCTAGTGAAGCTCCGCAATAACTTGTTAATCGTTGCTGTGTTGTTCCTTTCTTTAGCACCCTCTGATCGTTAGCAGGATTCCCAAGACAATCGTATTCTTAGGGGTTTCGTTCAGCTAGATTATTATGGTTGGATCTCACACATGAAGAGGAAATTAAACCATGAGCCCTTGCACTTACATGAGTGTTTTGGACTGAGGAGTGATCTTATTTGTTATTGTTTTTTAAAGGCATGTTAAAGGGTGAGAGCGCAGCTATGTACTGAGAATATAAACAAGAGAATGGAATTTAATGCATCAGTGTTGGGCAGTAATGAAGTGGTTTGAGGAGAGAAAGCAGGGGAGAATATAATGCTGGCAGCTTGGGAAACTGGTTAAGAACTAATTATGCTCTGACTTTGCAGAGCTTCTTGGTGTGGCAAGAAGACAGAACAGCTCTGACAGAAGATGTATTCAGAAGATGCCCACAATTTGTCACATAAAAATGTTATTAACTTCCATTATCTTTGGGAAGGAGAGAAGCATAATTGCCCCACTGCTGAGAATGTTTTAACTTCAGACTGTCCAACGCTGATGTCTTATACATATTCATACAATGTGTGTGACTGTGTGATTGGCAGTCCAAGATGAGCAAGGTTTGTTTGTGCTTTTGAGATGTGAAAGTGGTTATTAGAGCAGTACAGGTGTCCATGGAAGCTGCGTTGCAGCATCGTTTTATTTGATAAGTGTTTACTTAAAATTCATCTCTTTCACTCGGGTGTTTGTTCCCGTTCACTTCAGCAGTTCTTTGCTGAAGTTGTTTGTCTGAATGGAAACCAAAGGCTGCAAGAAGTCAAGACTTCAAATTATGAGCTGAGGCTGGGACTGGTTCTGGTTCTCCTTATAATGACAGCCCAGGTTTCAGCTTTGATTCTCTTCCAAATCATCTACTTGAAAACAACAGATTTTCAGCTCTGACCTCTGGGCTCTGTTCCAGTGAGCTGACGTTCACCTGAGCTTTTGATGCTATGTTTTAAAGTGGGTTGGATTTAAATCCCTGCAGTGGAGAAAGCTGTATTCTCCAGGAAAGCAGTAAGTGGCCAAGCTGTAAAGTGTGGGGGAGAGGATTCAGTGGGATTTACTGAAAGATAGACAAGGAAGGCTCTTCCTGAGCTGTAATGAGGGAATTTGACATGAAGAGTGTGAAGTTTTGGCAGGCAATGTGAGGAATGTGAAATAGAGGAAAGCAGGAAGAGGTCAGAGAATTGTCCTGGAGGGATGCAAAAAGAAAAACAGGGTCTGGAAAGCTCAGTGCAGGGCAAGACCTGCTGTGTGCCTTGGAACTCTGATCTGGTTAACAAAGGCCTTGCTGTATGTTAATGTAATAAAAGGGAGGAAGAGCTCTGAGTGCTTTGTATGTAGTCTGTCCTGCCCTGAGCTCTGCTGGGGGATGTCTCAGCATTGCACAAGTTCAGGGTATGGCTGTATGGGTTAAAGTGAGTCTCCAAGATTGCGTTTGGAATCAAAACTCCTTCTGGTTAAACGCAATGAGAGGGAGTGGAAAAGAGAAATGAAATGGATGAAGAAAAGGGGACATTTATTTCTTCAACTCTTTGCCTCTCATAACTGCACAAAATGTTGCTTTTCCAATGGGGGACAAAGCAGCCAGATGCTGAGAGAACTCTGACTTTTCAGTGGGGAATTTGAGGCTATTTAATGTTTTTATAACATCTCCTGCTCTTCACTTATCTTTGTGAATGCTCCAGGAGAGGTTTGGGTCTTGGCTGAGATTATGTTCCAGTTTTACAGCTAGGGAATGGAGGAGCAGATAGTCAGCTGCTTGGACAGTTTCAAATAGACAGCATTAAATAATAGATGAGTTCAGTAGACTGACATGTGCTGATTAAGAATGTTTCAATATGTTTGCTTTGGCTTCTATCTATTCTAATGCTTATTTCAACTTGAGATAGTATATATATGGAAGGAGTAACTGCATCAGGCTCAGACGCTCTGTGCAGCTGAGTCTTACCTGGGGAGACTTGACTGCAGTCCAAAAATAACATGTTTTGGTATGATTTTTCTCTTAATTTGTGAAGAAAACGGGAGTTTCTGGGAAGTTTCTCCTGAACTTAGCAGTGGCACGGTGTGCTTACTGTAACTGTGCCTATGGGTAGATGTCTGTGTACATCCCAGGCTTGTGGCACTGGGATCACCTGCAGCACCTGACCTCAAGCCGTCCTAGAGCTCTGTGCTGTCAGGTTTTGGTGCCAGCTGCAAGGCAGCAGATGTTTGGATGATGCTAACCTGGTCTGCATGGCTCCTGTTTTGCACAGATGACAGTCACCTCAGTTCCTTCCCACACAACCGCCTCCTTCACCTCCTCTGACAGTCAGGGCTCGTTTCCATGGAGCTGTTCCAGCCATACCTTAGGAAACCTTTTTTCTGTTCCCCTATAGACATCATTTGAGGTTTCCATGGAAACCTTCTGAAGGAAGGCCCACGGTATCTTAAGCAAGTTAAGAACTTGGTAAACTCCATGTGTGCTCCGAACACACATGATGGCAGTGTTCACTGCCCGATTCGTTATTCTACCTTGTGTTAGATGTGTTGAAAAAGGCCTCAGGCACTGCCTGACTTAGTCAAGCTCAAGCTCTGAAAGTTAGTTTTCTATTAAAAATAATGATAATAATAACATAGGAATTTCTATTAATGAATCAAATGGTGTCATGTTGTGTATTTGAGGTATGAAATTATATCATTTATATGTTTTTGACTAGTGTTGGCCTTCTATAAAGATAGGAGTGGACTGAAATAACTGTGCTGCATTCATCTCCCGGCCCCCCAACCCAGTCACCTGCATAACCTCAATTTGGTCTGAAAAGAATCATGTGGTTTTTAACAGAAACTACTGATGTTGTGTTTGTGCTGCTTAGGTCAAGGGTTAGAGGGTTAGCATGTCCTTTGTGTGCCTGCTGTGCTTTAGTTCCATTTGCTCTTCAGTTGATTGGGTTGTGTTGGACTGATTTTTAGATCCTATGCAGTGACTTTAGTATAGAAAGATACTTTGAAGAGTTCTAGAGATAGTGAAGATGCAAAAGGAAAGTGTGTGTCACGTCAGTGACTGGGAAGTGTATTTCAGTGGTGCTCACCAAGAGGGAGATGGGAGGGCTCGACTGATGACTCATAAATAGAGGGGAGGCAGTGGAAAGTTTGAGTTTGGCTGAAGTGCTGTGAGTGTCTGGAGGTGGATTCTCAATTATTGCATTACAGAAATGCCTGAAGAAGAAAAAAAATGATGCCTTCAGTCTCTTCTGTTTGAAAAAGAAAAGAAACCAACAACCCAATCTGTAACACTTTGTATTTTTGACACTTGCCTTTTCTTGAGTTGAAGGTGACTAACATGGAGTATGTCCTGGTAAGCAATCAGTTGAACATCCCTGTGCCTTTTTGCTGCTTGGATTACTAACAGCTGTTGTCACACACTGTGGGCTTCAATTCACTTTTTGTTCCCTTGTGTTGTCCCTGCAGAAGCTTGAGAATCTCTTGATCAAGTTCCCTTTATTCTGCACGCAGGCATTTGCCATACTTGGCTTCTAAACTTAGACCCATGAATAATTTGTAATCTTTTTAATGATCTTTGCACAGTCCTGCATGTGCTGAGCAGTCCTAAGGAAAAATGGCCTGGATTTTGAAGGGAGAATCTCACAGTTCCTTTGTGTAGCTGATTAAATGGTCCCTATTAACTGAAAGAACCTGTGTGCTGGGTACTGTATGAGGGCAGCACTAGAGTAGCTTCAAAAAGAGAATGGTCTGTGCCTCCCAGGTCATTTGATTTCAGGTCTGGAGCTTGCTCAGGTTCTGTGTCAAAAGACTAAATAGAAGAGCTTGGCTTCGTTGGCACTCCTGTATCCAGATCCCATGCACAAGAGAAGCACTGCCCTTAACAGGTTAGTTAGCCTTAGAAGGCAGACTGGGAGGGGAAATGGAGCGCTGCCTTGTTAAGAAGTGTAGCATCCTTTCACAGTGTTCACAGTTCAAAAGCCACCACCAAAGGCAGGTGGATTGACAGCACAAATAGATGATGTTTCCTATGGGGAGGGCTTCATACATTTATAGATCTGTAGCTCAATAGAACTGCATGCTCTGTCATGATAATGTATATGAAAGGTTGTGCCTGCAAATGCAAAGCTGCTCATGTGTATGTTTGTGCACATTAGAGGTCCAGCTGCATAATAGAGAGGACAGCTGTTTGCAAGTCTGTATTGAACCTGTGTGCTTATTTTTATATAACCTGTGAGTGAAGAGTTGCTTAGGAGCCCAAATCCTGCTGCAGTCCAGTAGTTCCTTTTTGAGAGGGGAAAGAGCAGTCAGGAGTATCACTTCTTATACATCAACTCATGCTGCTGACCCTGAAAATGGTGCATGAAATCCCTACTCCTCTCCAAAAGGTTGTCTTCATATAAAAGATATTCCTTAGCATCTCTTGCTAGTGCTGCCTTCTGTCCTAGAAAGGAATCTGTGCAGAGAGGTTGCTTGCAGGAGGGAGCAATGTGTGAGAGCAGAAGCTCACCCAGTGGATGCTGCAGGCCCTGGTCCTGCTTTGCAGCCACTTGCTTTCCTTCCAGCCCTGTGTAGCAGCTGTGTAGCAGCAGTTGGTGCTTGCAGTTGCTTTCCGTGCTTGCTGAAATGCCAGAACAAGCTGTTAACTTACTGCAGTCACAGACAGATTAGGGCCAGTGTTATAAATGTGAACTTTGTCAGTCGTAATCTCATCGTTTGTTTCCTCTGGCTTTAAAACTGCTCTTTGGATAGTGGTGGGGGCGAGGGGGGAAGGAGAGAGAGCCGCAGAAGATCCTGCCTGTAACTCTTCCTCCATTCATCCTATGATCCCGCAATCCTTCCTGGCCACATACAAGTCTGCACACAGTGTGTCTTCACTCCACCACTGCAGCTCTGGAAGGCACTGACATGAACCCACTGCTGTGCTTTAGAGGTTTCCCTGATGAAGATGGCCGTGGAAGACTGCCTATGTTTTCTGCTGTTCACTTAACCCTGTAAGTGCTGCATCACCATATGCATTTCATACCAACTATTTTGAATGTGCTGTGTTGAGCAGTTGGACAATTTTAGTTCAGAAAGGGTTGGCTATTAAAAGGGAGAAAACAAGGAGCAGAAGACATGCAACAGTGGGTGTTACACAGGTTTGTTTGTTGTAGTTGGGTTTTTGGATGCCAGTCTTCATGGAGCAATAATGGCTTAATAATTGTAATGGGAACTGTTGAATGAGGAGTTGTTTGCTATTGAAATGAGTGTGGAAGTTCTTTATAGGAAAAGCATTATGAAGTTACATGCCAGCTTTGTATAACAAGGCTCTTAACAAAAGTGATAGTTAAGTGAGTTCATTTAAATGCTTTGGTGTGTATTTGGGGTTTGTGTCAGAGTTGTATTTATGTGACTGTTAGATACTCTTCAACCCTTAAAAATAAGTGAGTAGAGCTTCTTTAGACAGATGGAAATGCTCAGGAAATTACGACAAGGGACCCCAAGGATCTTCATGTGTGTGTCTGATTGTTACTGAAGTGCTCACATCCTTTAGAAGAGCTGTGGCTTGAGTGAAATGCATCTGTCTCATTTTTAATTACACCTCGTTTGAGTTTGGTTTTGTGAGATCCCCCCAAGGTCAGTTGCTGTTTTCTCTTACCTCGACTGGCCAATCTCTTGTTGCAGTATATCATGTAACCAGAGGAAACTGCTCTACATGAGGTGGATTTGGTGGCAAATAACAATTCTACTTGAACTGGAGGCCATGCTGGTTTCAGGCTTTGCATCGCTGAGGTCCACTGTGATAGTGGGAAGGAGGCAAACACTGACTCAGCGTGCTTTAATGTTTGAACAGCTGTGCTGCTGTCACTGGGCAGACATGGAGCCGTTGAGCTCTAATTTTACATCTTCATTTGTTTCTTTTCTCTTGATTCCCTTTCAAAAAGCATCATTCTAAACAAGCCCTCTGAGATGAGGGAGTTGTGGTTCTTTTTTCCCCTTGTTTTGTTGTTTTTTCATGTTGGTTCATCTGAGAAAGGGGCTGTTGCAAACATCTGCTGAGGAAATGTTCATGCATCACTTCAGGGGTTACCCAACTCCTGCAATCACCTTAAAATACACTGATATGGGAAAGAAAATGATATATCATGTAGATTCCTGCTCCTGGGGGCTGACTTCTGTGTTCAAAAGCTTGGTGCAACTCCTCTGGAGAAGGACCTCAATCCTTCCTGCATCTGAATTGGCTCATGTGATGTGAGGCTGACAGATGATGCTCGTCTCTGTGTGACAAAAACCTTCTGCGTTTCTCGAGCAGATGCTGTCGCTGAATCTTTGTTTCTTGATGGGAAGAGGCCCAGCCTGCCTGTCCATCTGGCTGTGCTTCTGCCTCACTAAGTGCTCTATTCTTTAAAGTGGGCAGATTGTTGTGATCTGAGCTGTTAGAAGTGGTTTTGTACCTCGGGCAGACAGCTGCATGGCTGTTTGTGTACTTGATTGGACTGCCCATTGAAATTTGGGGAATAAGGAACACTAACTTCTGCACAGCACTTGATTTCCAATGAGCCTGAACACCTTGGGAAAGGTGCTTTGGGAGTTCTTATCATAAAAGCTACTTGATGCAGCAGAACAAATTCTATTGCAAATTGCTGGGAGATACAGTTCTGTATCATGAAAGGAATATCTGAACAGAGCCATACTGAACCATGACTGCGGAAGCAACATATGAGTACAGACAGATCCCTCCCCACAGCCCCGTACATATGAATGTTGATAGAAGCGTTAATTACTTGTGCTGTACCGTAGGATTCTGATGGTAGTTTCATGTAGTTTAAATAAATGCCTGATGCTCATCAGTTGCTATCCAGTGTGGTTAAACCAAAGCACAACTGAAAACCACAGGGATGTGAAGTCTCCATATAAAGATGAAAGATGCAACAGATGCCATCTCTTAAGTAAGGTAAGAAATTCATGGCCCTTCTCTTTGGGGGCAGATGAAGTTCCAGTGGAAAGTGACACGTCTCCAGTCCCCACTTTCAAAGATTTACTTCTTAGTGCACATTTAGGCTTTAAACAAAATGTTTTACTCTGAGAACTATTCAGGAATTGTTGGGCCATTGGCAGCCATATTACTGCTATCAGTACTCTTTAAACTGTGCCTAATTATAAAGTCCATTCGTTATTTTAGACCCAAATCAAGTACTTACATAAGCTCTGTGCCTTAGATTTAATTACTGGATGTGATTCGCATCAGAGACACTGATTCATCCGAAGTAGATAATTGCCAGATCCCAGTGTATTAAAGGAAGACATTCATCTCATGCCTCACTTCCACTTGCTGGGGCTTTTTTCTTTGCTATTTAATGCAGGCCTCTTTCTGACACCTTTCAAAAGGTGCTGTTGTACAGGTTAGCCCAAGGCATGCTGATGAGAGGCCCAGAAATAGCTTTTTTTCTTTTCTTATCTAATAAATGCCATTGTTCACTCCAAACTTACACAGGTTTGCTGAGAAGTGGGAGTGAAACTGAGTGCAGGCAAGAGTGAATGGCAGGTGTATTTATAACTAATGAATAGATGCTGCGAGTATTCATTCCTGCAGAGGCTATTGACTCAAATGCTGACTCTGGGCTGAATAATTTTCCAACTAAGAGTCAACTTTGGAAATGAAATCCAATTCATGGTCCAGAGGTTTTTGTCTATTCCTGCTTTCAGATTCTCTTCCAAATGCGATGGCATTGTTTGCTAGGATTGGGGTATTCTTTCATCCTACCATAGGTAGAATTTAGCCCTGAGGAACAGAAGCCTTTCTGCTTGTACCTTGTCTTTAAAAACTACTGAATGGCCTTCAGTAGAAAAACTAAATCTCCTTCTGTGAGTCCCAATTAGAAATATCTGGGAATGATGCTATTCCCACGTACGTTCACACATCCTGCCTGCATCCCCTCCCACTTGAAACACGCTTCTAAGATTAGCAGTGGTTAGTGTTTGAAATCCAGGAACAGCTTGTTCCCAAAAGAAGCCTTGGGTTTGTTGGTTCGATAGACTGGACAGAATGGGAGATTGTCCTGTATAATTCAATGTTTGGGTGACACTTGGTTTAGAAAGTAGTGAGGAAAGGGGATAAGCTCCAGAACAGTCATTCCTGGTGTAATTTCTTTGCCCTTCTTAATTTACAGCAGGGATTAGTTTGTTTCTCAGCAAATGCTACGTGCCAAGTCTTGTGTGTGCAGCCAGCAAAACGTGTCAGCACACAACTGGGTCCTTCAGCTTCCTCTACAAACGTCCTCCCAGGAAGGAAGAAATCCCATATCTAGCCATGTACACTTTGCTGTTTTTTATCTCCTCCTGCTCTGACAATTCGGTCCATGGTCTGTTAGCACCTGCTCCTAAGCTTTTGTCCTTTAGAAGCGAACCTGACATAACTTAAGAACATCTTGTACTCAGCAGCAGGACCCACGGGGAAAAGCCTTAGTGTCTGTATGTATGAGCAGCGAAACTGCTGAGCTCAAAGAATATAAGATGAGCAATTGGAATGTGGGAGGAAAAGCAAACCTCATAAGGGCAAGAAAATTCTTTTGGCAGTTTCCAAAGAGGATGAACAGCGTTAATGACCCAGATCTTGGAGAAACACTGACTTTAGCAGGCATGTCTGGCTTGCTTGAAGACCTCTCTGCATCCCCATTGCAGGCACAGCCTCATCTGTGGAGCATTGGGATGTCTGTCATTGCTCACTGGCAGTGTTCCCTTATGTGGTAGCTGTTGGCAGGAGATGCCAGTGTGTGGCTTGTAGGGTCTGGATCATTTGGCAACCCATAGCTCAATGCTCCAAGTGATCTCGTAGGGTTTTGTGCTGTTGTCCAGTGAATTGATGGACAGATTTGTTAAGGGTTGAGAGATCTTTTGTGGATGGCTCAGGGAACTGTGGGCTCCGGGTAAGATAATGTTTGTCTAGAGATGAAAGAGTCTGGTAATAGTAGCAGCTAAGGACGTAAAACACTTGTTGCATTAGTAGTACCTTCTATGTCAGTAAGGATACTGGGGGCAAGGAGCCATCTTAAAGCAGGTTCTATGCAGGCTCTATCTGAAGCTAATCAGTAACCCTGCCTGCAGCTTTGTAGCCACTAGAGAGCAGCAGGGCCCTGTTGGTAGAAGTTCCCCCAGCAGCTGTGTTGTAACGCTGCCCTGTTTGTACTAAAGAGAATCTGCTGGGCTGTGGATGCGGGGAGGCAGGAGGATGAACTCAGTGTGAAAATGGACATTGTTTCAGGGGCTCAAGATGCATCGAGAAACCTCAGGGCAAGAGAGAGAGGTCTGCTACAGGTGCCTCATCACTGAGATGGGCAGAAAAACAGACTCATAATGTGAATTTAAGAAGCTGTCTTGTTGAATTGAATTAGATGGCACATAGAGCCTTTTTCTAGGGCAATGAAGGAACAAGTGGGGTAGCCCCATTAGCAGACAGCTTGTGATTTGCTGTTGTTAGATATGGCGGCTTTTATTTCTTAGGTTTTTTTCTTCATGCTGTCAGTGCTCCATGTAATGGTACCACAAGCCATTTCTCTTAGCTCCTGGCTTTAAAAAAAGCTTTGATTCGAGGTTCATGTCCTTCCATTTTATAACTTGCCCTTTACTGAAGATTATATTAAGCGTGTGGCAGTGGTTATTCACAGCTCCTAGTGAGTTTCATAAGGCAGAGGGGTCATATGAAAACAGCCAGCGTGATGCTTCATTTGAGAGTATTTTCCTCTCATTCACAGCTTCTCAGAGTTCAGATGTGGTAGGAGAAAAATCAGCATAATGTGCGATAATAAAACTGGAGATGCTAAGTGAGATATCAGCTCATTAAACAGTGCAATCTTCAGACTGAATTTCCCAAGGAATATGAAGAGGTCAGCAGGGTTTTTATAGCTTGTGGATTCTTAAATCAGATGTCCTGAGGGGGGAAGCCTTTTCAGGTAGCACTTGGTAAGCTGGACTGTGACACTGATGGAGCACATGTAGGAAGTGTGGAGGATCTGTTTGCAGGGTATAGGATGTGATGTGTGGCACAACCCCTTCTTTGGTCTCTAATGTGCTTTTTGGGTAAGATCTCAGTGTGGAAACAGGAATTACAGTGGTTCAGCATTACTTGGAAACTCAGGCAGCTGAAGAAGCATCACCTGCCTGAACCTGCTGCTACTTCTATATTGAAAGACAGACAAAAGAGTAAGCAAACTTTTGGCTGGCTGTGATTGCTGTTGTTTGAAGCCATGCAGACAGATGAAACAGAGCACGGTGAGGGTGTTGTTAGTGTGAGCTTTGCCCCAGAGCACTTGGATCTGACCTTGATTGAGTGCTGCAGAGCCTGCGTGGTACTGGGAAAGGAAAACATGGGAAGCAGGTTCCTGGCAAGTGGGACATAACCTGACAGCTATAAGCTGTTTCATTGAAGGATGGCCATTGGAAACTGTTGATCTCAGAAGTTGTTTGGAACCAGGTCAGCAAGAGAATCAGTGGTACCTGAAATTCTGCATGTGTGTATATATAAAAATCAGCTTATTTCCAGCTTAAATCAGTAGGTGTGACTGACTGCCTTGGTTTGGGTTGGGATGGAGTTGATTTCAGACCTCAGCTGCCTGCTGGATTAAACCACAGCAGTAAACCTCCTCAATTGCAACCAAGGCATCACTAATCTTAGCAAATGAACGCGTAACGGCAGAAACACTGCTGGGAAGATGCAGCTGTAAAAGAGTGGGTGGCATCTGTCACGTCTCCAAATGATCTGCAGGGACTGTTTCCAAGACGTATGGAATCAGCTACATTCCTGCCAGTGGATTGTGGAGGTGTTTATCAGAGATTTCACACCTGCACACACATACTCAGGTAAAACTTGTGCCTGAGGGGCATATTCAAAGCATTCTGCTCACATGTGATAAACGTGGCATCTCTGCTGTGACATTCATTGCACTTGATGGTGATTTTGATCTGTGTAGAACCTTCCCTGTCCATTCACTGTAAATAATTGCTGCCTATTGGTGGTGCAGGTACCATCTTATGTATGTGCTTGCTGTTACGCAAGCAAGAAACATGAGTTAATTTTGTGGCTGTGAATATACCTCGCCTCAAACAACTTTGTGACATATAACCCAAGTGGAGAGAGAATTTGTATCAGCATTACATGCTACGTGTGATGGTTGTGCTGTGTGTGGGGGGGGAAATGGCCTTGCTTTGTCTCAATGTCAGCAGTTAAGTGCAGGATTGTGAGTGTGAATGGCAAAGTCAGCTGGAGGAGACCTTTTTCAGCATTGAAGTGGTTCCCAAATAGCTCCGTTCTGACAATTGTGAAGAGAAATGACAGTTTTCCTCAGGCATTTGTCTAATTGAGGAAATGAGCTTCTAGCAGCCTCACCGCTGAAGTTGGGGATAATTGAGGTGATGGACAGCAATGGTATTTTTAAAGCAATCTCTACACTAGCTGTACAATGAGTTTACTAGTTGCAGAAAACCTTTCCTGTCCTTCTGTCATTCAGTGGCTATTAGGGTTTCCGAGCTAGTTTTGGAGTTTGCATTTGATCTTGCACAGAGTAAGACTCAAGGAAGTACTTATTTCTTTTCCTGCAGGCGTTCTTTTCCTCAATATTTTGTCAGGTAAAGCAATGTTCTGCTTTTTGCTCTTCCAGCTGAGATGGGAAAAAGAACTTGGCAGTTGTGTGTTAGGATTGCTTTCAATAGCCAGCAGTGTAAGACAGCAGAGATGTTTAAGGACATTTCACTTCCAACCATGCTGTTGGTACAGGGGAATGAGTTGCAAGTAGCATTTAGAATCAGTTCTGTGTTAGTGGTTCCTGCATCAGGAAGCCTTGTGAGCAGTCTGTCTGTGCACATTGAAAGGCAGAAAGTCCTGCTGGAGTCAGGCTGTCCCATGAAGAGCAATGCAGTACTGGCTAAAGCTCTCAGGGTTCTCCTTTGAGTTATGGCCACTTCTTTGGGGCAAATAAAACTTAGCTACACTCGTTATTTTTAAAGAGGGCTTGGAGGATTTGTCACAACTGTGTGTAGGCAGTTTTGTGTCTTCCCAAATGCACGCTGAGAAACTTCTACCGTGTTTCTTTGTTGTGTGGGTCTGGGTTAAATACAGCAAACTGGACTGACTCGAGCCAGTGAAGCAGATATTTTAGCTGAGTAGGAAAGAATGTACTGTTCAGAGACCTTTTGTACTTACAGGCTTGCTCTGTGATTAATGGTGTGTGCTGTGAGCTGTGACCCGTTAGGAAAGTGCTGAGCAGGTAGTGGAAACCCAAGGAATTTGGACAGAGTCACATATTTGTGTGCTATGTATGCAATGCAAAGCAAAAATGCCCAGCTGCAATGCAACCTCATTGAAACCATCACCTGTGCTCTGTGTGGGACCACATTTAACCTGTGCTAAAGGAGGAGCGAGCCTTTGGTGATGCTCTGTGTGATAATGTAGCAGTGTGGGTAGGCAGTGCTAAATGATGATCTGCTCCAGTTCTAAATGGAAAAGAAAACCGAGGAAAAGGCCCTCGTTTCTTTGCTCCATTGCCATATTCTGATGAATCACTGCAAAGTCATGACAGCAATTTCAAGTGTTTTGCTTGCTGGTCTTTGGCTCAGCTTTCCATTTCAGTTTGGATAGAAAGCGCTATAAAAGAGTTGTCTTACTGCTGGAAGAAACAGGTGGTTTGCTGTGCTGTTTATGGCTGGTGGTCGCTGGGGTTCTGGATGATGACTGAAGAACCTGGGGTTTGCAGCTGTGCGTGAGGCTGTGTTTGAATGCCTCCAGTTGTGTGATACTGTGAGCAATAAGTCACAGTCTTGAAGAGTTCCTGTTGCTGTGAGAATCGCTTCTTCCAGGAGGTGAGAGAGAAATAGGTACAAGGTTACTTTCAGCCCAAAGCACCATCAGGATCAGACCTCTTTGAGGCCTGCAAGCTATATATAAAGTAATAAAATGCTCCCAGAAGTTGTATAGATGTGATTCTCCTAGGGGAGGTTAGATACAATGCAGTTAAGCCTGTTGCAACCCATGTTATTGCTCATTTCAACTGCTGCTGGTAGAAGTGGGTTGTTGACAGAAAATGAGGCAGTGATGGGCATGGGACTTCAGCATCATGTTAACCATGGGTAGTGCACCTAGTGCACATATAGGCTATGCTTTACATGCGGCAGAATGATGCATGTGCCACTGTTTTATTTCTAAGGCCATTTGTTTGCTGACATGCAATCCATCTGCTTCACTTCACAACGAGGTATGTGGTGTAATGAGACAAAGCCTTGGCACGAAGGAAAGGTTTAAAGAATGTGAAGTCTGGTAGCAAATAATCCAGGCTGCAGTCACAGTGTAATGTTTCTCATGGCAGAGCTTGTGTCATCTCAAATTGGACATGATGACTTCCATTGCACCGTGGCTGTTCTAACAGACATTGGTTTCCCTGGGAGTGTCTGGGGCTACAAGATTGCCTCCATCTTGCTTTGCAATGCATTGAGGTCAGCCTGTTGCTGCTATTTCTCACCCTGCAGCCTGTGAAATTTGTGGCATCTGTCTTGTAAGGCAGTGCCTGGGTTTCAGAGAACAACACATGCAGGTATCTGGTATCGCATATCCAAAATATGTTCAGATGGGAGCAACTGCTGGCTGGTGTGTTGTGATTTAAAGGGACAGCTTTGGAGGGCACTGAAGTCAGGCATGGTCAGCTGGTTGGTGCTCCTTGTGTGCATCCACAAGTTTGGCATTTGTTAAGTTGTACAATGTCTCATTCAAACTCAAAGGCCAAAGGATGTCACAGTCAGTTCTGGTGTAAGGATGTGTTGTACTGTCACAAACGTGATTATTCTTGCAGAAACCTCTTGAGATGGAAGAATAAATGCAGATATATATTTATCTTTTTCATAGCACTGACACGCTGTATTCATCTGGTGGGGATGATGTTCTGTTTAAAACACGTGGGAAGGGCTGCCAAAGAATACAAGCTGCCATTAGTTCGTGTTCTCAACTCAGGGAGCAGATTTTCAGCTTTTCTGGGGCTGTTTTTCTTTATTCCTCTTATCAGTCCCATTCTACAGACACTGGAAACGTGTCCAGAATGCTTGTGTAGGAAATATCCCACAATATCCTTGATCAAGCTGTAGATGTTTGCTGCTGTGCTCACTCAGTTGGGGCAGAGTCCTGCAGCAGCAGCAGAGGCTCTTGTGGAAGCAGTTAAATAGTGCTGTCATTGTGATTTGCACAGAAATAGCACTTGATCCTTGCTGCTATGTCTCACTTTGTGGGTCAGGTGCTTGAGTGATCTCTCCTATTACATTGCTCCTGGTTTTTTTCCTAAGGACTGGACAGGTGGTCGGCATCCTCTTTGCTTGGTAAGAATGTCCTGAGGATGTTTGAGAACAACTAAGTGTTGCTTACTAATCAGTGAAGCACTTGGAATTAAAGGGTGTGTGTACCCTGTCTCAATCAGGTTCCCTTGGCACTGCCACTCTATGAGCAGTGGGGATGGATCCTATCTTGCTGAGGGGGTTCCCAGTAGGGTTTAGTGAGCCAGAGAGTGAAGAAACTTCTGGAACTAAAAGCAGATCATTGAGAGGGTTCAGCCTTGCTAAAGCAGTTCCAAGTGATGGCCCTGACCAGTACAGTGTGAGTCTGGGTGACTAATTAGGTCATCTGTAGGGTTTTGAGGGTCGGCAGCATACACTGTGTGAGTTAGTACTAAAGCAAGAAAGCATGCAAAGCTGCCAACATTTTGACCCTGTTAATTGCTGAAGTAACTGCGAACAAGTGTTAAAATCTTGCTTGCTGGATTAAATATTCCACAGGAAACCAAGCTCAGTGTATGGAATAAAACTTCTTTGTGGTGGCCTGCAAAGGGCTGCTCATCTACTTGCTCCATTGGAAAGGAATGGAAGTACTTCTAGAGGATGGAGTGTGGGTGGGATTTAAGGGGAAA
Source organism: Excalfactoria chinensis (assembly GCF_039878825.1). Lineage (NCBI taxonomy): Eukaryota > Metazoa > Chordata > Aves > Galliformes > Phasianidae > Excalfactoria > Excalfactoria chinensis. The sequence continues at coordinate 3,319,114 of NC_092845.1, forward strand.
CACTTTCTGTTCTTACCATCTTTATGTGAGAAATGAAGCAGGAAAGCCCCCCCCTGCCCCTTCTTGCAGTTGCAGGTATTTGCTCTTGGTTAAGATTTAGCAATGATTGAGTGCTCTTGGACACACAGGTGTGTGGCCATGCACTGAAAGGGCTTTTCTGTGAGTTAACAGCTGGTTGATAATGTTCTGTATGTACAGGTGGTTCGAGTACTTGATTGCAGGTTGCTCCCTATTCGAGTCTGAGATTTAACTGTTTTATTCCCTGTATATTTTTAAGTGGGGTGTTTGTGGAAGATGTTCTGATGGTGTTTGGCCTATTGGTACCCAGGTAGCCGAAGCTCTGGATGTTGATTTCAAGCTTTGCTCCATCTAATAACATAAAGGAGAAGCAGAGCACAAAAAAAGGGCAGTGCTACAAAGCAGGATTTAGGGATTCTTCCCTCTTTGCTCCTGACATAATAAATCTTCCCTTTTTGGACACATTCAGTTACGTATGTCCCAGATTCCACAGTTTCTGATGTTCCAAGTTCAAGTGAGGTTTATTTTCAAGCAAAACTTTGGGGCAGCTCATGCAAAGCAAAATATTTTGGTTTGGTTCAACAGAAATATTGTTTTTAACCTGAAATCAGTAGGGTGTTTTTTTTTGTCTTTTTAAGGGCTCCGGCTGTTGAGTGAAAATGAAAGCTGTGTCAGATTAACTGGGATGTTTTGTTCTGACAGTGTGCTTAGAATTCATGGCAGCTGAATGGTAGCTGCTCTCTTGAAGTACTTAAGTTCTGTCACTCTCACCTAAAAATCCATCTGGATGCAGTTTCATCCAGGAGCTTTTGAGGAATACAGGATCTGGATGGTGAATCACTGGCAGTGTTTGTTCTTAATGGTTTGGTTTCATCAGCAGAATTTTGCAAGGCTAGTCCCAGTCCTGCTGTTCCTCCCAATGCATGAGCCCCGGTTTTGCTTCCTTAGCATACTCGAATCTTCCACGTAGCATGTATGTTTATCCTAGTCTGAATCTGTCCTGCATGTTTAAACTGTCTTTGTGGTGTCTTTGTTGTTCCTGGACCTTGAGACCATTCATCACCCACTGTGCCATTTTGGAAGCAGCATCGCCCTGCAAGGACTCCCTTCTGTCAGCTTTCACCTACATGAATCTGAGCTAGAAAACCAGCCAGCCTCCCAGTTCTGGTGCCACCTGCTTGCCACTGCCTCTTCAGCTTCTCCTCAATCCCTCTCCTTTGCTGCCCTTTCTGTGAGCAGTCAATGGGCACTACAAATCCCAGCCTTGCAAGAAGGCTGTGGAAGCCCGAGTTTGCTTGTTCCCTCCCTGCACGGGGTGGGCTGTCCAAGCACGAAGGTGGGACAAGGGGAAAGCCTGTCCAATTGGCTTCTACAGAAAGTTATTATTCCTTTGTACCCTTGTCATTCGGTTGATTTACAGCAGCAGCCTATTTGGTAATATAAACCCTGTCCCTTGGGATTATGAGTGCGGTGATGCTCGGAGCAGCTGCCTGCACATGTCTTACCCGCTACAGAAAAAGAACATGCTGCTGCTCCTCCTCCTCCTCCTGATATTATCTAGTATCATTTCTTCCTCCTTCTTTGTCTCTCTCTGACCTCCTCACAGCTCCACGCCGCTCCATACTTGCTTCGTCACTTAAGAAGACCACAGCTGAGTTCCCCAGCACAGCACCAGGAGAGTTTATGCCTGAACCAACATCAGGCAAAGAAGACAGAAAGCAAAGAGGAGGGGAAGAGGGGAGGGGGGGAACAATCTGATAGTATTGCAAGCAAGTCCTGGTGCTAAACCTGCTGCTTTCAGAGACCAGGAGGGGAGGAACCTTGTTTGGCGGAGAGGGGAAGGACAAAAGAAACTTGAAACTGGCTTTCCTTGTGGCATGTCAGTCCTGAACACCCCCCTCCTTCCCCACCCCCTGCTCGTTAAATGAAAGCACCTGAGGAACACGAGATTGCCTGCGTGAGAGGGAGGGCTGGTGCTGGACTGGGTGAGGGAGCAGAAAGGCGACTTGTGGCTTTGTGGTGTGGCTTACACTGAGATCGGAACTAGCGTGCCTGGGGGTGGGAGCAGGAGGAGAAAGGGCACCTGATGCCAGCTGCCAATATGACAGAAACCCTGCAGCTCCCTGCCCTGCAAGTCCCAGAGCAGCAGGTGGTGGAGGGCAGCCGTGCCTGGTCCAGCTCATCCACCCCCACCCTGCGCAGGAAGCGCTTCAAGATGAGGCGGATGAAGAATGTGCAGGAGCAGAGCCTGGAGGCCGGCAGTTATCAGGATTCTCCTTCCTCCAGCAAGGAATACCTGCAGCTCCCATCCATTGAGATCACCCCCTCCAGTGATGAGGACACTCCCTGGTCCAACTGCTCCACACCCAGTGCCTCCCCGCGCCGCAAGCGCTTCCTTCTGCGGAAGTGGCTGCGTGTCAGAGAGAAGAAGGAGTGCAGTGAGAGCAGGTATGTTGGTGGCCATCTCCCTTTCCTGCTCCCCCAAAAGCCCCTTGCAGTGGGTAGGGCCCTGCTGAGCTTTTGGTGTGGCTCTCTTGAGGACTTTGTCCTCACCCAGTGGCTGGAATGGGTAATGCGATGGGTTGGACTTGGTGATGGTGGATCAAATGGCATCGTTGTACGTGCAAACAGTGGGTGTGTTGGAAACAGCATCGCAGTCCTTCACTGTGGCCTTCCCTGTATCTTTTCTATGCAGGGCAAGCAAAAAGAACTTGTCTGAGCGGGAGTAACTGTGCCTAAAGACTCCCAAGGGCTTGTCAGTGCAGCAATGGATGCCCAGCGAGTTATTGAGTAGACGTGAAGCAATAGCTTTACCTTATCGAATTGTGCAGGTGTGGCTGGTGTGTGCATCATGCAGCGTAGTTCACTCTTCTTTTAGTGTCTGAGGGGAACAATGTTCCTGTCATGAAGGGCCTGAAAAATACAGCATGCCTTCTCTGTAGGGAAGTTAGCACTGCATTAATCTTCATGCTAGCTTAGTGTGGGCTAACTTGTCTTTCCCTTCAGCCTGTGGCTTTATGCTTTAATGTAGGTGCTGCTTTTTTCTCCGAGCATGTGATAGCTCTTCTTGCAGAAATACCTAGAACAGACTTCTGTGGCGATGGAGTGATGCAGGTGATGGTGTTGTTAACCTTGGTTGTGTTTTTGAAGTAAGTGCTGACTGGCAAAAAGCCCCCTCAGTCGATGCATTAGTTGGCATTAGCATACCACAGCCAGCATGGCACCTCCTCCCTTCAAATGGAGCAGGCTTCAAATCTGTCCCTTTTACAATGGAAAACACATGGCGTTTTCAAATGGTATGTTTCCCTTTCGAACCCAGGAGTGCTGAGCCTCTGCACTCCCGATAACTCCGCTCTTTCTTGCTGCTGCTGCAGAGTGGTTTGGCTCTTTGCAACAGGTGCTGGTTGTCACTTACTGTGCTGTTTAAATACAAAAGGGAGTACTGTGTGGCTCCCGTGCAGCAATTAGTTATTATAATCTTGAAGCCCAGCAGCCTGTACCCCATCACATGGCCGGATTTCCACAGGGCTCTCCAGGGAAAAGCTGCTAGCTGAGAGCAAGCTGTGCTCCAGCTGATGTGTTCCATTGATGCACTCACTGCTCACAGCCCTGAGCCACAGCAGCAGCTCTGACCGTCAGCATGCGGTGTGCATCCAAGTGAATGAACTCCATTCTATAAAATATTTTAGGACACCGGGTAGTTTTTAGTAGCCTGTGTGGTTTGTATGGCTGTTTACCAACTGGCTCTCTGCAAACTGTTTGGTGGTTGATAGTGAGAGCCAAAGAGCGGCTGTTTGTTAAACAGAAAGGAGTGTATGTAGGAGCCTAGCGCTGCCTACACCACTGAAACAGTGGGAAGAAGCCATTTTCTGACATAGGGCCTTTCCTGTAACTGATGCTTGCCTGAAAACAGGATGATCCAAACACCAGGATTGCTCTGAGGGGCCTCTATGGATAACTGAATGGTAATTAAGGGCTGCAGGCAGCTTCTCACCAGTGCTCCCTCTCTGTTGTTTGTCATCCTGTTAGAAAGAAAATCTTGCAAGTGGTTTGAAACTGGATTATTGGTTCATCTGTGCTTCTTGCTTGAGAAGGTGCTGAGGAGTCATAGGTGATGCTTAGAGCCTCATTGTTGGCACTGGGGGGTTTGAGAAACAACCTTATAATTTCTAGTTGTAACACTGCAGTGCCTTGGAATGAAATAAGGAGCTGTTTGCTTTTAACCACTCTTAGTATGAAATTGCAGTGCCTGTGTGTAAAGCTCCCCCTTGGATTACTTCTCAGTGCTGTTCTGTTTTTTCCCCCTCTCCTAGTTTCTTGAATTTCTTGTCTTGAGCATTGGCTGGTGACAAGAGGGCAAGATGTTGCAATATCTGTATCCCATTAAAGTTTAAACCTTAACCTGAGGGACTTCTTGAGCTTAGGTGAGTGGGTGAGCATGGAAGGGTTGAAGGTACACCTTGTATGACTGTAGTAAACTTTCATCTGGGACTGCCAGCATTGCAGGAGCAGCAGTTGGGCTGCGTTATATTGGGCTTCTCTTCCTGGTAAGTTCCACTGTCTGCTTAATCAAAATGGATGTGGCAAAGATTTTTTTTAAGAGGGTTTTTATTTGTGGATAAATGAGAAGATACAGACGTGGTCACTGATCTTATATTTCAAAAGGGTGCTGATAATTCCTTGGAGCTTAGAGTGGAATTCTGTCTTCACTTGCACTCTTTCCAATGTATGCAGTTCATTTAGCTGTAGTTAAGCTCAGAAGCACAGGGAAGAAGTTTTCTGGTGTAGGATATATTGTTGTTACTCAGCCTGATGCTAAGAGCGACCACAGAGATACAGAGGGCCCAAAGAGCTGTCTGTGTCTCAGCATCCTTGCAAGAATCCTCTGAGTGGGTGCAGTGTTGGACTTAATATGTACAGAACGGGGAACTTTGTGGGAATTGTATGAATATGTGTATGTAAAATGTATATAATGAGGGCCGTTGAACTCCATGCATGCTTTGTGGTGAGATCTCCATGAACCCAGTGCTGGCTTTCTAAACTATCCCTTGGTTTAGAGAGCGTTCTCGGTTATGGTTTTTGGTAAGAAGTTGTTTCATAGCTTGAAGCCAATAAAAGGTTCTTGTTCTTGAGTTGTCCTTTCTGCTATGAAATGCTTGGGAAAAGAAGAATGATGGAGTATGTGGGTGCAGGAACAGCAAGTGCAGTCTCTACTCTCTTGCTGCATGCCATGATATTTAACTGCCTTTGCTGCCCTGGCTCACAGGTGGGTACCCAGGCTGGGTGGAGGAAAGCCAGCCCTGGGACAGCTGCTCTGTGTACTGCAGCCTGGTGTCTAAAGGGAGAATCAGAACTGTTCAGAGCTTGGAAGGGAAGCTTTGCAAGGAGGCAAGCTGTAGAAATAAGCAGAAGCAGCTCTGAGGTCTTGGAGCAGGTGGAGGCTGCTAGAAGAGAATCAGTCCAACTTCATGTAGGGCTGTTACAAAAACAAAAAGGAAACTAATAGCACTAAAAACCCAAACACGGGAAAAAGCAAATCCACAAAACTCTACGGAACCCCCCGACCCATTTACAGGAGAAGAGTGACATCTTGTGGGCTCAGCTTGCAGTTCTCCACCTAAAATGAGCAGTCACTTCTGCCCACTTCAGCTTGAGCAATGGCTGCCTTGTGGTGCTGCCCAGTTGAATGTTAAGCTGTATGAAACCGTTCTGTAGTGGTGTGATGAAACAGTTCATATACTTCTGTAGCTCTTACTTAGGGAAGCTTTAAACCACTCATGCCTGCTGTACATCAGATATGAACTTCCTTCCTTAGTTTCTCTCTGCACCCTAGTTGTGATGAAGGATGAACGTTGTGTTCTTGGTCTAGCTTTAAAACTGAAGTGTCTAATGTGGAAATCTCTCTTAACTGCTTGTCTTCTATTGCAGCAGCCAGCAGAGCAGCCAGCAGAGCAGCCATGATGACGACTCGTCCCGGTTCTTGAGCCCTCACACTCGTGACGACAGGTAGGGCTGGATGGGGCTCTGAGCACTGCTGGAGCTGTGGGTGTCCCTGTGCACTGCAGGGAGTGGGACCGAGCAGCCTTTGAGGGTCCCTTCCAACTCAAACCATTCTGTGATCTGAGCTCATTTGTAGCAGCTGTGATGTTCAAGAAGAAAAGTGAAGTTTCTTGTGCTTAGGGTTGATTGATGACTGCTGTGAGATGCATCACTGGCACAGAAGCTGCTGAAAAATGAATGCTTGTTTTTGTGTGTGATTTATTGTTGTTACTCTGCCCAGAGATATGATTGAGAGTTTTGCTTTATCTTGTAGTTCATCTCGTGAGCCTGAAAGTGCTTCTATTTCTTTTGTGCCTCGAGCCTTTCTGTCCTGGTTTGGCTCCTGCAGGTTCCTCTCCCTAATAACACCCTGGTCTAGATTTTAGATTATATTATTTTTATGCTGTGACTGTGCTGTGTTTTCCTTTAATGTTGCAACTGTGGATCACAGCAAAGCTGGTTGGAGTGCTTCATGAGAAGCCTCGCAATGTGGCTTGTGCTCCATGAGCGCAGTAAGAGGAGCTGTGCTCCTGCTCTGTTACTCAGTTACCCACCCAAGCCATCGTTGAGGCCAAAGGCCTTTCTTACTGACTGCAGCAGGGCAAACTCTCCCTGAACTCGGGCCCCCCACTGATGTTAGAGACCAAAGGATTGAGTAAGAACTGGGTAACAGCTAAAGAAGCATCTGAGGAATCTCCCACTTGAGAGCACATCCCAACCCTGGAGAGCTAATTAATATCCCAGCAGAATTTGACACTCTGAATTAGTACTTAGTAGATGCAGTAACCTTCTCCTCCATATGTTTCCCTCCAATTATCAGTCTCTCTGGTGCTGTGGAGCCTGGCATAATTGACTATTGGGGAGCAATGTTTGCAACTGGTAAATAAAGAATCTGACAGCAAAGCAGATGGGTACTTAGATTATACCTGGGCTTTCTGTATACAGAGTGCAAGTTGCTGCATTACTTGACCTAGGATTTCACAGGTTTAGTAAAGTTGGGCTTCCTTAACACTCAGATGGGGGTTTTCTGAGCACGGCAAGAAGAGTCACTTCCAAATCGTTCCCAGGTTTCATATGTGGATTAAACCAGAGCCCTTAGGCTGATGCTGAGAGCATCTTTGTGGCTGGAGAAGGAAGAACAAGAAGTCATGTGGTGCACACCTTCTCTTGGCGTGCTGCCTCTGGCATTGCAGGCAGGTGCACTGCAAGGAGCAGAGAGAGAGAAAAGATCAGCATCCACATCAGTGTGCCTGGAGGAGGGCTGAAAGAAGCTACCCCAGCTGAAATAAAGGGATGCTGAGTCGCTATGTGGACTGTGGGATTTAAAATAAAGAATGGAGAGAAATACGTAGCTGAGGAGAACTGATATTTGGACTAGGCATAAGCAAGATCTTAGCCTGCGTGCTCTTACTGTGGGTTATGGTACCAGGGAATGCTGCTCATGGAGTTCAGTGCTCATTGATGGGATTCCAAGGATCGTGCTCCATCCCGAGGGCTCTTTCAGAGAAGATTCAATGTTTGCTCTGCTGGCAGATGTGCTCAGTGTCGGCCAGCAGCTCTGTTTCTTGAGGTGTGAGCTGTTGTCAGCTGATGAACTGTGAAGCACAGCCATGGTCCAGAACCCACATCCTGAAAAGGTGTCCTGCAGCACAGCAGTGAAGCAGGTCTGCCATCTGCACGTGTCTTCTCTGAGGAAAAAGCTTTCCTTCTGCAAAGTCATGTAAGTTGTGTGTGCGTCATATCTGATTGCTAATGCTGAGAGGGAGCCTGTACAGGTTTGTCTTCATGGTAAATGTGTGCTGTGTGGGTATTTTTTGGAGCCATGGAAGGGAAAAGTGAGGCTAGGAAGACTTAGCTTCCTGCCCTCTGATCATGGGTGAGTTTGGATGAATCATTTGAGTGATTTTCTTTCTTACCTCATAGGAAATGGATAAGAGATGCTGGATTAAGCTTGTGGGGTTGCTCAGGTACTGAAACACCATGACCATAAGAGTATGAAGAGAAGTGGTAGAGCTGAGTTGGTGTCCAAATAGTTGTTCTCACAAGAAACTTGACTTAAAGTAATTCACAGCATGGGTAAGGTTGGGATGGAGGCTGCTGGAGACCTTGAGATGTACGTACATACAGTTCCCTAATCGTGAGACAAAGATATGTATGAGTTGCTTTGAGCTCTGGTTTCTACATGAAGTCTAAGGTCACGAGCGTGCTTGTGCTTGAACCAAGGACTTGTTCTGCCTTGTGGCATTGAGGTACCTATCAGGTTTGGAACACAGAGGAAGCTTCAATGCAGAGTTTAGGCTACTGGGCTGGAGGGGAAATCAGTCCTCAGCCTCGTATGCAATCTAGGGAGGAGACAAACTGCTAAGGTGGAGGCATGAAAGTGGAAAGTATGGGGATGGAGAGCAATAGGGCACAGTACTGGGAGAAAAGCAGCACTCTTTGGTTAGTGCCAACGTTGTATCTCAGCGGGATCTGTTTGAGAAGCTAGGAGAAATTCAGTGCTTCAGTAGTGTACTCAGGACTTGCTTATACTGCACCTTCCTTTCCCATGTCCCTTTTCCCCTTGACGTGAGGAGAAGTTGACATCCATGCTTCCCCTGAACTCTGCTGAGTCAGTTGGACTTAACATTAAATAGACTAACGTTGGAGGAGCTTAACCAGAATGGCACAAAGCTCCTTTGTCACACAGGAAAGATGGCTAATGTTTAGTCAGAGCTCACGTCCTCCCTGAACCTTCCTCCTCACCTCATTGCTGCTGATTGCTGGGCCCAGCACTGATTCTGAGCTGCAGAAGACAAGAAGAGCAGCATAAGAGCAGCTCTCTTCCACTTGGGCTGCCAGATTTGCTGCTGTCGGCAGAGCTATTGTGAATGGAAATAGCAGCCGCCCTGTTCCTCATGCGCCAGCATTGTTCCTTCCTTTGAAGATGGGCTGTTGTTAATTACAGCCTGCTTGGAGCTGCTCTGGTGGATAAGAGCAGGCTGCTACCAAGCAGCTGGAATAAGATGAATTTCTTCTCTCTGCGTTTAGCTGAGAAGCTGCTTTTGCACCTGGCGTGCCAGCTCAGTGGTTCTGCCCTGTAGAGGGGTAAAGCTGTTTGGGAGGAGAGCTCTCATCCTTTTTCCCTGAAGTCCTGGTGTTCTGTCAGTGAAGATAAGGATGTTCTTTTTGTTTTCCATTCTTACTCTTTTAATCCTAAGGAGACTGATCTTGAGAGCACTTGGTGGTTTTGAAGCAAGGGGAGTATACCCTGTGCTTCCCTCCTTCAGGACAGAGGGATGTGGAAGGACAGACACCTCCTCTGCCTTGCCTGGGGCCAGAGACCAGGGGGAGACCTCAGAGGATGAACTGGCTTTCTAGTGCCCATGTGCTCAGTTGTTGCCATTGCTCAGCATGGCAGTCTGAAGCTTGGAAGAGTTTAGAGCAATTGGCAAGCTTGAGAACAGGGTGATTTTTATGCTTCCTATAATAATGTAACATATCTTGCCTCTGGGTGTTAGCTGGTGGCCTCTGGTGAGAGGCAGTTTGATATCACAGAAAGCAAGTAGACTACATTCAGAGTCCCAACCATCACTGAAAATAAGTCATTCTTCTTAACATTTGGCCCTCTGTTCCAAGCTGCTGTGGCACAAAGGTATCTGCATGTTGTCCTTTTGAGAACTCAGCTTTCAGCATGAGAGCATCCATGCAGATCAGTAGCGGAACTTCACAAGGAGTGATCTTACACCAGATGTAACAGCAGGGCAAAGCAGGATTTGGATCTCACTTCTCAATTTCCTGATCAGTTCTGTCTCTGCTGGATCAGTGCTTTATCATTAGGTAAGACCCTGCTGTGCCTTGCATATCTCTGAATGCAGAGGAGTTCTGACAGACCTCATGTGGCTGCGTCACCGGCTCGTGATGCTCAGGAACACGAGGAGGAGGAGAGGAGATGTTCTGATGTCCCTCTTCTTCCTTATCTGAGATGCAGGGCAGACTCCTTGTCCTGCTTTTCTGCTGGTTCCTGGGAGCAGAGGGCTCAGTTGTGAACCTGTATTTCACTTGAAGGCTTTCAGGTTACTTCATCAACTCTGCATCCTCCGGGAGCTTTGGGATATTCAGGCTATTACAGCTGTTAGCTTGAGGGATGCAGAGGTGGGGGGGGGGAAGGCTGAAATGCATTGCTGTAAACCATCCCATTTCACAGAGCTCCAATTCAGTAGGTAAGCCTCCTGTCAGCAGGCTTACATGCAGCATGCTTTCATCTGCTAAGCCCCTTGCACAGATTCACCTTGCAGCAGAGCACTTACTGTGCCTCAGAGCAATACTGCTATAGAAGCAGCCGTCAGAGGGTTTCAGAGGACTTGATTGATTTTTTTAGCCTCTCACAGCCAGAACTCAGGCTTTTGAATAGAGGGGAGTGAGGCTTTCTGAGGGAGCCTAACACTTAATTCAGGTAGTGCTTGGCCAGGCATATACAGCAATGCTGTATAACCTGAATTAGACTCTTTTTACTTCGCAACTATAGGCCAGAAGTTCTTAAGCTGTGGAACACATCACTTCTGCTGTATAGATGCCTGTATAACCTGGTAAGTGGCCTTGGGATACATCTTCATATGTAACCTTCCAATTATATTGCATATACCCAAAGGTGGGTATAGGAGTTGTGGCTGTACCAGGGATCTCTTTCAGTGCATAGAAATGAACTGGTGGTAGAAGCACAAGGTTTCCTCAGAGCTCTGCGTAGGCATTGCTTCTGTCTCACTGTCAGACAAACCCACCTTCCTTTGCAGGAGGTGTTTTAATTGAGATCTCATGAGAAACCTCAGTGCGTTTGCAAGTCCTGTAGGGAGCTTACCTGGCACTCCTGTTGCAGAGATAAGATCTGGAAGTACGTTCTTCCTTTGTATTTTGCGGAATGATTGATGGGTGAATGCAGTGCAGTAAAACAAAGGTGTTATGTAAAAAAAAAAGCAGGGGAGGAGGAGGGGGCAGAGAGATGATGCATAGCTCTACAGGTCCCTTCTTCACAGCAATTCTTCCTTGTGATGAGAAGCAGCTCAGGGAAAAAGTAGTGCTTGAGGTCCCCGGTTGTAGCCTGGGCCTTGATGTGGTGTTTAGGTGTTACCTGCATGGAGCTCCAGCTCTGGGTGTACATTGAGACAAGCGGTTGGTAGAGAGGATGGTATAGAAGAAAGGAGGTGACTGTACTGTTAGTCAACTGTGCTACAGCTGACATACAGCTGACCAAGAAGATGGAACTGCTTGTTGTGTCTGAAGGAAGGGCTTAACATCTCTTCTACTGTTCTTCATACAGTGCTTTGTAATTAATTGCAAGGGGTGAGGTGGGAAGGGTGCCTTGAGGTGTCAGTCCCTTCAGCTGCTGCAGTTGAAATCTGCTTAGGATGCTGTTAAGGGCTCAGAGCTCTTGAGCTTTTCCTGAGAGCTTTGGAGATGGAGTGAAATCTGCTAATTTGTAGTGACCTGTTGGATGTGCAGTGGGCATGGAAAAGAAGATAACTACTCATGAGAATAGCTGGGGGAGAAGCATTGCAGGGCTAAGCAGGTTAAAACCCATCTGTTGAGCCAGTAAATGAACAGGCAGGACTGGCACTTATCAAAGGGCAGAAACTGAAAGCTGCTTAAAGTTTTTCTTCGTGTTACTTTACCATGGCCTTTTTCATGCTTTTGGTGCTGTTTATCTTTGGCATATGGAAGTATTTGCAATGTTTGCCTTGGAAAATGTGTGCATCTTTGCATTTCATAGTTGGCTGCCTAAACAGGGAAACACCAAGCACTGAAAATATATAGTACAAAATAAAGAAGCAGAAGTGAGATGGGGGCTGCCTGGGAGTTCTACGGTGTTTGATTCTTGATGCATTCTATGAATCAGGTGCTGTTTGGAAACGCAGTGCACAAAAAATAATGTCAGGAAGAGGGAGTGAAGCATTAAGTGCTTTATAGAGAGCTGTCCTTGCAACTTTGGGGTTTAGTTGCCTCTTTTCACATGCTTTCTCTCCACCCTGAGATTCTGCTTCCATTTAGCAAAGTGCTCGACCCAGCGAGGAGCTCATCTGTGTGTTCCCCCATAATAGCAGGAGCATCTTCAGCAGAGGTTTGAGTGATGCTGTGCCTTTAAAATTGAATCGTCTGTGATAGAAGAAATCTGAGAGCACAGAAAGGAAACCAGTGCCTCTTGCGCAGAGCAAGCTCTTTGGAGATTTCTCCATTGCTCTGCATTCTCACCAGCCTGGTCGCTGCTCCTTCCCTTTGGGGCCAAAAGGCAACCACTAGGATAGCATCGACGAAAGCCATCCCAGAGCCATCTTAATGGTGACGTTACATCTCTCTGCGGTGGACTCTGAGCTCACCAATCTGTGCCTCTTTCTCCCCAAAACTGCTGTGTGTTTGTGTAAGCCAGCTGGGATTCCATCTTCTTCTGACTAACCAGCGTTTCGCTCCCTCGCTGCTGAAGCAACACTTGCTCAGGTTTCTGGGGGAACACATGGCACTTGGACAGACTCCCCCATGCTGGTGACTGTAACCGTGTGAGTGCTCACCGTGACCTCATTTCTTCTTCTTTTCCTCCTCCTCCTCCTCCCTTGTTTATCCTCCCATCCGTTTCTTTCTTGGCCTTTGCAGAGTATTTGTTGTGCATTTCGGTGATAAGATGGCAGCATGCGTCTCCCCACCGCGCCATGCATCGTAACAAGGTCAGGTGTTATCATGGGTACTAACCAAGCTCTGTCCTTGAGCCCCTCTGCTGGACCTCTGCTTTTCTCCTGTGCTCCTGCAAGTTTGACTTAAAAACTCTTCCTTAAGCCCTATCTGCTGCTTGTTCTCCCTTCCCTCTTCAGCACCCCACTGTAAAGCTTTGGCTGTAGGATGCCTTTGTGCTCTTTCCTTTACCCTTTTCTTTTTGTTTAAATAGCAGGTCGCATGTAAACATGGGCCTTGCTTCAGGGATGTTGGTCTGTCAGTTTCAGGTGTGGTTAGGTGGTGGGATTTCCCTGTTGTGGAAAAGAAGCTTCACTTCAGGCTTAGACATGTAGGTGCTCAGACTTCCTTACCTATCCTGAGCCTTAGAGGGTGTTGCTTTGCACAGTAACTGCCACGCATCAGTGCCTTCAAACTCAGAATCGTTCCGGGTTCCTGAACGAAGGGTGGCTTTGTGGTCTGTGACACAGTGTGATAAGTCATCCTTTGTATTGTATCCCTAGTTGCAAGCAGTCGCTCTTTGTTCCACCTTGTTGATGCCACTTCTATTGGAAAGTCCCTCTACCATGTAGGAGTGTGTGTGATGTGCTTGGGCTGGTGTCCTGTGTCTGTGAGTTGGAGGCTTTTGTCTGAGAGCTGTTTCTGGAGCTGCTGCTTTCTCTGGTTTAGTCTGAGGTTTCAAAAACAAGAGGGGCTCTTTTTCTTTCAAGACTTTACAGTTTGTTCTTGAAGTCAATGTATTGTGTGCATGTTCCTGCTGCAGTATTTCTCACCCCTTTATCTGCCCCTTTTCTTTGCAAGTTTGAACTCTTAACCTTCCAAGACAGTGATGGGAAGAAGAGCCGGAAAACTTTATGTGACAGCAACAGGCCTCTTTCATTACAGCATTGCTCTGAATCATCTTGGTTTCTTTACTCTGCTAATATTCGTCATCATATAAATATTGTTTTCTTTTTGAAGAACATTTTTCCCATCCCAAATCTTTACATGAAATTACTTCCTTTTTACCTCTGGACAGAGAGCAGCTTCTCCATGTTTTTAATTCCACCATAGCCAAAGTTCTCTCTTTCCTGCTGCAGCCATCTTTAGCCTCGCTCTCTCCTCCAAGACCCTCAGATATAATTTTCACGTCCTGCTGAACCACACTTGGCATAGAAAGGAGTAGCTTAGCTGCACTTTCTGTTCTGCATAGAGTGTGACTACAGCTCCCGTGATGCAAAATGCCTGTTTTATTTCTGGAAATGAAGGCTCACGTGACTTCCCAGCTGCAGCAGCAAACAGGGAGTCCCTTCTGAGCTTTTTCTCCCTGGGAAATGGAGGTGTGTCCTAGCTTGCTGTGATTGCATCTGACAGCAGAGGCTGTGGGGCTGCAGAGTGCTGCTGACTTCAGGAAGGAGTTGGGAATTCATCCATCTGGCTTGTTTTCCTAAACACTGAGGTGCAGAACAGTCAGACTATCTCTTCCGTACGTTCTGGTGCCCTTCATAGTTTTTCTTTCCCCTCAATGTTCACTTGTATGTCTATTCCCTTCCCTCCCACTAGCCCCATCACTAACAGGATTTTGTCTTGCTTGCACATTCCATAGAAGCTCATGGTTTTTGACAGCTGCTCCCAACTCCTGCAGGCTTTCCTTTCTTCCCACATGGAAGAACCAAACCACACCTCACATGCAGCGCTCTGAGCTCTGCCTGCAGGTCACATCTTCTCTAAGGAACTCATGCCAGAGCCTGAGCCCTTTGTTTCCATCATGTGGGTTCCTGAACAACTCATGCTTTGTTTCACAGGCAGCTTTGAGGCTTTGCAGGCTCACACCCCAAACTAATGCAATGCTAGAGCTGTATCTATTCATAGTGCTTTGGATCCTCACCCAGAGCTCAGTGTGTCACACTGGGTTGTTCGCTTCCGAAAAGTGGACTTCCTCAGGAGATGTTTCCTGTTTTGCTCTTAAGCTCCTGAGCTGGAATTAGCTGCTGTAATGAGAGTGGGAACTGATCTTTATGAGTAGGTGACTACCTGAAAGACAGCAGAAATACACCCTTTTAGCGTGCATTTCAGTACATTGGATTCAGTAAAGCTCAATGAGGCTGCTTTACGGGGTGTGTGTGTGTGTGCACGTATGCCTGTGCACAAGAAATGAGTAGCACGGCTTGGCAGAAAATAGGTAGCTGCCCTTGAATTCGTGTAAACTGTTGAGTGCATTGTAAATTCCATGCCAGTGCCCCCTGGGCTTTGTGTACTGTAGTGTGCAGTGCCTGCCGTGTGCCGGAGCACCGCTTGCTGCACTGCTCTATGAATAAGCACTTTCATGCAGTGATGTTTCTAGCCCTTAGAGGCTCTTAATTTGACTGAGCTCTGCGGTGGTTTTTTTCCAGCCTTCCTCTCCCTCCCTCCCAGCCCGGATTGCTCACGTCTCTCTGCTCTGCCAGCACCGGAGCACTCTGACCACTGGCGTGCAGCGGCTCCTGGCTGGCTCACCGGCTCCAGCCTGGTTTTGTGTCTGGAGCAGACCAGGAGGAGCAAGAGGGAGAGGCTGGGTGATGGTCGGGGCTGGCTGAAGTCACCCTATGCCACCAATCACTGCCTCGGCAGCTCCGGGTGCCTTTTGACGCCAGCACAGATTCACCTTTAGAGGATGATTTGATATTTGCAGCGTCTGAGCTGACAGTGTGCACCACAGAGTTCTTAGTTTAGGCCCAGTCATTTCTGTGTGTTATCCTGAGGTGAGTGCTCTCAGCAGGGTGCAGATGACTAACCTCCACCTTTCATTTTCTTTTTTTTCCTCTGCACGTGTTACTCTCTCTTTAAATGGTCTCTGCTGTGCTTATCTTCTCTTGCAGCATTGCTTCTCTGCCTGTCTGGCTGTCTTCTCTCACGCTATCCTTTCCTCTTCCTTCCCCCCCTTCCTCCTCCTTGCACCTCATCCTTCCTCCTTCACCCACTGCGCTGCCCAGGCCCCCCTCCTTTGTCCTGATTTCTGAAGCACCCACATTAGGGGGTTTGTTGCCCCTCTCCCCTCCCATAGAGCAAGAAGGAGGAAGAGCAGCATGGCCTCTTACCCCCAGTCAGGCATGGGTTGCTGCCTGCTCCCTGCAGGAGCTCAGACATGAAACCAGGGGTAGGAGGCAGGCTGTGCCCCAGCATCCTACAATAATCTGGGGGTCAGCAGCAGGGAGGGCTGCCAGATTACATGGATTTTGTGCCAGCCACCAGTTGGGAATCTAAATTGGGACTGTCAGCTTGAGATGCTTTTCCTTTGTGTTTGGGGGCAGCATGGTGTGCTCTTCTGTGACTTCCATGTTGCTCCCATCCACCTGTCAAACTGTCTGTCCTTTCTTCACCATCCTTTTCTTGACTCTCCTTTTCTCTCCCCCTTTTCCTTCAATGCCCTTGTTTACTGATAGGCCAAGCAGAAAACATGGAGACGTCTGATATGGCGACAGCAAAGGTAGGATGGAAATGCTGCCGGCCTCACTGTGCGTAAGTGGTTTCGCTTGGCAACTTCTTACTTTCTCTCACCCTTTTTGCTTTCTCCAGACCCTTTTCCCTGAAGCTGGGAGTGGTTTTAGTGCTGGGGTTGGCAGCAGGGTTTGCATTCCAAGATGGAGTTGGTGTTGGGGCCGTGGTACGTGTAAGATTTCAGAATCTTCCTGCCCTAAAATATTGATGCCTCTAGGCTGAGGTGGGGATAGGAGAGATGTGCGAGGGTCTGCATTGCTGCCAGCGGCAGTGCTGCCTTTGTCCAAAGGAAAACCTGAGAGAGCTGGGATGCTGGCTGCAGCCTGCATTGCTGCTGTGTGAGAAAGGATCGCTAGAGGGTGCTTAAGGGGCAGGTTTCCCACCGAGTCTGTCTTGTGGAGCAGAAACGCCTTTTGGCAGCTTAATTTTCTTCTCTTTTTTTTTCCATTATTATTATTTTTTGGAGGGGGGGGGAGCACCGCAGGGGAATGTTGAATGAGACAGTAATTGGAGCTTGTAGATGCATCTGCCCTCTTAATGCAAGGCTTCTGTGCTGGCTTTGCTCAGGCTGTAGGTTCCGCTCTCTGGGCTGGCAGATGGGAAATGTGTGGGAATGGAGGGGGGAGAGGGTGAGATAGGGGTGGGGAGGGAGATGGATGCTGCACGTGGCTTCTGCATGCTCCTCTAGGGAGGACTGGGAAGCATTAAGCCGGCTCGCTATTAGATGGTGCTGTATCATAGCAGGGGAAGTTGATGGTGTCTTTCTAGCAAATGGTTGTTTTCTACCCCCAGTGCAACTTCACCTGGCATCGCAGCAAGATTAATGTGCGAGTTGTCTGTGGGCATCTCTTGGCGTGTTGTTATGTTAGCAACGTGTGCTACTGAGCAGGGTTGAGAAGGCAGAGCTTGGAAAGAGATGGAAATGGCATCGGTGGTTATAAAGCACCTGCACTGAGCTGGATGCTCAAGCCTGGCAGTGTGCTATTCTGTGCTCCAGGAGGCACCTGCTTCACATAGAGGTAGTCTGCAGTTCAAAAACCCATGGTGCTGTCCAGGTTGAAGGGCTTTGTCCTATATCTTAGTTAAAATCCAAGTGAAGTAACTATTTCCCCCTTCCCATTTATTTCTGCTGAATACTGTGTATTTTCCAGTTCACACTGCCATAATTCCTGCAAGACTGCATGGTGCATGTGAGCAGCTGCACAAAACCATGACATAGCCCCAGAACTGGGTTATAGAGTTTGAGTTTGCAGCATTAGTTAATAAATTCTATGAAATGCTTCAGGGTAAACACAGGTTATAAAGGTAAAATCATTCTCACTATTATGTTTGCATTGACTTCAGCTGCCAGTCACTGTATAGCCACAAAGAATTGAAGGAGGCTTAACTGGTTTATTTCTGTCAGCCTGAGTGCTGGGAGCATCCCAGGGCCGTAGCACAGGATGTTGCTTACTTCCATGGCTGCTCTCCATTGTATTGCACTGCTGCTTCCTTTGCTGCTGGGACACCTTCCAGGGCATCTCAGGAACTGGCATTTCCTGCCATGCAAGAGAAGGGTCCCATATCGAGTGCTTCAAAAAGAAAGGCATGGCTTTGAGCAACGTGTAGCTTGTGGCTTTAGTCTTGGGGTGATCATTCACTCTTGTTGTAAGGCTTTCTGGAACTGCTCTTGCAATCAAATGCTGCCTGCCCTGTGCGTGCTGTGGGACGCTGCAGTGGGCTTCCAACATCACCTCACAACTTGGCTCCTATACCGTCCCAATAAATGTAGGAGCACTGTTTTGTTTCTTTCTTTGCCCCTTGCTGAGAACCAGAGGGTGACGCAATTAACCCATTAACAAAGAAAATTGGCTCAACGTGATGCTCAAATGCTTCCCAGGAAAGCATGAATCACCTTCCAGGTAATCAGCGAGTGGAAAGGTGGAACATAAGTCAGAGAGATGGCTTCCATTCCCATCACAGCAGAAGGTTTCTGCTTTCTGCACTGCAAGTGTGCACACGGCAAGTCCTCAGTGCTGCTGGTGTGGTGCAGAGGTAATTAAGCACCTGATTTACGTCTTCTGTCTTGAAGGAAATCTGTTTGTCTTCTGAGCTGTAACTCAAACAATGAGTGAAGTGAGAAAAGATGCCTGTTAGCAGAACCTTGGGGCTCCTGTGTGGGGATATTGGTTGGCTTGTATTAGATGGCTCTTGCTGAGGCTGCTGTGGGGAGTAAGGGGAGAAGGATGATGGAGTAACACAGGATAACAGGAAAACCCTTCTGTTTTTTTTCAACCACTGTGCTCGTTCTTCTGAAACATCACAACATACAGAAGTGAGAACTCAGATTTACATTACGTTCTTATTTTCACTTACTGTTTTTTGCTATTCATGTGGAAAGAGTAAACTTTTTGCCCCAAGGAAGGATAGTTTGGCTGGGCTCTCTTGCACACAGGGTATGATCATCAAAGATGATCCGTGTTCACGTTGATGCAACACACAGCCTGCCCTTGGAGCTTCTATATCACAACATGATGAGCATCTCCTTGCAGTGCAGTCTCAGATCAGCACAGCTTGCCCAGTTTCCACTCAGAGCTTTATGGCAGGGCCAGAATTGCCTTTGATCCCTTAAGGCCCCGGATCTCTTTTCTGCTTTCCCATTCTGCTCTGTGGGATGGATGCTCAGGATGGAGTAGGTAGATAATTTATCTGGAATTCAGCTTGCGTGTGACTTGTAAATATTCTTAGCACTGTGGAGGTGGGCAGGGTGGTTGCACGTAGCCTACCTCTTTTGATATCTACACGTGCTCTTTTGTTCCCCTATTGAAATTTTAATATTACTCGTTCCTCTTGAGCATCGCATGCAGATGAAGGAGGAGAAGGGAAAGGGTTTACCGGCGCAGTGCAAACTGCCACACAGGGAGCAGCTCAAGGAAGGCAGAACTGAGAGTGTCCAAGCACTGACATAGGGTGACCTGCATGGGGTTTGCTTTGGATGCTGACCTGTGGTCCTCTCTGCTGTGAGCACTGCAGAGAACAGATCCCAGCCGAGCTGTGATGGAGATGGCAGCACCTGCCAGTCTGATGCTCATACAGATACTTCCCACTTCTAAGTGATCTATTTCCTTTGATAATTTCCTAACCTTCACGTTACTCTTCTCTCTCTCTATATTTTTTAAAGTACATGACTGCTTATCTCTTAATACCTTTCTTGCCTGAGCTTTGATTTCTAAACATGTGACTGCAGCATTAGTCTGTCCCAGATTTGCCAAGCTTGCAGGTCTCCTGACCCATTTTGCAGCATTGTGATTTGCTTCCCTCCTTGCAACCTGCGGGCCACAGATGTGCAGCATTTCATGGTGTGAAGTGGCTCTGGAGCTGAGCTGAGGCCCAGGCCAGGCAGCTCATATAGAATGGACCTTATGAGGGCTGAGATTTGAGGGCAGCTGTGTGTGGGATGCAGTTCCCCATTCATTGCTTCCTTCTGCAGCCAGCTCAGTATTAAATGCTGAAGCAGAAAGTGCAATTGTGGGGGAAGCCCAGGTGGATGATGGGGTTAACACCAAATTGCTTTTTCCCCTTTGCAATTGGACTTCTGAGAAAGGCATCTCGGCATCGCTTGCGTGCTTTCGGAAACTTCTGCCCCCTGCTGAGAAGCCGGTTTCCTTTCAGCTGTGGGTTTTGAATGCCCAAAGCCATTTCCAGCTGAAATCAGAACTAGAAATTGGCTTCTGCTTGTTGTGATTCATTGGGGGGGGAGGGGGGGTGCGGGATGATGTGGAGGTGAAGAGGAACGTTTGGTGCTTTGTGCAGGTGATGTGCGTTCACATCAGTGGCTCCTGCCTACTCAGGGCCAATTGCACGGAAAGCTTTTTGAGCCAGAAGTGCTGAACTCGCCCCCCCTGCTGCTGCTGCTGCACGGGGAGCTGAACGGAGCTCAGGCTGTTGCAGATGGGGGTTTAGTGTTGTCCCACGAGCTGCAGCCATTAATAGCGGCGTCACGGCTGTGAGGTTCGTCATTCAAAGAGCAACAAAAACTCATCTCCCAAATACATCCTTCAAACATACAAGGCGTGGGGAGAAGGAAAGAAGGGAGCTGGCTCAGTAATGGCCACTTCTCCCCCTCCTGCGTCACCCGCTGCCCTGCAGCGCCTGCCTGCCCCATCCCCGGCCAGCACGGCCGCCCCGCAGCCCAGGAGCGGAGCAGGGGAGCGGAGCCCAGGCCGGTGCCGGGGGCGGGCCGTGCGGTGCCGCACATGCTCAGCAGGCGGCGGGGCGGCTCGGGCGCCGGCGGTGCGGCTGCGGGCGGCCCTGCGCCTCTCGGCCGCGCTCGGGGCGGGCGCCGGGGGCGGGAGGCGGCGGGGCCGCGCCGCTGGGGGGTTCGGTGCATGGGGTTCGGCGGCCGGCTCCGCTCCAATATGTCCTGGGAGCTGCGGAGCTGGCGGTGGGCACGCAAGGACGCGGGCAGCGGCTTCTCGTGACTGTACTGATGAAAGGCTTCAAGCTCGCCTGGTAAGCGATTGGGGGTGGGGGGGAGCGCTCCCGAACGCCGCTCCGCCGCAGCAGCCCTGCGGGGATCCCCCGGTATCCGCGGTGCGGTTCCTGCTCGGGCATCTCCGCCGCGGTGCTCCGCGCTGTGCTCTGCTCCGGGCATCTGATGCCTCCGCGCCGCCGCTTCTCCTGCTCTGAGCGCTCTGCTCGGGGCTGTGCATGAATTTGCATCCCTGGATGCGCGCACATCGCGTCCGCGCACCTGAGCGCTTGGAGCGTACGTATAGAGATAGAGGAAAACAGAGCTTTTCCCCGAAGAAAGGTGGCGAATATGGCTTGCGTCCTACGTGCGTGGAATGGCTTCTGCTAGGCTTGCCTTTTAAATAGCTGCTTTCGGGGGATCTATGCACCTTGTCGACATCTTTCCGTAAGGACGGCTGGGAGTTGGCAGCGCCCTGCAGGTACCGCGGCGCTCCGAACCGCCGTGATGCTCCGGGGGGATGGGTTCGGAGAGCAACCCGGGCTGCATTGGGGAGAGCAGAAGGGATGGGTGTGGGGATGGAAGCTGCTCAGCGAAGCTGGGTGTGTATCCGAAATGTTTGCATGTAAATATTTTTATTGCTGGCGTTTCTTTTTCTTAAGGTCGGTGTTTTACACGGGTAGGCAATGTATACGGTTGCAGTTCTGCGTATGGCGTGTCGAATAAAACTCGATCAGCTGTATGAAATCTTGAGCATGTCAGAAGTAGCGAGCTGCAGTCAATAGCCTCTGAATCACAAAGATGAAATCAATTTAATTACAACTTTATCAGATGGGAACGGTTCCGTGGTGGAATGATGGAATGTGACTTTGTAATTTGGATTGAAATCACTGAGGGGATGACAAGAGCAACCCAGGCCTGTTTCTTAACCTAAAGATTCCTCTCTAATGGTAGAGGCAGTAATCGTAGGGATAACGGCCTCTTGCCGAACTCTGCAGTTTCACATCAGTTTGAATTTAGTACTCTGAGATCCTTGGCCATAAAGTGTGAGAAAGCAGCAAAGTTCTTCTTCGTTTGTTGTTTTGTTTCTCGTGGCTATTTTTATTGTGATTCTTTTTGCTGTGGAAGAGAAGCAGTAGGGCACAGCAGTAGGAAGCATCCTGTGCTGGGCCCCAGGGGACGGGCTGGAGCCAGAGATGACTCAATAGAGCATCTCTTCTGATTTCTATAATCTTGCCTTTTATTTAATTACAGTTAGAGCCTTTAGAGTTTTCCTGTGTGTGTACCAGCATACATAAGGCAGAGCATTGCAAAAAGCAGAGCTGTTGGAAATCACATATAGCTTTTCTGTCCCCTTTGCTGCTTTACGTGGTGTGCAGTCGGGCTGATGAGTTGCATAATAGCTGA
Organism: Excalfactoria chinensis; assembly: GCF_039878825.1. Taxonomy (NCBI): domain Eukaryota; kingdom Metazoa; phylum Chordata; class Aves; order Galliformes; family Phasianidae; genus Excalfactoria; species Excalfactoria chinensis. The sequence goes on from NC_092845.1 coordinate 3,341,180, forward strand.
GCGTACTACTGGGTGAAGCTGAGTATGTGTTAGAAATGCCATGATGGTGTGGATCTGCAATAACATGGCACCCTGCTGCATTCAGCTCTGCCCATCCGTGAGCAGCACCGGGCCGTTCCTGTTAGTTGTGTAACTGGAGCACTTTTGCACGCTCAGTTCTATCACAGCGCTTATAACGATCAGCATGGGAACCAATCTGTTAATTTTGTTAGGCTTCAGAGGTGAGCAGGCGGTGCTGGGCAGGAGCAGGATTGCATGCTGGATTGGGGCATGAGATCCCTCCTGCACCACTGAAATGGTCGTGGTGTTTTAGCAGGCGATGCTCTTTGCTCTCAGCTGTGTGTGCCTGGAGCTGCTGTGTGCACAGTGCTGCCCTGGGGCTGTGCGGGCAGCAGGGAGCTGTGCAAATGGCCTATGTTATTCCCTGGGGACACTTAGAGAGCGATTCCCAAACCACAGCACCCCTTTCGTCTTCCTCAGAATCCCAAGAGAAACAGGTGAGCTGTTCTGATGGCTCCCCGTGTTTAATAAACGTGTGCAACGTTTTGAATCCCTGCAGCAGTTGTTATGCTCCTCCTCAAGGACGTCTGTGTTTGCACACAGTTTCATTTACTTTGCTGTTCAGCAGCATCCAGGCACCAAAGGGTGTGTTAAGGATGCTGTTTAAGTCCTGCTTCACCCATGTAGATGTGTGTGTGTCTCTGCTGGGCTGATCAGTGTGGCACCTAAGCAGAGACTGCAGAGTTCTCTGCTGCTTGTCAGACCTGGTTCTGATACCACCACGTGGGTTGGGTGGCCTCAAATATTCGTAATGAGTTTGCTTTGCAGGGTTAGCATTCATTTCAAGTGGAAAAAAGCGCCTCAAACGTGGTTTGGTCTTTGCTTTAGAAGCAGTGGTTCCAGTTTGAGGTGGCACTGCTGGGGTTAATGCAGATTTCCGCATGGAACAGTTCTGAAAGGACACATGATTTCTTTCTGTACCAGGAAGGGCAGCAGCGCAGGGACGGAGTGCTGTCAGCAGGAGCTGCCCTCTCTGACCACAAGGATGTGCACCCTCCTGCCTTCAGCCCACCCCTTCGTTTGGTGCTCCTGCTCCGCTCAGGATGCTGCAGGGTGTTTTCTCAGGGTGCCTTTGGCCACTACTGAGTCGCAGGGGGAGCGTTGTTTTGGCACAGGACCACGTGCTGAGCCCTGAGACCATGTCATGCAGCTTTTGCAGCCCGCCGCTTAATTTTGCCCCAAAAAAATGATCTCATCACCATCTGGTGTCGTGTCAGTGCTGCGTGCTGTCGAGTCACCGGGCTGTCACAGCACACTGCAGCACAGCACAGTCCTGCTGTGTAACCATCATGGCTTTGTGACAGCACGGTGTCACGGTGCAAGGCCACGGAGTCCAGCATCCTGCTATCCAAAATGCGGTTCCCTGGCGCCTCATTACCACCCCACAACATGCATTTGTCTCATTGGGGCCCGGTGTCCTGGTTTGATAAGTCATCTTCCTGTCATGGTGTGCTGCTCTAATGATGAGAGAGAACTTGTGCTTTCTCTCCCCTTCCAGTTTCGGGCACTGCTGCTGCTGTGCTCCCTTCCTCTGGGCTGAAGCAAATGACTGAAGAAATCATGCAGGGACCAAAGCAAGCTGGTAGTTGAGCTCCGTGTCCCATAAATAGGATGCTGAGCAAAGCTCTGCCTCCTTTTCTCCTTCCTTTTTCATGGCTTGTTTGTTGATTGGGATATTTCTCAGCCTCGGGACCCGCTGTATGGAACCTACAGAGAAAATAAAGGCCGAAGGCTCTGCCTAAAAATAAGCCCGTAATTCATTTTTCTGTAAGTGCCTGTGGGTGAGGAGAAAAACTGTGAATGTTCCAACACCCTACTTATCTGAAGGAAGGATCTATTATATAGTTGTGGGGGTGGGATGGGAACTAGGTAGGGTTACAGAACAGCGGAGCTAAAATTAGCCCTTGCTTGATGTCAGGGAGCAGGGAAGATTAACGTGGGGTGGTTTCAGTTAGGCAGCAGTGACTGCAGGATTCCTTTGCTTTCAGAGCTGGCCAGAGCCCTTGCAGAGGGTCCTAAACAGGGTCTTAGGGCCACAGGTATTCAGGAGAGGAGTGAGGGGTTCCACCAGCATCACTCTATTCCTGTGTACTTTTGTCCTTACGGACCAGCCTTGCAGCATCTTCGAAGCCTGAAATAACAGGGAAAGCAGGGGTGTGATACAGAGCATCTGGACTTGCTGTAATGCAGTGAAGTGACACGTGTGGGCGTGGGGTGTCCAGGATTCACGCTTCCTTAATTACACAGTGAAACAGTGATGCGGCGTAAATAGCTTTTAGCTTCACCTCCACACCGCAGAGAGTTAAAGAGCTGCCCTGGGCGGTGGAAATGAACTTAGTTCTGTTGCACTGCAAACGAAAGATGGGTTTTAAAAGTGGTTCTTGCTCAGATTTGTTGGAGGAGGGTATGAAAAAGAGTTCAGCTGAAATTACATAATTGCACCGTTGTGCATATTGTGTTTGACCTTCCTGGTAGGAGTTAAACTGTCATTTGTGTCAGTGTGCCCTGTGTTAACCGGGTCTTTCTGCCTCTACATCTTTCTTTCTTTCTTGTTCCCCTTGTGCTTTTTATTCAGAAGGAGCAGATGCTGACAATCCTCCCCTCACAGCCCTCAGACATGACCCACATAAGTGTGAGCTCCCAATGGGGCTCTACCATTTGGAAACGAGATGCTTCCCCTCTGCATGTGGATGTGGGGAGTCTGAGTGTTCCCGTTTGCTGTGGTGGGAAGAGGGAACCATATTGGTAGGTCAGTCTGCATGTTGTTCTGCATCCAGAATATTCTGGGTATTTGGCAGGTATGGGCTCTCTGCTTCCTCTCTTAGCAGGACCAAGCGTTACGATGCTGTGTCAGATGGCACGAGGAACTTCCAATGGGTGTCTCTAGATTAATTTTGCAAATGGTTTCTCGCTACGATCAAGTGATTAGCGGCGGGTTTTGTGCTAATTTATCTGGGCTTTTAGGGAGTGGGAAGCGATAGCAAACAGCTGAGAGCCCAGGCCATGTGTGCTGATGGGAAGGGAAAACCTCGCATGCGATTCGCATGGCCAGGCTGTGCTCAGCTGCAGTAACCCAGCCAGAAATAGAACCGAGATCGGCTCATTTCCAGTTTTCGTCCTGGGCCGCACGTTGAATTAATACCTTCAGTGCTAACATGGTATAAAGCACAATCAAAGGGACTTTTGTAGTTTAAAACAAACAAGCAAACCAACAGATTACAGTGGTAGTAGACTGTGCAAATTAAAACTGAGTCATTGTGAGCCCCTTGGTCTAAGATTTGGTTTGCTCTGGTTCTGCGTGATGCCGGATTTGCAGAGCTCCCCTTTGGTGTTATTTTGTTTGCAACGGGGTTTGCTTTCAGCATCGGATTTTGACTCCAAACGAGATGAACTGACAACGTTGTGTTCTGTAATACACATGTGCTGATGGAGAGCTCTGTGAGGACAGCATGACATACACTATGGCAATGCAGAGCTGTGCTGCCAGCACCCAGCATCCATCCCCCAGATTTCTCCTTGGGCTGCAGATTATCGTGACTGATTGGATCCCAGTTATTTGTTGTCCCTCTAAAATTGCCTTCTGTGCTTATCGGATGGTAAAATAGCTTTGCTGGCTGTGTAGTCCTTCAGCAGCCTCACAAATGTCAAGTGAAGGGCAAACTGCTTGGAGCCGTCCTGCAGCCACTGCTTGCTCAGGGCTGAGAGCAGTGAGGCTGCAACGTGGCTCCTCCTGAGGTGCCTCTCCTTGGGTATGCAGTAGGAAAAAGCATGAAAAGAGGTAAATACGGTAAAGAAGTGGTTGTGGATAAGATTTGTCAGGAGCTGGTTGTCTCTATGAAGGCATAAATGTGGAGTGGAGGCTCTTGGTGTGCTGTTTAACCACTGAGCACCTTCCAATGAGAAGCAAGGCCCAGGCTGGAGGAGCTGGGAATCAGAAGAGGCCATTTATGCCGCTTTAGTGCCAGGGTCTGTCCAGATGGGTCACAATCTTGCCTCCATGCTGCTTTCTCTGTCTGCAGAACGGGGCATGCTATTGCTCTTCCCCCTTGTGCTCCCTCCTGCTGAAGTCGTTTGGTATTTGCATGTGCAGGAAGGGGATGGAGAGCACTGTTCAGCAGCCTGTGTGTGATTCACCCCACGTGTCTCAATGGTTCTATTGAACTAAACAGAAACACTCACATATTTTACATTTTTTTGCTCAGTCGGGGCTATTCTGTTCGATAAGTGGGCAAGGTCAAGGCTTGAAAGAGCCAACCATTGCCATCAGAGCTCTTGTTACACCAGAGCCAGCATCCTGCTCAAGATCTCTTTTGGTTGATCACGTTTACCAACTGAAAGTTCCCTTGGGAGCAGAGCTCCTCAGTCCCAACTCCAAGCTCACCAGTGGCATTGCTTTGCCCTGTTCAGCAGCTCTGTGCTTGTTCTTGAGTGTTCCTTTGCATGTCGTTCATTTCAGTCCTGGTTGTAAAGTGCAACTCAATATCAGCCTGCTGTTATGTTTGTAATTGATACTTACTATGAGCGGTAACCGTTAATTTTCAGTATTTTGAGTCTGGAAAAGTAAATTATATAAATTGAGATATAATAGCAGTAATACTATCCAAGCATAAAATAAGCAAGTTCAAAAGAGGGTACTTCAGACCAAAACAAACGCTGCGCGTAAGTTTATTGCTTTTCTTTTTCTTCTGCAACTCTTTCAGAGCCACGTGCTCAATGCGAGATGGTGGAATGCCTTCTTTAAGGTTCTCCTGCACTGGTGCTTTCCATTTGGCCAGCTTTAGGTCTGTGCTGCTGGTTACATTTCACTTTGTGCAGTGGTTTACTGCACCCTTTTCCATGGACGGAATGCTCTCTGTGGTTAGCTGAGGGGCCTGGCAGTGGATCTTCTGCTTTTTGTTTGCTGACATGGGATGTGAAGTGCTGCCATTCGCATTGGGTGGAGTCACAGCCACTCTACACGTATGGCAAAGGAGCAGAGATGGAAGGATGTGATTTGATGGCAAGGATTTGGTGTTTGGGGTAATTTTAAACCACTTGGAATCTCAGGTTTTGGATGAATGTGGTTTCACCACATCTGATTTTGGAACTAGAAGGAGAAAGATGGAGGTGAGCATGAAATGATGTAGGGCAAAAGAAGTAGGCATATAGTCAGGAGTAGCAAACGTGGTGATGTAAAAAAACATCCATATATTCACATGAAGGAAGGCACCAAATTAGCTGCGGGGGGAGGAGGGCAAACAACTTATCTTTGGTGTCGAGAACAGCTCTCTCTTTAACCAGATGTGTTCTTTAAATGAAATACTAAGCAAACAAGCCTGGGTTTAAATGACAGCAAGAAGAGAATCCAAGGATTCCAGGGGAGTCGTTTGGAAGCTCGACACAAGTGAGGGGTGGTGCACAAAGTGCTATGAATTAAAAGGTTTGCTCTGGGGACGGGCATTTGAGAAAGCTGGTGGAAAGACAGAGCTGTAATTTTGGTGTCTTTCTGACCCGTTAGGAATGGAAATAAAGCAGCTACACAGTTCTGAAAGAAGCATCCTTTGTTTATGAGGAAATGGGGTTGTGGGTTTGCAGCCGTCCGTAATGCAGTAATGAAGGAGTGGTGTGGTGGCCTTCAATCTGACGTACGTTTTAGGAATGGGGTTTGGGAGGTGAACTGCTGCTTAGCTTTAGGCCTTGGAGGATGCTCTGTGTGTGTGTCAGCTGCAGCTCAGGGACACTGGCCAGCATTCAGTGGCTGGTTCAAGGCAATGAAACTGCATCATCGGTTCAGAAACATGCAATATTGGTTTTCCAAGGTTTTTCTCCCTTTGACTCTGTTGAGATTCTGTTTGATGGCAGGTCGTAGCAGAAGTGATTTTGGAAATGGATCTGAAATTGTGTTGGGTTTTGTTGTTTTGGTTTTTTTCCAGTGAGAAGGTTTTGCAAATGGCTCTTTGCCATGCAAGGAGAGTTTATGCACAAGAGCCAATGCAAGTCCTGAGGCGTTACAGCCACTGCAGGCCATGCAGGCAAAGGGTAGAGAAAATGAAATGATGATAGCCTTGGTTTGCAGATGAGGTTTCATCTCACTGCTCATTGTTATAACATCTTTTAATACGGTTTCTCTCTCTCTGTGGCATTTACATTCTTCAAATATTTGTTGACTACTTTGCTTTGTTTAACCTTCAAGTGTCTTTTTGTAAACGAGCCTCATGAATAACGTGATGTTTTTGTTGCTTTCCTTCGAGCTTATTCCTCTACAGGAATGTGGAGCTGTGCTGCTGCTCCTTTGCTTTCTCAGTTCCTTGGCTTGATGCTTTGCTGTTGCCTCTATAATGCCTGTATGGAGTAGGAACAAAATAAAGGAGCAGTGCTGACTGCTCCTTTGTCATCACAGGAGGCCTCCCTGCTTCTCAGGGCGCTGGGATATTTGCTAAAGCACAGCTCACGTGTGGCGTTGGGATGATGCAGGACAGGTGGGTCGGAGCAGGAGGTGACAAGAGTGAGGAAGCTGTGACATCTGCAGCCAGCAAAGGGAGCAAGGAGCAGGCAGGGTTAAGGAAGCCCTGCTGATGTGGGATACGAGCATTCTTAAAGAGACAGTGGGTGCGTTTTTTCTTTCCCAGTGGGCAGTAGCCAGTTCAGATGCCAGAGCTGGTGGCACGTTGCAAAGAAGGCTTTGTTTCAGCTATACCAGGCTGCTATCAGAGCAGGGAATCTGTGTGTCAACTACTTTTGCGAACACAAAATGCATCGGAGCAGGGAGAAGCTCGCGTGCTTTAATCATCTCTCCCTCAGCAGAACTGCTGCTGTCTGCAGTTTAAATGCTTTCAGAATCGGATAGCAGAGGAGCAGGGAAGACACAGTGCTGTGCCTCGGGAAAGGCGACGTGGTACCAGGCGATGCAAGCAAGTTAGCTCTTCATTGCTCACCTCCCCAGCAGGCAGCAGGACTCTCCCTGTGGATGCAGGTTTCTGTGTGTTTGAGTGCGTGCAGAGGTCTGTCAGCTCTATGGGATGGTGTCCTGATGCAGTGCAGGGCTGGGATGGGGTACAGGGGGCTGCTGGGGAAGTAGAAGCTGTGATGGAAGGGAGTGGGGTGTAAGGGAGAAGCTGGGCAAGGCGCATCCGTGCTGCGCAGTAAGGGCTGAACTGAGTAGCTGCTCAGTGGGTTTCTGGGTGAGGCCAGCAGGATTACAGGAATCTGAGCCCATCCTGGAAGGAAAGGGTCATGCAAGGTTAAGAAAGTCAATTAGTGAGAGTGGGGATGGATCCATTGTGTCTGAATGGATGGCCAGAGACAAGATTGCTAGTGGTTCCGGTGGAGGGGGGTGGGTCTGAAAGCAGTGATTGGTGAAGGCTTTAAAAGGCTGAATTTGGTTGGAATAAAGAGATTTGAGCAGCCCCAAAAAACGGAGCAGCTGCTGTAACTGCAGCTGTATGACACGATGTGGAAGCGAGCGTTGCACCAGGCAGTGCTAAAGAAAGAGGTGGCACCCTTGTAGTGCCCTTTTCCTTTTAAATAAATGGACTCATGGGTCTGGGCTGTTCCCGTGCAGTGTGGTGTGGGGCAGGGAGTGCAGGGGACTGCAGCAGTGGGGCATGGCTGTACCAGGAGGCTGCCTGTAGCCTGGCTGCTGGGACTGAGCAGCTGATGTGCATTCTGCTCTCTCCAATGGCAGCTATTGAAGCTCTACCCAGATGGCAGGGAGTTCTCCCTTTGTGCTTGGCTTGCCTAAGGCAGTGTACATAAGGGTTGCTTCCTTGCTATTTGGAGCAAGAGTGGATGTGGCTTCCTCACATTGAGCACTGTCCAAAGGATGGGATTGGTGTGCTTTGGGTTTGAGGTGATGTTTGGCTGCTGCTTGTCTGATGTTGGTTTAAATAGAACTGAAAATACAGCGACGTGTGCTGTTTACCTCTGTCCTGAAGGGGTAAGAAAAGAAATACACAGATAACAGAGGCAGTTTTGTAATGACGCTGCAGGAGCCTGTCATTAATGCTTGATCTGCGTATGATGTTACTACTGTGGTTAACCTGTTGTTTTGCTTTTCCCTCCATCCTTTCTTAAACTGGGCATGCTTCTTGCACCTGGAATGCCCTCAGACCTTGCAGTCGAAGGTATCTCCTTGAGCACAGTGGGGTTTGGACTGAGCAACAGCCTGCTGTCCCCATGCCCTTCACTGCAGGGTTGGAGGCTGGCAGTCAGCTCTCAAGGGGAGGGTTCTGTCTGTCTGCAAGCTGCCCAGCCATCATCACAGTGCTAGGAAACAGAGAAATGCCAGTGTTGTGTTTAGTGCTTGAGCTCCGAGACTTCTGCTGGTGTTATTGATGTTCTGGTTAATCTTCATTTCCAAGTACACCGACTGCTGTATGCGTTATCTGCCAGTGCGGCATGAGTGCTTCTGGAGGGAAACATGCAACAGCTTATCATCAGTGCACTGGGGCAGAGCATGTGATGGCTCCAGAGGCAAAAAGAAGATGGACTTGCTATCAAACGAAATTGGCAAGGAGGTCAGCCTTTTCCACTGCATCATCCCAAACCAATGGGTTCCAGGCTGGAGCTGTTGCCTCTGTGTGGTCAGTTGGGTATTTGCTTTCTTTTGGCTATTTGTCCTTACCAAATGGCTGCCATGCCATGGAGGGATGTGATTCTTTTGTTTCCAATGCACAGAGCAGTGTTGGGCCTACAGAGTGCCATGGGCTGGTTTCCCTTTTGCTGTCCTTCCTCAGTTTCAGATCCCACACTGATTTAAAGAGGGTTACAAGTGCATTATGTATTCTCACAGGTAACGTTGCTTATGAAAACATTACTGCAGAGATCTTGGGCAATTCCACATGTGATAGCAGTGGTTGATGATAAAACCTCCTACAAAGATCCTGGGCACACTAAAGTCAGTTGTCCTGTTTGAAGGAGGCTCCAGCCCTCCCTCAGATGCCTTATCCCTCGGTGCTGCCCCTCAGTCCCCACTCACTGTCATGACATCTGTCACAACATCGTGTTACCTTTCCTGCTCTGAGCTCTCCATGTGCAGTTTGGAGCTTGGTGCAATCCCAACAGGTAGGACTCTTGTTTCCTGGGTGAGGTAGGACCTGCTGCTGTGAATGCCTTGAATTCTGTGTGTTTCCTTTTGTGCAATTAAGGAGAGCTAATTAGCTCCTTTTAGTGCAGTCTCCTTGCAGAGGTAGCTGACCTCTTGTTAATCTTGGATTAAGTTCTTAGTAAGAACTGGCTCTTTGTGTGTCCCAGTTAAGATGTTGACACTTTGTTCTCTCTCCTTGTTCTCCTCCTCCCCCCTTGGCCTTCCTATGCCTTTGAGCACATGAATGCCTCCTTCCTCCCCCATGCTGGAGGAGCCCATGTGCTCATAGCAGCCATCGCATCCATGAAAATGCCGTTGTCAGTTCTGAGTGCTCCAAGAAGGTTTTGGCTCATTCTGGTCCCCATATGGGAGCCCATTTCTTTTTGCAAAGGGAGAAGGAAGAGTACTGCACATCCCAGTCACAGAATGGAGGCTGTGATGGAGAAACACAGCTTCTGTGCTGCACCAAGGATGTGAGCACAACGTTAATTACCATCCAAATAAGTCAGCTACCCATTAACGCTAATCTGACTTGCAGATCCTGAGGTTGTAGTGCTCCACTGGGGATGCCCTGAGGACAGGCGTACTGAGATTTCTGGTATGCCTTGCTGAAGCTGACATCAAAAGTAGTGTGGGATTGTAACTGTCCTTGGTTCTGTTCTGAACTCAGCTGAAGGTTTGACCCGCTGGGTGAAACTCACTCCATGGCTCACACACACACTCACTCCTTTCTCTGCAGGCTTTGTGCGTTCAGACTGTCTCCTGTATATCCATTGTCAGCCTTGGGCTTTAATTACATGGCCAGTGCAGCGTTTCCCCTCACCTGAGATTCAATATGCATTAACATGCTTGAGTTTCGGCTGGGCAGTGCTGTCTGCTGCAGGTGTGCGTGCTTGGAACCGGAGCTCCTTGCAGGAGTGCTGCTGCTGTGGGAGCTTCCACCCAGTGTGGGGCTCATAAGTGCAGTGTTGGGGCAGTGGTGTGAGAAGTTCAGCAGTCAATGCCTCCCCAAGCTGACCTCAAAGGAAATAATGTGCTGGTGCTTGTCTTGCTTTTCTCGCACCACAGCAAGAGGTGAGAGTGTGATGTGCAGGCAGAACTGGTCAATGTAAAATGAGTTCTGCAGCTCTTGAATTGAATGGGAACTGGGAGCTTAAGAGAACTTCAAGAGCTTCTGTAAAGGTCATGAAGATCCTCTTCCCAGTGCACTGTTACCAAAGGATCAAAGTCTTCACAGTGACATGAATGGTGCTGCAGAGAACCAGAAACATACCCGGAATGTTTCTCCCTTTGTTGAATTCTTGGTTGAATTTTGATGATCTAATTAAGTTCTTAAAGCACTTGAGGTTTCAAATTACCCATAACTTTGCCTATTGCACACCACACCAAGCAAAGCCTAAGGAGCTTTTCATCAGGTAAGCCTTGCATTTTTACAGCTGCTCTTACAGTGCTTTTAGAAGCTAAACTTTGTTTGGTTTCATCTTACCTCGTGTCTCTCTGAAGAGAAGGATGGTCTTAACCTCAGGTGCTGGACCCATCTTGCCAATTCATGACCTGCTTTGAGCCTCAATGTGCTCTCGATGCATGACTGTGTGTGTCATACAGAAACAAACAGAATAGGTTCACAGGCTGCGAAACAAAATGGGGTCATTCAGCTGCCTCCTTTGAAGTATAAAGACTTGCCCAAACTGATTTTTGTTTGAGGTACAGAACGGAATTTAGAAGAGCATGAAACCTTCCTTGGTGTTGTTTTCCAAAGGTGGATTATCTTGCTTTGAATTAAGCAGTTTTCAGTGCTGTTACTTCTAAAGACGCATCTCTTTCATCTTGGCAGAGTTTGCTCTGCCGAAGCTGTGTTGGATGTGTAGAGTTAGAGCCTGAATTCAGACGTTACTGGGTGAAGTGGTAGTTGTCTCTTGTGATGGCATTACGGGTTATTTTTGGTGCTCTTTGTAAATCCCAGATACTTGTGAACATGTAATTATTTGAGAAGAGACTCTGATTTTAACAGAAGTCAGTCAGTTTAAAATCCTGCACGGCATTTGAATTGCACGGGGGCACGTGTGCTGGTGCAAATCATTGATCCATAGGAGCAAAGCACCTCCATGAAAGCACCACTGCTTTTGATTGAGGCGCATTTGGAGCCTTTTGGAGAGGAGGTCTTTTGGGATGATAGTACTGAAAGTGGTGACTGATTCTGAAGAGAAAATTGTCAGCCCTGTTTCAGTGCCTGGAATGGGTAAAGTACAACACAAGGAAGCGGAGGGCAGAGCAATGCATGTTTACATCACTTAGGTGCAATGGGAGCAGTAGGTCTCCAAGGGGTCATTTGCAGCATCTAAATTTGGCTGCAGTTGCCTGGCTTAGGTACTCTGAATCATGCTCTGGAGTTGCCTTCCTGGCTCGATTGACACCACAGGGAGCTCTTAGAGCAAACATATCTGATAGGTGATGAGAAGGTTTGCATTTTTAAACCACTGTGGCCAAACTGGTGCAGCATCTTTGGCCCAGGAGCCGGTGTGTGTGTCCTTCAGAAACCTCATTGACGCTACAACAAGAGTCACCAACTTCCCATGATACGACTCATAAAAAATCCCCAGACCTGTTTCTACATGGCTGGGCATGACAAAATTCAACCTCATTCGCTTTGTGGATGGAGCGAGCTAAATTGAGTTGAGGTCACCTTAATTCGGAATGCGCCCTCGCGGTGTTTCGTTCAGTTTAGATAATCCACTTTGCCTGTTAATTAGGGTTTAATTTTCCTGACTGTTCTTGTATGGACATGCTTGCAGGTTTTGAAACTTTCTCTTACACGCAGCAATGGGTGTGTGTGTGTGTGTGCAGGGAGAATGAAGGGATCTGTTCTTTTAACCCGGAGGATCTTCACTCCTAGGCTTAGCCAAGACTTGACAAACAGCACCCAGCAATGCCAAGATTATAATCAGGGGCCATCGGGAAAAATCCCAGGAGCTCCCCCTCCCCCTCCTGGTGGGCAGGGATGGATCCCCAGGCATTAAGGGGCTCGCGTTATGTAAAGCGGCAGCCCACAGGCTGCGTGCATGCGCACGCGTGTGCGCGTGTATGCGCGTGCAGCGGCGGGTGTGAAAGAGCCGGCGGTGCGGGGAGCGGCACCCGGCATCAGCAGCAGCACAAAGAGCAAGGAGGGGGGGAGCGGGAGGCTGAACCATGGCAAGCGCTTGGGTAGCGTGTAGGGCGGCTGGGAGAGAGGGTTGGGGGTGTCCGTGAGGGACCCCCGCCCCAACCCCCCGTCCCTTCTGCACGGGCTCGGCGATGGTGCTGGAGGTGAGCTGCCTCGCCCCCCCTCCCCTCCAGCGCTCTGCTCCCACCACACACGAGTGCATGAATGAATGAATTGCTAGCTGCTCCGCACCGCGCTCCGGTCCCTAATGGCTACCAGGTTAGTGTTCCTCTCCTGTTCTGTTGCCGACGTCTCTCTTCCTCTCTCTCTCTGCCTGTGTGTGCCGTCTGCTGGCTCCGAACGTGTGCCCGTGTGTGTGTGTACGTGTGCATATGTACGTGTGAAAAACGGAGCACGAGGGCTGCGTGTGCCACGCTGAGCACAGGTTTGCTGAGCAAATCTACCGTCCGAGACGTAGGCTTTCCAGGCAGATTAAATCTGGAGTCCATGTTGGTTGCCATTGCTGCTCCTTTCTGTTCGGGGGGACTTGAAAGCAGACAGCGTGACATCATGTTTGCAGAGATGCTTCATTTCTTTCCCCTTCCCCAGCCCCATTTCTTTCTCCTTTATCCTCCCCCTATGCGTGTGCCCTACCTCTCCTGCAGCCGAATTGCCAGAGCAGCCTTTTCGATTGTTTGAAACAACGAGGATCAAATCTGATTGTTGTTTGCAGCTTTCTCTCCCCTCACCCCTCCTGCTTTTCCCGTCACGCCGGCTGCCCACCCCCACCTCCCACCCCCACCTCCCATCCCCACCACCAAGGGACGGCTCTGCTCACTGGGCACTGGGGAGCTGGAGGGGCTGAGCCTGCTGTCTGGCCCCACAGCAGCTCACCGGAGGCAGCAGCTGCAGGAAGATGGTGTTTTTGTTTGCCCATGTGCTCCTTTGCTCTCAAAGCTCTCAGAGCATGCAGGCTGCTGCCTGGGTTCTGCTTTGCATTCCTCTCAGCATTGATGGGTTTGCAGAGAAAGGGACAGGTTTTTGTGCTGCTCCATCCTCCCAACACTATACAGGTGGCTGTTTATTTATTTATCTTCCCTATTCCCTGAAAATACTACTTTCCTTAGATTACTGATGACTAGCAGCATCCTGTCCATCGTGGAAATTACTGATTCAGAGTATATATATGTATATATATACCTGTGTCTTTGCTCTGTAAGTCACGTGCATCTTCAGGACAGCCCCTTTTGAAGCTGGTAGATTTACCATGGAGCTCCTGACTTTGACTCGGTAGAATAGGAGGAAATTTTAAGCTAAAGTGCATTAATTCTTGATGCCCAACTGCTCATACCACTGAGAACCAGAAAGCTGGATGAAGCAAGAGAATATGCCACGTGGGGACAAGCCTGAATTGGGTCCTGGGGACAAAGGACTGTAAGTGAGTGATGGTTTTCTGCCCTTGGCCCTCTCTATTTTTAACTCTCAGCTGGGCTGTGCTGCTGCATGGTGAGAGCAAAGGAGAGAGGTGGCATGGAGGATATTGGGGCGAGGGGGTGGGAGGACGTTGCGTTGTTGTTTTTAGAACGGTAAGATGATGGAACGTTGAGGGACGAGGGAAATAAACCAATTTGGTCAGGGTTGAAGATCACAGCATCTTCCATTAATCCCTGAAAGCTGATGGTGGTGAGTGGGAGGAGGTAAAACTCCAGCTTTGTCTTCCAGTCCCGAGATGCACGGTGTCCCTGTGTGCCTGCACCTTGTTGCTGGCAAGGCGTGATGCGAGGCTTTGTTAGATGAGTAACTTGTGATTTATGAAAAACCCTTGTTGCAAGACTGGATTGCATTCAGGAGGATGCTACCTGTGCTGGGGATAAAGGCCTGTGTCAGCTTTGAATGAGGTGGGCTGGAAGGAAGAAGGTTTGTGCTGTCCATGAGGTAACACAGGAAATCATCCAAAAACCAGTCTGGGTATTGATCATTATCAAGTGCATTATTGCTTTTCTTTTTGAACTCTATGTTGAAAAGCTGTGCAAGGCATTGAAGGTAGTATCAGATATTGCAGTTCCTGCTGTTAATTACAGGAGCCATTGTGATGGGAAGGAGGGGAAACAAAGCCCTTCTGGTTATCCCTTCTGGAGGTACGCCTGGGGCTGTGGCAGGGCTGGGTGTGAAGCAGGCCCACAGTGGGCTTCGCAGGGATATTGAAGTCTTACTGTTGTAATATCAGGCATTACTGTTAAGATCTCTCTTGTTCTATTTAGAAAACACCTTCTGACTTTTTCTAGGGAAGCCGAGGGTCGTTTTGAGCGCAGTACAGTGGGAGCTTCCATACGATATGAGACCGTGTGTCCATTGGAATTGCTTGTCTGTCTCCAGTGGTAACCAGTATCAGATTCAGAGGAAGACAATGACAATGTTAATAATACATTTGACCAGCCTCGCGGTGCTGTTATATGTGCTGATGGCAGATTCCTCCCTAACGCTTGCAGTGATTTGCTCCTCCCCTTGAAGCGCAGTAATTGCATTAATTTTATCTCATAAATATGTAAACACGCTATTGAATCTCACAGGAGGAGGAAACCATTGTGTGAACCTTCAAAATAATCACGGAAATGCTTTGACGTGGACGGACCCCTCTGTTAAAAACTAACTGCTCCAAAAGCATGCAGAAAGTAATACCCTAAGTATTGTTTTTAAAGCAATTATCATGCAACACTGCTCAGTGTCTGCATAGCTCTGTAGCTGGCCCTCCTAATGCTTTAATGCTTTCTTTGTATCTTGCTTTTTCTGCTGGGAGATGCAGCGTAAGCATAGCGTTCTGTTATAGCCTTTAGAACAAGGGCAAAGCAAAGGATGCACGGAGGGTTTCGTTCTCAGATGATCAATCCGTGTAGGTTGGCGATGACCAAAAGTTGTTGCCATCTGTTTGCTGCTCGGTGGGCTGCTTAATGAGTTTCTGAACCTCATCTTTTTCCAGTGATGTCAGACTGTATCAGAGAAAAGCATTTTTGTGGGCGTCTAATTAACCCCCTTGCTCGCTGCTGCTGAGGAGAATTAACTCTTTTTGTCAGCCAGCCAGGCTTGAGGTGCCTTCTTGACCCCGTGTTATTTCCTGCTCTTTTCGAGGCTATACCAGCACACTTCTGTTTTGTGTGAGGATATCCTTCGTCCTTGAAAGCGTGTAAGCACAGGCCTGACTTTGTTTGCAGCCTAGATTGCAGTGGACCCCTACACAGAGCTAAATGCATGCTTGAGTTCTTTGCTTCTTCACAGACGTAGCACTCAGCACCGTGCAGAATGAAGCCTGCAGTGCTGCCTGTCACCCCATTTGGGGCCCCTGTTGCATGCTGACAGGTGGGGGGACGTGCAGCTTTTGCACCTCTGTTCTGGCAAAGCAAGTTCCTCTGGGAACCATGGCGATGGTGGAGGCTGAGATTAGCTTTCCGGATCAGGACTTTCTTCAGGAAGTCTGAGAGGGTTAGAAATATGCTGCAGGAAATGGTGTCACCGATCTGCGTCTGCCTTCTGGGAAGCCAGTGGTGGCAGGGAGCTCTGCGTGAGTGAAGCTGCCCCTTGCTCCCACCAATCCTTCAGTACCCTCCTAACACAACGACTACGGCTGGCTGAGTTGTAGCTCACATTCTGCAGCTGCAAGATTGAAATGGATTTGCATTGCATCCTCTTAATCCCAGCTGATCGTTACCTGCAAGGAGCCCGGCGCTGTACCCACAGCATGGCTGTGCCACGCTGCTGCATGGTCTGGGGGGCAGTGGCTTGCAGGTGCATGCTGCCCATGGGGGGCTGTGCTTGGCTGGGGGTTGCACCCAGGAACAACAAGGGTTTGCTTCCTAGGTGGGCTTGTTTGTGTTCCGTCCCTCGCTTGGCCTGTTGCATTTGCTGAAGGCTGCCCTGCAGGGGTGTGCGAGGCCCTGAATGCTCTCTGCTCAATTAGTTCTGTAAAGCATTGTTTATTACTATTATTATTCTTTCTTTTTTCTTTTTCTTTTTTTTTTTTTTTTAATTGTCAAAGTGGGTCAAGTCGTTTTGGCATTTCAGGCGCCCGATTCCTGGTTCAATTGCAGGCCTCGGTCACTATGGCAACTGCAGCAAGCGTTCGTCATGGCTGTGCCTTGGGCCAGGTTCAAACTTGGGACTGCAGCATTAGCAGACAGGGTGTTGAGGGGCTCGGGATGAAAGGCTGCAGGTTTGTGGGGCTGCGCAGGCAGCTGATTTAGTTTTGTAGGGCACACAGAAGATGCTCAGTGACTGGAAAGCAAATTCCGAGGTCGATCTGCTCTCAGGAGTTCCTTTTGGCAGAGCTGGCACTGGCAGGGCATGCCGAGCTGAGTGAGCACCTATGTGCCAGCTGCTGTGGGGCTGCAGCAGCTTGGGTTAGTCAGGCATGGCCAAAAAAACCCACTGGAGGAGCTCTGCAAGTCCTTGAGCCATCAGTATGAGCCAGCCATCTCAGCCACACGCTGCCTGGGCTAGGCATGCTGCATGCAGCCTTAAAGCACGCGAGGGAGAGCTGAGAATGTGTTTTTCATGTCTGTGTGAGTGTACATTGAAATGAGTATTAATTTATTGCAGCCCACAGGAGGCAAAGTCTGTCTCGTTTATCATTTGATTGCATTTTGGCAGGTTCCGTCTGAGTTTCACATGCGCACGGTGCTTCTCTACGCAGCTTTTGCACTGGTTACCCTATGCTTTAGAAGCAGGCAGAATTCAGTGCTGTGTTATAATTGTAATGAACAGAGCCTTGGCTGGATGTGACCTGGTCTTTCTAAGAGTTGCTTGAAGCTGAAACTCAAAGTGAAACCTGCGTGTGAGCTCCCATAAGCTGAAAATGGAAGGGAGGTGATGCGTGAGGAGCTCAAGTTCTGTAGGGCTGCAGCAGGAACCCAGAATGCCCATTCACAGCAATCCAGCACAGCGATAGGTGACTCAGGAATGCTCGATTCAGATTCCTCTCTTGTAATTCAGGGGAGCTCTCGAATCACTGTGTTGAGTTGAGCGTGCTGAGGCAAGATTGAGGAAATTTGCTGTAATGCCAGATAAGCAATTACACAGCATGAGCAGGAGCAATGCGGCCTCAGAATTATTAGTAAGCATAGGAATGGCAATTGGAAACCATTTCCGTCTCTGGAAGCACTTCTAATGAAGTGCAGGATGCAGTGCACCTTGTGCACGTGGAAAAAAGGCATCAAAGGGAAGGAATGGCAGGGGGATCTGAGTTTTCCTGTCTTACACTGGGGTTGCTGCTCAGCTCGGTGTTCAGCTGGGTTTCTGCTTTAGGTGTTGGCGGAAGGCATGGGTTGAGAAGCTCCATTCCCCTCAACGATTCATTGTTTCCGTGAATCTCGTTTCCTTTCCTTCTTTGATTTTTTTTCCTTTTATTTTAAGTCATGAAAGTCATTTTTGTGTTCTGGCGAACCGGTTTTGTGCTGTCTCTTAACTGGTGTGGGAAAAGGATGGTTTGATGCAGGAAGTCGTGACCGCATCATCTGTGAGTGGTGGCATCCCATCCCTCCCCCACCCCCCCCCAGTGCCCCACGGGTTTTGATAGACTTTAATGGAGCATTTCCTAAGAGATAAGGTTCCTTTTTTTGTGCATGTTGTTGGGAAGGAGGGGTAGGGTGGGCCTGTATGGTGAGCGTGCTGACATCTCCTTTAGTCTTGAGCACAAGTTGAGGTTTTCTGAGCTCGGTTCACTGTTTTCAAGTCTCAGAGCCTACAGGAGAGAATGAGGTCATTTTTCTCCCTTCTTCTTTGTGGATAGATCAGTTGAAGAGTGGGTGGAAAAAGACATTGACAAGCAGCTGAAGTTCCAGTCACTCTCATTGAGTGACATCTGTCTGCTGCCTCACTTCACTGGGAGAGATCAGTCCCAAGCGTGGCAGTGGGTATGTGGCTTTGGGCACCTTTATCTGCTGTGATATTGGAGAGAAACCTCTGGGTAATGCCTCACCTCAAGGGGACGGTGCAGCATTAGCTTTCTCTTGGAGCTGAAGGTTGACATCCGCGCTCTGTCTTTCTATTTGCAGTACTGCCAGTAACTCAAACCGCAGCACGCCTGCCTGCTCCCCCATCCTGCGCAAACGCTCCCGGTCCCCAACACCGCAGGACTCCCAAGGAGACACCATGGTGGAAAAAGGCTCAGACCACTCGTCAGACAAATCCCCTTCCACGCCGGAGCAGGGTGTACAGCGGAGCTGTTCCTCTCAGTCGGGCCGCAGTGGGGCCAAGAACTCCAAGGTAAGGAGCGAGCAAATAACTGTGGTCAAGATGCGCACACATCTGCTGCTGTAACATGGCTTTGTCCAGTGCCATCTTTTTATTTACCTCCTTCTTCCCCCATTATGATTCTAAGAACTGGAGGCCATCTGGGTAGGTCAGACCTACCCTCTGTCATCCTTTCAGTGAACTCAGTCCATGAATTGCTGATGGCTTGGACTGTGGCTCAGAACTGGCTTTTGTAGGCTAATCATTTTGCAGCCCTGTTGTCTTGGCAGGCTCTGTGGTTTTGAATAAGACCTTGAAAATCAGCTGTTGCAATTGCTCTTTATCAATTAGATCATGGAGGGTCATGGAACACATAAAGATTCTTCTGTGCAGACAGCTTGTAAAAAGCCCACGCATCTCTCCAGTCCTGGCCAAGCCATGTTGAGATGAGGCTCAAGCTGCACAGAATCAGTTTGCTAGTCCTCTGCATGGTGTTTCCTAATGGTACAACATTACAGGTGTCTGAAATCTTAAGACAGATGATACTTCTCCTCAGAAAGGGCTCTGTCTTTTGACAGTATTGGAGCCAGTATCAGCCTCGTCTTTGCTGTACAGGAAGGATGAGGGTTTCAGGTGTGGGGCCTCCTAATTTACTGTGATCAGTGGGATTTGGTGAAGCAGATGAGGGCTGTGGGAACCAAGTGTAACCTTTGATAGTGATGCTGACGTCAGTGGTGTAGCAGCTGCCAGGAGCGTTTGCGTTTTACTCATTTTGCAAAGTGAAATATTTCACCCCGAACCACTCCACAGTGTCACAGGTGACTGTGTGGAATAAACGCTGCCTTGCGGGCAATGAGCTGTTGGGTCCTTTGCCCAGCTTAGTGCTGGGTTGTGTCACGTGCATAAAAGTCCTCATCTGCTCCTCTTGGCATTCACCATCAGCAGAAGAAACAGGATCCACTGGCCCACACTCCCTGGGTTGATTTGCTCTCTCATCTCTAAGGAAGGAGGATGTGTGTTTAAAAAAGATGAGATGAAGGGATTTTTTGGAGGACTTTTCAGACTTGCTTCCTGTGTGCCCAGTAACCTTCAGCCACCACCCCTGGGTGGAGGGGAATGCGTGATGGTACTGTCAGGCCCTGTGTATGGGCAGTCTGTCCCCAGAAGGAAGCCATGCAGGTGGGAGGAGGCAGGATGCTTGCTGTGTTCATTGCACACCGAGGGTCAGTCTGTCAGGGCAGTCGCATCCTCAGCAAGGGGTGTTCCTGAGGTGAGTTGTGTTGCCTTGGCTGCAGTGTGCTGTGATTCAAGGCCATGGGAATGTGATTCTTAACAACAGCAGGGACTACTGAAGCTTAAGAGTATAGCTTAATAATAATAATTCATGGTGCTTTGAACAAGGAAAGGAAGTGGAATGGGGAGGGATTTGATGCTGTCTGTTGGGTTTTGTGGGTTTTCCTTCTCTTGAATCGTGAGGTAATTTTTCTTCTTTCCTTAATTTCTCTCTTTTCATTCCTGCATGCTTTCTCTCCGATTAAGTCACACAAGCGCCTCTCCAAAGTAAGCCTTCTTTTTTCTCTCCTGTGCCCCACTGTAGAATTGTCTCATCCTGCAGAAACCCTCCAGTGACTCCAGTAAGGCATTCTCCTGGCACGGCTGTGAGAATGCCAGCAAGAGCTCACCCCGATGCCTGTAGCTGAGAAGCTGGTTTCACTTATATCACTGGGATCTCATTAATATTTGCTCACGTGGTGTGAAAACTGGCCTGTTCCCCACATTCCTTCTATTATTTCCAAGTAATTTTAGGCTTTAAGATTTGCTTTCCCTCTCCCTTAAAATGAGTTGCTGCCTTTATAGGGAGAGACCCTCTGGTCTTTGGTAGGCTGAACTGTACCATAATCCATCCTCTTTCCTCCCTTCTTTTATGCCTTTTGGAAACGGGAGTTGATCTCTCTCTATCTTAACTGTTTTTTTTATGATGAAGAGTTGATTTGAGGCCATTGATCTCATTTCATTGACCTTGCGTGTTTTTTCTGTGTGATGTAAATATTAAAGATCAGTGATTTCAAATGAACCCAGCTTAAACCTGGTAGAACAGACTCGTCCCAAATGAATTGTGAGAATTCATGGGCTCGCTCTGGAAGGTAGTAAGTAGAAAATCCCTCTGTGGGGTGCTTGGATTGGAGATGAGCTCATCTGAGACGTGACCTCACATCTCTGTGCTGCCCTCAGAAGAGTGTACAAATCAGAAGGGCTGTTGGGATGCTTATTGGACAAAGTGTCAGCCTGTCGGCATTTCTACACGTGAATGCAAGTGAAGTTAAAATCAGAATGGCTTGGATGGCTTCGTAATCCGCCAAATCAGTGTCTTGGCTTTTCCCCAGCTGATACCTTGGATTCAGTTCTAAGCAACCTCCTAGTAAGCAGTGAAGTTTGAAGTACTGTGTCACTGTTTTTCCTTGGTCAGAATGCCCCTTGGAGCCAGCCATGTCTTGCATGATCGCTGGTGGCTGCTGGGAACTTCACGTCTTCCTTTAGATAGGTTGTCTTTTGCATGGTAACTTTAGCTTGGGTGCTACTATAGAGGATTGTGGGCCTAAGATCTGAGGTGAGGTGTGACACCAGTTCTATGGAAGACACAAGTATGGAATGGCAGAGCCCTGCAGGGCTTGCTGGTGAGTAGGGGCACGTGGGCAGGCTGGGCTGGAGGTGCTCAGCCAAGCAGAGGAGAGGTGAGAAGAGCCTTGATAGGGAGTGATGCGTGCAGTGTGTTTGTATTGCTGCTGTGCTTTATAACAGCTAGAGAAACAAAAGGAAGATGGAGCCGAGGTGAGTGCTGGTGCATGGAAAGCAGATGCAGAGAAGGGGGTCCTGGGCTCTCCCAGTCCATATCAAAGCCAGAATCTCACCCCCTGCTCCACAAAACAGCCCCTTTTGGTATGAGAGGGTCGGGTGCAATGAGCTCCCTGTCTCTCCCTACATGATGAAGATACCTGTTTAAGATGGGGAAAGGCTGGGAACAAAGAAAGGAGGGGCAGACGTGGTAAAATCTCCTTTTTATCTTCTCCTTTCCCCACCCAACTTCTGCAAGAAGAACGGTTTGATTTCCCAACCTGTCTCGCTGATGAAATGAAACAGCTTGAGCCCATGAGTTTGATGCTGTGTTTATACAACCGCTGACAGCTCTGCTTGAAGTCCCTTGCCCTCTTTTGTCTGTTGCGCTGGTTGTCGTGCTGCAGTGCTGCCATCAGAGGGAGCGCTTCACCAGGAGTTTTTAAGCACTGGATTGCATCTGTAAGAGGCCTTTCTTGGAGCTGGTTTCCTTTGCCATCCACCACCGTGGCATGGACCAGATGATTGTAAGCCTGTCTCAGCCTTACATGAACACTGCTGCCCCTGAAACAGCTTTGGAACAAAGGGATTTTGCTTGCTGCCAACAGTGAGATAACGTATTTTTAACTCTCTTGCTCTTGCACAGAGATAAACGTGCTTTCATCTCTGTTGCAAGATTCTTCCCACTGTCTGTACCTAATAGCAACGCAGACTCAGAAGACTGTAGAGCCATTTAGGTGGGCAGGGGTCTCTGAAGGTCTCTGGTCCAAAATCCTGTTCAAAGTCAGGTTGATTTGGTTAGACTGAGTTGCCCAGAGACTTCTCTGCATTTTGGATGGAGATACCACAGCCTTTCTTGGGTCCCTGCTCCAGTGCTTAACCACTCTTGCTGTGAACAGGCTTTATCCAAGTAGAATTTCCCTTACTGCAGCATATGACTGTTGCACCTTGTCCTTTTAGTGTCAGTTTTGAGAAGAGTTTGGCTGTGTCTTCCCATTTGATCCTCCTGCTGGGAGGCACAATCCCCCTTTTAGTTATTCTCCTCATTATGAACAGAGCTAAGAAGTCTTGTGAATAAAGTGCATCAATGTATTTGAGTTACAGGGATACAGAAGAGAGGTGAATAGTGTAGATCTGGAGGACGGGTTCTGGAATGTATTCAGAGCTCTGTGCCCTCACCCTGGCTCTGTGCCCCCATTTCCCTGGTTATAAAATAGACTTAGTGATATATCTGTAGCCCATGGCATGTCATTCACTTGGCAGAATGTTTCTGTTCCTCTGGAAGCAGAAGGATGTAGGAGGGATTGTGATCCTGCTCCCAGTAGTGCTGAAAGATGGAAACTTCTGTCAGCTTCAAGCTGGCAAGCTGAACTTCATTCATGTGATCCTTTGCTTCCCATCTGCACTATAAAGCTGTAACTTTCCAAGCAAATACAGGATTATTAACCCACGAAGATTCAGGGGCAGCCTTACAGTCATTAGAGGCTCATAAATCCCCCGTTTTTCTCCTTTTCTCAACTTCTCCAACGTTCTTCCCGGTTACAGCCACCATGTAACTGCATTCTGCTGTCAGCTCCCGCAGCATCACCTCTGCAAAGCAGTGACATCTTTTCCACTTTAGCGTGCAGCTCCCTTCCTCCCTTCCTGCTTCATTTTTACCTTTTCTGTTCTAATGCTTATGGTTTCTTTTTTCAGTATGACAGACTTAACCTGCTCAAAGTAAGAATATGTTTTTCCTCTTTCTTTTTCACCCCCCCTCTGCTATGCTGTCTCTTTTGCAGTTTGCAGCCCTGACACTCGGTGATAAACCCTTCTCTCTTTTTATAGTTGAACGCAGTTGAAGTTGGGTTTAAGAAGTCAGATTATCACAGAGCTTTCGTTTTGCTCTTCTTTGGACTCTCTGTAGTTACATGTAAAATGTAGGTGATGGGGAGGAAGGAACCTCCTCACGTTTAGTAAACTTAAAGCCTAAGATGAGGCTTGGGTATCCATCTAAAGGTGTGGAAGAGGGAAGATGCTGCAGAGGAGCCACAGCTGGGGATGGCTTTTCCTTGTCCCCCTGCAGAGAAGAACAGCTTCAGCTGGACAGTTTATGAATGGAGGGTATGGCCAAGCATGGAGAAGTGTAGCAAGTAAGAGAAGAGATTCCTCTGCTTAGTTAATGAGCCTTAGAGTGTGTTCAGCTCTTTGGCTCATATCCTTTCCCCTGGGTTTGGGGAAAGGCCTCAGGAGTGTTGCTCATTCAGGTATCAAATTGTTGTGGTTTGTTTTGTGACATATTCCATGTTACAGTGGGGATTTTCATTGGGGACCAGTGAGATAAACAGAATGATTTCCCAACTGGCCAAAGTGCCTGAGGTGGCAAAACCAGCCCTTGGGAAGGGTTGGCTGCCAGCTGGGTGTGGGATCTGGGTGCATTGGTGTACAGGGAGCACAGGAAACTGTGAGCAGGGAGGAGAGCATGTCTTCATAGCAATCTCTGGTTCAATCTGTTCTCGTTAACACTCTGCACAGACTTTCTTATAGTAAAACATGATGAACCAAACATCATTGCTCCTGTTGTGGGCTATCCCAGCGCAGCTGATTTCTGTGTTTCTGGCAGTAGGAATGTAGCTCTCCGAGTGAAACTTTCCCAAACTCCATTAAAAGTCTGAGATGAGTTTGTTTGCCTCTGTATTCTAGCCTGGATGGAGTATAAAACTGACAAATACTCCCAGTCCAAAGTCAGCTGCAAGATGTCTTCAAGGACAGAAGTGCAGTGAGACATTGCTTCTGCCTTTGTCCATTCAGCAGAACTCAGCTGGGTGCCATGCAGGTGTGTGGCTGTGGGTTGGAGGAAGGGACGGGTGCAGCTGTGGGGCTGCTGGCACCCTCAGTGCTGATGCTGTGCCCCATGGCTCAGCACTGCTCATGGCATAAGGCTGCAGTGCCCCAAGCTTTGTTGCTGTATTGGGGTAAATCCCCCCCAGCCATGGGGATGCTTCTGCTCTGTGTCCTGACATTGGAAAGCCAGCCTTGCTGGAATGGGACTCCTCTGGCTGAAAATGGCCAAGAGCATCTTTCCAAGCCAAGTGAGCCTTTTCAGATGCTCCAGTGTGATGTGTGGCCTGTCCTGAAACCATCTGAAATGCCATAATAAGGACAAAAATGTACGTGTGCAGATGATGCAAAACACTATGCGCTAAAATGTTGCAAATAAGTCTCTTTATTTTGTTTTTCTGCTCAGCTTTTCTATTGCTTTCCTTCAGCAACGTTCTTGTCCCTATACGTGTCTCCCTTTTAAAATGTATAACACTACTGGAAGTGTTGGCTGATGGCTGCTGTGAGTAAAAGGGTCTCCCTGCATTCTGAAGGTTCTCCAAGTGTTGTTGTTTGCAGCAGGTCTGTTCAAATCAGTGTGATTTTCCCAACCTGGGCTGCAGGCCTGGAAAATGAAGCCTCAAACAGAAGCGTGTGGCTATGATGAGCTCCTCTGTTGCTAGTGGGCACTGCTGTTCTGCAAAAGGGATTGCGTGCATGTGGACATGCACACGTTAGCCTGAACTGTCTCCTATTATAGATTCTCGCTCCTGGATTTGATCTTTGTTTCTGTAACTGGCAATAGCTGTGTTAGACCGTGCTGTGAAAGTCATTGAAATCTCCTGTTTAATCTCACTTTCACTTTTGCTAATTGCGCAAACCAGTTTGGACCCAGTTTCTCTGTCCGTCTTTCTTTTTGATCCTAAGATCTCTGTGCTAACTAATGCTTCTCTTTTATTTTGTCCTTACAGAAAAGCCAGAGTTGGTATAATGTAAGTACTCCCGTTTCTCTTGTCCCTGGGTGAAAGTGGGCTGGGTGTCTGGGTGGGGGGGGAAGGTGCAAAGGGGCTGCTTTGCAGTGGCAGTGGGGCAGACTGACCATTTCTGAATAGAAGAGATGGAAATGGCTCAGAGCTGGCAAAGGACACCTGGCATCATAAAGGAAAGGGTGCCAGCAACAAGGAGCCAAAGCTTCATCCTCCTACTCACTCTTTTGGCTCTCCCTACATCTATTACCTTCCGGTTCCCTATCAGAGTTTGTCTTGATTATGGTGACAAACAGAGCTGCCACCGTGCAAACCCTTTGCATCTCAGGGTGGAGTGGGGCAAGAGAGGAATTACTTCCTGTGGATCTCACAGAAAAACTAAGATAGTTTATCTGTTGCTTCTGCCTCAGTCTTATTTTTGTTCTGCGAGCATGAGTAGCAGCGTTGTAGGCACACAGCTGCTGGTTTGCACATCCCCATAGTTGGTCACCTCTGCATGGTTGAACCCTCAGGCTCTTTAGAGCAGCTACCAGCAGCGCAGTGCCTTTGCAGCCAAATGCAGCAGCCGCTCCATGCTGTGCAGCATCCCCACCTTCCTGCAGCATGAGACAGAAGAACCAGAGCTTTTAGCTGCTACAACACGCTCAGATCTGATGCAGGCACGAGGGGCAGACTTCAAATGGGGTCATGGGTTTGAGTCACTGGATAGACACATCAGAGGGGGGCTCCTGATGGAGCAGGCTCTTTGCTACCAGCAAAGGAGGAGGTGCTTTTTTGTTTTTCTCTTCGCACCTTATCCATTTTGCTTCAGTAATAACTTAAGCGATAAGCCTGCTATGTCTTGGGGGCGAAATCCTATTTGCTGATTATTCCAGGTGTTAAATGTATCTGGTTTGCTGTAGGAATTCTTTAGCAGCATGGGCAGGCAAGAGCTGACCTCAGAAGCAGGTAGTGGCATGAAGAGAGGACGGTAAGCACAGGCTGGCAGAGAAAAGGCAGTCAGAGGCAGGTGGGGCACATAGGCAGCCCACCCAGGCATGTGGAGGCCGTGGCCATGGCTCAAGGTGACTTCTGCTGTTGCACAAGAGCTGAGTCAGGCTGTAGCTGCTGAGATGCGCACCCTGCTGCACGATGCTTTGCTGTGGTCTGCTTCTGTGGGTCTCTCGTGTTTCTGTGTCCTCTCTATCTTATCTTTCTGTTCTCTTGTTTTTCCTCCATATATTTTCAGCATGAGAGACAGTACATCCGGAGAGTAAGCACTGGCTGCATATTTTGTGGTTCCCCTACAATTATTTTCCTTTAGAAAACAAAACATGTTCTAGTGAGTAGAGACGTTCTGGCCAGATAAAAGCAGCAATGTGGAGACGCAGATGGGCTGCAAACTGCAGGGAGGCATTAAATCCTATTGGCAGTATTAATATTAAAAATTTGCTAATGTTTCTCCTTGATAGAGTTCCTTTGCTTTGCCAGCTCTTTCCCAGCAGGATTTCTCTGGCACTTGGATCAGTCTGATTCCTCTTGTTTATTTTCCACACTGCTCCAGAAATGAACCTGTGGAGGCAACCCCCCCATCACGAAGCCTCACCGGTTCATTTGTCTCACTTGTCCCTACTTCTGTTGTACAAGAAGTTCTCTGTGCTTGCAGCAAACACTCCACCTTCCTCGTGTTGCTTTTGTGGCTATGGGTGCCAGACCAAAAGCACAGTCCCTGCCTCAAATTGCACACAGCCCTCAGAGCATCAATGGTCAGAAAGCCAGCTTCAGTTTTTGCTGCTTTTAACTGGTCTTTTTGTAGCACCATGTTTGCCAATTGGAAACCTTCCTTCTCTCTCTCTCCCAGATTCCTTTTTTTTTCTACTTTTTCCTTAATATATTACCAACTTTTCTGCCCTTGCGTGTTCTCCTCTTGATCCTAGCAGCGCTTTTTGGGATTGGCATCCCTACCTGAGAGTGACAAGTGGGAGAAAGGGAGTGAACCAAGCTCATGGGTTGATGTGGCAAGAGACCTGCCCTTCTGTGCTCTTGGTGCTTTCTCTTTGCTCTCCAGACATGAGTACGAGCTGGTCAGGTTCACTGTGAGATTTTAGAAGAGGAACACCAGAATGAATGCGCTCAGTTTCTGTGGGTTTGCTTTCGGTTTGTGCCCTCAGGGTGCAAAAGCAAACATCTCTGGGCTGGCTGAGCTCACCACCAGGAGCAAGGAAACATCCCTGAGGTGTTTCTTATCCTTTGGTGGGGAACATCAGACGTGGAGGCCCTGGCTTGGAGGAACTGCTTTCGTGCAGACTGCAGCTCATTGGCAGCGCTTTAGGCCTCACCCATCTGTGCTCATCCATCAGGACGCAGTTGGAGTCGTCTGTGTGCCGAATTATCATCGGTTTCTTACTCTTCAAAGAGCTTTAAAAGTTATTTTTAAGAAAGAATAGAGATCCCAAACAAGACTTCTCTGTAATTTTGTTTATTGAAACAGAGGCGTGACTTATTCTGCAGACCCGACGTGGGGAATTCACATCCCTCTTCCCTGGTGACATGGAGGAGGAGGCCGTGCTGACAGTGTGGGATGCAGGAGCTCCACAAGTTGCTCGGAGGAATCATTCCCCCAACAAAAGTCCTTAAAAGCAAAGACAGATTGGAAACGTTTTGTTGCCAAAGCAAAAAGTCATCTCCTTTGTCCTTCTTTTGCTGGGGCTTTGTGGGGAGGAGGAGCGGTTGGGTTTCATCTCTGCCTCTCCATAAGTTCCCATCTCTGCTCCCAGATCTGGGGGCTGCTGTGTGCCAGGAGAGTTAGCACCTGATGGTGAGTTAGTGAGGTGCTGTCCATCAGGGCTGCTGGTGCTATACCAAGATCATTCCTATCCCAGTTCTTGCACTGTCAAACTTCCCTGTGCTGTCCCATCCCCCAGCAGTGGCCGCTTTAGATTTCCCACGTATTTCTCAGTGTATTATCAGCAAGATGTGACCCTGGGCCCAGTTCTTCCCTTTCCTTCCCTGAGCTTCCTCTCCACCCTTCATAGTGCCACCCTGTCCCGTCTCTATCTGTTTGCAGAAGAGTTAATGTTTGCTGTCCCCACCTCCGGCTTAGCTCATCCGATCACTGGTGCCATTCAGATCTGGCCACGGGGATGGTGGATGTGTAATCAGAGGGGTTTTCTGGAAGTAATCCCATAAGTCGTTAGCAGCAAAAAGGGGCATCCAGTACAACAAAGCAGATAGCTCGTGGTTGTCTGCACTGCTGATACCTCATCCTCTTTAGGCTGCAGAAATCACTGCAGGGAGCTTATTGCCGGTGCCTGGAGGAGCTCTTGCTCTTCCTTCCTTCCCAAAATGACCTGACTGATGAAGTGGCACCAAACCAGCCCAATGCTTTTGGAGGGGCTGGGAAATACATGCAGGAGCGGCTGAGCCCTGAAGTTCTAACTGTGTGGATCTCAGATGGCTGATTTCATCACGGCTATGTTCTGCAGGCTGGGCTTTCCTTACCCTGGCCCCCCTCACCCCCCCACGCCTCCCCCAGCACACTCTGTCCAGCAACTTTCCATTACAGGAAACATCTGCTGGGAGGCAGGGCCGAGCCTGGGTTACTGCAGGGCATTGGCCCACAGAGTTACCCGGCCACAGTAACTTAAAGCATGTGCAAGTGGTTTCTGTATCTCCACACGCTCTCCTTCCATCAGAAACCTTAGCAGAGACCGAAGCTGCTTTTCAGAGCAGAAGAGGGACAGCAGAGGAGAGAGCCTGCGGTGGGCACTGAAGAATTAACTGCTTTTCTGGTTTGAAAGGGGATAAAAAAACCAAACAAACAACCAGCTGAACTGCAGCTAGATCTGTGAATACAGCTGGGCTGGCAGGGTGCTGGCAATTGGAACTATTTTAGTTACCAGCTCTGGCAGTGCTGGCCATCGGGGCTGGCTCTGAGGCTGCAGACATTGCACGGAGCTGCTCGGGCTGTCGGCACATTCACAGCCCTTCTCCAGGGGATGCCCCCAGCAACAAGTGGAAGAGAGGAGCTCAAGCATTGCCTGCCAGCACGCTTATCCTCATGAGCCTCTTTTATGAAGCCTTGTGGAGGAGGAGTCCTCTCTCAGATCTACAGAGGCCGCTGGGGCAGATGACCTGAATGTGAGCAGGGAAGAAGGGGAAGGCACGTAAAGTCCTGCCAAGCTGCTGAATCTCGTTCGACATTGAATCTAAACAAGAAGTGGTGACAGCAGGAACAGGAAAAGCAGAGTTTGACTGAGAACACGGGGAGCTGTGCAAGTGCTGAGGGAGCACCATGGATTCCTTGCTGGAGTGCGGGGCTCTCTGGCATCCCATACTGGATCAAGAACTCCCATATCTGCATTGGGACCTGGAGGGGCTTGCCGACTTAACCCAAGAGCTTCTCAACCATGGAGCGGATGAAATTCCAGCTGTGAGTGTCTCTAAACTGAAGTGTTTGTAACAGAAGTTCTAGTGCTAAGCAGAAGTGTCTACAGGCTTTGGACAGGTCAGAACATCCCGGACTGTGGGAGAGGGAGTGGAGCACCCCCCCGTATGGAGACCGTACTTCTGAGCCTGGTTGCTATAATGCAATGAACCCAAAGCTCAGGGCTGATCTTAGTGTTATCCTCACCTCCTTTGCACATCCTCTCTGCCTGTCCCAGGAAATCTTGGCTTTAAGCTCTTGGTGGAGCCCATCTCTGTCCAAGGTCTTTTCTAGATATTCAGGCTAGAAAGAAGTTGGGTAAGTGAAAATCGTATTTCTGTCAATTGCTGGATTGTAGGTTTTATTCAGAAGTGAAGGCCTTCGGGCCCGCAGGGCTGGAGCATGTATCTCGAGTGCTAAGATAACGTTAAATAATACTGTTTCTAGTTCATTGAATTGAATGAATGTTGTTTATGAGTGGGATTCTGTGCTTCTGACTTTGGCTTTGACAGCATTTGCTGGTTTTGAGTGGGTAGTGCTGTGCAATCTACGTGTGCCTCCTTCCCCCCTTTTCTCAGACAGAATCTTCTCTAATCAGACTGATCTGGGGAGCCCTCAGATGTGTGCCCACCATTCTGCATTGGGAGAGTTGTGTTTTGCAGCTGGAGGAGGTAGGAAAGGATTGTTGAGAGGAAAGGAAAGGTACCCCACCTTGCTCTGCCGTCCATGACTTTGTGGGAGAAAGCA
The DNA here is from genome assembly GCF_039878825.1 of Excalfactoria chinensis. Taxonomy (NCBI): domain Eukaryota; kingdom Metazoa; phylum Chordata; class Aves; order Galliformes; family Phasianidae; genus Excalfactoria; species Excalfactoria chinensis. The sequence goes on from NC_092845.1 coordinate 3,371,434, forward strand.
TGAGAGACTGGATGAGATACTCAGGCCTCCTGAAATTGCACCTGCCTCTATTTCAGTCAGCTCTGCCTGCTGAAGATCTTCTGGCTATTCTGAGTTGCTGTCAGCGTGTGCATGGCGTTACAAGGTGGTCTTTGGTTAGAACTGTAGGCCCAGGGACAGAGTTGCATTAAAATGCAGCAAAGACCAAAGAGAAGCCAGCTCCTGATGTCCCACAGCCAGCAGCACAGCCTCCTCTGTTGCCTTTCATGAGGTCTGCAGAATAAGTGGAAAACATGGTTGAGTTCCCACACAAACCTCTTCTGCAATCTCGTTCCCCCTCTGCCAGCAGGTAGCGGTGGGTTTGCTGACTACCAGGTGAAGCACTTGATGGGGAGGGGAAAGGGAATGTCTGTGTTACCCCGGAGCTCTTGGTGACATTGATCGCTCAAGCTCCTGTATCAGGGCTGCAGCTGTACTTAATGACCTGTTGTCTGGGGTTGCTCTGCTGTTCCTGGGGTTGGTAGATAGTTGTTGCATTGCAAACTGAGCATGTATCATACCTTGGGTGGTTTATGATGGCAGGAAAGGAGATATCCCTCAAAGTCACAGCTCCCGTGCAGTTCTGCATTGCAGACAAAGCTATAGGCCTTCTGTGCTGTACTTACTCTTCCAAGTCAGGTTCTCCTCTTCCTCTCACTTAATGCAATGATTCCCACATCCTCCCATCTGTGTGTCTGCTGTGATGGGAGCTCCTGGCCTCATGCTTTGTAAGTGCATCCGATCCCCCTTCTCCTTCTCAAGGTGTTCCTGTTTTTCCCACTCCATTTGCCCATGCTCATGCCTGCCCCTCTCTTTAACAGGCCCTCTGTTATTTGCAGGTATTGAGTCCGACCTACAAACAACGGAATGAAGATTTCAGGAAACTCTTCAAGCATCTTCCCGACACGGAGCGCCTCATTGTAGGTAAGGACAGTCCCTTTGTGCAGCTCTCTTCTTTAGTGCAGGCCTGTGGCTTTAGGGGTGAAGCAGCAAACGTACACGCAGCATTTCCCTCTCCAAAGAGGCTGCCATCAGGGTCAGTCTGTACTCTTTCCTCCATTGATCAGGGTTGTGTGTCTCAATGTGCACACTGCTGAACTTGCCTTTTTTGTGTGTCTCAATGTGCACACTGCTGAACTTGCCTTTTTTTGAGCTCCTTTGTGCATCTCCAGTGCTCCCTACTCACACACGACTGCCTTCCCTAAATGCATTTAGGCTTTGGCCCTGCAGTTGATTAGCAGCTGCCCGCTGCATCACATCTGTTCTTTTTATCTTATGTAACTGATGATCTCATACCGTGTCTCATACTGCTCAAATAGGCACATCCTAGCAGAGGACTGGATATTCTTTAGGGGGCTTAAATTGGGAGAGAAACAAGCAAAGACACTGGAAGGTGAGAAGGAAAACCCAGGTTAAAATCTAGAAATAGTCCATAAAATGCTACTGAATGGGGCAGTCTGTCACTAGGAGAGATTGTGGCATGCTGCAATTGTAACCCAGTGTACAGAGCAGCATCTGTGGCCCGGTTCCTCCTGGCTTTGCATTGACTTTCTGCAGAATTATGCTGAGTAACTTCCCTTGGTGCTGCTGCTTATCCTCACATTTAGGCTGTCCCGCCTCCTCATCTCAGTGCTCCTTAATTGTCATCTGTTGTTCACCTACAGATTACTCATGTGCGCTACAAAGAGACATTCTCCTGCAGGGCCGCCTCTACCTCTCTGAAAACTGGATCTGCTTTTACAGCAACATCTTCCGCTGGGAGACGCTGGTAAGGCTCTCTGACCGGCACACTGAGCACGTATTCGACGTCAGTATATTTGCTGACAACTTTAAAAGCACTCTTTCCATCGTCCTTCTCACCGGTGTCTCTCATTACCTGCTTTCTTTTTCTGCCTTCCCCTTTCTGCATGGCTCTGACTGTAGCTGACAGTTCGCTTGAAGGATATCTGCTCGATGACCAAGGAAAAAACAGCACGGCTCATTCCTAATGCCATCCAAGTTTGCACTGACACTGAAAAGGTACATCCTGGAAGCTTCCACCTCTGGGGGCCACATTGGTCTGGGTGTCAAGGGCAGGGGAATGGAGTTAGCACCACCTCCATGGGAGTTTTCTGTATGGACTTCTGGTGGTTTGTGGGGCATGGGAGAAAGCATGAGTGGAAAAGGGCTGGGTGCGGAGCTTCTGCGGACCTCAGGCTCCAGCTGAGTCTGGAATTCATGTCTGTAGCTCCTATGTGGAGTGCTGAGAAAATAGAGCTGGGTTATACAGTAGTCCTTAGCTGATGGAGCTCCTTCTGTGCTCGGACCAGCTCTGTTGGTTGAGAGGCACTCAGCCATGCCATGCAGGCTCTGTGGGCTTCTATCTGTGCCCAAGAACTGAGCGGCAGTGCTTTATGTCTCACTCAGTCCTTCTGTGCACTGTGTCTGATCCAAAGTGATCCAAAGAGATGTTTTTCTCCATCCCTTTGAGGGCCTTTCCTGAAATGATTTTTCTTTCCATCTCTTCCCATTCAGCACTTTTTTACTTCCTTTGGGGCTCGAGACAGGACGTACATGATGATGTTCAGACTCTGGCAGAACGCTCTCCTTGACAAGGTATTGAGGCCAGCACCTCAGCAGGCATATCTTGCACATGCACTGGGTGTCTCTCTGACTCTGAATGAGGTGTGGAAGCCCAGAAGCAAGCAATTCAAACTGTAACCCAGACAGCTCAGTACACAGACAGCGTTCTTATTATATCTGTGCTTCAGAAGTATAGAGGGCATCCCTGGTTAGAATGAGAATGATGTGGTGTACATTGAGGAAAGGCTCAGTAGGTTGGATTTTAAAGTGGGGAAATGCACCTGCTGTGCTACACTCACTGTATATACTATATTTGGTCTAAGTATCTGTTCCAATGTCCATTGAGTATTCCTGGCTTTGCTGCAGGACTCAGGGCTGATCTTACAGGGTTGCCAGCATTTGGAGATGTTTGGGCTTAAGTTCATACTGTACTGGAAGGCTGAAGTTATCGTGTACCAGAATGCCCTGTCCTGAGGTTGGGGTAGTATTTAATGTGCAAAGGGATCACTTTGCAATGGGCAGCTTGTGTTGCTACCATATGCTGTAATTTAATCAGCCTTTGGAAGATGATAACAAAATTTAGTGCCCTTGGTTTCAAAGTCATAGCAAACGGGAACTGAGATATGGAATGATCAAGGCAGGAAACACTTAGTGCTTTATCTGTGTGTAGGATCTGTGCCTAGCAGGAGAGGGAGTGAGAGGCAGGTGTGGTTTGCTTGATAGGACACATGAATTACAGAGAGTGCATGTGAAAAGAAGGCAAAACAGAATTAGATATTCATTCTCATTTGAGTCTTTTATTTTTGCTGGCCACTTTTAGGAACTGGTTTGAAAATATCCCACCCTACCATGTACAGTAACTGTGAGAAGTTGAAGCCAGCGATTCAGAAAAAGTCCCCTAGGGTTATTTTCCATCATTACCAAGAAATCTTTGTCACTGGTCAGACGTTTCTCACATGTGAAAATCTTGTTTCCTTTCATCCGTGTCCCACATACTTAAATCACGAGTTCTGCCCCATTTCTTGAGCTCCAGTCATATGGCACTCAGCTGACCTGCATCCCTGAAAAGTTGGGCTTTTGTGAGTGCTCTTGTTAATTCATTTTCTGTTCTTGAGATACATGTGGTTACACACACAGCATTGTAGTTGCAGGAGAACACATTACCTGTGCTGTTCTGGGTGTAGCCTCGTGCTTGGGACATCTCAGTCCACAGTGCTGTTCACTTCCATTACCTACAACAGGAGTCAGATATGAAAGTGGTTCAGACAGTGCTAGATCAGCACTTAGCAGTGTGAGTCCTAGTGTAAGTGTAGTACATTCATTATGGTTTAGTCATGTTGGTTGGAAGCGTACCCTAATCTGTGTCCCCTCTTTTAGCCTCTCTGTCCAAAGGAGCTCTGGCACTTTGTCCACCAGTGTTATGGGAACGAGCTGGGTCTGACCAGCGATGATGAAGATTATGTGCCTCCTGATGATGACTTCAACACAATGGGGTGAGTGAGGGAGAATGTTATCTGTTTGTGATGAAGGAAAGATGGCTTCAGGAGAGCAGAAGTCCTTCAGTATTCCATAAGTCAAACTGTTATTTGTCCCTGAGGTTTTGGGTTCTGGCCAAATATTTCTGTGGCTGTAGGTGTGTAATGGCTAAAAAGCTGAAAGTGTACCAGTTCCTCCTGGAAACTGGTGGGAGCTGCAATAGTTTGTGTCTCTATTTGCAGAGCTAGATGAGTGATCCTGTAAATGTGCCAGAGTGCCCCATTCGCTGGGCTAGTCAGCATGTTGCATGGTCAGAAAGTGCTGATGCTTGCCAGTCTGTGTATAAACACTTCAATAGTTTGGGCTTGATCTCCCCTTCTCTGAGCCATTTCTGCTTCCAATCAGACTAGAAACTGCACAGAAATATTCTTACTTGCTCTGTGTGTCCAGTTGTAGCTGTACTGAGAGGTGTAAACATAAAAACCTGTGTTCTCTGTGGCGTCTCAGCTACTGTGAAGAAATCCCTGTGGAAGAGAATGAAGTCAATGACAGCTCCTCCAAAAGCAGCATGGAGGCCAAGCCAGAAGCTAGCCCTCAGCTGCCAAAGAAATCAGTAACTGCCAGCACACTGACATCCACAGGGAGCAGTGAAGCACCAGCCTCGGTAAGTGGTCTCCATGATTTAATTCCAGACGTGTAGAGGCCAGTTATTCAAAGGTGTGATAATGGATGAATATGAACAATATGCAGATGTGAAGAGTTGTCAGAAATAATCCCCACTTTCTAGTTGCTGGTCGTGCCCTCATTGTGCTCTGTCCTCGCTGCAGTTTGATGGGGTGCTACCAGAAGAGGAGGAGGTGGTAGCAGAGAGTCCCGTGGAAAAAGACCTTGGCATTGCAAATATCATGGGAGAGAAGATAGAGATCATTGCCCCTGTGAACTCCCCTTCCCTGGACTTCAATGACAACGAGGACATTCCCACTGAGCTCAGCGACTCATCTGAGACCCACGATGAAGGTATGCAGGGCAGGCCATCAGTGCTTTGTTTTTCTCTGTCTATTCCATGGAGGGACGAGGAGAGTAAATACTGAGTTCGTTTCCTGGTGCTGTATGAACACAGCCTGCGATGCTGGCACAGAGGATCAAGGTGGGGCTTGTGGGTCTGTTTCCCCACAGGTGAAGTCCAGGCATTTTATGAGGACTTGAATGGCCGTCAGTATGTGAATGAAGTCTTCAACTTCAGTGTGGACAAACTGTACGACTTGCTCTTCACGGACTCCCAGTTCCAGAGAGACTTCATGGAACAGCGTCGGTTCTCTGGTAAGCTGCTGATGGGGGCTGTGTTCCCTGTATCAATCTGTATTGATGGCAATCAAAAGCAAGCAGAACCTGCCTTGTTTGGCACTGTGGGTTTATTTTCTAAGAGCCACGCATAAGCTTATGGTTGAATCCCATTCTGTGGTTTTTGGGTTTTTTTTTGCTATCAGTTAAGGCCTGATCGTATGTTCATGGTCTAATAACCAACAAAAAGGCTCTTCTAGTTCCACACCAGACACTGGCACAGACTGTGTAGTTGGTGATGCAAAGGCAGCATTGCTTGGCATACTGCAGTCTTCCTTTCCCTGTAACTCCAGGTTGCAAAAGGAGCGACAACTCCAGCCTACCCTTTCTCCCTGCACTGCAGGAGGGGAAAGTATTCCTCACACTTCTGGTTCCTTGTGGGTGTCTAAATCTGAAGCTGTGCTGCAGTGAGGCTCTTTCTGCAGCTGCTCTGCTTAGCCCCCTGGCTGGCAGACTTGCAGGACTCTGCAAGCTCAGGGCAAAGCCACTTGAAAGCAGCTCCAGGCAGAAATATTCCCATCTGATCTTGGGAGAGGATGCACCTTGTCCCTGCAGTGATCACATTTAGTACAGGAGACCTTTCCTATACACTTATTTGGGCTCGAGTGCTTCTGCAGCTGAGCTCTGCAGGGGGAAGGAAATACACTCCTGAGCTTGGTTATTTGATGATGCCTTTTCCTTGGGATCTGACTTGGCATCCCTTTCAATTACTTTGACTGAGTATTGTTTTCTCCTCTCAGATATTATCTTTCACCCCTGGAAGAAAGAAGAAAATGGCAATCAAACCAGAGTGATCTTGTATACCATTACCCTCACCAACCCTCTGGCTCCCAAAACTGCCACTGTCACTGAGACACAGGTATGTGAAAGTGCAGCAATGGTGTAATGCTTTGTTCAAACAGATCTGTGATTTCCTTTCTTGCCTCAGGCATGTTGCTTCGCACCTTTGCATTCTTCCTATATGTTTTCTTTTACACGTTTTTCTTGTATTAACTTGCTACCCGGTATCACTGCGAATGTGAAGAGCTGATCTTAAGCTCACAGTGGTTTGTTCTGCAAGGGAAGGACTGTTATATTTCCGTCCAAAGCAGATCAGTTGGTCACCGAGCAGCACGTTCTAACGTCTTGTCTGTTGCCTGTTGTGATGGTTTTTGAGCTGCCAGCACAGGACAGTCACGTACTGTCAGCTCATCCTTATCACAGTTCCCCATAGATTTGAAGGACCTCTGCTCAAAGCAGGGTCAGCTCTCCTTTTAGATCATGTTGCTGCCGGACAAGCCAGATATTAGTTCAATGGGAAGAGGTAACACCTGCAAAAGTCCCTCAGAATGGGTCCTCGTGTGGCAGAGAACTGCATATCTGATGTGAAATGCTGGATGGGGCTTGGGCATGGGCATGGTCTACTATCTGTCACAGAGCTATATTTGTAAAGTGCTAGTGAAGGTGCCTATCTATCAAAGCCATGTTCTAACCAGACTAATAGTTGCCTTGCATGCTGTCTTTTATGCAGACAATGTACAAAGCCAGCCAAGAAAGCGAGTGCTATGTCATAGATGCAGAGGTGCTAACTCACGACGTCCCCTACCATGATTATTTCTACACCATTAACCGCTACACATTGACTCGTGTTGCCAGAAACAAAAGCCGACTCAGGTACACTCCTGGTGGGATGAACAGCTTTACTGACAACCAAAAGTCACCTTTGGGTGGGAGAGCTGCTTTCGGTGTGTCAGGAGGGGTGGGGAGAACCGAGTCTTGTGTCCTTGTTGCCAGTAAACTCCTGTTGCAGAATTAGCATGGAGCAGCTGCCTGTTTGTGGCAGCACTGAGGAAACAGTACAGTTGTTGCAGAGGACTTATGGTTGGGCCAGAGGGATCTGCAGACTTCATTCTTTAAAGCAGTTGTTTGCAGGAACAGTTGCCATACACAGCAAACAGAATGCAATAAGCTGTAGGATGTACTTGCAGACTGTGCCTCTGCAAATCACCTTGCAGGACAAGCAGAGGAATTTGGTATTAGGAGAAGCTCTAGGGCTTGTGTTTCAATCTGATAAGCAATCTAAATGTCTGCCTGCACATGGCCAGGCGTGTTGGGAGTCCTCTCAGGGGAAGCATTCTTGAGGCATTCCTAACTCATTTCGTGTACATGTTGACAGAGGATTGGATGTAACCTCTAGAAGGAAAATGGAAAGAGTGACTTCCCCTTCTTCTTACAGGGTTTCCACAGAGTTACGTTACAGGAAGCAGCCTTGGGGGCTGGTAAAATCCTTCATCGAGAAGAATTTCTGGAGTGGCCTAGAAGATTATTTCCGTCATTTAGGTAAGGGTTGCAATGACCAGAGCTGCTGCAATGGCAGCATCACTCTCAGTAGCTTATGCATGCGGTGTAATGGCGTGGTAGCTGCTGCCAGCCTGCTGGGGATTAGACTTCAGAGAGGCTTTTAAATGGGGTCAGCCAAAGTTATTGCTCAGCAGCTGGCAGCACTTGCTGACCATCAGCTCCCCTCTAACATAATTGTGTGGGGTAAGGGTTTGGCTGAAGGTGTGGGGATCCCTAGTGTGTGTTGTGGCACAGTCATTTCATACCCTGGCATTCAATACCTGTACTCCATCCAGCTGCTGTGCCGGTAGAGAGCTTGGAGTTTGCATCATTGCAATGCTAGTTCCGCTTCTGTTAAATGATTTCTCTCCCTCGTTGTCACTGCAGAAAGTGAATTGACCAAAACAGAGAGCACATACCTGGCTGAGGTCCACAGACAATCCCCCAAAGAGAAGGTGAGCAAGCAATCTACAGTCCGCAGGAGGAAACGGGCCCATGCCCATCTGCGGGTGCCGCACTTGGAGGAGGTGCTGAGTCCAGTCACCACCCCCACGGATGAGGAGGTTGCTCACCGAATCAAGCATGTGGCAGGTAAGGAACCACAGACCCTTCACACTTGGGGATGGAGAGCTGGACGTCTCTGGAGACAAGCTGGAAGTCTGTTATAGAGAGTTAATGGGGAGAAAGGCCTGGGCTTCTTAAAGCAATGGACACATGATGAGTGTTTTGAATGAGATAGAGGATCATGTAGTGGAAAAACATTGCCCTCTCCATGGGACAGCATTTCATAGCTGACACACACCTGTCTCCTCAGGTTCCACACAGACGAGGCACATCCCCGAGGAGAGCCCCAGTGGCTTCCACCTGCAGAGCGTTTCCAAGCTGCTCCTCGTCATCAGTTTTGTGTAAGTGATTTGATTTTAACTCCTGCCTTCACAGTCAGCCTTCAACTTACTTTCTCCTCTTGTGTTTCTGGTGTTCTCTGTTCCCATCAGTGCTGGAAGTGGTGGAATTCCCACTTCGGTGCAAGGCAGGAGCAGGCAGTGCTGGCTGCAGTGTGCCTTTCATGGCATTGCCCAGCATGAATATTCTTTATAGGTGCCCACAAGAGCCACACAGCTCATCTTTTCCTGGTTGAATTTAGCCATTAATTGCAAGCCCACAGTTAGTTCTTTCCCTCTTGAGTCTCTTCCCACTGTTCCTTCCTGCCCTCCTCCCCACCATTTATCCTCTGTACTGTCTGGGAGCCTTCTCTGCTCAACCCAGTTTCTCCTGTTCTGTGTCAGTCTGTTTCTAACCTGCAGCTACTCCGTCTTTTCTCTTCCCTGCTCCCATTAGGATCTGTTTCAGGTACTGTCTCTCTCTCTCTCTTTCTCTTATTGTTTCTTTTAACCCTCCTTATTCTCCTTTTTCCCTCCCTTTCTCCACATTCAGCACATCCACTCATTCAGCCTGTCTGATGCATCAGTCTTTGCTATCAGTCTGTCCTCCTCATACATCTCTCTCATGTGATGAAGTTTTGGGTTCTGCTTTCTTGGGCCCTTAGAGTAAATCCTCATTGACACACAGTGTGGACCTGAGTCCCATGAACCTTGAGAAAGCCCTGGGTGTCTTCCCAGGTCTGATAGGCAGGCAGTGGGGCAGCAGCACTCACAGTAAATGGCCTGTTTTCTTTATTTGCAGCCTGGTGTTGCTGGTCATTCTCAATATGATGCTGTTCTACAAACTTTGGATGTTGGAATATACCACCCAGACGCTCACAGCATGGCAGGGCTTGAGGCTACAGGAAAGGTACTGGCACACAAGCTTTGTTTTTATAACTTCTTGCATGTTTCCGGTTGGTATTAGAGACACCAAAGCTCAGGGGCTACCTGGTGGATTGTTTCTCTTTGGTATGTAATAGGTGAAACATATGTAACAGCTGAAGCAGGTAAAACATATGTAATAAATGAAGCAGGTCATTAGCTAAAGCTGTTTGTTGGGTAAAAGCACCTCCTCCTTCCCTGCCCCCTCATCTTTCTCCTCCTCCTCCCCTCATCATCTTCCTCCTCCTCTCATTATCTTCCTCCTCTCCCCCCATCACCCCCCCGTCATCATCTTCCTCATCTTCCTCCCCCCATCATCTTCCTCATCTTCCTCCCCCATCGTCATCCTCATCTTCCTCATCTTCCTCCCCCCATCGTCATCCTCATCTTCCTCCCCCCCATCGTCTTCCTCATCTTCCTCCCCCCATCGTCTTCCTCATCTTCCTCCCCCCATCGTCATCCTCATCTTCCTCCCCCCCATCGTCTTCCTCATCTTCCTCCCCCCATCGTCTTCCTCATCTTCCTCCCCCCATCGTCTTCCTCATCTTCCTCCCCCCATCGTCTTCCTCATCTTCCTCATCTTCCTCCCCCCATCGTCATCCTCATCTTCCTCCCCCCCATCGTCTTCCTCATCTTCCTCCCCCCCATCGTCTTCCTCATCTTCCTCCCCCCCATCGTCTTCCTCATCTTCCTCCCCCCATCATCTTCCTCCCCCCCATCGTCTTCCTCGTCTTCCTCCCCCCCATCGTCTTCCTCCCCCCCATCGTCTTCCTCATCTTCCTCCCCCCATCGTCTTCCTCGTCTTCCTCCCCCCCATCGTCTTTCTCCCCCCCATCGTCTTCCTCATCTTCCTCCCCCCATCATCTTCCTCCCCCCCATCGTCTTCCTCATCTTCCTCCCCCCATCATCTTCCTCCCCCCCATCGTCTTCCTCGTCTTCCTCCCCCCCATCGTCTTCCTCCCCCCCATTGTCTTCCTCATCTTCCTCCCCCCATCGTCTTCCTCGTCTTCCTCCCCCCCATCGTCTTCCTCATCTTCCTCCCCCCATCATCTTTCTCCCCCCCATCGTCTTCCTCATCTTCCTCCCCCCCATCCTCTTCCTCATCTTCCTCCCCCCATCGTCTTCCTCATCTTCCTCCCCCCATCATCTTTCTCCACCCCATCGTCTTCCTCATCTTCCTCCCCCCATCGTCTTCCTCATCTTCCTCCCCCCATCGTCTTCCTCATCTTCCTCCCCCCATCGTCTTCCTCATCTTCCTCCCCCCCATCCTCTTCCTCATCTTCCTCCCCCCATCGTCTTCCTCATCTTCCTCCCCCCATCATCTTTCTCCACCCCATCGTCTTCCTCATCTTCCTCCCCCCATCGTCTTCCTCATCTTCCTCCCCCCATCGTCATCCTCATCTTCCTCCCCCCCATCGTCTTCCTCATCTTCCTCCCCCCATCATCATCCTCATCTTCCTCCCCCCATCCTCTTCCTCATCTTCCTCCCCCCATCCTCTTCCTCATCTTCCTCCCCCCATCGTCTTCCTCATCTTCCTCCCCCCATCATCATCCTCATCTTCCTCCCCCCCATCGTCATCCTCATCTTCCTCCCCCCCATCCTCTTCCTCATCTTCCTCCCCCCCATCATCTTCCTCATCTTCCTCCCCCCATCGTCATCCTCATCTTCCTCCCCCCATCGTCTTCCTCATCTTCCTCCCCCCATCGTCTTCCTCATCTTCCTCCCCCCATCGTCTTCCTCATCTTCCTCCCCCCATCATCATCCTCATCTTCCTCCCCCCATCATCATCCTCATCTTCCTCCCCCCATCGTCTTCCTCATCTTCCCCCCATCGTCTTCCTCATCTTCCTCCCCCCATCGTCTTCCTCATCTTCCTCCCCCCCATCCTCTTCCTCATCTTCCTCCCCCCATCCTCTTCCTCATCTTCCTCCCCCCCATCATCTTCCTCATCTTCCTCCCCCCATCATCATCCTCATCTTCCTCCCCCCATCGTCTTCCTCATCTTCCTCCCCCCATCGTCTTCCTCATCTTCCTCCCCCCATCGTCTTCCTCATCTTCCTCCCCCCCATCCTCTTCCTCATCTTCCTCCCCCCATCCTCTTCCTCATCTTCCTCCCCCCATCATCATCCTCATCTTCCTCCCCCCATCATCATCCTCATCTTCCTCCCCCCATCCTTTTCCTCATCTTCCTCCCCCCATCGTCTTCCTCATCTTCCTCCCCCCATCGTCTTCCTCGTCATCTTCCTCCCCCCCATCGTCTTCCTCATCATCTTCCTCCCCCCCATCGTCTTCCTCATCATCTTCCTCCCCCCCATCGTCTTCCTCCCCCCCATCATCTTCCTTATCTTCCTTTCCCCCTCTTACCCTCCCTGTTTAAGTAAAGCATTTAACCTGTATGTTCTTTAATATTACAGCTAGCCCTATGCCCCCACATAATAATATAATAATAAAGTTATAACAATATAATAATAAAGTTATAACAATATAACAATAAAGTTATTATAATAATAACTTTATTGTTATTTATTGACCAAGACCAAGCCCATCTGCTGGGTCAGAATTGGTCTATGCCCTCCTTTAGGCTCCCATGCCCATTTCTATGTATCCATGAGACTTAGAGTGGGCAGGGATATTGAGGGATCCCACCTATAAGTATAATCAATCCTATTTCTTCAGACAAAAAAAGCAACAGTTGTTGGAAGTATTTATTAGAGATGGACACTGCATCCATTTTAAAACTGCAGTAGCTTTTTGTTGTTGTGCTTGAAACGTCATTGCTTTGTATCCACCTTTGGTGCTGGTTGAGCAGGACACACTTGCAAGCACTCAAGCTCCTGTTGGGAACATCACCAGGACAGGTTGCTACTTACAGCCACAAGACTGCAGCACACCAGGCAAGTAGGTGAAGCATGAGTGGCTGAAGGTGAGGATAAATGTCTGTAAAACAAGGAGCATAGCTAAAGCAGTTAGCACAGCAGTCAGCAAATGAGCAGTGGGGTGCTGCTGCTAAGAGGGGAACCAATTAAGACTGTTAAATTACTGTGCTAGGAGAAAGAGCAAGTGTATCTGAGAGGTTAGTTTTGGGAGCAGTCATGGCCCATAGCCACTCAGTTTCCAGGGTAGGACACATAAAAATCTCCACTCCATCCTGTAAAGCTTAAGACAGGCAATAGCTGAGAGAGGAGGGATCCAGCTATCTGAAGTAGCAAAGCCTAAGAGGTAAGTTGAAGTCAAGGCAATTATTTCGTTGTCTTAGAGACCAGCAAAGCCCAAGAGAGTAAAGAAGAGATACCCAGCAGAAGACAGAAGCTTAGCTGCAAGCTTAACTACCTTAGAAACCAGCAAGGCCCAAGACAAAGCAGTAGTCAGATGAGAGCATACAAAAACAACTTACCTCTCCAGGGAAAAGCATGCAAAAATCACCCTGATATGCCCTTAAGCCTTCCTGCAGCTGTCTGAACTCTGCTTCTCTTCACATCTTTTATGCTCCGTGGAGATTTATCCTCACCTTGGCCCAAGCAAGCTCCTCCTGCTCACCAGGCACATTGCTTTCACCTGCTTGAGCCCCTGATTGGCAGCTCAGAGCAGCCAGTCCTGGGGATCTTCTCATCAGTGGCTTGAATGCTTGCATCTGGAGGATTGATTAGGCCTGAAAGGAGACTGTAATTAAATGAATACAGAAAAATCTGGTATTAAGATAAAGAATGACACAGCAGGGGAAGAAAAACAACACCCACAAAGATATGGATTGCCATCCAGCAGTGTTATGTTGTGTTCCCTATCAGTGGGATAGGGAATCCCCAGATTCACTGCTCCTGTTCTGCTTGGCAGGTTACCCCAGTCGCAGACAGAATGGGCCCAGTTACTAGAATCTCAGCAGAAGTATCATGACTCAGAGTTACAGAAATGGCGTGAGATCATCAAATCCTCTGTGATGCTTCTAGACCAGGTGAGAGCACACATCCGGGTTGCACTGTGAGGAGACGGTCACTGTGTCCTCCCAGCCCATCACCTGCAATCCCTCAACCTTACCTGGACCATACAGCCCATCAGGTGCATGTATGTTGTATTGTAGCTTACATGGACAAAGGCACAGGCCCTTCACAGCACAGATACAGCAGTTTTAGAACCCATTCCCTCAATTGCTGCTATGACACGGGGCAGCTTGGAATGGTATTCATTAATGAAAGAAGCTGCTGTTCCCTAAGGTGAGGCCTGTAACCCTGTGCATCACTCTGCTCAACCCCTATTTGTTAACTCACCAGCTCCCATCTTCTCAGTCCCCCATTGGTCACCCAGCCCCAAAAACCAGATTATAATGGCACTGATACTTACAATGGATGGAGGAGGCACCGATGAGGAAGGAAATCCCAGGGTAGCAGCACATTGGAGATGTTTCTTGTCTTGCAGATGAAGGATTCACTAATAAATCTCCAGAATGGCATCGGGTCTCGGGACTTCGGGTCAGATCCAGAGGAGAAACGGAAACGTTTCCACTAACAGGCAGGAATGCAGGAGGCCAGAGGACGGTGTGCAATATGTGTAAATAGGATATATAAATATATATAAATATATATAAATATATATATATACAGAATATAAATATATATATTATATACAGATTTTAAGAGGGGAAAAAAAAACAAAAAACAAAAAGCCTACGTACCGAGAGGAAGGACTGACCTCCAACACTGGCTGAAATGGAGTGTCTCAGTGGTAGTGTGGGGTGTGTGTGTGCGTGTGTGTGTGTCTATGGGAGGGCTGTGCTCTCCTGGCACTGAGGTGCGCTTAGGGATGCACCCAAGTGTGCTACCCTGGGCCTGTTTGCATCACTGTTCTGTACTATTCCTGGCTGTCCGTCTGTCTGTCTGTTCTGTTTCTGTTGTTTCAAAGGGAAGCATCAGAGTGAATGCCCTTCCCCTCCCTGCGCATGAAGGTCCCTGATTGATGATATGTTATCTACACATATAAAGGGAACACTGTCAACTTTCTTACCTTGCTGGCTTCAGGGCAGAGAGGTTTTGGCAATCACCATCCATCCCTTACAAAACGATCATCCCCCCATTTGGAGAGGAAGGCCTCCATGGGAATTGCTGTAGGTCTGTGGAGAGCAGGTCTCCCTGGCAATCATCTTCAAAGTCTCTCGGAGCAGAAATGCAATTTGCTGCCATGCTGAGCAGCCTGGTTCAGAGAGCAAAGCACAGAACGGAAACGAGCCTGAAATGCTTCCTCTAAACACTTAGCTTGCCTCCTCCTGTAAATTGATAGTGCATTAATAGCCAAGGAGATGGAAGGGAACAGGAGTATCTGCCCACACGGTGCTCGGAGGGAGGAGAGCCACACTGCAGAAAGCACACTTCCATTTCTTTTGACAGTGTCCCCTTTACTTTTGCTGTGGTTCTCTGCTTTCTGTGTGCTTGGGCCCCTGCCATTAAGCCATCCCTGTGCTGAAGATCTACATGGGTGCTGACAAGGGCTGCCTGTGGGACTGTTAGCACAATGTGGAGTGCTAAGGAAACAGCAGAACTGCTCTTACCATCCTGCTCAAGTGAATTTACCTCTCATCCCTGGTCTGTGAGATGGTTTTGCTCGTACCTCTTAGCTCTCACCTTTACTTCTGAGCTACGTATTTTCTTCCTAGAAGGCAGAAAAAAGTGTTGCCAAGGGGTGTGGGATGGACCTGGGTGTTATCCACAGTGTAAGCAGTGACTGGGATCGCTCCTAAGCTAGGCAGCACTGCATTGGCTCCCTAAGCAAGTCAGGTGGCAAACGTGTGTTATAAAAACAGTCTGCATTTGTACTTCTTCCATGGCATTTCTCCAGATTCCCATTAGCAGCCACATGAGGGGCAGAGGGACAACTGTGCACTGGGTGGGTCGGGGGGTGCCCAAGTAAGCAATTAAGAAATGCTTTCTCATCTTACCCAGCCAGGTAGGTTCGGTGACAGGCTCAGTCTCCACCTTTGCCCAGAACCTTTGTTCAGAAGCAGGCCATGTCCTCCTCCAGGAAGGAGTCAGCTGTGTGCTCCCCATAAGAAATGGTGCAGGTCTCATGTATCCAGTGGTCTTTAGCTCTAACTGGCACTGAAAGAGCAGGGAACATAAGGGTGAGTGAGTGTTTTTTTTGCATCTTGGAATAGCAGGAACACTAATCCATGCAGCTGGGGAAAACCCTCACAGCTTTCACAGCCCAACCAGGGCAAGGTACCACTGTTAGAAGTAACCTGCTGATTTCACCCAGCTTGCCTAATAATGAAATGACCCAATGCTAAACACAGTATGACTCAGAAAAGAAGACTCACAAACAGGTTATTGAATGCACTTAAAAGACTGTGAAAGCAAGGTACAACTGGCAACGTCTCAGGAACTAGGGAGTAACTTGTATTTATGACTGTTTCATTTCATGCTGCTGACTACTGTGCTGCTCCCTGACTTCTCCCAGGGATGCTGCTCAAATGGCTGCTATACAATGAATCTGAGCTGCTAGAGCCTGAGAAGGGCATTCTGCTGCTCTCACCTTGGGACCAGGGGGCCCCAGTTCCCTGCTGCTGATTTGCCACACTGGCTGAGATGCCCCTTCGCCATTCCCACAGTTGCTAAGCGCAGGAGCAAGCTTTGCAGCCCATCTTTCCTCCTCTTTTAGTATTTAGGGTCTGAAAGGGTTCAAAATAAATGCCAGTAGCTGGAGAAGGCTGCTTACCAATCTGACATTCCCTTTGCTTAAGTGAGCATCCTCCTCCCTCCGCAGCATCTCTGCAGACTGCAGTCACGTTGGGTTCTGGATGTTCCCACTGGTACAGCTTCCTTGGGCTTGGCCTTAGAGACAAATTAATGTGAGGTTACACACAGGCTGCTGTAATAGTATTCATCACTACTATTCATTTTGCCTGCACGTTAAACTGGGTTTAATGTATTTGATGTAAATAATCAGTCCGGCAAACGGAGCTGGGTTTGGTTTTGCTTAATTTTGGCAGCTACAAAAGAGACTGTCAAAGAAACTTGGCTCCAGCCAAACGTGCCCATTCATGCCAACAGAGAGTAGCCTAATTTGTGCCAAGTTAAGATGCTACCTATCAGCAGGAGGGAGATGACAGAGCCCTGATTTGCCTGTTCGGCACCTGCTCCTGTAGGAGAATACATCACTAGTCCTTGGTTACCTACAAGGCAATGTTTGGGTTATGGCAGCTGGGATGAGCTCAAGTTGAATTATTTGAGCACTTTTCCCATCAGACAGGCCCTGTTTGTTTCAGAAGCTCATTGGGTGTAGATGGGGACAGACTTCAGCCTGCTCACCCCCTCAGCACCAAACTACGTAGCCTACACATATATGCTTTTCCCCACCTTTATAGGAGCCAGTAGAGAGTTCGTTTTCCAATTAGCAGCTGGGAACACTTAAGATGAGCCCTCCTAGATACGCTCTGCAGTGATTTCTGTGCAGACAGAGGTGACAGGTAGGCCTGCAATACACCAAGGCTGTGTAAACACCTGCAAGCCTCATAGTTTGGCTGCACATAAGAAGTGCGTTTCTGTGCTTGCTCCCAGGTGAGGTATGTACCACACTAACCATTTTCCAGCATACCATCAGGTAGCTCTCTATCTGAGTTTCCTTTTCCCAACCAGGATAACAGGCTGATGACTTTCTAATTTAGAAGCTAGGGATTTCTGGCTCCACAGGATGCAGACAGTGGCACAGAGCAGAAGCTGCAGCACTCAGTGCTTGCAGACTGGGGGCAGGAGAGGCAATTCCATCCCATTTCTCAGGGCAGCTGGCAGAGCCGTGTTGGCAGAACTGCTCTGAGGGATGTGCTCAACTCAGTTCGTTCCAGCAGGGTCTGCTGCCATGGAGAAGTTCTGTGGTGGGTTCATGTAGATTCTGGCTCGGTCTTTGCAGACAGTCTCAGCAGGGGCTTGTTTAAAAACAATACTCAAAACAGAGACTCTTAAACCAAAGCACCTGAGGTAAGTAGCTTGCAAAACATCTGTGTCAGTGTTAATTGCTGAGGTGTGACTGTGCTGACTTTTTGGCCCGTTCCCTCTGCCTGGCATGCTCTGATCTCTGTGCTTTGCACCCTGCCCTGCACGAGTCTCTTTGTGCCATAATACCTTTCTTTTTGAGATGTGCACACTGGCCAAACAATATCCTCGTTTCTTTACTGACTGCCAACTGAGATTATTCCCTCACCTAGCCAGACACAGCATGGGCTTCAACCCCCTGCATGGATCCTGCTGTGCCATGCTCCCCTCTCCCCCACGTTCTGCAGTGCTTGCTATGGCTTTTCCCCCTCCCCACACCCCTCTCTGCTGCCAGACAATCATTCCCCTTAGTCATGGATGGACTGACCTGGTGCTGTCCCTGCTTGCCTTCCCTTGATGCAGTCTGTACGCCCTTTTTAAGTGAATGTGTTTTGTTTGTTTTCTTAATTTCTTTCTTTTTCAGTAGGGAAAAAAGACTTCCTTCTGCGGAAGGAATTATATTTGCACATGGCTCAGGGAGGAACCTCCTCTGGCCGTTTCTGTTACCTCACTCATGTAGGCCAGTTCCATTGCTAACGTTAAATGGCCACCCTTCCCCAACCCAAACTGCAAGAATCGTTAGGGAATAAAACAAACGTGCAGCTCAGGTTGTACAGCTGCTTGGTCGTGTCTCAGTCTCAGCCCAAACTGCCCCAGCAGCATTAGGAGGTGGAAGAGAAAGGCTGTTGCAAAACAGCAAAGAGGTGGAACCTGCGCCACATTTTGCAAGCCCACCTCCCTTGGAATAGCACTTAGCAGAGCAGATACAGCAGCACTAACCTGACTCTTGGCCCGACGAGCTCAGAGCAGAGGGAGGAGCAGCAGAACCGTCGCACCGTACATCTCTGACCACCGGGACTGGCACTGTGTGGCTGTGGCACCTCTCTGGGCTGTCGTCACTCTCACAGCAGTTCATCTCATCACGCTCTCCAGGGCTGGGTAAAGCTGCTAAGCACCCCTGGGGTGTGTTCTGCCCACCTGAGCCCCAGGCAACCCCAACTGCTGCCGTAATTGCAGATTAATGAGGATCTCCTCGTGTCAGCAAAGCGAGGGAACGGTCCATACAGACACCCCACGGGTGTGGGCTTCCCTTGTGGATTTGAGCACCGAGGGGCCTGGGAGGCAAAGGGCTGTTTGGCCACAGCCTGCAGCACTGATGTGAACTTCAGGGTGGGCTGGGGGAGGTACCCGTGGGTTTGTTGTAGGAGTTGTTAAACTGTCATCGGGTTTGCGCTGTGCGCAAAAAACGTGAGAAAAACGATGATGAAAACTTACCTGCTAGAACCTAGGAATTGTAAAGGCTCTGCAGCACAGACTCCATGTAAGTAGCTCGTACAATGGGAGTACGGTATCAATTAAAAGAGAAATCTATCCAACAGCAGTGCGACTCGGGAGTGTTTTGTTCTTTTTATTGTCCTGCCTGCTATCCAAATACACAGAGAGGGTCTCTTCAGGTACCAGCCAGGACCTTCTCCTCCCAGGATATAACCTGCCTTTAATGCTGCCCTTGTAATAAACCAACTCTTTCCTTGTAATAAACCAAACTCAACTGGCAAAGTGAAAGACGTGTCCAAAAAGCATCTAACGATGATGTTGTATAAAACACCACAAGGTGTGGGACTACGGGACAGCTCTTCTTTACCACCCGAGGTAGCTCACAAGGAACTCTTTACTCCCTTTTTGGCTCAACGTTGCACCATCAGAAGATAATCAGCACTTCACAAGGGCTGGGAGGAACAGGGCCAAAGTGGGAGAGGGGTTCAGTGACCTTACCTAAAAACCACCCTGGGTTTTAGTGCCGTGATCAGCGACGGAAACTGCAGGGACAGCTCCTCTGTTGCTGCGGATCTAGAGTTAGGATTATGCCCCCAAGTGCCCCGAGGCCAAGCGAGATGGCCTAGGGAAAATGAAGACACTCAGCAGAATGAGAGGAGGAGGTATTTGGGGATATTAAGAGTTTAAGGTGCCCAGACTACAAGCGTGCTTCAGCTGCAAGATGT
The DNA here is from genome assembly GCF_039878825.1 of Excalfactoria chinensis. Lineage (NCBI taxonomy): Eukaryota > Metazoa > Chordata > Aves > Galliformes > Phasianidae > Excalfactoria > Excalfactoria chinensis. The sequence goes on from NC_092845.1 coordinate 3,390,967, forward strand.
GCTCAGGTTGCCAGACTCAGCTCTGTGAGGACTGCATTGTACCAGCTGGCTAAAGTTGAAACTTGCTCTTAATAAAGGAATTTTCAACACAGGCCAGTTAGAAATCCAGCCTGGACCTGACTTAAAAATGGAGACATTCCTATGATTTTTAGCAACACAAACTGCAGCAGAACATAAGCAGGGGGAAATTCAGTACATAAGCATGCCTTGAGATTCACAAGCACTTTGTAGTATTTAGAAGCAGTCGGTGTAGCAAAATTTGTCAGCTCTTGCAAGCAATAAAGGCTCCATTGCAGCAGGGATGTAACAACATCTCCCATACAAAAACCCCCTCCATCTTTCCCCACGTCAACTTAAAGTACAACCCTACCCTGGCCAATGTTTCTGCCTGTTTTTTCCTCACAATCTGGTTCTCAACTCATCTACGTTCGAAGCCAGAAAACTAATTGCACTCTGTTTAAGCCACTATGATTCAGAAGGTACATTTGCATAGGTACCATTGAACTTACAGTGTATTTCCTGTGAAGAAACGTGTCATTTACAATAAATACTGACTATTCAAATAGGTGACTAAGCACAAAACAGAGTTACAACAGACTAGGAGAAAATAAAAAGGAATTTTCTCTCTATTCCTCTAGATGGTGCTGCAATACAGAATAAGACAACCAATACAACTGCAAGGATTATTTTACAAAGCTGTGTCCCACCCAGAGGGCTACGCATCCTATTTACTTTGCTTGCCTGTTTGCATCCAGCTGTCTTCCTATCAGAGCATCCCCCAGAAACAGGTTAAAGGCATACCTTGTCCTACTGGCTCTCCTGTGGCTGCTGAACGCGGCTCCACAGGTTATTCCTATCACTCTGTGTGCTTGAGGAGTAAACCTGCTGCACAAGGCAAATGGAAGGAACTAAGAATTTCAACTCTTGCTACGTGAAAGGGAGGGGACAGGGGATGCTTATACTTACGTTATACAGCCTCCCAGTTTAGGAGTACTTCAGGATTTCTATTCTCAGCTCCCTCCTTCAGAAGCAGGTCTGACCATAGCACAGGGACTCATCCTCCTACTACACGTTTTTATCTGTTTTAATGCATCTCCTGCTACTCTGCATCTGCCCTGGCAGCCCAAAGGCCAAAGGAACCTATTGAGCGACAACTACACTAATTAAACTCTCCCTGTTTAACACCTACAGTGACTTCCTGGGCTGTGGTGGAACATCATCACCTTAAGATGAAGATATTCCCAGTCCTGTGGGTCAGAGTAACAATACACATACCCTTTATGTCTGCAATGGAGAACTAGCATATTTTGCAAATAAAGGCGGTGGTGACAGCAGCTAAGAAATGACATTAACAGTTACAAAGCCATTAACGTGATGATGGAACTGAAACTTGGGAAGGAGCCGTGCTGCCCGCACCCCCTGTGCCCTTTGCTCAGCATGCTTCAAAAGGAGAGTCCTTTAACAAATGGGCTGGCAGCTCAGAATGAAGTCATGAGGCCAAAGTCAAGGCTGTACAGAGTCCAAGGCAAATGGAAGAGAATTTACACTTCCCCATATTTCCTCCTGACGGCGTAGAGCTCCCCCTCAAACCTGGCTGGCACGACGTGGTCCTTCTGTCTTCAGAGCCCCTGCAAGTGAGAGAATTCCCCATGGAGTGCAAGTCATTGGAATGTGCTCGTGGAAGGGTCGTGCCACCATCAACACAATGCCCAGAGGGACACCAACAAGACTTCCAGGGATCAAGATTCCAGTTTTCTGCACGTAAAACCCTCCCACAGCAGATATTTCCACTGCAGATTCCTGTCCTTCCTCCTGCATACAGCTCCCTATCTGCAGGGGACAGTCACTATTTCCAACCCCTGAGGATTAGGTATAGGAGGAGTAATTAAATCATGGCCTGAATGCTACCGTTCAGTGATACTTCAATTGCTTCTGAGGTCACTATGGAAGCTCCAGACAAGGAACAAAAACTCGAGGGATCTCTGCTCTGCCATCTCCCCAGCACCACATAATCCTGACCCACAGCAGTAAGGCTGAAGGGTGGACAGGCACAAGCAGCAATTCACTGCTCCCTCATCACTTACCTTAGTGCTGTGCACTCTGCAGATGCCTCTCTGCTATTCCTCTACAGGCACGGCACAGTTTTCCTTGTTTTCTGATGGAATTGCAAGGTAGTCTGTCCTGTAGTCAGAAAAGAAAGATGAAAGCATAACCTGAAGTGAGTAGTTCAAGTCCATTCACTTCTTCAGAGATGCTGAATTCGCTGAGGTACCTCTAAGGTAACAAATACCACTCACAGAAGATCCTTGGCATAACCAGAAGCAGATGCTGAGCCTTACCCTACTGTAATACCCCATGCATACAGCTTTCCTACCACGTTCAAAGAGCACTGTTAGTTAAGCTGAGAAAGTACAAAGATAGGAATAGGCCAGCATAAAAACTGGGACACCTCTGCTCTGTCAACTTGCCAGAATTACCCTCCTCTTCTGCTTTATCGCAGTATAGACTATAGACTCGTGAGTCAGATCTCTAGAAGTGGGCCTTAAAGGAAAGCATCTCCACGTGGTTCAAATCGGGCCACCTTGGAATCCTGCCCACCTTGGCCACCCTCCCTACAGTGCACATCATTCCTCCCTTCCCAGTGCACCAACTCTTTGGGTACTCCCTTCCGGTGCAATGAGTTCAGACACAGCACACCTCAGCTAGAAATGTGCAATAGCAAAGTTCAGCCTTCTTGCATTCTGACCTGGATTGAGACACCTGACGGACCCCTCTGGAGAGATGTCACACTTACGCATTTTCCTGGGCAGCCTCCTCTGCCTTAGAGACTTTCCTGTAGCAATAGACCATTTCTATCAGTAGCCACAAGGTGAGGAAGACCAGCAGAATGTACATCATGATTTCAGAGATGACCGAGGTGAAGTCTTCTCCAGCTGTTAAGAAAATGAAACCGTCTCTGATCATTTACATGCAGCTGTTGGAGCTCGGCAGCTCCATTCAGACCTTCCCACCCTCATCTCCTCCTTCTTAACCCACTTCATCACACAGTCCCAACTGCCACCACACTGTGATGGATCAAAAGACAGCAAATAGGTGAGGCTGCCAATAAAACAGGGCAGCAGCAATTTCAGGGCATGTTTCCACTGGTGTCAAAGATGCACAGGCTTGTTGGTGTCTTGTGTTCTCTGCAACCTACACATTCATACAGATTGCTCACCGTGAGCCTATCTCAGATGTACATACCCTTTCCATGTCTTATTTGCTGCAGTTTGCTTGAGTGTGCTGTGCCAACAGTGATTTGGAGAGAGATCAAAACAGACACTCACAGGGAAGAAAGGAAGGGAAGGCATAAAATAAGAAGGTGGGGGATAAAACTCGTCCCTCTCAGGATTCCTATGGCCAAGATCTCAGCACAGAACTGGGCAAAATCAAGAGCAATGGTAAGACAGAAGAGCAGCGCAAAGGGAAGGAGGATGCAAGAGACTGAAATCAAAATGGAGAATGAGTTCAGAGAGGGAGGGGGTGGAAGTGAGGAAGGAGCAGCTGTGGGTAGCCAGGCAAAATCTGTGCTGTAGCATCCCTGAGCCACCAGGGGAGAGAGGTGAGGGCTCTGACAAGAGAAAGTGGAAACCTCTGCTTGACACGACTGTCTGACAGCTCAGTCATCCTCCTCCTGCAATGCAACCCAAATCCCATCCCTGTATAAAACACATGTGGCCAGTTAGGACACGACACGATTTCTGCCAGCCCTCCATACCCTCTTCCACCACGGTGAGGTGGATCAATCTGGAGCTTGTGAAGAGAGGCCGGTGAATCTCAAACTCAAACTCCCGAGTGATGTTACAGGTGTAGATACCCGAGTCATTCAAGGTGACATTTAACACAGTGATGGACACATCCTGCATGTCTTTACTCCCATTCCATTGTATCCGACCACTGAAGCGGCTTGGAAATTCATGATTCATTTTCCTGTGCTCGTAGATCTGCGAGGGGACAGGAAGGGATATTCTGATTAATAGCTGACTTCAGTCTCAAGACAACAACACAGCATACCCAAGGAACTCCGCTCTCCACTGGCTGCATGTGTGCATGTTCTGGGATATGGCCTTCCTGGGATCAACACATGTCCTTATTTTGTTATTCCTTACCTCAAAATCTCAGCCTCCTTTACCAAAGAATTACTTCCATCACGGAAGTAACAAAGCAGAGGCAGAGAGCAGCAGAGACACATATGGACAATGGGCAAGAGATTATTTGCTGTCTTGCCTGGCCCTACTTAATCATGATGAAACGAAGGCACAGATCTAATTCTTCACGCTTGGATAAAAGAGCTACTGAAACCTTATTCTCAGATATACCATTCTTGTAAGGTTCCCATTTTAATTCACCCTGAAAACTAATTTTACCTTTTCCTGACAGGGATCCAAAGCAACTCGCTCAGATCCTCCCACAGTCAGCACACCACTGGTTTCTTTGTGGCAAAAAAGAATTCAGCTCTGTCCTACAGATTTAGCAGAGCCTGATTTAACCTCCAAAGAACAGCTTCTGAATTCAGAAGCATCCCAAGAAATAAGAGTCGATCAACGTGGCTGGATGTCATTCCATGCTTCTGTTTTCCCTCCTCAATCCCTTTGTATATTGGATGATACACATTCAAGGAAAGAAACTGGAAATTGACATTTGTGTACATACAACCCAAAACGTCTGAACTCACCAACAGATTCTAGCTTTTCCTGCCATGGGTACCTGCTGCACGCTAATCAGCTCAGCTAATCAGCTCAGCAAGGAAAAGATGCTTTAGTTACTGCTCAGCTATAGAACCTTTGGGTAAAAATACCATACAAACTGAAGATCTGGAGTTTGGAGCTGATTTTAGTTACCAGCTCATTTCTCCTCTATGATGTTAAAGCAGCCTGCTGGGCATCCCTAAAGACTTTGAATGAAAACATGGCATAAACCTTGTCGTTATGTCTGGGTCTCTTCATCAAGGATCCCATGGCAAAGCAAACTCACACTCTTCATATTAAATCTTTTGGCTTCTCCTGTGAGTTCTCTGGACTGCATGGCCTACCAAAGCAAGGGCTCAGCTACCCAAACATACATACGGGTTCATCTTTGCCACCCTCCGGCCTGTAGAACCATTCCACCACTGTGCTGGCTGTGACCTCTTCCCTTTTCATGCAGGAGATGCAGAGCAGCTTCATGTCCGTCCCCTGGACCGCCTCTGTCTCTGATGGAACTTCAACACATACTGCAGAACAAAAGCCAGCTAGGAAAAAAGCAGTGGAGGAAAAGTGAGCAAGGATATGAGAGAGAAACACAGAGGCTGCAGTTATCCACACACATCGTCCCCCAATGGAAAACCCTTTGATTCGTTACCCTCTGCTTCTCTTCCTTCTCTGAGATATAAATAATGCATCATAATTAACAGAAGGTGATCAATTCATGCAGATTCACCTCTCCAGCATCTGCTTTGTTACAACGTTTAATTCTTCCCGTAGTAGTTGATGCTGTTTTGAAGGCATGGCTCATTCTTTCTCCCACATGCTGAGCGTGCTCCCATTCCAGCAGCAATTAAAGTCTAGGATGAGAGAAAGCCCAGAATTCAAGCATGGAGGAACGGCTTCCTCTTTGTGTGAGTTGAAAGGTGGGTGTTTTTCATCTGGCAGAGTGCTCAAAACAAAGGGTTAAGATTCTCCATGCTTCCTGTTTCTAGGTTTCGTAAGCAGTCCTGGAAATCAAGGGCTTGGACTTGAGTGCATTTGGCAGCTGGGGGAGTTATTGATTTTACGTGCACTCCGCTTTAAAACGCTTCCAATCAGATCTGTGCAAACATGGGCAGCTATAAAGCACAGCTCTCCCAAACGAGACCAAAAAAATCACAGTCTGTGAAGGCAAATACTTGATATGAAACCCAGCGCGACATCTCAAGACCAAATCCCTGCTGACATTTGTCCCCTGGGCTAAACAATGCTGGGTTCCGTCTGTCCCACCCTGTCTCCAAAGCCTCGAGTGCAGCTCAGTGGAGATGCTGACTTCGCTGCTGCTCCCTCCTCTCCAGCCTCTGAGATTCCATTAACCCTCAACTCTCGTGCACTGTGGTTTTCCTGGGACCTATCCTGGAAACAGCCCCTTTCTTCCACATCACCTCTATGGATAGCAACAGTTTTCTGTGAGGAATAAAGGAACAACTACTGGGTCGTGCTCTACTCCAGCTACACTAAATGCACACACACGCATGCAAACAGAGCTGTACGTATCCATGCGTATTAAACTGAGCTGTATTAGCAACACTAACAGCACATCTTTGGACTGCACATCAACGGCAATTAAAACCCAAACGTTTCCTTCAGGTTACAAAGCCTGCACAGAAAAGCAGCACGCTGAGTGTGCACTGCATGTGGGTTCGCTGTAATTTAACTGCATGTTAAATTACATGGCACATTTTACAACAAAAGCCAACAGGAAACAGCGAGGAACTCGCAGGCGTGTGCAAGAACACGCTTTCTGCCAGAAGTCCACTTAGCAATATCACATTTCTTTGCTCATATTAACTCCATTAGCTTGGTATTAACTCCATATCCATGTCATTCCCTTCTCTCCCTGTAAGCAAAACAAAAAGCCGCTCCGAAGGCTGGGCTTTGTGACAGCGTTAAAGGAACCCTGCGAGGAAAGAGCATCCTACAAGCACGGGGTTTGGGAAGAACGCTCCCGAAGGCAGCACGCAATGGAATCACCTACCCCAAACCACCAAAGCGGCCGAAGACGCGCAGATCAGCCGTGGCAGCGCAGCCATTGTTCCAAGCGAGGAGCGCATCCTCCGAGCACGGCTCCTTCTGCAAAAGCTCCGACGCAACAGGATGCTCCGCAGGCGGCACGGAGCCGCGGTCCGGCGGCAGCACCACGGACAGGGGCCGGGGAAGAGCCGGGCTGCTCCGGGCGCAGCAGGTGGCTGCCGGAGAGCCCCGAAGCGCTCCGCCGGAGCTCAGCCTCCCTCGGCCGGCAACGGCTGCGCCGAGCTCAGCCTCGCCCGGGCGGGGGGCCCGGCTCACGGCAGGCATGCGCGGGCCCTCCCTCACCGCCGGCCCCGGCCCCAGCGCGGGGCTCCTCCCGGTCGTGGAGTGGCAAGCTCGGGGTTCATCTGTTCCCCACCGGGCTCTGCTGGAGTCAAAGCACGGCCCCCCCCTCCCCTTTTTCCCTCTTGGGTGGATATTAGCATCATTTCTTTGTCTCGGAAATAAAGCCAGATAAAGAGCTGGGGGAGAGTTATCCGTGCGAGGTCAGCGGGAGGGCTTTGCCTGTAATGAGTTTAATACTAGCATTTGTACGGCTCTGAAGGTCACCGTTGGAAATACTGGGAAATCCTCTCCTCATGTTCCAGTCTGATTCCCAGGAGCTCAGTGCCAGCAGCAGGCTGGGCTTTCTCGGCTTGGACTGGAGCCACAGCACCCAGAAGGGCTCCAACTCTGAAGGTCACAGCGGGCAGAAAGGGAGAAATGAAGCACTCGTTAAATGGGCTCCCTCTTCACAACGCATCTGTGCTGATGGCAGCTCAATCCACAGCACAACCTATTGAATGAAACCCGGCCAATTCCATCAGACAATGGCATGGAAGCAACTTCCTACACCAACACCCAGGAGTGCGTGTTGGACACATGAGAACCACCCAACAAGAAACAGCAGCCATATGAAAGCATTGGCTTCAGCCCTTTGGCTGGACATGGACACCCAACAGGGCCCAGCACTGCTGAGTCTGGACCTGCCCATCACTGTGGCTTGGCCCTGAGGGCACACACATGGAATCTGGTCCCTACGCTGCATAAGCAAAGCAGGCATACAGCAAAGACACTGAATACTCTAATTAAACATCACCCAATTGCTTCTATCAGGGGCTGCGACCACAGAAACCTTCAGACCTGAAGTATTGCAGCAGTGGCTGACCAAAGCCATGGCAGCTTCCATCTCCTCTTCCCATGGGGTTCTCCAGCTTTATCCACCATCCTAATATCAAACATCCCAAAGAAAACACCCACGTATCTGCTGGGGCCAGGAGCAGATGTCAGCAACACCCTTCCATTTTCTCCCTTAAAAGCCATTCGTCGTGAATATCCGAGTCAGAATATTTAACTTTTCCCTAAAGGAAGCAAAAATAGCACCCTGCAATACCCAGAGATGATAACACATTAAGTCACATGCACATCTCCCATTGCCCCTCACTGTTTGCACAACTCAACAAAAGGAAAGGCAGGATTAGCTATAGGATTTGCTCCTAGCTCTTCCGGAACAATCCAGCCTGTGTGTGGCAGATGAATGCTGGTGGAGGGTATTTTTATAGACACAGGAACCACTGAACAATGTCCACAGCGATCTCATCTGACAAGCACCTGTTTCATGAAGCGCAGTGGAAATCACATCTGCTCCCAGGCAGCCAGGTGCACTGCCAGGAACTGCAGGACACGGATCAGCAGAGCTGTACTGTGCTGCTCTAATCACATCCACCCCATAGAACACAGCCAGGAGTGGGATAGGGGGTCCAAGTCTATGGGATCACGAGGATGCAGCAGCTCCTTGATTTGCTCAGCAGCCACTAATTGACCCTTCACCCTCAGCACAGTCTAGCTCAGGTTCCTCTGGGCTTCTGCATCCTCTTCCCTTCTAACCCCATGCACTCCAGAAGTCACCTGACAACCAATTGAAATTACAGTAACAAAGAAACATCCTTAAATAATAATGAGTTTTCCCTCGGAATCATTTCTGTGCAGACCTGAAGCACCGCACGCTACTCAGCCTGGAGTTCTAATTACTATTTAAAGATGGGAAACGTGGCCCAGAGGGTGAAGAAAATCACTGGTGAAACCGGGCTTGGGTTTTGGTGGATTGTAACACAATAAACCACAGAGCAGAGAAGCAAACAGACATCACATCCTCTCCCCACCTACAGCATGCTTCGACGTGCACTACAGACAAAGCATAAGATGATTTGCAGTGCACACTCTTGGTCCGGAACGTGTTCCCTGGACTATTTGGTTATGCTGTGTGTTTTTTACAATGAAAGGGTGAGATCCTTTAATTCTTGCTCTGAGCTGGGCTTGGCTGGGACCCATTCCAACACCTCCACGTGCCTGTTTTAAACAGATGCTAAATGCTGCCCAGACCTCTTCAGGACATCATACTGAAAGCTTCAGTTTTCTCTGCTGTGTGAGAGATGGAGAGTGAATATTCATCAAAACCCACCCAGCCTCATGATGCACAGCTGCTGCTCCTTTGCTTATGATGCCCACAGGGAGCGGACTGGAGCAGAGTCACAGCCCATAGGGTGCAGGATGCTCAGTGCCACAAAGCCCTCAGCCGTTTTAGCACTTAAAGGGATGTGGTGAAGGGGGATGAATGTTGAGAGAGAGATCTTGAGCGCTGCAAGAAGCAGCCCAACTTATCATGCGGGGGTTGCTATGGCAACCCACCCAGTTAATGCTTCACCAGCAAAAAGAAAAGAAAAAAGGGGGAAAAAAAAAGGCTGGTAGTTTCACACAGGCACAACAGGACCAGGAGATAAAAGGTAAATTCAGCACCCCCCACCCCTGCTAATCCCTCAATCTCCTGGTCTCTGAGCCAGGCTATGGGAGGAGGAGAGCAGAACATGCATCTCTGGCCTCCACGTGACAGCCATCTCAGCAGCTCCTGTCACTGCCATAATCATGTCAGCTCCAACTGTCCCCTTCGTTGTGCAGCTAAATATCAGCGAGGTTTGTTCCTTGCCCCTTTCCTGTCCGTCAGGAGCCAACACAGGCCCATTGCTGGCACCAACTGCTCGTTGCCAACTCAGCCTCAAGGCAGCCAAAGCCCAGCAACAACAGATTGTGCGTGTTCTCACTCAACTACTGCTCCCAGAGCTTCATTTAGCTCCACTCATGTCTGAAGAGACCTCCAAGGCCTCTGGATGGGTGATATTCTGACCTCAATGCCAGCTGCTCTCCCTTTCTGTTTGCAATAACGACACATGAAGCATCCCTATACCATCCTTACCTCACACAGCCTGCTCAACACGCCTCCATTCATCCTCAGCTCTTAGAACTGTTTTCTTTTCAGGTCTAAAAACAAAGAGAACTGGACACAGAGACTCCTCCCTATGAACAAGAGGGCTCATGCCAGCCGTCTGTGAGCCCTCAGTGCTTTTCTCAGTGGTGCTCTCTCTCAGATAAATACTTCATCTGACACAGAAGAGCATTGCTATGCAGGGCCTGTGCACACACACACAGCCCACGTACTTGGATCCCTTTAAGCAGCAGGTGTACCGAGAAGGCTGGGTTGAAAACTGCCCTCTGTATGTCTGAGAAATTGGCACTGAGATTCATTCCTCCACACTGCCAACACTCTGTGGTCAGTTAAGCCCTGGTCCCACTCCAGGTACTTGAGATGTTGTTCTCTGAGACTCAGCACCAAGAAGATCGAGCAGTGTATACACCCATAGGAGAGCCTCTGCATGCTGTAACTGAAGTGCTGTTTAACCAAGCTGCAGCTTAACGAGGTGGCACTTCCACAGATATGCTTTTAGGCCTCTCCTCAGCCCATTCAATTCAGCAGTGGATGGAAATCCATTAGGGTCAGATTGCCACGCACAGTCATTTGCATCTGCTCATTTAATTTCTCCTTCTCTTTTAAACTCTTACAGCTACTGAAATACACCGATGCCTCAATTATTTTAGCACCTCGCAATGGCTGTTCCTGTGTAAAATTAAACCCTGTGCATCAAGTGTTGAACTGAACTGAAAACCACTGTGGTTTTCTTCCTTAAGGGGTAAGGAAGGCTGAACCTCCCCCATAGCCAGCATTAAACAAGGAAAACTCATCGTTAACTCCTTTTTCAAGGCCCCCAGAATGCTGCTTCTCAAATGTGATTTGCTCTCACTGTTGACCAGGGGATGCAAAGGCAGCTGTGTGGCTGCATATACTCACTATCTTGCACCTCCCATTGCAAAGAAGAAACCTTCTCAGGTTTTGGCCTTGTTCTGGACCTTCCATCCGTGTGTTTCCAGCTCTCTCATCCAGGAGCACAACTGTCATCATCTTTCAGCTAAAAGAACAAGCACATTGTAATACATCAGTAAAAAAAGGCAATATGACGAATCTGAAAGGTCTTTTGACAGCGAGAAACACCTTCCAGGTCAAATTCAAAGCTGCTGGGTAAAGTAATGCAAGCTACACAGAACTCTGAATATTTTGCTCTCTATCCACATTCATTCTGTGTAAGGAAGGAGAGGTTACTCGGAGCCCAGCGGGGTTTGCAGTGCCGCTGATGGCCGCCAGAGGGCGCTGTTCTCCCTGCGTTACGGAGCGCCCCGGCAAAGCTCGGCTCCTCCCCGCACAGGGAGGCAACGCACTAAGCTGGGCAACCCAGCTCGTGTGCAAGGCTGAACGTGGCACTTTCACCCCAAAGACCTGAAATTCCTGATATAGCAAAGTCATGAAACCCCTGCAAACAGACCAGCTGGGCTGGGTGCCTGCCAAGGCTAAAAGCATTTGGCCATAAAGGACCTAAGTGATGCTTAATGAAGACATCAGATTTCTGGGACACAATAAAAGCAAGAGGGATGCAGAAAGTCCTCCCCAGACCTAAGCTTGGAACACAGCACCAATTCCATCCACATGCTCACCTCCTCCTGCTTCACCTCTTTACTGCCCTCTTCACACTGCCAACCCTTACAGGTACCCCAATTTGCTCTGCCATTCTGCCCTGCAGCCCCTCTTTCCTCTGTGGTGCCTCCACAGATCAAGTGCTTTGCACTGAACAGAGAGGCCACTACACAGAAATAGACCGTCATGCATGCAATAAGCAATTAAAGTGAGTCACTGCTTTTATCAAGAAGATACAGGCCATATAAAAACACTGGCGTTGGCTATAATTAATAAACAAGATACTCTAAGAAAAATGAATCAGTAACTGCTGCTATCACATACAGATATCCGTGTATTCCAGGCAAGAAATCAGCCAGTTAAGGTGAATAAAGTAATTCAAAACATTAATGATACTTGGGGAGTCAGGCAGGGAGGCAGAGGAAACAATGCAATCAGCATCACAGTATCACAGCACCGTGCGAGTTGGAAGGGACCTTAAAGATCATCGAGTCCAACTCGCGGGATTCAAGCCCTCTGTGTAGCAGAGCAGCATTTCTGCCACTTACGCCACAGGGGGGATTCGAACCCCGGGCCTCTGGTGTTGCAAGCAGCAACTTATACCACTGCCCTTGAACAGAGCAGAACAAAAGCACCCCTATATCACGGTCCATGCACAGGACAGCCAGCTTCTGAGTCAGGTAATTAATTGCCTGGAGGTCACTGCGGTTGGGTATTTCAAGGTCAGCTTAAACTGGGTCATCAGCTCAAGTCTGTGTTTTGACCGAGGCCAAAAATCAGGGTCAACTGCCAGCACCACATTGAAGATGAAACCAGGAAGTCCTAAAGGTGGCCCTAAAGGCACCATTGGTCCTAAAGGTGCCACTATTACTTGCCCACCCTCAATGCTCAATGAAACCAAACCCATCTTTTTGGATGGTACTTACTTTGGAAACAGAGACAGCTTCATTCCAGCACTGGACATGGGGCCATCCAACTCCAGACCATGAGATGCTGTTGATGGACACACACAGCAGAAATCCAGCATTCCAGCAGGCCATTGCAATTGGAAAGAACTCCCTATTAAAAGAAAATAGTGTTTGTTATTACTCGTAATTGAGAGAGAAGCTCGCTGTTGTAACAGAATTAAGTTTATCTGCACTTCCAATATATTTTCCTTGTTATTACCATGTGCACACTTGAATAATCACAACAGGAAACCACTTGCTGTGCCTTTTGTCTCTTTCTTTCCTATCTGTACAGATTCAACCCCACAGGATCCCTGTCCAGATAACAACGACCCAATGAAAATGATGGGCACAAGGAGCCATATGTGCCCATATGTGCCCTTGTATCTAAATAAAAGTTGGGGTATTGGAAGCCATTCACAGCGTCACTAAAGCCCTGTAGGAATGAGGTGAAAGGGAACCAGGGTGACCCAGTGAGGAGTGGTGTGCTCATTTCCATTCCAATGGCACTACACATCCCCTTCAGCTGCTAACAGTCCCCTAATTCTGATCATTCAAGCACCCAGGATGCTCACAGTCCATCTCCAGCAGCTACTTATTACTCCCAATATAAACAACCTCCAATCAAAAAAAAACACTGAAGAACAGGTCTCATTCTAAAGCCGAGATCTTTGATTTTCAAGACTTTCTATGGGCTTTTATGTATAGGATCAGCAGAACAAGGTCACTACGAAGCTCTGAATGAGTAACACAGACATCATGGGATGCCCATTGCTTTTCAGCAGCCACTGATGGAGAATTATATAGAGAGATTTGTTGTTTTTTTTTTTTTTCCTTCTATAAAACACTCCTGTTTTATGCCAGAAATTTCATTACATTAAAACCAGGCTGTGAGTTCCAAAGCACAACCCTGACAGATGTTCCCAGTTGGCTGCACTTAAACACCCCCCCCAGTCTGCCTGGATTATGTTCCCATCTCCCTGTACAGCTCTGGGTGCCAGAGAGAAAGGTGCTCATTGGGTTTGGGCTGCACGCTGCACAGGGCAACTCCCACTGCTTTTACCACAGTCCTTCCTCCTCCTACACCCATCCTGATATAAACCAGATGACATATTCCAACAAAGGAGCTGTTTGTTCTATAAATAGGGCTTTTTTTAACACCCCCCCCCCCCTTCACATACCACAGGTGTGAGAGCTCTTTCCCAGCATCTAAGAACAACAACACACAACCAAGATCAACACGGGTTGTTTCTCAGTGCAGCACCCACAAGCACGGGGCTATTTCTGAAGCAGAAATAAGGCCATTAACAACTACCTTAAGCCCAACAGCTAATTTGAGTTGACCCAAAATACCATGAAAGGTCCCTATTATCCACCCCAATTATTACAGGGTCCATACAAGTAGAATTTGAAAGACCGTGTAGATACATGGGGTCACCTCTGCGCACAAGCTGATGCTAAATGCATTCGGGTGTTCAATATCACTATCACCTCCTGATTTCAACCACTGCAGCCCATAAGGACCAACCCCCCAGGAGTCACAGGGGCTGACAGAGTCCAAGCACTCTGCTAAAGGCCACAGATTACAGCCAGGTTGAGGTGGGGGCCCCTGCCTTCCTGTTTCCTGTTGCTATGACCAGGTTACACGGCCTCCACCCCACCGCTGACCCCATACCTTCATTGCTGCCCCATGATCACACACAGACCTGTTTACCAATCCTGGCTTTTTGCCCTGACACAGCTTGCTCAGCAAAACCTTCTCGCTCATTTCCCTTTCCAAGCAAAGCTTTACAGTCCCTTCTTTTCCCCATCCTGTAGCAGACAGATTCTCTTGCATGTTGTTCCAGCCCCAAAGCCAAAACAGGGGCTTTAAAGACTGAAGTCTTCTGACTACATCTGGAACATACAACACAACCACCCCGCTGTGAGAAGGGTCTATCCCCAAGATATACACTTTATACACTATCTCATGAGGTGCCTCAACACTCCTGACGACCAAACTGCCAATTCCTTTTCAGCTCATGATGTAATAAGATGGGAGTTCTCATTGGGTACAGTGATGCTGAACAACATCGGAGGGCTGAGCAGCATCAGGAGTCCTTGAGGGAGAAAGAGGAGAGTAGAGCAGGTTGGTGCAGCAGAGAGCACAGCTACTGGATACTCGCATAGCAGACCCCAATACTCAGTCAAGGAATCTCAGGAAAGGAAATGTTTTCCCACCTGCATCTTGCTCTATTGAGGCCAACCCAGTCTTGGCTTCAGCTGGAATTTCCTACTTCAACCTGAGTAAAACTCCCCAGCCCTTCCCTGGAGCAGTCCAGAAAGCAGTTCATGTGTGATAGAGGTTCTCATTCTTTGGTGCAGTGCTCGGAAGTGGGAAGGAAGCAGCATTCCCACACTTGTTCCCATTGCCAGCTGGTTGCCTCTGAGCAGTTAATCACCCACCTCTCACGTGGCCTGTAACACTTTCTGCAAGGAGGCTGGCAAGCACAAGCTGGCTACCAATACAAAAATAGGGCATGCAGCACTAATGAGCATGAAGGATGAAGATAAGAGTCCTGCCCTTTGGACTTTCCAGACATACACAGGCTATGAGGCTGAGTTTATCAACACATAATGGCAGAACAGAAAGTAGGTCAGCAAGCAGGGGATCTCAGAACTGCAGGAAACTACCTGCCAGTGCCTGTCTCTGGGGTGGGCTGGATGTGTGTAGGCACCAGCAAAGCTGATTTTTAGGGAGAAAAAAAAACAAAACAGCTTGATCCCAGGAGCGCAGTGAACTCCCCCAGACCAAGTGAGCCAGCACTCAGGAGATGTTCACACTGAGGTGCTGGGGCCCTGGGCAGAGACATGCTGCCAGCTCTGGGTGCTCTCTCTGCACCAAAAAGTCAGCCCAATGCATGGCAAAGCAGTGATTACAACAAGAGACTCGGAACAGGCACACACAGCTTTAAGCTATTCTTCCTGAGTGCCCTACATAACAAACCCAAACAAATTAAGGAATGAGTAATGGAAAGGTAGGAGGTGGCAGGGCTTGTTTTGGTTCAGGAAAGGATTCCCATCCCTTGCTTGGAATCTAAATTGGATTCAATTTAGATTACAATGAGGCAAGGCCAAACCCCCTTGACGAATGAGCTGCTGAAGTAGATCACTTGTATTTTGCAGCCGTTCTTTAATACATTCATTTATTTGTCTCCTGCTTCTGCTTTTGTTTCTGATGTTATCAGCCTCCTGTCACGTCCTCCCCTGTCCCCCTAGCCCAGGGTAGCCCTTACAGTCTCCCTCAGTGAGGACAGAAGCAATTTGTTGTCTAGTGGAGAGAGAATGTGTGCTTGGGCTGATAAGTGGATTATCTCCATAAACACTCTTTATAATGCAACGACACCCCACGCTCACAAAACCAAAGGAATTAATCACAGCCAGCAATGTGACATCCAAAGGAGAAAGCTCCCCCTCCTGCCTGCTCTGCTGGTACTGCAGCCAGGCTCTCCTCTAAAGGGAAAAGCCAGGAAAAATGCACATAATGTAAGAAAATCCACATTCATGCACACCATGTGTCTGCAGGAGGATGTGCCCTCCCTAAGTAACTGCAGACAGCCCGGGACGTATTGCACTGCATGGAAAGAACAATTTATAGAGCGAAACCTCCAGCTAAAATGCATTTAACGGGTTAGAAGCACACAGAGGGAAACGATGCCAGGAAGCACAGCACTGAGAGCACCTCAAATTGGGGCAAAAAAAGGAACGAAACAACTTTAGGGACTGTTTGAAGGAACCAGCAGAATGCTTTACACAGAAGGGATGGGAACAGGGCTGGATGCAGGACAGAGTCCAGCTACCCCATCACCCTGGGGATGCTCAGGCATTGTCTGGTTGGCTCGCTGCAGTATAAGCTTTCATTTTGTTCTCATGGTACCCCCTTATCCTAAGGATACTGCAGGAGGTATCACAGCCTGTTACCTCCATTTCAGAAGAAATCAAGAATGTACAGCTATACTTAAAGCAGATGGTCAGTTCCTCAATGGACTGAAACTCTTTCATCTCTGACTCACCTCCATAAGGAAGTGAAGTACATGCAAATCATACATATATGATCCAGATAAGTGTATCTGGCAGACCTTTACGTGCTCTGCTTGCTTTAACAGCAGGCATTCATTCATTTCATATTTCTCAAGAATTAATTTACAGCTCGCTCTTGCTGAGTAATGGGTTTGATGTAAATCAAAAGCAAAATCTGTCGGTGGCAGCTGGTAACAAGGAGGGATGTGGACAGGACAAAATGCTGACCAGCAGCAGTAGCAGCAGGCATGCTCTACACCTCCAAGGTACTTCAAGCTGCCCACCACGAGGGCCAAATGCACTTTACTGCTTCATGTCAGTTGCATGAAGTCCAATCATAGAATTGCTCAGGTTGGAGGCCAACTACTTCTCCTTATGATGCTATTTTCCCTTCCCCAACTTCTGAGGCTTTCTCAATTGTTTTGCTGCTGCATTTCAGTCTTCTTTTCCTACTATGTAGCACATAATTCTTCCTTTCCTTTGGCTCTGCATGCATTTTAACACAAAACGATACTCATTTTGTAGCATCACTTCAGCAGCTGAATAATACACTTCAGGATGATCTGCAAGACAGGAATATTTGAATGTGCTTCTGATTTTATGCACCAACCCAATAAAAAGAGTTATATGCCCAAAGAGCTTTCCTGAATGGATGCTCGGTTATTAATCTTAAAACAAATTACATTAAAGAGTAATTCATTTTCAAACAATGCAGCTGTGTACATTCCTACATGCTATGATTGTAAAGCCTCGCTTTTCCAACAAGTGGATGTTTTCAGGGTCCTGAAATAGCTATAAGTGATAGCTATTATATTATATCCACGCCAGCTATCAAAATACCAACTTTCACTTCCACGGAAGCAAATACTAACTCATGTATTTCAATTTGCCACGATTACATTTGCCTTAGGAGAGAGGAATAATACACATTTTGGTACTTTTTGAGCCATCCTTAATGCATTATCTGTCTCTATTGCCCCGGCTGCTCAAACTGCATTACAATTTAAAACAATTACACGAGCAGACAAAGACCAAGTTTACTATTGCCAGCTAAAAAGCACGTGGATAGTGGCCAACGAAAGCCCAAGTCAGTAACTAAGCCATGCACATTTCCAATTCCAAATTCCCATCATCATCAAGAAGGATGAGAACTTCTAAAGTAGAATTACCACACTGGCTCTAAGCGCTGCAAATCTCATCACCAAGCAGCTCTGGCATTAAGAGAGATGGCTTTTAAGATGCCTCCTGGAATCGAGATGGTCAACCCGCTGCACATTCCTCTACCAACAGTTCTCTAAAGCCAATCGGTTTCGCAGCTCATCGACGCACTTCAGAAGGAATAAGGCTCAATCTGCTGCATTGCTTGTGCAGACAGGCTGCACGGCAGCAAGGAGGAGCGCTTGGGGCAGAGCCACAACCAAGACAACTCAATTTGTTCTCCCTCTCATCATTAGCAGAGATCTTGCCAAGCTATTTCACCTTGTTTGCTTGCTTATATTACCACAATGCTTATTTGCATGTAACTCATGACTGACCTCAACCACCACCCGCTGGCTATGGGGCTCTGCACGCTGAGCACGGCATTGGCCACATAGGCAGCCTCTCCTTCCCACTTAGTTTGTTCACAGATCCACTCAGCCCAGATGCATTCAGGATAATGAAGCCGAACTTGATGGGACTTGTAAGAGCCGCTCTTGGTAACAAAATCAGCATTAGCAGCAAATCTTTTCCCCATGGATGTGACAGACGGAAGCTCAATTCCTGCTTCAATGTGTTCACTGGAAGCCCAAGGATAACACGTGCCCACATCGTTCTGACAGGTCTGTACACAAAAGCCAGATCCAAACATGCCACATGCTTCCAAGACGCTTGTTTTGGCATTTAAGACATGCCTGTCACCTGGGCTCATCTACAGGCATTTGTTCCTCAGGACAGGACTCGCCTCCCCTAAAAGCCAGGGAATTCATCCAAATGATTCTTCCAGGCTCCTCCTCTGTTCAGGCAGAGAGCAGCATGCCTCCACAGAGCAATCATTATCTCATATATGCTTAACACAAATGAGACGAATTGCTGTCTGGAGGTGCTTCTTTCTTCCCCTTTGGCTATAAAGACAAACTGAGTGACTAGAGCAGCCTCAGAGTTAAATTAGATGAGCTGTATCTCATCCTGAGCAATTTTATACTAGGGGATCCCATTATGTTTCTCAGCAATCAGACAAATTATACGGCAAAGAGACACAAATGAAGCAAGCAGAAAGCTTGGGTCTCTTTGTTCACTGGGACCTCACTACTGCCATTGATTTCACTGTGGGAGCGCTCAGGTTGTGGGGCAGCCAGCTGTGCAAACCCTGGAGCAGACTGACAGCCCCACAGAGCAGCACATCACAGAGCTGTGACACTGAGCATGACTTCTGCACAATTCCTGGCTCTTCTGCAGGCTGCTGCCCCTCTGTGACTCAGTTTCTCCTTCTATAAAGAGGGGACGATGCTCCTGACCTCTTCTACTTAGTGCTGGACAAACAACCCAGTACATGGTGGACATGCACAGGCTGAGCCTTGGAAGGTGACACTAAACAGGTCTCATTCGGTAACCCTACAGGGTAATGGGGACTTTCTGGGGCTGAGCACAGTAAATAATGAAGTACAACAGAAATGATGTGCAAAAGGAGAAGATCTACAAGGAAGAAGCTAAACTCTGTGAACGTTTCCTATCGAGGACCATATTTTGGAGCTGTTCAATACAAATGTTTCACCAGAACAAAAACTACAAGACACTTGGGTCCATGTCACATCTACCAGCCTTTGTGAAATGCCTTTAGTGACATTAACCACGCTGTCTTGAGCCAATCCCAAACTTGTATGAGCTACAATGGGACATGAATTCAAAGATGCTGTCAACATCATGTCCATGTTTCCAGCCCATCAGGCACAGAATCCATCTTCTCTCCCAACAGTGACTCAAACCTCTACTAACTCAAGTGTTGCAGAGTGAAGGAACAGACCATAAAGAAGCCAGGGTGACAGCATGAAGCATGAGGCTTTATTACTTAAATATCTACTAGTTATTATTCCTAATCAGAATATCTTTCGCCTGTCCATTTTGTAATTATTTTAGAGGTGAGAATGAATGAAAAAACACCTTAAGAAAAAGCCCCATGGCTGTTACTAACACAGATGTCACTATGTCAGAAAGCAGAATGTAGCAGCTATAGCCCTGTTCAGCATCCACGTGTGAGCTTCTTCAACACTGATTAACACTGTGCTGAACGAGGGCCTGTCCCTTCCTATAAGAGCCAGTGGGTCACTGAGCATGGCTGCTATCATTCCTGAGCCATACAGTCCTATAGAATGCATTTTGGTTCACTTTTACCCCTGGAAAACACGTGGCCCCGCTAACCAAACCCCAACCTTATAACTGTAATTCTTCCGCATCTGACTTTGCACCGATCTGCACAGAACGGGTGGTTGGACTGGTTCTCACCATCAGCCAAACAATACCCAGTGTCAATCCAAGCCGAGGGCATTTTCCCAAGAGGAAAGCAGGTGAAAGGTTCAACGGCCCCAGGATGGAGCACGAGGATGCACTCAGCTCATGGGGAGCTCTGAGGGAACACAACCTCCTCCTTGCCTACAGCCCATCGCTCCCCTTGAGGCCATCATTGCACATGAAGCTCTGGATGGAGCCAAGGGCAGGGAAACCAATATGGAACCACAGCACAGACACTGGTGCTGAGGGCACAGGGTCTGGCCGAGCCTCTTCACGTGCCTTTGACAAATATGAAACAAGTTTTTCCAGCCCCTAAGCATTTTCAGTGCAAGGTCTACACGGGTGACATTTCACACTGCTCTGGGCTGCATATGAACCCACGTGGCTTTTAAATTCCACAGACGAAATGCTGCTTCCAACTTCACATTGCTGCTCAAACACCTCCATTGTGTCACACCCTGAACCACTTCAAGACCATTTTCTCTCCCTCTGAAAGTCTCAAGTTTACCCCAGCAGATAAATATGACTGGTCTTGGAAGACAAAAGAATCTCAGATGGAAATGAACATGAAATACACAAAGGTTCTCTGAAATATCTTCACAGCTACAATTGAGAAGAGAAAGCTCTTTTTCCATCCACACAATTCAAAGCAGCCTGCTGAATTCCACTACAATGATATCACATGCAAACGGGGAGGAAAAATAAAGGGAAGAAAAGGGCACAACACACTCCATTAAATGGTTCAACTGATTCCTACCACTGCTTTTACAACCTAACCAATTTTCTGGGGATGCAGATGCAAAGGCAAAATGAGAAAGTAACTTAAAAAATAGCCATTTTAAAACATGCTCCACTCTCCTCTTTGCTGCTCAGCTGAAGCCCACCATTCTCAATGCCCACTCCAACCACTGGCAATGTAAGCTTTGCTCCCTGCCTGCAAATCTGCAAGCACAGTCCCAGATGGGAATATCAAACAGAGGTCAATCTGCATCCATGCAATGGTTGCTGGCTGTCAGGTCTCGTAAACCATGAGCCATCACTTCGTCAGTCCCAGCCTTTGGCCTTGCAGACTGTGACTAAAGATCCTGACTTGCTCTGCTAGCAGCTGTTGCAAGCTGTGAGCCAGCATCCTGGCATTCTCAGCTGACACACTCACCCCTTCTGTGCTCGCAAACCATCATTTTCTGCTAGCAGAGCTCTTGGGTGACACAACATCAATGTAAGGCCACCAAGGGGTATAAAAATAAATAAGAAACCCCTCTGTTTGAACAACCCACATTCAACCAACTGACTCATTTTTAATCACTTTCCAATAGAGGTCACCCAGCCAGTAAACATCTGGCTGTGGCACCTCAACAGCCTTACAATGTGAATTACCTCCCAGTCAACGTCTCATCCTGCTGTATCAGTTGTCAATTACTTGTACAGTCATGTTAAGTCCAATGACCTTCTTTCCATTATAAAAATAGCAAGAGCCACAAGACCAAAGTTTTCTTGCAAAGAGTGTCTTGCTGTTGCCCAGCTGCGATATCTCTCAGGAATGAGGTTGGATATGTTGGTGTAGAGGACTGAATGTGGACTGCAAACTACATGCCAGCTATGCAAGCTCCAGATATACTGGTTTGGAATACCCAACTGGTACATGACAGAGCATTTTAAAGGGGAAAAAGGTATTGATTTGCCCAAGAACGATGAAAGCATCAAGCAAACAACAAAAGACTGGAATTATTGAATTCCTGTAAATTACATATAATTGCAAACAAAACACTGAAAACCTCAGGATGTTTAAAGAAGAGCTTTCAGCACTAAGCAAACCCTTGGGCAGCACCAGGTAGTCGTAAAGAGGAGGAAGTTTAACCTTCCTAATTCCTTTAATACCATGTTCAGTAAGGACCGAGTAATGGTTCGTATCATTGGCACTAAGAAGCAGAAAGGATAAGAAAATCCAAGATCTTGTGCCTCACCTGTGCCTTCTGTCTTTTTTTTCCCCTCAGAAACACAACATTTCAGTAGAAGATTGCTGGCCTCATATTTGTCAAAGGCACGTGAAGGGGCTTGGCTCACAAAAATGTGCCAGTTTTACTTCTTGTTTTGAACTTCCTTAAGGCAGGGAGCAGCGAGTTCAGCAGCCAGCAGCACGCTGTGAAAGGCAGAGCTCTGCAGCTCCCTGCTTTGCACAACCCACTGGCACTTTGGTTCTATCAGAGACAGTCATGGCTTCTTGTCGATCCAAAAGGTCTCAACCGAGCCATTCTCCTCATTAAAAAGCAGCTAAATGCCAACGTCTGCATAGCTGTAAAATCTAAAAAGAAACTGTAAGCAAGGACTTAAGATAACAAGACCAGTCACTTCTTCCACACCCATCTCTTCCTAAGATAAAGCGAAGAAATAAATGATGCATTGAAATAAATGACCTGTTTTATCTGTGCTATCACTTGTGGATACACAAGAACCTTTCCACGAAGTCAATGCAGTGCTATGTGAAACAGAACACCATTTCTTGAGCACTGAAGCCAAATACTGCAGGCACTCAGAGCACTTCGTGGACAGTATCAATACAAGTTCATCACACGTGGCCTGTGAATTGCAGCTCAACATCTTTGACTTCAGAATAAGATTTAACTAAAGCTTTTCCCTCTGCTCAGAGCTTTTCCTCTCCCTGAGGAAGGAAGTGGGGAATCCTCACAGCTTTCTGTCTTTGCTAATGGAGGAACAGCCAATGGAAGAAGCTGGTTGCACAACCCAACCCCAAAGCGCATCCATATACCTGCCAGCCATGCCTAACCCCTCTGCAGTTCCATCCTGCCTTTGAAAGCCGACTTTAGCACATTGAAACTCTCACCTCAACTTCAGATTTGGATTTACATTTACAATACAAGATAAAAAGCAACACAACACATCTCCCTACAACCAAAGATAAGCATGTTCTAAGGCAAGACGTGCACACTGTACCCCGAAACCATATTCTTGCTGCTGCAAAAGCAATGAATGAAGAAGAAAAGCACTGAGGCCACTGTGCTCCCTCTGCTGCTCTCCCAGAGGAAAGGCAACCAGCCCATATCACACCTCGGGAAAGCAAATGAACACACACCTACCACCACCCAAACCTGCATCTGTGCCCATTGTGCAAATACAAGCACAGGAGGCACGTAAATAAAACTATTAATAATTAAAAATATTAAATTCCAAAGGCAAACGTCTGCAGGAAGAAAAAGGCAGGCAATTCCATTCTACTTCTTTACTCCAAAAGCTTTCACAACCGTTTTCCCCTTCTCTGCACAACCAGAACATATACAAGATCCTGAGCACATGTACCAGCAAGCCTGTAGCCTTCATGCAGTACAACAGCAAGATAAACAACAGCCAAACATTCTTGTTTGTCCTTGTGCAGCACTTGCAATCAGACATGACTTTAGAACAGCATCAAAATAAGGCAGTATTTCAGAAAGGAAGCTTGCTATTTTTAAGGTTAACGTGTAGGAATCAGAACAACACACCTTTATTTTACCTGCAAACCAGGGCTCAGGGCGTTGAGACACGCTGGGAACTCACATGATGATTACAGCTCTCTGGCACAGACACCAGTGTATATCCCTCTCAATGCATGTCACATCTTGCCAAGTCAAGGGAAGAATGCTTCACTGCCAAGATTCAACGGTGTGTGTGCACTTGTCCAGAGCTGCAGCCTGGCTTCTCACGTGGGCTTTATTCCTGATGCTTTTGCAGCTGGGCTATAAACAATAAAAAAACAAGATCAGTGCTGCCAACAGTGGGATATTACACTGCCTATCCACAGTATGCTGGTTCACATGCGATTAGCCTTTTATAGCACTTCCCATTGGTGCTTTGTAATTTACAAGGAAATCAACCATTCCCTCAGTGGAACAGAAGTTAATAAAACTGCCATCGAGCTTCTTAACCATCAGTTTCTTACTTTTGACTTGGCAGCTCAATACAGGCCATTTGTTAGCAGGCAATCCCAGGTCAATGCCTTGCATACCGTTAGGCTATGGCACTGTCATAAGGCTTTCCCAGTTTAATTAATTTGCTACAAGAACTTCCTTTAGTTAAGACAGATGCTTCGGTGTAAATGCTGCAGCAAGACCATAGCATACAGCGTGCTCTGCTGCCAAGCACTGTTCTAATTCACATCTCTAATATCATTTCCAGCATCAGTGGTGAGTTCGGTGCTAAATCTGCTCACCACACTTCTCGATCCTTATGGTTCTAATGCCTTGGTAATGGGCATCACTGGATACAATCAGTGTGTGCTCTTGAGTATGGCACATGTTACGAAATCTCAAGTACTTGTATGTTAATGAAAAGGTTTCTATTCAAGCTCCAGGATACAAACCAGCTCTCAATAAAATAAACAGCTGAAAATGAATGTGAAACCTTTTGAGGTGCACTTCTGTATCTTGCATAATGTCCTAAGATGGAGAATGCCATGGAAAAAGACCGACAGATGTAAACTGAGAAGCATAAATAGCTTTATTCATAAATGTGATAATCATTTAAGGAGGTATAACACTCTACTCATTGGAGCCCATCCATAATCTGAACACAGATCTGTTTCAGTAGTAAGGGATGTTCCTTGGTTGTCTTCCCTACCAACAGCTAATACATACGGCTTGAAATGGTTGCTGTTAGTTACTTCTAATAACACGCCACATCTCTTACCACAATTTCAGTCACCTGCCAAGCACTGTGGGACCTCACAGCATCTCAAACCATGCAGTTTTAAGCCCATGAATCATGCAGTGAAGAACACCAACTGCTGCAAAGTGGTGTTGTGCTGTGAGACCAGTATTCGGGTAAGTGCTCTTACTCAAAACACTTTCTTTTTCTTTTATCTATGCATAAAAGTTGAAAACACAACAAATGCAATTCACAAATAAAGAGTGAACTCCAAGTTCAGAAACTTAATGGAACACTGCTCCACTAAACCCCCAGTACATACACAGGGCAGGAATTTGGCTTCTAGGGTCCATAGGCAACACACAGAGCATCGCAGCAGCAGCTAGGAGGCACAATGCAAGCAGACTTCCTTTACTCCAGCAGATGTTGCTGTAACAGCTGGATATGCAAAGGGGAGTCCAGTGCTGGAAAGCCTCTGAAGGAAACTCTTTGCTTCTAGCAAGATGAATAATACACCTGTTCCCTAGTCATGAGCAAACACTACAAAGGAATAATTAGAAACTATCTGACCTGAAACCCACATGCCCATTACCGTGGTATTTTTCCACCTACTACAGGTGAAACAGAAGATGGGCTGGACCTGGAAGGGGAGGGGTGGAGTGGCAGCACAAGATGCTGATTTATAAAGCACCAGCAAACAGTGCTCCTTCTCCACAGGCTTTGGACAACAAACTCGTCCTGCCTGAAGGATGCCAAAACACAAGCAGGATTCCAGCTAACATCTGCTTGTCCAGCTGAGAGGGAACTACCACCCCTGTGAGCTGCACTGCAACAGCCAGAAGTGTTCTGAGTTACTCTTCTCTCCTTTTGGGCTTTTGCTTTTCATCTGGAGCTTTTGGCTTGGCTGCTTCATTGCATCTGGAAAGGAATAAGCTCACCAAGATGGTAAAGGTGAGTACACTGTTCACCAGAACTGCTGCTGCTGCATGAATTCCTTCCTACTAACAAGCTCTAATTTAATGTATGTGTATCAGAAATATAAGCAAAGCAAGGAAAGGAACTGGTATTAGAAACTAATATTATCATTAAGACTGACAACCTTAGTCATTAAGACTGGATGCCCAATCTTGCTAAGCATGCACTTCCAACCCTAAAATGAGAAGAGATCAGGCTGGATAGAAAACACCTCCAGGAATGGCTAGTTTTGTTTCTCTTGCAAATGCTAAAAGCTGAGGTTTTATGAAAATGTGCAGGTTAGAGCTTATATGTACATCATGCACAGCAATCAACTGCATTTACTGGCTTCACCCGTTCTCTTTCTTCTCCTTTTCCTGCTAGGTTGTCATGATAGACAGCTGCTTTCTCTCTATCTTGGTCGCTCTGCTGGAGATTTGAAAAGCCAGACAGATCTTCAAGTTGGATGGTTAAAGGGAGGGAGTAGGAGTGTAAAGGAAGAATCCCAGCAGATGAACCAGATTGTGTGTCTGTGGCATGACTCAAAATTTAGAACGTCCTGTAATAGAGATGTTCTGTATCTGGGATATTTATCTAACAAACTCAAGTGCTTTAGAAGGATTTCAGGCTTGTAACTGCCAGAACCACTCACCAGCTCTTAGCTTTTCCCTTCCTCAAGATAAAATGTCAAGACTTCAACGTTCCTTTAATGAAAGGGCATCTGAGGACAGGAGGTCAGTCTGGAGTTCAGAATAATAGTAAGCAATGAGACTTTCCTTCCTTGTTTCCATCACTTAAGCTGTCTGATTTAGACTTTATACAGGATGACTACATTCAATTCACCTGAAATATTTCCTTTGTGGGAATCTAAACAATGATAAATGTCCTGCAAAATGTGTGTACGTACCTATCAGCAGCACACAAGCACATCCATCCCACTAGTAAAGCACACTGTCAGATAAGATCCAGCGCGATTCTCATGAGAGTCTGATGGTTAATCTCTAAGGAAGCCTCTGAAATGGGGTCAACCAATAGTTCTTCCAAGGAATGGCATGTAATTTACAACATAATTAGGATCTGGAACGTTATGATTATAGAAGCTGGCAAATGGGCAACACAGGAAGTCTGCCCTTCAGATTACGGTGTTCACGTAAAGTTAGGAGGATGCAACCCTCCTCAAGTTATGTTATCCAGAATGCAGAACGTCAGAGGTTTGGCAGCATCCCTGTGTTACTTACCTGTTACTACACTGGCCATTATGAGTGAACAAGAAAGAAGTAACAGGCTTGGTTCCCCCGGCAGCTCAATAAACTGTTTGCCTCCATTTTATGCCATCTGCTGTAAACGTGTCAATATAAACATGTAAATGGTAATTTTAATTAAAAATAACATTGAAGTTGTGTATCTAAAAAGCTGTAGGAACAACCAAAGCAGAAAAGTTCTCATTCGGTTTCTTCTTCTTTCTCCTTTCTTTCCTTCTGTGGTTTTGGGCAGCGCTCCCACACTTTGTGTTGGATCATAACACAAGGTTATGAGAAGGAAAGAGCAGCAGTTCCTAACTTAGCAAAGAAAAAGGAGGATTTGTCAGGGTCTGATCTGTGCAGGTGCATGCAACAAAGCTAAAACCTTCCTTCTTCCACAGAAAAAGTCTGATATTTACTCTATTGAGATCAATGGGCTAAAAGATCTGGAAAAAACAGAGACTGGAAATGAAGAGAAGTACAAAGACCCAAAGGGCAACAAGAAAAAAAAGAATGAAGAACTGAAGAAAGAACTGGACCTGGTGAGTATTGCTAACACTGCATCAGCCGGCAGGGCAGCCTCAAGCACTGCTTGAATGAATGCTGGTGAATGGAAGTGCCAGTGCTGAAAATCCAACAGGGAGAAATAAGCTTCTTTACACCTCTAAAGTATGCCTGGAAAAATAAGCTGTGCAGGATTAATATCTGTAATGAAAGTATGATTCTGGCTTGATGATGCCACCACTGGTACAGAGCAGTGCATCCCTACCAAGGTCTGTGCTTTCCCAGATGGAATTCCTATAAGCTGCCTTCTCTCAGCTGTCATTTGCACAGCCAGCCAGGAAGAAGAGGGAAGAGAGGAGCAAAACATCTTGCTCCAGAGACTGCTAGTAGATCTAGAAGGATGCCTCAGCTTTACACAGTTTTTTTCCCTACAATGTATTTCAAAGAATGAGCACGGAGCTCAAACAACCTGCGTTTCCTTCTGGCTTGCTAGAGATCCGCTGGCTGGGTTTGGAAAACTCATTTCCTCCATGCATGTTTCAGTTTCCCAATCTGAAACATGAAGTTAATTATTCTGACCTCTTTTCTGGACTGCTTTAAGAACAGCTCACAGCAAAGGCAATGCACGGGTTAGGCAGTATTCCAAAGGTAAGGAAACCCCCAAACGAGCAATCAGTTTCTCCATCATCTTTCTGAGCTCTGTTCAGTCCCAGCTAAATAATTCTCAGTGTATCTCATCTTTGCCACTGGGGATGTAACAGCACTCTCATGTTTCTAAAGACAAATCAAAGCACAGACAAGTTAATTGACTCATCCGAGCAGCAATGAATCATTCTGTGAAAACAATGGTGAGAACTCACAAATTCTTGGCTTCCAAACCCTCTGTTCACCACAAGATATAATTGGGTCAGTGATACCACAGCCGTGTCACTGCGGGGGAAGGAGGAGAGCTTTCTGATTGCCCTCTCCCATGGCTCTGCTCTTAACTGTGCTTAGAACCTCTTTCAATGAGACCATAGCAAATCATTCCACATGCCCTCCTTCATCAGTCAGGCACCAAAGCTGCTGTCACACACATCCCAGCACCATACACCCCATCGGTGGGTTATAGTATTGAATGCACAAGTAAAAAAGCACAGGTATAGCTCCAGATCCAGGCATTTGGAACCACCTCCAGATCCTGATACAAAACTTACTCTGCTCACTGTCATTTTCTCTCTTTTGGAATCCAGGATGACCACAAACTCAGCACTTCACAACTGGAGGAAAAGTACGGCACGAGCATCGACAGTGTAAGTCCATAGGGCATCATTGAGAAACTTCCTGATTCAGATGCCTTCCTTTACCTCTGGCTAATCTAAAGCTGCTTGGAGGCAGCAGGAAAGCACAGCAGGAAAGCATTCCAATTGGCAGACTGACAAAGATGCCTGCATAACCATGGAGCACTAGCTCCCACTAAACAAGCAGCATCTCAGTGCACAGCACCGTCCTGAATTTAAGCTGGAGTTTCTCCCTTGTTGAAGGATTCTACTGCTTTGTAATCAAAATCCCCATGCAAAACTGGACCTCCACGTTCTCATCAGGACCGCAGCTTTTCTGAAGGTATTCAGAGCTGACCACAGGTCATTTTTCACTAGCAGTGAGCGTCACTATCCTGAAATCACTGACCTTTGGAAATCGAAAGCACAGGTTATCGACCCATAACACTAACAACATTTAGGAGACGAGCAGCACACACTTCTTTTTTCTAAGCTGTTTTTTGTGACTCCATGATAAACGTGGCATTTCCTTTTGCAGGGTCTCTCCAGTGCAAGAGCAGCAGAGATCCTGGCTCGTGATGGTCCCAACTCACTCACTCCTCCCAAATCCACTCCTGAAATCGTTAAGTTCCTCAAGCAGATGGTGGGAGGGTTTTCCATCCTCTTATGGATAGGAGCTATCTTCTCCTGGATTTCATTTGGCATTCAGTTGGCCCAGGGAGCTGAATCAGCCTTTGACAATGTAAGTGTTTGAATAACTACAAAGCGAGTACGCGACCCTTTGACAATCTAAGTAATTGAAATACTACTTCATAGTTACTCAGTAACAACCAGGAGGCGTTTTGTTCTCCCAGGACTCTCCCTTTACTACTGAACAGTTCTGTTAAATACCTGACATACCGCTTCTAAGAGTGCCTGTCCAAAGGTTTTATAACTACTGCCTGTAATCACAATACCTGAATACACTGGAATCTTTGACTTTAGTTCTCTGTTAGGAATATAACTGATTCAGGATCAAGCCAGGTTTGATTTAGAGGTTTTTAGAGAGACAGGACATTTGCCATTATACCTCTTTACACCCCAGAAGCTTTGCTTGATCAACAGCAAGGCAAAACTTGAAAGCTCTTTTCTCAATCTGTCTTTTAGTCTGCTTCAATCCCTCATTTTAAGTCTCTCGAAACCATACAGAACTATATGATTTACTGCACCAGAGGAACTACTCAGCCTATACTTTCAACTAACTGGATTATTTCTTTCATTGATCAGCTCTACCTTGGTGTAGTCCTTGCACTGGTCGTCATCCTCACTGGTATCTTCGCTTACTATCAGGAAGCAAAAAGCACAAACATCATGGCTAGCTTCAGTAAAATGATTCCACAGGTGAGAATAACCAAGGCATTTTTTTTTGGGGTGAAGGCTCACCCTGATAATGCACCTCAAAATGACTCAAGTGGGACTTTATATATAAGCCCCTTACATATAAGCAATAAGCACAACTTGAATCTACCTCTTGGTTGGGTGTTTAGAGGGCAGCACCACGCTCATTTTGGTCTTATTTCTATCCTTCAGCAAGCTCTCGTCATCAGAGATGCAGAAAAGAAGGAAATGTCAGCAGATCAGCTGGTAGTGGGAGACATTGTGGAAATCAAGGGTGGAGACAGGATCCCGGCAGACATTCGCCTGATTGCTGCTCAGGGGTGCAAGGTAAGCAGTGCTTTGTAGAGCGCACTAAGAGAGCGTAAGAATGGTTTAGAGGCTTTTATGACATAAACTATTTCTGCACACCTAGTATGAGTTATTAGAGCTTGAAAATTCAACATTTAAATCACAGAATACAGAAGCTCTACTGAGATGCTCAGCTCATGCCATACTAACATCAGAACAAGCCATTATAGCCATAGCATGTTCTAGCAATGCTCTTTGCCAAGGCAGCAGCAGACATAGCAACACTGCACTACAATTCTCCAGAGACCTGGAATGAGGTCTTTACCTTTCAGGCTGCCACTGAAAATCCCACCAACAAACATACAGCATGGACTGAACCAATTTCCTGCTGAAATACATCCCCACAGTGACAATCATCACACAGAACAGCACTGAGACACGACGGCCCTGTCACCTGTTATTAAATGTGCTGCAGCCTTCCTTTGGGCTGCACATAACTGTGTGTTACTGACTTTAATACGGGCATGTCTCCGTTTCATTAAAGGTGGACAATTCTTCACTCACAGGGGAATCAGAACCACAGACCCGCTCCTGTGACTTCACCCATGAGAACCCCTTGGAGACCAGGAACATTGCATTCTACTCCACCACCTGTGTGGAAGGTTTGTAGCCAACAATGACCCCCACAAATGGTACCTATAGGGAGTGCTACATAATACTTTGAACTCATTTTGAACTATTCTGCCTCAAGGAATTCCAGAACGGTTTGATTGCTGTAAGAAATGGTTTTCCAAAGGACAGCAAGACCTTTGTTTTAACACCTAACCTGGTTATGGGTGCAACAAACAATTAACTGCAGTTCTATTGTGGTCTTTCAATCATCACCTTTAGAAATGTCAAGCTGCAGAGGCCTTTTTGTGATGCTTCTGTGAAAGGGCTCTGTACACTTGAAGGTGTTGTTCCTGTTCTCAGAACTAAAAGGTACATGTTATACCTAACAGACTACCTGCTAGGAAACTGCACAGTGCCTTGGGTAATGCTGCATTACTACTTCAGCACCATCAGAAAAGACTCACTAAGGAAAATGGATTCTGCCTTTCCTTCCCTTTCTAAGGGAAAATAAATAATTCTGGGGTGAGGTCTCAGCCATGTTAAGGCTAAAAGGGGTCTTTGTTAACCAGTACTGTGTAGGGAAAACAGTCTTGGAGCTGATGGTCTTATTTCCCTGCAGGCACGGCTACTGGCATTGTAATCAACACGGGGGACCGCACGATCATTGGGAGGATTGCTTCTCTTGCATCAGGAGTAGGAAACGAGAAGACACCCATTGCTATTGAGATACAACACTTTGTCTACCTGGTGGCAGGAGTGGCCATTTCCATCGGTGTCCTCTTCTTCATTATTTCTGTATCGATGAGATACAAGATTCTGGACTCGATCATTTTCCTCATTGGCATCATTGTGGCAAACGTGCCAGAGGGATTGCTAGCCACTGTAACAGTAAGTCTGCACGTGAAGTCACTGGTTGCCACTTGCAATGCTTCAGTCACTACCACTATTCATCTCCCTTAACTTCAATACAGTATAACACTAAGCACTGAAAAGCAGATTACCTGAGTAACCTTGAGTTTAAAGTAGGGGTGGGTTCCCCCCCAACATTAAATATTTCATTGAGGAATCCTGGCATAACAGAGCTATTAATCTGAGCTTCATCACCTGCACAGCTGATCTAAATAATGCTTTTGCAATGCAAAACTGCAGCCACCGAAAGATGACTTATTAAGAAATGCTCTCTATTAGAAAAGCAACAACATTAAAAGTAGAAGTCTGCAGCTTGCTCACATCATCCTTTAATGGTACCTCGCTGGCAGCAAGCTGAACTTCTCTATTTACTCCTACCAGGTAAGTCTGTCTCTGACAGCCAAGCGGATGGCGAAGAAGAACTGTTTGGTGAAGAACTTGGAAGCTGTGGAAACGCTTGGCTCTACTTCCATCATCTGCTCTGACAAGACAGGGACCCTCACGCAGAACAGGATGACTGTTGCCCACCTCTGGTTTGATAATCAAATCTATTCAGCTGATACCAGTGAAGAACAAACAAGTAAATATGGCAATGGGGGATCTGGATAAGGGTGGCTATGTGGGATGTTTCCCACTCACAGTCTGCCCAACTGATTTTAATGAGGTATATCTTTTCAGAGCTGAAACAGATACACCTCCCTGCCACACACAAGTGTAGTGTGCAATAGGAAAGTCCCTTCTTTGCCACATAGAGATAAGAACAAAACAATTCCTATCACAGAAAATAAGCCTGGAGGAGGTTCTAACTCCACGTGCACTCACTGACAGTGAATTTGGGAGGGAAAGAAACACAAACTTTATCTAAAGTAACTTTGCTAGAACAGCTGATTGCTATAAGCTTCCTGTTAAAGTGGTTTTCTGCAACAAAACCTATCAAAACAACAACCTTATTTTGCAAGCAATTCAATCGTGTTGGTTCAAACTTGAGCCTTTACTTCTACCACATACTATGCTAAAGGATGCTGTATTCATTTTGCTTCTCTTCAGCCCAATCTTTTGACCAAAGCTCTCCATCATGGACAGCACTATCAAAAATTGTAACTCTATGCAACCGAGCAGAATTCAGACCAGGACAGGAGAATCTCCCAATAATGAAGGTACCGCTTCACATCAGCTTCTTCCTCTTCCTTTGGCTGAGCAATACACACAAGCTGTTCTATTTAGCTTCAGCCTTCTCTTACGTTTAACACTCCAGCCTTCTAACTCTCTATAGGCTATCTGCAAATCTATAGCAAATCTGTTAGCACAAGGATTTTTTGGAGCTAACTGCTGCTTTATCGCTGCTGCTCAAGCACACAGCATCTTATAGAAGCATGTAAGCTGTCATGACAGAGGTTTAGAAATACACGTGCTACCAACTGTCCCTTCTCTCATCCATACAGAGAGTTGTGGTGGGTGATGCCTCCGAAACAGCTCTGCTGAAATTTGCAGAGGTTGTCCTGGGTGATGTCATGAATATTCGAGCACAGAACAAGAAAGTGGCTGAAATTCCCTTCAACTCTACCAACAAATTCCAGGTGTGTTTCAGTTTTTGGGAACAGGTCAGACTGTTTCCAGCTTTCAGTGTTTCTATCAGCTTATCCAATGCAACAGCTGGTGACCTGGAAGCTTTAATGGGTGAATTCAATGACAAGGAAGATTTCACCTATGATAACTGTAGTTCATTTCATTCGATGGAAAGAACGACACGTAGGAAAGGAGAATAAACACTACTTCTATGTAAAGTGACCAGAAATGGTAACACATAAGGATTGTATATGCTTTTTTCAAATGACTTCATATTGTGGCACACAGCTCTCCATTCATGAGACTGATGATCCCAATGACAAACGCTTTCTGCTGGTGATGAAAGGCGCCCCAGAGAGGATCTTAGAGAGATGCAGCACTATCATGATCAATGGGAAAGAAGAACCACTCGACAGTGAAAAGGCAGAAGCTTTCCAAACAGCATACATGGAGCTGGGAGGCCTGGGAGAAAGAGTGCTTGGTGAGTCCTAAATAGAGGGACTATAAGAGAACTGCAGTGCAAAATGGGAAGTTTAAATCCTGGTATAGGCACAGTGTGTATGGACTTCATTCCCCTTGCAGTGAAGGGTAAAAAGCAAAGCGTGCTGCCTTCTATGCAGATTGCTAAATGCTCGCTGCCTATGGCAGGGATGCTCTTACTGCTATATACCGATGTCAATCTGAAACACTGTGCAGCCAAAACAAAGTTACAACAGCAGGCTAAATAATCCTCCATAGAAAGCAAATGGTTAAACGCACTGGAATTTTACGGCCAAGAGAAAATGTGATGTTAAGCTACAGCAAGCTCTCCTCTTTCTGTCATTATTTTCTGTACATTCAATCAACACGCATCTCCTTTCCAGGTTTCTGTCACCTGTACCTGCCTGAAAATGAGTTTCCAGACACCTACCCATTCGACACGGATTCCATGAATTTCCCCACCTCCAATCTATGCTTTGTTGGGCTCTTATCTATGATCGACCCGCCTCGTTCCACAGTGCCAGATGCCGTCTCAAAATGCCGCAGTGCTGGGATCAAGGTGGGGATCTCACAATATTCTTACAGCCTGTAACCTCAGTATGTGCAACATGAATTTTCATAGGAAAAGGTTTCTTTACCCTGCATTGTTCTAACTCATGACAAGGCTTTTTTTCGCAGCTCTGATAAAACAGTGTCAATAACGAGGTAGAGAACTGCAATCAATACAGACTGAAATCAATAGCCACTACCCGTCTCTGTTACGTAAATAGCACAGCTTACCAAGTTCAGATTCTAAACTGCTTCCTGGTCTAGAACAATAGATATTTCACCTAATCTCTCTGCATCCACAGCACATGTATTTGTCACTGACTCCAAGCTCTTGTCCCTTCCTCAGGTTATCATGGTCACTGGTGATCACCCAATCACTGCTAAGGCCATTGCCAAGAGCGTGGGAATCATTTCAGCCACCAGCGAGACGGTGGAAGACATTGCAAAGCGCCTCAACATTCCCGTTGAGCAAGTCAACAGACAGTAAGAGCAGCCAGACTATCTGTGATACCCGTTGCCTTCATTTCCTGAAAGCTATGCCTTCTTCTACAGTGCTTTTAGCCAAACTCTATGAGCTCCTCTCTCACCAAAGACAGAGATGTCTTTAGAGATGTCTTCCTCCTCCACTCTCACCCCATCATCCCTCAGAGCACTCTTGAAAACGCATTTTCTGTTGTTAAGTCTGCTCTGAAGGAAGCTCTAATTACTTCCCTCTGTATCTAGGTAACTAATTCAGTCTGGGTTTCTGCAGCAGCTTTCATTCAACACCTGCTGATTAACAACTAACGCTTGTGAAATTAACTCAACTTGCTGCACTCCTCGCTGTTAAGCTGCATTCATTCTACGAGTGCACTTTTCTCTGTCTAAGCCTTTTGATCTGAAAATGTACCTGTGGTTATCACAGGGAGGCTACAGCAGCCGTAGTGAATGGGATGGAGCTGAAGGACATGACTTTGCAGGAGCTGGATGAAGTTTTGTGCAACCATTCGGAGATTGTCTTTGCACGGACATCGCCCCAACAGAAACTGATCATAGTGGAGGGCTGCCAAAGACAGGTAAGAGGTGTACAAGCTTCTGCACAGACACTGCTCTGCTGCTGCACTTCCACTGGTATCATCACCCAGGTGACAGTGGAAGGCAATTTCCAGTGCACTCTGAGCTCTGTTCATACTGCTCTCACTGCACCAGAGCAGCATCACACAGATTGCCACAAGCACTGTCCTCTCTGGACAGAACCCAAGTTCTTTAAATTCCTGCTACACATTCTGAACTCCTACTGACAAAATGAGCTCCTCCAAAGCACGAATGCCGCAGAGCTGAGCTGAGGGGTCTGACAGGCTTGCTGTAATGCAGAGGTGCTGCTGCTGGGATGCACAGCAAGCATCCTGGGTAGAGATTTGCACACTCTTTGGGAAGGAGCCTTCACCCAGGAATTCTTTAAACCCAGATCAAAGCCGCATATTACCACATCCTCCCATCTTATCTCTTGTGGCCATTTAGACCTATGTACTTCCCTCCCACAGGAATGTTTAGACAAGAAGCAAGATATGAATCCCACAAAATGTCATCGCGTGATTTATCTGTGACCAAGCCTTATCTAGATTATTTTCAAAGACTGCAAAAGAACCCACAGAAAGCATGAATCTAAGGCAGGATTTAAAGAGGGACTGTCCCACTCACAGGCAGCATTATGTAAGGGAGCACGGAGTGCAGCCAGCACAGCAGGCACAAGGAAAGAAATGACAAATATAGTGCTCCAAAGAAGATGCAGATTGGCATTCAATGCTTTTTCCCCTCTGACACATCTTCCAAATAGATGCTGCAGATCAAAAGCAATGCTACCATCATGCCTGCACTTCACGGGGATGGAGATCCAGCACAAGCCACTATTTCACTTTTGCAATTATGCCAGCACTAAGCTTTCCAATCAGCATTAACAGCCCTTCAAGTTTAAGCCTGAATTGCTTTCGGGCAAGAGGGGGAGGGAAAAAAAAAAGAAAAAAAAAAGAGGATAAAAATCTTCCCATTAAATCGCATTTTTAATTTGGTTTCTTTTTAATGCCCTTTGGCAGACAGAGAGTAGATGTGTTCTGTACTGCTTGGACACCCACACCCTCAGTGGATAGAGAAGGATGCAGAGGAACACCCACCCTTCCCCCCTCTTGAGCCACTCAGTCTACACGCTGTCTTTAGTACTGAGAGCTTCTAAGCCATTCTGTGCATGGCAATATTTATCAGTAGTGACACTGTGCTAAATCCCCACAGGGACGGGACGTTCTGCATTTGCTTTAATCAGTTTGTCAGGCTTTTTCCCATTCAGAACACTGTGTTGCTACCCCAGCTGTGAGCTTTTGCACCAAGCGAGAGAGGATCCTTTGCAGTAGATGGTTTCATTGGAAGATAACAAAGCTGAATTGAATGATCAGCTTTCCATCTTTTGGATTCCCAACATAGCATGCCAATAGAGTTGTTGGGATAGGATGCAAAGGGTCTCTAGCTGAACAGCTACACGATTTACAATTAAGATTAAAACCAAGTGAGTCTGTAAGCAGCGCACAAAAGAAAAGGACAGATCGTGTGTGGGGTCCCTGAATTTCCCATTTCTCTCTGCTGACTGTGAAGTCAACCTAGACAACACACAGACACCTCTATCGAGCCATCTGCTGCACACAGTCTGAGCCTACCATATTAATTCAAATGACTCAATGAGACTGGAAGAGTGCTGAGAGCTGAATATCCTCAGGGGAAGAAGGCACCACATCCTCTACAACCCCACATTTGGATCCTTTTTTGTGTGTTGCAGGGTGCAGTTGTTGCTGTGACTGGAGATGGAGTCAATGACTCCCCTGCTCTTAAAAAAGCAGATATTGGAATTGCTATGGGCATTGCTGGTTCTGATGCAGCTAAAAATGCAGCTGATATGGTTCTGCTGGACGATAACTTTGCTTCTATAGTCACAGGAGTGGAAGAAGGTAAAAATAAAGTTGCTATCTCTTTACTTAGCTGAAAGGTGCTGACAGCCACACAGCATTGGCCGGTCAGTCCTCCTGATCCTGTCCTCCTGCATCCCTCTCTGCAAACAGCTCCTCTCGTATCTCCCTTATTTTCATCCCAGATTTGGAAATGGGATCTTGGTATTTGGAAAAAGAAAATGGGAACTGCTTCCATCCAAAGGCACTACAAAGACAATAAGGAAATCATTCCTCTCTTGCACATACTTGCTAAGTAGAGCATTGGTTTGCTATCTCTGCTTGTTCAAACTCCAAACAAAACCATTTCTCATCTTGATCCTATGCAGTCCTTATCATCATAAATATACAAGCTGTTTACTTTACATTTTAACCTTAATGCTTGTACAGAATCTTTACTGTGCTGCATCCAAACAAGCAAACAAACTTCTTCTCCAGCTGCAAAGTGCTCATGGCTTGCATTAAAACCACAGCGTGCTGAGGAATGGGAGTTTCCCTCCATCTTTCTCAATGAAAGAGACTTAATTAAATTTACAGTTTACAGGAGGGTCAAAGGGAAGGTAGGTTAACAGCTTGGGGAGAAGAAAAGCACCTTAAGATGTATGAGGAACTACATGAGGAGAACACACATCAGCCATGACTGCTTTCACTTAAGTTAGTTAAAAAATTAAGTTTTGGGGTTATTTATTCTATGTTGGCAATCAGCTGCTACAGGAGCTTTTCCTTTTCCTCCAGGCCGCCTGATCTTTGACAACCTAAAGAAAACAATCGCCTACACTCTGACTAAGAACATTGCTGAGCTCTGTCCCTTTCTCATCTACATTATTGCCAGCATTCCAATGCCCATTGGCACCATCACCATCCTATTCATTGACCTGGGAACAGACATTGTAAGTTGCTGCCTCAGAGCTGAATAAATACCCTCACAAGCACCAGAAGCTGGGTGTATAGGGACAGATGTTGCTACAAGACCCCAATGGTTTATTTCTGTTGCAGATCCCCTCTGTTGCATTAGCCTATGAAAAAGCTGAAAGCGATATCATGAACAGGAGACCTCGAAACAAGAAGAAAGACAGGCTGGTGAATGAGCAGCTGGCTATATACTCCTACCTGCAGATTGGTAGGTTGGCCTATTCTCCATTACACCACCTTGCATCAGCAGAACGAGATAGAAACAAGTGAAATTAAACCAGCAATCCTAGATTTCACTTCTTCCTCTTTTCTCTGATCTAGTATTAGATATAGAGACTGGCAGCTCTATATGCAAGCAAGGGGTTGGGGCTTGATGATCCCTGAGGTCCCTTCCAACCCAAGCTGTTCTCTCTCTGACATGATTCTCCCTCTTTGATTTTGCAGGTATCATGCAATCAGTGGGAGCCTTCGTGACGTATTTTACAGTCTATGCAGAACAAGGCTTCCTCCCTTCCACGCTGTTGGGTGTTCGAGTCGACTGGGAAAACAACGCTATTAATGACTTTGAAGACTCTTATGGACAGGAATGGGTAAAGAAGCACCAGAACATCCTCACACTTCATCATTAAAACACAATGCTCTCCTCCAAAACAAGATTAAGAAAGGGAGGCTTAAATATAAACACTGGCCCAAATCTGATCATTGCACACCTTAATCTGGAATAACTGAGTGCCAAGGTTTACAGTTGCTTCCACAAGAGAGAAGTGTCGGATATAACGCAGCTATTTGTTTTTCCCCTTTGCTTTGCAGACTAAATACCAGAGGACGTACCTGCAGTGGACTGGCTACACTGCCTTTTTTGTCAGCATCACCATTCAGCAAGTTGCAGATTTGATTATCAGGAAAACAAGAAGAAATTCCATTTTCCAGCAGGGTCTTTTCCGGTAGGTTTTGCTGGTCTTTTACAGGTGGAAGGTTAAATTAACCCACTGCTAATTAGCTCAGAGATTTGCCCCTTCATGTTCAGTTATTGAACAAAGACTAAACTTGGATTCAAGGCACAGCTTGACAAATATTTTCTCACACTTTGCTACCCCCTTTTCCTATCTCATGATAGGTTTTTTCCCCTCAAAGAAGTGTTTTCTTCTGTTTAATCTGAAAACACATCAGCCTAGAAACTCCATTCACTAAAATGTTTACTATGAAGAAGCTTCCTCCCCAGATTATTTTCTTAATTCTTATCTACTTATCAATAGTCAGGTCACTTGAGCTTCAAGCTAACTGCAGCCTGCAGGTAAGGAACACACCAGCTGGTCCAGCTCTCCACAATAGTGCTGGATGTGCTTTGCAAAGGGTTCTGTGACAGTCAATCCCATGAAGGCCAGTCAATTAAAGACATCTAGTGGGATTGGGGCTGCATGTAAAAGCTGGCATTTGGAGTATTTCTGATAGGAAAGCAAACTGGTTTTCTTTATCTGCAGATACAGAGCCTACACCTATGTATTTTTCCTTCTTCCATTTGCATCTGAGTCACAATGAGCACATTCACGTTTGCAAGTAGGAGACATGAGTAACGCAGACAGCAGGCCTGTCTAAAGCTAGCTCTGCTCTACAATGGGAGCAGGAAAGACATGGGAATCTGAGATGCATGGCAGTGCTTCAGAGCCCACCAGTTCACACCACACTGCTCCCCATCTACCTCATGCAGGTTGTCCAAGCCAGCAAGCAGAGCCTCAGGAAGGCACAGCCATTGCAGTGTGCAGAGGAATCAGCTTTAACTACTTCTCTGTGATTTTCTTATAGGAACAAAGTCATCTGGGTGGGTATCTTTTCCCAGATAGGAATTGCTCTGATTCTCACCTACGGTCTTGGACACGTTACAGCCCTGAACTTCACACCTCTGAGGTGAGTTCTGATGCTGGCACGCTTCCCTTTCCTACATGTACTAACAGACATGGACTTACCATTCTGCAAATGGGAGCAAGAGGCCCACGCAGAACAATTTTATGATTAAATATCTATGAATATTCATTACAAAGAACAGGATGGACAATTTCTTAACCAAAATGGGAATTATTTCCATAGCTTCTATAAAGAATACATCACTTTTTTCCTACCGAATTTACTGTAAAGGGTACAGAAACCTCCTTGTGTAGAACCAACACTCAGTTTTCGTCCAGCATCACCAATATTTTGGTGAGATTATATAACACTTTATTTAATTTTATGCAAGCAACTTCTATTTTAAACGTATCACTGTCAGAAACGCTCCATTTTTCTGACATCTTCAGAGACTGTAATGCCAGCAGGCAACATTTCCTTCTGAACAGTATCCGGAATTCATTCATTAATTCAGTTAACTACTTATGCCTGGGCAGCTTGCAGGGACCTAATCTCATTTCTAACCATTTAAGTGCTTAAGTTACAGGGGAAGAAAAAAAACCCAAAACAGCATAAAAAACAGATTTTCTTTTAGTGAAATCAGACATAGAGACGGGCCTCAGAAATTCATGTGCTTCTTAACAAGAATCTCTTCTCCCACTCCCAGGTTTCAGTACTGGTTTGTGGCTGTACCATTTGCTGTCTTAATATGGGTCTATGATGAGGTCCGGAAGCTGCTCATCAGGAGATACCCAGGAAGTAAGTAGAATTTCCTGCATATACCATAAGCTTTTCCATTTACCATAAGTCCTTTCATTCACTGCCACTCACTCACCCTCCTTAGCTAGCTCTGACAGACCTAAAAATGGACCATTTGCCCCCCAAAGATCACGTTTTTCTTCCTCTCCTCTTGCAGGCTGGTGGGATAAGAACATGTATTACTGAACCTGTCCTTATCACTGGACTCCTTCCTCCTCACGGAGAGCTGCTCCTTCACCTCACACAGCCTCTGCTGCTTCAATGTCCTGTCTGTGCAATACCGAGTATACACTGGACTCACCCCACCAATGGGCGAAGAGATTTCATGAGTTTCATGAAGAATTAAGGACTTAAGAGGCTGGCAAGTAACCTCCCGCTGTACTGTATGGACGATGCTTGTCTGAAATTGAAATGCTATCTATTTTTGTAAGAAGCATGACTTTCCCCTCATCCAAGGATGAAACTTGGAGAGCACTCAGAGGAAAACACAAAAGAAAGAAAAAACACAACAGAAAAACTTAACGTAAGGCATTAATTTGCACTAGAGAGATTGTTTGCTTATTTTCTTTTTGTTTTGTTTGTGCAACTGAATTCTAAGCAAGTATATACATACATCTGTATTACCTTGCTAAGGGTAACAACACTGTATAGGAAAAATTTGATAATAAAAGTATTTTCCAGAAGACAGTTTTTTTACCTTTTTTTCCTTACAAAGAATAAGAGTGAAATGGGAAGGGACCAAACACCTTGAGAAACGCATCTGGAAGACCAAGGCGCAGTCAGTCCATTTAAACACCTTGTGACTCTATGAATGCCCAACACTCATTTTCCAAGGGACATCATCTCTATGCAACATAGACCTTCATATGCATAACGCAGGCACTGTTAAAGGGCTGCTTGAGATCAGGTCTTCAATACAGACACCCTTATTAAATGGGGACAGCAAGAGAACTGCCTTTTGCAGGAAAAGGAGAGAGGGATTACAAATGGGAAACCAGAAATGAGGAAGGGAAGATGGGGAGGGCTTAGGGAACAGATGTGCTTTAAGCTGGCAACGTCCGCTTTCGTAACACGCTAGAAACCACTTTACATTCTATGAGTTCCTCCTCATAAGAGCCAGGTGGGTATTACAGTGGGTATCAGAGTGGGTGCCACTGTTTTTCAAACGCTGACTCAAGGAAGAGGAAATACAAATGAAGAAGGAAGAGTGACAAAAAATAAGCACGTAAACTATGAATTATGAGGGTGAGCCTGGATTCCAAGATATGTGCCCTAGTGCGCTGCTTATCAGTTGGTGATGCAACCCTGCAACACACCAGCTAGAAATATGGGAGGTGCCAAGCAGACTCATTTCAACACCTTGTCATTTGCCAGCTATCAGGAAGGATTTGTTTTCTCTTCTGCTTACAAGACAGGAAAAATATGAGGAGAAATGACACAGGGAGCAACAGAATCCTCTTGTCAACAGCCAGAGATTTGCTGTACTCAGTCAAAACAACATTTTCGAATTCAAACAGGAAAAGAGAAAATAAATAAAAGGAGATCTTAGAGGAAAACTTGGAAGATGGATGTGATACATGTGATTGATCTGCTTTTGGGACTGGCATGCGCTCCTGACTGAGAAGTAAAAGAATTCTGTCACAGTAATATCTGTAAAACTAGCAACATATATCTTAGTGCAAACATCCCCTTGGTGTAAAAGTGAGTGGGGGGCAATGAGGGCACCACGTTTGCCACATGAGGAGTGATTCCAGGGTAAAAAGCCACCCTCTATAAGATCATCAATGGCAAAAACAAAAAGCAGCTTATGGTCTACAGCAAAACCCACATCAAATACAGGCAAAATGGACTAACAGCCCAAAGGTGTGGAAAGAGCGAATCCTACATTCACTGACTGCCATACATAACAGTTGTTAGAGCTCGTAAGTCTGGGAATTTCTGCATTGGACAACATGGGTTATTTCCTAACAGTAAACAGCAGGTAGGACCTCTCAGTTCAGGGTAACCAACCTCCACTGACATGTAAGCTGTGAGGTTACTGTATCTGATGCAACTCAATATGGAATTGCCCTCAAACAAAGGTCTCATTTAAGTAAGTCCAGAGAATGCTGCTGTACCCAGTGTCTGTTCACAAGGAAAAGTACAAAGAAGGATGCAAACCATTTGCAAACTGATGTTAATTCAACAAGCACAGAGGCATCCTCCCCTTCAGCCCCATAGTAAGTTTTTAAACAGCAATATTTTGGTCACACATGGATTTTTACACTTACAGTTGCATCACTTATTCTGTGTCATCCTTCTTTGTATCTTGCAAGATACATGCTCTGTAATTCCGAATATGGAAAGCAGAGCTGGACTGTTCTTTGTATTGGAACTGCTAAGAAAACAAGCTGCTTTCCTGGTCAGGTCTTTGTACTGCTTTTTCATTTAGTCTTGCAGAGCCTTTCTTACAAGGAGACTTCAGCCTTGCATAGGTTACTACCACATGCAAACTACCATTGTGATTCTCATATGATGGGTAAGAGACGTATAGGTAGCAGAGCCACGGACCACAATAAATACTTCCATGTTTAATATTAAAGAAAAAAAGAAAGGAAACAATTCCTACACTCAGTTCTTGCCTACAAAACCAGCCAGCTCTATAGCTTCAACAGGAATAAACACTTGCTCTCCTGCAGTCAAGGAAGTAGCAATAGCTCAAAGGATATGCAAAGCAGAGGAGCAGATTTTGAACTGCATGTTAATACACCTACAAGAAGGCTGCTTCTCTCCTGACTCCATCTACATTGCAAGCATGCAAGAGTTAAGTTACTAGCTCATAAAAATGAGAAATCCTTCTTGAACACAGAACTGTGCTTTCTCGCTCCAGCCAGACTAGACAGGTCAGATGCCCCCACTGATAGCACTGAACTTCACAGCTTTCCTTTACCTCCCCCTCTTAGCAATACCCCCTTTGCAGTTTTCTCTAGTTCTAACTAGCTCTCACCACCCCCACCTCCCATCTCCAAAATACCCCAACTTTCCCCTTCTACATGCTGTGCCACCAGACAATTCCTGCATCCTGGTCAAGCAGAGAGTTGGCTTCAGGTGAGTTACTCCTTAACAAATGAGAGTGAGCGCAAGGATGACAGATAACACTGTGCAATGAAGTATGTAACAGGACTAATTGTGCTGATTTCTCAGCTGTGAGGCCTGTAGGTTGACCCTGTTAGCATCCTGCTGAAGATTTAACTCATAAGAATGCTTCATATGTGGTTTTTGAATCACGTAACCATGAGCACTTTGCCTTGAGACTGGTCAGGCTTCAAGACGGCAACAGATAATACTTACAACCTCTGCTTTGAATGAGTGAGAGCTGAAGTTCCCAGGCATAGCGTGTCTGAATATTCCCCTACACTCAAATACAAAGCTGCTTTTTGGCAGTGGTAGCCAAGAGAAATGCACTGTCTGTAGCACGCAGTCTTCTTAGTGACTCCTTTACACACATTTCTACCCTGTGCATCCATTTCACAGTCCCCAACTAGGATACTCGTCCCCTCTCAAGGCTATCAATCGCTATGAATTCTCAGTGGTACATTTTTAACCACACAAAGCAGTACGAGATGCTGAGATTTCACTGAAGATTGGAAGGAGACGGTGAAGACTCGTATCTCTACAGTCTGGAAAACACCTTTGCTGTCATTGAAGCATAGGCAGGGTTCACATTTCTAAACAAAAGATGCTGCCAAATTATACAGTGGAAATTGTTGTTGTTACCTTTCCTGGTGGCACCACCTCTAAAGCAAGGAAAAGATTCCAGCAAACACCACAACACTGTTGGCCCATGTCAATCTCTGCTAGAAGGGGGAGGAAAA
This sequence comes from Excalfactoria chinensis, assembly GCF_039878825.1. Lineage (NCBI taxonomy): Eukaryota > Metazoa > Chordata > Aves > Galliformes > Phasianidae > Excalfactoria > Excalfactoria chinensis. The sequence continues at coordinate 3,435,842 of NC_092845.1, forward strand.
TACAGAAATTAATCTCCTTCCTGCAAACATTTGCAGACAACTGCTGTTCTCACTCTGGTGTCAATGCTTACTGAAAATAGAAATGATCTCAATGAATGGATGCACACACCCTGCTCCCTGTCCATTTAGTCATGAAGTTGAGGAGATTACTCCCAGTGTACAGAAAGAACTCAGGATTGGCTGCCCAGCAGGGTAACAAGTTCTCAAGGGTCTTACTGCCAATCTGAGATGCAAAGCAAATGAATGCAAACACAGATGTAAGCCTTGAGCAGAGAGGCAACGCTGCTCTCACTGGGTATGACTACAGTGCCATTCAGGACCTCAGTAATGTCTTTAGCACCAAAATCTTGCCTTGCATGGGCTCCAGTGATACGTTCCAACCCCATCCTCTAATACACACACCCAGGATGGTGCTGCCTGTGCTCATTTCTTCTGGTGCCAAAGGTTTTCACAGAGGGAAAAACACCATCTCTTAAGTCATGCCTTACTATTACCTGCTCTAACCAGATCAGTTCATGAACTTTTTCCCCAGTCATTACTTTGCAGTGAATGAAAACTAGTCCAGACCCACCAGCACGAGAGACCCCCCGGGAGCAGATATTTTCTGGCAGCTCTGCACACCCCATAATCACTCAACCCATCTAGCTTCCAGGTAACAGCACCTGCACACACAGTGCAATTTGCATTCATAATGACATGCAATTCCTTGCTCAGACAGTAAGCAAGTTTCCTTCAACTTCACATTGCCAAGTTTATCTTTGAGCTGACAGAAGAGCTTTAACCTGCAGGTGAAGAATTTAAGGCCCTAAATGAAAAATAAACACTCTAGTGGTATATTGCAATGGTATTTGTCCCCAACACTGACTGCCTAACACAGACTCACTGATGAACCTCAATCACAACAGCAACATGAGCTAAAAGTTCAGCAGCACAAGCTACCATTTGTTACCTGCGAGATGCTATCTTAAAAGCTCATTTGGCATCATTTAAATGCTCACATTACTAATTGTGCTATTTGGGAAACAAAGTTAAATGGAATCAACTGTAACTAGTTTGGTGCAGCTAAATTCTTGAGGAACTTCCAGCTGAATGCCCAGCAGCTCTTTCACAGCAGCCCAGTATGTTGTGTTTAAGAATGAATGTGAAGGTTTCTAGCAGAGCTGTACAGCAAAAAAACCCTCAAAACTTGGAACCTTCTCTTTTCTCTAACAACCTACTCTGAGGCACCGCTGTGTTTTGTATCTGATACCACCTCAGCAGCAAAACGAATTGCAGCAGGGAATGACTCTGAAAAGACTAAAAGGCAGCTTCCCTCCGACCTGACAGATTGTTGGAACACTGGCTGGATAAAATGTGTCATAAAATGCTTGGAGTGATTAAGAATATTTGAATATTCATGTTCTTATAACCCCTCTCCCCCTCCTTTTAACACACAAACTGGTACAAAGCTCCTCATTCAAAACTGCTGCATTTTTGACTGCATGGCCTCTGCATTTCTGTGATAAGAGGTTATTTTAATGCCTTAAAGCAGACTCAGTTTGAAGACCACAGTTTGTTTCAGATAAGGATTATTTCCTAAGACCTTAAGAACCTCCCTTTAACAAAAAAGCAGTTGCCAGGTGATCCCTGAGTAAAGCAAATCCAATGATGCTGAACTCTGTCAGTGATACTCAAGCAGTGACTCCACATGCATCTATCTAGCACATAAATCCCTGAAAGCTTGTTTGCTAGGAGAAAAGAAGCCTGGTCTAAACACGCTAATTGCTGCCTTATTTAGTCGGTCAATTTGGTCCAAAGCCATTGCTGTTAACTCTGAAAAATATAGCATTCATTGGAAAGGTACAATTAACAAGGTAAAGTTCAGTGTTGGTTTGCATCCTAGGTAGCCAGAGGGCATGTGGAAGGCAATCAGCTGAGAACCAATTGAAACAAAAGCCTCCATTTTTAGCAAGCAAGTGTGCCTTATTGACAGGGGTCAGGATGGGCCCTAACCTGAAAAATCATCACACAATAAAAACATTGCAAATAATTGCACTATTTATTTTTCCAGCCTATGAATTCTTCAGTCATACAGCACTTCTGTTCTGCCCCACCGTTCCAGCCCTGCATAGTCTCCATACTTCTCCAGCCACCACTCTTGTAAAACTGGAGAACAGACAGCTTTTTGGGCTATGCAACTGAGAAGCTACAAGAAAAACCACATTGTTCTGCACAGGCCTGCCCCTCTTAGGCAGAAATTCCTATACTATCAGTTTGCCAGGTCTGAAGGCCTGTAGTACTGCTTTACTGCCCTGCATGGGGCTTTACAATGGGGCAGGTTATGCTTACACATATTACTCCCTATACTGCAGCCATCTCTGTTGGCCTTATTCAGTCCTGCACCTCAGTTTGCTTTATGTACTCAAACTACTGCAGTTTTTGTCCATAGGTAGCATTAATATACTTCCAATGCATGAGTGCAAAACCTTGTTTGCCTTCAAAGAGCTTGCTGGAGCAGGAGACTCAACAGGAATACACTATATATATAGTACAGAATGGTATAGAACTGCTACAGCTGACAGACACTTGATAAGGTAATTCCAATTAAAAGCTACAAAGCAAAACTGAAGTAGAAAAATACACAAGGGACAAACAGCAAAACATGGAAAGTGATGTGAACCGAGGCCTGCAATTAGAGCGTGCACTTAAGCAGAACAGCCCCGATCCATGAATCCTAAAAGTAAGACCTTGGAAGAAAGAGGGACAGAAGGAGAGATGGTAAAGTGTGCTGAATGGATGGGCAATGTACATTGGATCAGTGCAGTGCACCAGAAGTTCTGCACAAATAAATCTGATATAGTCTATTGTGTAGGAGAGTAGATGAGATCTGTATGACAAAGAATGCAGAGAAGGACAGCACAGACCTACTAGTGATTTTAGTTTACACAATATCAGGCTCCCCAAAGCACAAACATTAACAGATTCAACCTAAATCTCAGTTACCAGCAGAACTGGAGGAAGAAGCTCTTTGTGGCACCTTCCCTATCAAAATAGGGAAGTCTTCAGGTCAGAAACACAATGCTGTACCACAAACACAATGATGTACATTTACATTTCAGGCATCCAGGTCAGTCATTCTGGGCTTCCCCCCATCCTGACCTTCTGCCCTACTTTGCCATGTTGGGAGCAACACAGCCCTGGCTAGAACCAGCCTCTTCTCTTCATTGTGGATGAACTGAATTTTGTTTACAGTTCTCAGAGAGCTCAAGTCAACTGTGCTAGATTATAGTTGAATTGCTCTACAATTCTGTCAGGTATGGCCAAATACGAGCTATTCTGGAGCAAAGCTCACTACATCCTGAACAGACAGAACGTTCCCAGGACAAACCTCCTCCCAGTTCCCAGCTGACCAGCTTTAACCAAGCTTTCTTTACAGGGTGCACACCAGGGCAGGTCAACTGGGGTGTAGGAGAACTGCCCCCCTCCCCACATTAGCACCACCCAATGAAGTATGAATAGCAACTGGAAGGGTAAAGAGCCGCTTGGCTGCACAGCCTCCTGTTTAGATTGCAGCTGGATCCAGTTCGCTCATTGCTGAGATTAGCTTTTCCCACAAGGTGAATTTCTCCTTGAGTCCAGGATCTACACAGCCAAGTCTCAAGACTGGTCCCTCCCAGTCCAGAAGGTGAATGTGGCCAGAAGAAGAAGTCACGAAAGAATAAAACCCAACAGGAGTAATTCTGCTGCATGAATACTTCCTTTCTGAGCTTGGCTAAGAGTTCTGAAACTGCAGTTTGCTAACAGAGGGTGGAGAAGCCAAGGTAAGCAAAGGATTTATAACACCACAAAAGTCTTCCTCATTCTTAGTTACTGCTGACCTACAAAACACAGGCAAATGCACTACAGGAGAACTGTTTGGGGCAGTAAATCATTGATTGGGGGCATTTGCTGAGGGACTTAATATGGATTAAATTGTATTGACACCTAAAATTTAAAGTTATTTATCCAGGAAAGAGTTCAAAGACTGCTGCAGAAAAAAGTAACCTGCTTCTCTGACAAGACAAAGAAACAAAGCAGGTCCTGACCCCATTCACAGCAAATAAACACACTGACATTTCATGCAGGTGAAGTCAATCCAATTGCACGGGAGTACAAAGAGAGGGCCCTATCTTCTTATTGCTCCCATTTCTAACTTGAGAAGTATCATAATACAGACCCCACCCACAAATATCCACTCTTTCTTCTGATCTCTCCCCTGGTAGCATCTGTAAGCACATTCATTAGCTGGCACTTTCCTACAAAGCTCTTTAGCCTGGGATCTGCACTCAGGACTCTGCTAATTCTCGCCTCCTGACACTGCAGCAAAGCTCAGCCTGCAGATCCCAATGAGCCGGGCACTTCAGACAAGCTGCTTTAGAAAATGCTGTTTCTTACACCCACCAAAAAGTGCACGGCCTCAATAGGCAGCATTACAAGAGGCCTCATTTGGACAGCACGCAGACTCAGGTTTTTGTCAGCACAACCCAGGGATCAGCTGGCATCTCCCCTGGCACTACTCACAAAGAGCAACCTATCAGCCCTACACGCAATGGCCCTTCAGTGCAACTTCGTAAGAGCCGGGCACCCGGAGACCAACAGCTTTTAAAATGCCACAGTCTTCATTTTATCTGTGTTTGGTTTGGCACTTTTTCCTCCAAGAAATGGGCCTTTTCTCCTAATCTTATGGTATTTCTCCAAGAGCACTACAGGGGTGCACCCGGTACAGCTTTAGAACTACAGAACATGAAGTTGTTTGCTTCGGTGGAAGAGTGACGGGCTGCAGCAGGTTTCTCATAGAGAACAGCATATCCTCTCTGCTATTTTGAGGCTTTGATTTCTCAGAACTTAACTGACTGACAGATGGGTGAGGAGGAAGATAGGAATTAATGCCTGTTAGTTTTGGTAGATAGAAGTGTATTTTTTATGGTTTCTCTTCCAATACTGCCAGTAAGGAACAGATAAAAAGAAAACCAAGCCTCTCCTTCCCCAGTTCAAGCTTCTTACAGCTCTTCTAATACCTTCCTAGTACCAACAGAATACACTTTTGCAGCTCCATCACTTCAATACCTTTGGCAACTGCTATCAACACCACAGCAAGTCAGCACCATGACCTGCAGCGATCCTTCCTGTAACATCATAGCACACCTTGGAACTTCTGCACATCTTATAGAAAAGAAATGCAACCCACTGGGCACAAAGCATTAACGTAAGTCAGAACAAATAACGCGTGGGGGACTGGAAGCAGATGGAGCACTGTGTGACCATAACCACAGATCTTTGATTTTAAAGAAAGAGATGGTTTTTTCTTCCAAAGACGGGAACAGGTGCTTGAATTGCTGGGTGAACATCAGTTCCTTATAGCAGATATGGGTTCCAAGAAAACCAACGATTAAATATATCCAAGGCCATCACACAGAGCTCACATGAACACCAGTGATTTCCAGCATACAGTTATCAGCGCATAAGGAACCTGGTACATCCCATGTGGGGGCCACCATTACAAACACACGTTTTGGAGGTCATTTCATCAGAAATACTTTCAGCAACAAAATAATTAACACAAAAGCAAGCGTGGCAGTTCTGAAATTGTTCATGAACTTACTGTAAGGTCAGCGTATCACTGGGTGCTTTACAGAGGGAAGTTACATTCTCACTGATTAGGTTTTACAGCCCTTTTAAGAGGAACCTCGAAGGAGAAAGGTTCATCTGTGACTTTTGCAGGTTTATCTTCAGTGTGATATGAAGTTTTAATATGTTTCTAAATTTGCATTGTATAAACAAGTGCTCAGCACAGCACATCAGCAGGGTCACTAGAAACTTTTACAGATGGGACAAGGTCCATTCCGTGCAGCTCTGATTCACTGACAAGCAAAAAGGTTATTTACCAGTGAGGTCAGGTAAAAGTTGAGGGCACTAAGGACACATTAGCTTCAACAGAGAACAGCTACCTTAAAAGATGAATCCATTACAAAACTGGTCCTGAAAGCAGCAGGGCTGCAGTTTGTCCTTCTGCCCATTCCTGTAATTCAACATACAGCCATGTCTGCAAAGACTAAGGCTTCACTAGGCAAAGCTATTAAGTATGTATCCAGCTTCCAATGGACTCACTGATGAGGTATTTACTATTTCAGGCTTCTGGGAACATCCCCACAAATTAGACACTTCACCAAGAAATAAGCCAACAAATATACAGCTGCCCTCCAAAAACTCAGTGCCAAGCAACAGCTTCAATTTGACTCTATCATAGTTTCCTGGTTTGTTTGGAAGGGGAACCCACAGTTCGATTCCTGTTGCCCTGCAGCTAATGGCTCCTTTCACATGCAGTAGAAACACAACGTGCTCATGGACAGAAACAGTGGCACAGCCAAAGTATTAGCCCTCATTCAGGCCAGAGGCTTACCTTCTGTGGATGGAACCTCCAAAAGCAAAGGTTGCTTGCCTGCTGTATTTGGTGACACTTTTGAATCTTCCCACATTCCCAATTTAACTGCAGAGAGAAGCAAAAAAGAAGCTGATGAGAAAAGATCAAGTGATATTCTGGTGCTTCCAGGGTAGACTCTAAGCTGTGTAACTCCAGAACTTCAAAATGAAGTACTTACAATAATTTTTCTCCTTTGTTGTTGTTTTCTTTTTAGTTTTAGAAAGATTCCCCATTCTGACTATACATTAAAGACTACCCACCTTGAAAAGGCCTTATTTCAGAACACAGAGCCACACAAAGTCATCAACTGAAGAGATCTTTTAAGGATCTCATCATACCTTTTTCTTCCAAAGTAAGTGACCCTGGACTCGGTCAGTCTTATCAGCAGTCTGAGGGAAAGAGCAGCCTTCCAAACCGGAGGGGACTTCACAGCTACTCCAGAAAGTGCTCGACTTCCAGATTTCAAGAGAGGGCTGGAGAAAGAGCTATTAGCAGTAAATACTTCAAAGAAAGAATTAAATACATGACCACGTCACTCCTCTTTGTATTTCATTGAATCATAGAATGGCTTGGGTTGGATGGGACCAGTTTCAACCCCCCAGCCAAAGCTGGTTGCCCCCACCAGATCAGGCTGCCCAGGGCCCCATCCCACCTGAGTGCCTCCAAGGATGGGACACCCACATCCCTCTGGGCAGCAGTGCCTCACTCTGCTCTCAAGGAGTTCTCCCCCAGTCCGTACTCCTACCTGGGATTAACTTGACTCTGGACTTTTCATTAACACTCTTTCATTTCATGGGGGGGAAAAAAAAACCCAACACATTCTGAAGCCCAAAGCAGTTTACTTATAGCTGAAGCATACTTGTTAAGAATAACCGCAGTGGTGGAAAAGAGAAAACTTCCAGCAGAATTCTGCACACGTATATTTGTTTCAATCCAAAGCAGAAAATTACTTCCATTAGAAAACTGCTGCAATGGAAAAAAAAAAATAAATCAACGTATTTTATTTGTTAATGCCTCCCAGTCTGCCTTTTAAAACTGCAACACACAGAGGTAACTTCACCACCTCTCTAGATATTTTCCTGTGGATATTATGGAGACAGCATCTCATTTTCTCAAAGTCCCTTCGAAATGTCAGCAAATAACTGAATTTTCCCAAGGTGGGGTTGCAAAGGAATCGAAACAAACCTTTTGCTTCTGGGAGCAAGCTCATAAAACACATAATCAGCAAACTGATAAGGTGAGGGCAAAAGAACCAGAGTTGAAGGCTTCTGTCTGGGCTCCTTGGCACCGAAGTCTCACCCTCTAATTAATACACTCTGCTAAGGCAGAATGAATAAGGACAGACTTGAGTTTAGGAACCAGGAAGGAGCAGGTTCACAAACTTCTTCACGCATAAGCAATTCAGTAAGTACTGCAGAATGAAAAGAGAACTGGCTTTGTTGTTGGAAACAGCTGGCTGAAGCCTACCTGCATGGTTTGCCCAGGCATTGCATTGGCTCACAGTCAAGCAATTTCATGTTGTTCTACTTCACCTGAAGCTAAAGAATGCTGTGCAGAAAGATGGAGCAGGAGCTGATCCTCATTCCTCTGAAGCAAAGCCCACTTCACAGCCAGGCCCCCTCAGCATAAAAACAGCAATGATAGAGAGGGTATATTCCAACCTTACTGAGGTCAGGAAGATTACACTGAAAACATGCATGGTATTGTGGAGTTGCTTGGTAAGGCTCAGACATAAGGCTCTAAACTATACCTAAAAGATCCTCACAAATACATTTGATATCAGATGTCAAAGAGGCCATACAGAATATATAGTTAAGTGTGGGCCATTAGTGGCCTCACATCATTTCTGCTTTACTGACTTACCAACAGAAACTCTACAATTAGTGAGGAATGTTAAGAACCTCAGCTTATCACTCAGGCCTACAACATTATTGATAGCTGAGCATGAATGTACTTCAACCAACTAAAAAAACCCAACAAAAATGAGTTATCCACAACATAACTGATCACGTGCATCTCTAACTACATACACATCTGAACTGCTGGCTGCTTTACTTTGAAGATGCAACCAATAGTTGTGCTTCTATCTCTTCAATCCTCTGGGCAATGCAGTTCCTCTCTATTTCCAGCAGCAAGGCTTCATCCCTTTTTGTGGCCCAAGAATGCAACAGTTCTGAATACTGCTGAGCTCCCCACGCTTCTTTGTTGCTTGCAGTCTATTACAGAAAGTCAAAACAAAAGCAGAGTGTAAGCTCAATTGACAGCCAGCACCATGCACTGCCTATACAAGAGCATGGGATGAGCTGCACCGTGCATGCTGACAGCACCCTGGTGGAAGACTACACAGCAGAAGACAACTCATACCACAAGTGACTCCTGTTTTCTCAGCTCCTTCTCCAGCAGATCCCCATCTTCTTGCAGACTCATGGCCTGGACTGTCAATTCAACAAACACTTCATTTAGTTCATCCAGCCTCTCCTCCAGTTGTGTAGCTGTCAGCTAGAGAGAACACAACACAGGAAAACAACAAACATTCTACGACAGCAGCATCTTTCAGTAGGGGTCACTCTTCAAGGTAGGCAGATAGGCATGTCAACTCCAAGGAGACAGGTCATGTCACAACAGCAAGTCATGGAGATGCCTCACTAAATGAGCATCCTTAAAAGAGGGTTTTAAACATCTGGGAGTGTTCTAAAGCTGTCAATGGACAATTGCCAGAGAAGAAATAGCAAAAATAAATGACTGACCTTAGCAGCAGGGGAGCCTGAATTCCTGTTGAAGTTACTTTCCCGTGGATTTCCCATCCTGTCCAAGACCCCCTCTTGCAGATGAAGGCTTTGGTACTTTTGCAGTCTAGATGCCCTAATGGGGAGAGAAACACAAAAGGAATTACAGGATGGAATTTCTGGAAGGAAGGGAAGATGGAAAGGCTTAGCAGGAAGAACACCCCCAGATTTGATCACTTGTTAAGAAAGACATCCAGGATGGCAATGTGAACTGTCTCATCCTGTACCTCCAAGTAATTCTGAGTCTGTGAAAGATTTTACCAAGGTCTGAGGAAGAGGGGAGCTGCTGCAGTCTGCATCCTAGCAAACTTATGACAGAAACAACGAGTTCCCACCCAAACCAGAACAGTAACACATCCACTGTCCAAAGTAAATTACTGTACATAAAGTGAATGCTTTTAGTTCACTGGCAGTAATGTGTTGATCCACTGTACCTTTCAGCCAGGGCTTTTCCCTTGACACAGGGATGTGGTGCTGCTCTAATGCTTGGAAGTTCTTTGGGCGCTGCCTGAACGTCAAAGCAATCAGATGAGCCCGAGGGGTCCTGAAGATAGAGCCAATAAACACTCAAAACCCAACACATACAAACAATGCACAAAGCATCACAACCCTATTGATAATTCTCCTCAGCCACCATCTAAGTTTTGCAGGTAAATTAACAAGTAAAACTCTTGCTCAGGCAGCTTATAATCCTAAATAAAGAAGGTCTAAGAGTTAAAGAAGTGGGCAGGTAGAAAAAACACAGCATAAAGGTGAGGCATGGCCTGACAGCAGACACCTGTAGCTCACCTGCCCTTCCACTACTTTTGCTTTACTTTCACTGTGTAGTGAGGGTAAAGCTGCCACCATGTCCTGTCCATGGACCTGCTGCTCCACCTCTTGTTTCATGTTCTTATGCTGAGCTCTCCCAAGCAGGATTTCCAGGGCTTTCATCAACTCCATTGCCTCTTGCTGCAGTGCACCTAATGGAACCCAACAAGCGATTCAAATGGACAGAGACAGGAGCACACACACACAAAAAAAGCTGTTTTTAAACATTCCCTCACCCCCCATTTCTCACTTGCTCTGCACAGTGCTCCTCTTACCTGTTTGCCCTGCTGCATGGAAGCTGCTGCTGCAGTGTTTTTCACACTGTTCAATGCTCACTGCTGCCCGGCTGCTGTCTGCAGATCTGTGCCCACAAATCCTTTGCCTGACAAAGACTTTCAGGCCTTTAGCATCCAGTGCTCGCGCCATGTCCTGTTTATAACAAAGTAGTATTGTTCTTTAGAAACCTCAAAATCCATTTATTTCACTTTCTGCCTCTCATGCCAGACCAGAGATCAGCATAAACCTATGCAACAACAGGGCACAGCAAGGAGCAAGACCTATCATTCAATAAGCTGCCACTTGCAAGCTTCAGTTTCAAGACCCCCTTTTCCCCACAATTCTTTCTTCACACTGACCATGAGACCTTGAATCTGCTGGCTGATTCCACTGTAAAACACCAACACATCCCTCCTGTGCTTTGCCAGCTGCGACGCCAGGTGCAAATTCTGATCTTCCAACTTATCGTACAGAGTTCGAACACTGAAATCCTCCAGGTCTCTCACTGCACAGCACCCTTCAGAAACACAAGGTAAGTCTCATGATTGACCACTGGCTACACAGATCCATTTTAAGTCACTTCCCAAGGGGCACTGACTGTCCCAGAGGAGGCAACAGCTTGTTGTGTACTGTGAAGAACCACAATAGGGTTGAGGCATGATGTGTAAGATGTCTGATTCCTTAGTAAAGGGAGGATGACACAGCGTTACTATCAACCTCTAACTTGCCCATGTAAGCTGTCAGGGTGCTACTTCTGTACTGTATTTATAGCTTTAAGTGGTGCTTTATCCACCAGCTGCACTCAGCACCAATAGATAGTGCCATCTGCTGGGCTCTGGTTGCGCTCTGCTCTGTGAACATCCAGAAATCCCCAAGATGAGGTCATGCCTTGGAGGCTAAACAGGCCCATGAGTCACATGCATTCAGAGAATAGAATTAAGTAGAATTAGCAACAGAATAACCCAAGGAATTACTTCAAGGATCTTAATTTTCTTCACTAGTCATGCAAACACACTGGTATTCTAAATGATTCTTCTTTTCTTCCCTTGATGGTAGGAGGGCAAGTAAACACTGATCCATCCCCATAACAGGAGGTTACAGACCTCAGATGAAGAGATTAAATGAATCTACAAAAGAAATACATGCACATTTGTGTATGTAGATGCCTGCATGCTACTGCAAAGCAGTTAAAGTGACCACGTGTGCTCATGTTTCTGGGTAAGCTGGTATCAAAGTTATTATACCAGTGTAACAAAAGACAAAAGGAAAAGGCTGGAGATGGTACAACCCCTCACCTTCATTATGCACAGCTCCTTTTTCTCCAAAGGCAGCATCTCCTCCAGAACCACGAGGACCAAGCATCTGATAGTAGAGAAGGCTAGAGGCAATGAAAGAGGTTGGTGAAGATCATCTCTGTGTTTAACATACAGATTCACTCCGCTAAAATCAGACACTGCAGGACTGCTATCCCAGTTCAAGCAGAAGTACCCTTAGCAGAAGACACAACAGAGCTGTCATACGCTATGCTGGAAGAGAGCTGGAATACTACTGGGAAACACTGAACTTTCCATACAGTTAGAAACCGAATCTGTGCAATGCTTGCATGGAGTTCAGCACTGGGTGCATCACGCAGTAACTGTAATTGGACATGACTGCACTATCAAGGTCCAAACTCCCGATTACCCACCATGCAAAGGCAGCTCACCTTTCCTTAAGAAGGACGTACTCTGGTGGGACGTGTGGCTCACCTAGGCTCCTCCATCGTGGCTTCCAGCTCCTCAGGGGACTAAGGACAGGGACAGTGGGCTGCAGCACAATAGCCAGGGTTGTCAGCATCACAATTAGGAAGCCCAGAATGAAGAGCACCGCTAGGAAAGCCAAGAGGGATGGCAAGACATGAGAAACACAGGAAGCAGTGCACATCAGCAGCACGGTTTCCCCTTACACTGTTACTCAGTGCTCTCCTTCCCACAGAAACCAGACATTTAACAACTTTCATCTTCATTACAGGGGCTTCTGCTCCTTCCCTCCTTGATCTGCTGCATGTGCGCAAAGAGACAAAGCAGTTTCAGTGCATGCATCTGAATGCATGCAAATCATTACATCAGTTCTACTGTTTTGCTGCCCTCTGTGTGAAGGACAAGAAATTGGCAGGGGCAGAGCACATACAGAGAGATAGGGCTTTGGAATAAGACCTTAACTGCCCTTGTGGTTTAGCCTTTAGTGAACTTTTAAATGATGCATTTAATTCCAGTTTGGTTTATCATGGAAACATACACTTTCTGCACTCATGCCAAGGGAAACAAAGCTCTCAATTACTTGAATTCTTCAAGCAGGGTGTGGGTAGAAATGTAACTGCTCCTTCTCCCCTGCTTTGGCTCCTACACAAGCAGGTTCTTGGCTAGAGAGCAGCGACCTTTGGGAAGGGAAACACCACAGGGGAAATGGATTCAAAATGACAAAGACAGTGGTTTGATGGTATTTCTAAATAAATGCTGGTTGAAACAAATCCAAGCAGGTACAACAAAGGCTGTGGCTAAGCATCAGAGTTCAAGATATCACAGCATTTTGGCTGTACCTATGATGGAAGCCCAGTTAGGAGCTAAGTTCAGTTCCTGTTGCTTTAAAATCCCATGTCTGGCCAGTTGGAACAGAGAAGAAGGCTGGAAGGGCACATCTCTGGGGTCACAGCCCACATTTGCTTTATTCACAGTCACAATCAGAAAGTGCTCCTGAATGGTCCTGTCCCTGAATACGTATGTCCCAGACTGTAGGAAAACATGGGCAAACCTAAAAGGGAGAAGGAAGGCACCACAATTGGTCTAAGTGCTCTTCATCTTACAGCAGGGATGACAGCTGAACACATGGACTTGAACACACCATACTTCTGCATTTCCACATGCCATTCACTGCCAAGGACCTGGTGATTCTATGGAAGACTTGCTCCCAAGTTCTGCACCTAATACACACACAATCAGTCACACCAAGTATTACCAGGAGATGTTGAGCTGAGTCTCCTGGATGAGGTGGTCCAGCCTTCGGAAGGGTCCATAATCCCAGCTAGGGTTGCTGTTATAAAGATGTTGCTTCTGATAAACAGGATAGTGGCTGGATGCACGATCTGGGAACAGTTTGGCACAATGTCAGCAACTCTGACCCACTTCAGTTAGGATAGCTGACAGCCTTCAGATTGCATTCATTTTACAGACCCCTGCAGTGTCAACTCGTTTATTTGAAGGATGCATTACTCCCCAACAAACACACTGCTCTTCTAACAGAGGAACTCTATATGTAGTCTATAGAAATCCAGCCAAAATGTAAAGAACATCTGATGAGTCACCGGCAAAGCCAGACTAAAGATCATGAATCCCTTGAAGGCAAGGGTGACTGGGAGGTGAAGGAATGTGCTCGTACATGCAGTACTACCAAATGCACAGTCATTGCTCCAAACACGTCTGGACACATATACATATCAGCAAAAAGCATTTGCTATTTCTATCTATTTACCCACACAACACTCACTGTGAGAATTGATGCTAAGCTGGAAAAGGATTGTGTCTCCTGCTTCCAAACATACCACTGGGTTAGGGACAAGGGGCAAGGTGGGCGTATCTTTGAAGAAAGCCCTCTGGACTCGATGACTTTTCTGCACCAACTGATCTGATGAAAAATCTCCTGCCACGGGCAACAGAAAAACACAGTAAGTAAAGGAACAGCATGTGAAAGCGCCTAACCCTTGGCAATGCAGAACGTTTTATTTTGTATCTCTAAGTGATTTGAGCTCACAAGGCCAAGTTCTATTCTAAAATGTTCTATTCTAAATGACATTCCCATGCATTGGGAACAATTGGAATCAAGAGCTAGTGCACGCAAACTGACAGATTCACCCCTGAAGGGAGTTTTCTTTTAGCTCCTAGGAAGGCCAAAATCATCTTCATTTGACCTTCTTCCCAAGGAGCAAACTGTGCAGCAGTGAAGGTCCCTGTTGTTTACTCCCAGAAAGAAAGAGATCCCTCTCCACTTTGGAAATAGTTTGGGCTGTCTGGCACTGAATTCCCTTTGTGCCAACCTGCTGCCCGCTTGTTGTGATGACTTGAAAGGAAGTGGACAGCTTAGCCTGGCTGGGAATTAGGCTCATCCCAAGGTGTTGTCAAGCCTTACCTGAGAGAAATGCATCCAAGACATCCACGCTGGAGACAACGAAACCTAGCACTCCACTGGGATTAAACAGAGCCAAATGCACCCTCTGGCTCTTCTGTATGTGTTCATCCGGGCCCAGAACATTTGTCACTTCCTATTAAAAGCAGAAGAAAACACTGATCACTCGTACAAGCAACCCTAGACTCAAAGCCTGCTTTGTAACCAACCTTATCATCTGCTGTACAACACTAATGAGGCCCATCTCCCACCTGATCAGTACTCTGGGTTATGAGATGTGGTAGGACTCCCTTCTTTCTCTCTGCTCATAGCTTTGTATGCTTCTGCAACATCAGCTACAAAATCGCAGTGCAATCTATAGGGGTTCTCTACAGGCTCACCTAGTGAGAGAGCAGTCCCCTCATCCACACATACCCTGACTCCCTCATCCATCCTCAGCAGCAGCTCCCTCTTGATGCCAAATCCCAAGGAGATCCGTGGGGCTCTCAGCAAACACATTTGGTCACAGAGCTCCTCAGCAGAGATGTACTGCTTGCAGTGACATCTGCACAGCAAACAGAAGCTCCTGATTACTTACATGAATAAACAGCTACAACATGTTGAGGGTCAAGCTAGCCTCAATCTTATTTGCAATCCATACAATGAATGGGCTACTCTATATTCATAGTAAATAGGGTGGACCAAACTCACAGTCCAGCTCATCCAGTACTGCTTTTCAATGCTCCTTCCTTAGCCTAAGGACCACATTACAGTATTTCCACACAGAGCAGCTCCAGCAATGGAAAGTTTCTCAAAAGCACCTCCCAAAGTCCTACCCTGAAATGACCTCGTGGGATCAGCAACTTAACCAGTCAGAACTAATTGTGAAGCATTCCTTAATGAGAGGCCGCTGAGACTTACATGCCCAGCTCTGCATTAACCTCTCCACCCGCAGGCCCACAAGATGGAGAGCAGTCATATTGCTCAGGAAAAACACACCGGCGTGTAGATGCTAAACGGACCTCTCCAGGAGCACAGAGCTCATCCACCTGGAAAACAACCATATCCAATCCGTGTCACACAAGTGTTTCAGCAGAGAAGCAGCACCCCTGAAGTTCCCCACTTATCACTGACACACAACATAATGGCAATGCAACAAGGGGCCACTAAGTGACAACTTGAAAAGCACTGGAAAAGATCAGGACAAGTTCGTTTCCCATCCAAATTCCTCAACCAGCCCCCAATGAAGAATCCCACATTGAAAATATAGAGGCTTAAATTCCTGCATCAGTCATCTGAGATGCTTTAGCTGCTTCCCATTGTCTTTGCATAGAAATATCTTTTGCCTCTGGCTCTTACTGAATTTAGCCTTGTAATATTCCATGAAAGGAGCCAAGTGACATTATACCACAAGGAATGGTCCTGGTTATCGAACAAAGCAGCCAGAGCACTTTGTGTCTGCAGCAGTTCAGTGATCTGAGCTGTGATTGCTCATGGATGCTGAAGCAGTGCCCAAAGCACTGACCTACTCTCTTACCCATATATCATGCAACAACTTCATTGTGAAGCCAAGGTTTACCTGAGGTCGGCAGTCCTGGTTGCTGTTGCTGTCAGAGTTTTCCTTGCCTCGCTCATCATAGTAAACATAACCTGCCTGGCAGATACAGGAGGCATCTGAGTGCTGGAAAGCCCGGTTCAGTCCATGGCAGGTACAGCTGATAGCACCTGAGAGAAGGATGGATTTGGAGTAGAAATCAAGGTAGGGAATATAGCTGGCAAAACCTGTGCTCACAATAAAGGAGCAGTTCTAATGCTGAGTGCTCACTTAAAAACAGCAACTCACCTGGCTGTGATGAAGAGGAGCTGCCACAGGGAAAGCAGGCAGCCTGAGCAGGAAGGTGATTGAAGGTGCCAGCAGGACAGGCCTGACAATCCTCTATATGCTTGGCCAAGCTGTTGCTCCCATGGGTCCCCGGGGGGCAGGGAAGAGGGGCAGATGCCAGGGGAGGGCAGTAATAGCCAATGGGACAAGGCTTCTTGTGGTAAGTCTCACTGCCTAGAGAAGGTGGTGGGGCTGACTCAGACACTGCTTATGGATCAGAGCAAGTGTTCTGACAGGCAGAAAGTCACTTATTTGTTCCAATCATACACATACACCTTTGTAGATGTACATGCAATAAACATAAACACATACATATGGATATGTAAAATTAACTAACAATCAATGTTTTCCAAATTAACCTATTCATATATAAACATTTAAATCCATTTCTCCCAGTTATTTGACTGGACAAATCCAGTGGTTCAAGTGAATAGCCACGATCTCTTCCCCGTGCTTTACAGCACCAGATCACACATAACTGCACTTTACAGAGGAGCTCAATGAGTGAAGACTTTCAAATGCTTGTAAACAGATTCCTCCTACCTCCTAACCCAGCAGGATCCATGCAACACTGGCTGTCACACAGCAAGGTTTGAACACCTACATTCACACTCCAACACATTAACTCATGGTCTTACAGCTGAGTCACAAAATCAGAGGAAACAGTGCTTGCGGGGGCCTTCAAAGTCATCCCCTGAGAGAAAGGACAACAAGATCCAAACCATCTCTGACGTATTTCTCTCATTTCTAACAACCTACCAGAAGAAATGCTCCACCAACCAACATGACAACCCACATCGGGGCTTTAAAACCATAGAGAGCTTTGCCCACACAGAACTTACTGGTTACCATTGAAGTTATTTCTTGCACAACACAGCAACCACATTTACCTTGTGGGCAGATGAAGCCTGCTGGGCAGGGCTGACAGGGAGCAGAGATGAAAGAGTCGTTATGATAACTGCCTGCATCACAGATCCTGCAGAACTTCTCAAAGGAATCTCTTGGCCCAGGTGAGCTGAGGGCCATGTATCCTCCTTCACAGGGCAGCGGGTGGGCACTGCCTGGGGGACAGTAATAGGGGAACACACATCTGGAAGGCAAAACAGGGAAGAGCCACCTCTGAAGATGTTCTGACTTCTGGAATCAACTGGCTCCACCAGCCATGCTAAGTACTCACAGCTGCTCAGGGCTATTGTATGTTGATGAGCCTTCGGGACAGTAATACCCAGCAGGGCACATAGCAGGCACAGCTGTGAGAGCACTGCAGTATGAGCCAGGCCTGCAAGGCTTTGGATTGACTGAACCTGGTGAAAAAAAAAGGTTACTGTCCATAAAAACTTCACTTTTCCTATTGCTCACAAAAGGACTTAAAGAACCAATTTGCTGTTAAGCAAGAAATGCTAACACACCTGAATGCCTAAGCCCTGCATGATAAAGGATATCTCCTTTTCCAAGCCCAAATCACCTCCTTTAGGAATCCCACCCAACTAACAAGAAGGGAGGCCAGAGAAAGAGGAGATGGGAATTCAAAGGCCAAAAGCCAGGAGAAAGCTTCAGGTTACTAAATCTACTTCTAAAGCCACTCTGCCAGTAGCCATTTCCACCAAGGGCAGCAGCAAGAATTGGGCTCCAATCACTGCTATGTGCCACGGCTCTGCATGCTGTGCACTCTTCACTTGTCTGGGCTTAAACAGCTGGAAATAAAATAAAAGAGCATGATTTTGTCACCTGCTGGGCACTCATAGCCAGGCTCACAAGGTACTCCTTGGGTGTTAGGTAGCCCTGTCTGTGCTGGGTCTGGGCAATAGTAGCCAGCTGAGCAGGGATCACACTCTTCCAATGATTTTGCACCAGGCTGTACCCTGGAAGTACCAGGTGGACAAAAGAAAGCATCCCCTGTACCAGGACACCAGTATCCCAATGGGCATGGATAATCCTCAAAACTGGTTAGACCTGTTAGGAAGAGAAGAAAAGGGAGGCTGAAAGGCCAGAAGGGGTTTTAGAGAAGAGCCCTAAGCACACTATGAATGTTACCCCTCCCTTCCTACATCATCTCAGGGAGTTTTGTAATCAACTCCAGCGGTGGGAAAGCATTTGATTTCACCAGGTGCTCACCTGATAGAGGGCAGTGATAGCCCGGAGGACATGGCTGGCAATCCGTCAGGCTCTGAGCTCCTGGGAGCTTGCGGTAAGTATGGGGAGGGCATTTCTGAGGTGCCAACAGACTGTCTTGGTCACTGCCATTACTTCCAAAGCAATAGTGCCCTGAGGGACACGGAGTGGCCTCCGAGTCTCCTAACAAACAGAAAATCCAGCTTTAAGGAGCCACCTCTTCACTGTGATTGCAACCCCTTTTTTCTGCACCCTACCTGGGTCCCTCCTAAACCACTGCATCTAAGAGTATGATCTGCAACCACAATTCAAGAAGCAAAGACAGCTCAAACCTCCCTCTTCTGGCAGGAGGAACACAGAGCTGTTTGGAGACTCGCTTTGACTCCAGAATCACATCACATCCCACAGCAAGGGCTGATCCACAGTGCAGTGTCTGATACCAAAGTTAGTCTGAACAGAGTCAGGGATACATGCAAAGAAACTCTCATTGCCTCCCCTCACTGTTATCCCAGACTCCAACCTGCTTTGCACCAGTGGCCTGGTGGACAGGGCAGACAGTCTTCCTTCTGCCCAGCCCCTGGAACATCCCTAATAGTATTGGCAGGACATGGTATAGGTAATTCAGAGCCCTCCAGGCAGTAGAAACCTGCAGAAATAGATGGGGAAGGGATGAAAGTAAAACAGAGAAGCCTTCTAGTGGGGAAAAGAAAAGATGATTCAAGAAGCATCACCTGTTGTAGGATTAACATCCACACAGCTGTTGGGATTCAACAACCAAATCAACAGCCTTCAGACATTTCTGGACCAGAAGCCTGCCACCTCAAATCTGTGGTGGCATATTTCATTGAGCAAATTTCTTCAGTCAAAAGATGTAAAAGAAGACAATGCCAATGAACATGACAACCTCTAAGCGGGTATCATAATATATTATGCAAGATCACAGATGTTCTCTACTTGGTTAGAAGCAACTCTCTACATACTGTGATGACACTTCCAAACATCCTCACCTGCAGGACACAGCCCAGCACATGCCTGACCCCATTGGCATCCAGACAGAAAGCGCCAGGAAAAGCCAGGGCCCTGTGGAGTAGGCTGGGAGCTCCCAGCAAGGCAGAAGTATCCAGCAGCACATTTCCCCACTAGCCGTCCATGCCTGGAGCAGAGAGAGAAAGGAGTTCAGTGTTGACTGATCAGCACTAAACAAGGATATTGAGCTGCTTAGGAAGCTGAGGAAAAAACCATCAGAAACAAATGGTCATTACCTGCAGTAGTGACCAGGTAAGCAAGGCAGGCATTGCTTCTCATTCCAGAGGCCAGTCATATTTGGAAGAGTAAAGGTGCCTTCAGGACATGTCTGAGGAAACTGAGTGCCTGACAGGGAAAAGACACAAAATAAAGCATCCTAGGAAGACCTTATGATCTGACATGACCCTACAACCATATCAGAGTAACAATCACCTCCCAAGAAGCAAAGCAGCACAATGCAAGGTTTGTTGTCAGTTCCTCATTCCCTGGCCTACAGGGCTGACATTGGGTCTGTACGACTCTGGCACGACAATATGGCACACAAGGTTTGAGACCTTGGCATAGCAGGTGTGCCAGTCTCAGCATACCTGTAGGACAGTATGTATGTGGTGGGCAGCTCTTGGGGTCTCCAGCCACCATTTCCTGGCAGTAGAATCCTCTCTGGCATGGAATACAGGATGCAGAGCCCCTGGCTGGCTGGTATTCCCCAGCAGGGCATGGTGTTGGGTGGGCTGCTCCTGACGGGCAGAAGTGACCCTGGCAATGATAAAGGAAGATTCCATGCATACTGCAATAAACTTCAGGTCTGTGTAAGTGGTGAATACTAGCATTACCAAAGCAACGTTCCCTGTGGATATCATCACCATTTCAAACAGGCCTGTAGGAGGCTTTATCACAGAGGAAAACGCCTGCCCAGACGCTCATCTCTTTTACTGCCCTGATGTCACTGAGCAGTACCTTAGGGCAGAGAAATGCTGTGGGGCTGAAGGAGCTGAAGTTTGCTGGGCAGTAAAATCCCTCAGTACAAGGTCCTGTTGGAGAACTCAAACCAGTGCTAGCACAGAAACACCCCGGATAGCACGGCACACAGCTCTCTGCAGAGGTACCACCTGAAAACAAAAACAGAACTCCAAGTCAGTGACAGAAAACATGGAAGCATCCCCTAGGTCAGTCACAGTGGTGTAAGCATCTACTTGCACTGATAACACATAGACATGGCCCAGCCTTGGCTGAGTGTACAATTATCTTTCAGTGACCAAAGGAAAACCCATCACCTTGACCACGAGTATCCAAGACCCCCCACTGCTGTGGGCTACAAGAGAAACCTGTTGGTGAACTCACACTCACCTGTGCTGTTGTTCAGGGTCCCAACTGGGCAGGCAACTGGGAAAGGAGTGCCTTCTGGACAATAATGTCCAAGTGGGCAGGGCCCATTGAGTGGGAATGCCGGTGTCCCACGTGGAACTGCATCAGTGGCTCCTCCTTCACAGTAGTACCCAGCTGAACACAGACCTGCCATGGGAGAAGAGAGAGAGTAATGAAATGGTCATTGAAAAGGACTGAAGCATGTCCTGAAAACCTCAGAAGTAGGTGAGAAGCTGAATCCCATCCTGGGCCCATTTCATAGCTCTACCGATATCCTGCAGAGTTTACCTTTGGTTTGCTTCTCCTCCTCCTCCTCCATCAGAGGCCTCCATCACCTCCCTTCGTTACATGCACTGACCTCATCTGGTATTTTTATTTATTTTTAACCATTCCTAAGTCTCTAACTTGTTCACACATTCTGACTTCTGCTTTTCTTCTGCTCGTGTGCCTAACCTTTGCATTTTAGTTGAGCAATAGCTATTCTGCACAATAAAAAATAGGGTTGGGGAAGCATTTAAATGGACAGAAAGAAGAGCTCTTGAACTCACCATCAGGTTCCCAATTAGCATCTCCTCTGCAGTACCTCCCCACTGGACACAGCTTGCAAGCAGTGGGAGCCAATGCCCCCTCCATGACATTCAGTGTCCCCTCAGGGCATGGCAGGGGAGCAGCAGTCCTAGCTGGACAATAATAACCTGTATAGTGAGAGATGAATGAGGCATTGCTCGGAAAAGCAGGAATGTTGATCTTGCTCTATCCAACTGCAAATATCCCATTCCCAACCCTGTACTGCTATGGTCAGATAGAAAGAGGTGTGCAGGCACACAACACACTTCTGATTGCATGTCAGGGGTTTTGTGGCATATATTATTGCTTACCTCTGGGACAGCTGAGTGGCTCTGCAGTGGCTGCATGGCTGCAGGCCATACCAGCTGGGCAAGGGAGGCAAGTACTTGCTCCAGGCATAGGGCTGAAGGTGCCAGGCTCACAGGGCAGTTCTAGCCCAGTGCCAGCAGGACAGTAGAAGCCACTAGGACATCTGTATCCATAAACCCCATCAGAAGGGCAGGGAGCAGAGCTTCCTTCCAAACAAACATACCTATAAGAAGAGAATTCTGTGCTGGAACCATAGGCCCACAGCCCTGTTCAGGAACAACAGATGTGGGGAGCACTTCTTCCCAATCTCCCAACTAAGCTGTCTGAAAGATTCTGGTAAAAATGAAGTTTCTTGTTTACTTCAAAGCACAAAAACCCACTCCCCTCAAGGATGAGGAAATAACAACAAAAAAAATACGACCCTTTTTGAAAGCCAAGCAGGAAGGAACTGAAAGCCACGATCCCAATGCATCCCGTGGATGCAGCTTCTAAAGAAGAAGCAGTTCACAGTCCTTAAGGCAATGACTGCTAAAGGAGCAGCATCAAGCAAAAGGACAGCAAAGCTGCCTGTCAGCACTTGTTTACTCAGAAGCAAGGACTGCTGTACCGAGCAGCAGTTATGATTTGCTCCAGCATATTCAAGAGCTGTTAGCTATCAGAAATCTTTTCCTACTAAATCCTGTTACATGCACCTTAGTGAGATCGATTCTAAGCTTTTCCTTTCACAGATTAAAAGGAACTGAGCTCCCATGGCCTCTTGTTACAAGGCACACTCATGAGATGGGCAAATACTGCTGACAGCACTTTGCTGTTTGGCTGATGCAGGCCAGCACTGCTTCCTTGTTGCTGCTTATTGCACCACCTGGTGGGAGCAGACAGAAAACAGAGGGAAAAAAGGATGCAAATTTGCAACAAGCGTGTTTATAGTAAATAAAGGGCTTGTAACTAATTAAACCTACAGTAAAAGCAGTAAAAGACTATGTAGAAGGCTGATGCAGAATGTGAGGCAAATGTATGGCTCTGAAACACATGCCAGGACCACCAAGCAGATGCTGTATAGCAGCATGTAACCCAGAGGGCTCAGAGCAAACTCTTTGCAGTTTAGGTATTTTTGACTGTAAATATTTGCACACAAGGGATTGGGCAAGATATATTCAGGTCCAGTGTTTAGTTTGGACGCCCCTCTGCTCCAGCCTACATAGCAATCCTGCCAGCTGTATTTTCCCACTAACAAGTGACGGTCTCACCGCACCCTGCATTACACAGCGATGTCTGAGCCAGATCAAACAATCCTGCCCTGCTGCAATATCGGCCAGCAGGGCAGGGCTGGCACTGCTCTTCTGCCTGCAGGCCCCTGACAGAAGAGAAGGACCCAGGAGGGCAGGGCATGGGATTCTTGGTTCCATTGGGGCAGAAGTGTCCTGCAGGACAGATGTCATTACCAGGCAGCACAGGGCCAGGAAATTCTACCTGCGTGAGAAAAAATAAACAAAAAAAGAGGAAAAATGTTATTGAAACAAGATTTGGCCCAAAATACTACAGAGACAGGTTCTGGAAAGGGTACGTGCAGGCTGAATCCTTCCAGTTTTCTGCTACTGAAACTAAATGCAAACCACAGCTGGCACAAAAAGGGCACTGCAAGTGCTGGTTGCTGAACCACAGCTACCCAGTCACTGCACTCATTGTATGGAAGAGAGCTGAGACAGGCACACTCCAGTGATACCTCCAGAAACAGACATCTGGCCATCACCTGTTAGCCATTCAGACATTAAGAGCAGCATGTCAGTCCACCTGAGCAGCTACCAAGGGCAGCAGAAGTGGGAAAGAGCAATGCTGTGCAAAGCAGTGAGACTTGGAAAACACGACACCAGAAGCCATGACACTGTGAGAGTCCCAGTCCTTGTCCTCAGGATACATGGTTTACTGTGCTGTTTGCCAGTGCTCACTCACCCTGTGTTTGAAAGGGGTTGGGCTGATGGCTCCCTTGGCACAATGATAACCTGAATAGCAAAATCCAGAGGGCTGAGAAAGACCCGGTGCTGAGCAATACATGCCTAAAACAAACAGAAAAGTGACCTTATTGAAATGGCTGGCACAGAAGTTTGCTGAAGGAATCAATAAGCTGAGAGGGAAGTCATGTTTTCCTAAACCTTTCCATGTATGCCCTCAGGTTTTTATTGTTCCAAGTCCCTGCTTACCTGCTGGGCAGGGCTCACAGTCAGAGTCGCTGGTGGCACCAGTCCTGGGGCCAAAGGTACCCTTTGGACATGGATGTTCTGTACTGAAGTTGGTACCTGGCAGACAGAAGTACCCAGCAGGGCACAGCTCAGGAGTATGTGCTCCAGAACCTAGGATACAAAAAGTAGCATCTTGCTCAGGAAACATTACAAGACACGACAAGCAATGTCATTCTCCATCAACATATTCAAGTTAAACCCAGGACGTGGGATTCATTGCGTGGACTTCTGATGCAGTTGTTCAGATTCACGCTGCAGTAACTGGATAGAAACAGGACTTCTAGAGGAGCTGTGCTTCAACTGCAATTCATCTCATCCTAAGGCAGACAACTAAAATGAGATAAATTGCACCCTTGAAGCGCCTCTTGCCACTGACTACAGAAGGAGGACAAAAAAACAGCTCATGTACAGATGTCTACAAAGGAGCTGTCTGAAGTTTTATTCAAGTAGTCCCATCCAGGGAACAGAATCGTGTCCATGCAGCTGTATTTCTTGTAGCATGCACGAGCTGCTAGACAGGAATAGCTCCCTTGTGTTGTTCTGGGCATTAAGTTTCTTTGCCCCAAAGAGGAGAAAGATTTGGCTTCTGCTTATTTTTCCAGCAACTTTGTAGCCTTAAAACCCTGTTTTGGCTTCCACTCTTGGCAGATACTGATGCTTCTGTTTGTCTAGTCCTATCCACTTAGTAGAACCTTAACTGAAATAAGGAAGATATGGCATTCAAAATCCTTTTTGTCCTGCTAAATCTCAGTGAGACTCAGCTCCCAGTGACACAAAATCCATTTTTAATCACGGTTCACAGCCCTGCTTTTGTTAGCCTGGGCAGAGTCCCTAAGTCCCTCCCCTCCCATGACTGGTAGGTCCCATTCTCACAGGGCATAAGAAAAGCAGATCCTGTGGGACAGCAGCAGCCTCATGGGCAGTGATGGGGAATGGGAATAGCTGAAGCCTGGGCAGGCAGGCAGCAGTACCCTGCAGAACATGCTCCTCTGGAAGTGATTTTGCCCAGTCCTGCAACAAGGAAAGCAAAAGCCTTTCCTCTCTCAGATCAAAGACAAAAGAAACCCCTTATCTCCTGAAAGCACAACTCCCTTCATCATTCACCTGTCACCAATATCAGAAAGAACGTGTTCTCTAAAGTTCAGCCTCAGACAAAGAACATCTTAGCACAAAGGAAAGGCAATTCTGGATTACATGCATGGGGGAAATGTGGACTTCCACGTGCAATTGTACTTTTGGAAGTTGGTTCCTCTGTCTAAGGACACGCTGTAAGGAATAAAGCTGTAGAATGTACCTACCTTGCCCCACTTTACATTGTGCAAACCCCAGTTCTCAAATGTCAGCACTCACCACTGCAGAAATATCCAGCTGGGCAGAGCTGACAGTCTGCTGGCTGCCACTTTCCTCTCTCAGAATTGAAGTGACCAGGGATGCAAGGAACAGGGGATTCAGAGCCTTCGGGACAGTAAAAGCCAGGGGGACACTGCTTATGGTCCGGCCGTGTGGATTCACCATCACAAAAATAGCCAGCAGAGCATGATCCTACAAGAAAGAAAAGCTTCTGCATTAGGGTTGAGCACCCAGCAAACATTAGAATTACCCAAATAAAGGATGTTCTGTTCAGCCAATACACACCAGAAACACTCATCAAGCCCTCTCCTTGGCAGAACTTCCCTCCCGGGCAGGGCAAGCAGGCATTATGGTTAGCCATCCCAGACTGAGGCAAAAACGTGCCAGAGGGACACGGCTGTGGCTCGTTGCTGCCTGCTGGGCAGTAATGGCCTGCTGGGCAAAGTCCACCAGTGGCATCATTGGCAGGATTGGGTACATGTGCCTTTAAAGTGCAGTAATACCCAGGCAGACAAGGACCACTCGGGGAAACGAGTCCTAAAGAGAAGGAACACAAAGTCAAATAAGTTAGTGTGTTACATAATTCACAGCTTCCGGACTAAACAAGGCAGACAAGCCTTGTCAGCACAATGAATTCAGCATCTACTGACTTGTGGTTACATTCGTTATCTAAAAGCTACATCTGCAGGCTCCACACTTTCCCACACAGCTGACTACCAGATAGCTAAAGGCCTGAACATTCTAGATCACCTTACAGAAGATGCTGACCAAGACTGTGCACCCATTTCTCCACTAAGAGAAAACCAGTGACAAGTAACTCCTAGAGCCTGAGCAACTTGGCTTTTGGTTCAATAATCTTACCCAAAATATCCACCTTAATCCACCTCTTTAACCTTGCAAAAGATAGATTCACAGAGATGTAATGACCACCAACAATTATTACTCAATAGGTCCCAGAGATCACTGCAGACACTCCTTAAAAGTCATATGAATCACACACAGAAAAACTTGATGCATCAGTGGAACTTTAATCTAGATATAACACGGCCTTAAAATGTATTTAACCCACACATGGTCCTTACCTGCACTGGCACAAAATGTGCCCCCAGGACAAGGCAAGCACTCTCTAGGGTTTCTCAGTCCAGTTTTGTTACTGTAAGTCCCTGCTGGGCACGGGTACTGATTACCAGCTTTTGTGCCCGGGAGGCAGTAATATCCTGCTGGACAGACCCTTGGTTCGATCACTCCACGTGAGTTGTTATGGAGACTGGATGGATGGTCTTGGGCACAGAACCTAGAAAATGAAATCCAAGTACTGCCCCAGTCCACGCTCTCCCTTTGTTCTAAGGGACTGAGAAACACTCCCTGCACAACAGCGACAGTCTGAGATGACAAGAAAAGGAAAGCAAATTACTTGAAATGATACAGAGAACTGAGATGGAATCCGTCAGGAACATTCTGTCTTTCCCAGCAGATTCACCGACTAGGATGGATCCTCTGTAACACAGGTTGCAATGCAGAAAACACCATAATAAAGGGAAAGGTAATACAAAAACAGGAAGAAAAAACTCAGCCATGTGTATCAAAGGAAACAGCACACAGTGCAGCTGCCTAAGGCAGATAGAAACACACACATGAATAGGCAAGCAAAGAATCAAAATGAAGCAGCAAATCCATTTCACTTACATTCCTGCTGGGCACATTTCACACTGGCTTTTACCAGCCTGGTCCTGGTATTTTCCAGAAGGGCAGGGTATGGGCTCAGGACTGCCAGTGGGGCAATAGTGACCCAGGGGACATAAATAATCTAGAGGGAAATAAAGAAGGAATACTTATAATTGCCCTGCTCATGACCAATGTCACTGGAAGCACCATCAGCACAAATCTAGAACAGAAAGATTTAAGATAAAGATTTTGTTCATATTCAGATGGAACTGCCAATGTTTCATGCACTGATTGCAGCATTGACTATTACACGTGCTCAGCTCACTACTGCTGTGCGACCTTTCCTTCAGGAAGTCTCAGCAAAGAGAATCCTCCCGACAGCTGCACAGCAGCGTGTAAGCCACAGACTGAGGCTCTAGAGGCAGTTGTGCAATTACTGTCTGAATTTAGGACTGATGCTTCCAATACAACGGCAGCAGATTAGCAGCTAAGATTTCATGCTGACAGCAGCTGCCCCTTGGGGAACATAAAGGCACGCTTCAGTGCAAAATAACAAGGGGCTGCAAAACAATGGCACAGACTCAGATGAGCTCAGCAACTCACTTAATGCTGGTAAGAGAAATGATGGCATGCAGCAGCTGCTGTCAAGCCTACCTTGGGAACAGGGAGATGGAGAAGAACTCCCTGCAGGACAGAAGTGGCCTTGAGGACAAATGTTCCCCACTGCTCCATCCATGGGGTTTGGCAGCATGGAGCCTCCTGTGCCAGCCTCACAGGGACCTGATGGAACTGATAGCACTGAGAAAAAATGCAAGGGGTCTATCTTACCTAAAGAACTAAGAACAGCACTAGAGCACTCAAAGAAAGCAGCAAGGGAATCAAGCCATCTGAGTCCTCCAGGTGCCTCCACACTACCACTGCTACAGTAATAATCATTACTACACTTTATCATACCTGAGTGGTTTCCAGGAAACACTGGCTTGCTTGACATGGATCCAGGTGGACAAAACCATCCAGGCATGCAGAGACCATCTGGTCTTGTTAGGCCTGGCTTGGAACAAACCCTTCCAGGAGGACACAGCTGGCACTTGGAAGCATCCCTGATATTTAAAGCATCACTATACGTTCCAGGAGGACAAGGATACTGAGTGGCAAATTTGGTACTCCTGGGGCAATAGTGACCTAGGGGAGAAGAGGCAGGTTTTAGAAACAAGAACCTCCCAGCCTGTACACAAAGAATTCTCCTCATCTGTTCCCGAGGAAGGTTGGAGCCAAGCTATGGCAGTGGGCCCGTCCTGCAATTTGTCACAACGGGATGACGTCTTTGTCACATCAGCAGCATGAAACGAAGCTGATCAGAGCTGAGGATTAGTAAATGCTTTTAACAGCAGCTGCTTTTTGATTACGGCCTTGAAGTATGTTATAAAAGTCTCCGTAGTCTCTGTCTACTCAGACAAGGGAACTGAATCACAAAGAGGTTTAAGTGCTTTGACCAAGGTCCAGCAGAGGAGATCTGTAATGCAGTCCAATGTTGAATCTACTCCCAGCTGCTCTAAAAGCATCTGCTAATCCTTGTAAGTTCCCATAATGTGTAAGTAAGTACCATCAGACCCACCTGTAGGGCAATCCGTGTAGTTTGTGGAAGCAGTTTCACAATAAAACCCTTCTGGGCACTCCAAACACTGCACCATACTCCAGGACGGGCTGTAACTCCCTGCAGGGCAAGGCTGGGCTCTGCTGCTCCCTGCTACACAGTAATGTCCAGGTGGACACGGTCCTCCACTCGCTGTTATCTTTGAAGAACAACACAACTGTTATAGTAAATCTTCCTATACAGTTCACGAACACAGAGGGCCTTATGCAATATGCCATTCTGCCCTGCTTTGCAGCAGCAATATGCAAATATAGAGATGTTTTTGGCCAGGTGTATTTTGCCACTGCTAGCCCTTCTCACTATCAATACATCAGATGCACCTAATACAGCAGATAACACACTAACTTACAGTTTGAGCCAGGGCAAAAGAAATACAGTGATCTAACGGTGTTCAGTTCAGATGCCATGTTTATGTCACAAGAACAACTTACCCTGGGAGGTTTAGGAGAAATGGCTCCTCCACTGCAGTAGAATCCACCTTCACATAATCCAGATGGAGATAAAAGTCCAGTCCCACTGCAGAAATACCCTGAAGGAGGGACCACAAAAGCACCATAATGGCGTCAGGCAGACAAGACAGACAGGAAAACATAAAGGGATAAGTGGCAGATTTCATCCTATGTTTTACTTCATATCGCTCCCCAAGAAAATAGATGCAATCACCCACTCCAGAATCACAAAGTTTCACAGGAGCCTTAGAAATGCTGGTTTTTGGCTGGAATCTCCTTAGTCCTTTCCCTCAGTACTGTACCTGCATCACACAGAAGGCAGTCCTCAATCCCAGTACTCCCAGTCGAGTTGCTATAATAGCCAGGAGGACATGGCTGTGGGAGGGCAGTGCCCATAGGGCAATAAGTTCCCTTTGGGCACACATCCCCCAGAAGACCATCTGTGGGTGTTGGACTAGAAGAGCCTCCACTGCAGTAGAACCCAGCCAGACAAGGCCCTGTAACATGCGCCTGCCCTGCGAGTGCACAGTAGTGCCCTGAGAAAGCAATGCACTGCCATTAGTACTGGGAGAAAACAATGTCAAGATACGTCAGAGGACAATGTGAAATGTTGCTGAGTTCCTTTCGTAAAGATAGCTTTATTTTTCAAGTTTATGAAGCACTCCATAAGGTATCTGTGACAGATGTGTGACAGCACGGAGATGACAATCTCCCAGACTAATGTCTTCTCCCACGTTTTTCCATATCACATCTCTTCTTTAAGGTACATTTTAGAGCCAGGACGTAACACTTTGAAGTGCCTGGCTCCAATCAAAGAGCCTTGCCAAGTGCTGTTCACAATATAGCTTTAGAAGCCCTTAGATCAACAATAGCCTAACATTGAATAGCTGCCCGTCTTCATTTCCATATGACATACTGGGCATGAGACACCGTAGCCTGTTATTCATCCACTGAAACATGCAAATTCTATTGCTGAACCTCAAGTACATTCAAAATGTATTTCAGGCTGCCCGGTCACCATCCTGAGATATTCCTTATTTGCCATTTACCTCGCTCACAGGGGAGACAGTGAGACAGCAGGCTGCTCCCATTTTGTGGGTTGTAAGTCCCTTCAGGACATGGAAACTGAGTGGCAGAAGCAGTGCCAGCAGGGCAGTAGTGACCAGCTGCACATTCATTGCCCAGA
Organism: Excalfactoria chinensis; assembly: GCF_039878825.1. Taxonomy (NCBI): domain Eukaryota; kingdom Metazoa; phylum Chordata; class Aves; order Galliformes; family Phasianidae; genus Excalfactoria; species Excalfactoria chinensis. The sequence goes on from NC_092845.1 coordinate 3,466,092, forward strand.
AATGATGAGGAATTTTTGGGACAGAAGAACCTGGTTGAAAGACAGAAGAAAAGGGACAGTGGGAGGGAAGAAATCCAGCAATGTTCTATCTGCAAATACCTGAATAGTGACTTAATGGTGGTAATAGCCAATCTAATGTGGCTGCTGCACTGTGCCGTGCTGACCACAAAAAACTCACTGTGTTCTTACTCGTTTCCTCAAATACACCTAATTGCAAAAGCCACAGAGACATAATTTTCTTAACTTGAGTCATAACACATCCAGGCTGTGAATCATCAGCTTGTAACAGTTAATCAAGGTCAAATCCAGTTAGTAATTGGAGATGAATCCCCTAAGGACATGCCAGACTCAGAAGCAGGTGATACACAAGACCCTCTTTCCCTACATCAGGACTACACCAGTCTGTTGCCAAGGGAACAGTTGCCATTTATTACTGCAGACATGAAAGAAGTTAATTCCAATGGTATCCTTGCTTTAATCAGATCTCACCTAAATTCCCTTCCAGAGCAGTTGTATGTGGATTTAGGACTTTGCTTGGTGCCATGATCAATTGCACAGTTTAGCCAGAGTTCAGTACTTTCCCTGCTTACTGTCATGTGCCCACTGCACACTGCCAAGGTGAGGAGATAAACCACCACTTCCAATAGTTATTTATTCCTCCATACAACACTAACATCACATTCTCATTCTTACCCTTGGGGACAGGGGAGGCAGCTGGCCTGCCTTTGTGAGGGGTTATATGACCCTGCTGGACAAGCCATTGGAAGAGCTGTGCCCTTGGGACAGAAATACCCTGGCAAAATAAAACAAGCAATTGATCAGAATTAGCAGCCTCTGAAGGATCTACAGGCCCAAGAAGGAAACCCTAACTTACCTTGGGGACAAGGCTCCGGTTGCTCACTGGGGACACAGTATTCACCCTCAGGGCAAGCATGGCACTTCTCTCCATGGGTCTGTGGCATGTAGGAGCCCGAAGGACATGGTTCTGGACTCTTGGATCCAAGAGGACAAAAGTGACCAAGGGGACACGGAGCTCCTGAGAGTCCATCAGTGGGTGTTGGGGTCTGGGCCCTACTGACACAGTAAAACCTACAGCAGCAAATACAAGAACACACACATTGTTTCAAGAGAGTAAAGACCTCTTGTAGAACATCTCTCCTTCCAGAGCACACAGACACATTCACTCTCCTTTTTACCCTGGGCTGCAGTGTCCTGTGGGGGCCCTCTGCCCAGAGCTGTTGCAATAGTGCCCTCCAGGACAAGGCTGGCAATCCTGCAAACTCCTCCCGCCTTCATTGCCAGACCAGGTACTAGGAGGGCACTTTAAAGGATGTGGTGCACCTGGCAAAATAAGTTGTACCAGAGTGAGGAAACATCACCTCATTATATAGAAAATGAAAAGCTATGCTTCAGGGAAATACGTTACCTTCTGGACAGTAATGACCAGGAGGACAAGGAAATCCTGATTCTCCATCTTGAGGATTTCTTACACGGGCACCAATTCTGCACCAAAATCCCTCAGCACAGTCTCCTAGAAAACAGAATAAAGCACAAAAAGCACATGATGGGTAGTTGTGAACATACCCAGAACAGAACTATACCTGTGGGGGCAGCAAGTCCAGAGGATTCACAGTATTTTCCTGGTGGGCAGCTCTGACATTCTTTGACAGCTTTCAGTTTTTGCCTTGGGCCAAACGTTCCTGCTGGACAGCTGTACTGAGTGCTCCTGCTGGTCCCTGGTGGGCAGTAAAAGCCTTGTGGGCACGGGTAAAGGGTGAAATCAATAACTGGACCCTGCTGGTTGTCACAGTAATAGCCTGCAGAGAGGACAGAGGGGAAAGACCTATATTAGTCACTGAGATGGACTAGGTATGAGCTGCTGCTCCTTGGAAGAAAAGGCTCACCTTCCCAGCACTCTCCATTGGGGGCACTGAGACCAGGACCCTCACAGTAGAAGCCAGAGGGACAAGGTTGGCACTCAGAAAGTGTTCTCCTTCCTGGCAAGCTGGAAAAAGTGCCAGCTGGGCACAGCTTGGGTTCTGCTGACCCTGCAGCTGTGAGAAGAGAAACAAGGCAGAGAGAAATGAATGGTGAGAGAACAAATAAGGATTGTTGCATCTGGGGGCTGGATGAGCATGGAAAGGGCAGCAGTGTAATCTCATTTTCACTCAAAGGTCAAGTAGTGCTGCATGGAAGAGGACAGGTATCGTTAACTTCATTTTGTAACAGGTAACGGAGGTGAAGCTAATTGCATCCTGAAGACAGGCAGCTTCAAGCAAAGAGGCACATGTCACTACTTTCAGAGTATGAGTAAGGAACCAGAAGAATCTGGGACTCGGGTCAGAGCCCAGCAAGTTGGCCATCAGACCCCTCAGAATCACCCATCAGGATCCCAGATATTAAATGCCAAGGAATTGCTGCCCCTGGCTGATGCTGGATACTTACTGCAATAAGACCCTGCAGGGCAGATATTCCCAGTCACATCATCTGTTGGATTAGGGAGGACTGCTCCACCTTTACAGTAAAAGCCAGCAGTACATTCCCCACTAGGCATAGACAGGCCTGAAAGACAGAGAGGGTAATGGCAACCCAAGCATGAACACAAAAGAAAAGCAGGAGGAAAAACCAACTTGGAGCTTCCCTCAGGGTGAACATGACAAGCTGACAGCATTCTATGCCAGTCCAGAGAGACACCAAAGGCAGCTTGCAAGCACCACTGCAACTCTATGAACGTCTCAGGATAAAAACAGATCACATTTAACACATCAAATACTGAAAGGACAGAAAAGAAACAGGAGAAAATGAATCAGCAGTCTGTATTCCAGCACCTGCAGGCTCTGCAGGTTCAGAGAGTATAGAGGAATCTGACAGAGGACCCTGACCCCCTGTATCTACAAACCTATAAAGGGTTCACACTGCTCCTCTGAGGATGGGAACATGGCCATGGAAGCTTAAGGACACACAGAAAATGCTGGATAAACCTGAGTTTATCACCTGGAATCAGAACTTAGCTTTAAGCCTTCTGCTGAGTTGCTAATATGTATTTTAGCTCCCTTTGAAAAGGATCACCCTTGTTTTTCAAACACAGACACCAACCTGAGGCATTGCAGTAAAACCCCGGACGGCAGGGAACAGGCTCTGGGCTTCCCTTGGGGCAATAGAAACCAGCTGTGCACTTCCCTCCAGTAGCAGTAGCTGGGCAGAGGCAGTTGGCACTAGTGTAGTTATCCAGGTCAAAAGGCTGTGAGGTCCAAGCAGCAGAGATGCAAAACCAACCTGAAAACAATTGCAAAGCACCACATCAGCCAAGATGGTCTCACAATCCTGAGTTCAGTACTTTTGCTAAACAGCAACAAGGCTCAATTCTCCTGCCAAAGCAGGCTGTGAATTGCAGACAGATTATTGTTTATGGCTACTAGATCCATCCTACGTGAAGTCTGAACCCATTTGAAAGTCAAGTAGATGCCCAGGCTGCCTTCAGTGGTACTATACACCTACAGACATGCAAGTGACTCAGAGAGGCTGATGGATGGATGCATCCCAAGACACTGCCTTTATGAGCTGTGCATTACAGCAGCCAAACCGATCCAGTCTCACCTGCATCACACTTGCCTGATGGAGCTGTCAAGTTCTCCTTCCCACAGTAGTGCCCAGGTGGGCAGGGCAAGCAGCTGTCCAAGCTTTGTGTCATGGGATCAGGGTTAAAGTAGCCCCGGGGACAGGGAAACTCAGTAGCAAACCTGGTTCCTTTGAAATAAGAGAATCTTTCACAGATTATAGTAGCTTGGCCATTAATCCCAAAGCATCACCTCACAAATCTAGGGATTCTATGACTCCGTGTCATACTGTTGCCAGTTTATCTCAGTGCTGACTTTCACAATGCACAGCTTGGACTTTGCAGCTGTGACAACCTCTATGCACTGCTTAATTGACCAAGGAGGGGCTTAAATGACAGCCTTGACTTAAGAGCTCGGGTGCTTCTACACAGAAGAATTAGATTGACACTCAAAGCATTACTTCACAGGGACCACTTCCTGCCTTTAGAAAGAAGATGTTTCAGCCTGATCAATGGATGACCTCATCCCCCTGTGCCCATCTCACCTTTAGGGCAGTAAAAGCCAGCAGGGCAAGGATTCACACTGTAGCTGGTAGTATTTTCTGGGCAGTAGTACCCTGCAGCACAAGGGAAGCACGCAGCTTGTCTGGTGAGGTTGTTGTAAGTCCCTGCAAGGCAAGCTAAGGGAAAGCTGGCTCCTTCAGGGCAGAAGTGGCTCACAGGACAAGGGCCTCCTGCCTCCCACACACCTAGAACACAAAAGTACAAGGCAAAGCAAAATAAGGGACGATGCCAATAGAGGGAGCCAACTGATGGGGATCTCCACTCAGTTTTGACTTCTGGGATCTGAGAAGATAAATCCAAAGCTTTAAATAGAAGAAGAAAGAAGATAAATCTAAAGCTTTAGAGTTATTCAGTGCTGTGTCTCCTTGTGCTTTTTTCCTCCTTGCTTCAAAGGAAAAGCCACAGCGAACTGTATTTGTGCATGTCAGCTTTCTAAGCACGAGGCTGCACACACACTAAGAATATATAGCTGTCCACTAAGGACCTGGAACTCATCCCTGAAAAATCATTACTTCTTACACATAATAAAGCAGTGAGTGGAAATGAGGCCACTTGCATTGTATGCTGGCAGCCAGAGCTCTCTCAGTGTTCAATGAAAGTGCCTCATTCAGTAACAGAGACTGACCACTTTTTCATCCTTGGTATAAAATGGTATAAACTGGTATAAAATGCACCAGCAAAATTAATTCAGGCGCTTAAATGACCTGAAGCTTAAAGAAGAAACACTGGGGGAAAAGGGAGCATCTTTAAAGCTGTCTATTTCCAAGACCACTAATTATTGGACGCAAGCAGGTGAAGATGCTGACGCTCACACAGTACAACTCACCAGGTGGTGATGGAGAGGAAGCTCCAGCCAGGCAGTAGTACCCAGCTGAGCAGTGCCCTGAGGGTGCTGTGAGGGCAGCAGAGCTGCAGTAATGGCCAGATGGACACAGCATGCAGCTGGATTCCTGCCACATGTATGGCCTATAGGGAGACATAAGCAGGCTTTTTGTTGGCAAGGCTACCAGTTCAGCAGGAAGACCCTCAATGCTTAGACCCCTGGCCAAGTGAAAACAACCATGAGGCTTTCATAATCAGTGCAAGGATGTGTTTAATGAGCATTACTGAGCTGCACCTTAAGGGGGTAAAAGACTCTACAGGCAAGCAAGGAAGGCACTGAATAGTCAGCAGTATGGACAGAGGGATAAACAAAAAGGAAAGGCAACTAGAGAAGCTCACCTGTCTGAGTAAGTGCCCACAGGGCACTGCTGTGGGATACTTGTGCCAGCTGGGCAGAAGTGTCCAGGTGGGCATGGGCCACCAGTGCTGGTGTTTGTGGTTCCGTCAGGGTTTGGGACACTTGCTCCTACATCAGGATGACAGAACAAAGGTTTCCTGAATGATATGGGCTACTATTTGTAGGCCAGTCTGCCCCACAAGCCTAAAGAATAATTTCTACAGCCGGAAGAGAATAACTGCTTCTTTTCCCAGGTCCTCCTACTGGCCTCAGGAAGCAGGTTTTTTACTAGCCATTCCTTGGGGCTATCCTGGCACGCTCTGCAGGAAAATCCAGGGAGAGACTGCACAGAGAAAGTGTAAAACTGTTCCTAAAGAGTACAGCTTTCTACTTTTACACTTCGCCTTTGCCCTTGTGAGCGTTACATTTCATACCTGCTGTGCAGAAGAACCCCGGCCAGCAGGGACCACTTGGAGAGGAGAGACCCCAGTCTCCACAGAACATTCCTGTAAGGCCACAAAGGGAAAAGAGTATCAGTACAAAATAGGAGAGCTGATGTGCTGCATGTACTGAGTGGAAGACAAAGAAGGAGGCTCTGATAGAGCTGGATCCCTCAAGATCAACATTCCAGTTCAAATCACGCTCCACTGGGAGTGTAAAACTAAACTGCTCTCCTACTTACAAAGGATAAAGAAAAGCCACCAAATTTGGCTTACTGGGGGACAACACCAGTGGGACAAAGAATCTACTCTGGCTATTATTATGCTTTCCTTTCCAAGTGGGAAAATCTCAGTGGATTAAGGAGGAGAGAGATGAAGAGATCACCCTCTGATGCTGCTCCATGCGGACAATGAGAGTACTCAGTCATCTCCTCACCTGCAGGGCACTTCTGGCACCTCTCAGCCTGGCTGAGTCCATAAGAAGGGTTGAAAGTCCCAGGGGGACAAGGATAAAAACTGATTCCTGTTCTCTGAGGGCAATAGAAGCCAGGAGGGCAGCGGCGTCGCAGTCCTTTAGGACAGTGGAACCCAGCAGGACATGGAAAACATTTGTCTTGACCTACAGAGGGAATAAGTCATGAACTGGAAGAAGATGCCACACACACAACTTTCTCCTACCAAGTCGTGCACTTAAAGAAGCAGCAGATACAACAGTTTACTCAGTCCCAGTAACCTCACATCACACCGCCAGGTGGCAGGCAGAACAGTGAGGAAGCTGGGTTAATAGCTCACTTAGTATCAACTGCTACAAACCCTTTTGACCTGCGTTCTGGAGGGGTGAATTGTACTCTCTATGTGACATCAGATAAATAAAAGGTAGGGGAAAAAACAACAACCAACCAATCAAGGATCCCCTCCTCTGTCCCAAGGAAAACACTGAGAACAGTTAGCAGCTATCAACTGCTGCTCTTGGGTGCAGACAAAGAATAGAGTTTGCTTCTAGCTTTCCCCAGCCACATTGAGGCTGCAATAATCCAGTTCCTGACCTGTTGCATTGCTGTATTCGCCACTGGCGCAGGGAGAAGGTGCTGCTGAGCCTGCAGGGCAGAAATGGCCTCGAGGACAGATATCTCCAGTGACACCATCCTCTGGCTTTGCAGTCTTTGCCCCTCCTGTGCAGTAGTAGCCTTAAAAGAAGAAAACACGTAAGTCTTCTCTGTCACACAAACTCCCCCCTTGAATTTCTGAGTAGCTAAAAAGGGTTCTGGTTTTGTCTCACCTTGTGCACAAAGTCCTACGGGAACATCTTGGCCAGACATACTGCAGAAGAAGCCAGGGGCACAAGGAAGACACCAAGTGGCATCCTGGGCTCCCCTCTTGTCATTCCAGGTGCCAGCAGGGCAGGCCATCTCTTTTGGGTGTGCTGTGCCAGCAGGGCAATAATATCCCGGTTGACAAAGATCTCCAAACGAAAGGCCCACCTGAAGCAAAGGAAATGAGATTAATACAGTTCACATAGCTTTTGTAGTGCCTAATGGTCTGCAGCAACACAAGATATTGAGTACGCACAGGTGAGGAGCTGCTGGACCCTTGGCTGCAGTAATACCCAGGCTGGCAAAGTCCTTCTGGCTCAGTCAGACCTGCCATGCTGCAGTACATGCCTGCTGGGCAGGGTTTGCATGAACCTGCCCCAAGCACATCTGTATACATTCCCTGCACATAAACAGAGAATGAATGAACTCCAAGGGACTGGAAACCTCCTGAAAAGTACTGTTTAAAAAACATGTTGGATTCTTACCACTGGACAAGGGAGAGGCAGAGAACTTCCACCCAAGCAAAAATGCCCTTTTGGACAAGGCTGGGCTTCAGCCAGACCCATCTCATTGCAGAACGTTCCCTCTGGACAGTCCCTGCAATGAGACTGACCACGGTCCTATAAAGGGAATGTGAGAAAGAATTCGGTAGATGCACAGCAATATTGCTTATAATGTGAACAAAGCAGCTTTGTACATTCTACCAAGCTCAGAGACTCCCTGCTACAATATACACACCCTGAAGCATTAGAACAGTCAAACAACAAAAGATTCGTGGCATCCAAATAGCACCTTGTGCCGGTAAAGCAGCAGTAGACACAGCCTATATCTAACATGGCAGTAAGGGGCTGCACAACTATGCACAGGGCAATTCACCTATGCTAGAGTAAAGCTTCCTCAACCCACATTAGCATCAAGGAACCACACTGAACTGGTGGACCTGGTGTTCCATCCTCAATCTTCCCAGCTCTGCACAGTTCTACTGTTGCAAGGCAGAAACAAGGATGGCGGTGATTGCCCAGCTCACCAAAAAAACCCAAGTCCCTCTTTTTTACAGCTCTCTACTTATAAACACTTCATAGATGACTATTTGCACCCTTGTACAATGGCTCTGAAGACCCCACAAGCATCTCAGAGTACATACTCCTCTAATACTCACAGGCTGGAAGCTGCCAAGAGGACACGGCTCTGGCTTGAAAGCTCCTATTGAGGAATAATGCCCTTCCATGACCACATGCTGAAGAGCACTTTTGGCACCACCTGTACAGTAGTATCCAGGCTCACATGGTCCCGAGGGAGCTTGGGTATTTGTCCCATCACAGTAAAGGCTTTGCATGGTGGGGAGAAAAATAAAGACATTGGGTGGCAAGAGTTTGTCACTCGTTAGGACAGTGCCCATACAAAAATCCCCCTCAGTCTACCTGCAATCTCATTCCTGATCACTTACAGGCCTTGAATGGAAGTTACAGAACATACACATCACTTCTCATTGCATCCTCTTTAGAGACCAAGTACTGTAGCTTTAACCTGGGAAGAATCCCCCCCTGTATAATCACAGAGCTGCATCTGCATATTCGTGTGGTCTGAATAAAGAAATCTGGATTCTCTCAGCTCATTGGATTCCACCCCGTGGAGACCTACAACTCCATCCCAGGAAAACACCATAATGACAGTTCATGTGCCACTAAGCCCCAGAGATGATCTTGCATTCACTGTCACGGCAGCATGAAGATACAGCCACCTGAAAGGCACACTGCTCATAGCTAACGACTTGCATGCATTTGATGGAGAGGTGAAAGCCAATGCTAAATCCACACCTCCTCTTTCAGAATCTGATGTGTAATCCTGGCATCATTAAGAGGAATGTAACACAGCGGTGAGTTATATAATCTGGTAATACATAAAGGACTATCCAAACAGTACTAATGAGAATGTTTAAGCAGGAGTTGCTAGGTCAGGCCATCCAGCACTACAGATATAATGAGTCTTGCTAGATGCTAACGAACAGCAAATGCTGGGGGGCAACTCAGTTCAAGTTCTTTATAGTAAATCATCTAATACAGGCATACAGCAATGGAGAGAGCTGGCAGCACATTTGTTGGGAACAGAGGGAGCACTGCAAAAGGGCTGGAGGTAAGGCTGTGCTGCTTTTGCAGTGAGACAGAACTGACTTGTAATCAGCAAACATTGCACTCACCCAGGTGGGCAGTCCAAGCACTGACCAAGGCTTCTGAGCCCACTCACATTGCTGTAGGTTCCTGGAGGACAGGGGATGGGTAAAGGGGAGCCAGGTGGGCAGTATGCCCCTGCAGGACACACATCTCCTGTCACACCATCCGTAGGCAACTGCAATTGAAAAAGGGCATCATGTAAGAAAGGAGAAAACTGGGTTAATATAGTAAAGGCATCATACTGATGTGGGCTCAGGGCAACACCAGGGAGAAAAATAGAGACTTTCACTGCTGTACAGTGAACAGATGATGCCTCTTTAAGGGGAATGTAGTAAACACTGAAAGAAGAAATAAGGATGAACTTGTTCACACTGGTAATCCCACTGCAATTCACTCCCACTGAACTTTTCACCTGGATGTTTAACCTAGCTCCACTTTTAGTTAAGGTGATGGCAGTATTTAGAGGGAAAGCTACAGAATGGTTATGCTCCCTTGGAGGGCAGCAGAGTGGCCTTCCTGCCGTTAACTTGGATGAGCGCAACGTAAAGCTATGGCTCTTGAAGTCACTGGGTCAGAAACACCTGACCACAACGTAACACAAAGAGGTAAGGAGAAAAGCTTGACTTACTGCAGTAAAGGCCCTGCCCTGGCAGTAGAACCCAGCCTTGCAGGGACCACTTGGCCCAGTCTGCCCTGGAGTAGCACAGTAGAAACCACGGCCACATGGGCTGCACTCTGATGGTCCAGACAGTCCCTTTTTGTTACTGTAGGTTCCCTCTGGGCAGGGCTCAGGTTTAGAGCTGCCTTCACCACAGTAAAAGCCCTGAAAGACAAAGTCAACTTAATACAGCATTCAGGACTGTTCTATTTAATACATCCCCCACATGCAGCTTCTTCTATTAGATAACCACTGAAGAATAACTCACTATGGGGCAAGCTTTGGGCTCTGTCAAGGCAGGAGAATCACAGTAGCTCCCAGCTGGACACAGTTTGCACCTGTCTTCATCTTCTGCACTGGAATTATCCCAGAAGAATCCAGGGGTGCAGGGGAAGGAGAAAGGGAATCCAGTTCCTGGAGGGCAGTTGTAGCCAAGTGGACAATCTCCAGTCTACAAAGCAAAGCTGACAGTGAGTGTGGTTTTGTCATTCTTCTCTGGTAGGGAAGCGAGATATACTAAGATTCAATACAGAAAGATCCAAACTTCATTAACAACAGCCTGAAATTTTAACTACAGGAAACTGTAAAACATAGGCACTGACAGACAAAAGGCAAAGGAAAACCAAAAAGCACACATCAAGTAGGCTTCGTACGTTGGAAGAAGCTGGGCTATGCTTACAGGGGATGGAATTCCTGAAGGCTCAGTCCCAGCTCTGTAGCAGTACTTCCCCGCAGGGCACAGTGAGCATTCCTCAGCACTGCTGAGTCCCTTCTGTCTACCATAGGTCCCATTGGGGCAAGGTTTCGCATCTGAGCCCTTGAAATGAGATAGAAAAACAGGTCTTACACAACTGCCGCATCCCATAAGGCCCACATGCAGCAGATGAAGCTACAAGAATATTCTTTTCCAATTAGTGGGAATGAACGTAGAAAAGCAGCCCAAAGGCCAAAGCAGGTACACTCACAGCATCTCCTTGGGGACAGTAGAAGCCCCTCGGGCAGGAGTTTGCATGGGCCTCTGGAGCGACAGCCTGTCCTTCTGGGCACCGGAGACCTGCTGGGCAAACCATGGCCAGCAGCATCACCTCCCGGCTGGTGTGCTCACTAGCACAGTAATGTCCAACCGAGCACGGCAAGCAGGAGCCAGAACCTTGGTCCTACAACATGGAATGACATCCCTTTAAAAGCCTTCCATCTAATCTAACCTATAAACAACAATCAGCAGGGTATTCAGTGTATTCACGCTGCCAGCAAGAGTGCTTGGTAATATGAACCCTGTCCTTCCTTGGGGTTATCCATGTGAAGGGCTCTGAGCCTCAAAACAGTCAATCCAACACCTTCTGCCAACAGTAACAGAGAAAAACAAACACATTCCCTCATCTTTCCTTGTCACACTGAACTGCAAAGTGCAAATGAGAGATAATCAGGGTCCATTTGTCATAGGTAAGTAAATCTCCATCATTTATCTCGTCTCCAATCTTAATGAACGGTTCTAGTGGTAACCACAAAAGTTGTGCAGTGATAGAAAAATAGCCTGGACAGAAGACTGACACATCATCTCCCCCTCAATAGTCAAATCTAATAATTATCATTACTCATTACAGTTTGGGGGCAGAGAAATTTGCCTCAGCACTACCTTGAGATGCAGTTATGCCATCCACCATTCCTTTCTGGGGCTTCATTTCACTGTTGTACCTTCCACAGCCAAACAATTTGCTTAACTGCGCTGCAATCCAATTCTTCCTTCAAAGCATGATCTAAATATGGATGTTTGCTCTGCCATTCCCATGCAATACTTACACCAACAATGAAAACTAAAACAAATCACCCAAATCCAAAGCATCCATCCAACAGCACGCTGCCAAGTGAGTGATGGATGAAAGGATGAGATTGCTACTGCAAAGCCTCAGGAGTGGGAGTGACTGCAAGAAGAGTATTGGATGTGATGCACTTCCAGCATCGTGTCTGGAGCAGCGCCAGGCCTGATCATTCAGAAACACGAGGAACGTTCCCAGTGCAGTTTCTAGACTGGCACTTTCATTATTTAAAGGGTCAGCACAGGTGGGCAATATTGTTTAAAGCACTGCATGCAATCTCCTCAAATACCCGAACTCGTAATGCAAGCAGATTGCCTCGTTCCAACGCCTCCTTTGAGGGGTATATCTATCCTTCAGCTCCTCTTTCTACCAAAATCATCCACTCTTTACATTGAACAGATGCCAAGATAAAATCATTGCTGCTTACTGAGAAGTTGCCAGCACCACATGTTCGAGGTGTAACAGTGCCAAGGTCAGGGCAGTAGTAACCTCCAGGGCAAGGGACACAGTCTGCAGCCACCCCTGCACCATGTTCTGCACGGTAAGTTCCTCTACAGGAGAAAAGACAGTAGTAGAAAAAGTCACTAATGGAAGCAAAGCAACAAAGAAAAGGACAGTGTGTTTCTGGTTTGCATGCAGTGTACTTACATAGGGCAAAGAACTGGCTTGGAGGTGCCACTGGGGCAAAACGCCCCAGCAGGGCAGGCAGTGCAGTCCTCCACTTTGCTATTTCCCAGCCTGGTACCATAAGTTCCTGCAGGGCAGGGGTGCTGTGTGCCTCTCCAGGTACCTTCCCAAGAAAAGAGCAAGGAAACATTTCAATTCCTATTAAAGCTTTGAAAAGTGAAAGCAATAACACCCTTGGTTCTTAGTTGCTGTTAAGTGCTTACATGAGTTATGTGTAACTGATGTGTAACTGCATACTTTGTACACATAAGCATGCATGTGCATGTGTGTGTACATATATATATACACACACACATATATACTGAAGTAAAATTTCTTTCATTTCTAGCTAAAACCGCCTACCTTGAGGGCAGTAGTGCCCTGAGCTGCACATGCCAGAAGGTGCATGAGATCCTCCCACACAAAACCAGCCTGCAGGGCACAGCAAGCACTCCTCTGCTGATTTCAGCCTTGTCCTATTGCTCCAGGTGCCCGGGGCACACTTGTGCTGTGCTGCGTGCTTTGTGCCTGGTGGGCAGTAGTGACCAACTGGACACGGAGCAGGAGGCTTCTGTTTTCCCCCTGTTCCTGCAAATATTAATGTAAAGAGATGAAATGTAGCCTATTGTGCAGCATGCTGGCTTCAGACAATCCAACTCCTTTGGTCTGTTTTCAGCTGCATCAAGTCTTCTCCTTTCACACCTTTCCTCCATTCAAAATGAGATAATAATTACTTTCTCCATTGACAAGAGGCTGTCACTGAACTGGCTACTAAAGCAATTATTTCCAGCCTTGAGAACCCTGCAGGGTGCCTCTGTCCAAACCTGACAGACGTTACATCGAAGAGGCCATCAGCACTCAAAATATTTGGATACTGTAAGAAATGGCTGCTTCTGTGTCACTAAGTTAAAGCAACAACCATGAGTATCAAGGGAAAGAATCAGACTAGAACTAAACTCAACCTGTCCAGAAGGTACAGCAGCCTCTGCAGTAACACCAAACCCTACACTGATACCTTTTTCCCCCCTTTTACATCACTGATCACTCAGTGACCTGCTCGTATCATCACTGGGGGGGACACAAGGTACCAAAGAACACCATTCACTTCGCCATAGAACCACATACCTCTAACACAGAAATATCCAGCAGGACACTTCTCACACTGGGACTTATCAAAGAGGTCAAAGCTGTCACCAACTGTTCCTGGAGGACAGGCATTGCTGGGCAAATGCGGGCTGGATGACCCCGTTGGACACACGTACCTAAAATAACACAGCAGGCTGGTCAGGGGCAATGGTTCAGTGCAAGAGGGAGGCAAACTCTGAGCCCAGCCAATGTAATGTGATGAATGGTACAGCTGGAAAAAAAAAGCAGCCACATCTGCTGTGCTTCAGAAAGTTCTTCCACCAACACAGCCCACATCACAGAGATTTACCAGAAACTGTAATAAAACCTCAACGTTTCAGAGGATACCTCTATGCAAAGAAAAAACAACACCAATTAAAGCTAGTAACACCACAACAGGGATGAACTATATTTACAGACATATAGGAAAGCATAGAAAACAACCAAGGCTTACCCTGGTAAGCACTCAGAGTCAGGCTGGGCTAATCCAGCCTGGGTGCAAGCTCTTCCTGCTGGGCAGGCTCTGCAGTCAGTGGCTTCATCCTGTCCTTGGAGAGGATTGTATGTACCTGGCTGGCATGGTGCTGGGTGACTTCCTCCAGCAGGACAGAAATACCCAGCAGGACACTTCATACACAACCCATTTCCTAAAGACAAAGAAGGCATTCAGAGTCCCGAACGGAGCACGGCTTGCTGATAAAACAGTCTTGCAAATTGCAATCCCTTTACTTTCACCTACAGCAAGAAAGCATAATGGAAGTTTATTCATAACAGCAATGAAGTTAGCGCAAAGCCAGAAGGTGGTGGTATTGGATTAGCTGATTATTACTGTGACTGAGTGGCTCCTGGAAGCAGTAGAACCATCTGGACTACGTTGGTAATAAGAGGAGTAAGATGCATTGAAAAACAAACACATCAGCCTGAAAACACACTCTGATGGAGGTAGATTTAATAACCTCAGCACTTCCGTCGTACAGGAGCCTGGGGTCTCCACAAAAGCTGGGCTGTTTCCATGTTTGTACTCTGAATGCCGAGAGAACTGAATGAGTTTTGCAGACTGGAGATGGACTCAATAAAAATGAATGGAATGGCAGCCACCTGAGCTGCGTCTCTAAAATCTAAGACATGCCTGAACTGCAGCTTAAAGGGAACACAGGCAAGATCAATAAGTAGCGAAACAATGCTTCCTTACTGCTTTTGTCACGTTCACAAAGTGCGTTTCATTATGGGATGTCCCCAGATGCTTCACTTAGTGAAAAGGAAACACACATTTAGCACAGGAATATCTACTATCCACTGAGTCAAAGCTGCCAAGTGCACAAAGCAAATACAGCGATACCGGCTGTGAAGGGAATGCAATGAAGCAGTGTTATTGTGGCTCCCAAGAACACTTCCAGGATGAACCTCAATGGAGGGGGGTAAGTACATCACACTGACTGTGCTCTAATGCAGGTGGGGAACACAAACTAAGACCACCATATGGCTCAAAATATTTTCCAGCATGTCAGAGTTAATTCTTATGTCCCTTGCCTGTTTTGTAGGCAGCATTGTGCCATCTCTGCCAAGCTTTCCTTAGGAGAGTACATTACAGAATGTACTACAGGCATAGGATATCAGCTTACATGATTAAACTGGAAGTGTTTGCAAGTCGTATCTCCTTTGCATCTCCTACAGTGTTTGCTCAGGTGCCATTGGCCCTGTCTCTTGAATGCGGCTGCCTTGATGAGATGCCAGCTTTGCTCCTCACTGCATCACATAAATGCAATTCTGCTTTTAATTTCAGAAGTGGGTGGAAAGCAGCAATTTCCTAGTCTTAGCTGGTGAGCAAAAAACTCATTCAACAGTCAAGATGCTTTAGCAGCTGAGTCATTCGCTAGAAAAGAAATGATCAAATAGAAAAAATATGGGGCTCGAATCGAAAGAGATAATTATTTCCTCAGCACACGTACCTCTCTGAGGCACGGGGCACAGTAACTGTAAATGGGGATGGAGCAACCACACTCTAGGATTCCATTCCTGGCAGTGCACCTGGTGATTTGTGCCCCTGGACAAAGCATTCTGGACTTGGTCCAAAGCTTGCTTTTGTAATGGAGTTCATCCCCTGAACCTCTCCAATGCTATTTTCCCATTTATATAGCAGCATTAAGAACAGAGCAGCATTTTTATACTGCTGAAAGAGACCCCGAGGTACTCTGAAATGTTCAAAACCAGAGTCGGCATAAGAAACATGCGAGTGTTGCAGGGGAAGCCTCGTGCTTACATCCTTGCAAACACATCAGAACATCACCTGTGGCTTCTACAGCTTCTGAAAGCACAAACTGCAGTGCTGGTTTATTGTCATAATAAAAAGTTTCAACTGATCCGTACTGCAATTTCACCTTGCTGCAAAAATGAGCCTGAGACTGTTTTGATTGATTCACATGCATGCAAATGGAGCATCGCTGTCCCAAACGCAAGGCATTCTGTTGGCTTTACCACATCGCTCCCTAACAGACCTGCTGGATGACACTGAGCACATCATTTCAGTTTGCTGCTTGATTATTTCCACTGGAAATACAATTATCACCTTTCCCTTTACTGAAACTTCTTAGAAATCTCTACGCAGGGTAGATATGTAAGTGCTGAGGTCCACATCCACACAGGGAGCTCCAGTGAAATAGACATTAAACGCCTGTGGATGCAGCAGCTCTACACTGAGCTGTAGTTCTGCTAATAACAGGACTCTTGAAGGTCAAGTTTTAATATGGGATGGATTTTAATTTAAGACAAGTCCATCTGGTTGCTGATTCTGCCAGCTGTGTCTCTTACAGAACGTAAAGCTGTACAATATCCTTCAGGTTTGGCACCAAAAGGCAAATACAGTCCTACAAAGGATCAGATCCCAAATATCCTCATTCCGGCCCTATCAGCTTGAAACCTTTTTACTGAGATAGTGAAAATCTTTCACCAGTGCTTTATAAATTGCTAATCAACAACAGTTTCCTGGATCAGGCCCCCAGTTCTCATGCAGCACACACATTCATGAAGGTCTCCTCTCTTTCAGAGGCAGCTATCCATGCAATCCATTCCATTAAGAACAGAAAGATTAAGGAGGTAGCATTCATTAGGACAACTGTCACAACAGGTCATTGGCTGCATCACTGATCTCCTGTTCTAACAGATGTCAGCAGTGAATAAAGTAACCCTGTTTATTAATGGAGGGTACTACAGGAGTGACCTCGGCACAAGAGCATCCCTGCAGAAATATGGACAGCACTCTGCATGCATTGCCACTGGATATCCAGTGGGATCCAGACAGCTGAGTGACAGCTGTGGACTTCTTATATTCACACATTGAGAAGAATAAACTCCTAACTGTGACCTGCTTGCTGAAGGACTTAGCTTTGACACAGCCAATTGAATCAAGCTAACCACCATGCAATGCTGTACACACAATGACTCGTGCAGTGTTGGGAGAAGGGAGGGCTGTATTCACTATGACACTTTTTCCTACCCTTCCCCACTCCAATTGTACACCTTGCCTCACCTCGATTCCTCCAGTGGCATATTTCTCTCCAGAACCTCTCCAAACAGGCAGACTCTGAAAACCTTTCAGTCTCTAAGCTACAAAGTATGCTGCAAACCTGGCTGTCGCTGTCTCACATGTGAAAGGTTAACTTTACAGCTTGGATACCTCCAGATGAACTGTCTTTGGCTTTGATAAATGTGGTAGCCCCAGGGATTCACTCACCCTACTGAGTAGATGAGGGCAGTGGCTGCACAGTGCTAGCGGAGCAATAAAAGACAGCACGACTGACAATAAATAAAGCTCTCCCACATGCAGAACGCAGTTTATTTGCAGCCTCTCTCAACAGACTTTTGTTTCTCATTGTTAATCTCTTCCCAAGAAATTATAACCCAAGGACAATGTATTTAGTAAAATACTAGTAACTAATGGATGCTACACTGCCAGTCCGGTGATTTATAGGAGATTCCATGTTCCTTTCATCCAGCTCTAACATAGCCTTAAATAGACCTTAACAAGTAAGCATTGTAACCATCACCCCCTTCCTAAACATTTACTTCACACTGATGTAGAGCAAGAATTATCACTCCTACTGCAAAATAACACATACCAGGTAAGAACGAAGAGCTGCTGCTGGGCATGAGGATCCCCTCTTTGGGCTTGAAGGTCCCTGCTGGGCATGGAGGAGTATCTGTAGGGCTGTCTGCACAGTAGTGACCTATAGAAAAGAACACAACTTATAGTTTAGAAGCAACGTTCTCAAACAACTCACTTAAAACCCTTCTATTAGTTGCATACTCAGTGATGCTCATGGCCCAGCTAGAATGAATTACTTTTTCTAAGTAAGATTTTGTAAGACTTGATATCAAATGCTTTACTAAACTCCAGATGGATTATCTGAAGAGAGTGAAAAAGAAAAATGGATTTAACTGTGCAATAAAACTGACACTGCTATGTTGAAATATATTGCTATGTATCAGCATAGCAATGACACTTCATTCACACGCACGCAACACTTAAGTACACAGATTATATATAATTAAAGTCAGTCAAACTCTGCAAAAGAACGCTGAGAATCTTCAAGCCTCTCTGGCTTATGATGGTATTGAAGCTCCTTACCATCTTCGCAAGTAGTCTGGATCATTTACTCTGATTTACAAGAGCTGATGGAGAACATGCCCAATGGAACACACAGGACTAATTTTAAACACCGAAGCATTGAATTTCAGCATTGGATACTCAACATGTAACCTCATTGATCATCTATTGAGAGATTTTCCCTTGCTCTCCCCAGGTTCTGCTGTTGATACACTTAAGCTGAAATCTGACCTCAGCCTTTGGTTGATCTTGTGTCGTAAACAATAATGCGGTAGCAAATCTGTCACTGTGAAATCCACGCACTGACATGGCCCACAGCACTTACTCAAACTTCTTCTAAGTATGGTCTACAAATGGTCCCTTAAGCCCAAAGGACACAGCATTTCCTGGGTTATTATTTTTAAACGAGTCTCTATGGGACACCAATAAATAGTTAAGTATAACATGATACACAAAGATGTCATCACTTCCCTGGTACAGCTTATGTACAACAGATTACTTATTTGCTATGCTTTCATACACAAATCTCAGGCACTGGAAATACAGCAAACTCCTCTATTTTGTCATCTGTGTGTTATTATAGCAGCATCTAATAAACCACTGAGGTTTTGGTCTATCACAATCTCTGTAGCTATTCTATTTCTCCATCTACTAGGAGGTGAGGTATCCAGAAGTACAGGAACTCTTCATTATTTAATAAAAAGGACTCTAATTACAGATGTAAGAATCAAGTTACTAGGTTCAGTGACTCTGCAGGAGGCACCTGGAGCTGCTCATTAAACATTTCATCTTCACATGCAAGACAAGGCTTAGAGGGGAAGGGATGGCTTGGTAGGACGGCAGATTGTGAACAGCATCCCTGTAGTGACATTAAATATTCCTTTGCAAAATCACAGCTACACCACGCTCTCCCTGTCAGCCCATATTTCTTGGGTTCTGCTGGGTAGAAAATGTGAATTAAAACCTGATTATACGTGCAGGGAATTATCAGTAATAGCACAACTACCTGCAGCACTAAATATTTCCTATTACCAAGTACTGCAAAAAAAAAGAAAGGAATAGAATCTGTGTGGAGGGACCTTGAGGGTGTACCAAAGCCCCACAAGAAAAGATCCCAAGAGAAAGCAAACCTCAGGCTACCAAATCCTCAGCAGGCTTCTATTCACTCTCTAGAACATATAGAGGACATGACAGATTTTAACGTTGAAGAAAACTTTTTGGTAACAGGTAGTCTCCTTCAATTTCTGTCTTAATGACTAAAGAAGACACTCATGAGACGCACTCACCTGCTGGACAGGGCTGGCATATCAGCATGTCTTCAGCAGAGACAGAACCATGGGCATAATTAACACAACGAGTGTAGCTTGGATCTGGCTCCTGCCCGGCCAAACAGGGCTAAAGGGAAAGAAACAGAAGCTCATACCAATGGGCCTCTGATGCTCACAACTATGTCCAGAGGAGACCTGAGTCAGGACATGAATCAGTACTGCATTCTTTCTTGTGCTTCCTCCCCTCTCAAATCTATTCTCCAGAGTTAATTTCTAGCAACAAACTTACTCCAAGCTCCTTTGGGTCCTCAAACGAGGGCTTTAATGGAAAGCAGAAGATCTGAGCACTGATAATCTCCAATTTTAGATAAGAAACATGCATCCTGACAATACATTCACATTCAGGTCCCACCTGTCAGAAAAGCTGACCTTGAAAAAATAACATGCTTGTTTTTGTACCTGCCTGCTCCTTCCATCTGGGCAGACATGGTTCTCTGGGCAGCCCAGGCACTCCAACTCTCCCTCTGGAGAATACTGGCCAGGACTGCAGCTCCTCTGCACACCACTATGTGGATCACACGAATAGCCATCAGGGCATGCACGACATCCAGCTCCATTCTCCAGGCTGAGATAGCCTTCGGGACAGACCTGCAGCGTTATCACAAGCAGCATCAGATCCAGAGAAACATATTCTTTACATGAATATGTGCAGCTCAAACAGTAGAAAGGATTGTGTTCAAATTTCAACCTCCACACCAGGAAGAGTTCATAGAAGCACAGAATGATTCATTGAACTCTCCTACAAACTCTTCAGTTCATGGAGTTCCCAACATGTATTTTATTCTACCATCATTACTGTAAAGAATGAACTAAGGCAGTGCTGCCCACTGTCTGCATGGATGGACACGAAATGAGATGACTCAAAATATGTGGCAGAAAATGTAGAGATGTGGAATACACTCCTTCCCCCTGTCTGTTCTTCTTCCCTGCTCATCTGCTTACCCGGCAGGCTACGATGTCCACTTGAGCTGTAAGTTCATTAGCTGTTCCCAATGGGCATTTCCTTGGAGCTTTTTGACCGCCAGGGCAACTGGAAGAAAAACAATGAGTTTTAAAACCAATCTCTTTCACTTCCATCTTCTAAAAGCCAGTACGGTGTTGTGCAGCTACAAGACCATCCCCATCTACTCAAACATAGAATTATGAATTCAAACCAGATCACTCCAGAACCTCAAAGGGAGCTTCTACATATTTAGTCTTTCAGGAGATAAGATGCAATGCTTGGATTGCACATCCAGAGGCAGAATTTGCAGCATGAGACCTAGCAACCCAAACTTAGGGTTCAAGTCAACCTGTCTTTTTATTGCAGAAGCACTGAGAGAGGAGGAAGGGAGGAGACTTACTAGAAGCCAGTTGGACATTCCAAGCAGTTGCCAGCTGTGTAGTAATGTCCCTGCCTGCAGTCTATGAGACACTGGGTCTGGCAGTCTACATCACTCTCTGTTGAGAGGGAAGAGGTCCCTAGAAGAAAGCAGAAGAAAATATACCTCATTTATTCTATTTTTATTCATTCATTTATTTCTCAGAGCAAGCTGTCTGTTCCGCACTCAAATGAGCATCTCTGCGCTGTTAGCTGAAAACCTTGTCACATTTGATTCCTTCCTGCCTCTGAAAAAATTAGCATCCCCCCTTCCCGGCCTATTTTCTCCCATGAATTAATTAAAAACAAAAAAAAATAACCCACAAAAAACACCCATAGTATTGAAAGAACAGCAGCCAGACCCAAGAGTTTATAACCAGAGCAAGCCAAACAACTGTCATCTCTAATGCCTTACAGCCTTCAGAAGGTAACAGTGTCAGCACTAACACAACAGCAAGTCTGTCTGAATAAGGAAGTTATCCACTCACCTGTCAGGAAGATCCTAAGGCTACAGAATAAGATCAGCCAACTCAAAGCATTAGCCATGGGGGCTGGTAAACAATTGCTAAAGAAATGCTCAGATGTTATGCTGAAAACATTACTTGAACATCTGGTGTTGCCTCTACTGAAGCCCAACGTAA
Source organism: Excalfactoria chinensis (assembly GCF_039878825.1). NCBI lineage: Eukaryota > Metazoa > Chordata > Aves > Galliformes > Phasianidae > Excalfactoria > Excalfactoria chinensis. Next base: position 3,487,553 of record NC_092845.1, read on the forward strand.
CCAAATCCCTCTCACGTAATCACTTTCCAATAGAGCCCGGAGTGAAATGAACACCGTGCGGCAGCAAGATGGCTCAAGAGGTAAAAGAGCAGAAAAATACCCCATAGTGCTAGTGCTAAAAAGAGAGAAAACTCGTTTAAACAAGATAATGTATACCTTCCGAGCATCCTGTGGGCAAGGAGATTGAAAGGCTCTTTGTCCTCATCTTGCATGTCTGTCTGGCTGCTCAGAAAGATAACACCGTAGGGTCACAAAGTTATTCTTCAGTGTCTACATGAAATATTTCCTTCTTGCAAACTGTTTGTTCTGCAGTGTCAGGTTCTTCCTGGAAGTTAAAAAGCCAGGTGAATTCTTCCTGAAACTCCATTCTCCCCTGTAATGTACTCTGTCTTCTAGCTAAGTTTTCCTGTTCCAAGAAATACCCTTTGATGATACACAAGACTAAACTTTGTGAAAGCACTGGCGGTGCTGGGGAGCAAAGAGAAGTCATGCTCTACAGCAATAGCAAAGCAAGCAGAGCATATCCCAAAGCAATTTCATGCACATCCTACTTCAGAGCAGCCTTGTTTTTAAAGTGTTCTCCTACTTTTAGAAGTAACATAAAAAATTCAAGATTCAGCACCTGCTCCAGCGAAAACTGCAAAGGGATCCTTCTTCCCCCCCGTAAATCACAATATCCTCTCTTTGCTTCTAGAACCTCCTGGAAGCCCAACAATATTGAGGGCTTTGGAAACAGATCGATTACTGGCAACAGAAGGAAAAACACTCTTCTGTCTTCCAAGTTTCACGCTGATGCAATTCCACTGGGAGGCAAGAGCCAGCATGAGGCTGCTTGTAGGTTCACATGGAATTAATGGGGAGCCCTTTTGTCCAAAACATTAAAACAATGGCAAAAAACTAAACCCTCCTCCTCTTCCATTTGCCCATAGTTTCTATTAAGAGACCCACACAGCTACTCAAGTGCCGTCTCATTCCTGCAAGCCCTTCTAGATGGCAGATGAGGAGGAAAACTGAGTTCAGTGAAAGCAAAGCTCCTTTTGGAAAGCACAGTCCTACCTACATACAAAGCTGCAGGGAGAAATAGCTTTTATTTAGCTTTACTGTTCAGAAAACATCCTTTGCAATTCGGACCAGAACACACAGCTCACGTTACCCTTGAATCACTCAAGTGCTCCCATGGATGATTATGTCACAGCATTTCTAGATGGCAGGGAGCAGAAGTCCTAACCATGGTGGCAGAACATCCACAAACAGGGTTCAAGCCTGCCTTCCTAACTAGCAAAGCACCATCTGTTGCACTTTATAAAGTCTTTAATTAAACTCCTCCAGTAGAACTCAGATATGTCTTTTTCTTCCTATTCTACAAACAATTCCTGGAAATCTCTGCAATTATCTTGTATTACAGACAAGAATTGCCAATTAAAACCTAATCAACACAGTGTAAAGGCAGGCACCAGGCCAAGTGCTTCTAATTTTCTTCCCATTTTCGACCTGCTTGCCCTTTGTACTTCAGAAAGTTCAGAGAAGACAGAAGATGCAATAGAAGGCAGAGAAGGAGAGAAAAACTTCACTTTCACTTCCCTAATTAACTGGAATTCTTGGATTTATGCACGGGTAGCTCACAGGTCACAACCAGTGCAAGACAAAAGGCAAGGAATGCATCTGCTGCATGGCTGGTGGCTCACCTGGGGGATAGAACACTGACTCGATGCTCAGATGTGGTCAGTGCTCCTTCTGATCTGCTGAACCAGAGCTCACAGGGATCAGTGCCTCACAGTGTGTCACCCATTGGTACAGCACATAGAGACTGTTTTCTTGCTGCATAAAATTGCACAATTGCTTTACCTTGCATGCTGTTTTGCATGCTAAGCTCTATCCCTACCAAACTAACAAAATTAAATGGTGAATTTACCAAGGCAATAAACTTCTGAGAGAGAGAGAGAAATTACATGGTTATAACATAAAATAACAGGAAGATCTCCAGGCAAATTCAGATTAAGATGCAGTACTTCTTCCCCACATCACCTCCAATGGCCCCAATGAAGGCAACCAATGGACCAGGGCAGCATAAAGCAGAGCAAGGAAAGGTAGAGGGGCAGAAAGCAAGGGAGGAATCCCAGCTCTAGAGGAATCAGTAGCAAAACACTTCTGGATTTGTACAGGGTTAAGATTTCATGCAACAGTGCCCACATCTTGTATCAGAACCACTTCTGTTAAACACAGCTTCGAGAGAGTGAATTATGACCAACAGTAAATAACAAAAACTTGCTGCATCAACAAAACCTCACAGCATTTCTATACAAAAGAAGCATTAGGGGCAGCAAAGGTGGTCAAAGACATACAGCCCAAGATGCATGAGGCTTCTGTGTCAGAAGTCTCCAAGGCCAAAGTAACAGCACAAGTGTCAAAGCCTAGGAAAAAAATACTGCAGCGAGTGCCAGCAGCAGAATAGAGAATGAAAAGACATTTGGAAGGGAAAAAAAAAAAACCCAGCCTTTCAAAAACATCAGGCTGGTAATCTATCAAAGGCTGCAAAGTGTTAGATTAAGGGACCTCGTATGACCCATCAGAGGCACTCGGCAAGTTTGCAGTCTCTTCATTGTGAAGTACTGGAAAAAACCTGATGCTTCTAATGGAATCCTCAGATTCAGATATTAAAGTGATGAATGGCTTCTAACGGGACAGACAAAACCAATGTGCCTGTTCAGCCAGGAGCAGAAACTTCACACTAGTGAAACCCACCAGGAATTCAACCGAAAGGCAAAAGCATTAAATATTAAATAGACAGTGCAGTTACCTGAGTGCAGAGACAGAACGTGCTACAGCCCTGCAGGCAGCACAGAGTTGGTTGAGGATGGTCACAGCACCACCACAATGCACCTGTATGCCCAGCAGTTCCTTCACACACAAAATCCAGCAATTCTAAGTATTGCATATTGAACATATTCTTCCACAGTGCTGAGAGGAGAGCCTGGCCTTCCAGGACATGCACTGACAGGTAGATGTGGTTCAAACCTGGAGCATCATGCAAATCAGCTGGTCCATATCAGACCATTGGAAAGACATTAGTCTCCTACCACACGTCCTTACAGCAGGAGCTGTCTGAAAGCTATTACCAATCAGAGTTGGAGCTCTAGCAACTTCTACTCTGTTGCTTCCCACTGCATTCGTGTCCTATTGTGCTACTTGCCTCAGACCAAGAGAAATGGATATTTATGCCTCATTATATCCATCTCCAGAAATGCTGCCATTAGCCTCTCCAAACAAGTCAAAACAACAACAGGATCTTGGTTTCAGGGTCCTCTCAGTCTTATTTTGCCACTCGGAGATGGTTGGGTGCCTATTTATCCCTGGAAGCTATATACAGCCTGTATTGTGCAACTACATTTGGAGCTGAAGAGATGCCTTGCAGCAGAAGTGTTCTCTAAGAGCAGGAAAATCATGCTAGTTCTACATACAATACCGACGTACCCTCCAGAATAATGACTCCGAAATAGTTCAGAATCATTATTTCTGATAGGCTTAAATGCCTCAATAACCACTTCATCTTTTTCTGCTGTTACTTCCCATAGAGGTGCCACAACTTCACCTATAAAGAAAAAAAGCGCTTGAAGATCTTAAGATCCATGCGGTTGTGCAGGCTTCCTTTCTTCCAAGTGTTGAAAAATCAGCCCTCCTCTCCCTCGCAATGACATCGACCAGCTTTTACCATTGCCTTTCTGAACCTCAACCACATCACTAAGGAGAATATAGCACCAGATACTGCTATATCCCATCTGGCTATAATGAACAGAAGAGATTAAACTTCACTTGCCTTAGCTCTAAAGTTATTGTTAAAATAACCTATTCTTTTCAACTACAGCTACATGGCACATAATAGCATCTCTTCTGTTCTGCCTCATTCAGGAGATAGCACTGTTAAGTGCATCTACTCTTTCTTTCCCCCCTGAAAGATCTAGTGTTTCAAGAGGAAATCTAAACATGGAACACAGCTTTAAGAGTAGGTACATTTAATACAGGAACTGGTTGCCAGGTATATTCTCCCATATTAATGGCACAAGAGCAGGACAGCAAACGTTCTTGGGATGCTGAGGGACTCAAGTAAACACCCAGAGGAACTGCTGCTGTGCCAGCCAACAGCAGCTACAAGCAGCAGCTGTATCACTGGGTCCTATAACACTGCCATAGACCTTTTAAGTGCTGAGATCCCCAACTTCAAGACCTCCTTCTGCCTCAGCAAGAGCCAAACAGATCCACACAATACCAGTTTCAGTTGCTGACTGCACAAGATTCAGACATCAGCCTAACCCAAAAAAAGCTGCATGTATTCAGCAGGCATCAAAACAGTCCCCAAGTCAGTGCTATCTGTGAACTCCTGATCCACAGAACTGCTGTATTTTAAGAAGTTTCTTCCATCTGTGCTCCTCCAAATATAACTGAGTATATTATCAAGAACATCTGTCACAGACTGAAGTGCTCCGCACAGCCCTTGAGAGACAAGCAGATAAACTGATCTTAAGCATTTCGGATATACATTCGGGCTTTGTGCTGCATCCTAAATGTGCAAGGTGCTAATATACTCTCTCATTCACTCCCTCTTGATACCTGATTACCCCTCTTTCCCCTCAGCTCCAGTTGCACGCTTACACAGCAAACTACTGCATGAAATTATGATCAGCAGGCAACTGTCTCACTGATATTTACCCAGCTCAGACTCACCCCCAAGACATGCCTTATTTATAGACCAGACGCACAGTCATACCTTGAGTTAACCATCTTTTCTTCTTACTTGCTGTTCCCGACAATCAAAGCCTGGGTAGTGAACTAGCCCTGTTTAAATTCCTGTTTAGCCTAGCATGAAATTGCTTCCCAGGTAGTGATTAATTCTGCTGCAACACTTCCCCCTCATTGGGCAATGTGCTCTTTGGGAAGCCCATGCTAAACCACAGCTTCCCTATTATCAGGGGTGTCAGTAGTTGTGTCAAACACATGCCCTTGAGCATCTCCCATCAGTTATAGCACCTCTTATTAGTTCCAGTGTGGTTTTGAGGTCAGTTAGCTTATCCCAAACAAAATGGACAGACCATGACAGAATGATTGCTGGCTCACCATTAGGAAGAAAACATTCTATTGCAAAAGCTTGTTTTATACCTACAGGGATTAAAATCTAACTGGATCAGAAGTGACTGGTAGGGAGAAAAAACTGCAGAACCAAACTCCCTGTTTTCCTCTGGATTCTTATATCATTTACATTTGAGAAATGGCTATTGAAATTCCACCTAAACCACCCCATGTTTTGGATGGCCGGTTTTCCTTTAGAAATCCACACTATTTACAAAACATTCTGTGTAAAGATGGCTTTCATTTTCTCCTTTCTCCATCCCCCCCAGTTCAGCAGAAAATATCATTCCAAAGCCAGCTCTGACCAATTTGTATTCAGAATGGTTATTGCTTTAATTATTGTTTGTACATGAAATTTCCAAGAGCAGCCCTCATAGGGGACATCTGCAGCTTGCCAGCTGAGCAGCTGGCTGAGAGATGGCTCATGGGTTCTTTCCCTCTTCCTCAGTATGAGGTCCCATCTGATGCTCAAGCAGAACCTGACATCCAGACCTGAGGCTGCCACCTAGGATATGATGGACATGCCCATCCCACACCGTAAAGAGTTCTGATAGTCCCTATAGCTCAGAGTAAGCTAGCAGACATGCAAGGGGCATGACGTTGTGCAGATACAGCCCAAGTCTCAGAAGCAGAATGAAGATATTTCATCTAGCTGCCCTGAATAACACCAGTTAGCTCATAGAGCAGCAGCTGAAGTCCTTTGCAGTACACTGCTCTATGCAATGGCAACAGTCAGCAAAACCCTGCCATCACATCCCCCAGCTTCAGGTTCCCTTCTCATTCAACAGGACAACACCACAAGCACATAACGTGATACTCATCAACACAACTCATGCACTATTCCAGTCCTAACAAACTCCTTCCATTTAGTGGGCCTTCACCAGTTGCAATAGATTTGGAAAAGCCGTATTAGATACTCCTAAAGGCTTTCAACCAACATTTCATTGTCAAAAGCACAAGGAAAACGGGATTTGCATTTAAATTAGATTGTGTGCCCCGAAAATAACCCTACCCCAAATATAGTTAAAGCTTTTCTATACGCCATTCACAAGAAAAACGCAACAAGAGCTTGATTTCCAAGTTGCTGTTGATAGATCCACAAAAGCACAAGGTGATACTTTGGGAGCAATAAGTCATCGTGCATTTAAAAAAATTAAGAACCCATACATGTGAAAAGCTCTCTGAAGAGGCTGCATAAGAACAGAGGTAATTAAGAAGGCAACTTTATAGCTAACATGATGTGTTATTCTCACGTCACAGCACCAGAGCATATGATATTAATAAGTTATTACATCCCTCTAAGTTAGAAAACCCATTATCACACCACCCCCCTTTCCAACCTGGGAACAGGCACAAGTAATTACACTGCTCAGCCAAAATCATACAGAGTATCTGCAGTGCAGCAAGGAAATTGATTTTCAGACTTCCAGGCAATGGTGGAAGTCATCCCCCTTCCCCTCTTTATGGATAGGAAACTGGGAGCAAAATCAGATTAGAAAAATAAGGGCAGAGTGTGAGTTACCCAACTGTCAAAAAGCCAATCCATGCAGGTACTTGCTGCTCTCTAGAAATGTACTGCTGCGCCATTAGCAATGCTACAGACACCTGTGAAATCAGGATTAAATGTTAAGAGAAGACATTGAAACAAATGGAAATACCATTCCTTCCTCTGTTTGCAAAACCTTCAAGCTAGATGGTCAGAGCTGCCATGGCAATTGTTGCTCTCAATGGCTTGTTTTCATACTCTGATTTCCTCTTGAGACTGCAATCATCAGAAGGTTGGGACGAGTGACCCTTCACAGAATTGAACTGCGGGCAAATTGATGGCACAAAAAGTTCTACATTGAGACAAACAGCAAAAATAGGTTTGAGAGTAAAGCCCGTGCAATCTTAGCAAGGGAAGGACCCAGAGAAATATATATTCAATGAGAAGTACAAAAGACTCATCTATAAAGCAAGGGGGGGTTATTTTCTTCAGTCTACTTCTGAGCACTGAGAAGCATTTCCAGCACAAAGGCTTTGTTGATATCAGTCACTAGGAGGAGAAAATTACTTCCCAAACTTTCTAAACTAAGCAACAAGGATAGAATTTCAGAAGATGCTCCATTTTCTGACTGCAGTAGCACACGTGGAAGCACTTTAAGGCAATAAACAGTTATTAAAACAAAAACAGAGGAGAAAAAACACTAAGGGACACAACAGTAAATTAAGTAGTATAATTTATTCAAGGATCTCCGCAGCAACAGCTATTCAACTACTAGTTTTATCAATGAGTTTGATATACCAGATATTGAACAGGTGGTTTAAGCACATCTTAATGGCTCCAGGGCAGCAGAGACAGAAATGCTCATCTTAAAAGAAACTCACATTCCAATACTGCTAAAGAACTGAAAAAAAATCACATGTAAACTACTGTAGAGTTTTGTATCACAGGAATACACAAAGAGATAAAAGAGAAAACAGGCAGTCAATGAAGAATGCAAAGAATAGAATGCAAGAACTAGCAAAGTCAACTGCAAATAAGCAGGCAACCAGTGAAGAGGCAACTAAAAGAAGTTGAATAATGTGATTTTCCCTTTGCAGTCAGATACAGCACTGAATCTGGAACAGCATTAGCAAATTAGGGCAATTCTGAGAACAAAACATTACAATAATCGATTCCTGTAGTACTAAAAGCCTGAGCTAAGCATTCTGCTCCGGTACCATTCAACTCCGTCCATAACTTCAGCACACGAAAAGGAGGCCTTAGTTTTGTTATTCACCTACAGCTTTGTCTGTGGTACAAGCACATATTTGTGAGATTTTATACAAATAACAGTGGTTTAGAAAAAGAAGAAATAAGTTACCCAAACACAAGCAATGGATTCCAGGTTACAATGGAAAACAAAACAAGTATGTCCTTTAGAACACCATTTGCCTTCACCAGTTCTTCCCAAGCAACTGGGTTTGCAGACAAACAAGGGATTCCTGCTCAATTGCTGCACCACACAGATAGAATTCTTTTGTAGTGAAACTGAATGCTATGGCATTTCATGATTAAAGTGTGAGCAAGGATTAAAATAACTGGTGTAAATGGTGTAGTTGCTTCAGATAGCCAAGACTTCCAAGCATCCAAAGCTGCTATGAATCAAGCAGTTTTGCTTGCTGTCAGAATCTCTCCCTCTTAAGGCAACTGACAGTACAAAAATCAAAGCAACTCCGTATCCAAACAACCAATGGCCTTAGAGAAACATTTTTGTTTTATTAATGCAGCCTAAAGACAACTACAACATTTGTTAACAACTTGCTGTGAGAGTAACAACCAACCAACCAGCCTTGCCACAAGTGGCTCCTGTGCAGAGGTCTCTGTGGCTGGGGATAAAGGCTCCCCAGCTGCTTTCAGCTCTGGATTTATTCCTCTAAAGCACAGGAATGCAGTGCTATACAGTGGCAGCTCCCTACAAGATGAGATAACACAGCACACTAAGCTGGAAAATCAACACCACAGAATGCTCAGCTTATCCTTACCCACTGAGTTAATCTAGACATCAGCAGACAGCATTTTGTTATCATCCCAGGCAAGCTCAGCTCACAAGCAAGGTAACTGCTTTAACTCAGTTTAAGAGACATTTGTGTGCCACCATCCACTCCCAGCCTATTTCTCATCCCCAAGAACTCAAAAACCAAGGGAAAGCTTCCAACTGAGCCTGCTTCCTTCTAAGAGGAAATAAGAAACTGCAGTAACATTAAGCCTTACAATGAAGCATGAAATAATGCCATTTCCACATGGCTTCACACAGTACCAGAACTGTGCAGCTTCACAGCTGTTCTTGAGGTACCCTCCAATTCAAAACATTCCACCCCTCTATCCCAGTGGTGTTGAAGGCTCTGATCTCAGCAATCATGCTGCCTTCCCCACATACCTCCATGGCAGATATTCACCCTTCTGCTGCTGTCTAGGCCACATCCCAAACAAACCCACAAACCATCGTCTCCTCTCGTCCACTCTGGCAAGCACAAACAAGAGCAATGCTACAAATGGCCCCTGCTAATGTCTTTCTTTTGTTGCAATCTGTAATTTAATAACCACCAATAAAAATGGCTGGTTCAGGAGCAGAGCTTATTTAATGCTTTAATTGGTACTTATTTCAAACAGTTCATTAGGATGGCAGCATTTACTGCTTGATTTTACAGCCTACCTGACCTGACAAGCAGAAGGCCAGCCACTCTGATCAAGCAGGGACACTAATTAACAAGCCCCAGGTCAGTGCTCTCTTTTCAGACACATTAGGTGCTACTGTAAGGTCACAAGGGAAACAGCGACAACACGCCAAACAGTAAAAGCCTTTTGTTTCCTTGTTCCAACTCTAGCAAAGGGCCCACAGATGGATTACACAGGCCAGCAACACTGACACTTCAGCAAAGGGATCTGGATTACAGCAATATCTGAAACAGTCCTGCAGGACATCCTGTATTGCTACTACATCACCTACTTCATGCAGGTGCAATCCTATGCTTGATAGAGTACGTACATGTATGTACAGAAGTGGAAACATGCTTGCTCCAAACAGGCTGAAATTCAGCCTGCTGAGCCTGGAGCTTCGTGGCTATTTCCAGCAGTGACACAGAACACTTTGCTGACTCTCTGAGGAGGGGGGGGTCAGACTGCACCCTCACCCAACTTCATCATACCAGAATTGCAACAGGATCAATTTCATGCAGACTAACAATAGCGAGCTGGAAGTAATTCCTAGCATGATAGCTTCATTACTGGATATCTCGCAACACGCATCTGTTGGAGCACACCATTTGTGAGTGATAAATAGGAAAACGCTGCCTTATGAATAATGCAAGTTCATCACAACAATGATGGCTTGGAAATAAATCCAAGTCCTCGAGCATTTCAGTAAACACCTTTATGCCTTGGGAAGAAAGGAAGGAAAGCAATATATGAACAGACGACACAGGAAGCTCCTGAGCTGCCACTGGTGCTGCTGTATGAAAAATAAAAGCCTCCTCAGCTGGGTTGATGAAGATCAGAGCTGTCAAACAACTTGAAGTTATGTACTCAATTATAACACCTAACAGTGAATATTTTATGTTTTACTTAGGAACTGTCTTGATTCAATCATCCTTTGAAGGATGACTACAGTAGTTCCTCCCGTCTACTGTACCATCTTTCTTCCCAGCACAGCATCTCTTCATTTCGGTGCTTATACCAACTATTCAGTCTGTATGATAATTTCAGGAACTCTCCCCCAGTTAATTACATGCAGATTTATACAGCTCTGTTTTGCATACCTAATTTTCCCCAGTTTGCCTGCTTTACTGCAATTCCTCTGATGTTTACTTTGTCTTAATATTCTTGCAAAGCTAAAAGGAACTAACACTTAAACATCCATTATTAATTTCTCCTAAGCATCTCCAATTAACTCTTGGAATAGATTGGTATCTATGACAGTTATTGATTGTTGGGAAGTAAATTTCCTATTAGTACAGCAGCTCCAAACTGTAGTTTGAGCATTTTTCTGCTAGGTCAAGTCATCTTAAAGCTGCATCCCTTTAGAGTCCCAACTGAAGCCTGAATGGTTCCAACAGCCCATAAATGCCCTCTTAGCAACTGTGTATCTCAACTGACACAGATAAATCATAAGTTGGTAAAGCAGGCTCAGGTTCCTGACACAGTAAGAGGATCCCAGTGTATGTCTCTATCACACTGCATTGTAGCTCTACCAAACATAACTCAGGACTGTGACCATGAAACTTGCATAGCTCTTAATGAGTCAAAGCTACAGGGCTGAGGCAATTTTCTGTCCAACAATCACTGCAACCAAGAGAGCAAGATGCTAAAAGCTGCTTCCTAAGAGCAGGCACGTCTGATTTCAGCACTGCATTTAATTTTGCTCTATCATGAGACTAATGTAAGATCCCTAAAGGAACTCTAGGCAGGGAAGTAGCATTACATCAGAGCAAAAAGGAAAAAGGAGAAGAGAAGCATTTTGAAGAACACAAAAAACCAAAGAGCCACAAGAATAGGTGAAAACAAGGGTCACACTCAGTAGCAACACATTCCAGGAGTCTGATGCTATCAAAATGCAAGGTGTTATTACACACCAAAGCAATCCTGGAAGCTGAACTTCAGTTACATACCCTTGAGATAACCTTCAGTCAGACCCTTCAGCTCAGAGACAACAGGGTCACATTTAACAGCATTCACAGGTCAGAGCCACTCAGCTTGCAAGCTCTAAATCACAGCACAAAGCACTCATTCCTATCATTCCCATCCCCTGTCTAGAAACCTTCCTAACTACCTTTGTGTTCTCTTTCTATAAACCTCAGGGAAAAGTCAAATATGTGGATTTGGAGAGATTCTTGAAAACCATCTTGTTTTCTTTGCTCAAGTTTCAATTGTAGCAGCGAGAAAGTGGCCTAGAAGACTTTAAAAGACCTCAGGTCTGTACAATGCTCCCGCAGAAATGCATTGCTAAGCAACACATCTGGGCTGTAAGAATGTTCAGGCCAACAACACAAAACAGGGTTCATCAGAATTACAATTCTACAGAGTGTGCCTTGCTACTGCCAGACAATAATATCCCCAAAGGGGACGCAGGGTCAGTATTGATGTCAGCTGGATTTCATTGTGAGGCAGATGGATGTTATCTGTCTGCTTGCATGAGTGGCCCAATCTTATCTTAAGAAGTTTCTGAGCCTGATAATGGCTTTCTAAGTGTTTGAGAGGATAGTGAATGCAAACAGGGACAGGACTCATGTAAGAGGAAGTTTGTACAGAAGGTTATCACTGCAGAATGCAAGACAGACAGACCTTAAACAGCAGCTACTCACATCCCTCTTACACTGAAATGAGGGAGACACAGTAATTTTCATTTAGCCATTGAAATTAATTGACAAAGCAACCAGTTTACTGACTGAATCTCACATACAGAACTCAGAACTGAAGCTAGCTTTTTAGAACAGCAAGCCAAACTTCGGTCTCACTGTAACAGTGGTATAACTGCATGGTTCCAACCCAAACTCCTCTGGCCTCATCAATAAATACTCACTCCTTAAAGGCAGGAGAATAAAGCATAACAGCCCTTACTCTCAGTGAGTAAATAAGTCATTCAGCAGCTAAAAGCTGCAAGGTTTCCTTAGGTCTTCTATGGTTCCTCCTTTAACCACAGCGCCAAGCAATGCATGACCCCTTAAAAGCATCCTTTACCTGGGAAATGGTGCGACTGGCACCGAAGGAAAGTGCAAACTAAAAAGGAAAAAGCAATGCAGGAACCTGCTCAATTTAACTGAAAAATAATTCATTTAGAGGAAATTGTTTGGAGAAATAAGATGTCAGAGCCAGAAGTCAAACAGTAAATAAACTTCACCCAATTTGAGCACGTAGCTGCCCAAAAAACATTCTCCGCAGTAATGTGCAGTTTAAGCACTTAATAAAATTGCCAAGAGGTGTCAAAATAATGAAGCCTGAAAATGAAATCACACGCAAGTAAACCCTTCTCAGTTCCTCCTGAGATCTTGGGGCCAATAACTGTAACAAAGCTATATACAAAAGTGAGCTGCTCTCCACCCCATGAAGACAGAGTCACGTTCTCCCCACTTCCCACACCAGAACAAGCCACCAGCATGGTCCAGCTCATTCTGCACACTTCTTACCCCTGTAACTCCACTTCCGTGACTTGTAACGCAGCAATAACTGAGGAATCATCGCTTCTGCAAGCTCTATTTTAGTTAATGCTTATCTCAGATCTGCTATTTTCCCACTAACAGGCATTATCCCAGAAAACAGCTCCTCAATTCAAATATTGACCAACAAACCAGATTACAGCAGAATAGCCTGCCTGGAAAAAAGGGAACTATGCAGCAGAGAACAGTTGGAACACTCTCATTCTCTTGTGCTCTTTTCTGCTGCTGACTGAACCCTAATTTAGTGTCGGTATCGCATTCTCTCTCATCTTCTCCCTTTTTCTAAGTGTGTTTAATCTGCTGTAAAATTGTTTTCATGGCTGCAGTGAATGTTATTGTAACTGTTTTACAATGTGCATTATCTGCACTGTGTAAAGGCTTTTGCCTTCTGTATGCAAATCCCTACCTTGCCTGCTGGCTCTCAAGGTGTGTGCCCTACCACAGCATCGTTCCACATCACTGAAGAGCACAAATGGTCTTTCCTGCAAGAGAAATTAATAATCACTTTGGTTCTAATACTGCAGGGCTGTAGGCACTTCCTTAAACTCCTGCACCTCAGGCTCGCTTCAGTTCTGTTAATGTTTTAACAGTTTCCATGTCCAAGTCAATGAGGAACCCAGAATAAAGGACCTTCCCAGAGATACAGCCACAGCAGAACACAACATTAAAAGCACCTGCATAACAGCTATTGAAAACTAGCCCCAAAATCATATCCTTATCTACAACATTATCTTTTGCCATTACCAACCTCCATTGCATCCTTTTGTTCTGCATCTCAGCTGCAATAAAAAAGCAGTGTTAAAACTTCACCTTCTCTGCTGGAACAACACATTTACCTCCTTTCCTCTCGCTATTCCCATCCCCCAAAATACACACCCCAGCATGCAGACTCCAGCTCATTTCTGCATACAAACTGTTTGTAACTCAATACTGTAAAACGCAGCCACTTCCCGAAACAAATTCTATTTTTTAAGACACTAAAAAACCTCATTAATAACCAAAACTAATCTAGGAATAAAAAAACCCAGCTACCTAGCTACTTACATGGATTTATGCCATGCCAGCTGACATTTGCAAATGTTTCCAGCCACTCTAATCTCCCCTTGTACACATAACAGATACAGCTTTCACTTTCAAAGTGCAACTATTTCATAATGGAATTTCACTCAGTTACGTGCAAACCAAGTGGGAGCCATATTTCAGGGATCCTGATGGCATACCAATTGACAGAAGGTAAGTCCATAGACTTGTCATATATATAACAAGGATGCAGAACCAGTGTAGTAAATTCAGACATGCCTTTTAGTCCAATAGTTTGATCTCCCAAGCTAAAAGGTCTCAACTTTAAACACTGGGTCAGGAGCCAAAGGTCCAAGCAGCCAATTCCTCTGAAAGGAAAGCATTCGGGCTCTGTGGGGAGTCTCCTAGCTGGAGAAGCAGCAGCTCAAGATCACTTCTGAGACACCAGCTGGGCCTTCTGCCACCAGCTGGCTGATTAGGACATCAATTGTCTGGTTAGATTGGCTCCCCAGTTTCCCCTTCCTGGCAACATCCTCAGCTTTGTAACTCTTCATTTGCTAAGACCTACAGCTTGGTGACCATTAGTGATTGCTTAAGGAGGGAGCCAGCACCACTTCTCAAAGGCTGAAACAAAAATCATCTCAGCTGCATGGAGATGGCATGCCAACATTTAAAAGACAAGCTCATAGGAAATCCCAGGCTGACCCCCAAGCACTGCAGACTGCAAAAAGGCCTTGTTTTGCTTCATATATGCCTATACACAGCTATCGTATCCAGCACAGGAACTCATTTACCAGTGACTTCGGGATCTACTACACCTTGAATTCACCAATTTGCCTTACAAGGAGTCAGCATCAGACTGCCCAAAGAGTATTCCTCAATCTGCCAACACAAGGCCACGTGATGAACCAAAGAAATCAATAGGGAGGGAAGTGAGGAAAAAAAAGCCTACACACCCAATCCTCAGTCACTTCATCACAAGCACTCACACTGTCAGCACCTGAAGCATCATTGCCATGGCAACCATGGCACCTTCAGCCCAGCTGACAGCAGAGCAGGGAAAGGAGACACTTGTCTCCAGTTTGTTAGCTGGGTAATTGGTCCTGCTGTGCAGGGTCACTCATCACCAAGATGACAGCAGGCAATGGCTGTCTGCTTAGATACCAGGGCCACCTTATCCTTGGAATGGATCTCTGGGATTTATTAAACACTCAAGAGGTTAGTGAGCTGTGAAAATCCTATTCACCACCACTGCAGTCTGCTGACTAGAAGCTTCCTCCTGTGCTTCAGCTTTTCTTTATCTTTTTCTGCCTTTTTAAGGGTGGATGGGAGCTTCAGGGATTTAGAATGCCTCAATTTTCAGACAAGGGAAGCCTTCCCACCCCATCACCCTCTGCCTGCCACCTTTTCAAGAGAGAAAATTGGCTGGAGCTGGCTCTTATGTTTAACCCCTCAGGTAGCACACAGGACAGAGCAAGTCTTGTCACAGATTATTTCACTTAACTGCACCACAGTTTGCCAGCAACGACACAACCCAACCCCTAAAGCTTTGTTTCCTGTGCTCATTATTTGTGTTCATTAGCTGCAGATTTGGCTTGAGGCAAAGGGGAAAAAAACAACCCATCTTGTTCTTCATCTGACCCAAATTAGAGATCTTTGGATCAGAAGAATGGATTTGCTTGATGTAATTTCTGTACCAGCTCTCTCCATTATTCATTATCTCACACTATTCCAAACAAGCTGCTGAAGTCCTGTAAGCTGCCACCAATTCCAATCCACACCTCACCTTGCAAATCCATAGATTAAGGTTCTAAAAATACTTCTCTTCATCTATAGTTAATTGTGTTCTGCAGGTCAAAGCAAAAGCACTACCCAATTGCTTAGAAGAAGCTAAGCCTCATTTCTCACACCAGCAGCTCAAACACAGCTCCAGCCAAAGCACCTGGAGCAAAGATAGCAAAGATATCCTGCCCTCCTGCAACCAGAGCTCCCTGCTTCCATTACCCAACCACGTACAATAAAATACAAGGGCTGTTTCCTCACCAGCCTCTGCAAAGCTCACCCTACTCCTTGTGATGCCCTCAAGTCAGTCCTCTGCCCAGGGATATTCAGTCTATATTACACCTCACCATTCAGTTGCCCTGCAAGGATGACATCACAATAAAATATAATTAATATTAACCACGCTGTAAATACCCACTCATTTCCAGCTTGGCACGCATATTATTATAATGACTGCACCTTCCTCAAACTTTAAAGTTCTGTTTTACAAGCCTTCATTTCAGCATAATGTCCTCATAAAACAAAATGGCAGTGCAGTGTGGAGAAGACTAAATTAAAAATTAATGGGCCCTGCCAGTACTGGGCTTTCGCAGAGCCCATAGGAAGAGAAAAGAGTCCTCTCCTCCACGCAAAAACCCACGTTATGTAAAGGTAGCAAATACACCCTTCCCTGACCCAGGTTTAACAGCCACTGCAGCACATTCATTTATAGCCATGCGAAGGATCGACATCACTGCACAATGAAGTCAGGGGATGCAGGGGGCAAGCCTTGTCTGTTAAGAGTATCAAGCCTGCAACTCGTGCAAGATATTTACAGGCAATAATAGAAAGGAGCTGGGCTGAGCACTCAGCATGTTCTGCTGGATAACCTCAGCTCCCAGCATTTAAGCACTTGACCAAAAACTCTCTTCACTGAAATCCCACACAACAGCTACAGGATTTAACTGTGTCACCCTATAGCCCCTTATAGAAGGCTCCTAGATCCCAAGAAAAGAAGCCAATATGGAATTCAATAGGATTGCACTGTGATTAAAGCAGTATCTTTTAATGGAAACTGATTCTTCTTATGCAATTTGTGATTCTTTCTATGCATTTTAAAGCGCATTTGCAGAATTTAAGACACTTGCACTCCCACTCAATTCTGTAAACTGTTACTAAAAGTAAATTGCTTATCCTCTATAAATATCTTCCTTCATCCCCCTCCAAAGGATACTCTAATCTCCTGCAACTCCCATTCCAGCTCCTTATCTCTGCAATAACTCAAGAACATACCACTGAACATACCTAGAACAGCAGTTTTATCTATTGCTTTTAGCAGGAGTCTCTTTTATCAGGAGCTGGTGCACCATCTTCCTTCGAGCTACTTTCCACATTTCATCCTGCCATCAAAACTCAGCACTGCAGCATGCACTGTTTATACAGACTGCTCCAAGTCACTGGGTAATCTGGCATCGTGTTACAGTCACTCCATATTATTATTACTAGGTTCATATCACACCAGGAAAGCCTCAGTTCTTGATCAGCAGCACGTGCTGCTTTTCAGCATCTCCTTGCAGGCAGAGTGACAGCACAGAACCCCCTGGGCCTCCCCCAGAAGAACATTACCCTGCTCAAGCTGCCCTCAGGCACTTCAACTAGATTAAAAGATATGCTCACATCAGTTGATGAAGGCTCCCAGGCCCCCCAGGCAAGTGCCAGTCTTCTGTGAAGCAAGAGGACACGTGGCCTTCAGCACTGCTTCTCTCTTATCCCATACTGCCCATCTATTTAGTATTTATCAGCCTCAGACCAACACGTCCCCAGTTGTAACAAAATCCTTGGCAGGCACCTATGGTTCAAAGATTTAAGCTGGTACTCCAACATCAGCAACAAGATATAGAAAGCACTGCTTAAGCACTGCCAACACACCTATTCCTGTCCCCAGCATGGAAAATACCATCACCTAGGAAACCATTTGGGAGATCTACTGGTGTCCAGGAATAAGGTTCAGAAGTATCTAATACAACAATTACTCATAGGCGCCCACTGGAGAACCTACTGGAGAGCTGACAGTTTCCATAGAAACTATATGGAGGAGCTTACAGTAAGCTTCCTCCCAGCTGTTCCACTTCCAAGTGCAAACAAAAAGGCCCAGCTATAAGCAAAAACGGCAACTCTTAAGTGCAACAGCTGGCCTTGCTGCTTATTGTCCTGCAGTGCCAAACAGATTTTCACATTCCTTAAAGGTTAGCCTTAGGGAGTAAGCAACAGAGTTACCTCCTACAGCAGCCTATTTTGCTGGCTATCTGCTTATTTGTTGACAGCTACTACCTTTAAAAGCCTTTTCACCAGCTCAGAAATAAATTAGTCCTACAGAGATCTCCTAGTGCTCATAGTAGCTGCACAGCACAAATGCCTATAGAAACACTCTAGTTGTCATCCCAGGTGAGATACTTAAAACTCAGTTTTCCTTCTCTGCGCAGACAGGCTTTGAGTGATGCCCTAAGCAGCAAAAAGAGCCTGACAGCAGAAAAGATACCTATACAATGGAGTCCTGTGGCCACGTGGAATGAAGCCCCTTCTAACTCAATTTTGAGCTATCACTGAATTATTACTCAGCATGGAACACACCAAATAAATGCACCCCTGTCTCATCTCAAACAGCTTCCAAATTCCACTGCTTGCACTCCTCACTTCAGATGAGTTCTCCAACAGGCTTTGTGCTGACGGATATATATGTGAATAACCACATGGGCCACCAAACAAGCACTATGACTCCAACAGCCATCCCACTTCATGCCCATTACACAACATACACTCAAACCTGAAGTAAATTTCACCCTCAGAGTTGAAAGTTTGACTCCCCCAGCCTCTCTCGTGCTCCCTCTTTGCCCAAGCCCAATGCCAAATGCCCACCCGCTGGTGCCATTCCCCATCAGTGCATCCTGCAGGTGGATGATGCTCAAGCACATGTGTAGGACTGCAGGCTCTGCCATAACAAAACAACAGCGCTGTTTTAAGTTGTCAGCTGCATTTATGACCCAGTAAACACAAGTGACTAAGAGACCTATCTATATTAGGTGCAGCTATCTTCTTATTGTCAGCCCTTAATTAGGAAAAAAAATCATCTTAGCCATACACAAAAGAGCAAAATTTACAACTCAGCAATAGCTAATCATTTGCAAGGAACAACAGATGCACTTACAATGAAGATGTATTTCACCCATCTTGTGAAGCACTTCTTCCTGACTGAATAATGCATTGTAATGATCATTTGGATAGCTCAAAATACAGTTTAAAACATTTATAAAGCACTCTGTTCTCCATCCGCCTCTGCAGAAGTATTCCTTAATTTGTGCCATACCTGAAGGCTAGGCGGGTGCTGGCAACACATGCACTGATTTCTATCTTAAGCCAAAAGAAAGGAAACAACCTAACCAGACACATCACAGAATCAGCTCAAATCAGAGCAGAAGGAAAACTTACACTTAACAAGTTAAGCCACAGAAAACACATACAGGGTCTACAGACCTACAGAGCCATGTTCAGTATATGAACTTTGCTCACTGGTAACCAATTGTCCAAAACAAAGCTTCAAGTGCCTCAGCATCTAAGAAAGCCCAAGTCTATAAAGCTCTCTACCTGAGGCAGGTAAAGAAGTACAAAAAACAAAGCTGAATCTGAGACTGCTTTTACTTGATATCCTCTAAAGGGGTTAAGATGATTTCTTTCTATTCATATTCAACAGCTCTTCCTCCTCCATATAAAGAAACAAACCACAAGTCATCCTTATTCTTTAGCCTTGGTTTTTGGAACAGGGCTTCAGCATTACTGCTGCTCTGGTCTCAAACAGCCGGCTTCTCCATTGGCACTGGAAGAATAAGGACAGGACCATCCACTCCACCTGAAGCACTGGATAACTACTGCATCCTAGCAAGAACACTATGAGAAAGGCTGTCCCTCTGATATGTGAGTCAGGGACACCAACGTACCTTGAGCTGTTTTTCACCAGCATCCCCATGAGAATTCCTCTATGAATTTAAAGCACGTCTTGCATTTGTACTCATATCTTGCATCTGTCATGGAGCAAATCCTTCAAGGTCCAACGAGCACATCAGCCAGCTCTGCTGAAAACTAAAAAGACACTAATAAGAGAGCAAGAGAACAGGAGCCACCATCCCATCTATTAATAGAAACTTCAGCAGAGCATAAAGAATAGAGGGCTGGGATGACTCTGCCTTCTTTCTAGGATGCTGCTGTCCTGCTTACCAGACCATTAAGTGTTGAGCAGAAGGAAGGACGGGTTTGGGTGAATAATAATGGAGGTGTAGCTTCTGCAGTTTTTCATTTACGTATGGAAAAATGCTTGCAACCACTTGACCTAGCTAACAAGGAGAATGGCTTTTCTGATCTTGCAACATTGAGAGCCTTTCAACAGGCAACACTACCTACTTCTACAAGGCCACTCCTCACCCGCTAATAAAGAGCTCATCAACTCTTCCAGATGAGCACATATAAGGCTTCAACGAAGAATACTGGCTTTAGTCAGGTCTGCTCCAGAAAACAAGCAACTCAAAACAGAGCCCTTCATCCTTCCTTTTGAGCCTGTTACACTCCCAAAAGCAATATGAAGTACTCACACGCCTGAAGGCCATACAAGGCTTATATAAAGCACCCAACAGAACACCTCGCTAGCAACTTGTCTTAGGTGGACTGAAACTTGAAGCCAGCAAGAATTACTCAAGTATTGGCTAGAGCGTGCAGTGAGCTACACAATTCCTCCTAGCAAAACAGCATCCGAGGTAAAAGATAACATAAAGACTCAAATGCATCTATTGCTCCAGAAAGGCTTTGATAGCTGCACAAAGTA
Source organism: Excalfactoria chinensis (assembly GCF_039878825.1). Classification (NCBI taxonomy): domain Eukaryota; kingdom Metazoa; phylum Chordata; class Aves; order Galliformes; family Phasianidae; genus Excalfactoria; species Excalfactoria chinensis. Next base: position 3,507,999 of record NC_092845.1, read on the forward strand.
TTTCATACATGGAGACAAGGACAACAATGCATGAATACCTAACATGCCAGCAAGCTGAACTTATCTCATGTAGCATTCTTCCCAGCTGCCAGCAAACAAAGATTAACCAGCACCTCCTGGCACAGACTACTTGGATCTTGGATAAATCTTATCACTGTTTTCATTTGCAAGTCCAGTGTCACGGTGTCAGCAGCTGAATCAGTTCTGACCCATCTTAAGATTTACATCCATATGTATTTGTAACTGTACAAAGCAGATGATGGAACAGGGCTACTTTAACCTATACTGCCACTCTATGTATATTGCAGCCCAAGCTAAAAGATAAATTCTTTCTGCATAGCATTAGTCATGCTGGCTGTTTTATTCATTTCAGCAGCAGATTAAGAGTTGTCAGCAACACCTTCCCAGCAGGCCTTCCACATTCCCTTCACCTTTACCAATGGAGACAAGGTGCTTGCCACACTAGGCACATTAACATGCATCATAACATGCACCAGGATCAGTACTACAAGTTGCCTGGCAGGGTGTCAGAGCTTGCAAGAAGCCATTAATGCCACCAGAACAGAGTATAAACTGCAGAAGTACAGCATACAAACTTGTTACCTTTTGACTGGGTTATTAGCTAAGACCAGACAACACAAACAGGCGAAGTGACCGAGATCTTTCCCTCCCCCTCCGCAGCAGCTTGCTGTGAATTTAAGATGAGACAGTTGCCTTCTCTTACCTTCAGCTTCTTGCTTTCCTACTACTAGGAAAATTGAAAGGATGACAATGATGTAAATTTGTTATGGGTGACAAGCAGCTGCGAAAAACGATGAATAAAGTCACTAAGCTGCTAGAGCATTTGCACACATGACTGCATCGCTGCCTATCTGCTGAGGAGACAGAACACCTTGGCCAGCTGTAAGCTCGAGCTTGCTCTCTCCCCTTTTCAATGAGAGGAGAGCAACAGCATGAAACACTATTGCAGCAGCTGGCATGAAAAAGTGGCCTCTCATTCTAAGAATTTAGTGACTCCAACATGAAACAGCCTCTCAGTTCAAGCACAGTTTTGGAAGAAGCAATGGCAGAATTCCTCAAGCATCTTCTGATATTAGGAAGTCACGGTGGACCTGAACAGAGCTTTCTCAAAGGAGAGCTCAGAAATGCCAGCCATCACAACTACATCTTACCTTCAGCCTCACACCATTAGCAAGGGCAGATTCTTCCAGGTAAAACAAACTCAGCAGACAGAAGTTAACATAAGAGCACACAGACAAGCAGCCCTGATTCAAGCACACAATCCTCCATCATGGTGGCACATCCATATAAGCCCTCGAACTGGACCCTTACCAGACCAGACACCACCTCCTACCTCTGCCTGAACACTAATTGTTATTAAACTGTTACAGCAACTTCCATCTGATGAGAAAAGTTACATCTCAAAATTATGATGTTGCTGGTTCAATATATTTTATCAACAAGGATTGTACAGCTATAAAAGCTGCTGCCTTTTAAGGGTGGGAAGACTACCGAGTCACTTTGCTCTCATACAGCACGTTCCCCCAGGACACACAGATGCGCTCATGTCAGCTTTACGACAACAATAATACTACTTTGCTTTCCAGTAGTATCTTTTACACTGAATCCTGGCGTGCCTTACAAATGGTGAACCAGACGCTCTGAGTTTCTCAGCATACCTCTGGGAGCATTCACAGAGGCTAACGTCAGCTAAGGAGGCCCATTGCTGGATCTCTGCTGTCAGAGACAGAAGCTATGTCAGCACTGTTGCAAATCATTTCCTATAAGACCCGCGGGAAGTCTGCAGCTGTAAATAGCCTCTTCCCCCCCCCAGTTTTAAATGAAACTTGGAGTACTTGTAACCACCCTGGGCCAGAGCTGTGTTCATCAACATTTTAAGGGACAATTAACATATACATCATCTCAATGGTATTAAGAGAAGGGGCAGCACGATGATATCCATCATTCTCTTAAGTTCAAGAGAAAATTGCCATCTTGCCTTTATTTCTCTCTAAGAAGGCACCACTCTTCCCAGAGGCTCTTCTTACACCATTCATCAATGTCTACTGCTATGTTTCACAATCAGCTTTTCATGTTCAGTGCTCAGCTTTTCAGCCATGCAACACAGACAAGCTCAGACAGAACAATTCCCTTCCTGCACCAAAAACAGCACAACTCCCCTCTTGCTTAGAGACTCCAGTCTCAGCCATGCTACAGATGACGAAGCCTTATGTGGAACTACAAAACTAATGAGGCCCCTCAAACTGCATAGCAGGTGGAGCCCATCCTGTGCTAAAGCAAACAAAGAGCACAGAGAACGGGGGGGAAAAAAGCAGAAGTCTTGCCACAGAGAGAAAATATAGGGCAAAACAGTCCAAGGACAAGCATTATCCCACCTACTGAAAAGGAGACTGACTTCAAAACCAAAGCATTTAAGCACATAGACACATCAGCCTCTGTCTTGAAGGAAAAAAGGAAAGGTCTGATCTCTGATGTGGTAACAGGAAAACTCCTGTTCTATTGTTCTTGCATTATCCCAAGAGGCATCAGGGCAGATTTGATTTATCTTCTCTATTTCAGATGAAAGAACAGGCTCAGAATTTTAAATGGCTTTTTATACCTCTTTCCCGCCCAACTTTCTTCGTGTCAGCCTTCATCTGAAACAAATACCAACTTGCACAATACCAACCTCTTAATTCTTATTCCTTGCAAGACCATTTCCCCTGCTATCATGTAAATGAGCCTCTTTGGAGCTCTCCAGCATTATTATACATCATAGTTGTTTTATTACTCAACACTGTAAAAGCAGTCCAAGCCTCAATTGCTACTCACAGATGAATAAAGTATACAGGGCACTTAGCGAAGCAATGGCTGCTTAAGGTACACAGCCCCTGTATTTGTGCACATTTAGGTTTGAAGTGCCTTGAAAGGAGAATGTAGGTCTGTACAGGAATGTCCTTCAACAGCCAAGCAATAAATGCCATAGTTTTATGCAACATTCATTTCAATGAATCAGTTCCACTCATAGCTGCAATTCTGCCATATGAGCCTTGCTCTTCACTGCTGCTTAGAGGACTTGAATTTAGAGACCTGAATTCTAATTGAAGTATCAAAATTCTGATTCATACAGGACACCTGAAAGACAAATTACTAATACTCTAAAGGCCTCTGAAAGCACTACAACCAGTTGGCTTACATCTCTGATAAGGAGTTTCCCCACAGTCAAAGACAAAGCATTAGGTGCTTTCAGCATGGCCGAGAGCATCTCAAGTATTTCCAACTGTACCCATACAAAATGCAATCAATTGCATCCTGCTCCCCAAAGCCTTCATCCAAGACAACATGCTTCTAAGAAGGAACCTGCTCTCTGTACTTCCTCAGCCTACAAACAACGCTCCTACATTATGCAACCTAAGTGCACAGCATTTGCACCACAAGGGTGTTAGTGTGCAGCCTGTGACAATCCCAGAACAGAAGTCAGCAGGTGCAAGTAGGGACTGACATGTCTGAAAGCACTCAGGCTTGCATCACCTCACCGGGTTTCTCAGCAGAGCAGCTCTGGTCCCTGCAAGCATGAAGGAGTATGTCTTAAGACAATGTTTCTACATAGTTGTAACTGCTCTCCAGTGTATACTTCACCCAGTAATTGCTCTTTTATGTTCTCATCAGTGGTAAGATAAACATAAAATCATTTCTACAATGGCTCAGCAGCTCTAGGAGTATTTAGCACCAGACATGCAGTTTCGTGGTCAGCCACCTCCCAGTCCTGCACTTAAACCTTGAGCTAGCAGTGATTTTGGTATTGCTGTTCTGCTCCAGTCTGTGGCACGGAATAACAATTGTGTCCTAGGAAAAGGCTGCAGCTCTCCAGCAAGAGCCATGGATCCTGCCAGCCCCACAGCCCTTCATTTGTGACAAAACCAAAACTCCCCCACTGCATGAAAACAGTCCAAAGGAAAGGGCCACTCTATTGATCATCCCAGTCTGTTCTGTGCCCATAAGGACCTCCACATTACTTGATGTGCTCACACAGAGAGCTTAACTAAGCCACATCCAAAGCTCCAGCTGCCAGAAGTTTAATACTCAGTGCAGTTGTAGACAATGTGTTACCCACTACACCCATCTACAGCTCTCACACAGTAACTGATCTGCTCCTTAACACACTTGAGAGGACATTCCTACCCATGTCCTGAGAGAGAACATGCTTCCCAGATTGTGTGCAAAGAGCAACTGACTCCTCAGTAACAACACTTCTTGCTGAGCTCCAGTTGCCAGCGCAATTAGGAGCTGAACACTCACAGCTGATGCATCCATTAGTGAAAGGACCTCCCCCTGTGCTTCCTTCACCTCCATCAGCTGGTAACAAAAGCCAAAAGGTTTTTTCTTTGTACTTGCATACCTTACAGCACACCCTTGTGTTTAGCTAGATGATAGTTCTGCTGTTCATCAGAACAAAACACCTTTAATAAAGCACCTCATGCCCCTTTTCTTACACATAAAGACACCCTTAGCAATCCCCAGCACCTGACTTTCCCCATTCAGCAGCAAGCCACCCCTCACCACCCCTTCTCCCATAACTCCACCAGCAGCTCCTCAGTTTTAATCCATTCACACCTGTTAGCAGCTCATTTCCCAGTACCTTACAGCTGGAAGCTGATGGAATCAGGTTCTGCACAGTAACAGCATGAAAGTTTGCCACACTTACTTACATTGGTCTAGGAACACAACATGAACAACGTTAAGATGAAACCTAATTTTTCTTGCTAGCTTAAGCACAGGATGGTACCAGCATCTTATCTTACAGGCTGTATTGATTTCTCAAGTTGATGTATGGCTTGACCAGCATATGTTAATTAAATGCAAGGTCTCTTTTGGATACATCAATTGCTTCTTTTTAAGAGAGCAACTGCTTACGCTGCATAAAGCTCTGTCTGCACACAGGGTAGTGCTAAGCACAGACACCTGAGGCTGACAGAAGCACTGAGTTTCAGGGGGATATACATTTTAATGGCTGCTTTAAAGTCAGAACAGAAAGGGGCTTTCAGCTTCCACTAAATAAACCTCAGTTATGGACTACACATAGAGCAGAGAGCATTATGATAGCAAAACCTCTGACCCCAGATCTTAACTCATTATGTCACACAAGCACACACAGCAAATTTGCTTTATAAGCTGTTTTAGACAGCTATTTGATGGCATTGAAACTGCACAAACCAAGAGGAGGAGCCATGTTTAAGGCATTATATCTCAGTCTCATTATAAGCAGAGTCCAAAGCCAAGCTTTTTGAGGCACATCAGTGCAAGGGACAGCAAAAAAATAAGTCAAACTATAAAAAGTAGCTGTCTGAAATAACACTGATAACACAGTTACCACCATGGCCTATCAATTTTAAGGTATCAAAGCTCATGTCTAACTTACATCCAGCCTCTCATTCTCTCAACGTGCACAGCAATAAATCAGATTCTCACCAACGAGGCAGTAGGTCACCCATCTTTCCCAGTTTCACAACATTCTGTCCCAAAAAGCCTCTTCTCTCTTTCTAAGCTCCTTTCCTGGGGTTCTATGTTTAACTCCACCACCAACAGCTCTAAGCAAAAGTAGAAGTCTTAAAGATACCTACAGCTCTTGGTTAAGGTTCTTATACTCTGCCTTCATGTAAAGTTCTTATTAAAGTTGCACCGAAATAAAAGGAAACAAAAATAATAGGAGCACATCCAGAATTACGACTCATACAGCTGAAAAAGGCAATTACATCTATTGCTTGGGCAAGACACTTTCACATACAAGTTTGCTTGTTGATTCCTAGTGATTTTCTCTTCTCATTTTAACTATCAGTAACCTTCAGACATACACTTTTCTCTTTTAAAAGCACAGGTCTATTCAGTTTATTTCTTTATAGAACATCAGGAGCTCTCCTAGTTAAAAAGAGCCTTACAATACTTGAATAAATAAGCTACAAACGTGCTACCAGCTTTATTTATGGATACAGAAGTAATTACTTCATCCACCTACCTTGCTCATTCAGTTAGTGAGATCTTGAGCCACCTCAGGAGAGCACTGTAATAAACACCCACCCCCTGCATGGCTATAGATAAGGGAGGGCAGCAGTGCCCCTCAGTGCCACCTGTGCTTTGTGGGGTGGGGCTGTTCTGCTTTTTGAGGCACAGCTGTGGCCCTTTCAGTCATTGCAATCAGCACCTGGAGTGCAGGAGGTGCAATCAGTGCTGCAGTACAAGGCCCTGAGCTTTGGGTTTTGCTGGTATGTTCTATCAGTAAATTCCTAATGCTGGCCTTGCTGCAGTGATGCTCCCAGTGCTTTTATTTGTTGCCTTTGGTTTGTGTTTGTAATGCTTCCTGATTCCTTTTTGCTGCTTTTCTCATAGAAATGAAAGGACTTTTTGAGGGGTTGCAAAGAGGTGGATGGCCTCTTTCTCAGCTCTAGTAATGCAGTGGTTCTAGGTATGCAGTGTGTGATGTTTTGGCCTTGATGAGTTTTAGTGGTGCCTTCAATTAAGTACAGAGTCCACTTCAGTGAGCTTCTCACTTGCTAATACAACAAGAGGCAGCTGTAACATAAAGAAGCATTACAAGTAATGTATTTTTCAGTATAATTGCAGGTGAAGGGTAACCAGGTCAGGACTTGAGCAATTCAAAGGTCTTGATGTTTGTAGGCACTCTTTGTTGTTTTAAATTTACTGGTGTAATTCAGTTTACTCCATAGAGATCCCTTTAGTCATCAATCATTGATGAAGTGCATGTGCTATAATAATTTGATAGTAGTAATTGTAGTCAGGGGAAAGCAAAGCAAGTAAAGTCCACTAGTGCTGTTCATGTGACTTGATTGGATTAGGGGCTACCTGGGATGATGGCTGTGTTGCTGTAAGTGTTACCAGCTCATATAAAGGCAATCTTTAGATGTGTAGCAGTTCTCTGGAGGACTTTCTGCAGCTTTTGTATGCAGCTACTGCCCTGATTTAGGTGTGGAGCATCCACTGTGAGCTCCTATGGCATCATCAACTGATGCTCGTGCTGTTTGTAACAACTGAAGGTCAAGATAGCGCTTATTTTCTTCCCAAAAAATCTGCAGCTTTTCACCTCAAATCCAGAACTGTAAGCATTTATTTCTGAATGCCACTTTAATTGTGTTAATCCTGGTCTGAGGTTTGTTATCTTGCACTGATCTACTAGCTATTTAAACTATCTTAATCAATGGAGAATGTATCTCTGCAGCCCTACTGGTTCTGCAGTGTGTACAAGTGACATTTCACAGCTGTTAAGAGGAGAAAAGTTACCATGTAGGGACCAGGTTATTACTTGACTTGGTACTGTGGCCATCTTCAGCCTCTGTGCCCTTCTAACAGTGCTCTGCCTCAGAAGTCCTTTTGTCCCTGTGAATATACCTTAATTACCTTTGGGTGACAGCACAGTGACAGGAAGTTCCATAATCATGTGGAGTGGTGAACATAAAGGAACTAAGCTGAAATTATAGCCAGGATATATCGCTTATTGGACTTGCACTCAAAGGGCAGTTGGCCTGGGATGCTGAACAGCATTACAGACTTTATCTCCTAAATTAACAGCCTGCTGTGATGTTCTGCTTGATTACAGATGTGATTTTATTGGGTTTGGAAACTAAGAGCAAGCTTGAGAGCTGTAAGAGTAACTAATAGATATAACACTATGCTAGGAATCCTATACAAAGTGAGCTCTGTAACACACAGGGATACTTTAAAGCTTGACTTGGCATCATGAAATGCTATAGTGAATGAACAACTGCTGATGGGCGACCATCAGTAAGGTATCTGTAACTGGGGAGGAGACAATAACACAGCCCAACTGTATTCTGCAGTAGGATGTAAACTCTCCTAACAGATTGAGAAGCCACAGTGATAGGTTGTGGTCTGTGTTGCTGCCAACATCACTTACTTATGTTAGGATGATCTTGATGGGTATTTGCAATTGTTCTCCAGAGGTGGTTCTTCTTCTCAATTATGGGGCTATCCTGGCTATACTGAGTCAGCTATATGCAATCTAATCATTAGGATAATATAGGATCTCTGAGCAGTTTGTGAGTGAAATCTGTTGTCCACTATGCCCCAAGGATAAATGCATCTAATGTGATTTTTAACTGCTCCCCCTTTTATACAGGCCTGCTGGCTGCTCCTGAAGCAGCAAGAAGTTCACTTACTGCTGCAAGAGACGAGCGCTGCTTCCCTGCAGGGTACACCTGTCAGCATGGGAGTGCAACTCAGTAAGGAGCCCTTCGTTGTGGTTTACAAAAAAACAAACAAACGGGTGCAGAAAGAAGTTCCAGAGGCTGCTGCAACACATCCATCAAAGTCTGAGGACTTCCAGGATGCTGCCAAAGAGCCGGCGAAGGGAACCCGTCAGCACTGCCAGGCTTCTCCAGATGCAAGAAAAAGACTGTAGAAGTCGTCAAGAGCAAGTCCTCTGTGTAGGAAGGAGGGAACTGCATCTAACAACTGTCCTTCTGTACACTGCACCATGGACTACTTAATGGATGACAGCAGGTATTCATGTGTTTAATTGGAAAGGGGCATCTTCTCCCCCTGATCTCCTGTGTCTTGAGATACCTCCTCCTAGCAGATGCATATTTTATAACCAGAATGACTCTGGTCCATGTATATATGAAATATAACATTCTTATAGGAAGTTGTTACCCTGCTAGAAGCTGTCTGTTATGATCTGGAGACACGCTGAGTTTAAAATGAGTACTTCATGTAGCATCAGTGAGATTCCTGGATGCATTCAGCCCTGTACTACCAAGACTTGTTCAAGACACAGATAGTTCTATTACTCTTGCAACTTTAACACAAATGAAGTTATTGGAAAGATGCAGGTAGTCTCAGTAAAATGAAGACAAATGTAAAAGTGAGGAAACCTGAGCTCTGTAATTGGTGTTCTGTAACCTGAGTGCTTATAACCTGGATGTCATCCAGTTATCACTGATGTAATTTTTTGGTTATGCTCTATCTGGACTTGAAGGATCTCTTTGGATTAAGAGCTGTGCTGGAGCAAAAAGACCTCGTCCTAAAAGCAGAGGTAGTGCAGCTCTCCTGCAGTTACTTTGCTCTGAGGCTGTAGTGACAGAACAAAGTCCTTGGCCATAGCTGTAATAAGGTGGAAATGCCTTGCTCTCTAATTGAGGTTCAGCCTGCTCTGAAATTCGCACTTGAAAAGGAAACTGAGATGTTTGCAACATGATTCTTCAAAGCGTTTCTAAACATGTGCTCTCTCCCCTCTGAAGTTTCACTTGGGTTGAAAGCAGCTTCATTATTTTTTCATCTTCTTCCACTTACGATGCTGTTGTCTCAAGCTGTTTGATCTATCTTTCTTTCTGCTAACCCCATTTCACTCAGTCCACTACAGATTAAGGTGGGGGATGTGATTTAAGGTCTCTGGAGCAAAAAACATCATCTTCACATCATGTCTATGGTCTAAAGACATGGTCACCTTTTACCACTGCCTTTTTCTTTCAGTCAGTGTAGGCTTCCAAGCATCTGGTGCTTACTATGAGTTATAGCCACGCTCAGCTGTCCTGCATGCCTGTATGAAATGCTTCTCTTCTAGAGCGTATTGCTATAATGAGGAATATGGATAGCATAACAAAAGCAGGGCAGTTCTCTAGATGATAGGATTTATTACCTGCTAGCTCAGTCTTCAGTGAGCTAGTTTTGCTTACCTGTGTTGATACAAACTACATTCGATATAAAATGCAGAACCCTGTTCCCTATTAGTATGAATAGATAGCTCAAGTGCAAGTTCATGGCGGGCAGACAGGTCAAGCCCAGGCCAAGGTTAGCAGTGGGACTTGATAAACAGCTACAAAGAAAGAAGTAGCTCAATTTCTTTGGCAGGCTCTGGGATGTTACAGTATTAAATTCAGTCCGCATGTACAGACTGAATGAAGAGGCAGAGAAATGGTTTGGGCACAGGGAGCTGATAAATACACTGCATCCTCTTCACAACACCCACAGGTAATTTGGTGGATTGCCATACTGGGACAAGTACTTCTGAGTTAGGGCTGTGCACCTCTTATTCCCTATGGCCAGCTGTGGCTTTTGCAGCTGTATGAGCAGAGTGGGCCTGTGAGTGCTCTGTCATGTGCATGCATGCCTTTCAAGTTGGTCTTCCAGACAGTATGTCTGCATGCTTTCTTCTAATGCTGTAGATGCAAAAGTATCCACAGAGGCTAACACAAAATAAGGCTTCTCATCTGTTTCTTTTCCTGTTCTAATGTGCTTTGTCAGGAGCCATAAACCAACCTTATTCAAATAAAATGTTACAAGCACTGATTTAAGAATATTTTAAAGTGATGTTAAATAATATTTTGTGTGATACAAAAGGAAATGGTGTGAGGAGGAACTGATGTAATGGAACTAATGCTCACGGACATGTGAAGTACCGCTGAAGCTTCGGGGATGGGGTTTGCAGCTTGTCTTGATGTATGTTATACTTAACTGCTTTGCCTTGTGCTTATCTCCTACTGGAGTATGTGATGGAGTTGTTCTCTCTGATATGAATGGTTTATATTCCTGTGCCACCTGCTAATAAAACAAGGAAGGGAAAATGGAAACACCTATTGATACATTGCTGTGATTAAGTACCCACTTAAACACACAAGATCTCAAAGCCTGTTAAAGCAATTTTGATCTTATAGGAGTTGAGTTCACATGCTGTTATTTACCCTACAAAAGGAAAGTCCATGCTTTATCCTTGTGCAACAAAACACAGACTTAAATAAACACATAATCTTCCATCTTAAGTCTTCCTCCTCTCTTTCAAAATCAACATCTTGGCTGTAACAATATAAGAATCAGAGAAGAGGAGACTACAGAAGTCCAGGATGCTGCAGGATGCAAGGATGTATGAAAGGGAGCACCAGGGGCCCTGGCAATAGGCTGTCCTGGCAATAGGCTGCCCTGCCTGTGGAAGAGCATGATGAAGGTGTGCTGCAAGACCAATGTCAGCACTCTGAAGCCTTAAACCTTGTTATTGATACAGGAAAACAACATACGGCAGAATATATATATATTTTTTTTCCTTAAAAATAACAGATGTCTAAATGTGTTTTGGTGTCTGTATACATTTATATGTTCCACATATCCAGAAGTCAGGAAGGAAGTAAAATACTGTCACAAAACTGGCAGCTACGTATCTCTGCCTGCTTACACGTGTGCTTGTAAGACATGACCGTTTAGATGTTACTATGTAATCGTACTTGGTAAATACACACTTGGGTATTTTCAATTAAGCAGAATACACATCCTCTTGATGCTTCTATTCACAAGTGAAGTCTTTTTGCCCTCGTTTCCAAGTGAAATATGACTTAAGAGCTTCAGTTACTCGCCCTAGCTTTGTCATAACCTAACACTTTAGATGAGGTGTTGTTTTTGAGCACAAAGCATTACTTAGGTTTTGCCATCTATACTTATCCTCTGGCAGCTATACAGTATTCCCTTCCAGGTATATCCAACTCAAACCTGCTCTCCTTGGTGGTGATGCCATCTGCTTGTACACTGAGAATGGGATGCCCCCACCGAAGGGCAGGATCTTCCAATCCTGTGACTTCAGAGCTTTCTCCTGCTGCTTTCAACACCATATTTACATCACTGCTTCATTTCAACTGAAGCTCTCCTATTCAAACAGCACTGCGTAAAAGTATTTTGGATCTATTTTGTATTTACTTAGATATGCAAACTACGTATCAAACGTGCAGCCCGTAGCACAGCTTTGAATGTCAAGTGGGGCAAGATGTAAGCTATCCCTATCAGGCATATGCTCTGATCAATGATGCATGCACTTGTAGGACTGATGTTACCCCTCTAAAATCAACCCGAGATGGCAAAGGAGAGCAGCTGTAAAACAGGCAACTTTGATCTTCGTTAAGCTTAGCAGCTTGTTCATCCAGTTTTGACTCAATCTTTTTTGCAGATTAGGCCTGATGAGGCAGGTTTCATTAATGTACTGAGCGATGGGCCCAAACACCTTCTGTGGTCCTCACAGGTGGTAAAAGTAATGAGAAAATTAGTGAAAGCAGACTAAGGACTGAGTTCACTTCTGTTCTCGATGCAGTAACAGTCCATGCTGGGCCTTGAGTACGATTAGGACAACACCTGTATCCTTCTGTTGTCCAAATGAGTTGGTCTTTTCATCTCATACAGGCAGTATCATTGCTATGGTATATCTGAGCCTACTAATGATGCAAGTGAGAAGATCCCCAAGGATGCCCAACCTCACCTCCACTACAGCAAAGCAAAGAAGCATCTGAACTCACCCTCTCTAAAGATGGCAGATAGAGCTGAGGAAAAGCCTACCCCAACCTGTCCAGCACAATCTGATCTTTGAAAGCTGCTCTTATTATTGCCTCTGCCCATTTCGCTTTACAACAGTGTGTTGTTACAGTATATTGCTAGTGATCACTCATTTGCAATAAACAGAAACTGCATTTTAGTTTTACTTTACCCTCTGATAAAAAAAAACCAACAAAACCACACCACAAAATTGCCAATAAAATACCTTCAGCTGTAAAATAAAGCAGGCAACCACAACAGCTGTTCCCAGAAGGGAATGAAGAGTGGAAGGGAACTAAATATTCAAGGAATTGCTGCCCATGGAGCTGGGGGGAATTGATTTTGTGTGGCCCCTTAGTACTATTTAAGCTGAGTTTGAGGCCCAAAGGACAATTAGGAGGGTTGGTGTTGTGTTCTGTTGCTTTCTATCTGTTAGAGGCTGGTAAGTTCTCAACTTCATCTAAGCTGTGGTATTTTTCTCCCTATGTTTACAGTCTCTATGTTTAAAGATGTCTGCTGTTAGAAGAAATGTACTGGGGAAGTAAGTAAACGTGAAGAGGTTGAGATCATTTTAGAGGGCTTTTAGGTCCTTACACTGTTGTATGTTGGTAGCTTTTAGTTTGCTTTTTCAGATGCTGGAAGTGTTATTGAAACCTGCAGCTCCTTCTGATGCAATGGTTTAACTTCCAGTAGAGTACTTAGAGGCTGCACTCACGTAGTGAGGAAAGCTATCTCTTTTCTTTGCTTTTAAACAAGCATAAATACAGAGTTGAAGGAAACCATATGACTACTGGAAGTCCTTAAGGAAAGCATTGTAAGAGCCAAAAGATAAGCTTTAACTTCAGGAACCTTTTAGTACTTGAGTGTGCTTTGCTGAATATCTTGCAGTTCCTTATTTTTTCAGATGTTTTTTGTAAATATGATCCTTTGCTTCTGGTGGGAAGGCTGGATACCTGCTAAAACACAGTGCTCTGAAATAATGGGCCTCAGTGCAAGATATAGCTGAGGAATTACAGCACAGCTGCAGTCTTAGCCCACAGTCTGATGCTGCCTTTGTAGAGACAAAATAAGTCCAAATGGCTTCAATCAGAACAAAAGACTTTCCTTTATGGAGACTAACCGTGCATGGTTAAAGTTATTTATCCTTAACAAAAGCTATGACTTGTTATTTTCCCTTTATAGGATCTCTAGCTAAAAGTGTAAGTTCAGTTTCCCATTAGGTTTGAAGGGGTTGCTGCTGCAAACAAGCTCCACCTGAACAACATTACTCCATGGGATTAACACCAGGTATTACTTGGTGTTGACTGTCACCTTACAACTAATGTAGGTGATGTGAATCCCTGATTAAGAACAGAGGCATGATGCACCAGAACTGAGTCAGCACTGCAGATCTGTTACCCTCAATAAAAGCAGTAATATTGTCCCTTCTATCAAAGTCTTTGCTCAGGGCATGCTAGGGAGATAACCTTGTGTGGGAACTCTGTGCAGCTTTGGTCTGTCCTGCTATGTTGGACCTCAGAGCTAAGCCAAGGAGGCTTTAGCATAGCAAATGCTGCTGTGAAACAGTTAAAATAATCAGGTTTTCTTTTTTTCTTGCAGGTTCTGTTGAGCGACAGCATGGGGAGCAACTTCAGCATGCAGCTCTGCTGTGAGACTTGTGGGAGTTATAAGAAGCAGGAGGAAGCAAATGAAGAGACTAGTGAGACCAAGCCAATTCTGCACACCTCAGGGGATACATCAGCACATACTGATATGCAGCCTTCCCCACCAGCACTGGAAGCCTCTGAACGGATCTCTGAAGAAGTTCAGTCACTCTGCTGGAACCAACAGCTGTCAGCTGATATTGCAGAGGAGAGCATGGAGACCTGCTGTCCCGTGGATCCTATGGGAATGACTGAGGAATTGAAGGCAGCCTGGAGCTCTGTGGATTTCTTGGCGACGTCCTCTGACAGGGAGACCAAAGAAGAGGCTGAAGTCCTGGATCAGCAAGAAAGAGAGAACGCACGTAATACAGATGGGGAAATAAAACCTACTCCTCACAATGAGGCCCAGCTGGCTATGCACACAGCTCAGGATCTGAAGCTTGATGCAGATATAGGGCAGCCTGCTGAACAGGCTGGGGCTGGCAGTGAGGATGGCCCATGTGCTGGAATAACTCCCCAAGAAATAAATATTCTCGAGCTCATGGAAAGCACATGGGAAACTGAAGCTGGTCAAGACTTTGAGACCGAGCCTTTCATGGAGACTGGTGTGTGGGACTTGGCAATCTATGCTGTGCAAGAGATGGCAGAAGAGGCAGAGACCAACCTTCCTGCTGGGCATGCAGAGCAGGGAGACCTGGCTGGCCTTGCTGAAGGAAGTACTCAGCTCACTGAGAGTGTCTGGATTGCATCTCCTGCAAAGGCTGCTTCTCTAATGAACGTGCAGGCTACAGAGGAGACTGAGAATATAGTGGATCCCTCAGAGGCCATAGTGAATGCTGTGGCTGAGATGCACTCTACTTGTGTGGTGCCCCAGGAAACCTTGTATCCAGGAGAGCAGTCTCCAAAGCCAGCCAACCAGCTGCTTGACTTCTTACAGCAAGAGATTCAGTCCGGTGTGCCAGCTGCACAAGAGGTGCAGAGCCAAAGCTGTGCAGAATCTGCTGAACTGAGTGAGGTTTTAAGTGATAAAGACCAGGAAGTCCTCAGTGACACAATGAGAAGTGAGGAGAGCAGGGAATACAAGCTAGAAACTGCAGCAGATGAGGCAGAACCACAGGAGAGGGCTGTGCAACAAATGCTGCAGCTTCCAGAAGAACTGGCTTGTGCACAGGTGCCTGCAGAGGAGGAAGCTGAGTTTCTCAGTGCAGTACCATTGCTGTTTGAAGTGCCTGGGAGTGGAGGAGATGTACAGGCTGAAAATGCTGAAGCTTGAGAGATGTGAGGGTGGGTGGTTTGGGATTCAGTGCCTTTAGGAATTGCAGCCAAAAAAAGCAATTATCTCAGCCTTTTGAACCCAATGCTTTTTGTTTTTCAAGTGTGTCCTGGACTTCAGAAAGTGACTTTGTTAAGGAGATGTGTGAGGTGTGCAACAGATGTTTCTAGATATTCTCCTGGATTATAGCTTGGTTGCACTTTTTGTTTCTTTAGTAGCTGATTTTCAGGAGATCTTGTTTTACTGGGAGAGAAGTGATTCACTTCAACAGTGGTTTCACTGAAGGAATGCTGAGCGCTGCATCCCCCAGTGTGCTATAGTGATAAGGGGTTTCACTTCAAAGTCTTAAGAGTCTGGGAACAGAACAGGCCAAAGCTCCTCTAACCCAGCACAGCCAAATGCCTCCTGTGGCTCACAGCCACCTCTAAATCAAATGTTTCAGCTCCCTCCTTTTATACTTGCACATTTAGTGACTGTATTTTGTAAGTGTTGAACACGTCTTCATCAGGAGGCAATGAAATAATACTCTGGTTTGTTCTTTGTATTCCTTGTAATAGCTGAAGCGCTCATATGATCTGTATTCTTTGTGCAGAACTTAAATGTAGTCTCCATCAGAATGCATAAGTCAGTGTATTGCCGTTTAAATCTACTGACTTTTAATGTTCCTAACTTTATAATCCCAATAAAATATTTTAAGATCATGGCAAAAACATGCTGGGTATGTTTTAATTGTTGAGCCCTTCTTATAAGGAAGAAAGTGGCAAACTATGCTGAAGTCCTCTGATGGCCACCTGAACTAACGTGCCCAGATGTAAATGTGGGAGGGGGCTATGAAGGCATGCTGGAACTCTTGCATGTTTTATAATGTGCCTGAGGATCTGCACTTTAAATGGTGCTGAGGAAGAAGCTGAAAGAAAATACACCACATTGATGACTTCCCTTATGTTTTCTTGCATGCAGCTGAATATGATAATGAGTCGACACATGATGGATGTTACTCCATACTTTGAAGAAAGTACTCTGGGAATAAGATAAGCTTTCTTAAAACACCTGAACTTCCCTCCATCCAACTGCATTTCAGCTGACAAAGCACCCTATAAGTCAGTCCTTCCAAACATTCCCTCCCTTACTTAAGATTCCATGTGCTGCAAAGAAAGAGACACCTGTAGTGTTTTTCTATTACTTAGAAGGCTGATAAGCCACAGCTCTTGCTTAGGTGGGCGATATCTGTAGCAATGATAAACAAGAGGTTTCTCAGACCTAGAAGTAGGAAACCATTAAAGCAGCACTCCTGCAAAGCTTGCTGCAAGCTCAAATTCTCCTACTTGCTTGTCTTACTGGATTTATTCTACCAAAAGTCATGCAGTCTGTACTGCTAAAGCTTGTTTCCAAGGGCTGCTCAGCATGGAACCAGATAACTTCTCCTTCCACCCCCCAAAAAGACATGCCCCAGTAACATAAAACTTCACTTCAGGCAGGAGAGAGGCTTGAGAAGGTAATCCCAAGAGAAATTAAACTCAATCACGTTCATGCCTGCCTATGGGCTGATAAGTTAATTCTGTTAAGCAGGGGGATAATAAGTTACTGCGCTGTATGAGAAGTTTCCTCGCTGTTGGAGGGTTTAAGCGTGTGGGTTCTTAGCCTGGGAACAAGGGGAAAGCAGAAATTGTCCAAACTTTTGGAACTGTTAGAAAAGCTGAGCACTGGTATCCAAATGGTGCTGCAGAGCTCACACTCCGAATGCCCTTCTCACTCTTTGAACAGAAAAATCCTTCAAACACAGCTTGTCATTCTCTTGTAGTGTCAGCATGAATGATGAATGAGAGATGCCCCTGGGCAGATCATCCACTGTATCTAGATGCCACAGTTAATGTGCAGAGAGGCTCTTCCATGTGTGTAGCAAGGAAGAGACAGTCCTGGTAAGAAGGAACAGCTTGAACTCAAAAAACCCAACTCAAAGATCAGTGTTCTGCAGACAGCAGCACACTCCTTACAAGTGACGGTGCCATCTGAACGGCTCCGTGACCATCCTAAGGCATTCAGTCATTCAACCCAACCCTGAGCTGACATTCGAGCCAAGCTCTTCTTAAGGTCTATGGCTATTTGTGTTCGTCAGAGCATGGTCTCATAACCTCACCCAAAGCTCCTGCTGCATTTCTCCATTAAGGGAATCACAGTAACTAGACAAAGTGAACCAGATTTGCCATCAAAGGAAGTAGGTTCAGTTAAAAACATATTAAAATAGCCCAGAAATTGGCTACTCTGACCCCTCTGTTCCTTTCACACCCAGTGCTATTGGGAGTGCATGTTTAGGATCTGCCTTTACACTCATGTCTCTGGGTTTAGTTTGCATTTACTGGATATTTGCTTTTCTTTTTTGCCCGTGTGATCTATTTACCATTAGAACTCCCAGTAAGTAAACACAACCAGAGTGATACTGTAATGTTAATGCCAACAGAGGGTGATCAGCTGTGGCTGGAAACATTACAACAATCTGTCGCCACTGTAAAATAGCTCATTGCCTGTCTCAGTTAGTTGAAGACGGCACCAAGGCAGTAAGAGGGATAATTTTTCACTCCTAACCACACAGTATAAAACAATATAAAGACTGCAGGTTCACTTACATCATTTTCTTTCACTCAGAGGGTGGTGACGCACTGAACAGGTTGCCCAAGGAGGCTGTGGATGCCCCATCCCTGCAGGCATTCAAGGCCAGGCTGGATGTGGCTCTGGACAGCCTGGGCTGCTGGTTGGTGACTGCACATAGCAGGGGGTTGGGACTGGATGAGCATTGAGGGCCTTTGCAACCCAGGTCATTGCATGATTCTACGCTTTGTAAGTTAAAGCACTGACTGCATTCTCTATGCCTGTTCTTCTGCTTCTGCAGACTGAAAGGTATAAGTAGAGATCAGTTTTCATTGTCCACAAGTACACTGATTTAATCTTTAGTTTTAGTTGTTAATGCCCATTGCAAAGTAACAATAACCAAACTAATCTTGTGCCGGCCATGCTTAGGATGTGCAGCCAAATGCAGTTTGCAATGGCTACAAAATGGCTGGGGAAAACAGCAAGGAAGAAGAAGGGGGGGAACTTTAGAACCAGCAGGAACTAACATTGAGGGCCAAAGGGGGGAGAAATTGAGTGTGACCACCTCCTCCTATTTAAGAGAAGGCTGGTGCCTTTCTCTTTCAGGTGCTGGGTGCTCATTAGGAGGATTGAGCTGGTAAGGAAGTAACTGCTGAGTGAGTGCTATGAACTCCACATTAATGGACTTCTTTTAATATGGGTTCTTTCTTCTCTTTCATAGCATTTGCCTCTTTTTCCTTTCTGCCTTGTTTCTGCCACTACTGGTACTTACTCTTACTAGTAGTCTAGGCGCCATGATTGGATGTGCTCCAGTTTAACTAATGGCAGCTTTACTACACGAGTCTGCAGTATGATAGAATCCTATTGGCACTGCAGCAATGTGCTGAAAGAACTAACAGCAGTGCCTGTATGGCTGCTTGGTTTAGGAGGAACAGTTTTTCAGAGTGATCTGGTTTGATTGACAGGTAGCTTGTTGGGTTTTTTTTTACTCCCCAGACTGTTACTGCTTTAAAAACCATTTCTGTACAGCAGCTCCACCTGTATTTATCTTTTGTGGCTTCTGATAACATTAGCTGGAGGATGTTATGTGAAAACATGACGACTAATGCCCACAAGTGGATCTGAGCAAATATCTGTGTCTTCCAGGTCTGAAGCTGCTCCTGTAAGAGAGTTTCCTGCTCATCTGCTGTCTGTGTGCATCCTACAGCTGGCTGGCATCACCTGCAAGAGGCAGGCATCCATTGGGCTGTCCCTTTGCATTCGGCAATGGGTGGTCTTCTTGGCAAGAACAAGAGGCCCTGTGTGTTCCCTATGAGAGTTACTTTTCGTAAGACCAAAGGGAAAAAGACATCTGGGTCTGCAGGTATGACCTGTGATGCTTCAACGTGGACTGGGGAGAACCATTTTTATTCAGCACGTATAGGAAGGACCCCCAGAGCCCCCAGACTTTATCTTGTGGAATCAGATTCCTTAAACACCCCTGAAGGTGAATCTGCTGCCCAAGATAAAAAGGACAAAAGAGCTGCATCCCAGCACGTACAACACACTGAGGCCTCACTTTGTGCCTCTTCTAGAGATGCACACAATAGTGAAGCCCCACCGGACCCTGAAACTAAACCCAGCACAGAAGGGATGAAGAACCAGGAGCTTCCTGAACAGCCAAAACAAGAAGCCCAATCTGTCAGATGCGATCTACAAGAGGTGAATAAAGCTCAAGCTCATGAGCATCCTACTGGTGGCTATATACCCCATAAGCAACTCAGATGCAGGGATGATGAAGTGAGACCTCCTACAAAGACAGTTGTGAAGGCTGAAGTCCATGTGAATGCAGAAGCCCCAGGTGAGGTTCAGCCTGACAGAGTGGAGTCCAGGCTGTCAATTCCTGCAGAAGAAGATGCAACAGTTCTGTGTAATTCAGAGGAAACTTGTGAGGGAAAGGATCATCAAGAAGTGCCTGTGGAGAAGGCAGCTGAGTCCCCACCTGCTCTGTGTACAACGCAGGAGTCAGAGTTGCCTTTGAAGACTGTGGAGACAAGAGAAGACATCACAAGTATGCAAAGATCTGCAGAAAAGCAAGCAGAAGAAGAGAAAGCACACTTTGCTGCTAAAGCCTCACCTGATCTCCAGCTGGGACAGGATAAAGAGGTGGCTCTTTGTGAGCATGCAAAAGAAAATGCTTTTGAATCGGAGCAAGCTGAAGAACAGACTGAGGTTGGTGATGATGGACAAACATCACATGAGATCCCATGCTGCCTGGTAGAAACCCAGGCTGCTCTGCAGGATGAGGAGGAGATTAAAGCTAGCAATGGGGAAAAGCAGCCTGCTGATGAGCAGTGCTGAAAGAGCACATGGAGCCTGGTGCAGCAACCACTGAGCAGGCTGAGGGTTTGTCTGCAACAAAGCAAAGAATCTGCTGCCTTGATCCTGCAAGGAGCTGAGATGGATGAGTAACCAGTGGGTGTTTGTATCCTAAAGGGCACAGTGGGCAAGTTGTTTATGAGGCCTGCTTTAGAAAGTGGGACTAAACAGCAAGTTGGTGCGCACAGCTTTCCATAGAAGTGAGATTAATCTTCCCTAAGGAAACCATTTCTAGCTATTGTGTTCTTGTGTGCTTCCTATAATAACTGTATTCATATGGGGGGGGGGGGGGGGGGGGGAATAGTTAAAGGCAAGCCAGGATATAAGGATTTTGAAAGGCATGCATCTATTTAAAGGATGAATAGTTTTACTGTCTTTATGTGCTTAATCCCATCAAGAATATAGTGTATCTTTATGTATGTCTTTTAAATCGAGGGACCAGGCTGCCATGCCATGAGCCTATCAGTTTAAACCAGCCTTCCTTAAGATATTTTCCCTTATGACCAAAGCAGAATGGAGACACTGTTCATGGAAATGTCAGTTACTGTCACTTAACACAGAGCATGTTCCCTCCCCTTGCCTGTTGTATAAGATCCTGAAGGTACCTACATCAGTTCATTATGTTGACAAGCTGCTCTGGGTTGGTACTATGAAATAAACTGCTGCTTAGGTTAGTCTAGGAGAATGCGGATGTGCCCCCTGTACTTAGAATGAGACGACTAATGTGTGGGTCTGGAGGCTTCTTGTTGTTGATGCTAGAAAAGAAAAAGCCAGCAAAGAGCCACAGAAACTTCTCTGCATTGTTCTGTCAGTGTCTTACGTACATAGATCAGTAACTATAATGAATTGCCAAGTATTTTTCAGAGGTTGGTATTAATCCTCTTCTCTCTCTGTTTTGTGGTTGCTGAGATAATACGTGGCGATGAGTTTGACAATGCAATGCAAAGAAATGTTGAAAGCAATGAAATATTCAGGATGAGAATCACAGCTTTAAGAGACAAAAAAATGGGGGAGGGTTTGTGTTTTTTCCTATGATGGGTAAATGCCAAACACCAGGAAGGAAGTTAAGAGGGACAGATAAAGATGAAGTAGATGGCATGCTTGCATGTACTCCTGGCAAAGGATCATGGAAGTGATGGTGATGCAGGATTCCTAGGGGGACTTTCTCCATCTTTGGGCCAAGCATTTCAGAGAACTTGAAGCAAAGATTCTACCCAGTACTGGACATATGTTTGCGTTCTTGCATTAAAGAATCATTCACTCCCATAAGCTTGTCACTGTATTTTATGCTTGTGATTTAATTAATGCTTGCATCTCACTACTCAACATCGGGCCACGTAACACTGATTCACCAATTCATTCCCATTATGACTGTTGTTAGTATGTAGCTGAGACTAAAGGGATCAGTTTAACCCAGAATCACAGCGTGATTCTGTTGCTGATGATCTAAAACAGGTGGTTGGGGTCCATCTCAGAGCCAACATACAGAACAACACCGCAGGCTACAGTTGCACAAACACTATTCCTAAATTCAAGTCTATATCAGACTGCCTTACAATACATCTATTCCAGTTCAGTTTGTCATATTATTGTGTTGTTGTTTCTTTAAGATGTGCCACAAAGTACTGCAAGGCTGAGCCCTTGGATACCAACCATTGTGTTGTCTTGCTTTAGCCCACCTGAAATTACACTTAGGAAGGGTTTTGCTCTTGTAATTCTAATGGCTTTAAATACGTGATGGATGAGACTCCGACAGTTCTGATACCTGTGTTGCCTCTAATGACAACACTTCCTGCTTTTGCCCTTTTCACTTTGCACATTATTTGGGTAAAATGGTGAGTATTAACATTGTTGGCTCCAGAATGAAAGATGCTTTTCTTCTGGTGAGCTCTTTGCAAGTAATTGGGTTCACTGACTTTGAGCTGCTGACAATAATGATGTGATTCCAAACTTCCTAATATTCTTCCTATGAGAAGAATAAGACTGAAGTTATAAAAATGCTTCAATGCTTTTAAAATCCTGATCCTGCCCTTTGAAAAGACAGGATGGACCATTCAGTATCAGCAGAACAGTTTCACCATCCAGGGCAGTCCATCTATATGCCCTCCATGACTCTTCTCCCTGTGAGCACTGAACTCTTCTTTGTCAACACTGCAAGCTGTACCTTTTACTGCAGTTTGTCCCATCTTTTTAGGCAAGTTCTAACTGCAGAACCTATTCACAAAGCAGCAATGTGAGCACAACTCGGTTCTGTTCCCAGGCTCTAGGCTGCCCTCTTAAGATGATTAGCAGCAAATTCTTTGACTAGCAAATTGACTCTGAATCACTGCAAACGAGCACGAAAGCAGCATCACCAACCCACGTAACCATTCTGTGGATGGGGCAGACTGTCATTTGATTTTTTGCTCCTTGAAAATCTCAGCTCCCACTGTTAAGAATCTGTTCTTAACAAAGCTTTTCATGATTCAAAAGGGAACCCCTAAAGCACAACCTGGCAACGCACAAGAAATCAACAACCCAGAAATAAATGTTTAGGAGTTTAACTTTTGCTATCTGCTTATGTTATCAGAAGCTGCAGGATGTGTTTCTCTTCCTTTTTAAGTGCTCACATAAAGTCAGCAGTGCACTAATCACAACAGGTCTGTTTCTTTCAAACCAATTAAACTATTGACACAACTTGGTGGAGGGTTCTGAAAACAGCTGGCCAAAATAATAACATCTCCCTTAACCAAGGCTACAGCTGTTTGTTAATGTTTCTTGTCAATACCAAATGCTTTCGTTTCACTTATATAGCACATCTCCTCCTGGCTATCAGCAGCAGAGTATTTTGCTTGCTTCTCTGCACGCTTTTCCCTTGGTAAGGTGTGAGTCCAGCTTTAAAGCTGCAAGACCTGTCAGCAATCTGACAGCAGGACGGGAAATAGTAACGAGTTCACAAACAAAAGCCAGCTCAAACAACCTCCCTAATGGAGAGCACTCCTCCGGAGGAGGAAACACCACTGCAGAATCCCAACCAGTTCTGCCTCCTCTGTTGCACGTGCAGAACAAACAGGCAGCAACACATTGGAACTGATGAAAAGCACCTGAGATTTGCTGTTGCTGTATGTCAGGAAGATGTATGGTGCCTATGAACCAAAGTGTAACGCCTAAGCTCTAAAGCCTGCTGTGTGGCTGTTGCTCAGCCCGCGATACTGGTTATTACTGTCAACTTGCAGGTAGAAATACCCCATCACATTTCTCTTCAGTTTTGTATAAACACTATGAGAGGAAAAAAGAAAAAGCGTGCAGAGACTTACAACGTGAATCAGGGAACGTCCAAACAAGTAAGAAATACAGAAAGGAGTTTTGATCTTTGGGACTGTGGTGTAGACACCTCCTCCATCCATCTAAGGTTGGTTGGCTCCCTTAATTCAAACAAAGCTTGAGGAATTTGTCCAAGCAGTGATATAAAGTGGTGAACATCAACGTGAATGAGGATGCACGTTAGTCAGGGCTGGAGCTCAGCATGGGGATGGCACAGGACAGGGACTCAGGGATGCTGATGTCTGTTCTGATGGGTTTTCCTCCCGGCCCCTTCTCCAAGGAAGGCCAAAATCCTGCTCTTAGCAACAGAAAAGTGAATGAACATTCACTATAGGAAATGGCCAAATTGGGATCAGGAAGGAGAAACAATTTTACTACACATGAAAAATAACCGGTGCCTTTGTAGATATGGTAATGAATATATATTTATGACTCCCTATAAATAACGCCTCTCTTCAGACGTGCAGCAGCAGAATTTGTCAATCTTCAGATTTTTAAGTGCTCCTGTAGTGATGGCAACAGCCAACCAACATAAATACACCATAGAATAAACCATTATTTTCCTTCCCTCGCTAAGCATTATGCTGTCCTTCCAAAATCACACGGCACACTTTGCTGCTATAAGCATTTACACCAAATCACTGATGTTGTTACAGCAATTGCTTTCTCAGAACAGTCAATCTCACAAAAATATTAATTTATTTCTACCTTGTCCTCTCTCTACCTTTGGCATCAAACAGCATCTCTTTGTCCTCTGATATTTTGTTTTCTCCCACAATGAAAAGCGGCTGCTTAGTCTTTCCTGCTTTCCCATTCTTACAGCTACGCAGTTTTAGGTTCATGCAGTCTTTTGAGTGCCTAACTAGCGTGGAATCACTCATTTCTACAGATTCTATCCATAAAAGCAGCTCAAACAGTGCATCAAAACTGCTCCGGAGCCATTAGCTTCACTTTAGAAATCGTCATCCCTAAATGATAGATCTGGTTTTACTGTGGTTCCTGTTATTCTACACAGCGATGGCTAAACCTTCTGTCGAACCACCACTAATCATATCGTGCTGCACAGCAGCTCGGTTTTACTTTAAATATTTAGCTACAGAAAGTGCCACAGGATTTGCAGTGGAACAGCAGTTTAAGAGAACTAATGATGTGGGACTCGCGGGGAAATGGTTTGCTGTCATCAGCTACCCTACTTAAGAGCAATACCTTATCAACCTGAATAAGAAATAAAGGCCAAGGAATTGTGATGCTGGAAATGGTTGAAAAGAAATGCTTATTTTGTAGTTTCTCTGCCAGAAACAGGGCGGTTTTGTTCTTGTTTAATTATATCATGAGTTTAAATTGCGTTTGCTTCTTTCTAGCAACTGCAGCTAATCTGCGTGAGATAAATTTCAGAAGGAATTAATAGACAAAGCTGTATGTGGGTTCTTCTCTCCCTTTTCAACACCATTTTCCTCTCCTCTTTCTCTGCAGAATACTTAATCTGTTTTCTAATGATCCTGTGGTTTTACAACAACGCTATAAATGTGACTTGAGGTAAAATTTTCTCTGCATTTGAAATGCACTGTTCCTTATTATTACCTTAGTTTGAAGTGATAACACTGCTGTGCTTTCTAAAAACCGAGTAAATGGTTGATAAAATAACGACCTAAGGGCCTGAAATCCGCCTATTTCTGATCTCTCAATAAGGAGACATTTTACCTTCCATTCCTCCTCCCTTCTATTTCCTACCAGGCCTATATGCAGCTACTAAACATTTCTTTCTATTATTAACAAATGGACTAGGAAACAAGAGGAGACCTAAATGCTATTTACTTTGGTAATGCAAACTAATAGCTGTAAAGTGCAGTATTGGCTGAGAGTCACGGTGAGTAACTGACTTCCTAAGTGCTGCTAGTGATATCAAAAGCCTAAAAAAGACTTTCCCTTGAACTAAAACAGCTTTAAAACTGTAAATCTTGTGCCAGGCCCCATCCTGGGGAACTTGTGGAGTGAGATCACATCAAGTTCTGCACTCTTTTTCATCTATATGCTCCTGAGATATCTGGGTCACAGAATCAAACACACCCTCACAGAGGGGTTAGGGAGTGGGTCCTAATTAATTTCTTGACCATTTGCAGGTGGGATAATTGCCCTCTGAGTTATATACCACTCAGCTCAGCAGAAGGAAAGAAGCTTGGTTCTCTGTCCTCTTCTGACTAAGGGCTTTGCTGATATTCCTCAGTCTCCTAAAGCCTAACAGTTCTCTGGAGAAGACTTCCAGCAGGATTATTGCTGTACACCTTCATCATGGGAAATGAAATCAGCCACGAGAGGTATTGCAGGAGGTCTGGGAAGCCTGAAAGGCAAGCGGATGAGCAAGAAAAGGTAGAAGCTGATCCTTCCACTGCTCGGGAGTCTCTGCTGGGGAGCAGTGAGAATCCACTTCCAAAGGAAAAATCACAGGATGCTGCTGTTGGAATGCAGAACGAAGATACAGAAACAGCTTCATCTTCCCTGCAATGCATGCAGAAGTCTGTGCCACAGATAGCAGCGCAAAGCACGGAGCTGGAAGACGATGGTGAGACTCAGCCCTCTGTGCAAGAGCCAGAAGTGACTGAAACTGAGGCTTCTGTGATGAGTCCAGACATGCTGATGTGTGCTCCAACTCAGGAGAGGGCTGCAACAGCTCAGCCAACTGCAGGAGATGCAGGAGTGACAAAAACTGACCTGGCTCTGCAAGCTGCTGGAGAGGTGGGAGACAGAGAGGCAGAAGATGTGGTGACCAACCAGGCAGCAGTGGAAAAACCCTCATCAGTGTGTAAGAGATCGAGTGGAAGGCTGTGCAAGCCAAGTCCTCTCTGCAGGTGGCTGAAGAAACTCAGGTCCTCTGCTGAGAAAAAGTAAGGTCAGGACTGAAGCAATTACTACTCAAGAACGAGGCTTCCTATGAACTATAAAAGGACTATTAAGCTCTTCCTGGGAGGGGAAGAAAAAAGACTAAGAATTGAAGTAGAAAGCAAATATTTTGTTGTCTTCAAGCTGTATGTCTGCTGTGTGGTTCTGGCTGTTGTACAGGCCTGGGTGCAGTACAGAGGGCATCCCATCTAGATGTAAGAGAAAGGGAAACCTGAAGTCTCCAGCTTGTGAGCTTGCCTTTTTTCTGCTGCTCGCTGGGCTTTGTCTTTAATAGCTTTCTTTCTGAACCTATGTAACAGTGCAGTGTACAGATTTCTATCTTTATGGTGCTTCCCACCACTATTTGACTTCCCTTTGCTTGCTTTTAATAACTTGCTCTGTCTGATTAGGCCAAGCTTAGTGCATTAGTATTATCAAACTAAATAAATGCCTTATAAAAACACTAAATGTTTACCAACACATGATGTTAATAGTGGGTGTTGTGTGGGAGGGTTGGTAAACAAGGGGTTCTTGTTTTGCTACTAGAATTGATTGCTTTGTGTATATTTGTTAACAAGTAAATAAAAGCCAGTTTTATTGCCTCAAATCAAGTGTTGACTACAAGTGAAAGGGCATTAAGGGAGGGAGGAGAAATGGGATGCTATTAGAACATCCCAGCCTGCCTTGAAAAAGCAGGGAGGACTCCTGTATCTTCCAGGAAAGCTAATAATGAGCAAACAGCCTGCACTCCTGAAACTTAATGTCAGCTTCCCATGGCTGAGGTAGCCAGGCTGCTGTTCCCTGAGTGTAACCCTCTGATTGCTGCTTATGGAAAAAACACTGCTATGCAGCATGGGTGAGAAGATCCATCTTCTTTCTAGGACACATAAGGAATGGAATGAGTGAACTTCTTATTCTAGTCTTTATTATTCACTACTTTCCTTTACATAAGATACAGTTCAACGCTCTGCCCAGCTGTTCCTCATCTTGACAGGTGCACCACCAGCTTACCCAGGGAGAGCAGCATGCTTTAATAGCATCAGTTGCTGCATTGATGTTGCTAATGCCACCTTCAACAAGCTTGGGGTGCACGTTAACGCTTCTCTTGCAACAGAATACAAAGTAAAATAGCTTCAGCATATATATTCCTATACCTTAATCAAAAGCATTTAGCTGTGCAAGGAAAGAAATATATAAGTAGCAAAGCAGCTGTTTTTCACCATGTGCTCAGAAGCACCATCTGGTGTGGCTGCCTCTTCTGATGCAAAATGAGTTCCTTGGTTGTTAATGACCTATAAGGATAACATTTGCTTGCTGTAATCTCCAGGTCCCCAAAGAAAATGTCGTAGGGAGTTTTTAAACAGAGTTTAACAAGGTGCACCCCACAAGAAAAAAGAACAAGCTGCGTCATGTGAGCGCTCCCCTGTATGCATCTGAAGGTCTCATGTCTGCTTACACCTTCACCTAGATAATAAAAACATCCCTGTTGTCTTATAGAACATTTTCTCGTCCCACCCATAAGTAACAAGCTGTTGGAGGTTCAAAAGATGCTTCCTAAAAGGATAAAATCCTGCCAACAAGCAGCACCCCTAAAACTTACTGATAACACAGGGCAATTTGACCACTGTATCTTGCATGCACTCAAGCATCTGTCTGTTTAACTCAGTTCTGCTGTATTGCAGCTGCAAAGTACTTCACTTTGTTTCTTTCAGTTAACCAGCATATAATGGTAGATAAAATAACAAATGTCAGGTCCTCCTGGCTTTCTTCAAGGCTTAGCAAGAAACCACAGATGTTAAGAACTCTAAAGGGCAGCAGGCTGAGACAGAAAGGAAATCAGAGCCTATTGCAGAGGGTATGGAACCAAAAATGAACAAGGGTCTCATCTCAATTAAATCCTTGTTCTGAATGTCTCTGTGACCCCATCCCAAACCACATCACCTCCTGAAGTAAAAAATTAACTACAGAATGTGTAAAAAAGGATGTGTGCGACATCTTTATTAAATACCTGTAGTGGAAATGCTAAGACACAGCTTGAAGCAGTGATGGAGCACCTGGTGGGAAGGCAGGGCCAACCCATGGGAGCTCAGGTGCATGCAATGTACTGAGTGATGGAAGGGCTGGAGCTGGGATCAACCCCTTCACAGCCCTCATTTAAGGGTTAGCAGTGGAAGCGAGGGCATCTCTCCAGAGATCCTTGCCTACCTGAGGCCTTCCAAGGGTAAGCAGGTTTTTCCTTCTTTGTTTTTGTGTTTATGGCTGCTGCATTTGAGCTTATCCTCACTTGCTGCAGCTTAGGATTCTGCTACCTTGCTATCACTGCTGTGCTTTCTATCACATTACAGCATTGCGTTACCTTACAACGTTCATAAAGCACCAATAAGAGGCAGCAGAAACACTCATCTAGACAACCAGGGAGTTGTCAATTACAAATTATACGCAGTTAACAGAACAGTGGTATGCTGACAGGCTTATCTTGTCCTGCCAAAGATCCCAGTGAAACCAGGCACTGAGAAAGAGCCTAACCTGGGTATTTCTTGCTTATAATAGCTGTTAGCTGCCTCGGAGAAGTGGCACCCAACTGTGTTGCCACAATACATCGGATGGTCTTAAGTCAGTTACACTTGCCAAAGAAGGTATTTATTTCCAGTGCTAAGTGAATGTGCGGGGGGTTGGCCTGTTGAGTGTCTGCTGCTGTGGCAATAATACAGTGTATGATACAACGATACAATATAGCAGCTTAACCCAAGTCCCACTGCTGAGCCTTGGCCAGATGCTCCCTCTGAGTGTAAGATGGGGGGTAATAAACTGAATTTATTTGACTTTTAATGGAACTTTTTTCTAGGGGTTTTTGTTGGGATTTCTTCAGCTGCCAGTTTTTGCTCCAGCACTGATTCAAGCTTGTTGCTTGCTTGCCATGCCTGTGGTGCAAGCCTATTAGAAATACATCACTTGCTGGCATCAAAACAGAAAGGTAAGCAGTAATTAATGCCACCTTCTATAAATTTCACCTCTTTCTCCCTTTCCCTTCTGCTAATAAATATGGAAGAGGTGACTGAAGTGGTGCTCTGATAACACTGAAAGAAAAGAGCACGTCTATCAGTTACCTCAATAAAAAGCATCCTGGAAATGAAATAGCAGTTGTCTGTCACTTCTCCCCACAGGGAAAAGTTTACTCTTCTCCCCACCTTAATCAAGCTCTTGGTGCTCCTGAATTTGATTTGATCCTACAGATGCTTCTGCAGCTTGGTAAGTGATGAAGGCAACAAGAAAATCCATCTCATGCAGTTCCTACCCCCACAGCCTCTCTGTTCTGGCTTTGTATCAAAAATTAAGTTTCATGGGTTTGGAAGAGGAGAAAACCATTACAGAAGAGACAAAACCAATCTTTTTCCCAGTATATGTGATTGTTTTCTATTTCCCCAGAAGGTTCATGTTTAAAATGAATAGTGGGCAGTTGGGGGGGGGGGGAAATGGGAAGAGGAGCTAAAAGGTTCTTCCTGCTTACCCGTCTCAGCTCACGCAGCATGGAGGTATTGCTGCTTCCTGATACTTCTACAGCCTGCAGAGCTGTTTGCCCTTGGGTGGTGGACTCAGAACCACATTCAGCCCTCCTGCTGTCCTCCTCTCTTTCCCTACCATCTCCTGATCAATACTTTTGGCTGCTGCTGCCACCAAGGCTTTCAATTTCCTACCATCAGATTAGGTTTTAAGTCCCTGTACAAATGAATACCTGACAGTTCATAGGAGTTTCACAACTTTGGAGTCTGTGCAGATATTCCTCCTGATTTATCAGTGGACTCAAATGTAGTAAACAGATTGAGGGAAAGGTAAGCTAAAAGATCACGTTCTTCACAGCTCTTTAAACTAATAGTTCACATGCATTTAGGAAATGCAGTGTGAAATGTTGCACCTGTCAGCAATGAGGACAACCTACTGCTTGTGCTCATCACAACAGCAGCAGGAAGGGAACTCAGACCTTCTTGCTTCCAAAATCAGACTCTGAGCAGGCAAATAATATCAAGTCTGTGGTACAAAGCAATAAGATTCCAGCCAGCAGCAGAGAAGCAATGAAAGGCACGAAGCCATGCTGTACCAGAGCCTTAAGGAAATAATGCAGTTCCATTTTGAAAAGCCATTGGATTACCCTGGAATAAATCCATATTGGCAAACATTATTACTCCTTATTAAATCAAAACCTGCTAGCTTGTAGAAAAAATAAGTAGCACAGTGAACTCTTCTGGGGGCTGAAAATATCAGGGAGCTTGATGCTATGGAAAGAGCTCCCGAACTGCAACAGAACATAATTCTTTACAGGAGGGAAGCATGTAAAGAAATGAATCTATAAATCCAAGGACCAGTTTGGCTCAAAGAGCAAAGCAGTCATCACCGTGTCTTGGCATTGCTGGGTTTTCTTTTTGTAAAGATGCTAAATGCAATGCATTTAATTAACAAGTTAATATCTAAATATATGCAGTCATCTATTGGTGGCCCTGATGGCTTTGCCAAGAGTGGTAGTTTTGAAACCAACACAGCCCACAAGTGGCTGCATTCTCCCTCTGTAATCAGCAGAGCAGATCACAGCTCAGCAGCACAGGCTCCTGGATGCTACAAAGGTTGAATCGTGGCTTTTTCCTTACACCCACTTCGTTCCCCCTTGA
Organism: Excalfactoria chinensis; assembly: GCF_039878825.1. NCBI lineage: Eukaryota > Metazoa > Chordata > Aves > Galliformes > Phasianidae > Excalfactoria > Excalfactoria chinensis. Next base: position 3,539,015 of record NC_092845.1, read on the forward strand.
GTTTCAGTTCACAGGTAAAGCCATACAACTGCAGACTTCCACACATCTCTGATATTTAAGCTGCAGACCCAGGTTCTCCCAATGTTGTGTCCATATCCTATCATGATTTTTTTTCACCGCCCACCTTTGGACTTTCAAAGCTGAAACTTCTACCATCTTTTCCTTTCCCAGTGTTCTCTCCATGCCCTATGCTGGATGCACAGCTTTATTACAGCCACTCTCCAGAGATGTGTGGATGTATTCCTGAACTGTGAAGACTGTGGCTCTGAGAATTCATGGGCCACGCAGGCTCCTAATGGTAAGGCAAACATCTCTTTAAATCACAGTGTTCAGACTTCTGCAAATGCCTCTATCAAAAACCTAAATTAGAAGCAACAGCCTTTTCTTTTTATGGAGTCCAGCTTTGTATTCCTCTCACCCAGGTGACATTCTATTTTAATGCTCATCTCTTCCTTTCCTCTATGTTACCATCTGTTCACACTCATTCTCCCTTATATTTATACTGAGGAAAAACTTGATGCATGATCCAGTAGCCACAGAAGACTATACCTATAGATTATCTAAGCTCTTTTTTTTGCTCATCTGCTGTTGTTCCATACAGTCAATTTGTCTCCATGTTGCTTAGATTAGTCTGTTTAAATGGTAATCAACTGGGGGCAAAGACTGCTCTGTGTGTGTGCACCTAGCCTGGATCCTGGTGAGGGTCTGTAGGCACTACTATAGGACTAAGGATAAACGCAGGGAGGCTGCCTGGCTACGTCATAAGGCTGTTAAAAAGCAACCATCAGGGGGAAAAAATGCACCTCTGTGGATGGCACAGTTGAGCTGCCCTTTGTTGTAGTGCATTGATGTCAGGCTGAGGGTGATAAGCTGTTGAGATAAAAAATGAAACCCCCGTGACAGGCAGCGTTAGGAAACACATTGCTAAAGGTGCATTAAACTTTGATGGGTCTATTTATACATTATACATGTGCAAGTCAGCAAAGTTGTACTGGTGGTAATTTTCCAAAGGAATCAGCTAATAATGTTACAGCACATGCTGGAGCAAACTATTGCACACGTTGCTGCTCCTTTTATTATTTTTTTTCTCCTTGTTTTTGCTTATTAGGACACAAAATAGGAAACATTCCACACTGCTTTATGCCCCGGTGTATAGTCCAAGGAGCAAAGCAAAGGGGAGCTGTAAGGAAGATTGATAGAGAGATGCTCTGCTTCTATAAACAGAATGCTGATGAAGAGGAGATGAGAACTGGAGATCTCCGTATGTTTCGAACCACTTAGGACTCTCAATCTTAAGGAAAAGCCCACTGCAAAAATTATGCAAACTATGCAACAAGGAACATCAGCAATTTTAGGAGAGGATGAACTCCTTCAAAGCCTGAGGCCACGGGTGTTTAGAAACCATGCTGACAAACAGCATAAAATATCCTGATCGAAAGGGGCCGACAGCAAAGCAACCAGCTGAGATTTCAGTAGTTTTCTCCTTTGAAGCAGAACTCCAGCTGGTTACATGGTTGGAATATGGGGTAAAAAAGAAAAGGGTTGCATCAGTCTTGTCCTCAAAATACCGGTAATGCCGTGGACAATTATTGCAGCACAGAGATAGGCAGAAGGCCTGGAGACTTGGGCGATGGCAATAGCATATATTAGAGGTGTTTTGTTTTCATTCCCTTGGTGGAAGAGTCTTAGATAAAGCATCAGCAAGTCCTGATCCAACATGAAGTTTCTGCCAGCAGTTCTCCAGCATTCTGATGGTCCAGATGACATCTGGGACACACAGTCAGAAAGGATAAGCACCTCAAAAACTTGGGTTTTCCAACAGCAGGTGAAAAAGCATCACCTTGTTTCTCTCATCTCCTGAAGAACCCCCTAAGCCTTATTTCATTTTCCAGGCTCTGAGACAGAAGTAAGACTTGTTTGATTGTTTCTGTGACAAATTAAGGAATGAATATAATCTCTACCCAACGGATGCAAATCCCAAAGATAATGGAGTTTAAATGGTCCCAATGTAAACATCTGTATCTTCAGGGATGACTACAGAAGTGACATGAAAAGGCTTTGAGGCAACAACTGTGCACTTGTTCAGCTTTTGCCCAGCGGCTGTTACAGTGAGTCCTCCTCCCATGCTAAAACTTGGTTATATTCTACTCTAACAAGTGGTAAAAACAACAGCAGAAGTAGTGGGAATCTGCAGCTGAAGGCTGTGCTTCTCTCCACCCAATGTGAACTGGATCAGAACCATGCTGTAACTCACCTAAGTGGCCAACACAGCTTGTATTTGCAGGATACAAACCTGGAATTCCACCAACAATATCAGAAACACAGAGAACAAGTGCTGGAATTGCTGGTGCTTTATAGACACTTCCTGACAGGAGCTTATCTCTGCCTGTACAATGTGTTATTATCCCCAGAAACGCTGCATGTTTGTATATTATGGGTAATGAAATGCAGTCTTAACAGCTTGTTGGATACAGGAGGACTGTCGGAGCTTCCTGCAGTGTCTGGGTAATGATTATTAGTGCAAGGAAAACAAACTGGGTGGAACTCTGTGACCAGGAGGAACTTCTTATGACTGTCTGGCATTCAGGCCTCAATTATCAGAGACACAACTTGGACCATAAACAATATTTCTCTCTGGCAAAAGTAGGCTGCTTTATTACTGGCCTCAGAAAGAGGGAACAGTTTGAGAATGGAGTTAAAGGAAAACCAGAACTGCACAATTTGAGAGCAGCCTTTTCTGATCAAGACATGAATGCTGTGCTAGGTGAAAAGTAAATCAATAATACAGCCCCCGGGAAGGCTCTATTTATGAAAAATTCTATAAATTGATGCTTATGTGCTGCTAGCAAAGAATAATATTTTCTTTAAGGGGCCTGGATCTCTGGAGATAAAGAGAGGCTGGAAGGAAGTCAAGGTATATTTATATACTGACTGTATAAACACACACAGTGTGGCTGAATGTGTCAAATTTAAAGCATAAAAGACAGACAGGGATGCAGGGAAGGCTGCCTTGCTGTAGCCTGTAGGAAAACTGCTGTTTTCTTGGATGGCAGAACCAACCCCTCCATGTGCAAGCAAGTGGGAGACCACTGAGGAGGGATCCTCTGCATTGTGCAGCTCATAGAAAGGGGCAGTGCAGCAGGGAAGGCCTGTAGGGAGGATGCACAGTGCATTATGAGGTTTTTGGACAAAGAATTCCGCTTCCACAGTCATTTTATTCTTGGCACGTGAATGATGGAATCTCTCTTGGCTTCCACCCTTTTGAGGCCAAAGAAACAAAGATGCTCCAGTACATCTTAAAAAGCTCATTAAAGGATGTAAAGGACTCCACCCAAGGTCAGCAGATGGAGTGTGCATGTAGAGCTGTTTGTCTGTCTCTAATTCAAGGACTGAAGGAAGGGCTTCGTTTCAAAACCCCCCTGATAGGCCAGCAGTCACTCAAAGGTCACTGGCAGTACAAATTGTGTATCACTGCTATTGAAAAGCTTCCCCCACTGTTTTCACCTTGTGACAGAGGGGCTGATGAAATACAATGTGACTTCAACTGACAGCATGTGCCTGCCTCCTTCCTCATGCATATTTTCTTCCTAGATGTTTTTGGCTTCTAACAGTCACCTGCCTTTACTGAAGTGATGAACAAAGCCTGTTATTTTACAGATACTGCCTTGCATTTATCACTCCTTACTTTAAAGCCATTCCCCGTGGTAACCACATTAGCATCCTACTTACTCCAGGCTCCTTCCATAACCAAAGCTGAGATTTCAAATGGCATCAGCTGTGCTCTGCACATTAATCCCTATTTAAACTGAACTTCAGAGAAAGCTAAAGGCACCAGATTCCTTATCTACACGCTTCAGTTTATGACAATGTGTGATAAATTTGGACACCACTTAAGTTGGTGTGCATTCAAATCATATTAAGAGCAGAAAGATGCATGACCAAACTTCCCCAGGTCCATTATTACCCACCCAACTGCTTCACTCTATCCAAACCCTTCTTCCTACTGTATATTTGCACTCCAATCTGCAAAGGCTTAGGAACAAGCTTTGCACAAACTCTATGCTTTCCCAATAAACGCCTGGATTCTTGTATGATTACAGCCTTAGATTATCAACTTGCATGGGTTTTGTGCATATATATATATTTTGTGTGTGTGTGTATATATATATATACACACTTTATATATCAGCATCAAAAGTCACTGGGGGAACCAGGGCAGTAGCCAAAGTTTCTAGAAGTTTCTCCTAGGCTGTTTTCCAACTTATGCCTCAGTGCCTTTCCCCACTTCTCCCTTAGGAAAGGTGTAATTATCTCCATTTCACAAACAAAGCATAAGCCGAAATAAAACGTTACTCATAGGACACACAGGGAATAAGTGGTAAAGTAGGAAATGAAACCCAGGAGCCCTGCCTGCCCATTCCCTGCTCTAATTTACACAGAGCAGGAGGAGAACAGGCCTGCCCATCTGGCCATCCACATGATGGGGAATTTTTACTGTAAAAAAACCCACTAATTGCTATTACAGACAGAGCAGAAATCTTCTTGCTTTTGCTGAAATGGACTTCAAAGCTTCTGCTTTTCTTTCATTTCATAAAAGCTCCAGGAGCAAAAATTCAGCATTAATCATGAAAATGGTTTCTCCTCATATAGCAAAAAAAAAACCATTGGTTTGAAAATACCATTTCTCTCAGTTTCATCAACACCTTCTCATCATAAAAAGGATTGGGCCAGCTTCAAAAGAGTCCCAGCATAGGATTAGTGCTGAAAACTTGGAATTACACTTCAGGTTTCTGCTCAAGTGCTGAGATTTCAGCACATGTTCACTTGTTCCAGGAGCAAGAGGCAAGTTTCCAATCTCACCTGTGTCAAACAGAGCTTGGAGAACAGAGATATCTCAACAGTTGCCTTCCAGAGGACAGCAAGAAAAAACAGAATATATAGATGAAAAACCTCAAGAAGCAGCATGGAAGGCATCTTCCAAAATGTCATGTGAATCACTACCATATGTAGAAACATACTGGGGAACAGAAACTCAGGAGGTGTTTCTGTGTACAGCATTCTAAGTTAACAACCTGAACTCCCAGTTCTGTGTGTAAGGTCTCTCCTACAAGCTCTGATAAAAACCTTTTGCTTTTCATGCCTGACTGATACTGAAACAATATGTTTTTGTTTTTTTCCCTCTCCAGGATTTTGCATGCACAGAATTAGAACATCAAAGCATGGACTGACAGCCCTCTAAAAATGGGACTATTCCAGCCTAGATTTGGAAGGCAGCTTATTACAATGGGTTCTTCAACAGGTTTTTGAATGCCTCAGGGCACACTGAACAGAATGTTCCCTTCTAATGATGAACAAGAGAAGGGCTGCTCAAAAAAGATGCTGTGAAGGTTTGGTGGACGCTGCTTTATACCCATAAAGAATCCCATGCCCAGAAAGGCTTTCATCACTTCTGTTAGTTTTTGGGTGCTGAAGCCAGTTTATCATGATGAATACACCAATGGAAAACCATGATTTAATACTTATGGGATGTAAAGGCCCTCTGCCTTAAAGGTGCAGGGAATGGCCATGAGGTCTGATGAAGAAACTTGAGTGACAGTGGGGTAAAAGAAATGGACAAACTAAGGGCAAAGTTGTACTAGACCACATTTCATAACCACTTAATTACTCTGTAATTAGCCAGCAATTATGGTACATTTACACATGGCGTTTGGTTTTAGCCTTCTTGAAATTGCCACTAATTTGTCTAACTGGAAATGCACCAAGCAAGCAGCAATAATTACAACATGAATATGATGTAGTTAGATATCTGGAGTTTAATAGCACTTCATTAAGAGTAATACCCACGGCTGTTATGTTGTCATGAAGTTTACCTCCCAGTCATAGGAATAGGCATTATTGACACGTTTGGAAACAAAACTGGGGTGTAATTACACTGTCATTACACAATAAGCCTGTGTTACAGCAGCCCCTGAAAGGAAGTGACCATAAGGTCACCATAAAGGCTATAAAGACTGTTTTTAATCACTCACACCGTCAAAGATGCAGAAACTTTAATGGACTATAAAACTGAAAAGAGAAGAGCCAACCTAACACAGCGCTGTGCCTCTCACTTCAGAAGGAAGCAGCAGAAGAGTCACCAAGTTTCCACTTTCTTTCAACGTTTAAACTCAGACCTCAACACTGCAGCCTCACTGGAACCGTGACTTCAGACACAGAGCCTCCTCTGCGTGTTCTGCCTGGTTCTATGCATGCAGATATCCCAGTATGTTCAATAGGCAAACATCTTATCTTGCACGCTGCATCAAACAGGGAGCAACCACTGCACTTGAGGTAAAAATACCACGTGCAGCAAATCCCAGTCACAAAACTCTCAGGTTCCCATAGAGATTGATTCATGTCTGTTCCTTCAGCCCAGCAAAAATGCCTCTGGTGGTGCAGCTGGGACAGCATCTCTGAAATCTGCAAATCTACACTAATTTGCACTGCTCGGATCTGACAGGGAACACACTGACTAACAGAAGCTACAGTATTGTTTCTGTTTTAGATACAGACCTCTCCTCTGCAATTGTCGCATTAAGGCAGTTAATGTTACACCTGCGTAGCACACCCAGCATTTATTTGCATCCTTGCAAAGCGCTGGCACTTGGCAAACTCCTCTCTTTCATGTTTCAGTACGATTAAGACCAGAACAGCTTAAACCTGCTCGCTCTCACACGGGGCTGGTGGATGAACCGTAGCATGGAGATGGTGTGTGTTGCCACCTGCTCTTCTGAAGGTGCTGAAATCCTATCTGACTCTTAAAGCAAAACCATGCTGCCAGCCTTCAGAGAACAACCAGATGGATGCTGGTTATTCCAGACTGGCACAAAGTTCAGGCTACCTTATGCTCAATGCACACCAAGAAAGGCGGTCAGAAGAACTCAGGCCCAAGATCTCCCTGCCCAGCCCTCCTGTTTGAGCCCAGCTATTCAAATAGTTATCACCTGCAACCACAGAAACAACTGAAAGCAAAGCACAGCACGACAGCTAACAGGACAACTGCACCCTGTGCTACCAGAGATAAGAAACATCAGAAAAGCCTCAGGAAGTTGAGTTCAGAAGGAAGGAATGGCAGAAGCAGGACTCCGTAATCACAACTTTCAGTACAAAGGTTGTAATTCAATTTCAGAGTTCTGCTCCAGTGCATCTCTTATGATGTTAGCAGAGAATCTCTCAACAGAATTAAGGAATTGTATCAATCAGGAGACAGACACTTTACATAGAGAGAAAGCAAGAGAAAGACAGTTTATATGCGTGTGTCTGCACTGTGTTCCAATCTAATTACTTATAATTATAAGGTAGTGAGATGTGAAACGCTAATTGAAAACTTCGGGTGCTTACGTCTCAGTCTGAGAAGAATTTGTGTGCCCATCTGGTTAATAGGAAAGGGATTTTATTTTCTAGATCATTGATTTATCATCATTAAGGGCCCAGATACGCAGTTCTGTAAGTCAGCTTCAGGAATATGTTTTTTTCCATTACGTTTATACTCTGTCTGAAATTGCCTCCAGCGCTGTGAATGTTAAAATTGACTGGATTCAATTTAGTGAGATCGCCTTCTTGCTCTGTCAGGGGTTATTTATCTCACTTTGCTTTCATAGAGGAAGTTTCTGTTGTGGGTTTTTTTCCCCCCCCTGCTTTGTTTTTTTAAATAGAGGTGTGGGTAATTATTCCTTTCCTGTTATTACTAAAATCCAAGTGCCAAACTGCGCTGACATGGAATGGTAGCACAGTGTCTGGATGGCAGCTATTGTATAAACACACTGATTCTTGCCAAGTAGGAGCTCAGTAATCACAAGTGAGGCTGTTGTTTTATTATAGCCTATACAAGAATGAGTCCCATTTAGCATCCTGAAATTCCTTCCCCATCTAGTGCCAAGGTCCATAAGGTACTACAGGACGTTACATCTATCACATCTCAAGTTCACTTGCATGTGGGCTCATGAGAACTTGTACAACAGAGACTGCTTACAGAAGAGGAGCCAGAACGCTCTAGAGGAGCCAACCTTTACTTCCAGAAAGCCCTGTACAAGTATTACTACCAGTCCTGGAAAGCATATTACATAGGGAAATGGGGAACACAAGACTGAGGTGGACAGAAGATGGCCAAAGAAATAGATGAATAATGCAACAATGGCACATAGTATTAATATGAGATCATGTAAAAGATGTGGTCTTGGACTTCAGTATCTATCCCAGACCGAGGACAGATGGATTAAACTCTGCATTTTGCAAGTTATGGCATAAAAAGATCCATTGTGTTTAACCTTCCTGGGCCTCCATCCCACATCTGCCACAATCTATAGCACTTATCATACATCAGCTTCTAACAGCTATCACAGTATTAGTGCTAACAACACGGGTGGAAGTATAAATACAACTCCATCCAGAAAGAGCACAGTGAAAGCACCCAGTGCTCAGAACTCCACAATGAGTACATCCGAACCGAGCCAAACTCCTCAGACTGAGATACACTGAAGGCCAGAGTTCTGAGAAAGCCTTCTTAGTGCTCCTAATGATTTATTTATCCACCAGCTCCAAGAGGAACAGCAATCTGTTCACCCTTCTGCCCCCCCCAGGCGCTAACGTACCTTTTCATTTCTCCATTGAATACGTTACCCAATAAGCAGGTTTTGATGAAGCTACAGGGCTGCAGTCTGAGAACAAAAAGCACAGGAGGTACAAGCAGCCATCATCTGCAGTTTCACAAAATACAGCATCAAAGGGCCACTATTTGTGAAGGACGATTCTCCTCTGGCATAAACATGCACCTTTTTCTGGTCCAATGTACATCTTTTTCCTCTCTTTTTGCACACAATCGTTCCGAGGAAATAATTAAGTATTCTATGGGGCCAGTGGGCATCTCCCCCCTGAAAAATTCATCTTACATAAAAAGAAAGGCTTAGGCTAATGTACTGAATACCTTGAGATAAGTATGCTGCCCTCGGGTTCCGTTTGAAAACTTCCATTTAACTACCATTCCAAAATCAGCTCGCAGCATTTGCAAAATGATTCATAATTGAACAGAGACGCTTCCGGCTGTGCTCAGGTTCTGTTCTAAGTGAAGTCCCTGAATCTGTTAAAGGGCATCAAAGGATTTCGGTCCAGATAAAAATAAATGGCTTGCTTTGCTGGGTAATCCACAAAAGGGAGGGAATATATGCTCTGTCTACAGCAGGGGTACTGGACAGACATTCTGCTTTTCTAGAACTCACTCTGGATCAACCTGGCTGCTGTTGGCTGAGATAAGACTTGGCCGCTATCCTCCTTCTGCACATCCTGCTTTCCTTTGGCAGCTAATTCCAACAAATGTGCAAGGAGGAAAGAAATGAGGAAAGGAATACAAGGCACATCTCATACACCAGCTCTGCAGTCCAGATGTGGCCAGGAGTATCCACAGGGAGCCAGCCTTTATTGCACGCTGTCCACCTCACCACTGAAAGAAGCAGTCTACTTCCTCCCCACGATCCAGTCAATACAAAAATAAGTATCTCCATGGAACCTCTCGTTTGGGTACAGATATCTACACTCTGTTTTAGGGGAATGCTAAAATAATGACTTGAGAAATGTAACTTCCCCAGACATTCTGGCACTGCCTTCCCATTGCTTTCCCTTTTGTCAGTGGTAGAAAGTAGGCCCACTCTCCATCAAACAGAGATGACCTGGTTTAGGTGAGGTGACTCAGAGCAGATTGCAGCATTTTCTACGAGCTTTTCAAAGTGCAATGAGCCTGACAGCAACTTCTTCATCCCCTACTGAGCCATTCTCCCACATCTCTCATTTCCCTCACCTCCCACCAACACAACCAGTTACATCCTTACCTGCCCTTTTGCTACCGCAACCCTTGCATGCATTTCCTATTTGATTTTTCTTTCCAGCAGGGGCCCTATGAAAGCAAAGATTGGCTTCCTGCAGAGGGGAGAAAACCGCTCTATAAACACTAGGTTGGTGGAAATCAAATTTGCTATTACGGTTCTTGAAATAAAGACCTTTTTTCTTTATCATTAGTTCCTGTACAGGCTTTTCTTCCCAGCTGGGCTTACAGCACTGAGGATACTGATCGCTAAATGCCCCTCAATGAGCACACACCAGAATTCAGACATTTACAGCCATCCAAACCAATCGAGGGGAATCTGGTGAAGAAACGCTCTCATGCTTTCAGCAGAGCTATTAAACTTTTCCCCTTGCTGTCTGCAGCCAGCCAACCCCAGGCACGTGTTCATGCACTGACAGGGCTACAAGAAAGAGCACGAGCTCAGAAATGATGCTAAGATGTATTTCTTTGTCTCTACACTTTGGCTACACTCATGGTTTCATGGGAGCCTTCCAGTTATTCATTTCCAACTTCCTATAATCATCGTGCTTTCAAGCCACTCTGGAAGCCATTATAATCAAAAGGCCAAGTATCCAAGTGGAACTAGCTGCTCCTAGTTCTGCCACTGACCCCAGGCAAGCCATCTCATTTTTCTCCACCTTAACTCTATCTTAAAATGAAGGAATAACAGCTGCTTTTAGCAGAAGGAATTCTAACAGGGGAAAAAAGGGAAGCTAAATCAGTATTACAGCTTTGCTCAAATATGGTACTGATGGAGAACGCAGCGGCACACAGACAACTATCTCCATACCTAAATGCCTTAGAAAAACTGCCATGCATCTCATTCAAAACATGAGAACCTCATTCAAATAGCACAGAAAGAGAAGATGGGAAAAGGACAAATGCTCCTGAGAGGATTTGAACATATAAAGATTGGGATGATGTTTATGAGAGACAACATTACGGTTCCTACAGCCTGAAGCTAATGCTGAGAGGCAGAATAAACTGGATGTGGATGTAGATCATGGTAAAGGTGTCACTGCAAATACAGCAACCACTGGAGAGAAGTGGAAAATGCCACTGTAATCTAATGAAGAGTGACTACAGGTACAGACAGCCTTGTTTCCTAGAGGAAGCTCGTTCCAATACAACCCAACACTAATGAACTGAGGACACAAGACACCAGCATCACATGGCAGTAATAAACAACTGTTGCCCACTTCCCTGCAATCAGCCTCAGAACTAATTATCAGATGCCACTTTTGCTCAGGTAACCACAGGCAATGCAGCACTACGTTGGCCTTCTGCTTATGCTCATCTGCTTGAAAGCATGTACACGGGCTCAATGTGCATCTACAACTGCACGTGTATGTGTCAACTGTGCAAATTCTTGGTAGATCAGCCAACAAACACATATACCAATGTCTCTGATGCATATTCATTTTGACGCAGGGCACGCGTTTGAATTTCTATCTCTGCAAGTCTCCCCCCTGCAAAAGCGCGTCCTGATTAGAACGCATACGTAGATGTGCATGTCTGAAAGCATATGTGACAGGCATACAGATTCTCCATCAAGATTTGTATGTGTGGAAGTGTAAAAGCTTTGGTGAGTCCTTGGGAAAGCAATGCTACCCGGCTGCTGCTGCAAGTTGCCTTGTGATGTCAAGTAATAAAGCAATCAGCCTTCATACCAAGGAAGAGCAAGGAGTTTTTAGAATGATTGCACCTCTATCTAACAAATTCCCTCTGATGCATCCTTTTCTTCTACTACAAAATTAGCATGGGCCTAGAGAGCTTATTAGCATGGGCTCTTAACTTCATCGGTAACGCGCTCACATCTCAATACTGCAACAGGAAGCCAGGAAAAGGCATGAAAGGTGAAAATCTATATGCAGAGAAGCTTCAAGCATTAATGAGCAAGGCTTGATTAAAAAACAAACAACCTTCCCCACCCACCATCCCCTTGGGAACTGTTTGTCTGCTGGGTACAGAGGATTTTGCAATGCATTTGGTAACAGTAACACCTCTTACCTATAAAATACTACCAACATAACTCAAATCTTGATATTTAATATCAGAGATCCAAAAATACACAGAGAAGCACAATGAGGAGAGAACACGATACAGTAAGATGGAAAAATGTATTCCCACTTCAGAGTGAGAAATAGGAAACTGATGCAATGGTTTGCTCCCAAAGCATCACACACATCATTGCCCATAGGGGTGGGACAGACAGTCTGTGCTCCTTCACAGCAACTTTGGAAGAGCTGTATTGCTAGAGAGGCTTCTAAGAGATGCCTGAGAAAAACAAGTTCCTGACTTGAACCAGGTTAACAGGTGGGTAATACACAAACCCATTTACTAAATGCCACTTGAAAAATCACAGGCAGCATAATTGACTTTTACAGCTCGAATAATGTAGGTCACCGCGTTAGTGCAACAAGAAAATGAACGTATGCTGGAGTGAAAGACAGAAGGGAAGTAATTACAAAGTATAGATTAAATAACCATCAGATAACAAGCATAATAATAACAACCAGGGTGAAGATAGGGGAGAAACAATTTGTTAAATGGATTGCAGCAGGGTTCTAAGAAACTGCTGGGCTCAGATGCTAGGCCCTCTTTTTGATCCTTGAGTGAAAACTTGAACGAGTAAGATATTCCTCCCCTTTTCATGCCGATATCCTACTTCTCATGGTATCAGCTTGCAGCTTGTGCAGCCTAGAGGGTTATTAAGTTAGAACCTGATTATATTAACACACAGTTCTTAACTCTTGCAGAAACAGGAAGCCACAAAACTCCAGCAAATAAGAAGGATCATAGTTCAATCCTACAAAGCTCTGAATCCAGCCAAATCTCACCTAAGGCTTGGTATTATCAGTGCTTCTGCAGGTTAGCCTGTAGGAGTTAAAACAACACAAATATCCACACTCCTGCTCCCTCTCAAACAAATCAAACCACACCAAGTACCCCAAAACAAAGCAAAAATGTGACATGGGAGACTAAATTCCATTCCATTCACGTTAAACCATTCAGTCCAACCTGGACTAACAATGCTCTGAACTTCACCAGAGTGCTGTTTTGTCACCTGGAATCTAACACTGCCAGCACTGCTCATTGTCCAGCAGTCAGGTGCCTCCATATCACATGAAGTCATCAGCAGAACTTGTGAGGAAACACGGCAGCAAAGAAACAAACTGACCTCAGCTGCTATTTGTCAGAAAGGAGTGTGTGCAAACCTACAGTGAGTGGCAACCCAGATGTTCCAGGGTAAGGATGACAAACCAGAAGGGGTGTAACACAGCTGTGCTCACACTCAACCGATATTGATGGTGATGTGACACTGACCTGCACTCCAGAAGGAAGCATTTTGTTTTTCCTCAACTCCTGCAAATTCACACCTGCTGGTGGACGTGCAGCTGACACCCAGAGACTCACTGGAGGTTGATGTAAGGAGAGCAGGAACAGAAGCTGTGGAAAGAACAAACAGTCACCAAGAACTTACTGGAAGTGAAAGATGTGCAATCTGTGTATTGAAGAGCAATAAAATGCACCACCTTCAACAGCCACCTCTGAAGTCAACCTTATGAGACCAAAGGAAAAAGACACAAAACATGTCCTACAAATGCATGCTTGAAGAACCCTTTGTTTCTTGTGAATGCAGGAGAAAGTGGCATCATTCAGCTCATTGCTTCATTGCACCGGATGGCTGTGCTCTACAAGACCTGCAGAGTTCTGCTGTTTTTCTCCCTTAAGGAAACAGGGATTTAACACGGGCTCAGCATCTCCATTTGATCATATGCTTGTACATCTAATGCATAAGCACAGCATGGGGAAAGGTGTAAGAAACAAGACTCCCTTCTGCCCATTCACAGACCAAGGGGAGGAATAGGATGAGTTCATCTCACAAGACACGGCTTTTGCCTTTTAGTGCAATAAGGGGCAGCACTGCCTTGCAAAGTGATTTGCAACACAGACCCTAATAGACATTCTCTAGAGGCAAAACTTCTGCTGCATGCAGCTCGTAGCTGCGTTGGATCATCCTTGTCCTCTGTTGCTCTGTTCATTAATCAATGGCTCTGAATGCGAATGAGCTCAGAAGGAGCGAGGTGAAAGGCATGGCAATTTGCTCACAGCTTGATAATTATGCATTTTTCAAAATAAATTAAAGCCAGAGCTAACAGCAGCAAACTGTTTTCAGAAGTCCTGCTTACACAAAGAAATTAATTGGAAAGTACATTGATTGGAGGGGCTGCTGAATTCCAGCATAGGATTTATTTCCCTGTTGTTCTGAAGCAGCTCCTGTACAGCTTACCAAGTAGAACCCCCCACCTCCAACAAACTGAGAGGGAGATGAAAGACAGCATAAATAGCCTTAACTCATTGGAAACCGACTGGAGAATCCTCATTGACTCTCATAAGAAAGCAGCATTTGGGAGGGGAAAAAAGATCACAGCCTCCTTGTTGGTTCTGTGCTACCAAAACAAGTTCCAAGATGAACTAAAGGAAGAATGCATACAGCTCTTAAGTTGCACAAGAACAAAATGCTTCCAAATCACCTCCTCCTTCCTGAGAGACTCATCAGGGTCTCCCTGAATGAGAAACCCATCCACTCAGAGACTTAGAGATATCTTAATAAAATGAGAATGAAACCAATCCCAGGATCAGCCAAAAGCAGAAGCCACATACTGAAGTCCCATCTGTATTAACTCTTCCTAGACAGTTACCTTATGAATAAAAACGTGCTGGTTTTCTTTACACAGAAAGCAGAAAGTCAGCGTGCCAGTTGGCCACGATACAGAGTGCAGCAGCATTGGGCCAAAGGGGTTTTCTAGTCAGTTGTGTACCTTCCCTCTGCTAAGCATGGAATATCCCTGTGTGCTACAGAGCAATACTGCAAAGATAGCAGTGAGTTCCAGAGCAGTTCTGTAGCCCCCTGATTTTCAGCCAAAGCATGGTGTTAACCATGCAGCTCACAGCATTAACTATTCATACCAAGGCTGTGCTCACATCAGGGGCAAAACCCTGCTGAACTCGACAACAGTTTGACAGTTAACACCATAGAATCTGTTTACAACTCTGAACCTGTCCAATGCTGAGCATACAGCCCCTTCAATCACTGACATCATCACTTCTCTTCTACAGCAGAGCACATAAGGCCCTTATGGACCCTCACACCTTTAATCAGTTCCTTGACAGAACATACTTAATTGCTTATCCATTCACTAATCAACACTGTGCATCGCTTCTTGTATGGATGAGGAAGCCTCTCCTTGGGGTCACTATGAGCCCAGCAGAATGACTGATTAATGGATTACAGACACACAAGCTACTATAAAACTGACCCATCTCAAAACTACCTGCATTCAAAGGGAAAAAAGCAAACAAGATGTCCATGGAAATACTGAGTGGGCTGAAGGGCTGGTGTTCCCCCAGAAAATGGCCTCAGATCTTCTGGAAATACAAAAGAACACCTAAAGAAAACCTCCTTTTTTAAATAATTTACAGCCTTTCGGAATCATTTCCTAATTTGGCTGCTGCTTTCATTGCTGTGCCAAGAAAGGCAGAGAAGCAACACACTAACTTTGCGTTATGGATCCGAAGCAGATCATATACCTAAAATATACCTCCATTTTGGAAGCAGTTGTATCCTTTTCAAGGGAATCTGTGAGATTTACACTCGCTGTATTTAATGTGGTTATTAAACACATGACAAAGTGGAGTTGGGGATTGGCAAAAGTCGGGTTTTTCATTCCTCACCTCTCTGTGATTCCCTTTAGCAAATGGAACTGATTGTCAGCAGCCTTTCATTCACACTGATATAGAACATCAGTGCAGCAGTGTGCAGCGTGGAGCAGCTGCCAAGGACAGTCTCATTGCTGCCCCAGCATAAGATGAGCACAATGGAAGAGCTGCTCCTTTTGTAAACCCTCACAGTTACATTTTCTGAAGAGCTTCTACTTTCTGATGGGCATTTCTACCACCATTCCTCCTGCAAAAATAGGGTTATTGTGGAAAGGCACCTGAATCATACAATGGTTTGGGTTGGAAGGGAGCTTTAAGATCAACCCGTTCCAATTCCTTTGCTGTAAGTCAATCCTGTGCTCTGGACACTCACCAGGAAAACTGAGGTTCTGCTCCTGGAAGTGATGCACATTTGAGGCTGCCCTTATCCTCAGTTGCTCCACATAACTGCAGTTCAGCATTTGTTTCTTTTATCTGCAATATACCTTCTTATTATCCTATTCAGGGAATCAGCCTCCTCACTATGCCCAGAGAAATACAGCCTCCTTAGGCAGAAGGCACTTCTCTTCAGAAGCAGAGGAACAAAACAACTGCTGGATATAAAGGGAAGAGGAAAGGTGCTGTACTGTATACTGGCAGACCTCACACTGCGGTCAGACAAACACTCCAGCCATTAAACTCAACAGAAAGACAGCAAGGGCTGCACTGCAATTCTGAGCATCCCAGCCCTTAAAAACAAGCACTCATTTGAGTGTGGATGGACACAGTTGCAGAGCACAACCAAAGCAGAAGGGTCAATGTGCCTGAGCCACATCTCACCCTGAGAAAGGGCCCTCAATGTCCCCCCATGACATGCAGGCTGCCCAGTGCCGTGTCAGGGGAGCACCCCAAGGCTTGCAGCTTGCTGCATGTCTTGCTTCACGAGCTCCTCGGGGCTGCTGTGCTGCAGAGACAAGCAGAGCATCAGTGATTTTACTGCGCCGTTTTTATTCCTAATTCATTTACACAGCAGAGCTGGGTGGGACCAGGGAGGCAGCAGCCAATTAAGGAACCATCAAACTTCCTTTAAAAGCCTCCCTCAACAATGCTCCCCCCCTCCAGCCAACACGGTAATTGTGTCTAATTTCTAAATTTTCATGCAGTTGCTGCATTTGCCTCCCCTTAATGAGATGTAAATGTGCTGCTAGTTTGTGGATTTGTTTAATTGCAGGGTAGCTGAACTGTGATTGGCCAGAAGGTTCATTTTTAAATTTATTTATTTAGCACACACGCAAGGCATTTTAAAGATTCTTTTCTCCAGCTCAGAGAAGGGGGGGGGGGGAAGCATCTTCTATATTCCTGTTACGTTCAGGATCCTGTTGCAAAGAAACCATCTGGTTTTCCAAGTGTTTGCTACAGAACTCAAAAGCCTCCTGCCACATGCCACGTGTTTGAAGTAAGCCTGAATACCTCCTGTTTGATTCAGGCTCAAAGCAGGACTTGAACCCAAGTATCGTTGGAACTCGAGGGGCACAAGGAACACACAAAGCACTTTGAGTGGCTTCACCACACAACATCACTAATTCTCTGAGCTCCGACTCACCCACCTCCCACAAAGGCATTTGAAAGAAGGACTGAAGCCCTTAGCTGTGAAAGAACAGGGTCACCACTGACTAGTCCAACTCCAAATAAGCTCCACCAAAGCTCCAAGGAAAAACAAACTGATTTTGGTACCTTTGAGTTACTGTCAGTGTAGACTTTGCCCAGATAGAGGAGAGCAGTTAGCTGCTAAACCTCAACCAGATCTTTTCCAGTAGCTCAGGCCAGTTCACAGCAGTAAATGCAAAAGCAGTTTAGCTGCGTAGCTGTGTAGATGAAACTCTTATTTGCCCCACACAACCTCTACTACTAAGGCTGACTACACATAACAGGTCCAGTTTGACTTGCAGATCTCAAAACACCTAGAAATGTCCTTCCCTACAGACTGTGACCATCTAATAGCAATCACATCAACATAACAGGTCTATTTCTGCAGGAGCAGTTTGCAAAGCAGACCCAGCAGTAAAAGCAGAAAGCTCTGGCTTTGCAATTCAGTTAACAAGTCTCCTGCTCTGCTGCTACTTAACAACAATTAGTCTGACGAGACTTCAGAAGTATAAGCCTTAAAAAGTATAGCTTGTTCAACACTGGCTGCTTCAATATTAAAACCACTGGCTATGAATGTATTATTTATGCTGAACTTCTTTAACATCCTGAATTTTATAGCATCACTGCCTTCACCACTTAACTCCATATAAGAGCTCACCGATATAATATAATACCCCCAACCTTCCAAGCAAGATGATTCTAAAGCAAGACTCACCTCAACATCAGGTATCTTAACAGAGCAATCACCTAGAAGCCCCAAAAAGTAACATAAAGAGCCTGAAAAAGGACAAGTCTCAGGGCCCCTTCCCCATTCTGTTGTCTTACAGGAATGCCTGAGGATACACATCAGAGTACAGCTCCTGTGGGACCTATGCAGACATGCATTTAAATCTTCTTCATGGCTGGAAGGCACAGACCTTGGAGCAAACCCAGCACACTTCTTCTCATGGCAAATCTAAGGGGGTAACACAAACATCTGGAAAAAAAACCTGCTGTGCAACTGGTGATATCCTGCCATGCAAGTCATTCCTGTGCACCCTGGAGAAATGAAGATGGTTTTGGCTCTATTTGCCTACTGTTTCCCCATAAACAGATACCTACAAAGGCAATCAGCACGTCCCAGGGCCAAGGGCATCACTTCTCTCAACCACTGTCAGTAACAGCCAATAACACCCGCCGACACAGTAAGGGGAACTGACAGCAGGGAAATAATTTAGCCTTTAAATGACACGTTATCCAGTTAAAAGCCATTTACCTTCTGCTGCTCGGTGTGTCATTGCTCATTTTAGTTTTGAAGTGACATCTCCCCAAGTGCCATTAACATGCCAGCAGTGAAAGGGAATTTATAGAGTATGCACCCTGTTGAATTACAGCCCGGGTGGTTGTGGCAAAGGCAAATACTTTGTGGACTCCTTATTTATCCTGATAGCTCCCATCCCATGGGATTTGGAGCATCCAGAAGGAGAAGCATCAGGCAACTCCACCATCGCCTTCTCCCCATGGCACTGCATGAACTCATAACGTCATTTCAATAGGAACTTTCGGGAAGGATCTCCCAGCGTTCGATGTAGCACAGCCCTCGTCGTCCTGCACCTTCACACAACAGACACGCATCCGCATGGAGGACCCGAACCGCAGCACCTGGCAATGCCCACGCGCCGCCTGCTAGGAAAGGGGCACATCAGCACTGATTGAATTGGCAGCTGCCCTTTTCCTCGGATGAATTTGCAGCAGTTTAACGTGAATCACCACAGATAACAGAAAACAATGCTTATGTTAACGAGGGAACGAAGAGAAAGCTTTGCAAGCGAGGTGCTGATTAGAAACCAAGGCAGGATTGATAGCTGCATCCAGCTCTGCTTCGGACAGGTGTGAGGCACCCGCACACCGTGAGACCCCATTAGGGAAAGGCAGCCCCATCTGAGGGATGAACACACAAAGACCTGAAGCGACTAAGGAGCCCGAAAGCACACAGCTGAAAGAAACCCTCAGCAGCAGCATACCTGCACCTTACCGAGCAAACGGGGCTGCTCCTTCAACTGCAGATGCCTGCCGTGCTCACCCAGCCAGGAAGCTACAACAGCTCCCAGATCGCAGTGCGGCCGTTTTAAGCCTTCCACGTGGCGGAGCTGGGCGCGTGGCTTTGTTTCGGTGCTTTCTAGTGCAAAGCTTTGCTGCTGGGGGCTGTGCTGCTTGTGCATCCTGAAGGGCAGCAGATCCTCACCAGCCTGGGAAGGGCAAGGCTTTTGAGGAAAGAGATGTTGAGTTTTGGGGTTGGTTAATGGAGATGTGTTGCAGAGCAGCTCCCGTCTGTCTCAGAAATGATCGTCTCTGGGATGGTGTGGTAGCAAAGCGATATAGCAGGATGAGCCATTGGAAGACCCTGCTAAGAGCTTTTGAGGTCGGGTTCTGCTGGTAGGTGTAGTCTGAGGCGTGCACAGCCTGTGGAGGTTGTTTCCAGGAAGCAATATGGTTTGTTATGTTACTCTTAGCAGAGCTCATCAGGTTGTGCTGCGGGACAGATGCATCCTCAGACCAGACTGAAGCATTCTGCTTTGCACACTGGGCTGTGTGCAGCAGCGTGATTGAGTGAGGAACACTGTTTCTCACTTTCTAAACAAAGTTGCCATCTCAGTCAGCATTATTTTGCACAGTTATTACCTCCGGGTTTTAATATGTTATTATATGGATATTCATCAAATAGAAAAGTATGCCAGTCCCAAGGGATGGAACCCAGCATCCCATGAAGGAGAGCTGTGATCTTGGAATGTACGCATGTGATTCCTGAGACTCCTAAAGCAAAGGAAAGCACCTGATGCAGGGTGATACAGGAGCAGAACCTGTTACTTTGGCTTTTTTCCTTCCAGCAGGGTAAAGAAATAAATAAATGAGTGCTTGAGAGAGGTCTGAACTGAAGGGTCTTTCCCCACTGAGAAATCTTGATCTGATTCTGTTAAGTAATGTGACTTCTTGTTTCCAAGGCCAGAGGGGGCAGCTGCTCAGCAGGAGAGGATGCTGCTGCTGGCAAGGTTTCTCTTGTTTTAATCTTCTTTATCTCCTTTCCTTTCAGTAGTGTCTCCTTCACTGATCCATCATGCAGGGTTAGGCAAATCACAGTCCTTAATGCAAGCAAATGGAACAGCTTTTCTGCTTTCTGCTGCTCTCTGTGACCTTTAGTCTCACAACACGAGCCCAGTTGACCGCATGACCTTGCATGGGGCAATTAGCACATTTTCTATTGATGGTTTTGCATAAATGGCTCTTCTAGCGGTGGCTCAGCAGAGACAGAGGCTTTGGAAGAATGCGGCCGTGTCTGTGAACGTTGCTCGTTCCTGCTACAGCTTGGAGGCTGTGAGCAGCTGTGAGAAGTACAACATTCATGAGCTATTTTGCTCTATCCCACATCGACTACAAACGTCTGCAGCAGGATCCGTATCAGAAAGGCTAAACGCTGCTTCAGGTGAGGGATCACTGAGCGAACCACTGCCCTGGCCATTCAGTTGTGCTCCTTGCAATTTCACTTGCTGCATCTAGATTCCAAACAGGAACTTCTCATGCTGCTTTCATTCCATGCTCTTTCCTAGCACAGCCGCCCTGCAGCTGGACGGAGCTTTTCCCTGGAACCCATTTGTCCTTTCCTATTCCAAGGAAAAGTTGTGCTCTGCATTAATCTGAACACACCACGCTTAGGACTCTCTTGGGACCTTGCTCACTGCTGGACCCATTTTCATTCATCCATCATAAAGCACTGATTTTCCTTTCTGCATCTCTCTCCACACGAATTCCTATTTTTCATTATCTTTTAGAGCACTGAGGAGCCCCATCCCCTCCATCCCCTTCTGCTTCAGCCACGGGATGACGATAAAATTGTTTTTCCCTCCAGCTCTTTTCAATGCATCATTTAGCAGACCTCCTCTAACACGTTCTGAAAAGCCTCTCTTATCCCAGGTGGAGGGCGGGGAGGAGAGGCTGCGGGCTGCTGGGACCATGAAGTTGAAATCCATCTAGGTTTAAATAGCTCAAGGTCAGCTCAGGATGGAAAGGACAACAGCAGACTTCTGGAGACTCCATTCAATGAACTGTTGATTGGAAAAGCTCTTTTGGATCCCTGCGGAGCAGAATCTGGAAGAAATGTGTTTTTCAGAAGGAGGACAGCGGGTTAGTTGTTAATGATTTCAATAAAGCAAGAGAAGGCACATTAGGAGGTTGGCCATGAGGGTAAAAAAGGAGGCTGGTGTGTTGCTCATTAGCGGTTTGCTAAAATTAACTCCATCACCGTGTTTGCTTTCATTGCAAACCTTCCATTTAATTGCAATTATTGCTGAGCTGCAGAGGAGGGGCCCTGCTCTGTGCTACAGGTTGTAGGATAAGGGGAGAGCCCAGAGCTGCAGTGTGTGAATGGGGTTGCCTGAGTGGTGGAGCTGAGCCTGCTCAGCCTGGCTTTGCTGTGCTGTTACCTTGGGAGACCAGGGGGATTTACTGTTGGACCTCTCCTAATGTATCCTGCGTGTTGTTTCTCAGGCAAGAGCAGGAAGAGTAAATTAAAAGAATAAAATAGAGGGCTGAAGGGTAGGGAAATGAGTGATAGCTGTGCTGTGGTTTTCTGCCACCTTGGATTAAGCCCCAAGCCCTACAAAATTAATTTATATAAGAAAACAATGTTGTTTTTTTTCCTTTGTTTTTTACCTTTTCTCCTCTCTGGATTCTTGCTTTTCCTTTTTATGTTCTCGTTGCTCCCTTCCACCCTATTGAGTTTTGTCTACTATTTACTGCCTGTCCTCTCTTTCCGCCAGCAATCCTATACTGAAATGCCTCTCTGTCTTCTGCACTCACAACCTTTAAATAAAGAAAAGGCTTTGTTACTCTCTGCAAGTTGCTCGTTAGCATTTTCATGGAATCACAGAATGGCCTGGGTCAAAAAGGACCACAATGATCATCTCATTTCAACCCCCTGCTATGTGCAGGGTCACCAGCCACCAGACCAGGCTTCCCAGAGCCACATCCAACCTGGCCTTGAATGCCTGCAGGGATGGGGCATCCACAGCCTCCTTGGGCAACCTGCTCCAGTGCGTCACCACCCTCTGGGTGAAAAACTTCCTCCCCAGATCCAACCTAAACCTCCCCTGTCTCAGGTTTAGTTAATTCTTAGATTTTAGTTGATAACGGGGAGTGGAAGAACAAGGAATTGTTGGGCTATGGCTCCAGCATTGGAAGAGAATTCTGCTTTCTACGTACACCTACCCATATAGTTCAGAAAATGAAGATGGGGATCACTTTGGCTAAAGGCATGAGACTGCATTGAGCTGCTTAGGGAAGGAATGGTGGCAAACAGCAAAGGTGTGGGGTGGGGCAATGAAGAGGGACATGCGTGTTTCAGATCGAATGAAACGTTAATATTGGTGAAAGGGGGAGAAGTCATCCATCCCATTACAAACTATTACACCTCCCCTTACCTATTAGAAAGGTTTTCTCCGAGGGGCAGTGATTATTTAGAGCCAGCAGAGGTTAGTTAGTTAATTTGTGCATGCAAAGCAAAGAGATTCTTCAGAGCACCGAAAGAGACTCAGCCCAAATCAACAGGAATAAACACTGTGTGTCCCTGGGAGACCTCACAGCTGCTGATGCTGAGCGGGACTGTGTTGTGTTATTATGCAGGTCCACATGGCACTTGTTTGGGGGGTTTCCTGGATGCTACTGCAAATAAAGTCCAAGGGACCTGGATGGATTCATATGGATGAGAGGGAGGAGCCGGGCTGCAAAGGCAGATTGCAGGCAGGATGGATGCAAATAGAGGAATACAGCGGAGCAAGGTGTGTGTTTGGGGCTGGCAGTGCTGTGCATGAGGTCCAGCAGAGAGACAGGACATCTATAAAGTCCAATTATTGGCATAAACAGTAGAGGAAGAATAAGGAGCTCCCAGCTGCTGACCTTACTGGTGGGTAATGCTGACTGTTCAATGGTCACAGCTTCTGGAGTTGGAGGAGATCCCTGCATGCCGGAGCGTTTTATTGCCTGTTAAATGTGCGGGGAGCCAAGGCTGTCGTGTGATGCTCTGGGTGGAGGAAGACAAATGAGCCAGTTAGGAGAAAGTAACAAGGACTTATGGCCAAGCTGGTAATTTGGAGCCTTCTGTATGTCTGCTGCTACCTTATCTAAGAGAAGGGCAGGGGATGAGTGAAGCAGGTGGTTTAAAAGCAAAACCATAGGAAGGTGCCACCTTTAATAGCCGTAGATGAAAAGGGCAGTGATAGTGACCAGCTGCTTCTGAGCTGTTCTGAACCTCCAAGCTGGTTCTCTCCAGCCGAGCCCGACCAATAAACTGCTCGTGCGTCTGACTGTTGGTTTCTTTGTAGCTTCAGCTCTCTGAGTGTTACTACAAATAAACGTCTGCAGTCCAGAGCCAACATGAGAACAAACAAAAACCCCAATGACAAAGGTAGAATAATGGAAAGGAGGGAATGTGCCCTGGCAGAGGATTGAAGGGCCTCCAAGGAGGTCTGCAGTGAGCTGTGACCCTGTTTTGTAAGGGAAGAGGAATGGTAAAGAAATAAAGTGGAGCCTGTGCAAAGCAAAAGTGCATATGAGGAAGGATGAATATGCAGAGATGAATGTGAGGCAAACGCAGCTAGGGGGAGTTGTGCAGAGTCAGATGAAGGCATTCACAGAAAGAAAGCGAATGTGCAACCATGCTTTGCAAGAAGGGTTTTGGGAGAGATATTTTAACAAGGCCTAACTATCTGACTGTGGGGCTGAACCTGCATTCTGTCACTTTCAGATTGCAGCCAAGCTCCTCATTAAGTGAATTTGGTGCCATCCTATGCCCCAGAGAGAAATGAGTCAGGAGCTGGCACTCAAATCCCCAAAACATTACTTCTACCAGACGTGGTGGCTTTTAGCTTCGGGGTTAAATAAGCCAGTTGCACTCTACGTCACTATGGAGATGACTGCAGGAGGGCAGGCTTGGTTCAGCAAGGCACTGGAAATCAGAGAGCTGCTGAGATGGGTCCTGGCTGAAAAGAAGCTCTAAAGCTCAAATTTGGCACTTTATGTCTTTGGTGGTGGTTTAAACAGATACAGCTTGTGTGGGTAACCAGTCAAGCAGCTGGAAGAGTGGCTAGAAGAAATCAGTGTGCTGTGCTGGAGGACACTCACCTAAGCATCAGCAGAGGAGCTAATGCAGCCCCTCCGGTCCCAGCCAGCTTTGATGCGGATCTGAAATCAGCTCTTGCTGGGGCTCTGAAGCAAGACGTTGTAGCAGTGCAAACTGCTGCTCCCTGCAGAAAATTAATAAGGAGACTTTGGTTTCCGCCCCGCGTCTGACCTAACCAGCTAAATAGGTTACGCTGAGCTTTAAGAAGTGCCCCAGTTTTCCTTTTAATAGGCAATTTTTTTTTTTCTGCTTAATTTGCAGAAGAAGCAAAAAGCTATTGTGTAAAATTTATCAACAGCAATTGGCTCTCGTTGGAGATTGGGAATGGGAGGTTTCATTGTGAGGAGGAATGATGCTCCAGATTTTCACGTCAGCCTCAGTTTCCCAGTGCTCGTGCTGCCCCTTGTCCTGAACACATCTGGACACAGAACCATCCCTGTTTTATCCTGTCCTCACCTCCCTCGAGTCTGGTTCTGGAGTTCTGTAGCAGTAAGTAACGTCTGGTAGGGGCTGAATGAAGGCAGATAACCCACGATTCCCTTATCTATGGATAAGGTGTATGCAGACTTTCTCTCCCTATGAACAATAGGAATACTACACCTGAATACAGTGATTTCTTCATGCTGCAGCAGCTTCTTTTGGCAGTGGCTGCAGACAGCTGTGACTCGTGTTGTGGGGGGACAGGTGAGCTGTAATGTAACTTCCTATGAGAGACGTTAAAGAAGTGGAAATTATTACTGACATTGAAACACTCAGATGGGGATTTTCCTTTTCTATTCCCCCTACAGTAAATGTTAATTATACATGAAGTTTCACTACAGCAGAAGGGATTATAATTAATTTATATTTGAACTATAATAGATTTCACTACAAACTGCATTTCATTGCAACAAAGTGCATTATGACTGTTGTTTGCTGCCAGTAATTTACATAAACCGACCACAAAGCATTGCATCCATTAATCCTGCATTAAGGACAACAGCAGGCGGATGGAAGTATAAGAAATAAAAATAAATGAAAGCAAGTCTGTTTAACTTGTGAACAGAGGCTTGTGCTGGCTGCAGAACCTCCATAACCTAACCTGGGAAATGCAAAAAGGAGCGCATTGGAACACAGTGGATTGGGATGGTGATGGTTGATAGCAGACTTTGCTGCGTGCCAGTGCTGTGCCAGTGTAGAGCAGAGTGTGTGTGCACAGTTGAGCCCTGTGTTGTTCAGTGGGGTAGCACCATTTGGGCTGCACTGGTTGCTGGGTGTATGAACCAGAATAGGACTCAGAGTCACCCTCACCTAGAGGAGCTCAGATGGTGGAGCAAGTTGCATGTCAGCACTTCCATCTTCCACAGGAGGCTATTAAAAGCCATGCTGATATCGCAACTGGGGTCTACGTATGCAGCACATCTGGATGCACTCGAGCTATCTTTATACCAGAGAGCTGGGGCAACTGAGAATCAAAACTGCAGCTTCAGCCAACAGTGCAGTCAGCACGAAGCTGCTGGGGCAATCCTTGCCTGCTTTGCACTTTCTTTGCTTCCTGGATGGTTCATGGCTGCGCTGAAGGCACTCGTGGGCACTTCAGAAGAGTCTGGTTTGCTTCCAAGAGATTTCTTATGCAATTCATACTTCTGCTCCAGCTGTAAAATTAACAGACTGTTTTATTACTGAGGCTTCATCATTCAGGAGGACCCATGCAAAGGTGAGGAGCAGTTTTAATCCCAGCAGAATGACACCTTGGCAGCAAAATGGTTTTGCTACCAAGGAGGCATTTGCTGAGAAAGGGGGAGAAGCCCTGAACAATGTATTCCAACTCCTCCTGACATGAGAAGATGCAGGATGGGGCATTCTCATTATGGAGCAGCACAGAGCAGTAGTGAGGGTTGAGTCTTCCCAAGAGATGCTGTGGGGAAGAAAGATGCTCTTGGGGTAGCATCACTGTGCTTACCTCAGTCACTGCAGGGAGTATGGTGGCACTGCAGCATTTAAAGGCCTGGTGCTGTTTCTTTCCCACACGTCCCACAGTGTGAATCACAGGGTAGTGAAGAACACCCACAGGAACCTCTTCTGCTGTTGCACCTGAAAGCACACATCGTCCTAAAATGAGAACTGGTGTAGACAGAGGTGAGGGGGAGGGGTAAAAAATGGCACCCAGAAGTTCCTCCTGTCCTGCAGTGGGATAGCAGTGACTGTCCCCCAGCACAAGGCTTAGGCATTTGTCCCTTACTTGCCTCTGCCTTGGCCTGAGATAAAAGACCATTTCCAGAAAGCTCTCATGGTGAAAATATTTCTGTTTTCTGCTTCTTTGCAGTTGCCAGTCTCACAAATTTCTACTCTGCTGTCACCAGCAGTGGCCCCATTAACGTTATTTATAGTGTTTGTGCCTTGGGCTTTGGTTGTGCTCAAGGCCCGTTGCTGGTTTGCAAGGAAGGGAAGAACAAATCTAACCCTTTCAGTGGCATATCTCAGCCTGCATTGTATTCCAGATTCTCTCTGTCACACCTGGGCTGCCTGGATCTGTGCCTGACTTCCGTCCGTACCTTGGTTTGCTATGACAAACTAACCCTTCTCAGACTGTATTTTAGTTATTTAGAACTTAGCACACAGAGTGTTGTGAAAGCCAGCCAATCCGATAAAGATGCTGCAGGGAAAGGCAGTCTGCAAAGCCAGATGCAAATGCAGCCAACCAGAAACTAAAAATGTATTAATACTGAGAGAGCAGGCAATTATTCTTCTCTCAGAGTCACAAGGTTTTCAGTGCGTGTGACCTCAGTGCTACTTAAGGACAGCTGGGCATCGGGATCGGGGCTGGAAATGGGCCGGGCCATAGTTGGTTCAGAGCCCACATCTTTCCCTGCACGGTGCCCATGAGCTGCAATTAATTGATGCACTTAAGAAGCACGTGTTGATCTGTGTGGGAAGAAACTTTGCAGGTGACTGGAGCTGCTAACCTGAAGCATTAAAAAATCATGAGTCAGGCTCTATCTGATGCCTCTTATCCTAAAATTAAAGGTCTGTAAGGTACTCTGCCTGAAAGCTGAACTTTCTAGCTGATCAAATGGCTGGAAGCTGAGGCTTTTTGGATAAAGCACCAGATATTGCCAGAGACAGTACATCAAGAAACTGCAGTCAAAAAGCTGTCCCAAAGGAGCTATTTCAGAGCTTCAGTTGATCTCTGGTATGAAGTGTGCACTGGTTGGTGTCTGTGTGCAGGAGAGAGACTTGGTCGGACAACGTGTGCCTCCCAAACAGCCCTTGTATCTTTAAGACATCCCATAAACCACATGGCCTGGAATCCATCCCTGGGTGAAAAATTTTTTGTAGTGAACCTGTGCCCCGTTCCTTATGCATTTCACATTGTTCTGCAATATTTCAGCCTGTAAGAGGCCACTCAACGCGTTAATGATCGGGAAATAATAACGTTCTCAACCCAGGGCCAAGCATCCTCCATCTCCCTGCCATCTGCAATAACAGTGTGCTTAATGGGTGTGTGTGCAGGATGGGCTCTCAGGAGCCCTCAGGGAAGCACGTTGCTATGTGAAGGCAGAGTCACTCAGCTGTTCCCAGAGGATTCAAAACTCTTTCCAAATTTTCAGTGACTTTCCCAGCCATGTCGGTCTTTCTTACCTGCAGCAGGTTCTGCTTTAGCTTCCTTTCTGAACTGGGAGCTGTTTGCTCTGTTGGCACCAGCGTACTTTGTGTGCATCCTGCAGCAGAGATGGATGGTAAGCAGTGAGAACCAAATGGCTGCAAAGTCTCCCAGCAATTGCCATGCGTGATGGAGGAGGCTGTCAATCAGCAGTCAGCAGCATCAGTGTTATTTTAAATCAAATATACAGGAGTGACTGACTATACTTGTAAATTGCCACTGGGCATCAATTGCATTTTGCCAGATCGCTCACTAACAGCTTTGCTCTCTCCTGCTGTTATTGTGTTGTCTGCGCTGTGTGTGCCTTCTGTGGATATAAAGGCAATGTATGATGCTGCCTCCCAACCCAAGAGAAATCCTATTTTGAGGGACGCTTCTCAGAGTGATTGGTCACAACCATTAGACCTAACACATGGCTTGTTCTGCCATCTAATTCATCTTCAGCTCTTCAAGAGACTAGCACTAAGGAAAGCACAATTACTGGGTTTGATCTAGGAATCACAGACTAAAAGCTGATGGCCTTTGTTAAGTGCTATGAGCATAATGGCCTCCACTGGGTATTAATCACTATGAGACTTTGAACGTGGGAACTTGGGCTATTTTTCAGAATCCTGTCAATTGTGAGCAATGTGTCCTTGGGCAAGACTTGCCTTTTCTCTGGGACTGCTCTCACACCCCACTGCACAAAGCATGGGATGATACTGAGGTGCCTACAAAGACTGGTCCGATGATGAATGAGTTCCTACTGCATTTGTTTGAGATCTTCGGATGCCAACTGCTATTTTAGTGCTAAGTAGTATTGATTATCATCATGCATATGTAATACAGTAAGTTGTTATTCATTTCTTTATTGCTTCTCTTCTTTGACATGATCTTTATTAGATACCTCAGGGGGCAGGTTAATAAAACTGTCTGCTTACATTAAGGAAGTGTTACCCTCAGTACAGTCCCACTTGCTGTCCTAACAAAAAACCCATCAGCTTGGCACAGGGCTCCAAGGCACTGGTCCAGCACAGCTCCCAAGCATCAGGCTGGAATTCTGTGGTGATAGATGCTTCCTTTCTTTTTCTTCTGCTGCATTTTGTAACTGCAAGCCTGACCTGGCATTGCCACCAATCAAAAAGAGAGGTTGCTTCTTTCCTGAGTAATCTCATAGTGCTTATTTTTATAGGTATACTGAAGACAATGATCCTGCTTCTGAATGGGAGATAAGCAAAAGACAAAGACAGAGCTGCTGGCTTTTAACTTGCGTGACAAGCTTCAGTGATGAAGGCAGTACAGGAAGACAGAGCTGTGCCATGACATGTAGGAGAGCGAGCAATTTAGCAACTGTGCTATGAATAGTCACCTTCTCAGTATTAAGCACACTGTGTGACGTTGCAGGGATGAGGCTTAAGACCTGAACTCACCACGGTGACAAAGTGATGCTGAACTCAGCAGCACTGAAGTATCTAAATACCTTTGTAGATATGAAGACGAATGCCTTACTGAGCATGAGTTAACATGACTGGAAAAGTGAAGCAGAACACGCTCCATCTGAGGCTGTGTCTCCACTTTTCACTGTAACTGCCATTTTGTGTTATGAATAGCACTTGTTGCCAGCCTTGCCCCAGGCAAGGTTAACAAATTGCATTTCCTCTGATGCCCAGCTGCAAAGAGCTGCACCACATTTTGCTGCAGGAGCATCCCTGGAAAACTATGGAAGGGCAACACGGAGCCGCTGGCCTTGATGGTCTCTCAGTGATTGGCCAATGGCTTCCATCAACAGATTTGCAACACAAAGGTGCCAGTATGGCTGGTGACCCAGCCAAACACATGGCAAAATGCTGAACAGAACAGGGGGAGCCAAAAATTGCCAGCTGGAAGCAGGGCAGTGGAGGGAGAGACAGCAGCAAGAGGCTGCCAAGCCTTAATGCCCATAAAGCTCAGTGTCATGGGGAGGGACTCTTGATACAGATAGCTTCTTTCCTCTTTCTTCCCTTCTTTGGTTTCGGACATTTTCCAGTTCCCATCCTCTGTAAGAGCAAAGCTGGCAGAGCTGCCAGGCCTCCTCATCACACCACTGGTCATATTTTGTATGAAACCTGGAGGGAAGAAGTAACTGCAGCAGTTTTACCAGCATTTTACCTCGTTTATGCCAACTGTGGTGTGCAAATGACTTGTTTTATGACTCTGCCATCCTTTCCCGTAGAGAGAGGGAGAAGCATTCTCATTTAATATTAATCTCCCCTCTGCGGATTCAGGCAGCTTCTGACACTGTATCAATTATTAAAACTGGTTGAAGAAATTTCCAGGATTAAAGAGATTAGTTTCTTGTTGATTTTGGTAATTCCTTCTGCTTTTTGCATCTCTGAGGCTACGAGTGCAATGCAGCTTCTGCATTCCTGTTTGCTCAGGGTTTGCCCTAGTCAGGGGCAAAATGGAAATGCTGTTTCTATGATTGCCAAGTTCTCATCTGAGCTGCAGGCAGCTGCAGCAGATGGGATGCTGCTAAAGCAATGGATGGTCTTTAGGGAACGTCATTAAGTGAGCAATCCCTTGTGCCATGGCACATGCAGTGTTAACTGTGCGTTTTGGGGTGCAGTTTGGATCTTTCTGCAGAATGTTAGGAAAGCAAATTTAAAAGGGAGGTCAACATTTGCTGTTTTCCTTTGTGATGGCTTGTGCTTCCCATCTGCATGAAGAAACTGGGCCCTTTCAGCAGATTGAAGTCACCTCCATTGCCAGATCAAAGAACCCCATGTGCTGCTATCCTCAGTTGTCCTTGTGCAGTGTGTGTCTCCATTAGGTGCAGGGGAACAGCCCACCTGCTCCAACCTGCAAGTCAAAATCAGGACTGCAAGTGGCACTAATGAAAATCCAGAAAGAAAAGGGATTTTAAAGGAAAATCAAAGAGCTTTAAGCATCAAAAAGCAAACAGGCCAATGAAATATACATGAAAACACACAAAAAACCTCGATCCCAGCATTATCTGCTTCCCATTGAATCATTAATTCGTGGGGTTTTGTTATCAGGGAAAGTGAACTCCTTAAATGGATTCTTTCACTGGGTCTTGGTAAGCAGAACTGCCAGAGCAGTCCCACTCATCACTCCAGCTGAATGGGATGTTTGTGGCTTCCTATGACATCCCATAAGTATTCCTTTGCCTTAATTAGCTGGTCAGGCAATCTTGCTTAACAAAGGGAAGAGCCGGTGATGCTCATATCTAAAACCAAGTTTCTATAATTACAAATTAATCAGGGAAAAGCTCTCAGTAATCTTTCCTAAGTATTCGCTGTTCGAAAGAATCAGATGGCCCATTATTTTTCTTTCCGAGTGTTTCATGCTGCATGATAGACTTTATCCATCAGCCCCAGAAACCAATCTCCTCCCAGCCTCCAGCACAGCCATCATCAATCAAACATGTAAGCAATGGTGCCAGAGCCCCAGCGCTGCCTTTCCTTCACTAGCAAACCTCACAGCTTGGGGAGAGAGGTGGAGATGTGCATTTCCGACATTGATCATTCTCTCCTGCAGAGGAAGGATGATAGGAAGAGAGAAGAGAGAAGAGAGAGGGGGATCACGTGTTAAAATGTTTGTTGTCAGCATCTCTGGCTAGAGACTAAGAAGCTGCAGGACTGAGAGCTCAGGGAGAGTCTGGTGTGAACGATGTGTGGGAGGCAGGTCAGGGAGGGAGGAAAACAAACTGTCTTGGGTTTGCTACCATTATTTGTATTAGAGAGGTACTACAACCTCTGCAGTGTCCCCATGTAGCATTGCCTTCCCTCTCTAGGAGAGGATGGTTCTAAGATTGGGATCTCTCTGTGTAGATCAATATAGGAAGAAAACAGCCTTCCAATGGTGCCAGCATTCTTCCTGTTTCCTGAGTGCTCTCTGTCAGTGTAGGTCATCTGTTGCCGTATGATTTCCATCTTAGAGTTTCATCCTGTGCTTTGTGCACCCATCACTGTGGTGTGCAGCCCAGAGAAGCCTCTTCCAGTTCATATGGCTGGGGGAAGAAGGAAAAAGCGACTACCAGACTACCAATTTATTTCTTCTGTTTGCTTCATACTTCATGGAGTTCACGCGAGGTGTTCCTCATTTACACAAACGAAGAGGAAGTTGTTGTCTCCTGGGTGTAGTTTTGCAGCCGTTTTTGCAGACTTTGTCAGCAAATCATGCCTGTAAGGTCTGCGAGGGAGACAGACAACCGAGTGTGTCTTTCTGCCTTATGTCTATAACACTGTTGGTTCCCCTTGCAGGCACTGGGGGAGTTTATTCACATGAGGTTTCTTTAAGCCTTTCTCAGATGCTGAGAATATGATCTCTGGGTGTTCCTACTTGAATGCATTAACTCCTTGAAGAAACCAGGCTGAGGCTGCATCCCCAGCTGAAACACGGCTCCTTGGTTTCAATGGTAATTAAGCTGGCAAAGAAAGCTGCATGGAACCAAATCACCTTGTGCTTCCATGTCCTTAAAAAAAAAACACTCTGGATGCAGGTTTACCCTAATTGGCCCTTCATTCTTGCAAGCCAAAGAGAGCAGCTTCTTTTTCACTGTCTTTGTGTCCCTGCTTCTTGTCCTAACTTAGTTTAGTCTTCTGTGAAATTGTTTTCTCTGCAGAGACAGAGTTGCCTCGTCTCTTGTAATTTCACTAGAATAATCCTTGGATCCATGCTAGAAAAATGCTGAGCGGAGTCAGTGAGGGGAGCACTGGGGAAACACAGGCATCTATCTGCACAGACACGTTTCTTTCCTTTAACACTTGCTCTATGATAAAGTAGAAAAGGCAGTATGTGCCAAATGAGCAAAAATAGTGGGGCACCCAAGGCAACTGTGGGGGGAATAGCTCCTTTGTACAGAGCCTCACTGCAGGCAGCTCAGGGTGGTCTGTATGTGGTGTGTATAGAGACTGGGTTGCCAAGAGAGGTGGTGGGTGCCCCATTCCTGCATGCGCTCAGGGTCAGGCTGGATGGGGCTCTGAGCTCCTGATGGAGCTGTGAGTATCCCTGTGTATTGCAGGGAGTGTGGCCAGGTGGCCTTTAAGGTCCTTTACAACCCAGACTATCCTATGATTCTTTGAAACAGGCTTAGTCCTTTAGCTAAATGAAGAGTCTTCATCAGCATCCTGAACTAAGACAAGCATTGCTCTTGTTTTTTTTACATGAATGTATAGAGGTAAAGCATGGTTCCATTAACAGGCCATAACATTTCCAACATAGCATCTGAATCCCTAACCAGAAGGTGCCAAACCCAATGGAGACATAGCTATTAAATGTGTGTGATTTAAAGCCAGAAGGGAGCAGCCTCCTTCATACAACCAAGTGATTCTTTTCCCTTGCTAGATAAATGATGACTATAATACCGAGCGTAACAATTCCCAGTTACGCTAAAGAGCATCTCTTTTCTGAGTTAGCCAATAGCAGTTTTCAGATGTTATCGACATAGCCTACAGTCCCAGCCATATCACACCAGTCCTGGCAGACGGTTCATTGCTCCCTGTGGAGAGAATAGGACTTTTTTCAGAGTTTATTGTCCCTGTATCAGTATTGTGCCTCAGGTTATCAGCCAGCATCCAAATGGCAGTGCTCAGGAAGCTGCTTATCCTGTGGTCACATTGTTCTGTAATTTCTTGTTCTTATTATCTTCTATTGGCTTCTGAATCCTGGCTGTTGTCAGCAAGGAGGTTTGAGGTAGGTAGGCATGATCCAGTTAATATGATAATGCCCACATTCATAACCTGGTCGTCACCTGTGGTGCAATGGACTTTGACAAAGTCTGATAGGTAGCTGAAAACTTTCTGTGACTGGAACATCTAGAGTAGGTTCAAAATCAGAAATAAAAATGATATGGCTCGAGATAGGAAGATGAAGAGTGGAAACCCACAAGGAGGGGGGCAGCATTTGCCGTGCAGTGATGGGGCCTGTCACTTAACATGTGTAATGTGATGGGTGTCCTAAAGTATGAGAGGTTGTCATTTAGTCTGTGGATATGCATATTTGTTATGCTGACAGACAACAGAGTCCTGACTCTGTAACTAATTAAACAGTCAAACCAGTCAACAGACAGGACAGATGAGGCATTGTAATGTGAAGAATTAAACATATTAGTTAGAGTGACCTTGCAGTGGTTTTCAGTTTAGTTTTGTTGACTATCAGCAGCCTGATCCAACAGTGGTGACCAACCCATGGCAGGGGTTTAAGTCCCTTCCAACCCAAATATTCTATGATATCATGAAGGAAACCCACAGTTCACTGGTTGAAAGTTATATCTGTTATATTTAAAGCATCAAAGATTAACTCTTTTTTCTTGCCCATCTATTTGGTCTTTATCTTGCTCATTGGTAGTGCACTGTTCTGTGATTAAAGTTATACGAGGAAGTCTATTGTATAACCCTCCACTTTTCTTTTTATTCAATTATTCATTTCCAAGCAGCACAAGTATGGTCTCCCTCCCATTCAGCCTTATTGCTTTAAACACGGTGAACTGGGCAATGCATTTCCTGTCTCCCTCATTCATAAAGCCATCTGGGTACATCAGCTGTGATGGATCATTTCAGTACTTTGTCTTCTAACCTGGAAATGGAGCTTTCCCTCCCCTTTTAGATAAAAGCTGCTAATATTTGAGTCCCAGTTCCAGTCAACCAGGCCACCAGACGTAAGGCTTCCTGACAGCATATTTGGGCTGTGAACATGTGATGCTGCTCCTTGCTTCGCTAGGCCAGACAATAAATATTGTGGAGGCAGAGCAAGAAATGAGAAGGGGATTTACAGTGCATAGCATCATATGGCTTGTAGGCAAGGTTCATCCCTGGGTTAGTGCTGTTCAATTCAAAGGAATTATCCCAAGCAGTGAATCTGCTCCAATGGCAGACATGCAAGACTGGAATTTCATCTGTTTATTTATTTATTTATATTAACTCGGTCTTGTCAAAAACCTATGGGGGAATGCTTAGCACAGAGCTCTGGGGATTTACACACCACTCGGCTGCAGAGAGCAGGGGGAATTTTGAGCCTGGGATTTGACTTCCACTCACTTGGCATTGAGTTGCTAAACCTATCCGACTTTCAAATGGATTCCAGTAAGAGCCAGGATGAGTACATCCGGTTGATGCATACAGTGGGCTCCCAGTGGAGCCCTAGGGTAGGTGGAACTTAGCTATTAGATTAAATTCTGAAGGACATTGGTTTATGTGGAAATCACTGAGATTGATCAGATTATGAGTCTAGTTTATTTAGAAGAAAATTAAACCTTATGGTATTTGTAATAACTGATAATTTGGACATGCAAGCTTGTAGCAGCAAATAACTAATGCCCTCTCCTCCCTCCCCCCCATAATATGAAACCATTTACACCTAAAGCTGGAGTTTCCTGAAACCGAAATTCAAAGGCAGCCCTGGCCAAAGGAGGTGTAGGAAACGGGCAGCGAGAAGGAAATGGCAGCTTTCATATCTGCCTGAATACCTCCGTGGCCTGTTGCTATAGCATCTGAGCTCTTCCGAATCACTAACCAATTTGGGCTGCAGAGCCCTCCTGTCCAGGATAGAAGCATTTCCACTGCTTTAAATTCCTTCTTCCTATGGAGAGTTAAGCAGAGTGGAGGGGAGGGAGAAAGGTATGGAGAGACCAAATAAATCAGTATCATTTACAAAAAGGTGGAAAATTGAAAGAAAGGGAGGGGAAAGAAGCAAGTGCTAACAGTAAAATGAAAAATGAAGTGCCGTGATAAAAATGATACAGTGTCCATGCAGCCCAGTGCCCAACCTTGAAAACCCCATGAGTAAAACATTGCTCGGTGAAGATGAATCCTTTCACCTATCCTTGTTCACAGCTACAGCTTTGAAGGTTAGAAAATCATTCCTTGCTCACTTTGCAGCTCTCAGATGAGTTCCTGCATATCTCTGCGTATGGATGGGTAGAATGGATTGGCTTAGACTGAACTGAATGGGCAGAGAGATTCTCTGTCCCTAGGAATGTTGTGCAGTGTCATTTGTTTTCAGTAAGAATGTAAGAAAAAATCGCCCCTGAAACAATCGAAGGGACCTCAATATGTTGCCATCAGATGATCTGTTTGTTTCAGCCATTGGCTGTGCTGAAATAGCTGCACTGCAGCAGAAATGCTTGGAAGAAATAGGAGGGCTTCAGCAAAACTGCACAAGCTATAGGAGCAAGTAGCTTGTGGGTTCCTGCTCCTTTTGCAGCTAAAAGGATCTGTGGACCTTCCTCTGTAGCTCATCCCCAAATGAGCTACACGAGCATCCATGCTGTATAGGAACACTTGTCTTCCCCTTCTTCACTTCTACGTGGAAAGTGAGGTCTTTGGAGTGAGGCTGGGCACTACGACTGCACGTGAGGAAAGGCCCCTGATGGGAGTTTTTAGACCCTGGTTAACATGAAGTGGACTGGCCAGACCTCGCAGGTCACAGTTCCCTATATTTCACCCAACTGCCTTTAAAAGGAGATCAGTTCTTTTAGACCTCAGGAAACCAGGTTCCTTGCCACAGGCAATATAAGCAAACAAACAAATAGATGCCATCAATGTCCCAGGTGCTAGAGGTAAGATTGGCAAGAAAGGCATGAGTAAAGCCAGCAAGAAGCAGTGGGAAATCTCCCTGATCCTTCTAGGATCAGGTGCTTTATCTGGAGAACGTGGTGATAGATTAGAGGACTATCTCAGATCATCGGGGAAGTTAGCCAGAAAAGCAAAAGCATGCAGCAATGAAAAATAAACGACCTCAAGAAATGGAAAATAGACCTTTTCTGCTTTTAATAATATGTCAGCTTTTGTACAAACTGGCCCCGAGCCCAAAGATACGGACTGTTGCTTCCATTTACAACAAGACCATGTCTGGCTTTTTGATGGCTGTGTAAGTAAATGCTCCATTATCTCTTACGGATATATTTTCAATATGCTATCTGACCCAAGGTTTATTCATTCACAGATTTGGTCATCTCTTTAGTAGGAGCTAGGCTCCTGCTTTCATCGAGGAATTTCAAAGCGTTCCACACATATCTGTGATTTCATCTTGTTAAATGTCACTGAAATGGAAGCTGAGGCATGGAGAAATGAAGTAAATGTCTCCAAATTCACACTGTGAGTCAGAAACAGAGCCAGAAATAGGCTGGCAATGAACATACTAGAGATGATGGAAGGTCAGGACAAAGCCCAGCGTCACTAGTGGGATGGAGCTGCCTCTTTTCAAGGTAAGACATCCTCTAGGATTCATGATGTGCACAAAGAGAAGCTGATAAAATGAGTGCTCTTGTCAATAGCTTCCTCTCATTTCCTCACCTATGTTTCTGTCTCTCTTCTCATCAGAAGGCATACAGCCCTTGCTAGCACATCTTTCACTGGCAGATTTCCAACACAGTTACTTTTAACCTTCCAGGATCCCTCATTCACATGAAGGATGGAGATGCCTTGGGTGCTTCTTTCACTTTGATTTTCCTACAGAGGTTTGTACCATGGTTAAGCACATTACATAAGAGTCACCGCCTGATGCAATTTGTGTTAGTTCATTAAGCACAAGATATGATTAACGTGAACACTTCTTTAATCAACCAAAGATGCTGTTACAGGCACTTAAAAGTCTTGTGCTTTTCTAGCTGTTCCTTTCTCCATATTACTTTTCTGTCTAGATTTACAGGAGAGCAGACAGTCCGCAATCTCTATGTGGCAGTGTGAAGCAGTTTGGAGCCGTGGAAGCATTTTCAGTGCTGGATCAGAGAAAGTGGAAGAGAACCATCTTCCCCTATAATAATTCTATAGCTTTTGCTCTCGTGCATACCTATTCAGGCTAACCCAGAAAGAAAGCAAGCGACATTTATTGCCATCTTCTTTCTTGGCTCTCAGTCTCGAAGCCACTTTGACACTGTAGTTATGTTTTCCATCATTATCTCCATGAATATTTGACCACACAGGGTCTTTTTATGCATTTCACCTAGTGGTTGCTCATCTCTATTTCAATACCCTTTGTTACCAGTCCTGTTATTTCAGTAAAGAATGATACTGTCCTCACCATTTGATTCTTGCAGTTCTGTCATCTCTGGCTGCAGTGGTGCAAATGTGTGGTTCCGTGTCTGTGTTGTGATGGAAGTCACTTGGCATCTCTGTACCCAGCCTGGTATCATCAGACCACAGAGCAAACTAAACAAAGAAGCACAGACACTGCTTGCAATTCACTTCAGCTCCTCACTGCAGCCTGGTGATTCTCCATTACATCTCTGCTCATTATGAATACAGATAACAGACTATCATGAGCAGAGTAGCCTTATCCTTAAGAGATAAAACTTATCTCTGTGCTTAGATCAGCAGCCTTCTTCTTGCCTAATCTCACCTTGGAAAGCACAGTAATTGCAGAAACACAGAAAGGAAGAGAAGAGAAGGGGGTGAGAACCCGGGTGAATGCTTCTCTCTAATTCTACCCTCTGAGCTTGTGAGCTTTCACTGCTTCCTAGCCACATCCTTTCTAAGTACTGAGCATTTACAATGAGCATTGTAAGGAAACAGTCCTTTATAAGAATTCTTTTGTTCAAATAAAAGCAGAAATAAACCTTATGCCTAGCCGCAAGAATAATCACACTGGGTAAAAGAACCTCTTGTACTCAAAGCTTTGCTGGTACAATAGGCACCATGTACACACCACTTTCCTTTCAGGCTAGATTTCCTGTATTTTCCCTGTTTTTACTCTCTTTAGTGTTTTCTTAGAACAAAAGTAACATCCCTATCTCAGTGTCAGATGCCTGTCTTTTGACCCTACTCTGCTGCAAACAGTGAAAGCAACAAGAACAGCGTGGTTCAAGTTGGGGTTCAAGCTCTAACCCAATTGGGGTCAAGCATGTGCACAGCCCTGCTAACAGAACACATAGCTTGTAGGGGAACTCCTGCCCCAAATTCTGCATTCGGAGACAACAGACAGATCCAGATGCATGTTTCTTAGATGGGTTTCCATTCTCACCGTGGTCTAAACCAGATCTTTTAAATTTACTTCGAGTTTGGGGTTTTTTTTTTGGAAAGAAATCCAATGTGACCCATAAACCAGATCCCAGTTTCCTTCTTGGCTGACTTTACAGCAGACATCCCAAATCCCCCACCAAACTCATTGCCACAATCTCCTCGCTTGAGTTTTTAGGACGATTTCCACATTGAACTCATGCCATTTCACCCTCCAAATCCGAGCTGAGACTGTAGAGTTATAAAGGAAAAAAATAATAGAAGGCCCTCCTATTTCTAAAACCCACAGTTTAATATTGATTTTGGACTTCCCATGAATCGAAACAAACCTCCTGTGCAGAAATCCTCTGTAGGTCCCATGCTCAGCTCTCCCCTCAACATATTATATCGATCCACATGCTTGTGCCACATGAATGATGGATTTATCGCATATCAAACCTTGCAGTATTCATTTAATGCCTCTGAATAAAACATTTCTCGCAGATTAACAGAGCAGTTTTAAGCGAACAACCATTTTCATCTGTTTTAAATTTTCATGGGTACTTTTCTGGAGAACAAGTACATTGTTAATAATTGAAGGGATTGAGACCTTGCTAATCTCTTTGTATTTTAATAAAGTCCTGTTGCACCCTGGTCATTTCTTTTTAAGATCTCAGCATTTATGAAAATTCATTAAATTTTATTCCCCTCCCTTTGAAATGAATAATCCTGAGATTACATGAGAAGAAGTGATTGTTTATGTGCCAAAGAGTTGGGATTTTGTTGTGTGCAGAGAGCTGCAAAGTGTGGCTTGTGATGGATTCAGTGAGAGGAGGGAGCACCATTTTTCAGGAGAAGCAGAGGGAGAAGGAAGCAAGAGATGAGAAAAAATAGGGAAGCAGTTTTGTCACAGAGTCAGATGAACGTATGGGAACCAGACAAAGTGCTGGTCGGTCTGTCAGGAGAAACACATGCACGTGGGTGAATGCATTCATTGCCAGAATACATTTTTCTCCTGTCCTTTCATCACTCCATCTACATTGCAATCTCTATGACTCGTGTGACTCTTTCTCCAGCTCACCTTTTGACTTCTGTCTCACACTATCCATCCCTGTCTCTCAGACTCCAATCTGAATCTTCTCTGCCTCTGCTGAAGCTTGACTCTACGCAGTCCCATTTCTCTTTCTCAAATAAAATGACTTCTCTGCACACAGCCCCAGGATTACTTTTCAAAGGAGAAGAGAAAACCCAATATGTACGTGATTTCTTTTATCATTTTCAGGATGGTGTCAACTTCTCGGAATGCTGGTCTCAAAACTATTGCATTCCAGTAAATTTCATTAAGTTCTGTAGTAGGATAGAGCATGTTTGGTGCAGGAGTCTGATAACAAGATTCCTGAGGGCTCCCAGAGATAACGTGTGTTGGTGTTACATACTCAGAACAAGAAGTGACTGATGAGGCTTTGGCAGAAGTAGCAGAAAAAAAAGCAAAACAATTCCACCGGATGCCCACTTAGGAAGATGTTTGTGCACAGAGAAGGGGGTCAGTCCTCCTTCATGAAGATTTTGGTGGCCAAGAGATCTGCGCTGATTCCAGCCACCCTTGAGCTATTCTGCTGCCAGCTTGAATGGCCAGCTTTGGTTTGAAGGGATCATGGTGAGGGGGATCAAACTCTCATGTCATGAGCTGAGACCTTTGCCCCTTCTGAAAATCTCTTTGAAGCACTGCCTGATCTGTGACCATTCTCTGTGCAATCTGTGCCAGGCTATCAAAACCATGGAAAAGATGCTGAAATGCTGCTCATGTGTTGGTGGGAACAAGAAATTGGACTGGGCAGCACAGCTTGGGTTTGGATTGACAGGTTTCTATGTGAGTGATTTCAAGCAGCAAGTTGTGAAAACCTGCTGTGGGAATGAGCTTAAAATTGCTCTGCATTAAATCTTCCTCTAGAGGAGAAAATCTTTCTTTTTTTTTTTGCATTTATAATCAAGTTTCTGCTTAGCTGTTTACTGATGAGCTCGTGGTGGAGGATGGAAAAAGGCAGAATCTGTGCATGAGACAGATTCCTAAATGGTGCTGCTGTTATCAAGCTCAGCAGGCTGGGTTTGATCTTCAGCAAACATTTCTGTATTGCTAGAAAGGGTTTTCAACAAGAACATCAGTGAATTAAGTACTGCTAATGAGGTCTTTGGCAAGGAGTATGGTCACAGAGGGTGACAGCAGCCACCGCCATCAAATTAGATATAAAACCAAATGTCTTGAGTACCAGTGATCTGTGTTGCCTTCCCATTTGCAGACTAATATTCTTCCTATCTGTATTCCCCCTGGATCTGCACAACTTAGAGCTCCTTTCACTTCCTATTTCAGACTGTGTAGCATCATCCTTAAATAGCTGTCATACTCCACCCAAGGTGGGATTTGCTGCATTTAAATAGTGGATACCAAGGTATAGGATATGATGTGGAAGTTGAACTAAACTGCAGGCCATATTGCAGCAACTTACATGACTTCAGTGTTAGTTTCTGTGGGAAACTGGATTATCCATGTGCAGACAGATGCCCAGAATCACACAGAATCATAGAATTACTAGGACTAGAAAAGACCTCAAAGATCATCCAGTCCAACTATCAATCTATCACCTCTGTACCAACCAAACCATGTCCCTCAGAGCCGCATCTACCCTTTTCTTGAACACCTCCAGGGAAAGAGCTGGTTGTGTTTCCCCAGCAGCACTGAATGCCGCCAAATCTGCATTTATTATCTGCACTGTGTCTTCAGTTGCATCCTTACTCTTGCACCAAGAGGTAGTGCAGAAGAGGGTTCTCTTCTAGGGCAGCACATGGCTGGCTTGTCCTCTCCTTGAAAGTGAAATAGAGGCAATTTACACCTTTCCATTACACATTTGTTTAGAGCAGTTGCCTTTCTACCAGGTCAATGGTCTGTCCCTATCTACTTCCTTGTCTCTAAAAGATATAACCCTCTGCTTTCCTGCAATCCAGGCCCAGTTGACTGTGACTGATGGCTTTGCTAAGACCTTGGGAACTTCAGGCCAGCGGTACATCTCAGAGGAAATAAGGATTTAGCCTTTTTAGAAAACAAATGACTTGTCTGGAAGTTCACTCTCTCTCTGGGGTATAATGCAGTCAGTGCTCACACAAGGTACTGCATGCACTCCCAGTGACCATAGGCTGGAGAGTAAAGCAAGGCTGGGCTCAGCTGCAAGCTATTTGTGCTGCTGTGACATGGGCTTATTTGGGCTTGAAGTGCAGTGATGTCAGTGCTCTTGTCACCTGGAGCTCCATCCTCAGGATGATCCTATTTTTACAACTCCTTTGTCCCAGACTGACCTCCTTTAGCTGCTACTTAACAAATGCACAGTCGTGTGCACACAATGAGACATGAGCGTGCAGTCACACAATCCAAAGTCTCATGTGCTAATCCATTCTCTCTCTACCTCTCTTCCCTTCCAGTGCACCCTTTCTGCATCTTTCCTATGGATATGTGGAGCCTCCTCTGCATCACACATCCGCTGCCAATGCAGAGTGCACATACAAATGGTTTTATTTCGACTTTACCTAAGGTGAACCAAATTAATAAACTGAGCTTCACTTTAGGACCAGTAAAGCAGCTGTGGGAACGTTTTGAAGCCATGTTGCATTGAAGGTCTTTTATTTTTTAATATCCCATTTCCCCAGGTGTATTTTCAAATATGATCTGTAGGTGAATGCTGAGCCAGCTGTAACCCTGACAACACTGACCCAAATGGTAATCAGCAACATGGTCTAATTGAATTATGTTGAGCTTAAACCAGTGCTTTGCAGAACTCTGTTAGACTCTGCAGAAACTCCATGTAATTTAAAGATATTGACTGAATTTCACATTCTCCTCTCTGCTTCCACACCTGAAGACGTATCCCACAGTGGTCAGAGCCTTTCCATTCATTTATGGGGCTTATCTGTGCCCTGAAAAGGGAGGTAAATCCAACACACCTTTTTCTCTGCTGGGACGCTAACCCAGGCTGTGAAATTAAACCTCATTCCATATGTAAGTGCTGCAGCTGAGAGGCTATGGATGTCCCATCACTGTGCACTGGGATGGGGACAGCAGTACAGTGAGGTCCCCATGGCACAAAGCATGTGTTGCTGGAGCTTTGGATCAGCCAGGCTGCCACAATGGAAAGCAATGACTGCAAGTGGAAAACAACCTGCCTGTGAATGGGGAGGGGTGTTGACTTTCCGTCATTAACCTTTGAGATTCTCTTTGGCAAGGAGAAAAGTAATGAGCAGTGGCCAGTGATGTCACTGTACAGAGAGCATTCCAGCCCACTGATTTATGGGGCAACTAAATAATTCAGCCTGCCTCTGCAGCGCTGTATTAATTCTTTCTCTGTCACTGGGGCTGAAGGTTGCCTGGGGAACATGGACTTAGAACAGATAAGCTTGTCTTCCTCACTGCATCTTGGACACTTGAGCCAGAACCAGGTGGGTGAGTACAGGAGGAAGGTGCTGCTGGTGGGAGTGTTGGGAAACTGCTGGTAGAAATGGAAAGGGTCACTGGATTTGTCTGCTTTTGCTCAGCATCCTGTCCATAAGAGCTTAGCTGTTTGGAGAGCACATTGAGAGCGTGATGTCAGTAAGAATGGAGTTTGGAGGTGGGATTTGCCACCTTCCAGTTAGCACAGATAATGCTGCCTATAAGTATCTTCTTCTAAAACCTTCAATTTTCCTAAGTTCTGCCTCCAGCAGTGCTCCGTTTGTTTGATGCTTGAGACTATTCCACATTCCATCACATTATGCTCCTTTCTTACCCATTGATTTATTGACTGATTGATTACTACTGTGATCCTTTGGCTTATATTTTTCTTCTGGCAAAGGAAGAGCCAAAGAACGCTTTAGATCAGGGCCAGCTGCTGTTGCTGTAAGGCAAAAGTAGCACTCATCTTCTGTCTAAAGACACTAATAGAATTCTTGTTGATTTCACAGCGCAGGGTTCTGCTGCCCTTCACATTCTGTCCCAAACTCAAATCTCTTGAAGACTCTTTGAAGACTTTCTTGAAGAACAACTCCAGTTGATGAGGGTCGGGTGAAAGAGCTAAGTCCAAGCAACATTTCAGCCAACAGAATTCTTGCAGGATCTGCAGATGATCCAGGAATAGTTCTTGGATGAACAGGGAGCCCAGAGCAACACAAGATAATTGCCAGGGACAAGACTGGGTCAATCCAAGCCTGGAGCATTCGTCAATTTAGCCACAGTAATTCCAGCAGACATGCACAACTTTGTCCCTGCTTGAGAGCATAGACCCAGGGAACCTCTGAGCTGCAGAAGTTTGGAGAGCTTTCTCCTGTATGCATTCACTTCAGCAATGGTGAATGTTTGCGTGCATAAGTGCAGCAGCTCCAGGAATGCTACAGATGTGCTGCTTCCCATGGATATCACAGCCCCCAGTGTGAAAAAACATCTCAGAGGCCCATTGCATTCAGAGGCCCATTGATAGATGGTGGTTTGGAAGGAAAAGATGGGAGAAAGATGGGGACTGAGGTATAGGAGCAGAATACAGGACGGGAGGGAGAGGCTGACGGCACGCTCCTGTCAAGGTGGGCTGCCTGGCACCTGACATTTCACAGAGCCATAAAAGCCAGAAAGTAAACAAGCCTCATTAATTCCAGCAAAGGGCAATGTACTCAGCAGCCAGATTCTGCTCTTTTCTTTAGCTTTCTCCCTTGTTGTCTGAGGACTTCATTGTCATAAACAGCTTCGCAATTTCATAACAAATAGAGTTTTAAAATATTTAAAGAATAGTTGAATA
This sequence comes from Excalfactoria chinensis, assembly GCF_039878825.1. NCBI lineage: Eukaryota > Metazoa > Chordata > Aves > Galliformes > Phasianidae > Excalfactoria > Excalfactoria chinensis. Next base: position 3,583,752 of record NC_092845.1, read on the forward strand.
GTAACACATATTCCATGGAGAGAGCAAATCCTTGTCTTCCTTCCTTCATCCCATTGCCAGACATCCCTCTTTTTCTACTCCACCCACACCACTTTGTCTCAGTTCCCCTGATGTCTTCCTCTGCCCCTCTCTCATTCTTCTGCAGCTTCCCACTTTGCCATGCAATGCTCACACAATAAACACGCCTTCCCAAAGCCTCCAGTGTTCAGCACAGTTATTCTCCTGGTTGTTGGGAAGGAAGAGATTTGGAGTGGAAAATTTAATGAGGTGATCCAGAAGCCAGCTGTTTCCTATTTGTGTTTGTTTCTTGCTGGAACAAGATAATTTGTACATCCACTTGGCAAACTGCAGGACAAGATGCCAGCCCAGCTCTGTGGCTCATACAGGCTTCCACACACTTGCTCTCAAATTGGGGGTGCAGAGCTGTAGCCCTGGGGTGCAGCTGAGGGCAAGCTAAGCTCTACCCTGGGCTATGCCTTGCATAATGATGCCAGGATACAGAAGCAGGGCGCCTGGCAAACGGAGGAAAGCAGCTTGAGAAAGCAGCTGATGCTGAAGATCACACGCAGCAGTGACAGACATTATTTGCAGAGGTGCCAAATCGGTTCTGCAGGATGCTTCAGTTCAGGCACGGGGTAGAAAATCATGCTTCCTCCTAATAACATACCATGCTGAGGAGCATTGGAAGGGATGACAATTCAGCCAGGACTGCTCTCTCTTTTCACAGGGCCAGCCTGCTGGCCCACACACAATAAAAGAAGATGCTGCATTGTTAGATATGAAGCATCGTATTCAAGCAGCAAGTTTATTTTCAAAGATGAAGGACCTGCAGTCTGTTCCTGTCTGTGGAAAGGTCCCTTTTTGAATGGCCTGAACAAAAAAAAGCTTCAGGCTCATCTGTGGAGACAAGAGGCAGCTCTCCCACTTTGGATAAGGACTGTTTTATTATTTAACAAGACTGCCCAGAATTATAATCAAAGCAAGGAGTAACTTAGGGATGTATGTTTAAATATCTTGCTCCGGGACCCTAACATCACTGTGTGCATGAAGGGTGAGATGTGATGCAGTGCTGGGGATGGATTACTCCATCCAAAGAGTTCGGGAGCATCCTGCACACAGCCTTCTTGCCTGGGCTCTCTATGTCTGCTCTTCTCCTGTCAGCCTGTGATGCTGAGGCTGTGCAGTGTGGAGAAAGCCTTTCTCTGGTCTGAGGACTGGCCTGAGAGCAGCATCCTGTCTCCTGTGTCTCACCTGCTGCTGCTTCAGAAGTTCCTTGTTACGTGAATGCAGGATTCATCCTGCGCTAGCCGTGGCCTGTGGTTAATAGCTGCTAAATTCTGTGCCACTGGGATCTTTTCTCTTGGAGAATCACCATGGAGACCCCGATGTGACTGTACACAGCACACCTCTTGGCCCTGGCATTCATCCTTTTGCAATGTACCACAAAGTCAGCTTTAGCTTGGGGGAGCGATCAAATAAATATGAAAACTGCTCCCAGAGGAGGTAAATATTCACTAGACAAGCAGAATGAAAAGCAGTAATATACCATGTAAGCTGTTGCCTTTTATTAGCTCAGCTCCCTTTTCTCCCCTTGTAAAGTATTGTTGCACTGTTATATTAATCTTTACTCTGAAGCAAATTAAAGCAGGGACAGTTGTCAGAGCATTATTAAGAACATCTGTTTAATTAGGGCTGCTTTTGCATCAATTTGAGAGAGGAATGCACCACCGATGTTCACCCAGTGCTGCCTCGCTCCCCTTCCTACCCTTCCCCGTGTGCACTGTGTGCTGGAGGAGGAACTTGCAGGGACTGCAGGAGCACTGGGAGCTCTATAGCATTGCACCTCATCTGCTCCTGAGAGGTGTCAGATCTCCCTATCAGTGCTGGGGAAGGAGGCAGGGATATAGCTGTCATGGGTTTTTTAGTGATCTCTGTTGAGAGCTTCGATCCCTGCTTTCTTCTCCTCAGAAGTTAATTTGGAATTCTGTAAAGTGATCGTGAATAACTATTAATTATCATTAGCAATTTGCCATTCCAGGCCAGCCTTTCATCTGGGAATCTCAGAGCAGTTTTACAAATGCTAATTAATTGAGACTACTTCATGAAATAGTCTGTTAAGCTCATTTTACAGGGCTAAATCAAGGCTGAGAGACACAAAGAGACTCGCTTGTGTCAGAGGTGATGCTGACAGCTGAACCCAGATTTCCCAGCTACAAACTGTGTGTGGCAACCACTCCAAAAGAGAGGTTCTCAGGCTCTCCCACTTTCAGTGCAATGTTCTGGCCGGGTGATGGCTCTCCCCCCAGTACCTGCATAAGGCAATGCCAGGAGGTAATGAAAAGAAATTGCCAAAGGTTTGGCTACATCTGTTTCTTTTACCTGCATGAGGTGGTTCTTGGAAGATGGGTCCACTAGAAAGGATAAAATATGAAGGTCTAAATGCAGCCTGCCTATGATTGCTGGAATTTTAAGAGAGGTTCAGGGTTTCTCAAAACATACTCTGTTCCTCCTTAAACACTTGCTCCTGCTCTTTGTCAAGGCGGTGATGCAGGACAGCTTTTGCTGTGACCCATTCAAAAGAGTTCTTACAATCCTATACCCATCTATCCATCTTTCTCCACATATCTCTGCTTTTATTTATGTCTCCAGATTGCTCCATCTGATTGTCAAGGCGCCATTCCTTCTGTATTTATGTGGCCACTCACCCAGGCAGCCAGCAGTGAATTAATCGTTGCATCCACAGCCTCAGCTGGGAGAGGCATTGACTCGCAGATGCAAGTCCAGGAGGGCAAAAGCTTTGCTATGTGAGAAGGCAAAACTCTGTTTGGAACTGCCTGTTCATAGTGCTGTCCCATCACATGGCTTTGAAAATTAGAAGTTGTTACTGAGTTAACCCTACTCTGTCTCCATTCAGCACAGACCATTTTCCCCCTCAGGAAAACCCATACCAATACCAATACCTCACCAAAGCAAGAGCTGGAAGATGAAATCCTAGTAATAAAGTCATACATTGTTTCTCGATCTACAAGTGCAGGCTGATATCTGGAGTTCTGAGATGGTCTGAAGAATCAGGACTCTGAATAGCTGAGGTTTTCCCATCATTATAAGAATTAGCCATATAATTAGGTATTATCTGAGAATTATCCATAAATACTCACCACAACATGGTATTTGCTAAGTAATAATTAGACTATGAAAAGAATTCAAATAATACCTTTGTCAAGAAAATTAACGGCCTTGCCTTGCATTTATACAGCATCATGCTGAGGGGGTAATAGGGTTTAAAATTGCAGTAAATTACAGCTCGACCAAATCTCAGCCCCCTTAAGTGTAAAGAAGCTACAGGGCAACAGAGAGTCAGGCTTCCCATGAAATTCCAGAGTCAGAAAGCAGCACAGAATGTACTTCTTTACAGCAAGTCTGAAATCCACTTGGCAAAAAATACATCGTGGTGCTCTTCAACATCTAGCTCTGGGATGAGCCCTGAGGTCTGCTCACAGGGGCAGCACCTGGGGGCTACACTGTCTTCAGCATTTTCATTTTAATTCAAGTCGCCATTCCACAACCTCTGGCTTCTCTCAGGAGCACAACTTTCACTGTCTTAGATTTGGGTGAAGCAAGAACTCCCAAAGATGAAAGGGACTTCAAGGGGCAGCGCTGCATTTTGCTTCGGTTTGCAGTGCTTCAGAATCCTCTTGATGAGCGCAGCAGAAAGTTACGTCTTTATTTATCACCATTAGAGATGTTGAATTTAGTCTAAGGAAGACAAACAAGCAAATTCCTCTGAATTTCGTATTTCCCCTGGATGCATTTCAGAATCACAGGGAAGGAGCACAGCAGGCCCTCAATTATGCAGCAAACTTTTGCTGCAGATGACAAAGTGCTGAGTGTCTCAAAGCAGACGGCAATATTAAAGGAGAATTTAAATGTTATCTCAGTTGTATTTTAGCTGCCCTCCCTCGCTGAAGGCTGTGTAAAACAGGGACAGCTTCCTTCCTCACGGACCACATTGGTGTTTCAAATATAAATCTGTAGACGTGCACTAAATAAACACTTCAGAAAAGATGGGGAGGAAACGAACAGCTCTGCGTGCACAGCAGGACTAGGAAAGCAACCTGCAAAAGAAGCAAAGGGCCACATGAAGGGCTCTGAAGGTAAAACAAAACACTGAGCAGTTGCTCACTGCAGGGCATGTAGCAGGCAAGTATAGAGCCATCTCTAGGGTTTGGGGCACAGAGGTATGCCAGGACACCAAGGCACACTGACTGCAGTGCATCTGCAGGGAGCTGAGCCAGGCGCTATGGGGGAAAAGCAGTTCTCAATTTGCCTGAGTTTTGCATGTCAGAACTTGGGACATGACCTGTAAAAGCAGTAGATAAGGTTGGGTGTTTTCTCCCCCTGGTTCTATTGATCTTAATGCTGGTGGTCTCTCTGTAGCGGTCAAAGCCAAAGCTGTTATCCTGTCTGAAATGTGGGGTTTACCAAAGGAGTGTTGAGTTCTTGTGGTTGGTCATCCATTGTTTTTCCAAGAATAAAAGAAGTATTTGACTCTTGGAAAAGGGGAGCGCACCTCTTCTGTGAGGCATCCTGATCCCTCTTCCTACGTGCTCTGCTTGTAGGATTACCCTGCAGAACACATTCATATTCCCTCTCCTGTGCTGCCAAACCTCTATGCTGATACTGTGGTACCTGGTGCAGTTTGATCAATAGTAGTTGCTGTCTCTTAGTTACCTGTAAAGGGACTGGAATTGAGAACAGACAATACATTGGACATTCCCTACAGCAGCTGGCACATGGCTTTGACCATAAGGGAAATGTCAGACTGTCACGCTTGTGCCAGACTGGGACCTGGCTGACTCTGCCTTGGAGTGGGTGGCAGCTCTGGGGCTGGCAGCTGGGCTTGACTCCTGCCTCTTCCGCATTCATCCTATCGCAAAGGTTTCAGTAGATCTCAATCCCACCCTGGTTGTTCAGTGAGAGAAAGCAGACGTGAAATTTTTGTGCCATTAGGAACAGCTGAGGAACAAAAACAATTTATCCAAAGGAAAAACAGTGTTTGAGGGCATCAGCGGTACTTAAATGTGAGCAGAAAGTGCAGTATAAACATTAGCCGCTGTGCAGGAAGCTGTATCAATTGAAATCTCAAGCATATTTAGAAATTGTTTTTATTACAGCTTAGCAGTTCCCCTTTCAGCCTTTTTATTGCAGGTTTTAAATTCTAATGTGTGCAGAGGACCAAGTAGGTGACTTAAACCTGCTACTGCTCAGCGACCTTTGGTGTTATGCAGCAAATACCTCATGGTATATCGGGAGTCCTCTTCCCAGAAGGCTTTGAAGTCTGTATCAGGGGACAAGATGTGCTTGTGTGCTCTGATCCGTGAAGGATCTGTGCTATATTTGCTCACTTCAGAGAAGTAAACACCTGCGTGGTGAGGACTGAAAATTTACAGGCAGTGCCATGCTGTTAGCATTAGAACTGGCTTAAAACTCTCGTAAATTTGGCTGAGGAAGCTTAGAAAAAAACAGCCTGTATCCATTGCACACATCTACACCAGCTTGAGCTACTCAAATCTGTGTGCAGATGTTGGATGGGAATCTGCAAGTTGAAACACTGGTGTAGTGGGACCCTGGAGCTGCTAGTTGTTCTCCAGCTGATGGCTGCAAAGGGCACCACTCTTGCAAGGCAATGGGCATCTTTCTTTTGCAGTGCTCTGTATACATGGATGCTGCAGCCCTGCCCCAGCTATTTGCAATTTGCTCTACCGCAGATTGCCGTCTGCCTGTCGGTGGGGGGAATGTTTCACATGAGTGCGGCTCCATAAGCTGCTTCCATCAGGCTCAGCCAGGTTAGTGCAAACATATCATTTATGCCATTTGAGCTAAGCTGACCGATTAGGGCTGAAGTGGATCAAGGAATGCTCTGAAGCAGCAGTCTGTCTGCAGAGCTGCAGGGCTGCTAAACTCAGACAGAAGGGCAGTGGCGGTGCACTGAGGAAGGGAGACGTCTTAAACTTCTCCAGCTGGCTTGCAGAAGGTCCATCGTTTGGAAAAGGCATTCTGGCACCACGTCAGCCGGTGAGCTGAGTCTCCTCTGCAGAGCTGTCCCTGCCTCGTGTCACTATAAATCCCACAGCAGGTCGTGTGGAACTTGTTTTGTGAATTGCTGCCATCTCAGTCAGAGTTCCCCGGTGCATTCAGGTAGATGGGTGAATCTTTTCCACTTGCCACTGCCTATTTGGTCATGTCACCTCACACTGCCTAGCAGCAGGCTTAGGGCTGTCTCAAAACTGCTTCTACTTCAGCAGTGGCTGCTCCTCCTCACTTGTCCTCTTGCTTTCTGCTTTGATTCAGGATTTTTCCAGCACTGGAAACATAAAACTGAGGCATGGAATTGCACCTTCCTCCCTTCAACAGAGGGCTGTTAATACTATTCATTCATCAGCTCTTCCCCTAGTATTTCAGCAGAATCATTCTGTTCTCAGGCTCAATAGTTTACATTTAACCCTTGCCAAAAGAGAAGAAGTATTTGTTTTCCCTCCTCCCTCCCTCTGAACACATCACCCCCTCTCAGCAGTGAGATGTCCTGAGAGACGAGGCTGATGACACTGGAAGTGAAAGCACCATCTCATGCTCTCTTTAAACTTGAAATAACTCTTTTTCCTACAGACTTCAGAGTGATGGAGGAGGTATTGAGCAAAACAATTCAAGGAAAGAACTAACCAGCCTGAAATCTTGCTTAACATTTTTTGGCATTGGGTTTTTTTCTCTTCTTGGAAAGGAGCACCATTTACTACTTACACTGCAAGGAGATAATCCGCCATGTCTTTCTGTTGTTGTGATGCTGTGACCATGGACTAAGCCCCGGGGTTGATAACACCACTGTAAGTAGAGCTTAGTCCTGAGCTAAGCGGAGAAGTTCGTGGTCTCTGTAGTCTGAATCAGATAAGTTTAATGCAGAAGTAGTAGTTTGATTGTCAGCATTCCACATACACACCTACCCAAATGCATGAGGTCAGTGTTGCTTGAAGACATGATGGGAAATGATGCAAAAAGGTCAGAGACAGGCATCACGCTTCGGTTTGGAAGCTTCCTCTAATGCTTTCCTTTATCTTTTATAGCAGCTGTGGCTGAGTTCTGTGTTCATATTAGTCCTTTTGAAATCCTCCCGCTCTCTATTTTATCTAGCACTGAATTCCACAGCTTAATTATGCATCTGAGAAAAGCAGTAGTTGACCCGTATTTGTCACAGAAGTGACGCCCTGCCCCACTGCTTCATACATTCACGCATTTGCAGGTTCTCACATCTTCATAGCAGGAGCAGCTGTGAGGTGATGTGATGGGGGTTTGGGTGGCACCTGCTGAGTGCAGCACAGTGAGCACGTGCCATGAGGAGAGATGGGTACCCATGGGGCTGCAGCCTCCTGTTTTTCTCCCGGTACACACATCTGTATAATGTTTTGGTTTGGATTTGTGTAATGTTTTCTATACATTAAAAAAGCAACTCTGAAAGAATGTGGCTCCTCTTTCACCTGCAGAGGGAGCACTGTGAGGGCCAGGGAGGAGCCAGCTCGGTCTCTACCGTTCTGCAGATTTATCAGTCCCCAGTGAGGGCATCCTCTCCTTGTCTCCCTGCGTTGGGTCTGACCTGTGAGCGCAGCATGGGTGAAGATGAGCAGTGAGCAGATGCTTGGATTTCATGCTGCAACTCTCTCCCCTCCCCTCAGTTAGAAAGATTTTTCACCATTAATTGTCAGTCTGTGACCCACTCAATGCTGAGGGGCTGATGGTGCAAATCACACCCCTGGCGCCTGCCTGTCTGTGATCTTCTATCTAAGACAAGAAGAGGAAGAGCTTTTGGTTGGCTTTCTGGGATGTCTATGGCCCCGTGTATGAGGAATTAAAATCTTAGCTCTTATATCCGGATGTTACACCTACTGCATTCAAATGCTGATATTCATATGTGCAGGGAAGGAAGAAAGGAAGGAAGGATGGGAGGAAGTGAAATCCTAACCTATGTGAGCAGGCTTCAAAAGTGCAATTCCAGCAACACAGTACTGTATTCCAGCAAGAGATAAAATCGCTGTGCTTTGCATATATTAGAGATGGGGTGATGAAACAGGCATTTAGATGACCTAAAATTCTTGGTGGATTACCACAGGAAATGCAGCCACTACCGTAGGATCTGAAAATGGAGTTTGCTTTTCCAGCCAGCACGTAGCATGGTCCCAAGATGATGTAAAGCCACGGGGTGGGATTTCTTGTCAGCCCACACACGTGCTTCTTACAGAAAGATTCTCCCCTTTGGAAACATTCCTTTGATTGTGATTCTTCTCAGCAGTTTTCTGTGACCTTTGAGTTTAGAAGGCCCTTAAATACCAAAAAGGAGGAAAGCAAAACATTTGTAGTGATAAATTTTCACCCTTGCTGGCAAGTCAATATAGTCCTACCTCTGTGGCATTGTCAGATTCTGGAGGATCAAAAATGGACCTCATTTCCAACAACCTTGACCGCACCAAATTGCCAGCAGCATCCTAAATCAGCGTACATGTAAATAGACTGCATTAGATATGGGGAGCCTTACTGCATTGCAGCTCAGAGCATGGAGACACCGTGCATTTGCTTCAACAGCTCCTGCTTATGCAGCTCTGTAAAGTAGGAGCTAGGACTTTGCAGCTGAAGTGTGGCCACATGCACCCAGCAAACCCTGGGGCTCTGAAGGCAAGCTCTGTGCTAAGGAACACCCCAACTTAGCACCATGGTTTTATGCTAGAAGGCGCCTTGCTTGCTAGAGGCACCCTCCTGTGTATGAGCTGGCTTTGCTGTGGCTGGCAGGCAGCAGAGTGTAAGGCTCTCTGTTAGGAGGTGGCTCACCTCAGTGCGTGTGCTGTGGTCTGGTTGGATTCCTTCCACTCAGTTTAAATCACTCCTGCAGTCTCAGACAGATGTGGTATGTTTTACAGTCTTTGCCGAACTGCTCGATTGTCTGGCAGTGTGCTGCTGTAAGGTCTACTGCTTGTCATGCCAGTACTGGCTGCATTTCAGTGACAGATGACATTTTCCTAGTGTATGCATAGCTTATAACCAGCTTTTATTAAAGCTTTCTCCTTGAGCAAAAGGACATGTATTAAGAGGAGACATTGGCAATCAAATCCGGGGTCTCTGATGCCATCCTGTTGATTGACTAAGGACGAACCACGTCCCGCTTCACAGAGCACAGCAGGAGTCCAACAACAGAAAATCTCTTTTCCTTGCATCTCCAGCTCTGTCTCTGCCAGCACTCAGCCCAAATATTCTCCCTTCACTGTCTTTCAGTTTTGCTGCTGGTGCTATTTCTGCCTCTGCAAAGCTTCTCTCTTGGCATTCCTTAGCCTTGATGCTCTTCCACTAACAAACAAATCACAGCAAATAGCCAACTGCGTGTCTACATCTGGGAGCTCCTTGCGAGTGCATTTTTTGGTGGTGGTTACCTGCCAGGTTTCTTGATGAAGCACGCACGTCTTGTCTTCTTCAGCTTCTGTATATATCTGCTCACATAGGAAGGGAGGTGTGAATACACATGGCGCATGAACATGAAATATATGGATTTTGTGGGAGTGCAGATATGAATATGCATTATTTTTGCGTGCATGTGTGTACGTGTCTCTTGGTCTGTGCTGGATGTGACACATAATAGTACAGTGATTTTTTCCAAACCTGATGCATTTCTGTTCAGAATCAATATAGTTTATTCATCATGTGAGTCACTGTTTTAAAAGCCCTTGCCTTCCCTTCCCTCTATTCTTTCCTCTATTCTTCCCTTCCCCTGGCTTAATTATTTTAAGCTGCCTCACAGTGAACTATGAAGGATAGGTAAGCAGGTAGAGAGCAAATGGATCAAGGCAGCTGGGAGATTATTAATATTGAAAATATCAGCAAGTATTGGCTCTCTGATCACAACGCTTGTTTACAAAAGGACCTTTCCACTGGGTGAGGATACTTGTGCACTCCACCAAGCTAGTTGGCATTCAGAGCACACCGTAGTATCAGGTTCTGTCTCTTGCTCTGTGGCTGTCCAGAGAGAGATTGCAAAATGAGTCGACAGGTAGATAAATAAAGAGAGAAAACTGGGCTATCGTCAGAGACAAATACAGGTTTATGTAGATGGAACTTGACAGGAGGCGGGGAGAGACTAGTCACAATTGCAGGCTCTATATGGAAGTGTTGCAATTGCACTGGAGCCTCTGGTCCAAAGGGCCTGGGAAGGAGACTGGGAGGACTGGGAAAGGAGAGGTGGGCTGAGCTATGCCTGTTAGCCGGACCTGCTGTCCTATTTCATCCGTCACAACACCTCAGTCCAGCTGTGCCACATCAATGCTGCTCAAGCAGGTAGGCTCCACCAGTAGTGATCAGATTGAATGCAGCCTCTGGGCTCTTGGAAAAGATAATACAGAAACAGCACAGCCGACATCAGTGTTGCACTGTCCCACACATTTCAGAACCATCTCCTTGGGAGAAGGTTTGAATCACTGCAAATCAAGAGTGGAAAACAAACCCATCCTGTCACCCTGGTCTGCTCTGCAGATGTTAACACCATTTTCTTTTCTTTTTTTTTCTTTTTTTTCCCCCATGTGTGAGTACAAGTATATGAAAATGATGCCTTTATTTTTTTTTTTTTTAGCCCAGGATCTGTATCCTGCAAGACAGTAGATCCACTGCAGCACTTACTGTGCCTAATCCCAGGTATGCTATGAAATAACACCTGTAGCTGGAGATGATGTGCTGGAATCTCTGTTCCCTGGCTGAAGCTGAGTTCGGTGTAAATACCACTAATAAATAATATTGTATGAGCACTGATCTGAAACTCCCCTTTGCTCGGTGCCATCCACATTGGCAGGCAGTAGCAGGAGATGGCGCGGTATTTCACAAGCAACATTTGCCAGCCTTTGTTCAAGACTTAGTGCAGATGTTCATTTCAGCCATGGTTGTGCCCCTTTCTGCTTGCTGTTGGCTGAGAAATACATGGGTGAGTCTGGCTGTTTGGGAGAAGGGAGCTCCATGTGCTTGAAACATGTCCTGTGTTAGTAGAACGCTTGAAGGAGAATCTCAGCCTCTTCCCAGTGCGCTCACTGGTGTATGTCTGCCATGTAGGGCTCTGAACTGCACGCTCCTCACATCTCTGTAGATCAGACCTTGTTTGAAAATCAGTGAATTTCTAATACTGTGAGAGGAAAACATCCTCATGGGGGAAAGATATCTTAGATTCCACTAAGGTGATCTGCACGCTAAAATGATGGGAACAGAAGGTAAGGCTGGGGGATGAGTCTCTTGCCTCAGAGGTCACTAATGCCCAATCACTCAGATAACATAAAGAAGAATTCTGCATTTTTAGCCCCTTCAGCACTCAAGGCATCCTCTATAGATGTAGCCCCCCTTGCCCTTTCCTCGAGCACACAGGCAATGTCATGTAAGTTTAGGCTCTGTGTCTTTCTCACACATATCCATATACAGAAATGTACACAAAAGCTGTTTTCATAGATTCAGTCCCATGTATCTCCATCTCATAGTTCAGAAGGTTCCGATGGCTTTTGCTGATGTGCACATATATAAACAGTCTCTCACATCCCCACACATTAAAGCGAGTTTCTGTATCTTTAGTTCTGGTGTCATACAAAAGGAGGCTTTTCTTCTTTTCAAAGTGTGGGAGGCTGTTGCCTATCTTCAGATTCCCAAAAGTAAAATAAATAACAAATCTGCAAATCCTTTTTCCTTGGCAAAGCACCGTTTAGCCAGAAGAGCCCCAAATGCTTTAATTTAGCTGAAATTGTGTACTTGGTGGAGGTATAGCATGGTAAATGTAACGCTTGTGACATACAAGAGATCATCCTAGATAATCAGCTGGCTCTCTCTTATCTGCAAAAAAAGGTCTATGTTTTCTTTTGTACTGTTTCCTTCTGCAAGAGAAAATGCCAAAGCAGTAGAAGAGTGTATGGGAACAGTGTTTGTTTCCCTGCTTTCCAGAATGTGAAAATGGCAGTGGAAGCCAAATCTGTTGATGGAAACAAAGGAAAGTTCATTTTTAAACAGCAGATAATAGATTGGTTTGCTGCAAGTTTGTTCTCTTCAGGGTTTTCAGTTTTCATTAGAAATAAGCTGAGCAGTAAGCAAGCAAGCAGGAGGCAAAGGAAATTGGGTGAAGCATTTTCCCTTCAAGATTTTTGTCCCAAAAGTAAAACAAAAACAAGGAGCATTCTTTTCTTTGCCAGCTTGTCTATAGACTTTCGATTCAGCACCGTGTTTTCGTACCTCCGGTAATGAACTGCTGTGTAATGAATCAAAAATGTCTTTAAGGTTATACGGCACAAATGCGTGCATGGCATTCTTCATCCTGCATTGCCCCCTTTGTTCCAGCAGCGCTCTTCCCCATAGGGAACAGGAGGTGCTGACCTTTGGGGTTAAAATATCTGGCACTGGGGGATGGGTGTGAATCAGCTATCAACATCCTCATGGGCCCATGTCACACCAGCAGCATTTGGAGCATCTTTGCCTGGCAGTGAATAGGAGCTGAAGAAGGGGTCATTTTCTGACATCATGTTACATGTTCTCAGGGCGGTCTCCAGTCACACTGTTTGTACAGCTTAAGGTTGGAAATATAACAGTTGCTGTTATTCTGAGATAAGGCACAATGAAATGGTGTCTGTAAGTGGTGAGGGTTATTTCTGTATATCAAATTATTTCATGCTAGTAGGCATTCAAATGGACTCTAATTAAATTAAACTGCTTTTTTTTAATATTATTATTATTTTTTTCATTCATCACTGCAGGCAGATCAAGATTGTGTTGCAATTATGAGGGGAGATCTATATTTATCTCATGAAAAGAATCTGTACTGAAGCCACAGCTATATCTCTGCCTGGCATTTCCAGCCTGCACTAATGCTGTAGAACCTTCTGGTAATGAAAACTCTGTCACTGTGCAGTCACTGCTACAGGTCCTTCTCTTTTGCTTGAGAAGCCATTGGAGATGCTGAAAAACCCCTTTCTTTCTTTCTTCTATGATGACAGTTAGAAATGGAATGATGAAATTCACGTGTTTGCAAGAGCTGGGACTTCAAGAGAAACATCGAATAACTTTGGTCACAGCAGAGAAGCACACAAATGCAGTGCTGCAGAGTTTCAGTTATACTGTGGCATTCATTTGCTATCTCATAACCTCATGCAGTTGTATCTGAGTACCTTATATTCTGCTGAACCTCTGTCCTCAGAACATCCCTGTGAAAAACTGCCGACCAATTTTCCCAGGAGATGCAATAGAGATTGGCAAAAGAAGTTCATAACTGTTCCAATATCAGCCTCTCATCAATTCACTGTTGACAAAGGTTACGCTGGAAAATTGGTTTCCCCCAGCACAAAAACAATGTGATCAGAGGCATTCCGTAATGATGAAAGATGCTCTTTTTGTAGCAGGCCTTGGCTAGGGAGCTGTAAAATACAAATTCCGTTTGTAAAATCTATTGTAACATCTAACATCAGTTTTGGCTCATTCTTCTAATGGTGCCTAGAAGCTGAGCACCATAACATTAAAAACAAGAAAGTATTAAAGTTGAAGGTACACTCTTATTTAAGGTTTCTGGAGTATCTCAGCTTATACAGGTAGTCAGTGTCAGCCTCTGTGCCACATTCCTTTATCACGAATATATCTTGTGAGATTCTTTTTAATGCATAAAAAAAGAAATGAACATAAATGCAGAACCCTCCTTCCTCGTGGCTTTCTGGTGATAACAGTTCAGAGCAAGGAGAAATGAGAATTTGCCTCTGAATCTGTCACAGCAAACAAATGACCGTATTAACGCATGCCCTTTTTTGCTTTGTCCATTTTCCTTTAACAAGCTGTGATCTTTACCCATTTGCCAACACAACACAGCTCCTCAGTGGATTGTTCAGTGGGCCACAGGCTGGCCAGCAATTAGTCTATCCTTTAACATCAGGACAGGGCTGAGCACCAAAGCTCTGTAGCTGCATAAGCAATAGACAGGATCCATGCACATGGCGAAGATTTGCTGCATCCCAGCAGGGACAAACAAGAGATGTGTGTCATGTTGAACTCATGGTTTGCATCCAGAGAGGTCTAGGAACATCTTTTAAATGCTGCTTCAATAAGCAGTAAATTCAAAAACAGTTAAAAGTAGGTGGACAGGAAGAAACAATGTGAGGAGTGGAAAGTGTTGGCCTAGCTCTGCTTAGGCTTGGTATTCTGCATGTCACGCTTCATCAGATTATGAGCTGTAAAGACAATGTGCTTGTGCTCAGGGGCCTCCAGTTAGCAGCACTGTTGCACGTCTGAAGCAAACAAACACCTGAGCACCTTCAGGCTCAGGTTATCACAGAGAACACCTCCCCTGCCTCATACCATTCGTCACAGGGCCAGTGCCGCCCTCCCTTTTCATGTTGCTTTTCTTGCTGTGCATCACAAAAAATTCTCCGGACTTAAAACTTCACACTCCAGCCAAGTCTCTAATATTATTAATCCAATGTCATTACTATGAATGTTATTCAGTGTGCTCATTTTTATCACAGTTGTGCTTAAAAGTCACACTTGTATTCCTGGTTTTCTTCTGTACACCCAGGAAGTACCAGCACCTTTCCAAAAAGCTTTGTCAGGTCAGCCAGACAAAGCAGATCACTGCTGCAGCATTCTGCATCTTTCTTGCAATCCAGTTGGTGCAACAAACTTCTCATTTCAAGTCCTGGTGCCACTGAGATGAGCAGGAACTTTGCCACAAGCATCAGCTGGACAAGGATTTCATCTCTAATACACCGAGTGAGCCAGGGCAGCTAATGGCACTTGGGTTTCATCTTCCTTCAGAGGGGCTAAATTTCCTTATGTATTTGTTTATTTATTTTGGTTTTTGCTAATGAACAGGTGGCCTCTGGTTCCTGACTCCTCTTTGTAATGAAGCCATTTGCAAATATGCTGCAGAATTGTTTACCAAACACAGTTTACCAGGCTCTTGGAATAAAAACAACTTAAGATGTCCAAGAGCTCCAGCTGGTGATGCACCTCATACGATCTGTTATTCAGCAATGGATTGTAATTCCAAACACGACACTACTTATTCCACTGTGTGGAGTCTAATTAACTGTCAGAAATGCATTGTTGAAGGGATGATAGATTATACCAAGGAAAACATTAATGAAGCTCATTCCAGGCAGCGTACGTGAAGACCACAGCTGATGTCATGGGCTGCATGGAGAGTCCATTCCTCTTGGCTTCCAAAGCCTTCAGTAGGGAGAACCTCAACTGCCTGTCAGTCCCACCCAATTAAGAGCCTGTTAGATGCACCCTTTTCTTTTGCTGCCATGAATGAGCTGATTTGTGTCTTTGCAGGTAGCTAGGGTTACCACAGAAAGAGACACTATGGAAAGTGAGCAGTGATTGTGCCGTAGTCACAGTGTGACTTAATTATTCCTGATCTGACAGAGCTGCCCGTTAGCAGAGTGGGTGTAACGTGGCCATGGTAGGGAAGAACAGCCTTCCCAGTGGGGAGAGCTCCAGTTCCCCAGGCAGCCCGCAACACCTGGACCTCCCAGAGGGGAAACTGCTGCAAACAGGACACTCTGCACAGCCTGTCTCCTGCTGTCACAGACTGTGCCATCTGCTGAGGAGAGAACATTTCTTTTCAGTCTTCAGGTGCCAGTTCAAAGGCAACAGCAGTGCATGCAACGGTGTGAAATTAAGGGGGGATGGATGCCCGTGTGAGCCCAGGGGACAGAGGTGAACAAAAGGATTCTTCACACCTTGTCCTGAGCAGATGGCACCAGATTAGTCCTTTTGAGATATTTATTTATTTACTTATTTTTGTTACCTCTTAAATAATGAAGCAGTAACCCAGCTTAAAATAGCAACATCTGGCTCATGTCATGCTGATCTTCCTCAGGGTTAAGTGCAGGTTATCTCAGCATGGGCTGAGATAAGGCCATGGTCACCAGCACACCAACTGTATGGCTGGAAACTGATTCTTTTAATTAAGTGACATTATTGTCACAAGTGTTAATCTAGAAATGTTCCTTTCTATCTGAAAACCTTGGACCAGAGACTTAAATTAGTGGATATTCCACCACTGCTGTCTTTCCCTAGTCACCAAACCTACATCAGGCTGGAAGAACAGGAACAAGCCTTGCTCTACACTCAGCTGAACACCCTGTTCACCTGACCCTGAAGCTGGCCCTGGGCTGGCAAGGAAACAAGTTAGAGTTGGGGTTGTTTCCTTAAGCTGCTGCTCAAGGGCTTGTCCAACTGATTAGTTCAGCATAGTGGGATGCCCTGGGGATGGATTCTAAGACTTGACCCTTCCAGTTCCTACCCCTGAGCTTCATAGGAACAAACCCATCCTGTGAAAACTAATGGGAGTCAGTAAAGCACAGAGAGGTTTTCACTATAAGAAATTACATCCTATTCAATTACAGGGTGATCCCAAAAGAGGCGACAGAGTGCAGCAAACAGTTTAAACCAACCTGCATATACCAGCTGTAAGATGAAAGGCAGCAGATAAATTAATTAAAAATCTGTGGTGCAGATGTGCCTTGAAACACCTCTTACTGTCCATGGAATTCATAAAAAGAAAGAAGAGTTCAAAGCGAATGGAGTTACATAAGGGCAAATCTCTTAGCATGTTTTTGGCACCTGATAATGTTGGTTAATTTAAGCCATAGACACTCTAACACACACACACACACACACACAAAACAACGTTCCAGCAAACAAAAGTCTTATCTGAACAAATCATTTTTCACCCTTTTTATCATGGCATTTATCAGACAAGCTCCGAAATAAAGTTCGCCTCACTTATATCTCATCGGGAAGACTCAGTGTCTGCTGAAATGAAAGCAATTAATTGAGGTCTTTTACAGAGAGCTGCATTACTTTCTCTCATGCATCACTGAGTTAATTATTTAATGACATATAAATCCTAATGGTTCAAAAGGTCTGGAGCTGTGCTGGAACTACACTGCAAAGCTGCCTTTTATCTCTCTCTTCCCGCAGAGGAGCAACTTGCACTTTCTTGTGAAGAAGGAGCGATCTCTTTGAAATTGTGTTGTGGCAGCCATCAAAAGGTGCGATATGAAATGTTTATTCACAGGCAGATCCCAGATATTAAATGAAATGAAACATATGTGAATGCCTGCTTGTTTGTTATTCCCCTGTTAAACCCTAAAGACATTTTCCTATCACTCTCTCTCATTGGATTAGCTGCTGAGTAGTATACGTCTGTTTGATGCAGTGTGTTAGCTTCATTAGATAATATTTCTCATTAAGGAAATATCACAGAATAATTAATTTGTAAAAAGACTGAACATATTGTTAATAACAATGCCTTGGATTTGTTTGGAACCTTTTATGTGGGAATCTTGAAGCACTCTGCAGCACTGAATTAATTCATGATGAACTTGCATTTTGTCACATTACTGCAATCCTGGCATCACTGGGGCCAGAGCTTTATGTCTGTCCTTCAGCCAGGATATGGTTTTATGCTGACATCTTTCCCTGCTCGAGGGATGCCAGACTGCTGTGCAAGTGGACTGGGGAGTGTTGAACTCTCATTTCCCAAATTAAGAGTAAATGCTTAGTGTTCAGGCTTGGCTTGTCACCTTTGCATCCTTGCATCTCATATCCTGCTGAATAAAAGTGGAAAAGCACACATAGCCCCCAGTTGTCCCTGGGACAACTTTCTTGGAGCTCACACTGTCTCCTTCTTACTTGCAGCCATTTTCTGAATGGATTTGAGTGCCTGTTTCACAAAAAATAAATGGCTCTTTCTCAAAGCCTTGCTCTGAAGCCTGGACCAACATTTGCAACATTATCTTGTGCCCATCACAATCCATTAAAAACGTAGCACAGATACATCCACTGCTGATGAAGGAAATTCAAACACATTTGCAAACCTCCCTTGTCTGCAACTGAGACAAAGGCTGAGCACAGCTGCCTGGAAACAACTCCGCCAGCAGCAAACAGCTGCAGCTCTCACAGTGCCTGCATTTCGGAGAGACACATCTGTGAGCTGGCAGGGCATCCAGACAGCTTGGGGTGAGAACACCCTCACTGCTGAAACTGTGCATAAAAGCCAATTCCTGGAGACACAGTGGGCATTTAGCAAAGAGTTCAATATGTTCTGCAGATCTGTTTAGGCCTCGTTACTCTGTTTGGTGTGGTTTTGATATCTTGTATGCTTTGGACAGTGGAAGCTCTTGAATAACAGGTTGTGTGCATTTCCATTCCATGCAACCTGTTCAAAATTGGAGGGGGAAACAGTTGAACAGATGAAATTTCAATGTGAAAAGAACCCAGAACTTCAAATTCTTCCCCTACATAAATGTGCTGCAGAGGCCACATTCTTCCAGAGTTCATAATTTCTGCAGCAGCTCCTCCCTCTTTCCTTCCCTACCCATATGAAATGAGTGTGATGTGTAGCAACTGAAGCCACAAAGTGCAGCAGAAGGATCTGAGTGGTGTGATGTGTTTTGACCAGCTCAAAACTAGGAAGAGGCACTGAGAATTCATGAAGAAATGCAATGTTTTTCTGGGTCAGTCATACCAGGTTGAAAACAACAAAACACACGGGTACACCTGCACAAATAGATGGAAAAATTATCCTTCTTGACCTCCAAATGACAAAGATGGAACCTGTAAATCGAGGTATCCTTAACTTGCTGTGTCTGGAAGCCATGGGGTTATAATGGGAAGAGGTTACGATTACCCTCTGGCTGCACTTTCTCCTTCATATTTGGTTTTACCTGCTCTGAGAGACAAGACCTGTGCCAGGTAGGGCTTTTTAATGAAAAATCCTGTTCCAAGGACCCCTGCTAATAGAGAGATCAAAGAAAAAGCTTGGCTGCTACAAAAGCAGCTGAAGACATACGCATCAAACTAAATGTGAGCAGAAATTAGCCAGGAGAGTGAGGACTACTCAGAAAAGAATTCTTATGCTTGATTTAACAAGAGCCGTGTGGTTTTAGCAAATCATTCCTACCACAGTGTTGAGGAAATGCCCTTTTCCAGTGAGTTGCTGATTCCTCATTTCAGCTTCAGCTAACAGGCTCTCTCCTTTCCTCGGGGAAGTAGCTGTAATTGAAAAGAAAGAGGAGAATGAATTAAATAGATCCACACTGAAAGTGAATCGTAGCTTTTCAAGTTTCCCAAAGTCAGACAAGCTGCTCCTGTTTCTGCAGGAGAAAAGCAACTGGATGGCCAGGACAGAGGAACCACTTCTAAAGCATTCCAGCCGTGCTTTCTAAATTAAGATTCCATCAGGCACTTACTGGATGTTTATTGTGTACTGACTGATTGTGAGAAACATATTTATGGGGATATGAGACCTGCTGATGTCTAGCAGTCGTCCAAGAAAGGCTGGATGAACAACTTCATTTTGCAAAAAGTCATCAAAGGTCAACAGAGACGTGGTGTAATGCTCCATCAAAGGAGCTCCATCAGTCATCTGTTCCCTACACACAGGTTCCCTGAATGTCACGTTGTGCTGCAGATGGCCTGGTGCTGGGTCCAGATGAGCAATGCAACTGACTGAATCATGGAGACAACTTGATATATCATCATTTGGCTTTTATTTAATACACAATAACATTCCCCTCTAAGCCTAAATTAATTGCACAGTAGTACATATGAGTCACTTAATTGTAATTGTTATTACCTTAATTTCTACAATTACAGTGGATAAACAACTGTACTTCATTTTCCAAATGATGTGGCTTACATTTATAGCATGCATTCTTTCTACCTTGCACATTGCCCAGAGCCAGTCTTAAGAAAATTTACATTGACGTAATATCCTCTGTAGCAGAGGATTCTGAAGCATCACAACTCGTTGTGCTCTGCACTTAACCCAGCTGTGGTCACCTCCTGTGTGGGACGTGGTGACTAATTAGCACCAGCCTGCCCTACTGTGCAATCACTCCAGTTATCAGCTGAGGAACTGGAGTCAATAGCTGACACTGTTTTGTCTTCTTTTGGTGGCTGTACCCACTGACACATCTATAAAGCCATAATGTTGTTGGATTTACTGCTTTCCTGTCATTGATGGACTTTTAATAAACATTTTGTAATCTGCTGGTTCTGGGTTCCATTCTAGTAAATGGCTGATCCGGGAGCAGTGTTTCCTTGCTGCTGAATGAAACACTGCTTTCCCAGCAGCAGAGCTTTGCAGATGCCTCGCAGCTGCTGCGCACATGCAGATCTATAAAAGGAAAGTTCACTAATAACTTTAATTCTTGTTCTCTCCCCTCAAGTTACAATCCCTTTAATTACAGGCCTCTAACATTTCTCAGCAGTTCTCACTTCCCAGCAAATAGTTTTGCTAATAGTAGCTGTATTGATGGACCCATCCACCAGAGCACAGAAAGAACCAAAGCTCACAGATTTAGAATGAATGGAGTGTTTACCTGTACATCATTTTAATGGATGGTGAAATTCATTCTCATGATAGGCCCATAAATGTCACTTTCTGTCTGCCACAGCAAAATACTTGCGTAACAAATGGCGTGCTGCATTAATACCCAACAAGAGGACATTCAAAGCAGCTTGACTTGCATTACGCACGCTAATAACAGCTCAACCTGGGATTTTTATTCATTCCCGCAGCAGAAACACATGGGTGTAGGTACAGCAACAAGGAAGATGGATGATAGGAAGGCAAATAAACCAGTCTGGCTTCCCAGAAATGACACTCTTTGTTAAGCTTGGGCTTATTCCAGATGCTCTGGTCGAAACAATTATTTTTTTTAGCCTAGCTCTGAGGAAATTCTGAGACTGGCCAGTGTCATACATTTGTCTGAATAAAGAGTTCCATCTCTGCCATCATAGTGCCCAGAGAAGCAGTGAAATCAAAGCCCTCAGATCGATGGGTGCTCATGAAAGGGGAAATATAACCCTTTCTTATATCCTGGTTTTCCATTGTCTTTCAGAACTGTAGCAATGTCACAGAATCATAGAATCACAGAATTGATCAGGTTGGAAAAGACCCTGAAGACCATCAAGCCCAACCTTAACCTAACCATACTACCCCAACCCTTACAACCCACTGTTATATCACGTCCCTGAACACTACGTCCTGTCTTTGTGCCTGCCTACAAAATACTGTGGACACTGGGCAGTATGTGAACTGTAAACATCAAAAGGCATTCAGCTTTTATTTTGTTTCATAGCATCTGCGTACTTTTTATCCAGGAAAGGTTCCATTTACTGAATTTCCACGAATTCTGGAGTTGCACAGATAGAAAAGCAGCAATACTGCCCATCAGCCTCCCAAAGGCCCAGGGACAGCAGTGCTTAAGGCTATAAACCCTTTGCAGGAGGAAGCTGCAAGGCACAGAGCTTGAGTAATGCAGAGTAGTTTTCCCCTGCTTGCCAATTCCCATGACCAATGTAGCTCACATGGCCTCGAAGCATCATCCAAAAGGGCAGTGTTGCTCAGCGTTTGGACAGAGTCATCTCTTAGGCCTGCATCAGAAGGCCAGGAGCATCTGTTAATCTCTTGAGCACTGACACTGGATCAGGACATATGGCAATTGACAGGCCCTCAGCGGAGATGCGATCTGAAGGGTTCATCTGCTGCTGCTATTTTCTCTTGCAGAGCTGCTGTGAGAATATGTTTAAGGCAAATAGCCTTGCTCCACTCTGATGGCCTTTCTGGCTTTTTATGTGAGGAGAGTGGTAATTCCACAGTGATCTTTCAAGAAGGTTGGTTCTCTGTATTTAAGAGCTTTGAATTGTGAAGGGAACAGGAAAATATAATCTTCTTATATTATCATTAAAGGCATCAGCTAATCCTGCTGCAAAAGGTATGATTTGCTGATTGGAAGGGAAAAAAAAAAATTCTTCTACATGGAAATACATATCACCAGCTAATGAAAACTTCTTCCCTGTTCCTCGAATGCTTATCTGCATCTGATATATGCCAAATCCCTTCCTAGTTAATACAGAATCCCCACATAGCAAATGCTGTGTCCTCTCCTTTACATATTTTCCTTTCTTTTCACTGCTGTGGAAATTCAAGCTGCAGAAAAACAGCAAATTACTGATTCTGGGACACAAACACGATGCAGTTTTTATAAGAGGTGGCAGTCAGGTGGGCAGTCAACCCAGGGTGAGGTCTGGGATGCACACCCAGTTCTTCATGTTGCTGCTGACTTGACCTCTTGCCTTAGGCAAATCACTTCACCCCTGTGTGCCCATGGGGAAAATCAATATTAGAACACCCATCTTTGCCCCACTTCTTTCAAAAACAGAAAAGAAGGAAAGATCTGTCTAGCTGTGTGACAGTGATCTCTATCAGCCTTCTTGGCCTGGGCAGGATGGAAGGAGGTGCTGACTGTAAATCCCTCATTTTCACAGACAGATTCCTTACCGAGTGAGCCTTGAGGAGGCACAGCAGTTGTGCAAACTCCCAAGTGAGGAAGGGGGATGTGAGCAGTATAAGTCTGCTTCTGTGCAAAGCCATTTATGCTGTCAATTTGCTGATGGTGCATTTTCCCCCATGGCGTATTTTGCTATGATTATAGGTGCAAATTGGCTAGATTTACCTTGCTGCAGTGTGTTTATGACAGTTCCATCTGCAGGCATGCAGGAAATTGGCTTTGCTAATAACACGCATTGCTTCTCTTTCCTTTTTCCATCTTTCTACAGAGATCAGCCCCAGACCCTGAACACACAGTTCAAACACACAGTCCACAATTGCAATGAGCTCAGACATTCCCAAAGCCTGTATACTGCCAAAGCTGAACAGAACTCCAACATGGCTTGGGGGCTGGGAGGGGGAGGGTTAATTTAAAAGTAGCCTGATTTACTTTTAGTTCGATTAATTAACGTTTTCATGGCCCTTTAGGCTCAGCCAGCAAGAAAAGCCCTTCTGGCAGCCATGTTAGCTCTGTGAAGTATCCTGAGTGCCACCAATGCATCCTGACCAGCTCACTGCCCGACCTGCGGCCTGCAATGGAGTAGGCCGCATCTTTACAGCTTACACCACAGGTCTCCAGATCGGGGGTGTTTTGTTCTTTTGGGCTTAGTCACAAAGGCACTAAGTGTGTCAAAATTCCTCAAAACTTACCTCTTTCAGGATTCCTGCCTTTTTCAGCTTTCCTGCCTTTTTCCGGTTTCCCGCCTCTTTTTCACCCCTCACACCCACACAGAGCTCTGTCCCCAGGCCTTCCCCACACCAACAAAACCAGGCAAATCCTGGAGGACCTCTAACATGCAGATGAGAAATATTACATTAAGAAGGCTCATAGGGAAGAGCAGCCCCGTGACAATAGCTAGAATTACCTTGGGCACGTGGGTTGACCATCACCAAGTGCAAAGACACAACCAGCTCCCGACACCGCCGGCAGCAGACGAGGTTTGCAGCCAGCTGGCAGCAGAGGGTAAGTCTCTTATTTTAACATTTATTTGGTGCCAGTATTTTGCAGCGCTGCTGAGTGATTGCAGCGCTATTTGAAAATGAATAAAATTATATTTGGATTTCCTATTTCTTCTCTTCTTTTTTTTTTTTTTTTTTTTTTTTTTTTTTTTTCTCCTTAATGACTTGCTTTTAGTTAATGAAACGTCCTGCTTCTTGGGAAAGAAAAAGAATAGGCTGTGATATCCAGCCAAATGAGTATGTGCTTGCCAGGGTCTGTCAGTGCAATGCCCCATTAAATCCTGGGCAGGATCTGGGCACAGGGAGCTGCTGCACAATCAGCACCTGAAACCCTTCTCTTGTCCAGTCCTTTCCATCCTGTATCCAAATTTGAAACTCAGAGCTGTTTGTTGGTCTGTTATAATGAGGTGTGAATGTGTTGATGTGAACACTCAAAGAGGAAATGTATTGCACTGACCCAAAAGTGGGCAGCAGTTGTTATTTTGAAAGAAAAACATCCTTTGTTACCTCAGAGTAACAACTGTGTCTTGGAAATGTTCTTAAGATCCCTTTAAGCTACAGTGTGTTTCTAGAGAGCATGACCTGCTAAGACAATGGTTGCATTTCTGTCCTAAAGTATAAGGCAAATCCATGTTTTCCCCCCACCCCTTTTTGGAAAGCAAAGGCTAGGCACTGAACTTCAGGGTGTTCTATGCAGATGGTGTAGGTCCTGTATGCACACACATAGAACCATAGGTTTGAGTTGGAAGGGAGCCTTGAAGTCCATCATCTGGTCACACTCCCTGTATTAAACAGGGACACTGTATGGGAGATTGGTAATCACAGCCTGAACCTCTGATTAATCAGCTGAGGCAAGTATGGGGTCAGCTGTGGGAGCACAGGTGAGAGTGATGTAGCTGTGCTCCCGGGAGGGGTGGAGCTTGACTCCATCCCCTCTGAGACCTCATTTAAGGGCTGACTCCCACTGGAGCAGTATCTCTTGGAGATTGCTCACCAGGGAGGACTGCCCCAGCTTCTTCAGTCAAGGCACCACCATTGGTGAGTTTTCCCTTTACTTATTCACTTATACCTTCTGTACATTTTGTTACCATCTGTACATTAAAAACCAATACAGACACTCACAGCTTCATCAGGTGCTCTGAGTCCCAACCATCCTGATTCCACCAGAGGGTTGGAAATACAAACACTGTGTAATTTGGTTAAGTGGGAAGAGGAGGAAAACTCATCATAATAGTTCAAAACAAGAAACCCAAAACCAACAACCACCCCGAAAACAACAAATAACAGCTGCTTTTTGTAGGAGCAGCAACGGCCAATTTTCCTTCTCATAAAAGAGAGAAATGATGTGTGTCTCTGAGCCTGCTGCAGCTGCAGAGCACAGACCTAACCAACTTTCCGGAACAATATGATAGATTGTATCTGCATAATCAGAAGGAGGCAGGATCCGAAAGGCACAGAAGTACTAACAGGCAGGAAAGCCAGAGTTCTGTGTGTTCACCCCATGCATCACCTCAGCAATTACCTTCATACTTACACAAGTGCACTGCTTGTGGTTATATTTTTGGCTGAAAGTAATGCATGTGGGCACTCTTGTGAGAGATGGGGTTGCAAATATTTGAACAAACATGAAGGGAACATGGACTGCTTCTCTCCTTGCTTTAGTTCCACGAAATCACTCCGCTGTTCCTCGCTACATCTCTGTCATTTTGGGCTAAGTGTGCTGAGCTGTGTGAGTCACAGTTCTCATTTGCATCACCTGTGTAGTTTGCTTTGTCCTAAAATCCTCTTGTTCCTGGAATTGCATTATTTCTCAGAATCTCCATGGACTTCTTTCTCTCCCTTATCCCTTGTGGTGAGCATCGTATTTTCATGGTTGTGAGCGCAATGGTAAAATACTGAGAATGCACGCTCCAAAGAGGAAAGAAAGATACATTCTAGGAAGGAAAAAAAAGAATGAATTGCCTTTTGTGACACAAAGTTGTGAGCGTAGAACTAAGTGCAGCTGTTTACAGAACGGTGACGTAGGTCTGCACTTACTCAGTGATCCTGAAAGATGTCTGTGGGTGGCACAGGACCAAAAGCAGATTTAAGCTTCTGCTTTCAGAGGTGAAGCCTGCCTCAAAGTGCTACTCTGACTCATCTCACAGCAGGGCCGTGATTTGATACACGCTGCAGCCAGATGTGGCCACGGAGATAACACTTCACCAGATGTGTGAGTGACCTCAGTGTTACTTCAATGACCTTATTTTCCCTCCACAAATCTTCAGTCACACGTATGTGACTTTCTCAGCGTTCTGCTGAAATGAAGAACATAAATAGTTGCGTAGCTCATCTGGTTGCAGATGGAGTGTGCTTCAGGTTAAGTTTCTATAATTGCTGAAGTTGAAAGGCAAAGAAAAAGAACTCCTAGTGTTTGTTTTGTCTTTAATCATGCCTTTGCAAAGTCAGTTTTGTGGATCCCTGGGGTTTAGCTGGAAAGTTTTGCACATCTAAGAGAGGTGGTGCTGCCTTCTTCCTGCCCTCTCCATTATTTGTCTGTTCCTTTGTGATGGGTCCTGTCTGAATCTGTGAGCATTCTCTGGGCTTTGTTGTTAACTATATTTATTCCTTGGAGATGGCTTTCACTGGGTTGGCAAACAAGGCAGGTCCTATGAGATCCTACAGCCTTTGGCTCTCTGATGGCACCAAAAATGTGTCTATAGGCTTTGTAAATGCAGGTGTCCAGAGAAAATACTTTGCTAGTCCTGCTGCACTGCAAGGTCACCCTTACTAGAAATGGAATCTGTGTGGGAGACGTTGCAAATATCCTAAGAACAGAAAGAGCTCCTTTGTGAGCATGTGACAGGAGCCGAAACCAAGATCCACTTCTGCAGGAAACTCAGATTGCTCTGGTCCCCCTGCGCACAGAATGAGCTGTGTTTTAATAGGCTTATATGTTTAGTTTATTTCTTCACAGAGCACTCCATTCAGCACATAAACAATATAGCTAACATCTATCACATTCTTTGCTTTCCTGTGTCCTGAGAAAGGAGCATCTGGGGACTGGAAGCAGTACAAATGGTGCCATGTTTCAGATAGAGAAGGCAATGTCAGAGAAACACTCCTTGTGTTGGGCATCTTGGGAAGGGCTGAACTCTCTGATCCCTTCTCTTCCTGGAGACAGAGATGCTCCTGGGGTTTGTGATTCAGGTTAACTTCAGGATTTGGTTGCTTTTGCGTTTTGGAGGTGGTACAGCATGGCCTGCAGGATGAGCACAGATGACCTCATGTCTAGAAGAGTGTGGTGCACCCTGTTCGTCTGCTTCCAACAAGAACAAATGCACTTCCTGAATGCCTTGAGATCTGATTTGAAGCGGTGCCCCGTTCTGAATGTCTCCCTTCAAAAACAAATACATAAATAAATAATTTGCAGGGTTTAATATGCCTTCTTTTAAGGGAATAGGAAAGTTCCAGTCTCCTGCACGAGGAAAAGGTAGGCTTTGAGTATAAAGCAATTACACTTCAATACTCCGTTCTTTTTAAACATGCATGAAAATCAGAGAGGTACCTCCTTGAAAACTGCTAGAGCCTTGCTGACCAGGCGTCTCCTTCACCAGGTACCATCAGACTTTGAGGGCAGGCAGAAGGTATGTGGTGGGAGTTGGGGAAGGGATGTGCACCCTTCCCCCAGCCTTGCAGCACAAGGACAGTCATTGCTCTTCTCTGTCAAAAGCTCTAATTCCTAATTTAGGAGGTAATTCTAGTGCAAATGAGTGCGCCTTGCAGATAGAATTAGAGTCTGTGTGATGATTTGGAAAATACAATCAATTTACTCCAATTGTTTGTACATGTCAGATCTCTCCAATAATGAAGAATTTACTCCTCGTGCATGAATACAAACAATGAGCTATTAGCCATGCGAGATGAGAGAGCCTGTCAGAAGCAAAAACCCCAAGATGCGATGTGCTACATCTGAACATCAGTGAGGATGTGCCCAGGTCTGTGCCGTGGCTGCTGGGTGGAAGCACTGTGGCTTCAGTGTGTGATGAGGGGATCTCCTCCTGGCTAGGGGATGGAAATCAGCTCCTCTATCCTGGATGATGTGGGAGGAAGGTGAAGGGAAAGCTCTTGATCCTTCCGCCATAAATGGGGAAGAGAATCTGCTGGATTTGGAGCTGCAGTGCCTCTGAAATGGGGTTTGTATTGATCCCTATTGCTAAGCCAACCTATATCAGGTTGCTCCCAAGCTGTGGTGGCTGCAGCCTTTAACAGTGCTTCTCCATGGCTCCTGTGTTCCCCAAGGGCTTGAGGGGCCTCTGGAGCTCCTAAAGGATGCTACAGTGTGACATCTTTTGAAGTCGCGGTTGGGACTTTGCTGATGTGACTGTTATAGATAGAGTAGCTGCGGTTCCTCAGTTGCAGTAACACATTTCTTAATATTTTCCCTATCTGGAAGACAGACTGGATCTTCAGCTGCTTACAAGAGCTGTGGATTATTTGACTGTACAGTGATTTACATCAGCACAGGGTCTCGTGTTTCTACCTCTTTTAAAGCTCTTACAGACTGTTCCTTTGTTCCACACCCATCCAGGGCTCGTTAGAGGGTTAATGGAGAGTGACTGTTGGTCTAATCATTAATTTCAAATCATTTCATGCTCTGATCTAAACCGCTTTTTAGGAAGCAAACAGTATGCATATTTCATGAAATTAATTTCAATGTCTGTTTAATTGTGAGTGCTCTCCGTGAGGCTACGAGATACTTACTGCTCCTTTCAGGTCTTTTGAGCTCACAAACATGGAAGCTATGAAACTGATAATAAACTGCTGCATCCTGAACCTCCTTCAGACCCTTTTTTGCCTGACCCTTCCCCATCGTTGCTGCATCTTCAGAGTTAGCAGGAGAAATAGGTCACAGAGAAAACAGCATTGTGTTGAGTTGTGTGTTACTGACAAAGGAGGGTCTGACTGGAAAGCAACTGTGGGGAGAGGTTGGTACCACATCTGCAGACTGCAGGCCCTGTGTTGCCTACTGGAAGGGGTGTCTGCCTTGTCAGGGCCCATGCTGGCTGCTGGGAGCTGATGTTGGGAGTGCAGAGCTCACCTCTGTGCTGCATCCAGGTGGGAGCTCCTTGTGGCTGTACGTTATTTAGGCGTACAGATGTTAAAGCATATGTATCCTATCTCTGGGGCCAGCCTTAATGCTGTGGGAAATGTATGAGACAGTAAAACCTACATTATCTGGGATTTAGGATGTTTGCTTTGCAGAAGGGGGGATTAGAGAATAGAAAGCCTGAAATGACCATCTGTCTGCAGAAAAAGGATACTGTGAATTACAGTTTCTGTGGTCATTTTCCCTCGTTTCCTTGGCTTTGTTTGATAACTTCTATCAGAGGTGATGTCCTTGTGCCCCCAAATAGTGACACAGTTCACGCTGAAGTTTTCTTCTCCTTATGTCCTTTTCCGTGGAGTTGCAAGATATCTGTAGGAAGCATTCACTTATCTGTTGCTCTCAGAGTTTTCTTCTTTTTGCAGCTCTGCATAATCTTAGTGCTTCCAGCACCTTCTCTCTAAAGAGTGACAGCTGTGAGTGTGCACCTCGTTTCTATATTGCTTCTACATCTAGCATGGAAATGCAATTGCCTCTGGGGTGGAATGACTCATGCTGTTGAACCTATCACTGCACAATAGTTTAGGTCAGGAAGAAAGTAGTAATACTGTGTGCTTATATAGTAGCGTTGTCGATTTTTGCAATGTGACTGTGGATCTAATGGTATTTGATGTTTCTCAGTAGAGCCTCTTTTCCTGGAAACACAGGAAGCTTGAGCTTCTGTTTTTCAAGAAGTTTCCAGGCCTTGTGGCTTTAGAGAAGGAATGTGAAAATGTGTGAAGTGCAGCCCACAGATTCTGGACTGTTCCAGGGTATCTTGGGGAACAGGAGCTTTTTTTGCTTACTGTATGTTTTCTTTTCTCCCTCCCTCCCTTGCTCCTTCCCTCTCTCCTTCCTCCCTTCCTTCCTTCCTCCTTTCTTCCCTTCCTCTCTTCTTTTTTCCACTTAACACACAAACCAGCACCCCCACTTATCATTTCCTTGTTTACAGCAAGGTGAGTCGTATTTACAGTGCTGGGGAATTTGTCAGGAGATGCATTCTGCTCGTCATCTGTTCCTTCCCCATTTCAGAAAGCAATTAGCAGGCGGAGCATGTGAATAACAAAATGTGCTGGAAGGGGCTGCTCACCCAACTGTGCCGAACAAAACGGCTGCTGTCAGTTCCCGCAAGCTGACAGCTCTGACACCAGGGTACAACCCAGGTCCTGTAAACAGAGATGCCCTGAACTGGCAAGTCAGCAGGAAAGAGAAAAAAGAGGTGCACAAGTAACAGCAAGTGGACATCAGGGATTTTGAGAGAACAGCCTTGGGGCAAATAATGGCCATTGGGAACATAGAGCAGAAAGCTTGGTCCTTCCTCTTTCCATCACTGACATAGCCATAGAAGCACCCATGGCCCACTGCTGCAGCGTGGAGCTCTGCTAATGCAGGTGGATGGGAGCACACGTCTACATTCCTGATCTAGGTCCAAATGCTGAGCATTCTCCTGGCTTGCTTTTGTCTGCTTTTAGATGGAAGACAAGGGAGGAAAGGGGAAAAGAGAGTGAATAACGAGTAGATGTTAAATTTCTGTTTATGAAAGGCTTCTTGATGGCAGTCATTTAAACAGCACTCAATAAAATACACTCCCTCGGAAAAGCCAGTTCAATTCTGTACCGTACACGGATTTGCAGTATCCAAGACAGATGAGATCTCTCCCATGCTTTCACAAGAAACAATTTATTTACAGGGTGAAGCTGTCAGGCCTGCATGGACATTGCCAAACCTGGCAGCTCTGCAGAATAAGCCTTTGTTTGGTTTATCTTCCTTGCTTCTTCCTTCAGCCAAAGCTTTGTTCCAAGAAGGTCAAGGGACAGTCCTGTCCTTGTCTGCCAGCTCATCCGGACCAGTGCTGTGAGTTGTTGTCAGTGTGTAGAAAGGCTCTGAGTAGAAATCACTGCTGCAAAGGAGTCCATTGAAAGGGAAATCTTGTTTGGAGGGGAGCAGAGGTCGTGCTATAGGGAGATGAGGAGTGTGCTTGATGCAGCAGGTGGTGGAGCGTTCCATACCCTTGGTGTGAAGATGCTCATCCTCTGAGGCCTCAGCATCTTGCTCTGCCACAGCAACTCCTCTCCATTCCTGCATTGATTCTAGTGGGCTGAGCATTCCTAGCACTGGGGGCTTTATCAGCTGTGCTGCAGGCTTCTTCCTTCATCCCTGCCAAAGGGTTTGCAGCCTGTGGCCTCTGCTATGCAAAGGCAAAATGTTTTGCTGCCAAGAGGATGGTGTAACTGAGATTTAAGGTCTGTCTGTATGCAAAACCCTGCCGTGTTTGAAATGGAAGTAGAAACACAGTCATCCTCAATCTGTTTTTTTGTATGATTCACAAGGGGACTTCTGGGCCTTGAAAAGAAAAAGCATGTCCAATGCCAATAGATAAGGTTGCAGTGCTTACTGTTGCATTAGCAGCATTTTAATTGCAGCATTGATGTCAAAGCATTGAGTGAATGTGCATTCATACCCCATCAGCTTTATCAGTGACAATGTTGTTGCCATTTAAATGTGTGAGGAAGCAGGCTCTGAGGTCAGTGTCTTGCATAGGATCATTTGGAGGCAGCAGCTGAGCTGGAAATAGGGCCCCTGTGCCTCTATATTCCCAGCACTGGAGGTAAAACTTCCTCCAACCTGAGCCATTGATGCTCAGGGTACTCACCTCCTTTTGGGGGCAGAGGGAGCAGAGATATGAGTGGAGAGCTGTGTGGGGCTGAAGAAACTCCTCGTGTTGCTCATCCCGGTGCCATGGGGCTCTGCTACTAACCACAAGCTGCTTTTGTGGCCTTCTCTGATTCCATCAGAAAGCAGAATGCTCCACTCCCTCACTGGTGGCTGTGATGGCCTGTTGTTAACAGCAGTTTCACCTTCATTGCCAAAGCTGTGAGTATGGCTGGGCCCAGCAAGGAAGTGTAATTAAAGTTTGCTCAGACAAAGGCGTTTGGTGACGAGACGCAGTGTTGCTGAATCCACAAGGGGCACAATTAACTGATAAGAGTAAACTAATTGTTATTCATATTAAATTAGGGCACAGGTGATTTGGAAAATCTATAGACACTCCCATATGCTTTGCAATTTTGCATTGCAGATTATGGTTTTATAAGGCCCTTCTGGGATTCAGATTATAGAGGCAAAGCGTGGAGCTGTATCTAAACTGAACCTACTGTTTCCTGATTAACTACATGATAAAAACATAAATGTGCACATCAGAGAATTTATCACTCTGTTTGCATATCAATTTTTGTTCCCCAGAAAAAAAACACAACCAGTTTTTTTATAGAACCAAACCATTGCACTTTGTGACAACTGAGTGAACCCAGAGCCAGTGATGTGATTTCAGTACTGTCACAGAACTGTTTGGAGGTGGAGGTGGCTAACAGAGACTGGGCATGTGACAGTTATGTGTGTGGGAGATATTTGCTGCTTTGGTGCCGTGCTCTCATGCTCTGTGTTTAGGAGGTAAGAAGCAGCAGGACCATGCTGCTGTCAAGGGGCTGCACATGGATGTAGGCACTGCATAGAGTTCTTGCACTTGTGGGGCAGTGTTCGAGCAGGCTCTGTTGGTTTAAAAGAGCACTGAAATGAATATTTATAAACAGGTGTAGTAGAAATGCGAAGTCAGGGTTTGAAACAGTGATTGAGCACCTAGTGGGAAGGCAGGGCCAGCCCCAGGGGAGCTCAGGTGCATGAAGTGTACCTGAGTGACCAGAAGGAGTGGAGCAAGGATTCTTCCTTTGTTTCTGTATCTACAGTTGCTGTCTTTGGGCTTCTTCTCATTTTGCTGTAGCCTGGGACTGTGACACCCCACTCTTATTGCTGTACTTTCCATCATGTTATAGCATTACAACAGGACACGGAATAATTGTCAAAATTGCTTGTGTGATTTTGGGATGCTATTTATGCATTTCAGTGTCTCCCTTTATGAGTTCATTCCAATCCCAGAGTGTGACAACCTGCTCCTAAAGGAAGTTCTCTCTCAATAAGATCCCAACTTGCCTGGAAAATCCGTGATAGAAAAACTGGGGACAACAAAGCAGAAAAGGGGGCAGAGATTGTTTCAACAGCACAGCTCTAGTGTTTTGCAGGCAGTTTGTTTGGACTTGCTTCTAAGTCTCCTGGCCCCCAAAAACATGAAGAACCTTTGACGTGTCATCTGAAAGTCTCCATTTGGGCTTATCTCCCTTATCACACCAAGGTACCCAGTGGGAATCCCAGCCCTGCACTTGTTTTCTTGCTTATTCTCCTGCTTGTGGTCCCCAGTTGTGGTACCTGGAGCAAAATCAAGTCTCTAACCAGTACAATCCACGTGTGGAGGTTTGGAAAGCAGGACTTAATTACTGAGTAGCACAGAGAGAGCTGCATCACTGCCTCTGTTTGTTTGCTAAGAAGGTGCTTCCCAATGAATTATAAACCCTCTGAAGACCGTTTGGTGGATGTGATTGAGTGCTGTCTGGGGTGCACTGGTCTCTGAACAATCTCTGCCTTGGATTCTGGCCAAAGCAACGATCAGAGAAAAGCTGCAGCTGGACAAGGAGCCCAGGGGTTATTGAATCACTCCTGTTAACTCCCAGCAACGTATTAAACCATTTCCTCTTTGATGCTCCCCTGAGTCAGGTTTACCTGTGATGGGTCTTTAGGCTGTGAAGTTTCTTCCAAGCCATCACTGCTAGCGAGGAGCTCTGTGTGGTGGTGCCTCTCCTTCCCTGTGCTCTGAGCCAAAGCCTGGCTCTCATCTGGGGTCGAACTTCAGTCGGAGGTTTCTTTGCAGGAGGAAATCCAGTGGTGAAGTTCTATGCTTGGCCTGAACTTGTTTGAGGATTTGAAGGGGAGAGCACCACCTGCTGATAGGTCACTGCGGCTGTTCTCTCTGTTCCCCCCGTGTTGTTTCTGACCCCTCCTAACTGTGTGACTCGAGTATCTGTGAAGCATCCCAAGGGCACTCTGCTTCAACAGTTGGAATGTGCATGTGTCCTTCATGTGTGCACAGGGACTTGATGGGGTAAAACAGCTCCTGACAGGTGGTATTGTGAGGGAGGAAAGCATATTCTCATCTTAATATAAAGGGAAAGATGGGCCATAGGGTGTTCTGTGGCCCTTTTGTGCTCAGGGAAAGGTTTTCCTCCATCAGCCCCTTTACTTGTATTGGGTTGTCCAAAGTGCTTTGAAGGTGCCATGTGTATCCATGGGCTGCGAGCTGGTACCCAGCCTGCACCCCTAGCTGCTCACCCCATGCTGCAGAAGTCATGCTCATTGATGAGTACCTGTTCCAGAGGCTGAATGGAACAGACAGGCTCCTAAAGGGAGTAAGCATTAATGGGTTGAGAGATATATAGCATGGAGAGCTAACGTGAATGGTAAATTGGAGTTGTGAGTGTGAGCAGCCACTGCTCAGCCTTGAAGTGGGACTTTCAAATGAGGTCCGCCCTTCCTAGTGTCTTTAGACAGGGCTGGCCCATCTATTTCCTCATCCATAGGCAATTTCTCAGCCCTGGGGTTGCTCTGGCAGCTGTAATGCTCTGTCCCAGCAGCCCAGCACTGATTGTGTGCTGAGCTGTACCCTGCTATTTGCAGAGCATTTGCCCTCATGCTTTTCCCTTTGCCCCGTGCTGCCTCGGCTAATGAGGTTATTGTGCAGCCGGAGAGAGGCATCCGCTCGTGTTTGTGCCTGGCTGCAGCTCGGAATGGAGATGCTCCTGACAGTGCCAGATGGAGAGCAGGGAAAGGGACTGCAGCTCTGCCACCTCCCGGGAAAACAGCCTGGTGGGAGCATGCCCTCCCCAGCACTGAGCTTTTGGGGTCTGCAGGGGAGATGAGACAGTGCTGGGCAGGCAGAGCACACCAGACTGCAGCACCGAGTCTGGGCTTTGTTGTGCCTCCAATCCTATGGTAATAAACCTTACATAAACCTAGCCAGAAGCATAGCATTAATATTTAAAAAATGACATTTAAGGTATTGAATATAAGCTGCGTTCTCCAGAAGAATATCTCTGTGCGTGCGTGTGCGCACTTGAGGCTTTGTTTTGCTTTTATAGTGGATGGCTGTGTGTATGTATTTTACTTGGGGTATTTGTGCTATAATAAGAAGGGGGAGGGAGCAGGGAAATACTGCTCTGTTTATATTCTCTGCTGTCAGCGTTGGAGCTGGATGGTTTAGGTTCACCTCCTCTGAAGCACTCTGATTTCCAGCAAACAACTGCCTTCCCCCCACCCTGAGACCCTGCAGGAGGTTTGCTGAGCCTCTCCCCCAGCCCTCCCCTGGAGTGGCGTGCTCCATACCCAGCATGCAAACAAGTTGATATGCTAAAGTTCAAAGGGACAACCTTGGAAAATGTCAGAGCAGTCGCTCCGCACTGTTGTTCTGCTGCTCTGATCACAAAAAGGAGCTCTGAGTGCTGTAATTTGCAGGCTGGGGGCAGGGAAGGGACATAGCAGTGTCTCCGTACGTGCCTGTGTCCCTCCTGAGCTTCTTTGACTCTTTTCCTGGTTCCTTTCACCTTTGTGAGTCTTTGGAGACACTGATGCAGAGCTGAACCTGAAATGTTACTGCTCACCCATAATTTTTATAAATCTCAGGTGTAACACATCTCCTCTCTTTCCTCCCTGCATTTTTATGTGTTTAGGTTTTGTGACAGGAGCTCTTTTATGTCACTTCTCTCTTGTTTTTCCCTGTCAGCCCCAGCCCTGAAACAGTCAGCAGCGATGCCCTTTCCCATCTCTTGATATAGGCCTCCAGGGATGGCTCCTGCCCATCCATCTCCTGTGAGCCACACCAGCAGCAAGCTGGGGACATGCTGGAAAAGCACTGGATCTGAATCTGCCCTTTGATATAAGCGGACATTATGCATTTTTAATAGACATAGAGCTCAGTGAAACCCTTAGTACTAGCTGAATTGGCACAAAAATCCCAGGCAAACAGTCTTTGGAGCTGATGTCTCCCCAGGTACCTTGCAGAAAATGAGCCCAAGGACACAAAACCACCACGTTCTCTTTGATTTCAGGAGCTGGTTCATTTTGCAGAGGACATTGCTGAGCAGAAGGCACACAGTGGTGGTCCTTTGTGCAGTCTCTCTGGATTGGCCAACCCAGAGATGCTTCTTATTCACCTGCAGAGCAGGTGTAGTGTGAGAGGGGAGGCTGTTGCACGGCACCTTCCTTTAAGGCATCTCCCTCCATCTCCAGCACTGGCCTTCAGCTGGCCAGTAGACATCCCTGTGCCCTGGCAGCCTTTTTGGTACCCCTATAATGAAACACCTAGTGGCAGTGATGGAAACAACTGGTGAAAATCTGAGGCTGTTCCATGATACAGAACTCCTCCCTCTGAGTACTGATTCTTTTTGCAGAAACTTGAAGGCATTTTCTTTCTTTGTCGTTCCCTTTTGGTAAGGTGCAAGCAAATCTCTCCATACCTATGTGTTACCATGGCACTGTAAACTTGCCAGATGGGAAAGAGGGAGCAGCAAGGCATTAGCTGTGGCTGTAGGTCTGTGCATATACACTGTGTGATTGGTAGCCAGGAGGTGATTGTAGAGTGCGGTGGGAGCTGGAAGCAGGTAGGCAGGCAGTAGTGGCAGGGAAGCAAGAGGTAAGTCACCCCCAACCTCAGGGCTGGTTGTTTGCTCATGATAAGCTGCCTAGCTGTGAGCATGGCATTCTGAGGCATATGTACTGTGGTGTTCAGCCATCTCAGAGAATTCTGCTGCTGAGCATGAGTCAGCCCTCCCTGGGTTAACTGTTAAAGAGCAGTATCAAAAGATATGATCTTTTTCTGATCCCTGAGCCCTTCAAGCCCTTCCTTCTCTAAGTGGTCCCAGCAGAGAAAGGGAATGTCCCTAAGGTCTCACTGCACTGTCACAGGTCATAGAAGTGAGCTGTGACTCCCAGCTCCCCATGGACTTGGTGCAATTGTCTTCACATTAAAGAGTGTGGAAAGACATGATGCTAAATAAGAGGAGTTGTGTGACATCTAAGGAGCAGGGCCCACTGGTTCAGAGCCCAGGTAGACTCAGCCTGGGAGCCATCAGTCTGAGTCTGTGCACTACAAGGCTCAAAGGGTGCTGCATGAAGCAGAGCTCAGCCTGCCTTCCTGAGAGCCTTGCTTTCCATCTAGCATAATGTCACCACTCTGTCTCGGAATGGTGCTGAGCCTCCTCACCAGCAAGACCCGTCCCTCACACCCATCCCTTCCAGCCTCATGCTTCCCTCTTGCTGCTGAGCTGGGGGAGCATCTCCCCTTGCCTGTGGCAGTAAACTCACTGGGTGATGCCGTGGAGTGAGGATAGCAACAACCAATTCCTTAAGGGGCCATCTCAGAGCCTTTCCTGGCTTTTCCTCCTGTCGCAGGGAGAAGTGCCCCTGCCTAAGTGGAATAAATTGGTACAGACCATTAGCAGCGCAAGACCTCCTCCGGCGGGGGAAAGGAGGGGGCTGTCGGCGCTGCTCTGGATACAAAGCAGTCAGCCACGCTCTGGCTCCTTCCTCCCGCATCCCGTTGGCCTCCTCCTCCCTGTTTGCACGCTCCCTCCCTCCCACGCTCGCTCCCTCTCTCATTCTTTCCTTCCCTTACCGCCACGCTGCAGAGAGGCAGACCTGGGGAACTGATGGTCCACGGAGGAGGAAGGAGCTCTCCCCTGCATTTCTTTGAGAGTGAAACGGAGAGGCAGAGATGCGATGAAGGAGCATTTTTGTTGCTGCCTGGATTAAGAAAGAATACATAAGAAAAAAATAAATAAATAAAATCCGGACCCAACAAACAAGGAAAAAGGGAGGAGAGAAGGAGGAGGAGGTTGTTGGGGGGAGCCCACTCCAGTGGGTGAACAGCTGCTTTGAATCGTGCCTCTGTTCCCAGGGATTAAAGCATGAATGGGAGCAGCCTCCCAGCCACGATGGAGAGAGAAGGCGGTTCAGGCTGTGGGAATAAGGTAACTCTTGCCTCTCACAGACATTGCATGGCTGAGCTGAGCAGGACAGAGATCCTTTATGCACAGGGCTGGGTGTGTGTATGTGTGCATGCAGTGGGCAGGGTGTGGGAGGAAGCAAGAAAGACTCCAAGCAATTTTACTATCTCTTTCAGTGCATTTGAAGGATGCAGGAGGGGTCTCGGGGGCTGCAGTGCTGGAGATTGCTTTACCTCCCTTTCTCAGGCTGGGTGCCATAGGATGTCAGGCTGCTTTGCCTGGGGAAGGCTGGCTGGGAAAAAATGCCCATGTCTCGCCTCCAGGAGCACTGTGCTCCCAGCTTTGCCCTCCCAGCCCTGCACCTGCTCTGGGGCTCCCCTCGTGGGCTTGTGTGCGGCTCTCCAAGATCTGCATGGGGACTTCAATGGCCCTGTGTCCCCCAGAGCCCACTCGTGTACTCTGCAGAGTGACAGGAGGGAGGTGAGAGGCAATCAGAGAGTTGCTTTTCTCTTTCCTGGGTCAATCTCTGCCTTTTCTTTGAACAGAAAGAGCAGGGATTTAGGAGGAGGGGGAACTGAAGTCCCTTTCATTCGTGCCAGCCAGTGGCGAGAGCCAACTTTGGGGCTGCTTAAAGGGAAGAAGCTTTCCAAGTGTTGGTTGTTTTGGTTTTTTTTTGGTTTTGGGTTGCTTTTTTTTGAGGAGGAAGAAATGGTTGTGCAATGCTTTGCCAGCTGAGGAGTGATCTGTGTGTCATGTCATGTTGTGTGAGTGGACTGGGATGAGAAATAGTGATTAACAGCCAGAAAGTCCATAGCAATCAATGAAGCAGTCCACAAATGACGCTTGCCCTTTTCCTGCTGAGCTTCTCTCTGCTATAGTTCCTGGATCTGTGACCTTTAAGGTCCTCATTTCTCTCAGCCAGACCAGAAAGTACAATTTCAAACCATGCTGGGAAGTGGCTCAGCCCAGATGTTGTTTGGGAAAGCATGGAGATGGTCCTGATGTCTCCAGCTGCAGGTACCATACCCACTTCATGCCCTCAAGCACCTTTGGGGGCTTCTTGGGGGGTCTTCAGCTTGGCATGGAGCTAGGAGGAATTTGCTTTGATTACTTTGCTAGCGGCATGTCACAGATCATGTGCACACAGTGCAGAAAGTCACAAGCCCCGATGAGCTGTCGATTGACTTAAGAGCTTGTATACACTTGTAAGGAGTTCACAGCCTGATGTTTGCTATGGACTCGGAGGCTGTGCAGTCTGTTTGTAGGTCTTGTGTGCTTGTCTGACACGTGTCCCTGAACATCTACAGCAAGGTGATGCCAACTTGTGACAACATCTGGGGTTGTGTATGTGCATGCACGTCAGTACAGAAGCTGGGCTGTGAAAATGTGGAGTGGAGCTTCCTTTTGTATTGTGAGTAATTCTTGCTTATGTGAGGACATTCTTCTGAGCCACTGAGGTGCATCTTGCTGACTTGTTTGTGTGATTAGTGCTTCCCTATATGCAAGTCTCTGATGGGAATGAACTGACCAAGATTTGGCTTGAGAAGATGGTTGGGATTGCTTGGGTAACCTGACAGGGTCAGCGTGAAAAAGGTGGGAGAAAATGGAGGCATGTGGGGGGGGGGGAGGGGAAGGTAAAATAACTTTCAGCACGTAGCACCCAACTCTTCTCTGCATCAGCTTCAAAGCAATGAGAAAGATGGGAGATATTCAGAAGAAGGGATGGAGTAATTAGGCTGTGAAAAAGAAAGATATTGTGTCAGAAGGGCTAACCCTGTGATATGAGCCAAGAGCCTTGGAAGTGGGCAGAGCTGGCTGGGTAGTGGATGCTGCAAGGGGGGAAAGGTGGCTGAGCAACATTTTTGTTTTCTTGGTAGAATATGTTGGGATATATGAGAGAGGGAAGAAACGCAATGAGTGATGCTGACTGTGAGTACTTTCCCATCTTATGCACCCGAGTTCTGAATCTCTCCTGCCTTCCCATAGGCATTCCAGGTGAAGCACTTAGCTCTCCGGCACAGAACTAGGAATCTGGGGTCAGCAGTGAGGTGGTAACTGCTCTAATGAGAGCTGCTGCTTCTGAGCTGGGCTAACCTGAGGAAGGTGCAAGGGATGGGATGTAAACCTCATGTCATTTCTGTTCTCTAAGATGGCAAATTGAGAGGGCATCCAAAGGAAAGCTCTCCCTCTACATGTGTGTGTTGGTATAAAGAACTTTCATGGGTGTTAATTGGCATCTCGATGTTTCCTGACCCAACGAGGTGGCTCAAAGTGGAGAATAAATACTGTCCTTCTAGGGGGGAACAGTGCCCCGAGCCAGGGATAGGGCTGTCACCTTGGATGTGTCACAGGCCTGGCACAGTTTGTGACTCTGCTCTCCTGTGGCTTTGTCCTCATCAGGGCAGTGTCTCAGCCCCAGCCATCTCCAGCAGTGCTGGGATTTTCTCTCTCCTCCCCTGACCTGCCATGTTGCTCTGTGTCTTTCTGGGTTTTGCTCTGCAGTTGTACACTCCCTGAGGCGAAAAGAGCCGTAAGTGCATCTGGTGTGCAGGGCTGTGTCACATCAGCGTGCCCCCCAACACTGCCGATTTCTGGTAAATAATTCCTCTGACAGGGAGATCTGGCCTGAGCTGACCAAGAAACCTATCAATTGCCAAGTGTGAGCACACACCCCACTTGTGTAACGCTGGCTGCTCAGCATCACAATAATGCGTTCTGAAAGGAAAGCAGCACATCTGCCCTTTGAATTTTTTTACCAGAACCCTCACATTGCAGCAGCAGAAGTCTTGGGAAGTAAAAAGAACTGCTTTTTAAGGGACAAATTAGGGCAAATGTTGCAATTTTTTTTTCCTAGTGTCTCATGCAGACTTGCCCTTTGCAGTACCTTTGCTCTCTCTTGCCCTTGTTTCACTGCTGCCAGCTCAAGAAAGTTGTGCAAAAGCAGTTCATTCTTCTTCAAACAAAATCCAGTGGGCAGATATGAATCCACAGGAAGAGAAGATGCAGAGCCAGGCTGTTCTGCGTCACTCTGCATTTTGTCTTGCAGGGATGCACAGCATGAGAGGCTGCCTGGGTTCCAGATCTGCTTTATGTCTCTGACTCCCAGGGATGCAGCAGACTTGGGTCAGCATCCTTCTTGGGGCTGTTGCCCTTTGTGGCTTTCTCACCCCACACTTCTTTACAGCGCTCTCCATTGTGAAGTGCCATGCAGCAGTCCTGAGAACTGGGTAGGCCTCTGCGTTATTTTTTGTTCAGACATATGGCTGGAGCAGCATTTGGTGTGGCTTCAACCCACACTATAGCAAAGCATCATTTGGAAGCAATGTCACAGGAAAGGCCGTCTGCAGTATCTTTTTCATAGGTCCTCATTCTCTGTACTATGTCATCCTTTCTGTTTTACTTGAGGACATCCTGAAATGGGATATTCCCAGTGATTTGTTCCCTGGATGGCAAGAGAGGTGGCCTTTGCCAGCTGCAAGGCCTGAAGAGTGAGGATGGATTCTCCCTCTTTCTCCTGCCAATCTCAACTGCTTGTGTTTGATTTGGCAAGCTGATGTCAGGGCTGGATTCGCTTTCCTCAAGCTAATAAGGGCCTTGCTGAGTAGAGATCACAAGGTGTGGCTCATAATTAATCTTAATATCTTGATTAGACATGTGGACCACCCCCAAGTACTCTAAGTAACACAGCATATTACTCACTACTGAACATACCCTCCTACATTTTCTAGTGTGAACTCCACAGCTCCAGGGAGCTGAGAGATAGGAGAACTGAGGGCAAACAGTTCCCTGTGCTGGCCAGCAGAGCCCAGCTGTGCACTGCTATAGGTCTGTCCCACAGCTGTAGGCATGTTAATCCATGTCCTTCTGGCTGTTATATCTTATTTGTGCAAGTGGAATTTGCACATTCTCATAGGTTTGTAAAAATGACTCATGCAGTGTCACATACCCCATGACTGGAGTGTGCTTCCACATGTAGCTTTGCACACCTGTGCTTTCCATTCTGTCTTTGTACAGAGAGGTGAGCTCTTCTGAGATGCACACACCTTGCGTGCTCCTGGCCCTGCCCCAGCACCACAGAGCCTTTAAGCAATTTGCCAGCTGCATTGGTACTCAGCAACCCCTCCGGATGATCCGTGGGGAGCACAGTGTGATATTCTTGGCAGTGACAGCAGAATAAATAGGAAATGCTCAAGATCCCCTTCCTGCCTGGATCAGAGCTGTTTTCCTCCAGACAGGAGAGGAGCTAACCTTCTGTGCAAGGCTTCCTGCACTGTTCTGTAACAGCAGGTGATATGTCAGCACTCAAAGGGTGTATGGTTGCATCGGTCACTGCTGGCCCAGCTCCAGTCTGTATGCTGCCTGCAGTGCTGTTTATTGTTAGCTCCCAAGATGTGGTTTGCTGCTCCTTGGTGCTGCGTGCATCTGAAGCATAGCGTGTAAGTAAGCAGAGGAAATGGTTGTAGGTGGAAGGAGAGCTAGATGCTGACAAGAAAAGGTGAATGTGACCATACTGAGAGTCTTCTGGCAGGGATACGGGAGAAATTTTGCTCATTAGAGTGGACCAATCTTTAGAAATGCATACAAGCCTCCAGCTCTGATGCCTATGAGGAAGTGATTTATGGCTTTGCATCGTGACTGAGAATTCTCTCCATCCAGCTCCGGGCTGTTGCAAAGGTGTGTGTGTGCACTGTGGAGCCTACTGAAGACAGATGTCTGTTGGGCCCTGAGTTCCTTCTGTGTCCTCTCTGAAACAACAACAGCCGGTACACAGCTCTCACAGTGAAGGAAGTGGTGCTCAGACTCTCTCCTTCCATTCCTGCCTGGTGCAATCTTGACTGGTGGGTTGGGTTGTCAGAGGAAATTGCTCTTCTGCTCTGTCTGCTGTCTGGGAACCCCGTCAAAGCCCAGTAGGAGTAGGTCAGGAACTGAGAGCTGTGGCACAAAGAACGGTGACTGCAGAAAGGTGGGAATCCCTTTGCTTACTGATGTCTGCTTGCATAGATTCAGCTGTAAAGTGACATGGGCGGTGGGAATTTGTCTGGAGCTGCGTGTTCACAGCTGCAGTACCTAATCTGCAGCCAGTCTGCTCTCCAGCCTCATGAGCAGTGTGTGAATGGGGACGGAACCCCAGTTTCACCAGTGCTGCAGTTTGCTGTGGTCAAGGGGAATGAGACGTGCTTTGCTTTGTGAAAGCAGACGGGCCTGTGTCTGCTGCTTTCCTAAATGCCCTGGCACAGTTTGTTTGCCAGATTTGGCACCTGAAAGACAAGGAAAGCTAATTCAGAAGAAAGACCTGCACTCTGCCTGTTCCATCCCCAGCTTTCATACAGCTGGGTTGAGACCAAAAGTAAAAGGATGGATGCTGAGGCTCTGCTTTGGATTTCATGAATGGATGAATGTAGAGAGGCAAGTGGGGATTTTGAGGGGATTTGGAAGCCTGCTCCAGGATTTGTCTGGCAAGCAGAGCATTTATAATACTTCCAGCATTACGATAACATAATGTCAGCATGATTCAGGTCCCACTCCTGTTCTTGGCAAACAGGAAGCCCAACTCCTATCACCACCAGGAGGAGAAGGTTCCCATTTCTGACAGGTTGTAGTTTTAAATAACCCTACTCTTGTCTCCCATTGGTGTTCCAGAACAAGAGCTGAGATGCTTCTGTGTGCTGCTGTGGACGAGTGGGTCTGTCTGCAGATGCAGATGAGAGAGGAACAGAGCTGCATGAGTGGTACTGCCATGGAGCAGAGGAACATGAAGTGAGAGAGGAATGGGTGCCTGGGCCAACTCCCACCTACCCTGGACTGCTCCATAAATACCAGCAGGGCGCTGAGGCATTCTGGCTGCGCTCCTCGCTTTGTTTTTCCATCTGCTTAGCAGCTTCTAAAGCTAAAGAAGAAATGTGTACTGACACATTTCTGTTAACGCAGGTGGCCCTGCAAGGGCCAGGACTGTGCTCACCAGAGTCTGCGAAGGAAAGTACTTGTGGGAGACCCACTCCCAGCAAGTAGGAGAGCAAAAGGCAGTAAGTGCTGAGGAATGACATTTCTCTGACCAGAGTAGGGTGATCTGTGATTATTATATCTGAATTCCATAGACTGTGGCATGGAGGGTAAATTTGGGGCTTTGCTGAGATACAGCTGACCCTGCAATGCTTCTGGGTCATGTTCTGCCATCTCTCCATCCCCACTGGGATGCAGCTGCAGGCCCAAGGGAAAGGCTGGAGTTTGTGGAGTGTACAGGAGGTGAGTGATGCTTGCTGTGCCATTAATGAGGTACATTAACCAGATGATGAGGGAGCGGCCTGACAGGGCTGTTAACTCCTGTCCTTTGCTGTAACAAAGCTGTAAAACCCTCCAGAAGCATCAAAGCAGGAGAGCAGCAAAAAGAGCAGCTTTGCAGGAGGGATTTTACTAGAGGCAGGACGTGGTATCTGGGACCCATTTTGGTACACGAATAAGCTGATAATTTTTCTGAATAACAGATGCACCTGTTGATTGCTGAGGGGCAGATAGAGGAGGGGGCTG
This sequence comes from Excalfactoria chinensis, assembly GCF_039878825.1. Lineage (NCBI taxonomy): Eukaryota > Metazoa > Chordata > Aves > Galliformes > Phasianidae > Excalfactoria > Excalfactoria chinensis. Next base: position 3,627,685 of record NC_092845.1, read on the forward strand.
TGTCTATAAAGGAGGCAGCAGGACACATGGGCTCCTGCTTGACCTGGGGAGCTGTGGGTTCTTTGGGAGGTGGTTGCTGTGTTCAGATTAGCAAGATGCTTTGAGATACTCCTTCATGCAGTGGTACTGAGAGCAGCTTCTTCCTTGAGACACAGCTTTCACCTTTCTAGTGACATGTTTTGCTTCTAATTTAGGATACAGAAGTGAAATCTGGCACAGGCCTGCCATCCTTGAAAGGCTGCCAGCCAGTTTATGGCACTCCCTGACTGTATGCTCCCCACAGCCTCAGTGAGACACAAGATTTGCTCCCCCTTCCCATCCTTAGCTCTTGCAGTAGCTGCAGGGATGCATCACACCCTTGGGAGAGCCTGACTTTGGCTGTGTGACACGGTCTTGTAGGGATATTCAAAGGTTTATTCAGATGGGCTCTGATCCACTTGTATAAGTGGCAGCTGGTTATGGAGATTAGAGCTACAAGAAGTCACTATTAATGAATAATTTTCCCCACTGTCTTCCTTATAATAGTGGTGTGTCCACAAGGCATGACTCTAATGCATTCATTTTCAGTGAGTGTGCAGCTCCTGGAATGCCCTTCTGTAGGAATTGGAAGTACTTGTTTCACTCCATCAGTTTCTTCTTTATACCATGCATGATTTTTTACCAGGGAAGAGTTGCAAGAGCAAAAATGTGATGCTCTGAAAAGGCTGGGTGGGATATGAGTAGTAGGGTGTGTTGAGAGCCGTGATGCTGTAAGGTATGGGTTGCCTTGCAGTGAGCAGGGGATCCGAGTTGTCTCCCAGCTGCTGCCCTGGTCCCTCCTTGGGCAATTCAACAGCTGTGAAACTGATGGTGGCAAAGGATTTGTTACGATCCTCTGAAGCTCTCACCCCACGCATGCACCTCCTTTCTTCCTCCGATTTATCTTTTAATAATGCTGCCAACATTATTTCTCATCTCTGTCTCGTGCGCTCTGCGCTCTGCCTGGCAGTCCCTTTTGTCTCACACAGGCATCTTGAGCCATACTGCTCTAATGGGGAGAGACTCTGGCTGCTGAAGTTAATAACTTATCCTGCAGCCTGCGTCATTCCTGTTACAGAGCAGCTATGGATGATTCAGCCCTTGTTCTGTGAGGGGGAAGGGGTTGTGGTGGAGGTGGTGATCCCATTCAGTCTGGGATCAGCCCAAGAACTGGCTGTGTGTGGTGCTGAGCCCTCCTGTATGCAGACAACACGTATTTCTCCCTCTTTATCTCAACCACCGTTACTGTTCTAGCTCATTTTCAACTGAGCCAAAGAGTTTAGTAAGTTTGCCTTATTCTTGAAGATTAGTCATCTGTAGCGATGACATTTGCTAGACTGACAGTTCCAATCAAATGTCAAGGGCTGCACTTGTGCTTAAAGATATTTGTTTAATTTTAAAATAAAATAAAATCAACCTGACTAATTAAGTGTTGCACGTTGAGATACAGTGTAGGAAAGCACTGTGATGCGTTCCAGGTTGCTTAAAGAAGCTTCCAGGGTGCCATGGCCTGGGGTGGGCAGGCCTGGAGGGAGCAAAGTGTGGGTCTGTGCTGTGCCTGCCAGTACTGCTGCCTCTGCTCTGCCCTTGGGCAGGGGGTGGCCTGCCCCTCTGTCCCTGCCATGAGCTTGGTTGTAATAATAACGATGTAATTTGCCTGGTTGATTTGCATGCAACATAATTACCACATGATTACAATATTCTTAGAGCAGCCATTACAAAAGTCTTTGGTTTCACAGAGCTATCTAAAGAGCTTATCTCACTTCTCACCTTGCATGTGTGGCCCTGCAAGGGAGTCTGTCCATCCCTGTCTGTGGCTCTCTGTATGTCAGGTTGCACCCAGGTGCTTTTAGCTGCTTGCACATTTTTGCTCCTTGATATGAGGCACCATGTGGTTCACGGGGAATATTTTCCTGTCTCCTGGCTACTCTGGAGACAGATCAGTGCCTGGCTGAGCGGGTCAGGCTTGCATAAGGAATGGAGATGCTCTCATACGTGACAGGGGCTGGCAAGTTGTTCTGGGGAGCTGGGCAGCACCAGAGGCACTTGTGGGGATCAGTCTTCCATAGGAGCTGCTGCTTCAATCCGCTTTGACTTGGGCTGAGAAACCATTGGCTTAATTCTATACCAGCTTTTATTTGGCTATTGCATTTCTTATTCAAATCGAGATCTGTGCTGGATTTGGCCTTTGGGTGTTTCTAAAACTAGGAGAAATGACCTTCCCTGGGCACACACACCAGCCCATCCGATCGGTGAAAGCTGTGCTTTGCCAGCACCTGCAGCGTCAGAGTTTGTGCCGTTTCCCTATTTAGCCTGTGAGCTACTTGAGCCTTGCCATTCCTGTCCAAAAGTAGGCAGCTATTTTCATCTCACCCCTAGAGCAAGCTGCGGTGCAGGTGAGCCAAAATCACTCAGCCACAGGGAAGCCAGTGTCAGATCTGGGCTTGGATTGGAAGCTGGACAAACTGTGGATTTAGCCTTTACCTTCTGCGCTCAGAGTCAAACTGAGAGCCAAATCCTACCTCCTTGGGCACTGCTGGAATGGCTGTGGGTTGATTGGATTGACACACAGGTTTGTTTTGCTGGTAGACACAAAGAAATCCTTTCCTTCCAAATGCCTCTCAGCTGGCAGACGGGCCACGTTATCCTGACAGCTCCAAGCATGCCGGTTCCCAGACAGGCAAAGCTTCAGTGCTCACTCTGGAGAGAGGAGATAGAGGAAGAAGGGAAAGTGCATCATGGAAGAAGCCCCGTGTGCTTGCTTTTGGCTGGCACTGTGGGGTGAGGAGACCCTCTTGGATCTCAACCGTGACCAGAAATTGAAGGGAGGTAGTTTTAAAATGACCTTCCTGTTTCTGAAGAGAATGTTGTCAAGGTTTGTGGCTGCACAAATGGGCTGCGGAACGGCAAGCAACGATTGATTGTGTTGCAAGCTGCTGAATTACAGTTGGGCATTTGCTTTATCATCCCAGGTCCCTCCCCACCCCCTTTCCCTACCGTAGCCTGAAAGAATCGATGTTAATCCCTCAGTCCCATTAGTGACTTTTGCAGAGGTCACAGGCTGGCGGTCTCTACGTGCTGTTTAACCCCACCCCACCCCCAGCACTGAGCTGGGTTTAGGATTTGAGCCTCATCTCTTTAAAGAAGCTGTCTAATGGGGATGGGAGCTGGGGATTTTCAATGCTTTCTACAGTTTTGGGCTGACTTTCAAGTGGAGAGCTGCATTTTTGCAGAATCTGTCCCTCAAAGCCACAGGAGTGAGAAGCTGCAGGAAATGTCAGTGTACAGCCCTGTCCCTCCGAGCGCTGCTGCTGGGGTAGAAATGTATTTGTACAGCTCTGGGGCAGGCTTTGGTGCTGGAGGGTTTGTCACTCAGATAGAGAGGACTCTGGAGCAGGGTGCAGCAGCCTGGAAGCTCAGGCCCTTTGTTGCAGGCTTGTCCACAGCAAGCAGGCGGTGTGCAAGAAGGCAGGAATTTACATGTGGATGTATAGCACAGAAGCTCTTTGGTTTGAATTACCTGCATGGCAAAATGCAAAGCAACCAATGCCAGGCTCCTGCAGATCCTTGCAAGCAGTGCACGTTGGAAGTGGCTCTCAGCCACTGACAACAAAGATGTGAAGGGGGTGTTGGTCAGGTGAGCCCTTGTTATTCTGACAGCTGTGCCAGTCATTTCATCACCCAGCTATGTTATGCGTGTTTAACTTGTTAGGTTTCTTTGGGCAGAGGGAGGAAGGCAAGCCTCCAGGGTGCACAGTGTTAGCCTGCATCTTTGGTTCAGTGATTCCATGGTGCAGGTCTTGTGAAATCTGCTGAATGGGAAAGGAGGAACTTGGCTGTCACAGCCTGACACCTCTGGTAGGTTGCTAGCAACCCCTTCGGACAAAGCATATGCAAAGCCTCTTATGGAGCTGTGGAATTTAGACCAATCATGTTGAAATTGGGTCATCCTTTGTTAATGTCCCTTTTAAAAATCCATGGAAGTCAGCGGTGCGTAAAATATTCAGTGTCATGCAGACCACGGAGATGGAAATAGGGTCCGGAGATACGTCTGCTTCTGACAACGTTGATGTGGCCTTAGCTGAGCAAGGGGCTATTTTGAGGCATTGCTGTGTCACCAGCTTGAGAAGACTTCATGGAGAAGGACAGGAGAGCTGATGTTGGAGCTCTTTCCTCAGCACGCGTTCAGCATTCACCCACGAGCAACCTCAGAGAAAGCTGAACGACTTTTCATGGGTGTCGTCAGCATTTCCCCAAGATAACAACTCCCGGTTGCCTTTCTATTTTGGATGTGGGCTGTAAGTCAAACAGCTTTTCATCTCAATAGGAAGAGAGATGCTTTTTAAAACCAGTGCGTGAAGTGATCAAGTAGGAGTGGGTGCTGGAAGAGCTTTCTAATCTGAGGCTCAAGTCAACCCACAGCTTTCCAGGCTGGAACAACCCCAATCCACCAGCACACCCCCTGGGAGCAGCCAGGGCAGACCTCCTGCTGGCCAGGGCCCGGCTGCTGAGCTTCCCAAGGACCCACACTAACTGCTGCCAAGCGTGTGACCTGTTTTTGATGGTGCCTTGCTGAGAGCAAACGGACCGCAAAGCCTGTGTTCAGCTCTCTTCAAAAGCATTGCAATAGAGAGATACCTGCTGCTGCGGTGCTGATTGCTTTTCTGTACAGAAAAGGAAACACGTTTAGGACAATGTATTAAGCCTCTTAAGGACTTAGCAGAAGGTCCATTTTGCTGTTGGAAGTAGCAAGATGCGAGGGTGTTTGCTGTCAATGTAGGAGCAGTGTCATCACATCTCCTGTCCTGCTTCCAGCCCTGCCCATCACTGCAGGTATCTGCCAAGGCAGAGCAGTATGGAAGGGGTTAATGTGGAGAGGAGAAAGTTTCTGGTGCTTGTTAAAATTTGGCTTAAGCTTTGAGACTCAGCGGTGTCTGTGTTTCCAAACTGGGTGGGTGGCTCATTCTAATTCTGGATATGCAGTTTATTCACATACACAACTAATCCCTTTTTGAATCCTGTTAAGTTCTTGTTCTCCTTAGTGTCCTGTGGCAATAAGTTACAGAAACTAATTGTGCTTGTGTTGAGCTCCCTTGATCCACTTTGCTCATGCTTGCTTTCAGTTCTAAGTGTTGTTCAGAGAAGCTCATTTTCAGGTTTTATCTTGGTTGTATTTTTTTTGGTGAGACAATCTGTGTTCACAGTCCCATTCGTTGCAACCAGGGGCTCAGCACTGGAGAGTCACATTTGAGTTCCTATGGCTGGATGTGGTTCTGTTCTTACTAGTAGAGGAGCAGCAGAAATCAGGAATGTTTCTGGTGCATTTAAACTCCCTCTCTTGGTTTGCAGTCAAAGCCCTTCTGTCCAGAAAGATGGGAAGAGCTGAGGGTGGAGTCAGCACCCCCCTATATCAAAGAACAAGCAATTCTGTGTGCTTAGTTCTAGCAACGCTCTACTTAATAACCAAACCACAATTAGCTTTGTAGTTTTGCTACTATACTTATAATAGCACCCATTAAAGTTATGGGGTTTTTAGGCAGTTACGGCTTACAGAGTAATTAACGAGCAAGAGGTTTTATTGCTACCTTTATTTTCAGCCAGTGCTTTACAAAGGTTCTCTGCCAAACAGCAGCTTGTGGACAGGACCCTGTGGGGCTGCCCCTGCTCCCCATGGGCCAGCAGTAGAGCTTGGTGCTCTGTTTGATGTTTGTTTGGGTGGCTTGGGGCTTTTGGTGCTGTTCCATCTAGGCAATATTTTTACTTTGGTGACTGATGTGTATACACAAGCTCAACGAAACCCATTCTTCAGTTGAATGTGCTCCAAATTGCTCCTATTCAATGAGGGGAAGCTGAGGAGTAATGCAGCCCCAAAGGAAGAGGGAAGAGGAAAAGTGACGCTAAACCTGACTGCAGAGCAAACCAATGTTCCCTGTGGCAAGTGTCAGAGCTGACGCCAATTAGCCGGGTTTAAAAAAAGAACCTTCCACATTTAATAAGCCAACACGTTCCTAACGCATGGCTCTGGGATTTATTAAAGCTTTTTTATTAGATGAATGCCCTTTTGATATCACCATGCCTTGCCACCATTGCCCTCTGCCGGAGGATGAGGTGTCTCTCCCACCACGTGGCACAGCCTGTGCCTTTGTCAGATCCAGCTCTGGCAATTACAGGTTTCCAACCTGTACAAAACACCTTTGTTTTAGGAATGTTTTAACTCCGGGATTGCTTACAGTTGAGCTGATGGTTTGTCTATTTTGCTTTGGTTTTCCATACTTTTGCTTTTCGTAGAAGCAAACGGAGCGTGTTCTTTTTAATTAATTCACATTTAAATGTGTTCCCCCTCCTTTTCCTGGAGGAGATGGCAGAAGCCGACCATTGTCAACTGGAGACAAGCCAGGTTTTGTTCTGAACCTTTCAGTGGGAAAAAAGAGAGTGCTATTAGAAGGGGGCAGGAAGGGAGCAGATGCCTGGAAGAGGAGCACTGTTTCCCCCACAAACAGCAGCATACATCCTGGGGCAGCATTGGTCATAAGGAGCTGTTGGGCTGCAGGGTGAGCCCTCTGCTTTGAGCTGCCAAGCTGTGACTTCCCTCAGCAGCAGCAGCATGAAATCAGAGGCGACCATCTATTTCCTCACTGGTGTTGTTTGGAGGAGAAAATGGATTTCACCTCTTGCAGCCTTAAGGTGTGATGGAGGGAGGGAGCGTGGCAGTGTCACCGAGGCCCTGGCAGTGTTAGCTGCTGTGAGCTGCAGGCCCAGGAGAATTCTGACCATGTCCTTCAGTCAGGTTTCTCAGGGTCATCAATAAAACATCGCTTTGTGAATTAACACTGAGCATCTGGAATGCTGCGCGTGCTGGGGTACAGAAGTGTGGGCAGCAGCTGCAGGTGGGATGCATTCCCATGGCAGAGCACCATCCCCTGGAGCCTGAGCAGGGCTGAGAGCAAAGCTGTGCTGGCACCTGGAGCACCAACTGACAGATGAGTGACCAGGAAGCTGCTAAGTGCTGTGTAGCAAATTAAAAGGAACTGTTGCTGCAGAGACCAATGTACAAATGGTTGGAGCCTGCTGGCTTTCCTCTAGTGTATGCACAGAAATGAGAGCAGTGCCCCAGCCTAAAGGTGCCCATTCTCCATCACACAAAGCCCAGAACTGAGCTGTTCTATGGGAAGAGATGGAAAATTTGAGCCTGGATTAGCAGGAGGCAGGGACAGGTAAAAGTGCTGGCTTTAGGGGAAGCTGCCCTTGACAAACAGGGCATTTGGTGCATGCCAGTCCATGCAGGCACTTCTTTTGCAGGATCACTGTCCCATGCCTGCTGTGTTTGCAGAGAGGCACTGCAAGGTGTTGGGGCTTTTCAGAGACAACCTTCTGTGCCCTACCCGTGTGCTCAGAGGGCATTTCTGGCTTTAGCAGGGAAATCAGAGGATACCGTTGCTCCATGCCTTCTGTTCAGGCACTATCAGAATAGCAGGATGAGGCCAGATGCTCTTTCCTGAAGGCACCATGTGCCTTGGCAGTGTGAGGCAGGAGGGATCCCTCTTGCTTTAATAGCTGGAAAGGGATGGAGCAGAAGGCTGATGTTTGCTGGAACAATTCCTCCTCTTCCTATCTGCTTTATTTTGTCTGGATAAGGTTGATTTCTCCAGTTCTGAAAAAATTAAGGACAAACCTGCGTTGCCAGGAGATGCTTCCTGGAAAGTCTGTGGGCTGCCCAGATGCACAGCACTTATTTCAGGGCTCAGAAAGGTTCCTTACCACTGGTTCTCCGAACCAGGCTGCAGGAAGCCCCATTCTCAGTAGAGGGGATGTGTTTGGTGGCTGGTTTGGGGTTTTGTTGTTGTTTCCTCTACACACCCTTGCAGAACAATGGCGGTCCTGTGTCACGCTCACTTGGCACCATGGTCACTGGCACAGATTTTGGCATGGTTATAGATGTGTCCCCAGAGAGAGCCCTCCTGGAGCTGGCTGGGAGTTTTCAGTTGTGTCTGTAGGTTTTGTATGGGTTAACATAAAGGAGTCCCCAAAACATTTGTTGAGGATTTGAATGCGCATTTGAAGGACAAAGGCATATCTGTGTTTTCCCTACCCCTTCTTTTCCCTGGCAGAGGAACACCTCTGTGATTAAAGTGCTTATCTGGAAGAGTCAGAATCCATCCAGGGACTTAGATATCACTTGCTTGCACTTTAAAGGGACAGCCCATCCATTCCTGGAGCCATTTCACTTCAAGTCTTCCCTTGGACTTGGTGCCACAGACTCAATGTGCAGCCCTATGGTCAAGGCTCAGACAAGGGAAATTCAGTCTGAACAGGGCTAAATTGGAGATTTGAGCTTGGATCTCTCCATGACTGCCCAATACAACTGAGAAAAAGCAAGCTCCAAGGCTGTCAGGAAAAACATCCGCAAAGCAGCATCTGTATGCAACACATCCAGAACCCGGGCTTCAGGAGCTCCCCTGTGATTTAAGGAGGGGATCTGATGGTTTCTAGGGCACTGCAGGGAAAGAGAACAGTCAGGCAGCTTGTAGCTGTGAGGGTGAGAGATTAGAGCTTTTGTCCAGCGTGGAGATCTCCAGCCTTTGTCTGCAGTAATCTTTGGGCTCTTTAGCAACTGCAATGCAGCCCTGGAAGCAGCAGGCTAATGTATTCCCCCACCAGGGAACAGTGGTACTAAACTGCTACCTGTGTTTGCAAACTGTCCGCCGTGTGTATCCCTGCTAAGTGATGTACTTCTCTTGCCAAGATACTAGGATAAAATACAGTCTGCTTAAATCTTGTATGTGCTTGTGTTGAATCAAACTAAGCTGTTGTGGCAGTTTAATATACTCCACTTGCAACACCTCCGAGGTGGAAGAAATGAACCTGAACAGGCCATTGGAAGCCTGAGTTAAAACTGGCTGCATCGAAGGTGCCAGTGGGATGGTCAGAGCTGAAGGATTACAGAGACAGGCAGTGTGTGAAGTTGCTGGCTTTGCTGGAGCCATATCCCTAAGAGCACAAGGCACAGCCTTCCCTCCAGCTGTCCCATGGAAGGTGAGGGCTGCTGCTCAGAGCACTTGCTCCTGTGTCAGGCAAGTGATGCAGCTGGTGTGGCTTCTTTTTCCTCGCAGGGCCTGTGCTTATTGAACTGTGAGACAACTGGCTTAAGGGTGAAGGGCCATTCTGGGCATGGATCAGAGCTGGTATTGAGCAACTGCTGCTCGGCTGATGTGGTGGCCTTGTTCAGTGAGCAGATGCAAAGGAAAACAGGGCCCCGAGCACCCAGGAGGCATCCATCTCTCCTGGAGGGGCGGGATACATTTCTGTCTCTCACTGCCCTGGTTTAGTTTGCTTTTCTCAGGGAGGATTGTTGAGCTTTGTGGAGCAGCAACCTGGTACTTTTCTCTGCCTTCTTACCTTTGCTTTGTGTTGCAGGTTTCCTGTCAGATGGGTGCCTGAGGTTCCTGCTGGAGGCCCCAACAGCATCCCATAGAAGTGCTCTCCTGGTCCCAGCAGCTGAGGCCCCTCCAAACCTGCTTCTGCAATGGGTGGGTTGTAAGCACTGGTAAGACCTACGAGTCGTGTCGCCTTCGCTGCTCTCTCTTTTCTCTCGCGTTCTCTTTCTCTGTCCTTATTCCTTCCTGCCCATTTATTTCTGTTCTCCATTTGCTCTGCTGTTCTGTCTCTGGGGTTTTCACTGTCAGGTAATGAGGAGCTGTGGGTCCAGTCAGTCTTGGAGATGCCGAAGAGACGAGACATCCTGGCTATCGTGCTGATAGTTCTGCCCTGGACACTACTAATCACCGTCTGGCACCAGAGCACCATTGCTCCACTGCTTGCAGTGCACAAGGGTGAGAGAAATCAAACCAGCCCATGCCAAGTCTGCGCATCACTCCCTCGTCCTCATCTCTCTCATTTCATCTCTCCATGGCAGCCATTCCCATCTCCGCTCCCGGTCCATGCTCATGCAGAAACTTCCCCACTTCTGCTGCAGGAACAGCCCTGTGCTTTCCAAGAGTCTTTGGAGACATCGATCTCCAAGCCACGGGACATGTTCCCTACAGTTGGAGAGCTCTTCCCCACCTACATCCAGATTCAGTGGAACAGAGCAAAGAAGGAAAGTGCTTTTCTTTATTCCCCAATGATCTCTTTTTCTAAGGGAGGATTCTTTATTCTTTGCTGTTCCGTTCTCTGGGCATCCTTCTGGGGAAGGAGGCCAGCTCATTTTCTGTCTCTAGGCCTTCACTCTGGGAGATTTTCTGCCCTTTTCATTGTAATGTTCACTCCATCCTCAGCAGTTTCTTTTTCTTTTGCTGAGCACTCTGGTGTGCCATTGGAATTGTCAGAAGCACAGAGTCCATCCTGAACAGTTTTACCTTTTCCTGGAGGACTTGGACTGGCAGCCACCCACAAGGCATAGGACAGCTCTTAAGGGAAAGGGGACTGATCTCCAAAAGGTGAACAGTGTTTCACAGGATGTGGGATCTCTAATTGGGCTCCAAAATGGGGTTTAGAGAAATATCCCGTCTGTATAGTGATTTGAATTGATGCCATAAAAACGAGGACCAGTTTATTGGTGAATGACCATGGACAATGAAGTCGCAGCACAGCGACAGCCCTGCTGTGACCCGGTCCTGAACTTGCTGGTGCCCTTGGTAAGATGCTTCCTCTGAGAGCGCTTCTGTGAGCACTCAGTGGAAAATGAGTGGTGATAGAGACCGACCTGAAGCTCATGGGAGAAACTGTTATGTGCTTGCAATGCATTTCTGACATCCTTAGGTAGCAGGTGCTGAAAATGAGATGTGCATCTATATGCTAGTGGGGACACAGTGACAGTGGATAAATATGCCAGGATTTACAGCTGAGGGTTTGCAAACTATCTCATATGTCTCCTTCAGGCTCCATCCTGGCTAATTATCTTGTGCCCGTGTCCAATGCATTTTGCAGTTTTATTTTTGAATTGATTCCGGTGCTCTGTGCTTTCAGATAGCTGTGTTATGCAATGCAGATGTGCTTCACCCTATATAGGATGTGATCCTCACATGTGCAGGATACTTTGGTCCCCAGGCACACACCTTCAAAACCACCGAGTACAAATCCCTCATTCAGTTCAGGGCTGTATCAAAGGCTGTGCTGCTCTGCGTGTAACTTGCTATGAAAAACAGATAGTACCCTGCTGGATCAGATCTGATGGCTGTCTGTTCCTGTTCTTTCTCATCTGAAGTCCCCAGCAGCAGCTGGCTTTGCAAAATCTGGGGCTCTAAGAATCAGGTGCCCACTAGAGAGCAGCTGGCGTACCTCTAAATGGCAGCGCCCCTTTATCTCTCTCAGTTCCTAACTGTGGATGTTGGTGTTCCTGCTGCTCTACATGGTGTGAATGTGTGAAAGTTGCAGGCTGGAAAAGTGACAAACTTCTTTTTTTACCTTGAGCTGACTGTGGCCAAGTCTCACTTTGAAAGGGTTTCAGTAGTTTGGGTTGGTTTGTGCTATAGATATGCTGTTTGCTGGTACAGAGCTGCGTTATTGTTCAGATCCACAAAACTGAATGGGCTGTTATGTTCAGAAACTGGTAGGGCTTTATTGAGGAGTCAGTCAGAGGCAGGTAAAGCCTCTGCAGGAAAAAGCCTACAATTAGGGGCGTTATTTCTGTTCTCTGTTTCTATATTTGAAGAGTGCCTTACCCTTGCTTCCCTATGCTACATCCCAGGCCTGTCAGGAAGCAGCAGGGTATGCAGTGTCCTGGCCAGCAGTGCTGCTGGGAGCTTCAGGTGATACAGGGACTCCATGTGTTCAACAGCTCCAGCCCAGTTTGATTCCCCACTTTCCAGTCCCAGTGCTCCAGTGCAATGAGTCCTGCCCTGCTGAGCATGGTGCCGAGAGCGCTGGAGCTCTTTGGGAACAACAGATCATCAGTCCCTGTTGCTAATTTCATTATCTAGATCTAATTGCTCTACAAGTCTGTCTCCTCTGGGCTCTCAGGCCCTGACGGGTGCAGCTTTTCTAACAGCAGGAACTTTGTTTCTCATGGGTGTTTGCCCCCGATTCCTTTATTAATTTGTGTACTTATTTATTCAAGTCTCTGTTTGAGCTTGTTTCCTTTCCTCTTGGGCTGTGAGGGCGATCTCCTGCTATCAGCACACAGCCTGCTGGCTCATCTGGGGGGACGGGGGGTGTCGGAGGACCGAGTCCATGCGGTTTTTCTTCTCTCATACCCTTGCTCAGATGATGGTGGTGACTCCCGGCGTGATCTCGCTGCAGGCTTGGACTCCAAGGAATACTGCTTGTCGGACCGGGACATTGTGGAGGTGGTGAGGACAGAATATGTTTATACTCGCCCACCCCCGTGGTCAGACACCCTTCCTACTATCCACGTCATTACACCCACCTACAGCCGGCCCGTGCAGAAAGCAGAGCTGACACGCCTGGCCAACACCCTCCTGCATGTGCCAAACCTGCACTGGATCCTGGTGGAGGACTCCCAGCGGCGCACACCCCTCATCACCCGGCTGCTGCGGGACACGGGGCTCAACTACACCCACCTCAACGTGGAGACCCCTCGCAACTACAAGCTGCGGGGAGACATGCGGGACCCTCGCATCCCCCGGGGGACCATGCAAAGGAACCTTGCCCTGAGGTGGCTGAGAGAGACCTTTAACAAAAACAACAGCCAGCCTGGGATTGTTTATTTTGCTGATGATGACAACACCTACAGCCTGGAGCTCTTTGAGGAGGTAAGACCCTGCTGGAGGAGCCCCAGCCACCTGAGCACAGCATGTGGGCTGCAAAAGGTGCTGTATACATCATCTTCCGTGCTCTGGATCAGTCCTGTGTACAGTGGTACCACTGCAGCTTTCCTGAAGGTTTCTGGGCAGACTGATCTAGTGGTTGGCAACCCTGTCTGTGGCAGGGGGTTGGAACTAAGTGATCTTTAAGGTTCCCTCCAACCTAAGCCAATCCTCGCTTCTATGATTCCTTTGGGGCTTGGTGACATGACTGCTATGTGTGCATTTCCCATTGTCAACAGCAATGCAAATTAATGGGGACCCTAGCATAGCCTGTGGCACACGGTGAGGAGGCACACATCCATGCTCCAGTAACTTGGAACTGTTGGCATCATTGGAAGGGCTTTTAGCTGCAGTTGGGGCTTTTAGCTGCGCTGCTTCCCCAAGAAAGCAGGAACAAAGCTTTTCCCTGGGTACCACACACCCAAACTAAAACACTTCCATGAGGAGGAGAAGTGGTCATCTCAAGGCAGGAGCTAACTGGTAGGATCCTGTAATCATGTAGGTAGTTTTATTTTACTATCAAGGGAGCTGATGAAGAGATGCCTATGCCATGCAGAGTCCCGTTAGGTGTTGGAACATCATCTGCTGTCCTTTGTGCCTGGGCAGGCAAGCACAAGTGCCCAGCAAGGGAACCCTTGGCTATCCTCCCCCACATCCCATCCTGAGGAGGTTCCAGACTGATCTGCTGTTACCTGCCTTCTTCTCTGCCACCCCTACATACTGCACTTAGTCATCTGTTCATCTCTGTTTCTTCTTGTTTGAGGAGTCCCTGGGGTCTCTACTCCTTGCTTGCTGTTTGCATTTGTTTGCTCTCATCCCAGCGTGCTCTGTGGTTAAACTCTGTAGCTGTCAAGAGCCCAAAGCACACTTTGCACAGCGGAGAACTCTGTCATTGCAGAGTGGTGCCAGCACAGCACTCACAGGACGTCTGGTTCAGAGATGCACTTCTCTCTGGATTAACATGCACAAGAGGAGCATGTGTTTGACAGCACCTGCTTCATATCCTGGAAACATGGAGCCCTTTGTGCTGCCTGGAGAGGGCTTTGGAGGGAGATGTGTACCTCACCTCTCAAGAAGGACCTGTTCCCATACTCTCTTGAGGCTGAGATCCTACAGCATGGGACAAGAAAGTAAGATTGCCTCCTTCTCCAGTGGCTGCCAGTTCCCGTACCAGGGATCTCCTGTTTATTCACTCCATGCATGCCCTGTTCTCTTCCCTGATGGCTCTCACTTCAGCTTGGATAGCCAGAGAATATACACACTTTTAAAGCTGAAAGCAAACTCAAGCTGAATGTCTTTCTTCCACTTTCCTCCTTTGAGGCTGGCGCTGGCAGCATCTTCAGAGAGACTCTGTGCATTAGTAAAGCAGAAAGGGTTCCTTCATTCACCCGCCCGCTTCACCCATGTGCTTTGCTGAAAGAGCCTTCTCCTCTCTGATACGGAGCTGCAGTTAAGGTCACATGGAGCCAATGGAACGTGCTGTGAAATGCAGAAGACACGCACTATTGTTCCCCGTGGACAGGCACTGCCGTTAGCATGTGTATAATGCAGAAGGGCAAGTGCCAGAGCTCTTCTGGTCTCGTTTGCAGTAATTAGCAGTGATGAGATTAGCTCTGGGAGATCCCTGATCTAAGAGCCTGGGCTGAGAGCAGAGCATGAGGCTGAGGCTGCCAGAGAGCAGGGCCAGGCACTGGGAGGGCAGGCAGACGGGCGTTCTGATCATCTGTACTGGCAAGCATACACACTGAAGTGTCCCCTGATGGCTTCTATCTATTTCTGGTGACTCCATGGGAAACGGAGGCATCTAACGTCCCTCTGGGTAGTAGGGCAAGCTGCAATCCCCTGTCCTGTGTGCTGTGCTCCTCCCAACCCTGCTGTTGTGAGCTCCCCATGTTAGCTTTTCTCATAGCCTGAGACTGCAGCTTTCAGAGAAAACACCTTTCTTCCAAGATATGTTACTCCCGGATTCCTTGGACAACATGCTTCCCCCCTGGATGTCCTGACCTCCCCAACCACCCATGCAGGGAACTGATGTCCCACAGCTCTGGAGGCCTTTTGATAGAAAAACCCCACTTACTTAAACCTCAGTTACAACCATTGCTCGCAGTTTTGTTCCTACTGCTGAGCTCACACTTGGTCCCATGGCCGTGAGCCCCTTCCCAAAGCAACACACACACTCCTGCAGCCCCAGGATGCACACCTTTTACAGGTGAGTGATACACAAAGCTCCATCGCTCCAAGACACAGTGGTGCCTGGGAGCATCACCTCGGCTCCCAGCCCCATGTGTCCCCTGCAGGACGCTGGGAAGGTGAAGGTGTTTTGCTGGAGGTCTGTTGTGCGGTGGATGCTGTGTGCAGCCCATCCTTCAGCACACACCCACTGTGCCCTTCTCTCTCCTTTGCCTCCAGATGCGCAGCACCAGAAAGGTGTCAGTGTGGCCAGTAGCCTTTGTTGGTGGCTTGCGCTACGAGTCCCCCAAAGTGAATGCTGCAGGGAAGGTCTACGGCTGGAAAACTGTGTTTGACCCCCATCGGCCCTTTGCTATAGACATGGCAGGGTTTGCTGTGAACCTCAGACTGATCCTCCAGCGATCTCAGGCGTATTTCAAACTACGAGGAGTGAAGGGAGGCTACCAGGAGAGCAGCCTGCTGCGAGAGCTGGTCACCCTGAACGACCTTGAGCCGAAAGCTGCCAATTGCACTAAGGTAAGGTCTCTTCCTCATACATGGGATGTGAAGATATAGTCATAGGGCATGCTGATAGTTATTGCCCTGAAGACTCTCCAGTCCAATCTGAGAGACAGCAGATGGATATCTAGCTGGGATGACAGGAGCATGCAAGATACAATGAGACAATGCTGGTTAGCCTGACAGGCATCAATCAGAGCACATCAGCAACAGAGGGGCTGTCAAGTGCTCTGAAAGCTTTGTGAGAGGGTGGCAGGCACTGGAGGGACTTTATCTGGGATCAGAGACTCCTGCTTGGTGCTCATACCTCTGTCTGTGGCAGGCAGCCACCCAACCTCCATTGTGTAATCATCCCAGGAGGACTTTTCTTCTTTTACAAATGAGCTGTTACTGCAGACAGAGACAGTGTTAGGCCATCTATTCCAGGTCCTTATCCACTTCAGAGCTGAAAGCTTTTCCTGCAAAAAAAGCTCTGGCCTTGCCCTACAATTAGGTCTTTCTGCCTCTTACCCCCTTACTACCCTGCTAGCTAACAGCAAGTGCTGGCTGGAAATTAGTGTGCTTTCAGCAGATCAAGGGAGATACTCAGGTTGTTTTAGGCTGTACAGAAGAGTTGGGGCACTGCAAGGGAATTAGGAAAAGGCTGGAGGTAAGAAATGGTGCTGACAGACAGGCTGCCATGCTAGTGCTGCACGCAGAGCTGCAGGTCAGAGCTGGAAAGGAAGCAGGAACTGCTGCCCAGGATTTGAGGCAGACTGCATTTCTTTTTCTGGCATGGCTGTAGGGATCTTACAAGGGTCCTTGTTGAGAACTGAATGCTGTCTGCTCCTGGCAAACTCTGAGTGCAGCTTTGCAGGTTAGTCTTTGCCTTTCTGCTCTTAGTTGCTGCCAGCAGCCTCCATTTTCCAATTGCTGTTTTGTTCACCCTTCTGATGAGGAGGAGTGTCCAAACAAGCAGCAGAGGAGGACAAGAGGTGTCTGTGCTCAGGGGTCCCCAGCATCAGAGCACAGACTCTCAATGGGCCAGTGTGCTCCTAGCAAGTGTCATTGCTTGCAGCTGTAAAGCTCTGCAGTCAGATTTACATTACAGATTAGGATGTGCTCAGGTACCATCATTAAGGAGGGAACTGTGTAAGATAAGCACAGATGTCTGCTCTCCAGTAGAGCTGCCCTTGCTGCGTATGGGGCTGTAATGTTCAGCTGCCTTCAGCCCACAGATGCTCACTCCTGCAAAAACCTTACACTGGACTGAAGACATACATTCTATTTATTTATTTATCTTCTTAATTTGGTTCCCACCCAAAATTAAGAAGAAAATGAAAGAAGTTAAAGTGAATTGCCTGGGCTGGTTAGCAGTGGGGTTGTAAGGGAACGTGGCTTTACAAGCGTGCTCTGTACTTCTGTGTCCTGCTGCTTCTACATTTCCCCCACAGCACACAAAGCTCTCTTCAATCCGTTGACACATTACATCTGACAGGATCAAGGTCTAAGAGATCTCATGTTCCCATAAGGTTGATGTAACTGGGACATATTCTGCTCCCCATTTCCTGTGAGTGCCTGAGGAAACGAGTTGCAGCGCTCAACCAGAGCCCTTAAAGGACAGAGACCTTGTCAGCGGCCTCAGCTATTCAAACAGCACGAGAGCACAGACACAAAATACAAGGGCACTGCAAATGATGTGCTTCTTGTTCCAGCTGCTCTTTCAGCTCCTTGTTTCCCCAGATGGAGACAGACTCATAGTTCTGTGGGTGAGGCAAGCTTCTGTGCACTTGGGTGGTTTCGGTAGCTAAAAGCAGCCATTCCTCTGCTTTCCTTCCCTCCTGGCTGAGCGTGATCTGTGATAAAAGCCGTGGGCTCCAGCCTGGCATTTAGGTGGATGTTGCTGAAGGAAACTGGCTGGCAGCCTTGTGCTGGGCAGGGATTGCTGGGCGGCAGTGTGCGTGTGGGCAGCATGAAATGCCACCATGGGAATGGCACTGCTGTCACACACACAGGCTGAGAACAGGCAGCAGAGTGTCCCTACAGTGCCTGAACCCCAAACTAATGCTGTGGGTCTGGGAACCAGCTTTGAGAGAGGAATAAATTCTTGTGCGTTGGAGGAGAGCAAGCCTGGCCCTGCAGCAGCCAGGGAATTACGCAGCAAAAGGGACCAGAGCTGATTGCTTCGTGACATCACAGCTGTAAAACAGCTAAAGCTGACTGCTAATGGGCAGGGGGGAAGGAATAATTCAGCCTAAGGCAAGAAAGCTTGTAAAGGAGTGCTTTGCTTCCTCCTGATCTTACCCTGTGGTGCTGCAGAGTAGGCAGGGAGTTGGCTTCATGAGCTCTTTGTGTTCCTTCCCTTTCAGGGGCTGAGCAGCGGGTTATGGATGGAGCAGATCTGCCCCCTTTTTGCTTAGATTGCTCCTGAAATTGGGCTGCTGGGTTTGTGTGCTTTGCAGTGAGCATTCAGTACCCTGGCTGCTGTGCAACAGCACTTTGTTGGTTAAGCTTCACACGCAGTGCCTGAGTTGGTGATTTTTAGGGGACATGCAGAACCTGGAGGGTTCTTTTTGCCTCGTTGAGCCCTGATGAGTCTCCAGAACTGCTGTGCCAGCGCCATCCCCTATAGAACAGCTACATCTGTGTAGTTTGGGTTTTGCAGCACTCTGCCTGCTCCAGGACCTTCGGACGACGTGGCAGTTGTGGTAGCTCAGCTTGGACCACCAAAACCCTGTTCTGTGATCTCGAGCTCGGCCTGTAACACCTATCACCTTCAAGGCAGAGCTGGCAATCACTGTTTCAAGTAACAGTTATTGCTGCCTTCTATGGAGGGCTTTGGTACTGGAAATCCTGTGACCCCCTCCTACTACAGGCTGACTTGCCTGCTTAATTTCCTGTTGGAAGACAATGAAAAAGGCTGCAATGGCGACAAAGCTATAAAATCTCTTAGATCTGTTCCAAGCCTCATGATTCTGGATGACAAGGCTGTCAATGGCCGACATGTGTTGCAATAGTGAGGACTTCTACAGGGAATGCAGGTGAACTGCAGGAACTGCTGCTCATGGGAGGTCAAGCACTCAGAGCCCCCCTTTGCTCCCATGCAAACTGCACGTTTGCTCTGAGATATCAAACCAGCGCTGCTTGTGGAAAGCATCGAGCTGAGAGCAAAAGCAGGTGTTGCTGTGTAAAATGGTGCTCTTCCTCCCATATTAAAGAGCACCGTGTGAGAAATGGTAGAAGCTGCTGCATTGAGCCGCAGACTCTGGGAATCAGTCAGTTGTGGTCAGTTAATTCCACATAACTGCCTTTTTGGCACTCAGATTTAACAATGTCAAAGCGGGATGCAATTGAAAAGAAAAGCTATTAATCTGTATTTGTGCCTCGGTGCCTGGAGCTGTGTGAGCCCGAGCCCCGTTGCTGGCAGTGTTTGTATGGGAGCAGATCTTCCCTGCTCCTGCTGGAGAGCAGAACTGCCCACCAGCTTTGTTTCCAGCACCTGCACTGCATTAAGGCTTGGCTATTCTGTTTGTTGGATGAGGAGCTCTTAGCTGATGCTGACGCTGCCCGGAGAGCTGCTTGGCGAGACCTGTTTGCTTTTGCTTTTCATTAGGAAGTAAGGCAGTAATTGCAGCAGTGTAATAGCAGTGACTTCTTGGGAAGGTGGAGGGGCTCCTGTTTAACTGCGGGGGCCTTCGAGGAATGCTCTGTTTGCCCTTTAGAAGCAGAGCATGGCCTCGTTTTTCAGAAAAGCAGGGAGCAGGTTCGAGACTTTGCATATATTTGGATTGAATGTGCCGAGCATTGTCATAGCAACAAGAGGGAGACCCCCACGAGGAGGAACCATCACTGAGCAGGTGAGGGAGCAGGAAGCCACAGATCTGAAGGGACAGAACTGCTGCCAGCAATACAGCTTGTAGTGCTGAGCAATGAGCATAATTGGGCCTGGTGAGGGGAAAGCATTTCCAGAGCTTGAAGCGTGGCACGGCTGCGAGGAACCATTGACCTATAATGTCTCCCCCACCACAGATGTCAGCCAACCTCTTCCATTTATATTTTTTCCAGCTCTCTTTTGT
This sequence comes from Excalfactoria chinensis, assembly GCF_039878825.1. Classification (NCBI taxonomy): domain Eukaryota; kingdom Metazoa; phylum Chordata; class Aves; order Galliformes; family Phasianidae; genus Excalfactoria; species Excalfactoria chinensis. The sequence continues at coordinate 3,647,210 of NC_092845.1, forward strand.
AGGTGTTGATTTACATTGAGCTCTATTGCTCAGATTTTAGTAGAAGTTATAGTCCTGATGTGCTTCAGTGCTGGTTGGAGAGGGGCCCTGAAAGTGATGCAATGCTTTGTACCTGGTCTGGAGTAGCAGGAGCAGCACAGGGCTGGTGTTTTGGATGAAAAGTGTGTACGGAGTCCAGAGCATGTGGTACTGATGGGGTATTCTGTCCCAAGCTCATGGCTCTGGTACCTTTAAGAGCAGAGGTAACAATAGACAACCTGAGCAGCAGTAAGGACTTCTCCCGTCAGTGGCACTTCATCATCTTTTTAGGGTCATGAAATAGTTTGAAAAGAAGTAGTGATAGCGAGGTTAGCAAGCAGTCACAACATGAGCCAACGTGGCAAGAGATGGCTTTTCCATTCTGCACCTAGCAAACAGCTCCACACTGCCCGAGGGTGGGCTAACACTGTAAGCAAGAACCAGAGTCAGGATCTTGACTATGGGAAACATGAAACTGATCCTCTGATGATGAGGGAAAGGCCTTACATCATTGGGAAGGTTGATGAGCCTTTGGAGAAAGATGGTTGATAACCACATGGAAGGAGCAGGTTAATGTCCCAAGACAGTACACTATAAGATAGGTAATTTCTGTGCACTGTGCATTCTGGGTAGCAGCAGGCCTCCCTAAATGAAGTTTTATGCAAACCTCCTTGCAGCTGTGAATGCACCATTAGGCTCCAGGGTAGATGGTTAAATGGCACTATTGACTTAATGTGCAAGAATGTTTGTTAGTGCAGTGAGGGGATGCAGCTAATGACTTCTGCTGGTTTATTCAGATTTTAGTCTGGCACACGAGGACAGAAAAGCCTGTGCTGGTGAATGAGGGGAAGAAAGGATTCACAGATCCCAACGTGGAAATCTGAGCGTGCACAGCTGAACGGAGACCAACACCAGGTGAGAGCTCACGTTCTGGAGCTATAAGGAGAAGCAACAAAGGGGGAAAATACCTAACAATGACAGGACATACAAACCACACACAGTCAGTGGCAATAAGGGAGGTTGCAGGTTAAACCCCATTGTGTATCTATTTACCTAAGGTCAGCATATATAGTGTCTTTGGATGCCACTGCTGGAAGAGCAATGGAGAGGAGCAAATTGCAGACGTGCATGCTGACTTCTCCATTGTTTGTTCATGCCCTGGCTTCTCACCTTTAATTACCTGAGCATTCTGGTGCATTCAGTCTTCTGTATCTCCAGAGTGCACCCTGCAGTTGGTTTGCTAGAGTGAAGGATGGAATATTTGCTCATACCCACATACAGACTGCTGCTCTTCATTATGATGGGGGGAAAAAATAGATGCACAAATCCCTTCAACCAGAGCACAGAACCAGGCCTGGAGGGGAGAGAAGGTTGCTGCTTGTTCTCTTTTCCTCTCAGACAAAGAGAAGTCAGACCAGCAAGGGGTATGGGAGAGGGGCGGATCTGCTCAGCAGCAGTGTATTTTTAACATAATGAGTTCTTACAGCACGTTCCCTCGGGCTGCGGCGATGGTGCCCTGCTTGCTGCAGGGCCCGTGCTGTGGCCCATTGGCAGGACAGCAAAGGAAAGCCTGCACTGCACACTGTCTGTGCTATATATAGCAGCTTTGCAGAGAGGCCATAGCTCTTCAGCGCTGTCACAACTGCTTTCCACCAACACCCAGTTGCCTAGCAGCAGTAGTCACAGCTCTGCAATCCGAGATGGGTTTTGGGTTAGCTCCAAGGGGTGGCAGCTCACTGCAGCGAGGCAGAGGGGTAATAAACATGCTGGTTGTGTCTCTGTTGCAGAAGATTTCCTCATGCACAGCCTCCAAGGTTCCTCCCCACAGCATACAGCCAGAAATGCAGTAGCCAGGACCTCTGCTGACTTCCAAGAGTTTTAGTGTACTGAAAGCAAGCAACACTGCATACATAAACTACCCGGATCCCCCCTGCCCTTCCTCCTGGACTCTGAGCAGAACCTGATGCTCTGGGGGTGGAGAATAAGCACAGAAATACAGGACTGAACTTCCCTACGAGAGCAGCTGCCCTGTGAGACGCTCGGTGTGGGAGAAGTGCACGATGCACTGAAGATGCAGCCCGGCTGGAAGGGCAGCCCAGACTGAACGGGCTGTAATACAAGACCTGAGAACAAGGATGAGAATGCACACATGAGTGTGCTGGCCCTGATCTGATGACTTGTCCTTCTCAGACACGCACCCTGCAGCTATGTGTCCAACAGCCAGAGCAGCTCCCTGCTGACAGAGGGGACAGCTGCCTCCCGAGGTGGCACCTCAGCCCTTAATTCTAAACCTACTTTAATCAGTGTTTATTACGCTGCACAAGACAGGAAGGCTTTGGAGGAGAGTGAAAAGCAAGGCAGGTTAGAACAAACCCATTTGTACATCTGTTTCTCGTACCCTTTTCTTCTTCCCTTTATTCGGTTCCATGGTTTGGAGGGCACTCTGTGCTCCTGGATGGAGTTACATGCACAGCACACAGCCCTTGATGCTAAGAGCTGTGGGTGGGTTTTAAAGAGATTGTTGTGGCCATACACCATAATGCTTCGTCTGGGCTCAGATCTTAGTTCTATTTAGCTCTCATTTGGTTCACGTGAACATTAGGTGTGGGATTCTCAGCAGGGTGCTCCTACATAAAGCTAAATTTCTACTCTTAAAAAATAAACTGCTTAAAACTAGGGAACACGAACAACTGATTTTAGTGCATTTACCATCCGAGTGGAGCATAGCTCCTAGCTCCTCTTTCAGGGCTGGACTGGTGTGCAAAGCCACGCTGGAGCCAATTAGGAGTTAAGTAGTGGGCACAGAGCAGCACCCTTGTAAAGGGATCCTGTGCTTAGCGCACTCTGTTCCCTCCACCTCTGGCTCCAGGTAGGTTGAAAAACTAAGCAGAATATTAGTTGCCTCTTCCCTGCTCTGTGACATCAAAGGACCTGAGGTACTATTGATGAAAGGGTATTCTCTGATGAAACTGTATCTTGCTCCTCAGCAAGAGGCACGTGGCTGAGCAATGCAGAGGAGGAACCTGAGCGCTGCTACCTTGGCTGACTCTATTTGAAAACGACACACTTGCTGAGGAAGAAATTAAGGTACAGCTTAGCCCTTCTCCCTACTTCCAGCCAGCAAACACACAAAAAGCCCTTAATACACACAACTTTGCACCCTCCCCTCACAGCTGTCAAACATCTGATCAACCCCCGCTGCCCCAGTTCTTTCATAAAGGTCTGAAGCACAGTTTTCCCTTTGAGTTGAGGGAAAATGTAATCCCAGATTTGGTTCTTTTTAGCCCCAACGCATAGAAGTATTAAAGTACTATGTCTGGGATTGTTACCTTCACGGTGCAGAAGTCTCCCCTTGGACTAATAGCTGTGCATTCCCTAATATTTAAAGAAACATCTGGGTTGTTTTTTTTCCAAGTTATTTTCTCCCACTGTCTTTCAGAATCAATGGGGGAAGCTCTCAGTCACAAAGCCTTGCTACACAGCCTTTATAATACTGTTCTTTTAGATGCGCTAGCTGAAGTGGTATTGGGATAGAAAGCATCCAGTTCCACTGGCCACTCTATGGGGACAGGCACTGTTACCTTGTGCTAAAATGGGAGCTCTCTGCATTTGAGCAGACCGATTCTGCTCTTGTACAAGCATCAAACACCTCAGTTCAGTCTGCACACCCTAGAGGGGAAAAAGACATCTTTAAAGGCATATAAATTCTTCTGCTTAAGGTAGTTTCCAACTGATGGCCTCTCCTAGCTGCATGTTTTCATTCACTAACGTCAGCTCCAGCTCCTGCTGAGCTGCAGCCTTCCCTCCTTGGAAGGAAATAAGTTCCACAAAAAACACAAAGGCCCAAGTCCTGACCACAGCCCTGCTTTTACCCTCCTCAAAGCTGAGCCCTTCCAACCTGCACAGCAGCACTGTGGGTCTGGGGAGAAGAGATGCGCACACTCAGCAAGGCCAGCTCTGGTCAGGGTGGAGTGTATTACAGCCACACTGTCTGTTCTCAGTTTTAAATAAACTGTATTTAAATTTGTTAAATAAAATTAAGTATGGTTTTTAAGAGCTAGAATACCCTGCAACTCCATTCTGAGAGGCACGTGGTTGGTGCTTCTCAGAGCCCAGATGTGCTCGCCCATTTGCAAGTATTTATGCGACTCCTTGGCTTCCATCACAACCAAAAACTGATTGCTGCTCCTTTACAAGGGGGAATTTCATCCCCAGGTGCAAGCAGGGAGCTCTCTCAGTGACTGGAAGTCCTTGCTTGTTCCTGACCTGCAACACAATGGTATTTCTGATAGAGGAAAAAAAAACACATGTGAATTTTTAAAACTTTTTTCTTTTTTTTCCTCCTTTCTGAGAGAAAAACAACCTCCATATTAAAACACAGTGGAACAAAGCTCACACTTAACTCATTTAACAACCAACGTGGCTTCCAACAAGTGAACCGGTTGCAGCCCCTCTGCAGACTGCACTGATAAATTGCTCCTGGAAGTACAACACCATGGGTTTCCACACCTGGTTACTCAAACGTTCACCATTTCCTCTCCAATTATAAAAATGAAGAGGTCAGTAATAACACGTTTTTAAAGTCAGTGGAGAGCTGGACTCGGGGTTCAGTTCACTCTCTCTCTCCTGCCTCCAGCACCGTGTTACTCGCTCACATTCACTGCTGTCTGTAACATCATGCACAGCCATCCAAGCCACAGCTCCTCGGCAGTGCAGGCAGATGAGCTTCCGCATCCATCACTGAAACAACAGATTCCGGTTCCTTTGGGGCCCATTCTCTCTTCTGAGCTTATTGCCAAAGAGCAAATCCTTGACCCAGGTCTAGTGGAAATTAAGAGGCCCAAGCGCATGGGCCATCATGTCCCCAGACATGCAACCAGGAGCGTTCAAGATGAACCAAACATGGGAAAGAAGCTCTCATCAGTCCACATACTGGGTCCTTCCCAAGTAAGGAATGTCGACAGACTGTATGATCCGTCCTGAAGCGCGTTCCTCAAAAATAATGATCTGCAGAAGAGAGGAACATGGAAAGCTCTTCACACAAAGGCTGAGTTACTTAACAACTCGTAGGGGTAAAGGGCATACAATCACTGCAGAGGAAGGAAGCCTCATTTAGAAGAGATCAATCAATATGATGCGGAACAGTAACTCTGATTCTTCAGCACCACACAATGCAGAAAATGAACGAGCATCAAATCAGCTTCGTCTTGATTTTAAACTTGATGCAGCACTTTGAAGTTTAGCTGAGATCCCTGTCATGTCTTAATGGCTGTCAGAACCACACTCTTAGCTTTAGAGCAGCACCTCCCCTAATTTTCACAGATCTTAGGAGCTATGTCTCCTTCCTTCACTATTGCCCTGGTCTTCAGCTGTAGCTAGCTAATTAATGTATTGTAGGAGTCTAGCTCTTTGGGACATGACCCTGAGCAGGATCTTTAACAACATACACACACAGACACACACACACACCAAAGCCTCTCACCTCATTGTTCCCTTTCCCCAACCATGGGCCAGGAAGGTACAATGTTTCCTGAGGTCCAATTTTCCAGTAGCGGCCAAGGTTATGACCATTGACAAACACAACTCCTTTTTCCCAGCCCTGGAATCATACAGAATTAGTGAAGCAGCTGTATCTAACATACAGGCTCTCTTTAACCAGCTTTTTCAACACCTCACGGATCAAAAACGGTGGGGAAGGACAAGGACTTGCCTGTAGCTTCAAGAAAGTATCCTGTGGTTGATGCTCTATCCACAGCTTTCCACGAAAAAAAGCTGGACCGACAAAGTAATCTGGGACTGCGCTCCATCCACCAGTGTCCTGCAAGCTGTAAGAGAATGGCCAAGCACAGCTAACAGCAGGGAAGCTCTGGGCAGCACCGAGTTCTAACAGCAGCCTCAGCATCACTTCAGAGCCCTGCTTACAGCAGCGGATGGGCTCTGTTACACACAACAGGGCTGCAGTTTCCTTCCATGCTTGATGGAACGAGTTGCTTCCTAATGGTAGTGCCTGAAGGCGACATCCTTCATGCTGCAAGATGTTGATGCTGTTTAGCAAGCACCTAGCTGAAAGGAATGGGTGGAACAAGTCTTGGTCTTTATTCTCCTATGCTTGCCATGCCACTGAAATGCAAGTCTTTGGTGCAAGAAAAGGAGATATGGAGTTATCACTGCAGTCACAAGTTTTGCATGTTACCCTTCGGAAATTTGATTTTTCTTCTTTTTTTTCTTCTTTTTTTCCCTCTTTTAAAAGCCTGTTTGGTTTCCCATCACCTCTCTCCCCTTCCCACACACATTGTGGGAGCTGTGCTATCTTGGGGGACGCACACGTGTTATTTTCTGACATTAACAAAACTCAAAATAGTCTTGTTGGAACACTGGCCAGAGCCCACGGGGGATCTGTTGCCTTAAAATGCGTGGAGAAAACAGCTCAATGTTCTGATAAGGTATCAGCAAGTAACTTAGCAAGGCATGAGTTTATTCACCTCCTTTTACACAGCCTTGCCTTTCTGTTACACACGTAACTGCTGCCTCCCAGATTCCGCACTGCTGCTAAACAGTTGGGTTGCAAATGAGCAAGAACCATTTTTAAATCCCACCAACCTTTTCAAGAAGTCAGGTTTCATCCCCAGACTGTAAATCTTGAAGTTCCTCAGGGGGGTTTTATTCAAGAAGATGTCACCAATTAAGCCTGCAAGAGCAATGGGGGTAATGAAGAGTTGAAAAGCAGCTAAAACTGATAGATTTTCCTCTCTGAATGCAAGGGAACAGCAGGAGATGGAAAGCAGCCACTCTCTGCAATGGAATTAGAGTCCATATGGTCCCATTGCTCATCCAGGCTGAGTGGAGAACATTACTATGCTTTGGCCTCTCCACTCCCTCCTTCGCTTTAACTCACTAGGCCATTAAAACACCCTCCAAGCAGAAAACATTGCTGGCACGCACAGCAGATGGGGTTTTGTTGTTATTGTTGGTTTTTTGTTAGCTGCCCACGTAGAGATTTGTTAAAGCAGTAGATCAGTTACTTCTCCAATAGGAACACCAAAGTTTAGCATGGGGAAGCACTCACACCCAGTGCTGATGCACTGTTTTTCATCCAAAGATCTCAAGATACTTTAAGAAATAACTTCCCTCCAGCACTTCCTTGTTAGATACTCTGCACATAGCAAACAGAGCCTGGGCCCTAATCTAGCCCCCTAATTGCAGGGCTGCAGTTGAGCCTGCCCAAGCAGCAGTATAAAGCAGTATAACAGAATTAGTACAGTCACACGCCTCACTCCATTATTCTTTCTTGTACACTTTTTGCATACATTTCCCCACTAAAATAGTATCCTGGGGTTTCAACCTCTTCCAGCTCCACAATGGTACGTAATGGACTTGAATGCTTCAGCAAATTCCACTCAACAGGATATTACTGGTTCCTCCTGAATATGCTGAGCGTTGTGTGAGCTTTAAAACACTGTGATCCTCCAATATCAAACCCCAGAGTTTAAAAAAGGTTCTTCTCCTTCCTGCCCTGTCAACTAACACTCTCAGAGAGCAACAGAATGGGTACCCTCCCATCACCTGGCAAAAACTCACCTTTCCGCTGCTCGTTCAGCGCCAGGCCGTAATTGACACGACCACGGTTCTCAACCAAGAGTCTTAACTGCCTGAATCCCTATGAAGATAGAAGAAGAAATGGAAAGGCATCAGCTAAAGCAGCACATAGCATGTGATGCAACAGCCCTAATGCCTGGACAACAGTGTTCAGCAGCATTGCTGAAGAGGGGAGGTTGCACCAGGACTTTTAGCAGTTGCAATTCATCTGCTTACTGATGGTCTCTACCTGCTTGTGAAGGTTTCCACCTCCATCAAGTTACCTGTCCTTCAGGAAGGGAGAGCTCCACTGTATTGTAGTCCAGCTCACCAACATACATGGTGTTAACAAACACCTGTAGAACAGAGCACGAGAGACAAGAGCAGCATCTCATCAATTACAGTTGTGTGTTGCATAGGTTACTGGAGCAGTATTTGGGGAGAAAACTGTCTCTAATGGGGATTAGAACCTAGGGTCCACAGCTCTATCACTGATTCAGTCCTGCTGCTGAGATCAGAGCATTCACATCAATGGGAAGTTGGCCCCAGGCTCCTCACCTGTGCTCGGTCACGGACATGGTCTCTAGACTGCAGGCGTCCACCACCAAATATGACAACCTCGTAGAGTACATATCCATAGGACTGCCCACTGCTATCGTTTAGTTGGAGGTTCTCCATGTTAACTGGAAACTCTGATTTAATGGGCTGCAAAGGAGAAGCGAAAAGTGCTTTCTTAGCACCAACAGGTCACATAGAGGCAATTCATTTGAGACAGGTGTTCCACTCTGCCACAGATTACATCTACTCTGGGAGCCCCCAGAGGTCTGTTCTGACCCGAATTACCTTGTGACCCTATGAAAGCAACAGCAATGAAGGCAAAATAGCAGAAAAAGGAGCCAAGGACTTGCAAAGCTGGAATTCCAAGAGAACAGAAGTAGCAGGAAAAAGGGTAAAATAAGAAGATTGGTCTGCTTTGTATACCCTTGACAAAACATTCCTTATCCTTATCTTTGTGGGAGAACATGCCAGTGTCAGGTTTTTCCCAGCTAACAGGCTATGACTTTTCATGCTGAGTTGCATAAAATTGGTGGTACTACCTGTACAAGTGATGGTAACACATCCCAGAGAGGGATATATTGATGCAGGAGGATGGCACCATATGACGCCTTGCTTTCAATCATGGGAGGGAGAGGAAGAGGCTGGCCTGTGATGCAAAAAGAAAGATGGAGCAACTATTTCAGATGCAGAAAGGCGACACAGATTTAAGGCCTCTCCAGAGCTCTTCTGATCAAACTTTCCATTGAATTACAGAGCCCTGTAACATCTGGGAGTACAGTGAGATGATGCCAAGTGCTACCTGCCTGCTGATAACAGACCAAATACCTGAAATCCCTGGTCCTCCTTCCTGCCTCTTGGACAATGCTCCCAGTCACACAATCAGAGCCGTAGGGCTCCAGCAGTGTAGATTATTCTGATTTTAGTGCAGTAGACTGCAACACTATTTTGGCTCTAGGATTTATAATTACCAATGATCGTGCTGAAGAGTTGTCGGAGCTTGAAAAATTTGGATGTATAGTCTCCAGCCTCTGTCAGCACAGCATCGTAATCTGAAAAAGAAGCACACGTACCATCATTCAAGAAGTGAGAGCCCAAGACAATTCTCTCAGCATTAAGTTAAGGAAACTTGCACTCTACGAGCTGTGTCACTGTGCTTAGCGACGCATCCTGGAATGGGTTTCCAAATAGGAAACATTAATGTGAGCCTCCTCTGAGATAAGCATTTGTTTCCAAGCTATATTCCAGCTCAGCTACCCATGACCATGGGGTTGCACTGATCACTTCAAAACACTTCTACCAACTCTAAGTAGCCCAAAGGGCAGCCTGAGCTGCGCTCTCACAGCAGGTGCATGAGCAAGGCAGTGACAGAGAACTCACCATAGCTGGTGACATCCGACTTGTATTCATCAGTCTTCAAAGCACCATTCATGAAGCCGAAGTTGGTGCCTCCATGAAACATGTAGAGATTGATGGATGCTCCTAATTTGAGGATGCTTGCTACAGTTTTCACCATTTCTGTAAAGAAAAGGCAATGCCACGAAGTCCACAAAGCAAGAAGCTTGGCTGACCCTCTTCTAGTGATTCAGAGCAGACTCAGACATTCTGGTCCTTCTCAGTCAGCCATGCCTGTGTAATTACAGCAATCTGTATTGCGATCTGCATTTAGCCCTCAGGAAGGGCAGCACATCCGTTGGCACACAGGGACAGATTAATCCATGCAAATATAGCTCTTCTAATAGGCAAAATAAGTAAAACTCGTGGACAAGAATCCCCCCCCTCTACAATACCATGCACTGCTCACCATCCGCATCGAAGACATAGTGAGGGCCTCCCCATTTATCAAACCATCCAGTCCAATACTCCATTACCATCTTTGGCTGATCTCGCTGCACCAAAACGAAAACAGAGTTAAAATGGACCAGGGTGAGTCTTGCACGCATCCCTCCTTTCCTTCTCAAGTGGGCAAAAAAACAAGTCAGTGAGGAACACGACAACGTGGGCCAGCAAGCCAGAAAAGGCAGCAAAACCAGAAAAGCACACAGTGTGAAGCATGAGGCAACAGGCACTGCACACCATCAGCGCTGGATGTTGTTGGTTGGTGAAGTTGTAGCAAAAAAAAAGGACTAACCAACTGTCACTGTTTAGCTTCTGCTAGAAATAGGCATTTATAAATGTCTACTTATCAGCTACGCCACTGCCAGCTGAGGGTTTGCAGGTGCACTGCAGCCAGTGCTTGCCAAGGTGGGAACAGCAGACCTTAGCAGCTTAATGCCTTTTTAATGCTGCATATGGTGTTGGCAGGAAAAAATTAGCCTTTGCAGGAATTAGGTCTTCATTATAAAGGTTCTGCACACAGAGCAGTTGCTTCCCATTCTTCACTGCTTGCCAGCTCCTTTCGCTCCTGCAGAATTCCACCCGGCCCCATCACCTTGCACAGAACAACTGGCACTCCCCGTTCATGGTATTTATTTCCAGTCAAGGCAATTTGGCCATTTATTTGATAGGGGCTTTATGTGATGCCGCATGAAATAGCCAAGGTAAGTGGCATTAAAGAAACTCATGTTTCATTAGGAGAAAACAACTGCAGGTGCCTGTAATAACCCAATCGCTCCAGGTTCAGACCAGCTCTCAGTGATACATTTAATCACTCCATCCCCAGTAAACAAGTCAAAGAAGTTCTACTGCCTTCTTGGAATAAGAGATCATGATAAGGAAAAGGTAACACAGCCTCACGATCCTTATGAATATGAATGACAGGCTTCCTGTCTTCTAATCAGTCCGTGTGGCAATGGGGGAGCTGCTTTTGCTGGGCCGTGTTTTATGTACGTGTTCAGTTTGTGGGAAAGGTGCCCTCTGTTCATTTGCTGCGCGTGGTGGAATTTTCCTAGACCTGAAGAAAGCAGAATCTCTTTTGTCTGAACGAGACAAAAAAAGAAGTTAGTGTGATGGGATTCAGCTCTCGGCACACCTACAGCAGGGCTGCGTTTCACAGACTGAGCAAAAGCCAGGCGAAGAGATCAGAATAGAATCGATCGTGAGCAGGGGCACGTGTCAGCTATTCTGAACTCCCCAGGCTGACACCTGGAGCACACAGAGCAATAGGGAGAGAAGAGGACAGAGGAGAGAAAAGGGAGAGAAAGAACCTGTCACTAAAAATCAAGATTTGCTCTCACCTTGCTACCCCAGCATCACACAGGATACTTTCTGCATCAGATGCTCATTAGGCAATTCCCCACCTCTTTCTTCACACTGATTCACATCTCTGACAGCGCAGGGTATCAGAGATGCTCAAGCAATGCACTCCGTGTGAATGCATTTCTGCAGCAAACATTAAATGCCAGGTAGGCTGAGCTGAGGGCACTGCGCTGCTGGAAGGTGCTGCTGGGAACTTATTCAGCATCTGAAGACCACAGCCTTCAAACTGACTCCTGAGGGAATGCACAGCAGCAGGATAAAAGAGACTGGGAAAAAGAGCAGTGATCTTCTGGAGAGAAGGCAACTGCAAAGTAGGATGCTATTGGGCACCAACACTTGAAAGTGGAGTAAGCGCTGAAAGCAGGCATTAAGGAAAGCAACACGGCTGTGTTCCCTGTTTGACAGTTACTTTTCTTGGGGATCAGCTCCATGTGTAATGCAGCCACAGAAGCTCTTGTTAGGCAAGTTAGGCACGGAACCAAACAGCTCCCCCAGCTTTGTTGGATGGTCCCTTGTCCTTCCCACTGGTACACACTGCACTGTCACTACAGAAAACATGTTTGCCAAGCAGCCTCGTGGAGAGCACTTTCTCCTGCCAAAGCGTGCTCATTTTAATTATTTAATCAATCACTGAATATTCAGAAAAGAATTACTAGGCACTCAAATCTGTTAGGCACTAAAGATGATCTACGCAGGCAGACCTACAAATTCAACCAAGGAAAGAGGAATAATTCAGTTTATTGCAGCTCGTGGCTCTGTGACAAAGCACATCCATCGCCAGATGTCAGCGCCCTGCTGTTTTACAACAGTGGGTGCAATTGTGCCATACTCCAGTAGCTGGACTAATAGCCCTCCAATACCTTCTAATGTGTTATGTAGGATCCTTTGGTGGATCTAATAGTCATTGAAGCCCAAGTAATAACAAGTTTGCTGCCTGTACCCAAAGGGTAACAAAAACTCCAGCCACCCTCCCAAAGAATATTGTCTTCCAACAGAAGGAACACGAACTTTCTGTTGAGATAAAGCTGCCCTGCAAAGACAAACAGTCTTTCTGCATCTTACCTGTACCATATCCAGGTATTTCAGTACACCAGGTTCCAACTTCTGAAAGTTAACAGTGGCCAATGCTGTCAAGGCAAGAAAAAAAGCTGTTATTAATTGAGATGCCTGCAAAACGATCTCATACATGGGACCACCTCTCTGGGCATCAGCCCAAAGGGAACTGCAATATCACCCCAACCACCTCCCCAGAAATTTCCCATCAAAGTCCTCACTGAGTATGTGGATGTGAGGGGACCACAGCACACAGTGGAATACCTGCAGGCTGTGTTCTCAGCCACAGCATTCAGAGCTACTGGAAAGAGAGCATCAGAGCAGCTCATCAGCTTTAATTAGAGGCTGCAAAGCACCTGGAGATCCTCAGATAAAAAGCATCACATAAAGGCAAACTTATTATTAGAATATCATATCTGAATGCCACAGCGATCTCCCAGGCTATAGCTGCAGGAAACCCAGGCAATCTCACTGCTTGTGATGTCTGCAGGGATGGGGAGAGGGACTGCAGTGTGAGTGAACCAGCCAGAAACTGTGATTGGAAGATGGCTCTGTGCTCCTGCCCCATGCAGCACAGGGGAGCCAGCAGTGCTGTGTGCTGCACTGACAGCAAAAGGCAAAGGGAAGAGCCGGCCGCAGAAGCTGATGCATTACAACACAGCGACCTGCTGTCAGTGTCCCAGCCCATAGATGCCAGAATAGTTTTCATGCTTTCCTAGACCTCAGTCGCTCCATTCTCCCCAAGAAACTTTGAAACTGCAGGAGCAGGAGTGTGATTCTCTTGTAAAAAGTGACTTCTTACAAAAGAGCCGGCATGGGATCCAGCCCCAGTTGTGTCAGACAGAGCACTTCAAACGGAATACTTACAGAAGCAAAAGCTTCCTCCTCTCTATATATACCCTGAAACTAATAGGCTGAACTATATAGTGTGCTGAGCTGAAGAATTTAGCACAGGCAAACACAGCAGGAGAACAAAACAAAATGTAGACTTAGCCTTGATGCGATACATTAGTTGGTGATCCTGAAGGCAAAAATGCCTAATGCTGCTCCTTGTGCAGATGAACATCACACCATTCAGCTCTGGCCAGGGGATGGAGAACCAGGCCCAAAGCCTTACTCAACCTTTCCACAGTAGGCAACGTTCCCATGCATACAGCTTTCCATCACGGTGCTTTAGCTTTGGCCTAGAGGGAACCCAGAGCTTTATTTTGGTGCCCATCAGTTCCCAGATGGGAACCAGAGCTGTATGGCACAGGTTTCCTGTCACTCCCTGTGCTCACAGAGGAATCAAAGAGCTCTCAGTGTGCAACATGCTGGAAAAGATAACTCTGAGCATGATGGAGCTGCGAACTGGAAACACTCCTGCAGAAGATGCTGAAGGATGGGCTGTTCCACACCTCCTGGACAGCAGTGAGAGGGTGACCCTATGTGGTCACAGCTGGAAACTGCTGTGCTCCATAAGAATCAAAGCACTGCTGAGAGCTCACGGGCTGCTGAGCTGCTCCGGCCACACACACAAAGCAGCCACTCTCATTCAATGCAATTTCATTCCGTTTCATCTGCTGCCCAATGAACAGCTTCACCTGCTTCTCCCACAAGCACTCACCTCCTTCCACTAAGCCAAGTGATAACCCATTCTTGTTGTCTGAGGTCATCAGCAGCTCCACAATCCCCCTGCTTAACAGAGCCTGCATTAAAAAGAGGAAAAGCCAACGCATTAACAGCCCAAGTCTGTATTTATCAGGATATTAAGGCACGTTATCACCATCTCTCTGTCTAACAACACAAAGTAATAGGAGAAAAACGCCCGTTTCCATTGAGCATGTCCATCACAGGACAGCTGGGTTCCTTGGATAGTCACGCCTAAAAGAATTGATGGTTCCTCAGTATCACAGAGCTGCATGCAGAGGCACTCCCAGCTCTGTTCAAATGCATGCACACGCACCTTATTCCCACGAGGAGTGTTCTCTCACACTTGTCCCTTCACATTGTGCCCCATGTTTGAAAGAGGGATTAGGAACTGCTAGTAGCAACTTAACCCCTCTTGTCAGCACAGAGGGACTCCAGCAGCTCCACAGAGCTCTGAACACACACATTCACCTTAATAACAAACCACGAACTGCAAAGTGGTGATACGAGCACCTACAGCACGTGTGCCACCTTATTACTGCCTGCTGTTCATTCAAACAACCTTCTGCATGCTGCACGTACCCACACACTGCAGAGGGGACCTGAGCATCTCACACAACCTACGTTAGAGACAACAGATTCAATTCAGAGTGGAAAAAACATGTTTAGTTTATCGATCTGCCATCACTGCATCGATACCCAAATGGATGCTGGGACCTGCTAACAGAACTGGAATTTCCAGTAAGTTTTATTAAGATAACTCTTCAAGCACCGCACTTAGAGCTAAGTTTCTTCCTTTTTTAATCTATTTTCTGCTGAAATACAAGTGCAGCACGGACAAACAGCAGAGCTGGAAGGCATTGAAATGCACTGCAGGACTTCAGTGCGCAGCACAGAACCCAGGAATAGCAGCAGTGTCTGAGGCAGACACTGGTGTGTGCTCAGCTAACCCCAGGTCACTGCCAGCACACCCTCTCATGGCCTGAGATGGCCCAGCACAGTGAGAGTAGGACAGGCTTTTCAGGTTGTGTGTGAATTGCAATGCACGATAAGGTGCAGCTGCGATCTGCTTGTTGCTGTTGGAGCTGAGGGCCTGAAGCACTGCAGACCCGACTCCAACCCAAGGAAGCCCTGCACATCCAGCTTTCCCACAGCTTCTTCTGGAAGCACTTCACTCCCTCAGCTGCAAGCTGTGCACAATTCCAGAATACAACAAAGCAGCACCACAAAAATACACCCACAGGCCTGGCGAGGAAACGTTATCTGTTCCGACACGTCCATGGAACATCACAAGCTCTTTCATCACTGAGATATGGAAAAGTAAGAACGGAGCTGGCACTCTGTTCAGACACAACAGTCTCTGTGCCCCACGCATCCAGGGCCCTGAAAGCCACTTACCCACATGGTTGTCAATGGGCATGGCACACAACGAGCAAAACTATGCAGATAAAAGAAGCAATTTTGACTTTATCAGCTCAGGTCAGCAACTAACCTTAACGTACTTGTATGCATACTTGCTATTTGTCTTTCCAAGCAGCAAGAAATCACTCCATAAGGTAGTTAGTGCAGAAGCAGGCAGCCTGGGCAGATCAGGACTCCTGCCATGATCGATGAGCCTCTGTATTCTTGGAATGAGATGACCCGCACCAGAACTAACCTCAAGGCACTCAGAGCAGCACCTGCACACCCAGAGGGTCTCAAAAAGACCAGATAATGCTGGTAACACACAGTTCATAGGATGTACAACCTCTCTTCTGTACTGTAACACTGCAGGTACTTGGTGAAAAGAAACCAAGAAACCAGCTTTGTAAGACAGACTGCAGATCTTGTTAGCTTCCTGCCTCGCTATTGTACTGGGGAAGAGCAAGCAGGTCTGACTCATGTTAGATTCTCCTCCTTGGGTACTGGCCAACTTCACCTCACAGCCTGGAGGCAGGGAGCAGTCCATCTCCAACTGACAAGGGTATGGGAAACGTTAGGTAAATTAACCTTCCTTTGGGTTAATTAACCTTCCTGATGCTGGACCTCAGATTACGAGAGATTAGTAGTACCATGGAAAATCTAGCTGGATTTAGCACTGATGCTTTCAAGGCTTCCCAAAGTCAAATTTACTCAGAAGAAAGTACAGCAAGGAAGGTGGTTTGAGTGGGACTCCCCACAGAAACAAGTAAACAGGCCAACATTACCATTTTCACATAGGCCATGTAGTGTGGGTCTTTGGCATAGGAACCGTATTCATTCTCCACTTGCACTGCAATGATGGGACCTCCTTTCTTGTACTGTTGGAAACAAAAGGGAGATGTTCACTTTGATTTCTAATCAGGAGGAGCAAAATCACAGCAGTGCTGGCTTACAGAAAAGATGCATGAATCTGCACAACCCTCCCAGAGCCTACACAGCACAACCACACGTCTCACACTGCAGAGCTGGCAGGGCCAACTACAGCCAACAGTGGTTCCCCAAGGGAAGCTGGTAGATTTGTTACTGCTTCGACCTGCTGCTGCTATACAGACCAACACTCATCTGTATACAGAGGGGCAATGGATTGTACTTGCCTGAAGAGGGACTACGATTGGCATTAGATGATCAAAATAGGCATCCACCGCCTCTGTGAAGCCCTTGTATGTTGTTCTCAGCTGCATCTCTGGGTCCTGCAGCAGCCAACTATGAACAAAGCAGCAAACAGGATCTGTTAGAGCCTCCTGTCGAGTCCAGGCTGCTAAAGGCAGTATCTCTTACTGACAGCAAGTCACATTTGGGCAGGAATAACTGATCCTGTGTCACTTGGCTGAGCTCTCAGTGCAGGTTTGGACAGGGAGTCACCTAATGATGTAATCTGTGCTAAACTCTGTTCTCTCTCTAGCCCTCTGCCCAACCAAAACACACTCAGACTGCAAGGCAAAGGAAGTTTTCTCTACTTGCACACAAGCTAAAACCTGAATGTTGTGTTATGGTGGATGCTTTCAGCTTCAGAAACATGACTGCAGAAACAAAGCTGCAACAGCAGCCACTTGTATGTAAATAATGCAGAAGGCAAAACAATCCTGCCTGCCCTTTGCGTGCTATTTACAACAGCATAAGTAATAACTATAGAGGAGATAATTCAAGAGCAAACCAAGAAGCACGGAAGGGTAAACTTATCACTCTAAGGTTACTCCAGAATTCCCTGCATCCCCAAGGGCACCCTACAGTTAAGTGCTCTCTCATAAAACCCCAATCATCATTCAAATCAATGGTTCCAGTAATTGTTCCCACGGTCTCTTCTGCTTATTTACAAGATTTAGTTGGCTGTTTGGGGGTTAACAGAGAAACAGGCAGTCTAAGAGCAGAACTCTGTGCTGCTGTAATGATACAAGCAAAGCAGGACCGCACCACCCCTGCCTCTGCAAAAGGCATCAGTGAGTTCTGCTTTCAGAGGTTGGAAAGACATCCAGCTCAGCGAGCTGACAAAAAACACCTTCAAAGTTCAGTACCTGAACCGTGTGGGATACAAAAGGCATTTTGAAAAGATAAATAAACAAAAAGACTACAAGAAATAACCCCCAAGTTTGGCCACGTGTCTCTGCTGAAGGAAAACAAGAGGTCCATAACCAGGCACTGGTTCCACTGGGATCCAGTAACCAAGCAAGCCTCAGTACTGACGTACTCAGCTCAGCTCCCAGAGGCTCCTACCAACAAGATGTGTGCTTTAGGAGCAAATACAGCAGGAGTTTGGAGAAGTTATGGGACTTTAGGACTTTGTCACTGCCAGTCGGATCACACCTATGTACCAGCAGGACCTTTAAAATGGGCCTGAGATGAAACACGTACTTACGTCAAGCTGCAGATGCTACTGATCGTATTATGAACACAGTCAAGTTGCAACAGCAATAATGACAGCTTTCCTTGATTCTGCCTTCTTGCTGTAACCATTATGTCATAACAGCAGGTGTTTAATAACGTAATTCCTCCCCCCAGCACAAAAAAAACCCAAAAGGATTACGTTTCCAGGCTTACTATCTGTATTCCACAGCAGTTCAACAACACAATCGCATTCACCTGCTCTTACCTGGGCAGGCCACCGAGGTCCCACTCTGAGCAGATATAAGGTCCAGGACGCAGAATCACCCACAGCCCGTTCTTAGCTGCCAGGGAAAGGAAGGCCCTAGAAATGCAGATGCTGTGATTACTGTCTGACTGCGGCATCTGTGCTCCGTGTGCTCCTAATATGCCAATCACCGGGAGAATTTAGAACCAGAAAGGAATTACTAGGTGAAATAATTACACCGGATTGATGCTAAACTTGTAAGCTCTCAGGGCTCTGGGAAGCAGGGGAAGAAGTGAGGGTCTCCTTCACCAGACCAAGGCAAAGCTTGGAAGCTGGAAATGCTGTCTTCACCCAGAACCAACATGCACGCCCTCCTGTATTTAATGACAATACTTGCACCACATACTCTAGATCCAGGTTCTCACTGAAGTCGAACTTCCCTCGTGTTTGTTCATGAAGGTTCCATGGTACATACCTGAAAGGCAAAGTCAGGGCAGTGATAATGAAGCTCCGTGTCTGTGAAGCACAGGGATAAAAAAGCTGTGCACTCCATTCCTTAGGGACAGACTCAGGGATTACAGAACGCACACATCACAAAGTCCCTTCTCAAATAGCAGCTGTGCCTCTTTTTCTCACGAGCCCTTTCCTTGCTGCACTCTTTTCCTGTTCTGTGCAGTACCTGAGTTTCTCAAGACCATCAAATGAGGTGAGACCAGCAAAGAGGAACAGCAGTTACTGTCTGCATTTCAGTGACAATCTAAATTTGAAGACACAGCAGCTGCGTAAACCTCAGACAGATGCTAAAGGAGGGGGCAGGACGGGGAACTCATCATTTGCCATGTCAAGTACCAACAGAATCACCATGTGCTGCTACATCCCCATCAGGGCTGTAGGCCAGGGATCAGAGCAAGGGCACTTACGTTGTGAGGGTGTTCAAGCCACACGCCTTCATCTTTAGCATGCGATCTTCCCAGTATTCCCTGGGGACTCGGAAATAGTGCATGGAACCTCCGAAGATACGGAAAGGCATTCCTTCCAGCAGGAACTGTGAGTGCTTGGTCTGCAGGCCCAGCGTCCTGCCCCACAGCCGCAGCGGGACCAGTTCACTCCAGTTAAACCTGTGAGAGAAAGGGGGAGAGGTGAGCAGCCAGCCTGCAGCAAAGGAGCACCTCGTCCTACAAGGGACTCGTCGTGTCACCCCCTCAGCTTAAAGAGAGATTCAGTTCATCACTCAGGAAGGATTGTGTCTGCTGTCATCACAAACATATGTCCACCTGCATTGCTGCTCACACCAACTCCTTAATGACTTATTTGCCAATAGAACCGGACCAAATGAGACGTCGGGTTCCAAAGCTGGAACGCTCACATCACAGCTCCATTCAGGTCGGTTCCTGCATGCAGGAAACAACCTCCTATTGCCTTGCAATGCTCCCCAGTTCATGTTGGGAACCAAAAAAAAGCCATTCTTATCAACTAGTCCAGATCCAAAGCAGCTACAGTGCCTCCATCAGACCACCCGCGTTCCAGAAATGAATACACAACGGAGCTGGACAATAGTAGCTTGTTCCACCGAGACACCATCACAGCCAGATGCAAGAAATGAATTCCAGCTTGAAGAAAACAGCGACCCACACATTTCATGTGTCACATTTGCAAAGGGAAACACCCAAGGCTCTGGCTGTGTCCTATACTAAGTGCAGAGCAGGTGTTAGCAGAGGGCTTTCCAAGCTCACAGCCTACAGGAGCCTGCAGCCATTACCTGTCCTCCAGCACGAGACAGGGACACTACAAGGAACTAAATCTAGGGCTTCCCACGTATGGCAGGGCTGGCTGGCAAGCACAGAGTACCTGTGTACAACAGCATTCTCACAGGGCTCTGAAACAACAGGCGGCAGGCATGGGTAATACCTGGAAAAGCAAGTCTGGGTTAGTATTCACTGCCTTCAGACAACGAGCACTTGTGCATTTATCCAATCATTTACAGACTACGGTGCTGAGCAAAGACATGGTAACGTATCCCATCCAGAAGGTGGTAGAGGAACAGCAGAACTGTTGTGAAGACAGCACAGCTGCAAGGAGAAATGAGCACGAGATGCACGACTGTCGTATTTAAAGGGTGAGGGCCTGGATAGGAACAGGATCACACTTCAAATCTGCTCCTGAGCCAGACAAAGCCCTGAGTTCCACCTGCAAACGGTGTCACTGGAGGCAGAAGGAACATGGTCAGATAAAAATAAACTAATCACTTAAGCTCATCTCCTTAATCCTGGCCATAACTTGGCTGGAAGGTCCCCACCAAGTTTCCCACCTCCCGGCTCCAGCAGCTTCTGTCACCAAAGAGACCTGAGGTCCTTTCCGCACCACAGCTGCAATGGAACTCTGCTGTCGCCCTATGCAGGATGGGGAGAATGATGGAAAAGAAAGTCAGAGGTGGGGAATAAAGAAAGCACAGGGACAACGAGTTGTCTTTGGCAACACTAAAGGATGCGCTTCAGAGGACAAAGGACTTTACAGCTAATCCCTGAGCCCCGCTTAGAGCTGCCCAAGAGGAATTTGTTGTCTATTTCGGGCTTCTTTTGCCTTGTGAAAAGTGAAAGCTTCCAGCTGCCTTCTTGTGCCCACAGTGACCAGCACTGTGCTCTCAGCTGAGCCGAGCCGCGGGGAATCGCTCGGTGCCAATGGATGGTTTGCAATGGTTTCACTCCGGATCGATGCTCAGAGGTCCCATCCATCGGCACGCTGATGCAACGCATGAGGTCAATGGGCAGCAGCACAACCCTCCGCACCCAGCAGGCAAGAAAAGAGTTACCATTTCAATTTCTAAGCCCATGCTTCTTTCTAATCACGGCCGTTCCTTTCATTCCCCCACCCCTGAGCGCCCATAAAGCAGCAGCCAATTCATTCATCCTCGTGCTGCACAAAGTTCATCAGCAGCTCCTGCAGGCTCAGGTGCGCTCAGCACGGCCGCAGGTGGCTCCAACCCGAGGCCGTGGCACGGTTTGGGCTCAGCTCCCCATATCGAAACTGCCCATTTTTAGTCATTATTCTCGCTTTCTTATGTATTTTTTTTTACCCAACCCCTCATTTCTCGGCCCCGCCCGCCCCCCCAGCCCCGCTTCCCCCCGCTCCCTCACACCGAGCGGCGGGGCCGCGGCGGCTCTCACCTGCGTGCCAGCAGCCACAGCACGAGGAGGAGCAACGCGATACCCCCGAACCGCCGCTGCCGCCGCCCTCCGCACGGCCACATGGCGGCCCCGCACCGCACCGCACCGCGACACCAGCGCCGCCGCCGCGCACCCCCCCCAACAGCCCCGAGCGCGGCTTTGGGCCTCTCCGCCCGCCATTGGCTGAGCGCCGCCGAGCCCCGCCCCCATTCGCTGAGTGACGCTGCTGATTGGCTCGTCCTCAGGGTGGGGCGAGCGGCGCAGCGGGCCGCAGTCAGTCAGGCGGCGGGGCGGGCCGCGGCCGGTGTGCGGTGGGTGCTCCGCGCTCCCGCAACGCGATCAAAACGAGCACAGCTGGATCCATTGACAACCATAGCTTTACTGATTCTGATACTGCAGAGCAACCGGAGCTCCGCTATAAACGCTGCTGCTGTGGGTCACGGGGCCGTGCTCACGGTGTGCAGTGCTGCCTCAAGCATCCAGGAGGACGGGTGTGCAAGCAGAGCCATCAGTTCCATTGCATTAAGGTTTAATTGGTAGAAGAATGGTTCCAAGCGTTCAGGCTGCACGGCCTGGAGCTCCTCTGTCCCTACTTGGGACCTTCTTCCATGAGGGATGGGTGGCAGGAGGCCCACGGCCATCATTTGGGGTTAACGGCCATCATTTGGGGTTAAAGGCCATCATTTGGGGTTAACGGCCATCACTTGGGGATAAAGGTCATCTTTTGGGGTTAACGGCCATCACTTGGGGTTAAAGGCCATCACTTGGGGATAAAGGCCATCATTTGGGGTTAAAGGCCATCACTTGGGGGTAAAGGCCATCACTTGGGGTTAAAGGCCATCATTTGGGGATAAAGGCCATCATTTGGGGATAAAGGCCATCATTTGGGGTTAAAGGCCATCATTTGGGGATACAGGCCATCATTTGGGGATAAAGGCCATCATTTGGGGTTAACGGCCATCATTTGGGGATAAAGGCCGTCACTTGGGGATAAAGGCCGTCACTTGGGGATAAAGGCCATCATTTGGAGCTGTGATTCACACCTTCAGGCTGCACAGGCACAGAGCATTGCAACCTGCTCTCCTCTCCCAGGTTAACATAGTGTGACTGCAGGCTCCCGGCTTCACCCCTTTAACAGGTTCCTGGCCACAATCATCCGCATCACCTCGTTGGTACCTGCA
The DNA here is from genome assembly GCF_039878825.1 of Excalfactoria chinensis. Taxonomy (NCBI): domain Eukaryota; kingdom Metazoa; phylum Chordata; class Aves; order Galliformes; family Phasianidae; genus Excalfactoria; species Excalfactoria chinensis. The sequence goes on from NC_092845.1 coordinate 3,669,610, forward strand.
GTGGGTCAAAGATGTAAAAGCTGGTTAAGAGATGGTTCGATTCTGCGCCCATTGAGGGCACATGAAGTTCTTCCCCACCCTGCAGTCTATAGTACAGAAAACCCCTCCCTGGGGGGAACCATTTGAGGTGGCATTTCTGAGGTATCAGGCTGCAATACAACTATAAAGTGCTAACACGTTGCTCGGGAAAGGCTTCAAAATGGCTTTGGATTTGGGCACCAAACACTGAGCTGCACTCAGTGTGAACAGCTGAGTTCACTGCTTTGCTATGTGACACAAGGCACAGAAAGCACAGGAAAGCTCGCATCCCTACACGGCGCCTTGGTTTTACATGAATGGGTTTCGAAGAAGGGAAAGCAAAATGGAAGTCAAATGGAGATTAGAAAAGGCCATTGCACACGCAGCTGTGCCCAAACACTGGTAGAGAAAGAAAGCTAAAGACTAAATGGGAACTGCTGGGGAATGTCAGCACTTGTCAGGGGGAGTCACTGGATAAAAGTGGATGGAGGCAACGCCAACATGACAGAGATCTCCCCCTGCTGTGAGACCCTTCAAGTACATGGCAGCTTCTCCAGAGGAGAAGAGCTCTTGGCTGTGGGATGCACGCATGTGATATGCAAGGGGTAGTTCAAGCTCAGGGCAAAACCAGCTTCTGAAACCCTAGAATCAGTCACGTGGCAAGGCCTGCAAGGCTTGTTCTTTCTTGGTACTCAGCCAAATCCCTGCTAGTAACAGCATCTTTTACCTTCCAGGATCTGGTGGACTCTGATGTCTCGCACAAACTGCTGCACTGCATAATCCTTCAGGTAGCCATAACCCCCATGCATCTGCAGAGCCTGGTTACAGATCTAAGAAGACAGCGTTGCTGCTGAAGTGACTTGCGTGGTGTTGAGGACAAGTCAGCGACAGAAGCACGGTAAGAACCCAAATTCTTTTCCTCTGGTCACCTAATCTCATCTCTTAGCAGTCTGGTGTGACAGCAAGGAGCTTTCAGTTCCCATCAGTGCTATCACGTTACCTAAGTGCTGCTTCACATTCATGGTGCATTTATGTGAACAATACAGCATATAAATAACCAAGAAAGGCTTTACTTAATAAAGGCAGGTTTTGCTGCGTTCCCATGCTGCTATTGATAGGAAAACTAAAACACCAGATCACCACCTAGCGGCAGTCAGCTGAGGAATCTGTTCAAGGCTTTGGTTTCTATTGAGACGTGACTCCATGTATCGTTATCTATCAACTTGAGATGGACAACACAACAGGCAGCAAAAATGGTCTAGAAAAGACTGCCTCCTAGCTAGGAGTTCTCAGCTTCGAGTAACCTACCGCAAAGCACTCATCGGTTGCAAACAGCTTGGCCATGGAGCACAGCACGGCTGCATCTTCCCTTCCATCCTGCAGAGCCTGCGCAGCATTGCGCACCATGAGCCGTGCTGCCACCAGGCGCGTCGCCATCTCCGCCAGCCTGAACTGCAGGTACTGCCAGCAGGACACAAGGCAAAGATGAGGTCAGCATCTCTAGAGAGCCATGTGCCCTGAACCACATCCCTGCTGTCTCCAGGCAGGTCTCATGCCTGACATGCTTTCTTACTATGGAAAAGCACGTTCCTGACTTTGATCTCTGATCTCCCTTCAGATTTACCTTTGGCACACTGAGGACGTCTCCCTCTAGCTGTTTGTTCAGAGTGCAAATCTGGTAGAGAGTTTACCTGGTTGTTTGCTAGGGATTCCCCAAACTGTTTGCGGACAGTGAGATGTTCCTGAGCCAGGAGAACAGAGGCGTGAGCAGCTCCTAATGAGCAAGAAGCTGGTGGGAGAAAATGAGAACACAGAGTGACCACGAAGCTAATGCAGAGTCAGCAATATAACCCTACCCTTCTCTCTTGTCTCTGCTGTCCGTCTTTCTTACCAATGTTTATCCTGCCTCCATTCAGTCCCTTCATGGCAATGTTGAAGCCCTGCCCTTCAGCTCCCAGCCGGTTGCCAACAGGAACAACACAGTCCTCAAAAATCACAGCCCGAGTTGGCTGGGAGTTCCACCCCACCTGGGAGAAAAAACAAGAGTACTTTCCAAACTGCTGGGAGCTGCATGCATCCATCTCACAGCAGAGAAATGTCCAGCCTGCCCTCAACTCCTTGATCTCATTGCTAAGCTGCTGCAAGAGCACCTCGGAGCCTGTGGTCTGTGTGGTTTGGTGTCAGTGTGCTGAGCTAGAAATTGAAGTGTATTTGAGCAGAGCATTTCTGAGATGAAAATCCTTCATTTAGCAAAGTGAATGTTATTGTGCAAACTTCATCAGAATTGGACATAGCTTGGAAAATACACATCCCAAGCTGATTCTGGTCCATTCAACAAAAGGTTCCCAGTGCTTTGCAGATGAGCTCATCTCTGTCCTGCTCTTCCCTCACAGGAAATAAAAAGCAAGGCTCTTACCTTCTTCTCCTTCTTGCCAAAGCTGAGACCTGGTGTCCCCTTCTCCAGCACCACACAGGAGATGCCCTTAGGGCCTGGGCCTCCTGTGCGACACATAACCACGTATACATCCGTGTCACCTCCTCCACTGATGAAAGCCTGCAGTAAGGTACGAGAGGAAAGGGCTGGCTGCTGTATGCTAACTCAGAGCCTGCAGCACCAGCCAGGGTATGAAGATGGAGGGGTGAAGTGGAGGGACACTGCCAAGAAGCATTTAGGGACCCAACTGTGCTAAGCTCTGGTGGATGCCCTGCAGAGGATGGGGACACCGTGGGGGATGACAGAGATGAGGAGACAGTAGGAAATGAAAAGGATGATGAGACCCAGGACCCTTTGTGCATGCAGTGCCATCCAGCAGCTTTAAGAGGAGCAAAGAGGTACCTTGGAGCCATTCAAGACATAGGTGTCCCCTTTCCTCTTAGCTGAGGTCAGCAGGGAAGCCGCATCACTTCCACTTCCTATTTGGGAGGTAAGGGAGCAGCCAATGAAGCAGGAGAGCTTTGAAGACACAGCCTTTAAGCTGTCCTAGGAATCATACCCAGAACCACTGGGGTCTGTACCACAAGTATTCACCAACCATCAACCGTCCCTTTTGAACTTCTGGTTGATTGCACAAGAGAATGTGAAAAGAAACATTCCACCTCTGGCTCCAGGCAACATTCACATCCAGTAAAACCTCAGTAGGAGGGAGGGAGGGGTGAAGGTTTTGTTGGAAAATGCTCACCTGGCTCAGTAAGGCAATAAGAAGCAAATTTTTCCATGCTACAGAGCGATGGGCAGAACCTGTGCCTCTGTTCCTCGTTGCCAAAGGTGTCAATCATCCAAGCACACATGCTGGAGCAGGAGAGAAGGAGCAGCATTACAGTGTGTGCATGTGAACACAGCCCTAGAAGGAAGGTGGGTCATACAAGAACATTCCTGACTCAAAAGAACAAAGCTCCACAAAAGCACTGAGCCCTGAAAGTTTATTGTGCTGCAGTTAATCTAATACAGCCCAGGAGGCAGCCCACCTTCACCTGCCCCAGGCACACTGAAAAGGAACTAAATTACACACCAAAGAAGCTGGGAAGAAGGGTATCACCTTCCATTCACAACAGGCATCACCTTCCATTCACAACAGGCATCACCTTCTATTCACAACAGGCATCACCTTCCATTCACAACAGGCTTGCTGCCTTGTGGAGCAGCACATTCCCATAGAACAGCCTGAGCGTTCCCCTCAGCACCAAGCTCTATTGTGCAAAGTGAGCCCTTTCTCTGAACATGTTTGTATAAGCAGGATAGGGCCCTGATATCAGCTGGTGCCTCTGGGTACTGGCACAGAACAGCCAAAGCAAAGGAAAAAGAAGCTTTTTCCAGGCAGGTTACTATCTATAGACAGCTTAAATAGATGAGCAGGAAACAAAATCCTGAACTTAATCCCATCTTGCATGCCACGAAGCTAAAATTACTTCTTGGTGGCATCTTGGCTTTTGTAGCCTATTTGTTTGGTGCAGTCAAGGGATCCTCATAGTGATGTGCAGTCAAGGGATCCTCGTAGCCTGTTTGGGCTCCCAGCTGTAAGTGAGCAGCAGGAGAGCTGTCTCTAGCTGGATGTAGAGCCATAGAACAACCGCATCTTACAGCCAGACTGACACCTCTGCAGATACTCACTTGTGGATGCTGATGTAAGCAGTGGTGCTGGTACATCCCGTTGATAAGGCTTCAAAGATGATGGAGGTATCGAGACGTGACAATCCGGAGCCACCCACATCTGGCTTCACGTAGATGCCACCAAATCCCAGCTGTGCTGCCTTTCGCATTGTTTCCACAGGGAATATTTCCTATTGGAACAGACAGGGGTATCAAAAGTGAATATCTGCGATGAAGTTCTGATACACCACGGGCACCAAACTGGATTGGTTAAAACAGAAGCGGTTACCTTTTCATCCCACTCAGCCATGTGAGGAGCCATCTCGTTGGCAGCAAAATCAAGGGCCACTTTTTGGAATCCCTTCTGCTCCTCTGTCAGACCCACAGATGCTATTAAAAAACAAGGAAGAGATCCAACAGGTCATTCATGCTCTGCACTACGAAGCCCATTTCTCTGCTCCCCGGAACCACTGGCTGCCAGTTCAAAGTGATGCTAGAAAGCAAGCAAGCAAAGAACCTCTTTGGAAATGGCATCTAAAGCTGTAGCAACGTTCTGCACCTGGAAAACTCCTGCTTTGTTTGCACACAGACCCAACGTCACTTTGTTAGTTCCTCCCCTAACGCTCATAGAGCTGCTGAGGCTTCTCTCCTTATCGTGTCCCAGCAGGAGGGCTGCTGGGCTCCGTCCGTCGGTTTTATGGGCACGGAGCAGCGCCAGCCTCCCTCTATCCCTCCATCCCTCCCTCCCTCGTGCAGCTGCAGCCGGCCCGGCCCCGCGGAGCCTTACGGTCGATGCAGGAGGCGATGCCGCGTTGCCGCAGCAGCAGCAGCGGGGCCGTAACGCGGCGCCGGGCCGCTCTCCACGCCATGGCGGTGCGGGAGGAGGCGGCGGCGGCGGCGGCGCGGCGGCAGCCGGGAGTTGTAGTCGTGGTTGCGGGGCCGCCCGCATTGGCCGCTGAAGGAGGCGAGCCGCCGGGCCGGGCCTTTTTTTGCATAACGGTTACAGACTTCCGACTCCAAGAGGGAGGTGCGTTTCCTCCTCCCGCGCCGAAGCTCGGGCAAGGCGTGAGCATCCTTCGGGGGACCGCGGCCGGAGCTGGTGAGCGGAGCGGAGGGACGGGACGGGTTAACGCTGGGTGCAGGCGGTGGGAAAGTTGTTGGCGGCCCGAGTAGCGGGAGGAGCGCCCAGAGCCGCGTAACTTGTGCCAGGGGCCGCCGGCAGAACGGGGCTGCTGTTGGAGCGGCCGAATTGCGCTCGGTTTTTCCCAAAGGACGTTTGCACGCAATAAGCTCCGTGCTGGGCGGGCTGGACGGAGCCCTGCAAGGAAACTGCTTTCGCTTTCCCGACAGCACGGCTCCTCTTACGCGGCAGAAAACGGCCATGCTGAGGCCGAGCGCCTTCGGGACTTTCCTCCGACAGCTGCTCCGCCGTGGGGAAAAGCTGCTGCCAACGTCCATCAGAGCGCGGCTCGGGAGGGCAGCCCGGGTGTGGTCCTCAAGCAGTGCCAGGACTTGCACTGATAGAGGAAATGGCTGAGCTCGAGGGAGGAAACGTTCTCTCCACTTACTGCACAGCTTTTCCATTCTCTCATCCCAACTCCTTGTTTTTTTTCCTCTCCAGCTCGCCTCAATAAGCAGCGATCTGCCCTCTGTCATTCAGCAGGTGCTTCTCGGTGAATTCAGAGCCCAGAGATGCCCTGGCCGAGCAGAAAGAGAGACAAAGGAGCAGTAGCAGGTCTGTGCAATGTCCTGGTTAATTGAGCATCTCTTACACGAGGTTCTGGGCTACAGCGCAAGTACAGTCATCTTAACTATCATGTCTTTCAAGCCATGTGTCTTTGAGACAGCATTTGAGACAGCATTTGAGACAGCATTTCCTCTGTAAAAGTGGGCTGAGCATCCATGTGTGACTGAGACAAGACTGGCAGGTGTAAGAGAAGGACAGTGGTGTATTCTCAGCACGAGACGGTTAAGAAACGTGACTCATCCATTTATGAACAGCTTTCAGATCCTGCATGCTAGAGCTGGTGTATAGTATACCCAAAGTATACCCAGTTTAGTGGTACAGAAATGATGTGATACCACATGCAGAAAACACAAAGCAAAAATAATTAAAAGCCTTGCACTTAAGGCAGCATTACCTGATGTTTAAGGCATAAGATGAGAAAATTAACCAGCTGGCTCCCTTGTGTGATGTAAAGAAACTATCCTATATGTAACATCCAGGTTTCAGCACCAGCCCGTATGAGATACAATCTGTTTTACCAGAGTGGGCTTTTCTTCCTCATTTCTTTTAAGACAAAAAGGAACCTGATGCTAAAATCGCCAAGACTGAGGAGGAGAATGAAGATAAGGAGGAAGAGGAAACGTCCACGAAACCTCCAACTGGGAGCTCCAAGTCAGGATGGAAGAACTGGAAAAAGGCAAAAGAATCTGATTCTGGTGGAGAGGAAAGCAAGATCACATATTGCCATTGGCTGCTGAAATCAGAGCCGGAGAGCAGGCTTGAGAAGGGAGTGGATGTGAAAGTAAGCACTGACACCCATTCTAGCATCCTTATTCAGCAAAGTCAACAAAGCATAGAAGCAATTTCATTCCTAACCAGAGCATTAGCACCAGAGCGCTGAATTACAGGGATCAAACAATTCAGGCTATTTGCAATATCAACACTTTTAGAGAGTCTCCAGTACTTCTCCAAAAGCACTTGTCTTCCTGAAAAAAGGACAATTCTGTTCACTTTAAGGGTGACAACACTGGGGTTTGATACTAGAGAGGAAATTGGGTCCTTAGAATGCTTAGCTGTAGGTAGCAGGGACTCCATCTGTTTCAGGCTCTGCCCTTACGCTGGGTGCAGCATTCCTTCAGTTTTCTTTAAGCCCTATGGGAACAAAAACGTTTTTTGTCAAGTTTGAGCTCTAACCGAAGGAGCTACAAACATTAAGGCAAAACAGACCATAAGGCAACAGAGATCAAACTGCCCCCTGGACTTCACCTTTGCATTCATTCCATTTGGCAGTTCAGCATCGACGACTTGAAGGCTCAGCCCAATCAGACAACCTTTTGGGAAGGAGTAAGAAACTACCAGGTAAGAAGCAGATGTCAAAGGCTGAAATATCACTAGAAAAATGTTCTCTCTCTTCACAGACGACTTCTTTCCTTTGCCTTTGCTGAAGTATTTCCTTTCACACACCTCTCTCCTGTTGTTAGGTCTCGTTTTTAGCTGTTATATGAAGAAATCAGATCAATTGCTCAAAGCCTCTCACTTTAATTTGACAGGCAAGGAACTTCCTGAGAGCCATGAAACTTGGGCAGCAGGCATTCTTCTATCACAGCAACTGCAAAGAGCCTGGCATTGTTGGCATTGTCAAGGTGAGGGCCTCATTCTGTGTGTCGGGGGGGGGGGGGGGGGGGGGGGGGAAAGTCATCAGTGGGTTATCAAACAGTTTGTTAGCCTTACTTTTGCACCAGTATTATTCCTCTTCTGTCCAGGCACAGCTTTCTCAAGGGTGTTTCACACCCTTTGCTGACAACAGCATTTAATTGACAGGAGCTTGTCTCACGTTCATCTCCCATTCTTATTTCAGATTGTAAAGGAAGCATACCCTGATCACACACAGTTTGATCAGAAGGATCCCCATTATGATTCCTCCAGCAGAAAAGAGAACCCCAAATGGTCCATGGTAACGTAGCAAACTAAACACGATCATCTTAAGCTCTGTGTTTGAACCCAGTGCAGTTAGGAGCCTCTTATACTGAATATCTTTGCATCTGAGATTTTCAGCCTTCAGCAAGAGAAAGCTGCTGTACCATTACAAGATACTATACATTGGTCCATTGGTTATTTGATTCAGTTTAAAATCCTTACTTCCCCCAAAGATCTTATGTGTTATCTGGGTGCTAAATCCTTCTTCATCCATGCTCCTTTGCTGCTCATCACCTGCCAGGTGGACGTCCAGTTTGTGCGGATGACAAAACGTTTCATCCCCCTTTCTGAAATCAAGACTCACCACCTGGCCCACAAAGCAGACGGGGGGCCCCTAAAGGACATGATGCTCTTCTCAAGACAACGTCTTTCCGTCCAACCACTGACACAAGGTAAAAGCCTTCTCCTCCTTTGGTCTTGGTGCCATTCCTTCTGAGGGGCAGCCTTCAACCAGACAACTTGGAAGTCCCGCTTACGACTCTTTCTTCCTTACTTTTCCAATGCAGAGGAATTTGATTTTGTCTTGAGCCTGGAAGAGGAAAAGCCACATTAAGTAGCTGACAGCAGCACAGCTTGTACCCAGCCCACTGATGCCTCCTCCTAAACCAGCATAATCCTCAAGCTTACTCAACCACAGCAAGGAGAACAAGCCTGCAAATGGTTTGAAGCTTTATGTCCCTTACTCCAACACTGTTGTTGTTTGTTTGGGTTGTTGGTTTTTTTTTTTGCTTATTTTTAAATAAAGCCTTTTAGAATCAATTGCAGCTACTCGATTTTAGCAGTGGTGACATTCTGCAGCTTCTCTCTTGAAAGCAACATCCTTGAGGATGCAGTTCCATGTACTGCAGTGGGACATTCTTCTGTCACTGTGCTTCTGTCTAGAGCAAGAAGATTTTGGTGTATATGAACCCAATTGCTGCCAAGCAGATCACTGTTAACTTCCTGCAGGTACAAAACTTCAGCAGTGACATCAGCAAGGAGAAATCAGCCTGCTAAATTTTAAGCTACGTGGCCTCCATCAGCATTTCTAAAGACCATATCAAAGAGAAATGCCTTAATACCATAAAAAAACCACCACCATCGACCCAGCCCAGACACCACGAATCATATCAGAAAAACTCATGCACAGCATTTGACAGCCAAAGCTGGCTCTTTTTTAATTGGAGAGACAAAAAAAAAAACAAAACAAAAAACCCAAGTTTTAAAATACAGCCATTGAAAAGACGATGAATTAAGAAACATGTAAACACAGCAGAGGCTTAATTACAAGTTGCACTGCTTGGTTTAGTACTTGCTCACTCCCCCCTTCCTGAAGCTGCCTAGGAGAGAGGGAATGACCCAAGTAATGCACAGAACCATCCAGCTCAGGGGAACACAACTCAATTAGCGTCTGCCCCGCACTGTGCTAATGAAGTGCTTTCCTATAGTACCTTGTTCTTATGCTTCCACTTATCTGCTCAGCACATCTGCTCCACCCCAGACAAACAGAGGGCCTAGTGGGCAACGGGTTCAACGATCCTTACATGAAGTAAAAGTGGGGATCGTTTCCCAAGTGTGATTCCGCAGTTCGGGGAGGGAGGCACAAAAAGAGGAAGAAACAAAACAAAAAGCCATCCAGGTTCGTGCGGTTTTTTTTCCAGCCCTACCCATGGAAGGAGAGTTGCAACTGGATGATCTTTAAGATCTCTTCCAACCCGAGCCATCCTATGATTCATTCTAAGCGAGCCCTCTAGAAGCGATGAACAGATGATGAACTGAAACCTCCTTACAGTGCACTATCAGACTGTACTGATGCTGTTCAGACAGTAAACAAACCACTCCTGGAATGCAAAGACATTTTCATCCGTGGGGCTACTTTAATACCACATGGCCTACAATCAAAAGGAACTCACAGGGGGAAAAACTTTACGTAGGAGGAGGAGAGCTGAGGGTAAGCAAAGGGTGGTTTGGGTGCTGCTGTGCTCAGCTGTGGAATGATAGTCTGCTATCCCCTGAGGCTCCTGCAGGAGCTTCGCTTGTCTCTCAAAGATTGTATATTGCCACAGCGCAGGTGGTTCCCCCTTCATAGAGGGGGAGTAGAGTGTCAAAGTAACATCCAGATTGCTTTGCCCTGTCAGACCTGCAGACGTTGCCCCCCCTTGCCCCGGTGTAACAAGGTAGTTGTCTCAGCTTTTGCTTCAGTCTGAGGAGCTCATGGCTCCAGCCCATTCTCACGTAAAGAAGAGCAAGTCACGTCTTCACTATTACAGAGCAGAACATGGTGCAACACGAGCATTCAGCAGAGATGAGTTCGTTAGTGTCCTCTACAACAGAGCGAGACTGCCCAGCTCTACTAAAAACCACAACCTTACACATGGTGATTAAAAGATAACTTACTTTGGCAAGCAGAAACACACATTGATCACTGAAATACAGTAGCTGTCTTAGTACATAAAAAGCTCCCCTTCCCACCCTGACCCCATTCCCTCCACCAGCATCGTTCAACTAAACAAAGCAGAAGATGCCTCCATTTCCCAGCTGCAAGACAACTGTTCTACATCCAGCTGTAGGACAGAGGCAGAGGAGGTTCATTCCAGAATCAGAAAGAAGCTGGACGAAACCACAGTGAGACACAACCTTGCAGGGAAACTCAGACAAATCCCACTTGATGGAGCTCCGATCCCAGCATCTATTGCAGGCTTGTCTCTCTCTGGTAGGAGCTCCAACCACTTGCTTCTCCAAAGGGCATCTAAACAGGATGGATATTCTCCAAACTCAATCAAAATTACCAAGCCATTTCTAATTTGTAACGGAGGAGTGATTCCATTCTGGGAATGTTCTCATGATTCTACTTAGCTGAAGACTAAAAGCAGCTTATTTTAGAGTTAAAAACAACAACAACAACAAACAACACAACTGCATTCAGGTTCTCAGTTCAAGGCACACCCTCGGACCTCACTGGTGACTTCAGCTCAGGCCTCAAGAATGTCCCTCTGGAATATGAGAACTCCACCATCCTTCCAGCTGCTGCTTGGCTCATCCCAGCAGCACGAGCTCCTTAAACAACCGCATCCTCTTTCTGGCGTTACCAATCCTCATTCTGCAGGTGAGAGAGCAAACAATACAACACACGTTTCTGTGCTGCTCTCAGCCCTGCTGCAAAGCCTGCTCTGTCACAAGGACACAAAGCACAAGCGGGGCAGTATGTGCAGTACAAACTCACTCCCATTGTATTTTTCATATCCCAAAACTGTGCTCCAGACACCTCAAGGATGGTCTGCCCTGCTCTGCAGCAGCAGCTGGGACCTGGCTGAGTGCAGCAGCCCCACACACGCTGCTCAGAAGGCGCTGCTCTCAGCCTGCAGCTCTCCTGCCCCAACTTCATGACTACCCAGCACCACTGCTTGCTCCTCCCGACCCTCACTGCACTGCCCAACCTGTGCCACCTCTCTGTTCCATGTCCCACTGGATTCATATGCCTCCCTCCAACCAACCAACCCAGCTCCCTGACACAGCACACAGCCAGGAGCTCCCATAAGGACACAGAAGCCATCCCGCTGCCCATGCTCCACCAGCAGAGTGGCTGCGTGGCGCTGCCTGACTCAACTACATTATGTAACTGCTTGTGACAAAGAATCCACCACCAACACAAAGAGGAAGAGGAGGCAGTGAGGGGATAACACGAAACCACTTCAAGTAGGCTGCACCTCAGTCTCCGACTCCCTCCTCTACCTTCCAACCAAATGCCACGTCATTTTCCCTCGTGAAGATTTCTGAAAGGCAAGAAAAAAAACACCCATCCCACGCAGTCCCAAAGCAACCTCCACACCGCTCAGCCGCAGCAGCAGCTTTGGCCTTCACTTGCTCTCTCCCTCCCCCTAAAGGGTCTCGGGGCAAAGAGGAGATCAGGCAGCTCCGCAGCCTCCAAATGTGCCTCAAAGCAGCCGACCCGAGGAATGTAGTTGATGGGGAAGCACTGAGGTACCTTCAACTCTGCACCACCAGTGCTCCGCCGTGCCCTGCCCTCCCAGCCCCTTCCCACCCTGCTAGTCCTTTGAAGAAAGGAATTGAGTTCAAAAACGGATTATTTGTTTTCACAAAGTCTCTGAAGTGTTGTTTTCTTCCTCCTCGCTGCTGTCCCCGCTGGCTCCACAGCAGCCCTCCTCTGCATGGCCTCTCACTGCCGGCCGTTGTTCTCTGCAGGCTGGTTGGGGGTCTTGGCCTCCGTGTGCGAGGACGTCCCCTCAAAGCGCTGGGAGGCGATGGCCGCTTGGTGGGACATGCTCTTCCTCACTATGTCTCCTTTCCTCCAAAGCACCACCTCCTGCAGCAACACATCCAGCAAGGCTTGTCAAGGCTTGTGAGACCTGCCCCCAACCCCACCCAGACCCAAAGGCTGAATGAACCGAGCTGGCCAGCACAGCTCGCACCCAGTGGGAACTTGCCCACGCTGGCATCTCAAAGTCTCCTTCCTGAAAGCCCGGAGGACCCAAGAGCTGTTTCTCACCTGCTGCTTAAAGTAGCGTCTCTCTTCCTCGTCAATCAGCACCAAATTGAGGTAATAACGCACCGAGAACTTCTTATTGATGTCTCTCATTGTTGGAGTCAGCTCGTAGCCAGCCAGAAAGAGTCTGATGGGAATGGACTCCCCTGCAAAGAGCACAAAACCATCAGCACGGGGTCCTACTTTATCTCCCATATAAAAGGCCATGAGTTCACCGGTAGAACAGGATGCATATTTCTACTGAGCTCACAGATTCAGCTGCAAATACCGCAGTTCATATTCCCACCCTTAAAGACACCAGGAGGAGAATTTAAAGGGGATCATCTGCTTCCTCACCTCTCACAGGGGCACCATCCATGATCTCATATTTAGCTATTGTGTCATTCTCGTGATATACGTTGGGTCCCGTCCCTGTCGTTTCTCTCTTGATGATATCTATCTCCATGTGTTTGATCTTGATCCGCACTAGCAAGAAGTAGATCTTACCAACAATCACGTCTTTTAAATGATACCTGACGTATGAAGGAAGAAACACAGTCAACAAGGCAGAGCAGACCGGGATACCAAATAGCTCACAAGTCACTTTGCTCTTACCCTCAGCCCCAGCCATTAAGTGGAGCACATAAAGAAAGTGCATTTGAGGACCACATGCAAGACATGAGCTTCAAGCATTCCCCCTACAGCCACTGGCCACTCACGAGGCACTTACTTGGACTTGTTATACTCAAACTCAATGTGCAGGCAGTCCTCAATCCCCACCTCCATCTTAATAGAGGAGTTGAGCTCTGGGTAGGTGCTAAGAGTGTGCACGACTATGTCCATCTCCTTCACCACATCGTTCAGTCTGCGGCTCACAGTCGCTCGGAGGAAATACCTGCAAGGGAACCTCCATCCTGTTAAGTGTTGCATAGGCAGCAATGGAGATGAAGCAGGGAAGGACATGGGGCTGAATGGATGGCACTGGACCATCCAAATAAGCTTGTGGAGCAGCCTACAGGTTGCAAAGCCAAAAGGGAATTTTCACACGGAATAACAGACTAAGACTTTTCTAAACCTCCGTGCATTTGTGAGCCTGAATTACCTAAGTATCACTTTGGGGATCTGAATAAGAGCTTGTAGAGCACGTATGGAAAACCACTGTCCTTTTGCAAGAGGTAAGATCACATCAGGCTCCAGTGGCTGCAGATCTCACCATGTCCAGCTCACCCTCTGCATCCAGTGACTGGATGTGAAGTCAGCTGGAGCGCCTAGATGTGAAACACAGCTTGTAACGTACGAGCGAGATACCAGCAGGGCATCTGTTTGCATATAGAGCACAATTAAAGTCAACAAGACTGATTACGCGATGGTGAAAATGTCCCTGCTGGGGACTAAAGCAAACAATTTCTTCTGCTTTTTTAATTGCCAAGTAAATTGGAAAATACGAGGTAGATTCAGAAGGGGCTGATTTCTCTTGTCACTTAAATGGGGCCAAACAGGTTTCTTTGAGACTTACATGCTTATAAAAACCCTCAGAGACGGCCTTTCATAATTCAGAGCACCAGATTGAACTCAGAGTCACGTTATAAACTCACAGGGATGTTTAGGAAGGGATGCAGCACTCCAGTATCACCGCGGTAAAGCATCAGCACACTGCACAGAACCAAGAATAGGGGTCAACAAAGGGAAGAGACTCACCTCAACTTCACATTCTGCCCTGTGTAGGACTCATAAGGTTTTTCCACGTGTGTGAATTCAAAGTCAAATATCTGTGATTGAGTGAATTCCCCAGGACGGGCCAAATCTTTCACCAGGGACACAAACTCATGGTGGTTTCCTCGGTCATAGTAGAGCTCTAGGAAGATACAAGTCCGTGTTAAAAAGCAGCAACACAAAGTGTGGATATGCAGATTTCACATGCTCGTGTCCAGATCAATACCACTGCCCAGAGAACCTACTGGGGGAGCCCATGGCTGCAGCACACCGCATTTGTTCACTGCTCTCTACATAGGCCAGAACTGGAGCATGTGCCACCACTGTGGCTGGGACAGCCAGATCCTCGTGTGTGCCAACCACTGAGCCAGCAAAGCAAGCTGCTGCTTAGGCACAATTAGTGATGTGCTCGTTCTACCAGCTACACACATCAACAGATGCCTGAACTGAATGCAGTTCTTCATATCATGACACCAAAGGCAGGAATAAGAAAGGAGTTGTTCTGCCCCAGCCCAAGTTCCTGGGGTATTTCCTTGATTTATTGCTAACCCTTCCCATGCTCATCTACACTGAGAGCAGCCCTACAGCTTGCATCACCTTTAAGCCAGAAGACTCTTACATGTGCATCATTCAAAGCAATGCATTCAGAACAGAAGGCCAACAAACACTCAGCAGCTCGTGCCATCCGCTCTCATCGTTTCCTACACAGCCTTAAACTCAAGGCCAAAGGCACTGGCACTATAATGAAAGGAAAAACACTGCTGCTTCTATGGAACAGCAGTGACAGAGCAAAAATGGAGTGCTAGGAGGCTTCCAGCTGGTGCTGCTTTGCTTCTGATTCACACCAGAGAATAACAACAGCACGGATCCTCGCTGGTTCTGCACTAAAGCAGTGCTCAGTGCATGGCAACCAAACGTGTGTCCAGCAGCCCCTAGAGAACAGGTAAGCATTGATGAAGGAAGAGCATTCACCTTTGGGAGCACTGCTCAAATCAGCTCAGCTCATGTGGTCACAATGCTCCAGTTTACCCCGCAAGCTCCTCCTTTAATGCAAGCTATTCCTTCTACATGCAACAAACTTCCAAGTCGGAGCAACAGCAACTTGAACTCAAATGCAATTTGCATTTGCAGCTGTGTATTACGCATAAACCATCAATGAAATCTGCCCTTCCCAGCCCTGTGAGTGAGCTGTGTGAATGCAAGACACCCACGCAGCCCTTCCAAAAAGTAAAGCCTCAGCCAATCTGATATATTCCAATGAGAAAGCAAAAACCAAATCACACACACACACACACACGGGTTCACCATCAGCACTGAGCTGTGCAGAAGAGGCCGTTGGGATGGATTGCAAGAGTTGAGGAATGGCAGCGAGATTCAGTTCTCTGCTCCTTGAGATGGACACAGAAGAGGTGCCATGGAGCCCAGCAGGCTGGGCAGCAGGGTGACACACGTGTCCATTGGGATGGGAATGCTCACCTGTACACGTGCTGACCTCATGGCAGCGAGGAGCCTGAACAGAAGGAGAGCTGTTTTGAGATGGAAAGCACGCAGGGAGTGCCATCAGCAATACCAGCTTCCACACCTTAACCAGCACAAAGGGCAGAACCAAAGGACACAGCAGCTCCGAGCACCGTGTGTGCTGTATTAACTCAGGGGTGTTGTTCCAAATATACAGCTCAAACATCCTCCAGAACGAGGAAGAAGAGCCACATCTTGGAGTTATTGTGGCTGTGGGTCTCAGCTACGGCCTGTGCAATGCTGCAATCATGCTTACATCCAAATGGGGGTCATGCACAGAGAGCTGCTGGCTGCCAGGCTGCGTGTCCATCAGTGCAAAGGAGAGCAGAGCAGGAGATGGACACTGCACAGCACAGCCTGCAGGGCTCAGGAAAGCTGAGCTGCAGCACTGCCGTGCACAGCGGAGCAGAGGGAGAAGGTGCAGCTGGTGATGTGAAATGCACATGAAAAACCACCTGATTTGCCATCCTCTGCCCCGAGTGCAGCTGCTGCATGGAGACCAACGGGCACACAGCAATGCACAGGCATCGAGCTGTGCATTAACCCAAGCAATAGCAAACGGACACAGCCTGGATGGTGCCACCGAGCAGCTGTCAGCACCGGGCCCTCCATCCAGCTGCAGGATGGAGGACAGAGCGCATTTATAAGAGGTTTGCATCAGCGACTGAGCAGAAGGGAAGGAAACAGACCAAGGGAACAACGGCCTGGAAAAGGAGCGGAGCTGGAAGCGAGGAGCCGGGCTGCTGCCGGCCGCGGGGCCTCTCGGTGCAGCTCATAACCCACTTTTAGAGCCACACGTGCGGATCCGCCCCGCCACCCACTCACCGATCTGCCCGATGAACTCCACCTTGATGCCCTGGTGCTCCAGCCGCCGGTTGGGGTGCTTTAGGGTGAGGATGACCCGCCCGGACACGGTTTCCCCGTCGTAAAAAAGGAAGTATTTCTCCTTCTTGCCCTCCTCCGTTTTGTGCTCCACCCGCCGCCGGCTCTCGGCGTCGCTCAGCACCAGCTCCACCTCGGCGCTCTGCCCGAACCCGAAGAAGCTCATGGTGCCGGCAGGGCGGGCAGAGCCCCGAGGGGACGGGAAGGGGGACGGGAGGGCGGAGCGGCCGGGAGCCCCCTTGGGGGAGCGGCGGTCGCTCAGCGCTGGTGCGGAGGGGCCGCAATGCGCTCCAGCGCCGCGCCCGCCTCGCAACGCACGGCGCCGGCCCGGGTCGCGCACAGCGCATGCGCCGACCAGCTCGGGGCCGGGATCGCGGCGCGCTCCCCGCCCGCTCCTTCCGTGCGCAGGCGCCGCGCGGCCCCGTGATATGGCG
The DNA here is from genome assembly GCF_039878825.1 of Excalfactoria chinensis. Lineage (NCBI taxonomy): Eukaryota > Metazoa > Chordata > Aves > Galliformes > Phasianidae > Excalfactoria > Excalfactoria chinensis. The sequence goes on from NC_092845.1 coordinate 3,686,427, forward strand.
CTTCCGGTGTGCGCGGCGCGCGTGCGCGCCGAAAGCGGAAGCGCTGTGATTGGCTGCCGCGAGGAAGCGGCGCGCGATTGGTCGGTTCGAAGCGTGGCGGCGCGATGGCGGCGGACGCTGAAGTGTCGCAAGTCCTGACACAATGGAGGCTGCGGGATGTCCGTGATGGTGAGCGGGGCGATAACGGAGGGGAGGGAGCTGCGGGGTCGGGTATCACCGTGAGGGGGAGTGAGAAGGGCTGTCTGCCGGGTGGGGGTGTCTGAGGGCCTCAGTGAGCGCTGAGGATGGGCCTGGGGGGGTTATGGCACTGATAGCCCCTGTCAGCTCTATGTGGGGCTGATGTGCTCTGTGCGGGGCTGATGTGCTCTGTGCGGGGCTGATGTGCTCTGTGCGGGGCTGATGTGCTCTATGTGGGGCTGATGTGCTCTATGTGGGGCTGCCGTGCTCTATGTGGGGCTGCCGTGCTCTATGTGGGGCTGCCGTGCTCTATGTGGGGCTGCCGTGCTCTATGTGGGGCTGCCGTGCTCTGTGTGGGGCTGCCGTGCTCTGTGTGGGGCTGCCGTGCTCTGTGTGGGGCTGCCGTGCTCTGTGTGGGGCTGCCGTGCTCTGTGTGGGGCTGCCGTGCTCTGTGTGGGGCTGCCGTGCTCTGTGTGGGGCTGCCGTGCTCTGTGTGGGGCTGCCGTGCTCTGTGTGGGGCTGCCGTGCTCTGTGTGGGGCTGCCGTGCTCTGTGTGGGGCTGCCGTGCTCTGTGTGGGGCTGCCGTGCTCTGTGTGGGGCTGCCGTGCTCTGTGTGGGGCTGATGTGCTCTGTGTGGGGCTGATGTGCTCTGTGTGGGGCTGCCGTGCTCTGTGTGGGGCTGCCGTGCTCTCTATTTGCTTGTAATGTTTGCCTAAAAGCCGTTTATCTGATCTGCTTCAACCCGTTATTCCCTCAGTGTGGGTGAGCACGGTCTGGGACCTGGATTTCACCGAGACGGAACCTTTGGATCCTCACATTGAAGAGGAGATCACAGAGGATGGGCTGGCTGCCTTCACCTCAATGCACCGGGTGCTCACACCGTTTGCCACTGGGGATGACAAGAGCAGAGGGGTGAGGTGGATGGATGGCGCCGGGCTGTGCTGCTCAGCAGAAGCTCTGTGCTTTTCTGTTGCTTCATTTGCCCTGTCTTGAATTTCACAGCAATATTCCAAGGCTGCACTGTATGACTCTCATCTGACACCGGAGTGTTTTAGATGGAGCTGATTTGCACATTGAGAATATATCTAAAGCTTTTCGTTTAAGGTCTTTCCTTTGTGGGTATCCTTGTAGGGAGCTGTGTTATTATTGGGTTTCTTACTGTTGTTCTTGTGTTTTGCTTTAGAATATCTGGCGCTTGTTTGTTGAAAGCAACATCTCTCGTAATGCCCTGGTGGCTGTGTGGCACCACTTCGTCCAAACGGGCCTGAATAAAAGAGCCAATGCACTACAGAGGGTTTATGCTCTCCATGCAGCTGGGTTGTACTTTTTACTGCTTGAAATCCCAGGTGAGTTGAAGGGATTAACCTCCTTATTGTTGATGAAAGCATCATTTGTTCTTGGGAGGGTTTTGTTCTTGGAAGGGTTTAATACTCTTTGTGTCCAGAAGATGGCTCATGTTTTCCTTTCTGGACAGGCAGTATAGCTCATCAGATGTTCCACGATGTGATGTTTGACAAATGTCTTCAAACCCTGACGAAATGCTGGCCTCAGGGACAAAATCTGATGAGGAAGAGGAAGAAGACGCACACTGGAAGCTCTCAGACCAAGCCAAGAAGAAATAGAAGAAAAGGGATGCCAAACAGGAATGACACCTCCAGTGTAAGACGTTTGTGTAATCTTCAGATACAGATCTCTGTTAGCAAGCAAATCATTGACAAGCTGTTTCACTTCTAGGTCAGTGTAACAGCTTTTATCCAGCTGTTGATCCATGCTCTCAATCCCTTTTATTAGGATTTTCTAGAGGTGTGATGATTCAACATCAGCTGCAGTTCTTTGGCTGCTGACTAATAGAAAAATGAAGCTTATTTGCCTGTGATATGTTAGCTGGGGAGCACCAAAATGTGCAACAGAGATCTGTTCCTGCTGTGGGAGAGGATGATTCTGTTTCTCTTATCTGCCAATGTAGATGGAAGAGGTACTTGAAGAAGAGGAGGAAGAGGATCTTGAGAACGTTTACTTTTCAACAGATGATCTTCTTCAAGTTCGCAAAGCAATCTTCCTTCTGTTAAAAAACTTCTTAAGGTTTCTACCTAAGTTCTCCCTAAAAGAAAAACCTCAGTGCTTCCAGAACTGCCTGCAGGTAATGAGATTCCTTGAGCAGAACATTATGTTACCCAGCACGAGCTTTCAGTCAGTGCAGAACACTGTATGGCCACAGAGCGTGGGCAGTGCTGCCTTTCATAAGCTGCTCCCCCAAATAAACTGCTCTCTGTAAACCTTGGACGGGGTGCCTGCTCTGTGGCTGTCCCTCATGCTTAGCATTTGCTGGTTACTGCAAGCTGGGCAGTTAGTGTTCCATTATAAGGTATCAAACCCTCCCTGTAGCTGGGGGAGAGATGTGAAATATTGAGCCTGTGGGCTTTGGGGTCTGCTTATGTTCTGTTTTGCTTGAGGGGTGGTGGTATCAAAGCTCCAAAGGCTCACATTCTCTGTGTTCTGGTATCCAAGCAGACCCGCACAGCTTGTCCTCACGTGAATTAGCTAAGTTTGGCTTTCTTTCCTTGCAGACTTTTGTTGAAATGACAAACTTTGAGCCAGTGGAAGGCGAGTTTGAGATTTCAGCAACAATGTGAGCAATTGATTCTGACTATTTAAACACTGCTTTAAAAAGTAAAGCCCTCGACGCTTGTGTTGTTATTATCTTGTTTATACCAAAATGAAAGCATTGATTTCTTTTACTCGAGGTAATTAGGATGTGTTCCACCTAGCTAACAGTAAACAACGTTTAGTGAATATTGAATGTCTTCCAGTCAGTGGCCATGTTTAGTTGTAGTAAATGTTTCTCACATGAGGGATGAAGATATTCCTGCCTTCCTTTGTTTAGGAACATTACTCATGCCAAGTATATCCCTGAGCTGGCCTACCACGGACTGTGGTTATTGTGTTCACCTCTACATGGCACAGAAAATGAGGTAAGATGTTTGTTTTTTTTCTATGTTTCTTTTTTTCTATCCCTGGTGTTTATTTCTTTGACTCGTTGGATGATGCATTTTGTGTTCATTACGTTCTGTGCTTTAATGCTTCTTGTCAAATGAGTCGAATGCAAAGGACAGCTGCAGGAGCATTAAATCTCAGATTCTTAAAGAGAATTCCAACGTCCTGAATTCCTTTGCCTGAAGTTTCCTTGTTTCCTGCTAGGTGGAGCTCCAGCACTGCTTGCTGGTGTGCTGTGGGGTTGGATTGTGCAGTAAAGCATGCTGGGAAGCAGGGAAGTGTTGTGCTCAAATCATTATAAGCAGGACGGATGCTAATTCAGAGAATATTGTCGTCATGCAACATCCAGTTCTACCAGAAATCTGTCTGCAGCTTTACATTTTTATTTGGTTAAATTATCGAGCACGCTGTGTCATCTCCTGCTTATCTGTGTGCTGCTCTTAGGAGACAGAGCTTTTGAACTGTGGGTGTGACTGCGCTGCTGTGCTTTGGAATCAGCATAATCCCATCTGAACTAGTTTTGAGCTAGGAAGCCAGGCTGCTGTTGGCCATTTAGTCAGGAAAGCCTGGAGCTAAATACATGCTAACCTGGTATGCTTGCCTTAGTAGCTGCCCAGCTTCAGCAGCCAGGAAACCTGTGTGATTCAACCACCTCAGTTTCTCAGTGCAGCTTCTCAGAATGGTTTACATTTGTAGTATAAAGAAGATCTAATAGCTCCCTCTTTCAGACCCGCTGCATCTTCCCTGTCTCTCCTATTAGTCTGCTCAGGGAGCGTCAGGATGATGAGGCATGCTGAAGTGCAGCAGGGAGGAAACTGCAAACATTCACATGCATGTGGTGGTAAAACACACTAGGAAAAATATTTCTTGTGTTATTGTGTCCTCCCTGCATTATTCCACTAGAGGTCATCATTTGTCAGGTGCTATTGTTTGGTTCAGAGTTATTTCATACCCATGGTTAAGAGTGCTTATCTATCTGCTCTGCTCAAGGTAGATGAAGATCTATCTTGCTGCTGAAGGTGAACCTGAAGATAACCTTTTCCTTCCAGATTCTTCGTTGTGTCTTCCATCGAATCCTCAGTGTCATTCTAATGGTGCAGGGTGGCGCAGGTTCCAGACATGCGGTCCTTGCAATCACATCAGCTGTGATCAGTGCCAGGAATCAGGCTGTAAAATTCATCAGGTGAAGTACAAAGCTCTGACACTACCCTTCCTGTGTAGGTCTGCTCTTTCTTCTGGCTGCCTTTGCTTTGCTCTTTGGTTGATAAAGGGATGAGACAAACTGAGAATGACTTTGATGTTGTTTGCGCAATTAAGGTTTAATTAAAATTTCTTTAATGTAAGTTTACTGAACTTGCTGTTGGAGGGGAAATAAGGAGCTGCTAGACAGTGAGTGGAGGGGACGTACCTTCAGTGGTTTGCTTTCTATTAACATGCAGTTCACTTCTCTTCAGCTCTTTGCTGTCTCTTGCTTAAGGATATGTTTGGCCTTTGTTGTTCTTCTGTGTGAGGATCCATGTTGTTCAAAAACACAGTTTGTCTAGAGATCCCCAGACAGAATTCAATCAGTAGATTGAGAATAAAGCAGCTTTTCATATTGCCCTCGACTTGCAGAAAAGTATTGGAAGTAATTTTTTCTGCCTGAAATGTCAGGTTAATATGGAAGGGAAGGTCTGCTTTCTGACTGTGTCTCCTACCTTGCACTTGTGATTCCTGAACATGCCCTCCTCCTGACTTTCAAAATGCATTTCAAAAGGAATGCCCTACACTTGATTTTTTTGCTCTGTTATAAAAACAGCCTTTCTTAAATGTGCTTGTTTTTCTTCTGTGCAGTTCAGTGGTAGAGGAGCTGAAGGAAGTTGCCTTTCCTGTTCTTCGAATATTACTGCAGCATATCTGTACCAAGGTATGCTAAGCTTTGGTGTATACTGGGCTTTGGTATGAATACATTGCATTATGTGTAATAATTAGGAAACCTGTTTCCACAGTGTTTTATAAGGAAAGGAAAAGATGACTTCTTGTCAAGTGTATTTGCACTGTCTGTGTTGAGTGCTGAAGCAATGACCAAGGAAGCTGGGATTGTTGTCCCAGTGCTTGTTGAATGTGCCACGTTGCCCCATTAATATTTCTCCTAAGACCTTTCTGGCTTCTGGGACAGAGCGTTGGAATATCACAGTGTAAGCTGCTCTTGCTTTTCAGGTCCCAGATAAAGCTGATTATCGCACGTACACTGCACAGGCCTTGGTGACTTTGCTGAATAAACTCCCTTGTACGGAGTTTGCTGACTTCATTGCTTGGCTTTATAAATACTCGCTCCACACAAAAGTAAGTACATCTCCTTAATGTCCCACACTTCAGCTACAGCAGTACTTTGGAGATGGCAAGCTTAGAATCAGCACTGTTATTTCTGACAGCCTGAGGCAGGTGGGCTGAGTAGGTAACATCCATGTCTGTTTTTATACTAACAAAGCGTCTCGTGTGCTTATTTCTTCAGATTTCCTACAGAGTGTTTGCACTCGATGTAGCTTTAGCTTTGTTGGATGTGCCTGAGAGAAACCTGGACTCCTCAGTGTCTCTGGATCACCAGAAGTTTCTGAAGCATGAGTTCTTAGTGCAGGTCATGGTGCTTGGCCGCTGCTCAGACAGAGCACCTGTAGTTCGTAGCAAAGCTCTAAGCAGTTTTGCCCACTGTCTGGAAATGAAAGCTGCTGCTACTTTGGATAGCATACAAGACTTGTTACAAAGTAAGTACTGTCAGTAAATTACATGGTTGAAATATTACTTGAATTGTCTGGGGAGTAGTTGCTGGGAGACCGTAGAACTGGTTGTCAGGATCTGTAATACGTGCTGTAGCAGAAATGCTAAGTCAGGGCTTGAAACAGTGATGGAGCACCTGGTGGGAATGCAGGGCTGACCCAGGGGAGCTTGGAATACATGCAGTGCACCTGAGTGACTAAAAGGGGTTGAACCAGGGTCTATCCTTTCCCAGACCTCATTTAAAGGTTGGCATTGGCGGTGAGGGTATTTCTTGCTGGAGATCCCTGCCTACCTGAGGCCTTCCAAAAGTAAGCAGCTCTTTTCCTTTGTTTCTGTATTCACGGCTGCTACCTTTGGGCTGGTTCTTGTTTGCTGTAGCCAAAGACTTTGCCACCCTTCTATTATCATCCCATTATAGCTTTACACCTGCACAGAGCACCCTTGGTGTTTGTCACGAAGGGAGGTAATAGATGAGTCTTACTTGTAGCCTTACACTTGGAGGGTGGTTATTTTGCGTACATGCCCTAAATAGATTACTCCATGAGATACCTTGAACGGATGTACCAGAAACTGAAATTGTACAATTAAAAAAAAGTTCATTTTTGTCTGAAGGTTGATTAAATCTCGAGTTGCCTTTTGCCTCTGCTAAATTCGTATCTTCGTGATTGGCATTCTGAACTCCTTCGGGTTTGGTAGAGGCCAGATGGCACAGTTGAGAAGCGTGCAGACATCATCGTGTGGTTGGATCAATTGCCTGAGAGGGAGAAAAAAAGAAGCCAAACTAAAAATCAGAGTGACAGAACGTGCTGAATGGGAACGATTCATTTAATTTCTTTTTTAATTCCTTTTTGGCAGGCTATGACCGTGCAGCCTTGGAAGCAAACACAAACAGTGCCAGTTTGATGCTCAGTGAAGAAGGTGTGGAGTCATTCTCTTATGATAAGTCTTGGGCTTTTCTTGGCGTGCTGCTTTCTAAAAATACGTGTATCCATAAAACGTGGGACATGTGTGCAGCTCTCTATTTAATGGTGAATCACGTTGAGTGAATGTACGCTCACTTCTTAAACTTCTAACTTTTCTCCCAGCTATGTCCAACCATCCGCTGAAGACCTTACCAAGCTTCAAAACAACTGATCTGACGAACAGCAGCAGTGCTGCCATGGTGAATGGTATGTCACAATCACAGCAGCCTTTCAGGTAGCTCTTCAGAGCTTCAATTACAGTTATGTTTTCTGAAGCTTGTTCACTGTCCATTGCAGTGGAGAGGTCTTTCTGGAGAGCTGTTAAAAAACACACGTGGTGAAGGGGTGGAAGTGTTTGCTGTAAGGAAATGCTATTTCCACTTAAATTTAGGAAATACATTTAATTGTGAAATGCTGGTGTTCATTTGTACTAATGTGGTAGCAAAACTCATTGCAAAGCAGATAATTTATACTTTCCCAAAAGGATGGTAATTGATGTGGGATGCAGTGCTTGTAGCTCCATAGATTTAAGGGTAATTAAACCTCTTGCTTCAGCGCACAAAGAATGGATGTATTTTTGCTGCATAAAACACAGCACCTTTGACTGGCACTGTTATGCAGGGAAGCATTTAATTCTCTGCAGCACCAGGTATTGGCTGATGTTAAAAGCAAAGTGGGAGGTTAAATGGACTGACGTGTAATGTCAATATGCTAGCTCTGATTTCTTAATGGCATGAAATCAGCACAAAAGTTGGCTTTTGTGGCTGTGATATTTCATTGAATCTCTTCGTCTTCAATGTGGAGTCCTCACATTTAGGCCTCTGTGTGTGTCTTCGCTCTCAGTTGTTGCTATTCACCTCTCTTGAACTGCTGACAATTCAATTTACTGCTTAGCTCGCATCCTGCGTCTGTGTCTTTGTTACACTTCTCATGCTGCTCTTCATGTGGGATCCCTCCATATCTTCATGAACCAGGCTCCTATCTTCTCTATTGAATGCTTTCTTTCAAAACATTTTGCTGATAAATTTCATTAATCTGCTCTCTAAGATAGAAATATCCTCCAGGCCACTGAAGGTATTGTGTATTCCCTGTTCAGTTGCAGACTCTGTGTGGCAGAGGATGCCTGGTTTTGTATCTGATACCCAGCTGAGCATACGCTTGGCACTTGGCAAAACAAATTAAGCAAAGGATTGGATCAAAAAGGGCTGTCTGAGGCTCAAGAGGATAGCTAAAAAACAGGCTTCTCAGAGCCAGTCAAGGTGCATTAGCAAAGCTGTCTGGCACGCACTTGTTTGGCTTCTGCCTGTGCTAATTTTGCACTTCTATGAAGACCAAACAGCTTGTCTTTTAGAAGCAAAATAAATCTTTGCTGAGGATATTCAGAACTTGCAAAATGCACAAGGGCAGAGATAAGACTGGTAGGGATAATCTGCAGGGTGAAGTATACTCTACAGAATACGCAGTGCCTGTCAGCCTGTAAACACTCTATTCCCTTGCTAGTTCTCAGCCATTTAGATCTCAGGGCTTGTTTGGTTCTTTTCCCTATGCCACTATGCATAGAAATCCATGACAGTTGGCCAAGGTTGATCATTTTAGCAGATTTGGTCACCTTTGCAATAGCAGCATGACTGTTCTCTTGGCAGTGTCTTGCAAAGAAAAGGTTGTGTGCTTTTTCTGTCAAGCTATTCTCAGGAGAAAGACTCACTTGCAGTTACCTGCCTACTAAGAAAGCACTAGTCATGCAGATTGAAATCCCTTGGCTTCCTTTAATTAAAAAAAAGCCTACTTTTAGACCCTATATTTATTGGTTCCTAATGACTAATCGTTTCTCTTAATGGCAACACTGTAGATCTCCAGATGGATCTCTCAAAGTAACGGGTTTCTGTATTTGGGAGTTCAAAATGTCCTTAGGAAATCTTAGTTTCCAATTTTGAAGGTAGCCTGATACCTTTTATATACAGAAATAAAAGAATTGGCAGTTACAGATTATTCTTTTTGCCCTGTGTATGAAATGATTTGGTATATCACTACATTTTGTGTTATGTCCTATGGTTTATTTTCAAGATGGAAGAACTTTTGCATTTTTCTTCCCCTTGTCGGAATGGCAGCTGCAAAGGAGAACCCACATTCTTTCTGTTAGTTGTTGTTGTGCTTTCAGTCCTCATCTCTTGCTCCTGGAAGCCATGGGCAACAAACTGAGCTCTGCAAAGCGTACAGAGGGAGGTCAGGGTGGGTGTTATAACTTCTTTTTATCCTGGGTTTGGATAGGAAAGGAAATCATGGCCCTGCTGAGGCTGAGAGCTGGGGATGAGAAAACCACTGTGAGGAAATCTGCTCTCCAGGTATGGTGTTCTTTGCATGATTTCTTGTTCTGCATGATTACACAGAATGCCACTGGAACAAATAATTGAGCTGTAGTACTGCGGTGAACTGTATGTAAGTTTGCCCAGCTGTAGCTTCTTGCTATTCCCACTGAGTGCATTCAGTCCTTAAAAAGGTCATTTTTGCTAGTTCTTGATAAGTAAATAATGCAAGGAAGAAATAATGTTCTAGTACTCTTTTGCTGGCATTCACTTATTCCATCATTTAGAAAAAGAGCCTCTTTCCAAATGTCAATAGGTATTTAACTTAAGCGACTTCCTTATAAACTGGGGCATAAGAGGTGCTTTGTTTCCACCTTGTTAGCAAGAGTATGGGCTGTATCTGGCATCATTTTGAGGGATGCATTGCTTTTCTGCTTGCTTCCTTTTTTTAATTAAGTCATGAACTTTGAAAGGTATCTTCTTCAATGTGAATTTCACTGTTTTATAGGATACGGATCTGTTGTTGACTGCCTTTCTCCCTATTGGTCCTCTCCCTTAGTTCTTCCCCTCTAGGTTAAATCAGGATGAGAACACCTCAGGTTAAGGGTTTCTAACTGTTTTGTTGTGAGGTTTTCAATTCTTTTCCCTCTTATTGGCAGGTGAATGACGTAGCTCATAACAAGAGAAACACTGGCTTCAAGGGGGAGTTGTGGCATTGACTCGGTGCAGCATTCTCTTATAAAACCCAAATGACTGAGAAGTTCTCTTATCATTCTATACCAAATTGATCTATTTCTGATTAATTACCCCATACATTCTGGCCTGTATTCCCTATAAGCTTATGCTGTTTTTTGACCTGCAGGTTTTTACTAACATCCTGAAGCACAAAGCAATCCCCTGCACTGCAGAAGATTTGGCCACTCTTCAGGACCGTTGCCGGGACCCCGCAGTCTCTGTGCGGAAGCAGGCCTTGCAGTCTGTGACAGAACTCCTCGAGGTGAGGAAATGAACAACACCAATTCTTATCCAGACCTGACATGGCTGAAATGTAGGTTGAAGAGAATGAGGGCACAGCAAATCATAGAATCATAGAATCATAGAATTACTCAGGTTGGAAAAGACCTTGAAGATCATCAAGTCCAACCGCAGCCTAACCAGTAGCCTATCTCTTAAAAAACAACCACAAAACAATACCACAACAACAAACCTCTGCTAAATCAATCACTTGTTTGCTCACCAGATTTTATGACTGTATTCTGTATTTGTTTTAATCATCTCTTGACTTGCAAGCAGTGACTTGCACATACTTGCCATTTATGTGGGATGCTTTCAAGTGCTGGAAATGCTTTTCTTTTCCCTGCCTGTTGGTTTTATGTGTCATGGAAGGGATGTTTATGTTGCTGTCCTTGTGAAATTTAAGAACCTGAATCACTTTGCTGAGATACAGCATGTTGATGATGCCACTGTAATGTTTTTCCATCTATTTATTCTCAAAGGTTTGGTAACTTAGTCATGCAGCATAAGGTTTGTATTAATCAAAACTCTTTTGTTTTAGTGTGAAATCATCTGTGGTACAGTTTGATTGCAATACTCTCATAATCATTTATAGGGTTTCAAAACAAACTATTGCATTACTTTAGCCCAGGTAGTTTGGTTATAGATACAATTCTGCTGCCAGGGATATATGTTCTCTAGGCCCATGTGCTGCCACATCATGCTGCCAGTTGAGCAGCGAGCTAATTGTAACTTATTTTACCAGTTAATAAACGTATCTCAAGGTTTCTAGGCTTTCATTGATCTTATCTGTGCTTGTAGGACCACATCATAACTAAAGGAGATGTTTCTAATACAGTGTGTTTCTCTCAGGTCCAGCACGATGACGTCCTGGTGCACAAGGCTTGGTTGACTGGAGTTGTGCCTGTTGTGATGGACTCTGAAACCTCTGTTCAAGAAAAGGCCTTGGAATGCCTTGATCAGGTTTTGTTGCAGCACATAAAGCATTACAGTAAATTCAGGAGGGAAGACAAGAAGCAGGTGCTGGCGTGGGATCTCCTTACGCTGCTGACTTCAGAAAGCCAGGAGCTGAGGTAAATGTGGCTGTCCTTCATTTTGGAAACGCCAGAAGAGCCCACAACACTCCTTTGTCCAGAGCACTGGATCTCTTTGTTGCCTTTATTATCTTGGCATTCGTGGACAAAATCCAGATTATTTTATTAAACTTCTAATAGGATTAAAACATGCAGCTTTTCCTTTACGGTAGGAAATGGCTTAGTGACCGGAGGACTAAGATACAAGCATGAGCTTATGTTCTCAGCTTTCCTATCCTCTGTGTGACCACAGAACAATAAGCGTCACAGTTGAAATGCACGTGCCACCTATTGCACAAGGGCAAAAACTGAACGTGTTGGGTGTTTTTTTTTAAGCTATTTGAACTCTCTGCTCAAAGCAGACAATGAAAGCGCACATTGCTCTAGAGATGGCAGCTGTCATGCTGTGAGCTGCCTGTGTTGCTCTGCCAGTTCGTAGGACAGAGGAGCTGTCAAACATACGCACCAGCAGTTGGTGAGAAGAGCGCAGTTTTGCTTTGTGTTGAGTGTTTTGATTTGCTCTTCTTGTTACCTGTGCAGTCTCCCCGAACCCTGGTGTTCATACACAGGAATGTCACTTGCTGTTCTTGATGTGCTGGTAGCAGCATGAATGTTAAATGGAGGTGTTGCGATGACAGAAGTAAGAGAGGCTATAGGAAGGGAGAAGATCTCTTCTTATTAATTCTCATGTACAATATGTTGCTTTTCTTATGACAAATAGAATGATTCTGCCTTTTGCAGAATGCTGTGGGATGAAGCAGAAGAAATGGGCTAATACAGTATGACAAGGACGCAACATTGATTAAAGTCGGCTGTATGTTTATTAGTCAACAGGGCATAATAGCTCAGAAATAGAAAATGAGATACTGGTTGTGCTGCCTTGCCAATCTGTAAAGCTGTCAGTGTTCTAATTTGGGCTGTTTTATGACACAGTTTGAAGATTCATGGCACCTTTACTTCGTGACCTCGGAGTACCTTGCAGCTTGATGTATCTCAGAATAAATCTGTCCGTGTGAAATGGGTAGCTAGAGTTAAACAGAAGAATGCAACCGGTGCTGCCCCATTAAGGATGTTAAACAGAAACTGCTAGGAAGTCTTTAGTACAAGTCTTTGGTTGTTGAAGTATCTTCTGGGCTTGCTCTGATTCAGGTTCCTCTGTCTGACAGACACGTTAACTCCAGGTCTGTAGTGCATCAGGACTGATCTGCACTGCAGCCATCTGAACTCTAACAGAAAGAGTGACCAACAATAAAACGTATAGCAGAAATCATATCTACTCTGTAGAAGGCAGGTGAAGTGATAGCACCCTTGTGCTTCACAGCGTGTTCTGGGCAGCTGTTGGATTTTGCTAGTGGTGTCCAAGACCCCAAGGTTTTGTTGGCTCCTTGTTTATCTTGCTTTCTTTTCTTTCTTCCTTGCAGCTGTTATATGAACAAAGCTTTTCATATTTGGTCCCGGCAGAATAAATTCTCCTCTACTTTCATCAATAATGTGATGTCTCATGTGGAAACAGAGCATGCTGTACCAGCTTGGATGTTGCTTGCTAAGGTGGCAAGTTCTTCACCCAAGTTGGATTATTCCAAGGTCATCGAATCCTGGTACGCTGTCAGCAGGTATGTGTGCTTTGACCACCTCTGTTCTGGGAAGAGATGGAGGTAAGGATGTGAGCACTATCTGTCCTTCCATAGACATAGTGCTGCTTAGATCAACATTCTTTATTCAGGCAATGGCGTTCTGTAGCTAGGAGGCAAGCAATAACCCACAGATTTGTGCAGCCATCAAGTCTTACATTGAGCTTTTTGAGTTTTCATTTGGTTTGATGAGTCTGCCTTGATAGAGCGTAGCCAAGATGCATGGATTTTTCTGCTGTGGTTGGTGGTTTTCCAAAGCATACATTTTAGCTTGTCTGCTCTGCTGTTTTCCAGGCAACAGAACACGAGCAATGATTCTACAGGACATATACTGTCTGTTGTCAGTCATGTTGCAAAGCACCTCCCTAAAAGCACCTGTGAGAGTCTGATTGGTGAGTGGCCCTGAGAAACTGCAGAGCAGAAAGTACAGTTCAGTTTTGTCTCCTAGCTGAGGGTTATTCTCTGTGAGTGGTTGCTTGGCCTACCAAATCGCCATGCTATGTGTGTCATCTCCTTTTCAGATAACATCAAGCACTGGCTGCAGGAGTTTCAGTGTCCCCTGGAGGTGATTAGCCCAGCTGTGGAGTCACTGCAGAAGCTCTGCTCTGCGTATGCAGGTGTCCCAAAGGCACAGGTGTGACTTAAAATACTCCTTTCAAAATAGTTTGTTTCGTGTGTATAAGGACTGACTCTTGAAGGCAGCTTCTGTCTCCAGTCTGTTGCTTGATTGTCTCACTGAGCACAGAGGATCCAGCTCCAGTCTCTCAAGTCTGTTGACTTAAAGCATTCCTAAATGAGACCTGCACTATCAGCTATTTCTGAGGGTTGGTCCATTAGAAGCTATAGGTTTTCACTATAAGCTCAGGCTATTCTATTATTATTATAGCTCAGGCTATTCTATTAGCTGGTGCTAATGCATGTGTTTTTAAGGCCTCTCTAATGGGCCCAAGCACACAGTTAGCAGCACATTGTATGCATATAAGGATTTTCAAATTGGGGATTTATGTGTGCAGATACTAAACAGAACTTAGCCATGATGTTAATGAAGTGCCTGATTAATTTTGTTTCATTGTGGAACAGAAACTGCTCAACCAAGTGTTTGGAGACTTAATATCCACTTGTGAAAGTTATATTTCAAACATAGTTCTCAAAGAGGACGGAGCAGAGCAATTGCAAGAAGATCTCTTGGTAAGTTTGGTTCCCTTTTGTGGGCTGGTCAAAGGATGTGAATTGTCTCCAAATGAGGGGTCTGTTAAGTTCGTGGCAGTAAGGGTTACACAGGAAAATCCTGCTGACTTAATCTGCAGCTCAGCCATGGCCTCTAGTCTGCAGCATTGCTTTTTCTTTCTGTAGGTGAGGCACCTCTTCCTCTTGGGTGAGGCTGCACAGCTGTGTCCAGCCAAAGTGGAGAAACGCATCTTTCTTTTGATCCAGTCCATTCTGGCTTCTGATCAACGTGAGGCTCGTTCCCTTCTGCCTTTAATTTTCCTTTTATCAACCCAAAGAGCATGTTTTCTTTCCTGACCCATTCTTTCTTAGTGTCTAGTCCTCCTGATGGTGAGGAAATACCGGCTTCTCAGCCACTGTCGCAGTTCAGAGGATCAGCCATGCCTCCTGTGATCAGAGCTCATGCATTCATTACTCTTGGTAAGCATTGTCCTGCAGCAAGAGTGCCCTTTATATCCAGTTCCCACCCTTCTTGTCTGCTCTCTGCTTCATGTTCTACTCAAAAGCCACATCAGCTCTAACAGATAGATGCAGCACTCAGTGTTTTGTTTTGCTTCTGTTTGTAGCATTCAGCAATGCAAATATCCATGGTAACAAGTTGCACAAACCATAAAAGTCTATGAGACTGTTTTTCAAGTCTGTTGATGCATTTTTCCTATACAGTACTCTCTGGGCATATGCTGTCCTTGTACTCAGAATTGGTTGCCGTCTGGCTGAGTGATCTTCTAATTTGTAGTAGGGTGCTCAACAGAGGATGAAGAAATGCTTTTGGTGCAGCATAGAGCAGAATTTCTGTAGGTAGTTACTCGTTCTCCTTAGTATTATATGGGCTTGTTTGTCATAGGAACCTGGTCAAATCTGCAGTTCCAGTATAAACAAGTGTGCTAAGTGAAACTTTGGGTCTCGTAGCCCTGCTGTATGTATGAGCAAATCTTGTATCTGTTGCAGATAGAATCATTCTTTCCTTAACTGCTTTGGGAACCTTAATATTTCTTGGACCGAGCTTAGAAACGGTTAGGAAGAAGTAATGTTAGAATGCAGGCTATTTTATTTTAAGTTGGTTTAGTAATGCTCTTAGAGGTGGGTGTCTCCCTGTGATGCCTATGACAGCTGGGGCTGTTCTTTTTAGCTGCTTTGAATAATACCCCGTACACAGGAATAGTTCGCTATGAAGGAGGGAGTTTGGCATAGAGGCCCACAGTATAGGTCTAAAAAGAGTTTGGAAGAACTCCTTGAAGTATAATTTCTTTGAGAGGTGGTACAGATTGCTCGTCAAGTTTCAGCATATGTTTCTTGTTTATTCACCTGTTTACTACCTGATTCTTCTCTTGGCTCATCTTGGGCTCGGAGCTGTGATGGTTAGGAGGAATCTATTCACAGCACTGACAGTCTCATCTCTATTTCACAGGTAAACTGTGTTTGCAGCATGAGGATCTGGCAAAGAAGTGCATTGCAGCTCTAGCTCGAGAGCTGGAGGTGTCACACGACGTGGCTGTTCGCAATAACGTTGTCATTGTTATGTGTGACCTTTGTATCCGCTACACCACCATGGTGGACAGATACATCCCCAACATTTCCTTGTGCCTGAAGGACCCGTATCCCTTCATTCGGAAGCAGACGCTGATTCTGATTACCAACCTTCTGCAGGTAAACAGAAGTCCTCTTCAGTTGTGCTGAGCACTGACCGAGAGTTTATTGCTTACAACTTGATCCTGGAGCTTAGCTGTAATGCTGGTTAACTTATGAAGGCTTCAAACATGGATTTTGTTACTCTTTCTCAAGGTGGGCAAACATCGATGACGCTTAGCACAGCTGGATAACAAGATTATTTTTATTCAGTGGTTATCTCTTTTCTCATCTTGATTTCTGTGAATTCCCTTCCATTTTGCTCCTATACGAATGAATGTGCTGAGCATCACAGCACCTTTTTCCTCCACCTCTGCTTATTGTAAGTTGTGGAAGTGGAGAGGCTGACAATATTTGCCCCTCCAGTGTTCACGTGAAGCCAAACAAAGCAGATTTGGAGTGTGTTTGGCTCTGACAACAGCGTTGAAGAGCATCTGTGCCTTTGGCGCTGGAAAGCAGATTTTTCTCGATTCTGCTTTTTTATTGGTCTATGTGGTGAACCTGGATGCTGCGTGCTTATTCTGCTTCAAGCATCTCCTAGAGCTGTCTTTTTGAGGTTTATTTTCTGTACATAGTGGTGAAGTTGTATAGCTTGTTTCTCAATGTACGTTCTGGCAGGCTCCATCAGATACTGCCCTGGCTGCTCTGTGAAGACTCACGTGAGATTTTTCCTGGTTCAGGCTTACTTATCATCTGTCCTTTTCTTCTAGGAAGAGTTTGTGAAATGGAAGGACTGTCTCTTCTTCCGTTTCATTAGTGTCTTGGTGGATCCAAATCCAGATATTGCCAGGTAAAATACTGGAGGTGTTGAGGAGCACGGATGTCCTCTGTTCTTTATGCCTGGCCTTTTTAAGCTTTCTGCCACATTCTGTAGTTCTTTGACATAGCAGAAGAATGGCTCACGCTGATCATAAGTACATGTGTGAAGTTTTTGTGTGTTTCCAAGTCTGAAGGTGCTTTGTTTTGTGGGAAATGAAAGGCATTTTCCTCCATGGATGGAAGGTTGCATTGATGTTGGGTGCCAATGAGCCTTGGACAACTTTCTGCCTGGAACATCCAAACTTAAGTTTGGTCTTCCCACGACTGTCAACCCATCATTGCTTATAAGTTGCATATTCAAGCCTTCTCTTCTTTATTCAAGCCTGCTCTTCTATTTTCAGTATGCAAAAATATCTTTCCAGTAGGTGGTGGCATTGCAGCATCTTGTTCCTTGAATTCTAGCTGTGGAACACGCTGCTATTTCATTGGGAGCCTTTTTCTTTGCATCTGCATTCAGAGACTGCATCTACATAAAAAAATACTTTCTTCAAGTCTGAGATTGACTTTCAGCTCCTGCCAGGCTTTTGGTGATTAACTTTTTGCAGAAAGTGCTGTGTTTCAGGGGCTTCGCTCATAAAGATAATGAAAATGCTGTGCCTGCGTTCAAGTTAAATTTATTTCTGCCTCTGTTTCAATGGCAATAAGTGAGCAGTACTGCAGATGCTGAAAAGAGTTATTTTCTTGAACAAAAAAGAGCTTAAGGTCAATAAACGAGTATGTTGTTCAAGCCCAGATATAACTGGGCAGGTATTAAATGGGGGTGTTGAGGGAGACTCAGGAGTGGAGAACTCCTCCTGTACTGCCTGTGACCCTCTGCTGTGTTTCAGGGGTGACTTTTAGAAGCTGCCTGGTTAAGTTCTCTTTCCTTTCTAGGTTTGCAGAGTTCTGCTTGGTGCATCTCTTGCTGAAGAGGAATCCAGTAATGTTCTCCCAGCACTTCATTGAGTGCATCTTCCATTTCAACAGCTACGAGAAGCATGAGAAGTACAACAGGTTCCCACAGAGCGAGAGGTCAGTTGAGCACAGTTCTACCTCCTTACTCCTGAATGGTGACCATGCAGACTTTGGTTACAGAAAGCATTTGTGGCACTTCATACTTATGTATGCAGTAGGGGGAAAACAGCTCAAGGAGATGGTGTTAAATTAAGTGTTCTGCTTTCTCCATGAGACTTCTGGGAGAACATCTGCATGTAATTTGTGGGAGTGTGTGGTATCCTGGCACATTGATGGGTCTTGAAAGTGACATGCAGATATTCCTTGTTGATTTCAAGTCTTACTATTTTTGTGAGATGGCTTCATGTGACTTAACCATGTAAAATGTTCTTTCTCTACTACAGGGCCAAGAAGCTCTTCTCTCTGAAAGGAAAAGATAACAAAGAAAAAAGGATGTATATCTACAGGTTCCTACTGGACCACTTTACAGACGAGCAGAGGTTCAACATTACAACAAAGATCAGTCACAGTGTCCTGGGTAAGGGCCACCTTCAGGAAAATAACATAACTAATCTGGCAAGCAACTTGTGCCTATTTAAACAAACCCATAAGGCTGTGAGTCCTATGGTGTTACCTTTCTGTCTTTCCCAGCACTGTTTATTCCTCTGAAGTGATTTTTACTTCTTCCCTGCCTGTTCCAGCATGCTTTGTGGATGGGGTCCTTCCATTGGACATGGAAGCCAGTGAGCTGCTCTCAGATACGTTCGCTATCCTTAGCTGCAAAGAAATCAAGCTGTCGACTATGAGATCAAAACCTGAAGAAGACATTCAGCCTGATGAAGATGAAATGGCCATGGCTAATGCTGTCATGCAGGCAGCACAAAAAAAGCTCATCTCACAGGTAGATGGCACTTGGATCTGGTTGGGAAGAGGACTGTCTACAGTACTGAGAGGAGTTTTAGCTTTCTGTGTTGGAGAGACTTGGCAAGCATTATTCAAGTAATGTACTGGTGCCAAGGGCATGTGCAGTACATACATGTTGTTGTTCAGGCTCTGGCTTGTAGATCCACTCTGCCCTGAGGGCCTGTATGGAAGCGCTGTATTGCAAAAACAAGATGTTAAGGTTAGATTTGTAACAGACCCTTGTGCTTTTGTGAGGGGTCAGTTGTAGTGATCAGAAATGCATTTCCTGTTTAAGAAAAGAAAAAGCAGCTTTAATTTGTTTAAATTGGTTCCACACATCTCCTGCTGTTAACGCATCTGAGCCTAAATGGTTTTTGGTGCACCTTTAGACAATTTGCTATCATTGTGCAAGCAGACTCAGTGATCCATCTTGAAAGACTCCCATTTAGATTAAAAGCCTAACCTGTATGCGTGCAGTATAAAAGGGGGCTTAATTGTGATAATTCCTATGCTATGAAGCAGTAATTCCTTTCACTTAGGCCATTCATCTAACAACAGAGTGATTTCTCCTTTATTGCGTCTCGTAACTGTTTGTGCCTTGTTTAAACAAAGGTTCAAAAGAAGAATTTCATAGAAAACATCATCCCAATCATCGCTGAGCTGAAATCTTTGATGGAGCGGAAGAAGATCCCAGCTCTTAGGGACCTTATGGACTACTTACGGGTAAGGAGGAGTGTTCTCTTGTTGGTTTTTTTCCCCCCTCTTAACTTTAATGTGTTAGGTACATAACCAGTAATGGAACGAACAGCCTTCTTAGAAGGAAATTTGGAAGGCATTCAATGTTGTGACACTGCCACTGTGTTAAATAAAGCAGGAGGTGGAGGGATTTTAGATTGGGATCTCACAGTGTGTTACGTGTGAGCCTCCTCATGGAATGTGGGCAGAAAGCTTGAATGCTGGAAAGGTTTTTCATGTTCTGAAGTACAAATTGGAGTTTAAACTCTTAGTCTGTTAAAAACACCTCTGCTCTACCAACTGGTATTTCCTTTTGCACTTAAGCAGCTGTGATCTGAATGGAGACATGAATCAGTAGTCAGGAGAGATTTCTGAAAGGGTTTAAATATTCTCTATTGCTGCAGGAAATGATGCAAGACTACCGAAATGAAATCAAAGAATTCTTTGCTGTGGACAAGCAGCTGGCAGCCGAACTGGAGTATGATATGAAGAAGTATGAAGAGCAGCTGGACAAGGAAAAGTCAGACCAAGAGCAAGTCTTGCCATTGCAAGCAGAGGTTGGTGGGGCCGTTAACTCTGTATGCCTTCCGACTGCTCTGCAGAAGTCTGTATACAAAATTTTGTGCACAAATTGCACCCAAATTCCATACGTCTGTGGGTGTTGGAATGTTGTACTTCTGTGCATTTGCTGACAGAGGCTTTGGTTTCAAAGTCATTTAATGTTAGAAAAGCAGCAAACAACACATGTCAGCCAAAGGCAAGTAGCAAACAATTAATATAAAAACAATTCAACTTAAAGGGAAGGACAAGTCTAATTTTCCACTGTCGATGCTTACGTGCTCTATCTCTCTGTTTCCAGAGTGATAAAGATGATAAATGGGTCAAAAAGAAAAGGGTTTATTTTGGCTGATTTTATACTTAAATGGAATGGAAACTTATATCTGTGCTGGTCATGCAGATCTTTTTTTAGAGTCAGCATGCTTGGCTCAATTGTCCCAAATCATTTCAGATACCTACCTTAAAATGAAATGACTTTTACCCTGGCAGCTCCTTTCTTTTTCTTCTGACCTACAGAAGCACCTATATATAGAGACATTTAAACTAGAATGTACATATCCCATCAAAACTTACTATTTGCTGCTCGTTACAATTTTGGCCAGTAAGATCTTTCTCCCTGGTATCCATTTAAGTCCACCACACAAAGGATTCGATCACACAACAAGCTATTCTGTATGACTCCTATCTAGAGTTGTCTGCACTTAGTCTGCTTTTAAATTTGCTCTTTCTTTCCTTTCTGCAGCAGCCTCCATCTTTGGAGATGCCCTTACCTTCTGGTGCCCGGAGTGATAATGCCCAATCCCCTGTTAGTGGGAGGCAGCTCTCATCCCTTGGGTCACTTCCATTCTCTGTGCCTTCTGAGTTTACTACACCTAGAACTGATGTTCCGAAGCATCCCTTATATGGTCACAGGTATGGGTTTCTTTATATGACAGGTTGCAATTCTGCAGGCCTATTCCTTTGTTTGTCTGTTCTCTCTTAGTGGTGTGAAAGTCACAATGTGAAATCTATGTTTGCTCCTGAGATTGTAAGGGGTTGGGAGGGAGCAGGACTCTTCTTCATGTCATGCATTTCACCCGGGCTTGCAGCAAGAAGTCACTTCAGTGTTACTGTCTGTCTTATGCCCTGTAGGCCGGCATCCTTAAGCACGCTTGCCATCCTGAACTCTGCCTGGAAAGCAGTAGAGGCCAGAAGCAAGCAACGCAGCAAGAGTGCTGGGGGAATTTTATCAGCTCAGTCACTTCCACCAAGCACAGCTAACAGCAAGCAAGGTAGAAAGATTGCTGCAAACTGGCTCAGTGTCGGCCTGGGTCTAGTTGACACAGCATGGTTGTTAGACCCATGAGGTCTCTGAACATTTCTATTCTTATTTTCTTGTTATATGTAGCTTCTTTTCAAAGCGTGAATCAGCTGTCTACTGGAGCACACATTCCTGTGGGGGGCCGTGCAATCAGCACACCAGAACGTAAGTAATCCAACAGAACCCTTTCAAATTGGGCTGAGCACTCCTTCTGTAAGAGAGGTAACAATGTGTGGCTTCCCTGAAGAGCAGAGGAAACCAGTCAGGATTAGCTATAGATAAATATGGTTGTGGTAAATAGGAATTACTCTGAAACTGAAGGTCTCATGGGAAAAGATGCTTCAAATACGGCTTTCATTTATACGTCACAGGGTGTTACAGATTGAATCAGTGCATGAAAATGTTTTCAGCAGCCCAAAATAACAACGAACCCACTGCCCTTTCTTCTTTTATCAACTGAGGATTGCTGAGAAGGCATGTTGTTATAATTCCTTAGCAGGTGACGTTGCCCAGGCTGTGCAGGATTCTGTTGTCCCTTAATTCTCAAAGTGTAGCTTAGCACTGAATTACAGAACCCTGCTGCAGGGGGAAATACTCGGGGTTCAGTCCTTTTCAGCTGTACAACAGGAGATTCTTTTGTCCAAACAAAAGATCCCAGGTGAGTTGTGACCTGCTTCTGTCACTAGAGCACGCAGTGAGCTGTGTCAATTGAGATACCACGGAGATCTGCTCAAGGAGGATTAATAACCTGCACAGTCATTTCTGATTGTTCTGCCCTAAGGAAGAACTGAACTGAGCTTTAGAGAAGGAATGATGTAGTTGTTCGTTCTTTTTTTTTGACTCTGCTGTAGGCATTAAAGTGAAAATACATAATGATGAATCTCTAGTACACAAATTGTGAGTCTGCTGTGCTTATATCCGCTGCAGCTGAATTGCCATCTCACAGAAGCTGACCTTCAAAAGCTATGCCTTTTTGGAATGGGCTTTTTTTTCCTGACAGCATTCTGCAGTCTTACAAATGAAGCTGAGTTTCAGCAGATTTCCTTGCTATATGTCAGTTTGTGGACACATTGAACTCCTTTAGCTCTCTGTTTCTCATTACGTTAAACTTCCCCTGCTCGGGAGAGCGAACTCCAATTAAGTTAGGAGTCCAGGTGAGCATCTGACAGGTCAGTTGTCATTCGGCAGTTGTACATGCTTGTGGGGCAGGGATGATGATCTAGAAATGCAGGTATCTGAGTGTGGGTTTGTTTTCTTTTTGCCTGTGTCTGTGCAAATACTTGACCTGTATGCACACAGGAGAGCCAGCGGCACATAGCCAATAAGGCAGTCAGCTGTGTGGCAGCCTGCAAATACCTGACATCCGCGAGCAGGCAGGAGCAAAGCAGTGGCAGTGATGTGCATCCACTGGAAAATCTGGCCCTTCTCCTCCCTGTACGCTCCACTGTTTGGCTCGATTTGTCTGTCTCGATGTTTCTCCTTGCTGGCTGAACAGCAGGCAATAATCTTTGTGCAAAAAAGAAACTAGGGTATGTTTTTAGAGAGCGGAGATCTTTAATTGCCATATCTCTGTCTGGAAGCTTGCATGGCTGTTTCTCTTCAGCATAAGCACCATATGGCATGCAAGGAGGAAGAATGTTAATCTGCAGTGGTACTAAGGCTGAATTCCGACTTAGTTTCAAGGCAGCATGCATCCTTTGGTGGGGAGACAAACTGTATGAAGCGGTATCACTTTGGTTACTGTGTTGAACCATCTGCATGGTGCTGCTGGGTCTTGCAGGCTGACAGACAATCAAAAGGGAACATTTTCTTTCCCCCCCAGGTGCGTTGTTCCAACACTGTTGGAGCTGCAGCTCTTTGTAAATCATTTTGTACTTGAGAACAACAGCTGTCTCTTTATCTTACTCAACCGTCCTGTCAGTCTGTCCCCTCTGTCTGTCACCTCCTTATCTCTCCTGCTCATTACTTTGAGAATGGCTGAGTGAGTCTGGACAAGTGTAGATTTATTCACTGTGATACATAAACACATGTTTTGAAGATAATACCTTTCTTTGATTGCAAGGGAAGCCTCACTTGATGGCAGCTCTTTAGCAGAGTTTCCGTTTCCTACCCAATAAAGCATCTTCTACTGTAATTCCTTCTGAAGGTTTCTGGGAAACAGGAGCGTAAAACAGAGAGCTGAGAGAAGAAAAATCTGAATACTGTGACATCTCCCCTGAGATAAATGACAGGAAAGTGACAGCTGACAAGCATGGCCTGTTCAGGCAAGCTAAATTCTACCTAGCTTCCCTGTCAAGTGATTCCTTGTCTGGCTGCAGACAGTTCCTCTTGGAAGGGCTGCTCAAATCCTTTGTCAGCCTTCAAGGGCCCCCATTCTGCCTTGTCTGGGCCATGTAACTAGTCTGACTGTGGTGCTGAGGGGCAGTTCATGAGGTGCTGTGATTATGGATGATGGCTAAGCTGCAGTGGGAGGTGTGGCAGGACAAGGAGGTGCACCATCCACGTCCCACATGTAGATTAGTTTCCTCCACACACAGAGAAGGCTGTAATTCAGGAGTATGAACCTGATGTGCACAGATGGCCCATCAGATTCAGCGTGTTGAGGCTGATGGAGAGGCACTGAGATCTGATGGGCTGGAGAAGAGAGATGCTCTGCCGAACTGCTTGCAGTGAACTGGATATACTTAGTGTAACACCTGGGTGTTACACTGCAGCTTGTCTTCCCTCTGGCTGTGTCACAGACAGCTGGTTTATGTGGGTGTTTTTCTTTCAGAGACCATTAATGACTTGACTTTTGGTGCTGGGGTCAGTTACATCAGCTTGACACACACACCTGGTTCCGCTCAAGGTAAGTTACCTGCAATTCTATCTCAAAGTGAGGGGGGTAAAAACCCAAATGATTGAATCTGGCATTTTAAAAACGTGAAAATATGTGCATTATTTGCAGAGAATAAAGAAGCCGAGGAGCAGTCGGGAGATATTATTTGTTTGACATCACCAGACAAACTGTAAGTTCAATCTAGATCCAAAGCAGTGAGCACAGCGAGAAGGAATGCTGGAGTGCTTTAAAATACACGGTGACTTTGTTTCTTCCTAGACCATCCGTGCCACGGGAGTGGAAAGTAGAATCTCCAGCAAGGAGAAAAAGCAGCCAGAAGGTCCCTGTGAGACGATCCCAGCGGAGGACTCCTCTGAAAACAGAGAACTGATCCTTCCAATGAACTTTTGTGCAGAATCTTCATCATGTTGGGGGAAATCTGTCCCTTGATCCGTAGTGACAAATCACTGTGGACAAGTGTCCTTCCTTACCTGCTTTTCTTCACATCTTACGTGTCTGGAGTATGGATGCGCAAAGTGTGTGTTAACATATATATTATAAACTGCTGCTGCTGTTGGCAGAGCTCAGTGAAGTGAGGAAGTGAGAAAGCTGTAGCGTTAAGGGAGGCTTGCAATTCATTCACAGGATGTATAATTTGTCCATTTGGAAAAGTAAGAGCATAATGTTGCTACAAGCTTAGCACTAAGCGTGTTTTATCACAGTGTGCAGGAATGTGAGTGGCTCGACTTAGTCCCTTATTGTCCCACTTGGTGATACACTTGAATTGCTTTAATTTGAACCAAAGTAGAACAGCTTGTCAACTGCCACACCCCTAGATTTGGTAATTGCATGCTACATCACCTCTTATTTGTTGTGCAAACTCCTGTGTGTGTGAACAACCCTCACGTCCTTTTATATGGAATATTTCCATTCTTGAACTGTGCTATTTCCAGTTATTAAGATTTTATGAAAATAAATGGTTACATAGAATTAATTCCACCCACAACTTCCCCCTTCTTCTTGATTTAATGAATTATTACTCACATCCTGCTTTAACTTGCTAAAATCAAGGCTGGTAAGTCATGTATGTGCATAGCTTTGTGCTCTGTCCAGAGGCTTTATCACTAGTGTGCCTGGTGAATGCTGGCACTCCTGCCTCCCTCTGATGCCATGTAAACCTAACTGAAGCTTTTCAGTTGTTAATTCGTATTACAGAGCTCTTGCCCTGGATTTCACTGCAACTGGAAAATGGGACCTGTTGTGTTTGTGTTGATTTGTCAGATCACAGCACAAATGGAGCCAAGGAGGCTGAGCACCTCTGTTGCAAAGCCCTTCCAGATGCACTCACCTTCTGCACTGGAATCTCCTTGTTTGCTCTCACCTTCCTTATTGGAAGAATAGAGAAGCCTTCAAGTGAGGTTAAACTTTGTTCTCAAAGTGAAAACCTGAGAGCAGGAGATGCGTGGAATGGCTTTGGCTCAAGCAATGGTTAATTATGGCTGCATCCATTTATTTTGTTGTTCTCCTCCATTAAAATATTACTTAACTGCTTTACATGTTATCTTACTCTGATTCCAATTTTATCTCCTAACTTGTGCCTTGTAGCTTTTGCTCTGTCCCACAGCAGCACGAAGATCAGCCCTGTGAGCTCCGATTGGCCTCCTGTAGAAAGAACCAAGGACCACGAACTGATGGACCGTGAACTGATGAACAGTAACGTGCCTTGGACTTCCTGCAGCCCAACTCAAGTGAGTGCTCTGAGAGAGAACTCTTCTCTTGCACTGAATTCAAAGCAGAAGCCAGCAATGTTACTACTATTAAGAACAAAGAAAAACCCACAAGAACGCTTCAGAGCTCGGTATTTATGTAAAACATTCTTGGCAAAGTTAAACGTCATACATTAGTACAAACCTAAAAATTATTCACAATGATACAAGTTCCATCCATCAGATCTCATGAGCTGTGCTTTGGGGATCGTCTTCCCCTCCTCTCGTTAGAGATGCCACTGTCACATTGCAGAACTGAACGATAAGTTATGATTCTTTGCTTGCAGGCTTCCCCCATGAAGGCTGCCTTTGGCTCATAGCAAGACTAGATTGTACTCTCAGAGCTACCCTGGCTCAGCCATTTACCTTCTCTCCTTTATTACGAGTATCCTACAAGCAGCACAGGAGGGTGGATGTATAGAAAGTGCAAAGGAATGTTACGCTCACTGCTGTTGTAATGATGAGAGGCAGCATGCAGCCGGTGAATGCCACTGTGTGCCCATCTTAGGAAGGCTGCCAGAATGGAGTTGAAAAGTAGCCACGTCTTGGTTATAGAAAGAAATCGCTGCCTTGGCTTTAGTTTTGCTTTCCTTAGCAAAAGGAAAAGTGGTAATGTCTAATCTAAGTAGAACAAATGCAGCAATGGCATGTCCAGCGAGGCCCCTAGCAAACAAAGCAGATGAATGCAGAACGCTAAAACAAAATAACACTGACAGTCCAAATCATCAAGTATTCAAAATGCTGCCTACAGGGAGAGTTAAGACAATTCATATCGGAAATACAAGAACACTCAATTATGCTACATTTAAAAAGAAAACAAAGTTCTTCAACCACAGCACAGTCCTAGTGTTGCATCCACATCTTGCAGTTCTACGCAACCCACTGCTTTCCAACGCTATCAACTCATGCATCAACACGAGTTTCCGTTTCTTCTCTTTAACGCAAAGAGAATTAGATTGCTTGGCTATGCAGTCTAAACCTGTAACGTTGCCACAGCTGTCCCACCACCACGTTAGTGCCTCAGGGAGTTTGCAGAGGGGAGGGGGGGAGAGCAAACAGTAAAGTCACTCTGTCACCTTGTTGGAACTGAATCCAAAAAGCCATCCCTGGGTTATTTCTTGCAACAACAAAAACAAAGCGTTGGTCGCTGGCAAGAAAAGTTCTCAACGTATAAAAAAGTTGATAGGTCCTGCTATAGATCTACAAAAACTATCCCTGAGTGACTCTGTTCTGCGTCTTGTAAGACCTCACGTGGCAAGGAAATTGCTGAGGGGAGCTGAAGAGGAAAGAGATGCTGTTGTACCTGCAGCTCTGTATTACGCTCTGCAGTAACACCGAGGTGCTCTGACCGTGCCATACTACAGCAACGTCTGAGCTCTCCTCTGTAGCTTGGGAAGTAAAAAAATAGCCACGTCGCTTAAACACTGCTGGCATCACGTATTTACACTTGAAATAGAAACGTTACCTTTTCTGAAGTAATCAAAATAGATCTTTGCAAAAAAAAATTTCGGATGTGGGATTTTACAAAAGAAAGGGAGAAGGTTAAATAAGAAAAGCTCACAAAAATCTCAGTACCTTTGCTGGACCTTTGGGCCCATAGAAATATTTGGCTTTGATTTTCCTGAAAGGGATAACTTAGCACACTGGGTTCTGTGCCTCCGCTGTAAGCCTCTTTAACACACCGAAAGACGCAAGAGGGAAGCCTGCTTTGTGCAGATTAGAATGAGGGGTTACCTGCGTGCAGTGAGTCTCCTGTAAAGCAGTGAGCAGCAGCAGTCCTTCAGCCTGATGCTGCCCGTGTTTCTTGTTAAACGGAGCAATGCGGGCTCAATAAGCTGACAAAAAGGGCTGAGAACATTAGTTGTGTTTGCTGTACGTGTGCCTGTCAACTAGTCGGGTGCTCGTTCTGCACCTGAATGGTCATAGTCAAAAGCACGAGACAATCACAAGTCACAGCCTGGCCTGGGCAACAAACTGCTGTGAGGAGGACTTTCCCCTTGCATGGGTAAATGGGTAACACTTATTCTTTGCAGTCCTATTGCTGTATCAGCACCTTTTTTTCCTACTAGTAACTCATACTAGTAATGTCTACGTCACGCTGCTCCCTGGTTGGTTTGCACACTGAGGCTGTGTCCCTGCAGCACAAAGAGAAGGCAATTCCACAGACTTCCATAGCACAGTCTCTTGGGAAGTGTTTCTCTTCCTTACTCCAAGGACAGGTTTAAGGGATCCTGTTGGTGTCTCTGGAGGCAGGGGAGATGCAAGTTGGGCAGTGAGGAGTTGCTTTAAACTTTGGCAAAGAAAACAAAAAGATATACAGATAGCTAGCTATCGAGTTCTTGTGTGTTCCAAACTCTTCCAAGCGCACTTAATTCATCTTTTGCTCTCGCTTCGAGTTCCTGGAGGAGGTATTTTCACACTTGCTTTTGCTGGTTTGCTGTATTCTTTTGGCATCTTATATGACAAACGAAGACTTGTGCCTGAAGTCGCCCTGCAATGAAACAGTTCTGGCTGTGGGATGGATGTGGTGGCATTCCGGGCACCCCTTATTTCCTGCTGCCCACAAAAGGCAGATCATAGTGGGATCGCTGAGCACTGCAGCCAGCAGGTTAGAAGGAGGAGGCATCAGGTGCTCCCTCCCTCCTCCTATGATACCATCCTCATCCCCTCTCCAGTATCTCTGCTAATAGGGAGAGGCTTTTTCCCATCTTAAGCCCAGCGATCTAATCAAATCCCAAATTGCAAATTCTCTTGTAAAACTATCACTGCCTGCCCATTTAATCCAATGAAACTCATCCTAAGTTGGGGGGGGGTCGAGCCATAAGAGAACCGAGACAGAGCAGAGCCGTGTTCTATAGCTTTTTTGGCATCAATCGCTTTGGGCAACTTCAGCTGCTCATCATTCCTAAGGAAATGACTCAGCCTTTACCCTTCTGTTTTCTCCCTGTTTTAAATCCTTGCTTCTCAGTGGCGTTTGCTCTTAGAAAGTCTATAGGCCCTAAAAAAGAAACCCACCCTGGTAGTCCTCTGCCCACCCTCTTCCTCTCCAAAGCAGAGAGATGTTAAATGCAAATCGATGGTTACCTCATCATCTGTCCGGATATAGTTAACACAGTCGGGTTTTGCTGGAGTCTTGTAGCTGAAATAAAGGAAAAGATCTTATTTCTGGGACAGGGAGACTGCAGGATTTGAGGGGAGGAGCTGAGAAAGAAGGAAACAAGGAAGAGCAGCCCGGAGAACAGAAAGCAGAGCGAAACCTCACATGGAATAAATCGATCTGGTGAGAATCCTATTTACATCCATCATCTCTTCCTCAGATCCTGCAAGAACATCGAGGCTTGTTTCTGATCTGTGGGAAATTCCCACCTTCAAGTGCTAATGCTGTTGTTTTTAACGTTCTAATGTGCATTCTAAACAGCCTGTTTTTAATCCCAAATTTAGCTTCCGAGTCACAGCTAGAAAGATTTCCTGCAGAGAGCCAGCTCTTCAGCATACATTTGCTATGCATCTCCTGATGCCTTAAGCTAATTGTGCAGCGAGCTCTGCTTGCTAAGTTGTAGACCTCTATGCCAACAGCACGTTACCTATTGGACAAACACCTACTGCTATTTAATTGTGTTGGTCCCCTCTTATATGAGGATGTTAAAACACAGCTCTTGTTCCCCTGTCTGGTCCTGGTAGTGAGTACAGAAGGAATGATAGCAACATTTTCTCTGAGGCATAGGAACCTTTGGTGCAGTGCTTAAAGGGAGGAACTGGATACTTTGAGAACTGTAGTCTTTGGTAGGGAACTAAGAAATATATCCAAGTCGAGCACTGAAATACATACAGTGAGATGGCAATGGGAACACTGGATCCCAGCTTACCTTTCCCCACTCTCTTTACTGTTTGCAAAGTAGCCCCTCCTGTAGGCACAGCAGATACCGAGTGTGATGAGCACCAACACTGCCACGACCACCAGGACTCCACCAATTATCCCACCGATGTTCAGGTCATCTGACAAAGACAGAAACCACAACCCAGCCATTTTCTCTTTATGTGTCTGAAAGACACTCTCGGATGCCCCCCTTCCTTCCCCATAGTGATGGTGGTTTATTTACATTTAAATGTTAATTAACATTGCCCACAATTGCATAGAGCCACTCACAGACTTCCATCTCCTGCTCCTCGCACTTGGCAAAGCCAGCATCGTTGGTTGCAATGCAGGAGTAACGGCCCGTGTCACCTTTGTGCACAGCATGAAAAACCTGAGGAGGAGGGAAGAAGGGTTATTTAACATGCTGAACACATCAGGGTTATTTTACACGTATTAGAAAGCAGGGCCTGAGCTGCTGTGGGGATTTGTCTGAGCCAGTAAAAATAACCTGCCCTGTAACACGAGTCTTGATTCCATCCACAGGGACATTACCAGAGTGCCTGTGGTGGGATTCAAGCTGTAGGATGAATTCTGGAGTTTGGCATTCGATTTCGTGTCCGGTGATAAAGGTTCGCTGTTGCGATACCAGCTGTACGTAGACTTGGGGTAACCTTCATTCTCATGGCAGTGGAGGGAGGCTGTCTTACCCACAGGTACAGCTTTAGGCACCGTGCATCTCGGAGTCACAGGTTTCACTGTGGGGAAGACACAAGCCATGTGAATGATACTGCTGAGCACAACGAGATGACTTTGGCATGCTTTGTAAGGTGGCTGTGCTGCGACGGCATCGACACCTCCAGCTATTTCTAGATGGTCTTAAGCAACAAGACTCTGTTGGATGCCACTGTTACAACCAAGCTCTTCTGCAAAGCTATCTGGACCTGCAGCAGTACCTTGGACTGTAAGCTGGATGTTTATCTCGTCTATGGTTTTGGTATCAGAAGGTGCCGCCACCTCACAGCGGTATGTGGCCGTGTCCATCCGGGTGGTGTTTTTAATCACCAGTGACGTCCGGCTGAGAATTTCTGCCCGAGTTGCAAAATCACCTGTTAAGAAAGAGAGAGAAAAATGTCAGGAGAGACGCACAGAGTGACTTTAAGCACCTGAATTATGTGGTTGACCCTGGAAACCAGAGGACCACCAAGGGAATGTGATGGCCTATAATGTTAAGAGCCTTTCTCTCTGCTGTGATCACAAAGGAAACCAGTGCTGCTAAGCATGTAAGAGAATGAACTGCAAAGCAGCACCCCAGAACTCACAAACAGGCAAAATTAGACATCCATGTCAGCCTCAGAGCCCTGTGGAAGGCTCCTCTGGATGTGGCTGTTGTTCCCATTTAAAGTGACCTCTGTCTTAGAGTAGCACCAGTTGCATTTCATATGGAAAGATTGCAGAGGTCAACACTTGGTCCCAAGAGCCCAGACATGGAATGACCACGCAAGGAACAAGTTCTGGAGAAGGGAGATTGCAGCATTGACTTTCATGTCCATCTCCTACACAGGATCTCCCTCCAGCTCTGGGGCTCCCTGCTGAGAGCAATGACCTGCCAGAGGGCAAAGAACATCCTGTTCTCCTTCCACTTTGTGCTTGGGCTGCTGAGCTCTAGTTCTAGAAGCAAGCAGCAAGACAGCCAGAGGTCCTTCCTCTTACAGGCTTCTCTGTTCTCAGTTCTATACGTTGCTGAGGCTGTTTGGAAGTCTCAATAGGACAAAGAGTCTTCATACCCTGCATTTTATTGTCAAAAAATACATAAGAGGTTTCTCCATCTCGGATTTTCTTCCACTCGATTCTGGGATCCGGCGTTACAGTTGATTTAATGATACAGGACAGCTCGACACCTAGAAAGAGAAATAAAGGGAATACAGATTAATGGGCAGCAGCTGTATTTTTGTTCTGCTTTAAGCCGTCTCACACGCTGTTTTATTAGGAGATGCTGCCCACAAAGCAAAAGCTTTCTCTTTCATGTGCCTCACAAACAGAAACACTGCTGGGTTCCAGGAGCTGTTGGGGAAGATGGACTTTGGCCAGCAAAAATAATAGCTGTACAGATATCAGCTATGGAGAAGAAATGAACACGCTGTTCTCTCCAGGCTCTAACGTATGGCAAACAAGACCTTATGACAGGGTGAGCCCACAGCACTGTCTTGCTGCTAATCAGAGCATACGATGTGAGTCAGGACGGCAGAATGTCCCTGGGTGGTGTCTGGTCATCTTCTGGTGACACATTGTCTGCCTGAGTGTCCTGGGGACCGCGGTGCCCAAGGAAAAGCTCAAGGCATCCAATCCCCATAGAAGGAGGCTTCGCCATCTCCATCTCCTCCATAGAAGGCAGCACTGCAGCAGAGCTGAGCGGTGGCTCACCCTGTACCACACTGCTTGCCTGTCTTAGGCCCAAGATGGAAGCTAAATCTCCCCATCCCCCTTTCAGTGTACTGATTGCAAGGCGACGGCCCTTCCTCCATTTGGGATCCAGTTCAAGAAAGCACTTAGAGCAGCCACTTTGCAACGCCAATGGCTTTCAGGGCACTTCAGCAAACTATTGCAATCAAATCTGTGCAAAACCTCAAGCTCTCAGCAGCCCCAGATAAACAGATACCACCAGCAACAAGCAAAGCTTTTCTCAATGGTTTGGGTGCAAAGCAGAGGGCAGTGCATGGCAGTGTTGGGGCAGCCTGCAGCCCCACAGCACTCACTCTGGAATTCCTGCACCACGGGTTTGGTGTTGCTGGATGTCAGCTCCACAGCCAAGAGTCTGCAGCCTGGAAAAATAAACAGAAGAGAATAAGGAATAGCACAGCTCGTAATTCACCCTGCTAGAAGCACATCGCCTGCTGGGAATAGCTCTCCTCCAGCTCCAAGGCCTGACTTCCCAACATAGAAGCTGTTCCGTGCTACCCATGCCAGTCCAGCATGACAAAGTTTATTTAGGAGCTGTGGCGTAAATACAGGAAAACGTAATTGTTAGAAGCAGCAATTAAAGAGATTAGTATAACGGCACAAAAGCTGTGCCAACACAAGCTTCACACTTATGCAGAGGGCAAAGGAATTCTCATTCTGGTAACATGAGAATGAATGCATGTCGTGCTATGCTGCATCCTCATAACACAACTGTAGTGGCAATGCTGAGTCCTGGCCTGAAGCAGGGATGTCTCACATCATTCTAAAGAAGTGAAGGCTCCAGCAGCTCTCTTCCATGAGACGGGGACTCCATCAGACTCTGCCCCATCTCAATTCTCAGAGGTTATTCCCAGCAGCATCCTTCCTTTCCCACCCATTAAACACAAGAGCTTTCAGGTCTGTCCCTCAGGCACAAAGCAGGATGGCAGCAAATTTCAGACAGAAGCTGAGTCCTTGGGGGCTGTGCAAGAGACTCACATTATTACACGTATTGACCGTGGGCAGAGATCAACGTGGCTGCTTAAATCACCTCTAAGCCAGATTTATTCTTCAGTGCGTGGCACAGGCATGCTCTAAATAACGAGATGCCTACAGCTTCATGGCACAAAACTCCCCAGTGAGCACACAGATTGTAAAGCAGGAGCAAAAACATCTTCACAGCTCTTCACTTGGAGGTATCCCTTTCACACCGGTCTCTGTAGGGCTGGAGCAATTTAACACAGGCAGTGCTTCCCAGCTGCCAGCACCGTGCTGCAGGAGCAGGGCAGCATCTGCACTGTGTCACATAGCTCTGCTGTTGGCGTTGTCTCTTTGGTGCTCGTGCACCGCTTTGCGTTACATCATCCTCACAGGGCCAGCTGTCACCCTTAAAAAGTTTGTTCTAAAGATGTTCCTTTAGGCATCGTTGGGCCCAGTGCAAAGCAAAGCAGCAGCAAAAGCTCTATGTTATGTAAATCCCACTTGAAAGGCTTCAGCACCCTGTGCAGGAGAGCTGTGCATAGGCATGCACTCATTCCATGCCACAACAGAGGCACCCACCAGATCTGTATGTACTGTGGGCTCAGCCAGACATATGGTTGAATCCCAAATGCCATCAGCTCTCCAAATAGAATCCAGGACGAGGCACTGAAGTCTATAGCATATTTCTTATGGCGCTTCTTTTAGCTGAAGAGAGCCAGCCCATGCATGTTGCTGTGACTCATGGTATCTGAATCACTTCAAAACGCTGCTCTGAACCTACAGAAGGAATAAACTAGCAGCTTTATAGACAACTGGGCTGTGTTAAACCTCCTGTCTCTGCACGGGGTTTAATGCAAAGCCTGACCTTTGTGTCTCCATCCACCCCAACCTTTTATCTGCTTAAAAATTCAAGGCAGAAATTTGAAGAGGAGCTGAAATATCCCTTACGTTGTGCAGGCAACGTCAAAAGGATGGCCAGGAAATACACCAAGTTGCTGCCAAAGAGGCTGTGCTGCAGCAAAGCACAGCCCTGTGCCAACGGTGCAGTTATCTGATACGGCAATTTAAGTTAATGCACTGTTAGGCACAAGCAGTAGGAAAACATGCAGCTGTATTTCAACACCCACCCACTGGAGCAACAAAAAATACGCCTTTCTTGAGGTGTCCATCAGCCCTCCATTTGCAATTCAAAACACATCGTCTAAGCCATGTGGGAATGCTGCAATAAGCCACGCGCCTTGTTAAGCATCTCTTGCTTTTCTGGATGGTTACTTTGTGCAGCAGGAGCTGAGAGATTGGGAGGTGTTAGAAACCCATCAGCCCAACGCTTTGTGTGTCAGCACCTTTGTGACCGCCCTGCCAGCACCCAGAGATGGAGTGAAGGCAACAGCAGTGAGGGTACATCGCAGAGGTGATGGGGGCAGTGGGTGTGAGACAAGCTGTCTGTGCAGCCCAGCTGACCCCAGCACTGTCCCTGCGTTGGATGTGTTGTGTAGGAAGGGAAATAGCTGTTCTATTTGTGAGAAACCCCCAGAGGAACAGCAAAGGAAGCCCGCAGTGCTGGGCTGAGCTGGATAAGAGGAGGAAGAGGGAGGCCAGGCTCTGCGTGCTGCTTGCTCTGAGGAAATGGGAGAAAACTGAAGAAACTTCTGACCTCCTGCGCCACAAAACATCCATCCCTTTTTCTCTCTTCAGGCTCTTTTTCCTCTTCTCTGTCCCCAACGCATCTCACTCCTGATCCAGACAGAGCTGCATGCCTTTCTGCTACCACAGCTCTCTGTCTGCAATCTTAACCTGTTCAAATCACTTCACTTAAACCATCACCTTCAAGACCTGACTGTGTTTGCTACAGACGAGGCCCATTGGCATCCAAACCATGCACAACATCTTTCATTTTTTCCCCTTCCCCTCTTGTACAAGAGGATTTACTGTTCTGCCTCCTAACCAGACAACAAAACCATTGGTATACAGCCAGCCTATGCGCCCACACTCAGTTGTGAAACAAGTTGTTAGCAAGCAGATACAGAGCCCTCTTAAGGCTTCTCAAAGCAGCCTCCATCTGCAGATAACCATTCCTCCTCTCTCCCATGCAGGGAAGGAAGCACAGGCATTCGCTCGATGAAGACCACGTGGTGCTTTCAGATCATCCCCCAAGATCTGGTTTCGTTGTGCTGGGTTGCAGTTGCAGACATGCTGCCTCCAACATCCATCTGACAAGGGCTTCTGGAGGGGAGAATTTCACAATCCTTGGTTGTGGCTCCGCTCAAGGCAGCACAGCGTGTTTAGAGGTGAGACATTAAGGCCTTGCATCCCTCTGCACTTGCACAACGAGACAGCCTATTCTCACCACCAGGTTTGCTCACCATCAGATTTGGGCACCACTTGCCTTGCAAATCCAGAGGCCCATGCCAGGAGGAGGCATCATGAGCCACATGCCAGGGCTGTCTCAACAGGTAGGTTTCAAGCTTACTCAGCACCTTAGCACACATATGAACCCTTGGCTGGGCATGTTGAGCTCGGATATTGTCTACCAGTAAGTTCTTGTGCTCTCTTCTCCCTAAGAGAGCATGGATGCTTTAGGAGAGGCAGCACTGAACCAGGTTGGCAACCTGGGCAGAAAGCTCCCAGCTGGCTGTGCCCACAACTGCTGAGATTCCCATTGGCAGAGCTGCCCCATGAGCACTTTCATCTGTGACTGGGCTTTAC
Source organism: Excalfactoria chinensis (assembly GCF_039878825.1). Lineage (NCBI taxonomy): Eukaryota > Metazoa > Chordata > Aves > Galliformes > Phasianidae > Excalfactoria > Excalfactoria chinensis. Next base: position 3,722,002 of record NC_092845.1, read on the forward strand.
ATTCATCAGTTAATCTTTGGTCCTCCCAGATGCAGCGTTCCCTCCAATTCAGCCCCATTTCACTGGAGGAAGATGATGAGTAAGGAATACAGTATATCAGCATGCAAAGGATGGATGACTGTGAGATCTGGAAGAATGCCTGACAGCAGCAAAATTAAAGGCTGGGAACAAAATCGGTGAGTACTAAAGGGAAGCAAGGATATCTACACGGGGCAAACTTGAAACCAACCCTTCCTGCCTATTCCCACTTGCCTTCCATTGTTTCCCCAGGCAGCCCCAAGAGTTGCCATACAGGCACATCCTACGTTATTTCTCACTTCTGCAAGTCCCCTTCCTCCCAAAAGTGGCAGATGCTGGTAACCAAATGAGTGCAAAGTGGGAGGGAACCAGCTGATAACTGCGATAAGAGCCAGAAGCAATGGTCTTCCTCCAGTCCTCTCCCTTCCTCCCAGCTGGGCTCCCCTTCCAGCAGACAGATGTAAGCCCTTGGGGTGGAGTCAGGTCAGTGATGCACAACAGGGAGCCGTGGCCAAGACCAGGGAGACAGAAGAAACTAATTGGGAAAGGGACAAGTTCCATTTGGGCTTTTTCTTTCTTAACCTGATGGTCTTGTGTGGGAATTTGACTCCAGCATTGCAGAGAATCTCATAAGTCAAAGTGACGTTTTCCAGGCTGAACGGCAGCCAGCACACAGCCTTGCTCTCAGCAGGTATCTGACTTTGGGAACTGGGGTGCTCCCTACCTGCCTGACCCCGGCTTTTGATGAGGACACATATATCAAATAGCTGCCTGGAATGCAGAGGCAGGAACTAAGCGGATATGCTATCAGCACCAGGCTTTGCAATGCTCTTTAGTGTCTGGCTGTGTCCCAACCATCAATACAGAGACTCGCAGGGTTTTAGCCTATAATCCTCTATTCCTCTGTCTGTGACTCTAATCTCCTGATCCCCCCCGTTCTCCTCCAGCCTACAGCTTGACCAACAGAACACAGATCTGGCCTTCTGCTTATCAGAGCCCAACGGTGTCATCTTCCTGAGGAACATGGGAGATGGGAAGAGAGCAGAGATCCTCGGAGCTGGGAGAAGGGAACAGGAGAGGGCAGTAAGCAAGCACAGAAACCATTTACTGCAAGGCTGAAAGCAGCTCCCTTCTTAAGAACTCTTTCTCCAGAGTTTACAATATTGTTTCTCTCTCTTTATTCCTGTGGCCAGTTCCAGCCTCAGGTCTCATATACAGTCGTGCAGGCAACGTGTTGCATGAAGCACTTATAAGTGAATGCTGCCAGCAGCTGTCTGTGGGAACACACGTCTGCCTATGGGCTTGCTACCCTGAGCCTGCATGCAGAGTTACTGCTGGCAAGGAGGGGCTGCACGCCTTCTGCAAGGCAGCTCAGCAGCAAATCTGTCAGAACAAAGGATGCAGATTTACAAGGGAAAAGGGCAGGAAGCTGTGTGAGCCATGGGCCTGAAGATGCCTGAGCTGGGAACACTGCTGCGGGGGCAGCCCTGATCCATGCAAGCGGATCTGAAGAGACTTACCTTGTCAACATCAGCCAGCACAGGCTGCAGAGGGAGGTGTGCTGCGGAGTGCAAGGCATGGCCTGAAGGAACACATCAGGATGGAAAGGCAGCCTGGGTGAAGTCAATGACAGACAAAGCTGAGGGACTGGGTGCAGGGAGAGCACAATTAGGGAGATGCTGGCCTGAATGAGCAGGAGGAAAGCAGTACGAGAGCAAGGGAGGAGAGCAGAGAGTCATTCTGGATGTCCCAGCCTGGATTCCTGACCAATAGAGCGGAATGGAGTGGAAACAAACTTTGGCACGGAGAGGTTAAAAGACTCCGTGTCCTGGGGGAGCTGAATGAGCCACATATCCGAGAACCAACTTCTCCCAGCCCCTGACTTTGTTTTTCTCCTCAAACATATCTCACTGCTATTTTTAGCAGAGCATTTTCTCAGCCCAATGCTCCCAGCTGAGTGCTGCTCAGGGGCCCTCGTCCCAGCGAGGCACAGCCCGGCAGTGTAAGGTTTGCTGCTCCTGTCCCACCATCCCTGCAGGCTTTGGGGTCTGCATGCCAAGCTGTCAGGAACGCCCTGGCATTCCCCATGTACGTGGTGCAGGCAGGGCGATGCTCTCATACACCCAAGCAAGGGGCTGCAATCTAGAAGCAGATGAATTAGAGGGTGGGCTGAGCTGGTAACCGTCCTCAGGCTGTTATTGAAGAGTATGAATGATGAAGAATGGCAGGAAGGAGATAGAAAGAAACGATCAGGCTGACATTAATAGCAAGATTTGCTTCTCGGTACTAAAATCTATTTGGATTCCTTCCAGCACCTCCAAAGGAAACAGTGGGAGCCTTTTGTTCGTAAAAGTCACAACTAAGATCGGACTGGATAGAGCTTAAGGAAATACCTCTCAGAGGACAACCCTGCCTCGGCTGCTGGAAACAGATGAGGTAACTCCCTTCCTCTCCTCTGGTTCTCTCAGGCTCCTTGTTCCTCCTCAGCCAAAGTGCTAACCTGCCTGCCAGGCCATTGCCTGGCTGCTCAGCCTGCAATACAAAGCAAGCTCGGGATATCCATCCGTGTGCAATTAGTGATGCGTCAATTAATGTCTGGGACACTCAGCGGGGAAGCAATGCTTGTAATTTCTTTTATTTCCAGCTTGATTGAATACCTGCCTGCCAGAGATGCGCACATAAATCAAAAGGCCAGACCGGGGCATAAGGGTGGACAAATTGAATACAGCAGGGATGAACCCCTGGCTTGTCTGTGCTAATGTGCAGTTCCAGCTTTGGGAAGCCCGGGTGATTGAGAGCTCTGAGTGCTGTGAATGGAAGGCAGAGCAGCAGCAGTCGGTCACAGCAGAGCAGCAGCCGAGTTGGTCCCTCTAACAATGGCCCCTTCTTGGTCAGTGCGTGTCGCCTGCCTGTCCTGGAGACATGTCAATGAAGCAAACAGATTGGGAACATATTTGCTCTCCCTGCAGCAGCACAGAAGCCAGCCCTGACAGAGGAGAGCAAGCTGGGCTCTTTTCTGCTCCTTCTCTCAGTGCCAAGTTTTCAGTCCTGCTTGAAACCTGCAGCAGGGCTCTCCTTTGGCAGGAGGGAAGGGAGGAGACAGGCAGGGTCAGGAAATACTCAGCTTTCAGCTCATGCTTGCAGCAGCTGGCTATGAGAGAAGGCAGCAGACTGACACAGCCACACACCTCCAAAAGCCCCACAGGAGATTAAATCTGGCACTGCACAACTTCATCCTCCTTTCTAGCTACGCTTAAACAAATGGGCCCAAAAAAAGACTATTCACCTGGGCAGCCCACAGATGCTGCACAAAGGCTTGTCCAATTAAAACCATCAGAAAGCTCCTCCAAGCCCAGCAAAAATCCCAGGAGCCCAGAGCCCCTCTTTTGACTTCCATGCACACGTTCACAACCATGGGCATTTAACCTTTGAGGCTCCCTTGAAACTCCCAGCGATGGCATTTCATGGATGAGTATGTTTCCCCTAACATCTGCCCCCTGTATCGGATGCTGCCAGAACCTCTCTCCTGGCTCTGCTCCCAGCTGGAGGACAGACAATGGGCATCTGAATGCAGTCTCTGCTTCCCCTCCCGAAGGGCCTGGGGGGGGGATGGCACATTGGAGCCAAGGCAGCCTGAAAGCACAGCTTGCCAGCCAGCCAGCGACAAGTCTCTCCAGATCATGGCTTGCCACTTCTCTCCCAGTGCAGCTGAACCACTGGCTGCTGTTGTTACTGGACATCCAGGTCAGCTTTGCTGGGCACTTAGTCCTGGCAGCATCCAGCTGACCATGCAGAGCCTTCTCAGCACACTGTTGCTGTGTTCAGCCTGAGCACGTTCTGAATGGGGCTGAAGTCATCTCTCCTGCTGGGTTCTGGGCTTTGCTGGCCAGAGCAGTGGGTTACAGACCTCTCCTGCATCTCTCTGCCATGCCAGCTCTCTTGGAAACACTTAGCTAACACATAGCTCCTAAAGAGCTACGGCTCTGTCTTGCTGGAGATAGCAAGACTGCTTGCATCCCAGAGCTGTTCAGTCTTGTTTGGCACTGCTGCTGCTTGGGAGACAACACCAGAGTGAGAACAACCTGTCTAGACATCAGTTACCTTCCATCAAATCCCATTGCCACATCAAAGCACTGCTGCAAACAAGCCTACAAGCTGCCTAAGTAATAGCCCCTGCACCAGCCAGAGGCAGCCAGATCCATCCCATCGTGCTTCAGAGCTTCTCTTTAACCCAAAAGCTCTTCTGAGAGCAGGAAGACATGGGATGGAGCATCTCACCATGGGAACAACAGAAGCGAGTGGGGTGAAGTCACAGCAGTTCAACTCAATGCTTGAGAGACCTCGAACTGATGGGGACAGCGGTGTGAAAGGAGCAGGAGCAGTTCTAGGTCCCTCAAACCCAAGTTACATGCAGTCAATGCTCTGGGGAAGCACCTGGTGCCACCATCGGCCCTATGCAGCCACTAAAACAGCACCATCTAGCTCATTATTTTAACATGGAGGTAGCTCGGAGAATCCTGTCTGGCTTTCTTCTATCTCAGGCAGAAGCAGCCTTTATTTAGCAAACTGCTGCTAACAGCTCCGTCTCATTAGTCAGTGCTTAGGGAACCAGGCTGCAATTGTTCTGAAGCCTGGTGTTGCAGAAAGCCTTGCTAATGAGTTCTAAAGGAGAGATTCCTCCTGACAGGGCCACAATGACCCAGAAATCCTACTTAATTCCCAGTCAGTGAAAAGTGCTGAGTAACAGCAAGGTGCAGAGGCACTGGGGGCTGATGGCAGAGCCAGGACGTGGCCTCTGTTCACACTTTGGGCTGTGATGCAAGAGCTCCAGGGCACAGCCCAGCGCTGCTCAACTGTGTGCTGGTTCCCCAGGCAGAGCAGCCAGGAGTCTGTCAGGCAGATAAATGGGGATTTGCTATGGGAAGGTTTGCAGCCTGGTCTGCGAAAGACGTGCCACCACGTGCAGAGTGCACACAGCACTGGGAGTGGAAATCTCTGCTCATTGCAATAGGAATGACAGGATTAGGCACTTTGAAGCAGCCTGGCTGTAGTTGGGGTTCTGCTGAAACCTCCTCAATGGCAGCAGCTGGAAGTGAGCTCTGCAGTGCAGCAGGGCTTGGCTCCTCTGGATCACGCTCCCTTACAAACCATGCCAGCAACTCTGCCAAGACCCTGACTCAGCAAGCTCAGCACTTACCTTTGTCCCCAGGCCTTGTGTGCCCCACAGCTCCCAAACTCCATCCATGCAGCTACATCAACCACATACAGCAGCATCCCCTACCAGGCCATGGGCTCACTCAGGTGCTGAATCCTCAGGTGGATGTGGGATGAGCAGCAGCTCTGCTACAGCAGTGTGTGTGCCCTGGAGGTGCTGTTAAGCTCCTCACACGTTCTGCCATAACCACTACCCCTTGTTTCCTGGCACTGGCTGGTCCACAGGCATCCTGCTTTCAAGTGGTTTGCTTTCAGCAAGCAGAGCGTGTACCATGCTGAGGAACCTCTGGGCTGCATGGCCCAAGGCCAGCTAGGGGAGAAGATGAGGTACAGGGACCCAGCTGGAATGCAGCCTGCATGCAGCTGACCTTTTAGACCACCCCCCAATAAAGATTCTTGCAGGCATCTGCTTGCCACCTGTTTCAGCCAGCAGACGAGGGACTAAAGCAGGAATTCTGGGCTTGAATGCACAGTCTGTTAAAGAGTGGTCTAAAGACTCTCACCCACGTGAAGCTCTTGCTGATGTACGTTCCATAACAGACCCATTGCAGAGGAATGCATGTGTGTAAGGCTGCTACTCCCATACCACAGATGCACCACCCCATCAAATCCACAAAGAACTGCTGCTCCAAAAACCACCAGCCAAAACTGTGTCTAGAGACAGTCTTAAGGTGACTAATGATCTGGGGAGCCTCTGTTTCTGAACGCCCACTCTGAGATGCTTGATTTCAAATGACATCAAGCGTGTGTCCTTTTGGGTCAGCTTCCTTTTAGAAGATGTCGAGCAGAGTATCTAAGATCACTGACCATGCTGGACCTGCTTTTGGCCCTCACGTTGCTTCTGACTGCTTTCCAGCTGACACCTCAAGCCAAGCTCCTTCAATATCAGCTCCAGAAGAAGAGATGGCTCCGAAGCGGAGCTCGTTCTGCATCTTCCCTGCTCTGCTGGCACAGGGGAAGGATCTGCCTTGGAGACATGAGGAAAAGCCATATGCTGTGAAAGGAAGGACCAGCTTTATTTTACCAGCCTGTGTTCCCACCAGAAATGTGCTTTAAAGACTGCCTTGCAAAGTAGGAATTAAATCCAAAGGTGCCTATGCGTCTTCCTTGCTGTCATCCCATTATCAGTCATCTCCAGCCTGCTCTGAGCCAGAAGATGAAAGGTTGGTAACACCACTTATCTTCCCACTTAAGAACATGCTTAGCAGCTTGCTGCTAAAGAGGAGCACACTCAAAGCCTGGGGAAGCAGCTGTAAATTCTGCAAATGGGTTCCCTGGCATTTCTTTGAAGGAGATACTACTTCTCAATGAAGGATATGGAAAGGAAACCAGGGAGGGAGGAGAAAAGGGAAGTCTTCGTAGCAAAGAAAGACTTGGTGTCAAGAACCTGAAGCTGAGTGACAGATGTGAGACGTGTGGCATGTGTGGGTCTCAGAAGTGCCCGAGGATGAGCCGAGAATTAAAAAGCTCTTGGGAAATATTTAAGCAGCCAAACTTGTTTGTCACCAGACCACAAGGAGCTCCGAAAACACGTTCTCCTCAAGACTGTGCAGTGCTACAGCCAAGGGAAGGGATCCTGTTACACCATGCAGGCAGTACGGCTGGATGCAGCCCAGCTCCAGCTCCAACAGCTGAGGCCAGCTCACTGCACAAGTCCCCCTCCTGAGGGTTAAGCCTGCTGCCTCATCTCTGAATCTGACCCTCACCTTCTCTCTTCATAGAGCTAATTGTTATCGCAGCAAACCTGGGGCCAGCTTGCTTTGCTCCACACTTAGCAGCTGAGTCAAACCCTCAGAGCTGCCAAACAGAATCTGTTCCAAATGCATGCAGAAAGAGGAGGCTCGAGGAGCCTGCAGCAGAGCACCACGCTCCTGCCCTGGTGAGGAGAACAATTGCTATTGTGGACCAACAGCGGGCTGCTGGTGGGCAGCGAGCACGCCTTGCTGCTTCATTAGGGAGAAGCTCCCAGGCCCTCTCATGCTCACAGAAATGAGCTGGAATCTGGAGGTCCCTCTGTCCCCTGGCAGTGCCCCAGCAACCCAGAGCTGCTGACTTACCAGCCCTGCTGACATGGGGCTCGGTGTCAACCAGCTCAGCTGTTGACATGGAGCACTGAAGATGCAGTTGGTAACTGGGAGTGCCTTAGAAGCTGTTGCCAGCCACAGTGCAGACTTCAAAGGGCTTATCTTGCCCTGTGTGGGAGAGCATGCAGTGCCTGCAGGCAAGGACAGCTGTTTGGCCAGGCCCATCATAGGACTTCTGAGGGAAGAAGAGAGAAGTTAGTACCTGGTTTGACCCTTCCAGCATGCGCAAGGCAGGCTTGGAGGCGGAGCTCTGTGCTGCCCTGTTATTTATGGGATGCTGAAAACTGGCCAACATGAAAATACCAGATACATTAGGATGCTCAGCAGCTCACATAGCTGGATCTGCCTGAGGGAGAGCACAGAAGATTCAGGCTGTGATTACAGGGCACTCTGGCTTTCATCTCCAGATCAGCAGTCTAAAGGCAGCTCCACCAGCACTGACCAGCCAACTCATAGTGACTGGTTGCTGCACAAGGAGATAAGGCATCGCCTCCTCACTCCCTAAGAGATCAGACCAGCCCCATCCATTCACTATGTGCAATCTCAGCAGAGCAGCTAAGACTGAAGGAGAACACAAAGCAACAAACACCCCCTCTGCTGTAGGAGCTCCTAGATCAACAAGTTCCTGACATTAACAGGGGAAGCTCCTGGAAACCATTCAACAGTGCAAGCAGCCAAAGCACCTCAGAAGGAAGTCCATTAGTAGGCAGCAATCTCCTTAATGGATCCTCTGGGTATGTGGAGGGCTGCCTTGCCTATGGATGCTCCATTCTGTCTGCTGCTGTGATTCAAGAGTTGTTAGCGCAGCCATAATCATTGCACACTGTAAGGAATGCTTCTAATCTTTCAGGAAGCCCAACAACCCAATGAATGGGGATGTAAATTGGTGCAGCGAGGTGTTGTTTGCTTCGTACAAACCATGTAAAGCCAGACCTGGCTCTTTGAGAGCTCTGCCTTTCTTCCCTTGGAAGCAGAGCAGCCAAGCTCCAGCCCACCTGCAATCTGCTGGCCCTGACCAAGGACGTGCCCCAGAGGTTACAAAGGTGGGGATATTTGCTAAGAGGCCGGGGGTGTTTGAAGCACAGCCAAGTAATGGCTACAAATCCCTTGAGATTTCCGTGGATTTCTGCAGCTCAGCAGCAAATCTCACCTAGGCCACCGAAATGGGATTTTAATAGAGCAGCCCAAAACCTGCAAGCGCTGAACGTGGCCAAAGTGTCGCCTTTCAGCCAGACCTGCTGATCTTATTGTGCTTTGTAGTAATCAAGGACATCGATGGGAGCAGGTTCGGATGCGTTCTGGCCTTGACTCTGAAATCCGGGGATTTATGATTAAAAAAAGAAAGAAAGAAAAGCCCATGTTTGAGCAGAATTTAATTTCATCTATTCCATCCATCACTGATCTGAAACCTCCATTTCCCCTTGTAGCAGCCTGCGTTAAGCCCCGTGCCCTGTCCTGCATTGGGGCACGACATAACCCAGCACACAGAGCTGTTTTTACTGGCAGCCGAATTCTTTCTTCTTTATTATTTCTGTCGGCTTTCGCTTATTAAAAGAAAGAAGAAGCTGCTCATTTTTTCCTGCCTCTTGTCAGGTTTGCAACACGCAGCACCAACCACCATTTCCTTGGGCACCCAACGCAGCAGTGAAGCTTTGAGGAACACCCCCCGGAGCCCCTCACTCTGCTTTATCAAGGGATTTGGAAGGCCTGCCTTGGGATGCTGCTCTAATGAGAACTGGGCACCAGCTCAATTATGCAGCTGTCTCACTGGTTTGAACTTCCAAGCTGCACGGTGGACAGCTGAAGCCCATCAGAGGAGTCACACAAAGGCTTCTTACAGTGAGAGGCACAGCAAGGCAATCAAAGGCAGCTACTGCTGAGCTCGAGTGCTAACAGACCCACAGCTGGCCGTTCTGGGGCAGGAAACGCCTTGCACACACACCTCGTCCAGCACTGATCCCCATGGAAGCCCTCTGGAGCTCTGCGTGTATGAAACTCACTCTGCTGGTTTCAATCCATTCTGTCTTCCTGACACTGGCAACCTGCGTTTTTCAGCATGGGAATATGAGACCTCAAACACAGCACCTATCTCCTCTGCCCCGAACTGCTGGCAGAGCCATACCAGTAATCCAGCCCTGTAGGTGAAAACAAAAACCGCATCCAGAGCATTCATTAGCTCAATTAACGCCATTAAGTGGTTCTAAGGCTGCAGACGGACTGACTGAGCGAGGTTTCTTGGCCACTGCATGGGGCGATGCTCAGAGCTGCCATTCAGAGCCATATCCAACAGCACAACGCTGCTGGTATAATGGAGAGCAGACAAACACACCCCTCCTCCATTGGAAGAAGGTGGTGTGACTCATCTGCCAGCTGATAGTGAAGCTAGATGGAGCGTGCAATTATCCTAATTAATTTCATATCGCGAGTTCATCTCTTTTCTAATACGCACAGCAGTTTCAAAGCAGGCCATCAGCTTTGAGAGGCACGTTCATCTGGCTTTGTGGGACTTGGGATCCTGCACAAACATTGCTAACTCCTTCTCACCTCTCCCAGGCTGCCTGGTAAGGAGTGATGGAGCTCCTCGGCTCATCAGGGCTCAATGCAATCAGCCATGAAGCATCCTTAGCTCTAAGTGTGCAACAGGAGGCCGGCTCTGCTGCACCAGGCGGCACTGCAAAGAGAGATAACGCGGGGAGCACAGCCTGCAAGAGGAACCTAAATCATCACCCATGGGAGCTGTGGGGGAAGCAATTAGCGAGTGGGGAGCTGGCAAAAGATGGGGGCAATGCAGCAGGAGATGCAGAGCGGGGCCACCCGCAGCCATTGCCTGTATTTGTGAAGCTGGATGCAGCAGCTCACGCTGCTGTATTTAATTGTTTAGGTGAGGTCTGGCTGCACAACCTGTGTTCCTGGGGCAAACCCTCAGTGTGGATGGATAAGTGAAAAACAACCCAGCAGGCAGGGAGACCCGGAATTCAACTCTTAAAGGAAAATAAACACGTCAGTAAGGAACCAGAGTTCACTATCAGGGCAGCATCTCCATCCTCAGCTCCTTCTCCCTACAAAAACCCCACATTTTATTCTCTGGATCTACTTGTGCCTCAATAACCAACTAATTCCTGACAGCATTCCGAGCAAAAAGGAATGCGCCGGTGTCACGTTCTTTGTCAACAGCTGTAAAGCTGATGGGATCCAACAGCTCTGCGGTGGTGGTGCCTGAATAGGAACACCAAGCCCTCCCCAGGAATTCTTTGGAAGACATTATTAAGCATCTGATTTTGGCACTGCTCTCGGAGCCGATCGTCCTGCTTTCTCACTGCCTGCTGCAAAGAAAGCATGGCTGCAAATAGTTCCTATCAGCAAGGAACAACGTCGGTGCTGCGGCAGGGCCAGCAGCGTTTGCACCAAGCAATTCCTGGTGCTGACAGCTGAGTGGGAACAGTTGTTGGTGGCTGGGACAGATGGACTTCATAGCTTACACAAAGGGAAGTGGGAACTTCTGTTTGGTAGGTTGAGAAACGCACAATCCAACAGAGTAACCAGAGATAAATCAAAGGGAGATTGGAGCACGCTGAGCTTTGGCACCGCCGCGTGCCAAGGACCTGCCCTGCCTCCCCATTGAGGACGTGTTTTTATTTTCATCAGGAAATACTTGTGGATTTTGGGAAGGGCTCCACAGCTCTGCCCTCGGTCTGACAGCCTCCAAATCCAAATGCTGGAAGGTCGCAGCAGAGGCCATCGAGGCAGGACGCACCATAGATGTTGCTTACAAGCTCTGCTTTCCACCACTGATGCTGATAATTTCCGCTAGCATAATTACAGCCATGGCATTTCCCTCATATGCAGAATCTTTAGATGCTTTTAGTGCCTGGAGCGGGGCACACACTGCACTCTCCATGCTTCACTGCCTTCTGTGCTGTGGCAATGTTTTGAGGCCATGACCAGGAGTTGGGTCCATTCTGGATAGAGAAGCACAGAGGCCATCCCTGCTCTGTAATCTAAGAAGCACATTGAGCTCCTAAAGCAGTTCTGCAGCATCTCACTGGCCTTGTTGCCTTCCTTCTCTGCCAACCAGTGGGCTGGCATCAAACACAGCCCTATGGGACCACCCAGCACCAACCCAGTGCACCTTTAATGTGGGATTCCTCCCGGTTCACTAACATGAGTGTAGTGCAACCAGCATTTCCACCCCCAGCCTTCTTCCTTCCAGGCTCAGGTCTCCAAATCTGAAGAGAGCTGGAAGTCGTTGCAAAGATGAGGCACCGCAGAACCTACTGTGTTTCAATGGGGAGCAAACCCTTTTGCCTGCCAGATAAACGCTCCCAGGTGGAGGTGTGAAAGCAGCGAGACCTGCTTGCATTTAGCAACTCCTGCCTGTCCAAAGAAACACCCAAGTAGCTGCAGCTCATTTCCAGGCTGCTATCTTTTAGGCCACATTCAACAGGACGCTCAAGCATTGCTCCAGCACATTGGGAGGAGAGGAAGTGCCCCTTCAGCCCAACTGCAGGAGAAGCTGAGTGAAATCTGCCATTTTTCCTCACTCAAATGGAACACCCGAATCCAAAGTTGGGACCTGGATGACTGCGATGCTCCAGGTACTCACAGTTCAGCCTCAAACCACTGCAAAGCAAACAGAGCCCCCCAAGTGCACTCCTCATCCCAATGGGTGCTGCAGTGGGACGTCTGCATCTTCTCACCCCTTAATTTTGGAGGGAACAGAGCCCAAATCTGAACGTTACCCAAAGCCCCAACGTCTGAAAATCATTAGGGACTGAAGAATTCCTTTGTCCTTAGATAAACTGGCTGAAATATTGCAATGCACTCCAGTCTCGAGCTGACCCAAAGCAGTTATTTGTGTGCACAGCCCCGTGCATCTCAGTGGCTGAACTTTCCAAGTCAGTTGCTGACTGGCACTCTGACCTCCCTCCATCCCTTCTCCTTCTGTCGCCTGCCTGGAATGGGGGGTGGGGGGGGGCAATGGGAGCCCACCGGCTGCTGTCCCCCCCTCCTGGTCCCCCCGCTATTAATAGCCAGACAACAAATGAGCCCGAATTCATTCCTGAGCGGAATTAGCAAATGTTTTTGCAATTAAAACTGCAAACATTCATGCGGGCCCCCGGAACAATAGGCGCCTGTTGCCTCGGCTTGAATAGGGACCAGTGTCCGCCCTGCCTGCCTGCCGAGGCTGCACATTCCTGGCACCCTCAGCCCTGGACCCGCACCTCGCTGAGCTGCCTTCCCCCCTCTCATCCCATCCCGCAGCTCAGCGCCCCTTGGGGTCCGGTTTGGGGTAGAGGCAGCGCATCCTTCCCATCACTGCTCGCCCCGGGATGGGACGGCGGCAGAGCATCCTCACTTCGCCGGGACCCCGATCAAAGTAGCACATCCCTCCTGTTCCCCACGATCGGAGCAGCACATCCCCTTTTCCTCTCCGGGTTCAGGGCAGCGCATCCCCCTCTGTCCCCGGCACCAGGGCAGCGCACCGCGTTCCCACCCGGGACGGCGATCAGGGCAGCACATCCCCCTCTCCGCTCGGGATGGCGATCAGAGCAGCATCCCTTCTTTCCCCGGGATCGGAGCGGCGCATCCCCGTTCCCTGCCCACCCCCGCGGCACCGCATCCCCTTCCCCCCCTTCTGCAGAGCCGCTCCGCATCCCCCCCGACCCCGAGGACCTATGGGGGATCTCCGGGCCGATCCCCGGTGCCCGGCACTCACCGAGCAGCGGCAGCAGCAGGAGAAGCGCCGGCCGCCGCAGCGCCATGATGGGGTGTGCTGAGCCCTGCGCTGAGCCTGCGCACTGCCCGGACCTGGGGGGGGGTAGGAGGGGGGCGGCCCGGGGGCGGGGGGTGCCGCGCTGCTGTTGCTGCGGTAACCGGGCGGGGAGGTGCGGGGCTGGAGCCTGGCACGGCGGGGCTGCGGAGGGGGCGGCCCCCGGGGTTGGGATGGGTTCGGTTATCAGAGCGGTGCTGGGCGGTGGGGGGGGAGGTTGGAGTGATTGGAGCGGTCGCCCCTTAAAAAGGGCCGTTCTTGGAGGGGGGGGGGGGTGTTCCTTGGAAATGCTGTCTCGTGCTGTGCGCTGCAATGCAAAGTTTGGGCCAAGTTAAGGCGAGGGAGAAACGCAAACAGCCATAGGGATGACGGAGAGCTCCGCTCCAGGAGTTGGCTGCGTCCCGTGCTGTGCCGAGTGAGAGCACCGCGAGTCTCTGTATGGCCCCAAAAAGCATCTCGGAGCCTTTTCCTTTGGTTAATGAGACGCTTCTCGTTAACCAACAGAGCAAGTCCCTGCTCCATTTGGTGCCCTGCAAGACCAAGGGTCAGGGAATGGGGCTCTGAGCCTGATGGGTGTCCCTGTGCATCGCATGGAGAGGGACCAGATGGACTTTAAGGTCCCTTCCACCACCCAGACCCTTCTGTGATTTGAAGTCAGCCTGGTTGAGTGCCGGCTCGTGCGTCACGGGCTGTCAGTGCACTGTGATGGGGATGTAATTAAGATGCTGTTGAAAATCAAGCAGCTGGAATGAAAGCCAAGCTCTTCTCTGTTCCACGAGCTCGGCAGAGCGGGTTGAAATGAAGGGATGTAAAAACGTATTTAACTTGATAATGTGGTGGATCTAACTCTCAGTGCTAATGAGGAGACTTAAAGGGCTGATCTGAGCCTGGTGAAATTAATATGAGGGCACTCATCAGTCCTAATGGCCAGATGGGACACTTCTGATGATGTGGGGGATGGACTTGCTCAATAAGATTTGATGGCTTACAGCCCAACAGCACCAATCTCTGGGCCGGGTTCCCATTGAGCAAAGAGTCATTTTAACCTGCTTCCTTTGGACTGAAGGGATAGAGATATAAAATCCAACAGCACGGGCTGCAATCAGCAATTAAACATCACTGAGCTATTGGGTTCCTTCCCAACACAAAGCAACTGCCTGGGCAGGGAAAGCAGCAAAATGGATGTGACCCCAGAGGACAACAGTGGGGGATGAGAGATGGAATATCACCTCACTTCTATGCCCAACCCTTTGTGCTGCCCCAGGGCTGTGTCGTGGCACAGCAGAGCTGTTGGAGATGTGAAGCTCGGTGAGCAAAAGGAGTCACAATCAATATGATACGAGAACCACTGTGCCCATCAAACCAGGATGGCAAAGTGCTGCCGTGTACAACATTGATTTTCACACACAAATGGAGCTCCCCTTTCATTATTTAGCGGTGAAACGAGTCGCTGGAATAAAATATGCACTGAGAGCAGCCCTGTGCACGCAGGGATGTATTCGGGCGTGATGAGGGGCAGCACAAAACTGCCTCTTCCCATGAGCTCATCCATCACTGAAGCTCTTCCCATCCAACCTCAAGAAAGATGCAGGAGGGGAGGGAAGGAACGCATGCTCTGCCAGGGAGCAGGGATGGCCATTCTCACTGCAAGGAGGGAAGGAAGGTGATGGGCAGCAAACTGGAACACCTGGAGGCTGTAGGGAGAGGGGTGTGCATGCAGTGTTTGGGGTCTGAAGGGAAAGGCCATCCTCTCCAAGCTCATAGTGCCCGAAGGACTGAATGGAGGTTCAAGCCCTGCTGGGAAGAAGCTGCTCCAACAGCCTGCACCTGTCATGGTGGCTTCCAACAGCAATGCACGTGGGTAGGAATGCTGTTCTCTGAGGCCCTGAGGATGCTGGCACTGAGCTGTGACACTTGTGTGAGGCCATCTGTAGCCTTGGGCTGTCCATCTGCACCTTCCCCTGGGTCAGGTTGGTGCCAGCTCTCCCTCTTGGTGACGCTGTGCTGTGCCAGGCCCATGGGACAGAGGGGGAC
Organism: Excalfactoria chinensis; assembly: GCF_039878825.1. Lineage (NCBI taxonomy): Eukaryota > Metazoa > Chordata > Aves > Galliformes > Phasianidae > Excalfactoria > Excalfactoria chinensis. The sequence continues at coordinate 3,737,122 of NC_092845.1, forward strand.
TCTGCATTCCGTGCTGTGCCTCTCCGAGCTTAATTCAGTATCTCTCCTTTTTTTTTGCCATCCACAGTCTAGACAAGCTGTTGCTTCCTGGTGTCACAGCCCATGACCCCACTCCTACACCCACCCCATCGCTCTTCCCTGGTTCATGTCTCAGGCATATGCTCATCTATTTTGAATGCTGTGTATGTGTGAGGCTGAGTTGCTCCTAATCTCGTCTCCCTCCCGGGGCGTCAGTCACTCTGGCATGTGCCTTTTCCCTGTCTGCCTCCCTCTGTTTATGGACAATGGATATTTTTAACGCCAACCTCTAATTAGAGGTAGCTTTCTCTGGGTGGTTTGCATGGAAGGGAACTCACAGGGCAGGCACAAGGTTCTGGGGCTGTTGCTGCGTGGATCATTCCTGCCCAGCACCAACCTGCTGCAGGACAAGGAAGGGCCATAAGCCAAGCTCACTTAGCAGGGCTGGAGCCAAGAGCAACACCGATTAAACAGGGCCTTGAGACAGATTTCCCACATAGAGACCCTTTCTCCTTGGCTTCCAGCACCAATCTACCTGCTTCTCAGCATCCTCCCAAGGCTGGGAGCAGCCCCAGCACAACACAAGGCAGCTCACTGTGCACAGCCCTTCCCAAGCAGCATCTGGCTGAGCCATCAGGCAGCGAGCACCCCTCGGGCACACTGCGTCCTGCTGCTCCATTCACAGCCAGCTCCTCTCCCCTGCCCCATCCCCCAGCATAGCACAAGGCCAGCTGGGCATCATCACGTTCCATTGCACACTTCTCCTGCCAACACCAGCCAGGGAGATGGCACAGACACACAGAGCAGCAGGTTGGGCTCTGGCTGGTGACCCAGCAAAGGGCTCAGTGCTGCTGAGCGTGGAGCTGGTGACAGCAAAGCCTTTTCACCTTCCTTGTTTAGTGAGTGCTTTGGGTTTCGCCATGCTGGCTCTCTGCTAGCAGAGCTCCCTGAGTAAAGCTGGTTTTAAATGCTCTTCGTGACTCCCATGGAAATCAGCTCAGTGCTCACATACTGCAGGTTGCTGGGTGAGGAGCCTGGCTCCCCTTGATCACACAGCCACTGCCAATGGCTCCTTGTCCTCACCTATGGGATGAGTTTACCAGGTGATACATTCGCAGGGCTTATCTCATGGTGAGCTGCACCAGTGTCTAGACTGCCTTGGTGACTGATAGCGTGGTTTCTTGGTGTGTCAATGCATGTTATTTTCTGCTGAGGCTGTGCCCCGTGCTCTCCTGGTGCCCTGCAGCAGCCAGGCTGCAATGCTGAGCACAGCACTGAGCTGGGTTTGGAGGAGGAGCAGGGCTGTAATCTACCAGCCGAGTTGCACCCGTAAAGGCGATTAGACATATGCCAGTTAATTCATAGCAAACAGGATGGAGGGAGAATTTGCCACTTATAAAAGGCAGACGAACAAGCCCATCATTCCTGCCACTCTCGGGTAATACATGCTGACATAAGCCCTGTTTAGCTGCAAGTTTAGCATTGCTAATCCTGCTGGTCCATGCCTCTGGTTTTCCTTCCTCCTCCTGGCATCTTTCTTCCCCTTTCTCTTCTTTTCCTTTCCTCCTGGTGCCCACATCTCTTTGGCCTTTGGGGGAGATGCTCTGGGGTCGGTACTGGGTGCTCTGCTCATGGAGTTGGCTCCGTGGGGTTTAGATGGAGCACAAGTGATACCCACAGATGTCGGTGTGTGCACTGTGGGATGGCTGCTACATTGTCCCGTGGATCCTTTTGGCTTCCCATCACCATAATGATGCGGCTGTCCTTGCTTGGCTGACCCACCCACACACAGCCCATGGATTTTCTTGCTGGTGCTGTTAGAGGCTAAGGCAGCTTGCCCTGCTGTGAGCCCTCCCCCGCAGCCGCAGCATCTAAACCTCATCCCTGACCTGGTCGGCTGCTGGGAGGGGATGGGAATCCCAGCGAGCCAGAGAGTGTAGCTATAGGACAATGTTTCTTAGGGGCGAGGGGCTGCTGGAGGAGGCGCGGGATGTGAGCAGAGCTCTTGCAGCAGGGTCGTGCTCTGGTGCGTCGCCGATGCACAACACGTGGATATTTTGGCACGCTGCTGCGGGATGCTCACGGTGTGAGCGCTGCGGTGCGCTGGGGCGGGCAAAGAGCCGGCACGGGTGGGGGCCCCGAGCATCGTACCCTGCCCCAATCGCTCGTGTCTCTATGCGGAGCTCCAGAACGCATTTCTCCAGCCCAGGGGTTCCCCCTCGTGGCAGGACGCGCCCTGCTCGCCGCATCTCCCCGCAGCCGACGGCACCCACGCGTGGACGGGACCGCCAGGGGGAGACCTCGGCCGCGGCACGGGGAGGTTCTCCGGTTGGGAGCAAGGCAAGCAGCGCCCGTGGCCCAGCGTGGGGTGAGCGAGGAGAGCTGTGCGGGCTCTGTGCGCCCATCCGGGCTGAAAGATTCCTGGGATGGAGAGTAAATAGAAGCAGGCTCGGTTCCTTTTGTTTTGATGGATTCCATTTGTTCTGTGTAAATAGCTCCTTCCTTGTGCCAAGGCTCGGCTCCCAGGGAGGGTTGGAGGTGCAGTGGGTAAGGGCTGTGTGCTGGGATGCAGCATCACCCCACCGGGAAGGGCGGATGCAGGGGTGGGCTTGGGGTCCCCCCTTTCCTCTGACCCCATTGTAAGTCAGGTGTCTCCCTGCCTCAGTCCCCTATCCCGCAGGAGATCTGCTCAGGTTCCTCCAGGTCTGCCAGCAGGAGGATTCCAGGGGTGAAGGCACCACTAGGAAGAGCCAGTGGAGCTGGATGGACCCGAGCCGTGAGCCCAGCAGTGTCCACATCCAGCCCTGGGGATCCCAGCACCCCCAACCCCAGCAGGAGGGGTGGATGCAGCAGAGGGGCAAAAATGGTCCATGTTGGGGCTGCTCCCCCACCCTGACTGAGTCCGGGCACTCCCGGTCACGTCCCGGGGGGCAGGTGTGGGCCTTAAGGACGCAGCTGCCTCCCTGCCACGTCCTCTCCTCTCCTCCTTCTGCTCTGCTTCATCATCTCCTGAGTCATCGTCTCTCCCTCCTCCGCCGCAGCAGAGCACAGCCGAGCGGGGCAGCCTCGGGGCTGCAGACGGGTGAGGAGTGGGGTCGGGTTTGTGGGATCCCCTCCTGCTTCCCAGTAGCACCCAATGGGTTTGGAGGGAGTCCTTTCTTCTTCGCTGCTCTGTTCCTTCGGTGCTCGGAGCCCTGTTCTATGGAAGGTGCTCTAGTGGGGCAGGGATGGGGCAGGCTCACTTCTGACTACTGGGGCGGGAGAGGCTGCTCTGAGCCGCACAGAACCCGGGTGCCAATCCCCGTGCCCCTGGGCATCCTCTTCCCAGCGCTAATCCCTCTCACCGCTGACAATTTGTGCCCTATTAGTCCTAATTTGTGTTTTCTCTCCCAGCCATTTCTCATCGTGCCGCCTTTCCTGGGCTGCTCCCAGATGCCACCTCACCACGTCAAAGCTTTTCTGAAGCCCGTTTATCCCCCCCATCCCCAGACCTGTGCTCTCCCCCTGCCCATCTCCGTGCTGATATCTGGGTCACGGCAGGGCAGAGAGCAGCACATCTCCTATCTGCTTCCTCCACACTCCTCCTCCTGCCTCTCCTGTGGGCATCCCCCGGTCCCTGGGTACCACAAACACGCGGGGTACCGCAATCAGGAGGATGCTGAGAGCAGAGCGCGGCGGCTCCTGCAGCAGCATCGGGTTGTGCTGGCAACCGCAGGGACAGCGCTGGCATCCCAACAGCCGTCCCGTTGTGTCGGCGGCTGCGACCCGGCGCCGGCAACGGGGAACAAGGGCTGCTGTGTGTGCCCAGCACGAGGGTTGGCCCGTGGCCCCGACATGCATTCCTACCACGGGCAGGGCTTTCCGGGCTGCAGGAGGGGGGGGGGATGTGCTGGGACTGTGTGGGGCTTGTTGTGATTTTCTTTTTCCCTTTTGTTAGGAGCCTACGAGCATCTTTTTGAGCAATTCATCTGGGTCATGACATTCACCGAGATTGGAGGGCCTGGGGCTCCTTAGCAGCCAGCACGTGGTCACCTGCATCTGCCCAGCACCAGGAGCAGCATTCGGTCCAGCTTTGGCTTTTCCATTCCCCAACAAACCCATGGCCATGAGATCCCACCACTGACATCACAGGACCTGGCTGCAGGAGCCAGGAGATGGGGACCACCAGAGCCTCTCTGTGCTTGGCTGAGTGTGGAGCAACATATGTGCTCGGATCTGCTCCGTGCCTGCTGTTTATCCGCTTCCTTCGAGTTAACTTATGTTTCCTCCACTGCCCATCTGTCTCCTTCCCTTCCACTCTTCCCTCGTCTCATTGCACACAACAAAGGGTCCCCATCCCCAGCGGCTCTGGGTGACCCAGGGGTGGCTCCATCCCTCCTGACCACATTCAGGGGCAGCTCTGAGCCCACTCCTGCAAAACCACTCTCTTGTCCCCTTCCCCCCGTCCCCAGCATGTTGTGCATGGGGAGCACCACTGCTTCCTGCCCTTATTCCTCCAGCCTGATGGATGCTCAGAGCCTTTCGGCACCTCCGAGGCCATTTTCTGTCCTTCTTCCTCTCCATCTCCTCCCTCTCCCCTGCACACTGTTTGCATTTCACATTCATTTGATGTTTCAGCAGCGAGGCAGGGAAACCCCACGTGCTCCCCAGCAGTGCTTCCACCCGGAGATGGGTTATTAGGGATCCCCGGGTTCTTCAGGGAACACAAAGGCACCAAGCGCCATATCCCGCGTGCACCTGCTTCCCTCCCTGCTTCAAAGAGCCCTTGTGGCTGCTGCCTCCCACTCCTCCAGCTCTTATTTATAGTCTGCCTTGCTCTCGCTGCTTTTTTCTCCCCCTTTCTCCAGCACAGCTGAGCTGCTGAACTGGCGGCATCGCGGGGATGTTTCTCCATCAGCTGGGCTTCATGCAGCCATCGTGAAAGAAGAGGAGGAGAAGCTGTCTGTGAGTCTCAGCACTGCACTCCTCCTGAGCACCGAGTGTCCTTTGTGGGGACCTTGGCACCCCTTGGGCATGGGGTGACCACTTGAGACCTGAATTTCTGACTTCCCCATGTGCCATCAATTGCCGTGGCTCTATGGGCCTGCAAAGGACAGCGTAGGTCTTAGAGGTGAGAGATCCTTCCTGATTGTCCCATTGGCACAGCAGCTGGGAGCTGGGATGAGGTCATGCACACTCATGATACTGATGGTGGTTCACAGCCTCCTCCCATAGCTCTGCATGAACACAGTGTCCAGGCGAGGTTTTCTCTATACTGTTCTTGTTGTTTTCCCTTCCATAGAGCCGTGCTGATGGGGCTGGTGCACATCTCTGGTGCTCACTGCTGCTGCCTGCTCCTCTCCTCCTGGGGGAAGGTGGTGAGAGGACACGGCAGGAGGAGAGGGAGGGAGAGGGAGGGACCGTGGACTGAAATAACAGCCCCACAAAATAATAACACAAAACACCATCACAGTGATAGGTTCACCATCTGCTGTGTGGGTGCCGGAGCAGGAGCTGCACGCCAGCCCTGTGCCTGGGTACCACGGAGTGACTCAGCAGCAGGAGGGAAAGAGGGATGTGCTGGAATTCCTCTGCCCTGAGAAATGACCTGATCCCATGATGGGGACCTGATGTGGGTCCAGTCCCCTGGTGGCTGTTCACAGCCAGGTGCTGTAGGATGCCGTCACAGCTGGGGTCAGACTCTTCGCACCTCCAATATTTCCTTGGGAAGGGGGGGGGGGAATCCAGGTGGAAGCAGAGGTATTTCTTAGGAGGCACGTTTCCATGGCACCCAGCAGAGAGATGCTTTGCCACAGCCCTGCTGTTCTATGGGGTCCCTGGGCATGGCAAGAGAAGCACAGTGTCCCCCAGCCACCAGAAACCTGAGCCCGATGTCCCAGTGTCACCATCACCCTGAGCACAGGGATCTGCAGCCTTTAGGGGCTGATAGGTGGGACGTGTGCTGTCCAGGTGTCCTCAGATGTCCCCTGATGTCCCCACCATGCCATGGTCACAGGGATGCTGCATGGCTGGAAACCATCTGTCAACCCAAGGTGTCCCCAGATCCCATCCTTTTGGTTCTGGGAGCATCATGTTCCCAGATAACATGGTCCTCACTGTGCTGGTGATGGAAACAAAAGCACCATTACTCACAGGGGGGAGTGGCTCAGTGCATTACTCAGCCCCTCCATCAGACAGGTCTATTCTTCACCCATCAACCTGGGGCAGTGGGGAGGAGGAGGAGGAGGAGGAGGGCAGTGGGGGATGATGGCTCCCAACGAGTGGTGACAGTCTCCAAGCTGGGAAATCTGAGCCCTGGGGCATGGCCTTAAGTCATTGCCCACCCCCAAAAAGACAATGCATGGAGCACAACTGGGGCTGTGCTTTTACTGGGAGAAAGATGCTCATATCCTGGCCACCAAAATTGCAGGGAGTGAGGTGCTGGGTTAAAGCATCACCCAGGTTTGCTCCTGGCTGAAAGGGCTTTTGAGGAGCTCCTGGCAGGGCTGGATCGGGGAGCTGAGCATCATCAGCACATGGATTGAGGCGCTAATGGCGTGGAGCAACGGATGAGCCAGCAGCAGATTTGCAGCCACACGCGCTGCCTCTTAATGGAACCAAATCCTTGACCTGGGTTCAAGTGGGAAGGGGATTTGAAGTGGGGAAGTGCGGTGGTTTGGAGGCATGGGGTGGGAGGAGGATGAGGACAAATGGGGATGGATTTCCCAGGGGGCATCATCAGGATGAGGAGGATACAGGTGAGGAGGGATGGAGTAGTGAGGAAGGAGAACCTGGAGGCTCTCAGCTATTGGGGCACTGCTGTGGGTGGTGAGGCGTTAAATTAGAGAGGGGGAAATGGGGGGGTCCTTTCTGCCCCTTCTGCTGTTCTGTACTGGCTCCATCACCCCCTGCTCTCCCAGTCAGGTAAGGGGTCATGCTGAGGCTGTGCAGCTTTGGGCATTAGTAGTGAATTAGAAAAGCTTGTTTGGTTTGCTTTGCATGTGAGGAATTTGCTTCTTTCTGCTCTCAATGTGCTTGTCTCCCCCAGGGCTGGGTGTGGGCACCCCTGTCTGCAAGGAACCCCTCTAAGCACTGGGTACCACCACGGCTGGTTGCCCGAGCAACTGTCACTCTCATCCAGCATCCATCACAGTGAACACTTTGGTGTTATCACACCCTCAGCACAGCAGGGCTGTGGTGACGGATGCTGCTGGGGGATAAGGATCACCCCATCACCTTGCCATCCATTTCACAGCACTCACAAACACCTGCTGGCAGCTGTGTCCTGGTGCTGCCAGTGTGAAGCTACCCAAGGAGACCCCATAGGAGAGCAGAAAACCAATTAGGATTGTAGAAGCAAAGGAGTGCTGTTAATTGACTCTATCCTTGCAAGTTAATAAGGCGCTGGTGCTATTGTTTCATTGCAGATATGAATGCAGATTGATACTGGGGAGGTCTGGGGGGGCTGCAGAGCTGTCCCATGGGCATGGAATGTGTGCATGGAGTATTTGCATGAAGGCATTCCCAGGGTCTTAGGTGGTCACAGCAATGCCTTGCAACCCCCATTCACTGCAGTAAGCTCTGGAGGGCTTTAATTAACTTGCTCCATGCATGGAGGGCTCGTGTGCCCACTTGCTGAAGGGTATGTAACGCTTGGGGCTGCTTCACCACTCCTCTGCATCACCCTGTGAGCATATATAGCAGCATGCAGGCATGCCTCAGAGCTGATAAGAGCTGACAAGAGCAGCCCTGCCTCTCTTGAATGAAATTGGCCAAGGTGTCCGGGTTGCTGCAGGAGGGCTGGGAGGGATGTTTAATAGAGCTGCAGCAGGAGATGGGCTCTCCCAAGCAGAGGGATGACGGCACACAGGAGGGGCTGTCAGAGCGAGGAACATGGGCGGGTGGCAGCTGGTGTGGAGAACAGGTTGGCTGGGGTGGGTGGGAGGCATCCGAAGGTGTTTGTTTTCCAGGGGAAGGGAGGATTTAAGGAGACAAGCTGCAAGCAGGCGCTGGGTGCAGAGCTGGAAGGATGCTCTGTGTCCCAGTCCTTCCTGGAGGGGAGGAGTGGCACTGGGAGGTGACCTCCCTGTCCCTGCAGAGCAATGTGACTCTATCCTGGTCCCTCGGGTCCCATTTGGACACCCTCTGTGGGTGTGGGAACATGCTTCCCACTGCCTCTTCCCCCCCCACTCACGCTGGGGCATTCCTGCTCCTTTTCTGAGTCAGATCCATTCCTGAAACAGCACTTTTTGTCATTCAGTGACTTAATTTTAAGTGCACATTAGTCAAACAGATCTGAGGTTTTTTTTCTCATCGCTGTCTAAGAATAAGCACTGCCTCTGTGGGTCAGAGCTCCAGCTGGGGAAGAGCAGCAGGTATCCGGGGTACTCCTTCATTAAAATGGAAGGGCTCTCTTCTGTATTTTTTTTGTCCAAACCTGCCTGGTTTTGGCTCACAGAATGCCTCCCAAAGGGAAGCCCAGCATGAAGACACCCGCTCAGCTTCCAGCTCTGCTCTCATCCCAGGCTCCTGCAAGGGATGCCTGGGAAAAAAAGCGTGAATCAGCCATTCTCCAAGCAGGGAGTGTGACGAGCTCCTGCTGCTCCCTGTGGCCCTGCTGCTATGAGCAGGGTGCCTATAGGGATGATTTCCTTGGGTTTTGTTGGCCAGGCATTGCTACAGCTCCGGTGTCCTCACCAGGGGATGTTTGCATGCTGAACACCTTTGCATTTCTGCAGGTGTTGCAAAGAGCAGGGCTGTGCTTTCCTTTCCCTTGCAAAGACAAAACCCAACACCCTGATATTTTGCTGATGAGAGGGGTCAGGCCCAGGTGGTGAGAGCTGAATGCAAATGCTGATGGAGGACACAGATTTCCGTGCTCCACGCACAGCGCCTTGGTGAGAACACAGAGCAAATGCAGGCAAGGGCACAGGACAGAGTGATGCAAAGGGTTTGCAGCCTGCACAGAGCTCTGTGCAAGGCTGCCGTGTCCTTGCCAGCTGGAGGTGACACAGGTGCATGCGGCTGCTGCTGCATGGCTGCTTCCTTTGGCCCATGCTCACAGCACAGCAGAGCCCTGCTCCTTCCCTGCAGTGCTGGGGATGTGGTGGCCATGCAGATCCATGCCCAGCACCGACGGAGCTGCAGCACAGCAGGGAAACGGCTCTTATTTGCTGCGACAGCTTTGCAACAGATTCTCTGGCGGAGCTGATTGCAAACTGCAATCTTAAACTGTAGGACGGCTCCTTTTTCCAGCCTGGGAGTGTGAGAAACAAATTTGTTTGGGTTATAAAAACATATTAAAACGCAACACATTTTGTTGTGCAATATACATCGTTCTTCATGCCAATTCTTCTTCTTTTTTTTCTTAATGAGTGCCTTCCAGACAAAGACGTTCCATATTAACTTTTGGTGAAGGTAATTGCTGGGAAGGTGGCTTGGGGAGGTGTCAGGCAGCCTCTGTGATGGCTGCGTCCTCAGGTAGGAGCTGCAGGGCTGGGAAGTGTTTGGGTCTCTCCTGGATGGGAGTGGCTTTTTGCTCAGTAGTTGCCTCCAGAAGCATGGAGGTGTATGTCAGGATGCACAGGTCTTGATGGCTGTAGTTATTGTACCACACTGAGTGCTTCTCTGGATCCTGGGCTGTCCCTGTCCTGTTTGGAGCAGTGTTTTTGGGTACCACCAGCCTCTTTCACCCTGAACTTGGGGATAGCGAGCTTGACTTGGGTCTCCAGTAGTGAGTATCTCTGGTAGGAGCCATGTTGAGTGCTGTGATCCTCATGAATCCCTTTCATCTTGAGGTATTCTATGACTGAAGCCCCCAGGAGCTGCAGGCAGGTTTCAACCCAGATCTCAGTTCTCTCAATGTTGACCCAACAAGAGGCAGGGCCATGGGATGGCACCAGCAGGTGGCACCTCCAACAGGTTTCTGGGCTCTCCGTGTCCTTCTGCTTGAGTTGGCTCTACCATCTCACTGCTGGAAGGGGGTGTCTCTGTGGCTCTGCTTTGGTGCTATTGGCAATGAGTTAATCACAGCTGACCCCCGACCCATCTTCTTGGCAACTCTGCTTTCCCAAGTTGGCGTCAGCTGCTCTTCAAATCAAGGAAAATGCCTGTGGGTTGTTTCTGCAAATGGCACTGACTTTGATTTGTAATTAAAACGCGCTCCGTTTAATTAGGAAGGTATCACACAACCTTTAGAAACCCGACTATTTTTATATATTTACTCCCATTGCTTGTGTTTTCCTTAGTGACTCCAGCTCCAATTAAAGCCACCTCCTTATTAAACCACCAGCTCTTAAATAAAACCAGCAGCTAAAAATACAGCGTGGCCACTTCACACCTCTCCCATTTATCGCAGGCACTTATGGGCAGACCCTCCTGCTGTTCCCAGCTCCATCCATGCTTCGGTTGATCCTTGTGTTCCCCTTGGATGGGACACGCTGCTTCTGCTCTTTGTTTCGGGTTTATCCTCCATGAGGACCTTCAGGAACCGGGGCAGCTCTGGCTCTTGATGCTCTGGTTCTGCTCCATAGAACTTTCCCCCCAGCTAGAGCAGAACCTTGCTGGTTACAGGCTCAGTACTCAATGGGGATGGGATAGAGGGCTGGTTTTGCTCCAGTATGATCATGGGGATGCTGTGGTGGGGTCAATCTCCTGCCCTATGCAAGCAACTTGGAAAGCCTTGTTGGCTTGCTCCTTGGAAAGCTCATCTTGACGCTCCTCCAGCTGCAATACGGTGCTTGCCATTGCTTTATCAGGACTGGGGGCAAACAATCTGCTTTCACTCACAACATTTCAGGATGATACATGTATTTTCAATACAGGAACAATAGCCGTCCTGCCAAGCTAAACACGAGCTGTTCCCGAAGTTGTTGGCATTTTGCTTTTTGCCAAGGGTCTAGAGAGGAGGCGGGTAGGCAGCCATTAACTCTTAACAGCAGCAAAAAGGTGGCACGTTCCCGTGCTGCGGGAGCAGGGAGAAAATGAATCAGAGCAAGGAGCAGGTTTGGAGCAGGAGGAAATCCCTGGCAGGTTGCGGTGATGCAAGTGGATATCGGTGCTGTGCTCGCAGCCAATTGGACTCGGTGCTTTGGGAAACCGAGGCAGGAGGTGTGGTGTGCACGGGAGCATCCCACTGCTGCCTTTGTAGCAGGGGTGGATGCTGAGCTCCGTGCAGCACCGAGGTAATTTCCCAAAGGTGCCTGAAGTTGCCTTAATGTGAGCTGTCAAAATGATGTAGAATCGTGCCTGGCGGGCTGCGCCGGCTCCATCTCTCTCCCAATACATCTAACCGTGACAATTTTGTCAAAGCTCGTTGTTGAAAAGCTGTTTTGACGGGGTGCTAATGGCTCCTTCTTAATCAGGCAATTGTGAGCGCTGATGTCCCTAAACGCGGCGAACGGAAGCGGCTCCTTTCTGTTATAATTAAAGAAGATGCTCCGATCGGGTTGGAAGGAGAACAACGGAGGGGTTGGAGGCTCTCAGAGCTCTGCTGGAGGTGTGAAGCCATTGGTGGGGTGTGTTGTAGGGGATGGAGGGAGATGCGGGGCTGGGGCTGGTTTGGAGCAGGGAGCCGCCCGGGCTCACCTTAATAAAAAGCCAGGTTAAAAATAAAAATCAATAACCATCAGATTATTGAGATGGGATTAATATCAATTTTAAACATCAACTCTTCCCCAGCATAAATAACTACCCGGCGTAGCCCGGCTAATGAGATCGGGAGCCTCAGCAATCAAGGCGGAGGATTAGAGATGATCAGAATAAATCCCAAATGATGAGGGATGCTTCCGAAGTGTATCCTTGCAAGACCCCACCAGCACAGACCCCATGGAGAATGGGCTTTGTGACCTGCCTGTGGCCGCTTGGTGCCTCCTCGGGCATCAGATCACTGCCCCCAAATCCTGCAGAATCTGATTTCTGTTGGGTCAGATCCCATCCATCCACAGCATCTCATGAGTTCCCGATGTTTTCTGCCTTGGGGCACTAGGGGTGGCATGTAGGCCTTGCCCAAAGCCTGCTTGCCACACCTCAGGTCCCCAGCCACCTCTCATAGCCACCCTGGCTCTCCAGCTGTGCTTTCCCTTCCCTGCTCCTGCCTTAATCCCCATGTGTGTTTTTAATGTCTCTGCATGCCTCTAAGCTCTTCCGAACCCAGAGGCCAAATGCTCCTTGTAGGATTCAGATGTCTCCCCTGTGGATTAGATGGGATGGCAGCAAATTCCTTGTAATTTCCTTGTGCGGGTGTATTATCTGCTTGGGGGCTGTGGGGGACGGAGGGGCAGCTCCTGTGCATTCTCCATCCGTGTAACATGTGCTGAAGGTTGCTGAGTGGTGCTGTTCTTGGGCTCTGACTCAATTACTCTGCTGGAGCCGAATGGATGGGAGTTTTGGGGGGGAAATTCCTTTGAGTTTGGGGCTGTATAGGGTAAGACAATGAGGCTTTAGCTCTTCTTGCTGCAGCCCAACAGCCCTCACCCAGTGCTGGTGCCAGGGGCATCCCTGCTGCCTTCCTGGGCTGGGAGCACGGATTTGTCTTTCTGATGCCTCCGTCGATGGCATCGATCAGGCTGGAGTGAGGGATCAATTGTAATTGGGTCGGAGGACCCCGTGCCGAGTGCCAGACAAGTAATTAGGGCAGTGGGGGCAGTGGGGAGTTGGCTGCTATGGGGTCAGGACCTGGGGCATTTGCTGGGGTCCCCATATCCCCAGCACCTGGCATGTCCTGGGGTGATGAGAGCAAAGGGACTGCATGGACATAAGGAGCAGGTGATAGGGATCCCAGTGGGAACCAGGTTTTGCTGTCTGGGGGGGAGGGTGGATAGGGATCATTTCCCTGCAGCAGCCCCAAGCAGCCTGAAGCTGGGATGCAATCGATGTGCAGGAGCTGTTCCAGCTCTCCCTGCCCTTCCAGCCTGCAGCTTGCTGGCAAATCCCACCCACACAGAGCTGGGCTGCTGCTTTCAGCACAGAAACTGGGGAAAGGGCCCTGCTGCTCTCCCCCAGCACAGATTCCTGATCATCTGGGTGGGAGTTTCAGCTCCAAACTGTTCCTTGCAGAAGGAAAGTGGGTCTCGTGCATGATGGACACCCCTAGATTTTTCCTTTATGGGGATGCACGTGAGCATCCAAACTCGGCCTCGGGGGATGCTGCATGCAAATGGGCTTGGGAGAAAGGCGGGGGTTGCTTTTGGTGCTGGTGGGAGGATGGAAGGGAAAGGAGGATGTAAAGTTGGGAAAAGGTCAGGCGTGCTATAAATAAGTGGCATCCAGCAAAAAAAATGTCAGCATGCAGCAGCAGCGACACACCAGCCTTGAGATGGAGAGGGAGGCTGCTATGTGAGAGGTTGTGTCTGTGGGAATTGGGGTTACGGGATCTCGGGTGGCAGGGCATAAAGGGAGGATCTCCCTCCAGCTGGAGATGGGGATTGGACAAGGGCATGCATCTGCTGCACATTGTCCCATGGTGCAGGTCCTTGGGGCTGTCCTGCTGCTGTCTAATGGGGAAAATCCATGGTTGGAGGCATATCTCCGTTGTCTCCTCTCCCAGGACCATGCTCAGCTCATTCAGGGTTAAGTTCAGGTGGGAGGCTTCTGGCCATCCAGCCAAAGCTGTGGCTCATGGATCTGGAGGATGATGCAGTGATAAGCGGGTGGACAACACACCTGGAGCCTCACAGCATCTTTGGGGCTGTTCTGGGGCTGGGGGCTTGCCAGCACATGGGGTGTGGTGTTGTGGGGTGTGGTGGGCTGCTGCTCAGCCCACGCTCACACCCCACAGGTCCCGCTCTGGGGCATCCCCTCGGTTGTGCTGGGAAGGTGCTGTGCTCCTGGGCTGATTGCACATTTGTCCCAAAGTGGTGTGACTCGCTGCCTAATCATCCTCCCCAGCAGCCTCTGAATGCAGAGCTGATTGCTGCCTGGTGGAGGGGGGGTGGATTCGGGGCCAAGCCCAGCTGTGAGAAGCAGTGCTGATGGGGAGCTGAGAGCTGACAGATTCATCTCCCAAGTTTCTGCTTTATCCCTGGAGCTTCCCTGCTTCTGCTCACCTGGCAGTGGGTCCCACATATCCCAGGGACTGAGAAGATCCCAGCCCTGTGCCCCCATGCAAATCAACCTGAGGGAGAAGGGCACGTGCAAAGTTGTGTAGTGGATAAAGAGCTGCATTCCTGGTTTCTGGCTGGAGATTTCCTTCCTGCCACTGCAGTGTCATCTGGTCATCACCCTGAACTTCTGCATCCTTTCTGGTTTCAGGCTGTCACTGTAATGCCCTGAGCCTGGAGCAAGTCTGGTGCTGGTGGGAGGATGGAAAGGAAAGGAGGGGACAGTGTGGGGAGGGGGCACAACTACATTTCCTTGAGCCCATCCCCATGGTAGCTGGGCTGCAGCAGTTGAAGGGCCATGGCCTCTTTTCCCTCTTCCTCTGCTCACATGTGCACACAGGAGCTGGCAGCTGGCACCGTGCTGGCCTCAAGTGATGCTGCTGCAGGCAGCTCAGCTTCCCAGTGGGCTGTTTGCAAGGGGCTCCATTTAGCCAGTGAAGGACAGGCTCATCATCTTTGATGGCTAGTTGCAGGAAATAAAGGGTTATCTCTGGCTGCTCAGTGCTGAGGACAACCTCTGGTCCTACTCAGCCCCCAGCAGTGGCTCTGTTTAGTGCTACCCACTTGCAGGAGCAGCAGCACAGTGAGGATGTGCACAGCTTCAGCCCCTTCTCCCTTGTGAACAAAGGCAGCTCTGAGACTCTCCTGCTTCTTGGCATGCTACAACAGAGCCCTTCTCTCTGGCAGCAAAAGCCCTTTCCAATCCCCAGCATGCTGCAGCCCCCTTCCCTACCTCTGTGCTTCCCCTGCCAGGGAGGCTGCATGTGCTTGTCCCCATCCCTGTGATACAGGGATCCAGGGGACCTGGCTACAGAGTCTTGGGAGCCCAGCATACCGGGCTGCAGCTCGCAGCAAGCAGCAGCACAGGGGGGAGCACTCCTGCCACCAGTAATTACCGACGATGCTGCTGCTGCTGCCACATGATTTGGGGACGTCAGCAGAATGTGTCACTGCTGATGACACGCTGCATGTGCAGGGGATGGGGAGGATGCCAGGGTGAGAGGTTGGAGTGCTGGGACTCGGCACTGAACCGGCCCCACTGCCCGACCTTCAGTGAGTCACCTGTCCCATGTGGTGGCACACAGGAGGTGACCAAGCCCTTCCCTCCCTCTTCAAAGCCCCGTGCCTCAGTTTCCCTGCAGTACAGAGGAGGCTGCTGAGGGGCTGCGCTTCCCCCAAGGAGTGATACTTTTTGGGGATGTGCTGGGGGGAGGCCAGGACTCAGTGTCATTACTCACATGGATGACAGTGCTTATGACAAGTCCCCAGCCTCCAGGAGCACGTGCTGTGCCCAAATTCCCTGTGTGGGGCTGTGTTCCCAGTGCCAAGAGGCCCAGTGAGTAATGGGGTGGGCGGTGGTGCCGGGGCTGTGTGGGAGAGGGATTTGTGCTGCTGCCAGGAGGGGACAGCAATGGGTGCCTGCTACCCCTCACTTGAGGTATGCCCCTCTAGGGGGGCTGGTGTGGGTCAGGGTCTCCTATCCCACCTGGGCTGCATTTGCTCCAGCCAAGGTCCTGTGATGATGGCTATGGGTTCTTCCCCATATAGTGATGGGATGTGGACCCTGAGCCTTTCCCATTGTGGGCACTCTTTTCCAGTTTGGCTGCAGTGAGCCGTGTTTGGGCTGGATGAGATAAGGATGGGGTATCGCATTACCGGAGCCAGATCCTTCTTTGAGGTTAATCAGACAAGGCAGGCAATTGCTGCCTCTTGATACAGGGAGTGCTGTGTGAGTGAGTCTATTAGTGGGCTGATTACTCATCAGCTACGTTGGAGACCTGCTAAAGGGAGGAAAAAAGTTGTTAACGTGACTCAGCTGACCCCACTCCACAGAAGTTAGTGTGTCTTTTCTGAAATACCACAGGTGGATTGTTCCACGTCTTGGCCGTGCAGCCGGGGAGGCATGGCAGGATGCTGCTCTTTGCTTGCCAGCTGGAGTCACAAGCCGGCAATGAGCCACCGGGGCCAGGAACCCAGCACTGAGCTGCCTGCCTGCCTGCTCCGTCGCAGGGCTCTGCATTCTCTCCCTGTGCTGGCAGTGATGCTGCAGGCTGTCTCAGCATTTCAGCTCCTGCATGCCTCTGCCCCAAAGCTGTCCCTCTCTTTGGGGTATGCTCCGTTCTCCTGGTCCCCTCCCAGGGTGGGGAGGAGGTGACAGCTGGGCGATGTGGGATGCTGTGAGACACCGAGTCCCACTTTCCAAATGTGGGCCGTTGCCTCCTGAAGTGCAGGAGGCAGCTCTCCCGGGAGATCAGATGTTGTGAGACTCGTGACTCCATCATGCAAATGCTGGGGGCTGTGAATAATCCCATACGTGTGCTCGGCGGGGGCTGCAGCAGCCCAGGTCCATGCAGGTTGTGCTCGTCCAGGGATGCTGTGCTGCAGGTCAACCTCTCTGTGACCCGTCAGGTTAATTGAGACAAGCAAGCAGGCTCTCTTTGGCAGCCCGTGCCCTCACTGTGCCATAGCACTAGAGCTTTGTTTCATTCTTTTTACTGCCCCACGTGAGAGGTTGAACCAGAGCCTCGCTGCTCCCGGGGCTGCCCAACTCCATTTCCAGCCTCATCTTGTATCTCATTCCCAGTTTCTTGTGCCTATTCTCAAACCTTCCCCAGTGATCCCAAGCCCAAGAGGTCTTGCCCAAGGTGCCATGGGGAAAGCTGCATTCCAATGTCTCTTGGTACATGCGTTGTCATTGCATATACTTGCAATGTCAGTACCTCTCAGAAAAGAAAGTGAATCAAACACGATGACATTGTTATCCCTCTTGTAAGGCCAACTGGTAAACGTACCACTGGGCAGTTGTTGAGTGACTCAGCCCTTCATGATCTGCTTTGCTCTCCATTTCTGCTCATGGGGCAGAGGGCTGCGACACCAGGTTCTGCTCTGCAATGACATTTCCCCCCCCCCCCCCCCATTTTTGTGATCTTCTGAGCTGGGGAATGATGGGCATCCCCAGGCCAGTGGCATGGAAGAGCTTGAGACAGGAAGGTGCTGACCCTATTGGGGTGGCACCAGTTGTGCACTAGAGGATGGGCCCATCCCCAGTTGCAGAAGGGTTGTGGCCGAGGGTCCGGGTGCTCCTTGCTTGCTGTCAGCTCTGCCACAGCCAACTGATGGGAAAGTACACGGAGTGCCCTGCTCATGTAAATAAACCCGGCTATAAATAGAGAGGGAGAGAAGTGTGAAAACAGTGGGGACTGGATTTTATAAAACTAGCAAATTAGGCTGGAAAAACAAGGGTGTGAACCAGCAGCCACGCTCCAACCCAAGCCATATTCCTGGCTCTGTGATGGATGGCAGGGCTGTGGGGCTGGGTCGTCCCCATCGATCACAGGCTCCGGGTTCCTCCTGCCTTGGGCTGTTGTGTATGTATAATCAATGCCCTTCATTATGTTTATTTTTCTTTGAATGCATGGAGACGCCCCAGCTGAAGCCATCGAGAAGATCCGGATCAGAATGGTGACCAAAATAGACGGTGGCACTGCAGATGGGTGGGTTGAGCAGAAGGGGTGGAGGGACCAGCAGCTGCTCCAGACCCTCTCCCGTCAGTGTAGGCATCACGGCTGTGCCAGCCTGTCCCTCCCAGGCTGCCTGTCACCTCATGGGAAGTGCAGTGGCCCGTTTTTCTCCTCAAGAGCCGGCCAGGCTGCTTGCCCATCTGGCATCAGCAGAGAGGAGAGGTGGGCAGGGAGGAGAGGGAAGGGTGCAAGGAAATGGCATGGAGCTGTGTCTGTGTGCAACAGGGGGGGCACAGAGCTGCTGTAGAGGTGACACGGGGCAGCACGGGATGGCAGGAGGACGTGGTAGTGGCACAGCTGGTGCTATGGGGTGGCGTTGGCACCGAGCTGGTGACACCTGTGGGATGTGTGTGTGACACAGGGGAGAGTGGCGTGGCACGGGGGAGGGGGGGTGGGCAGCGAGGTGGCACATCTGGGGACGGGGAGGTGACATTGCCCGGGGACAGCTGGCACCGCCTGGGGACGGGAAGGTGGCGCTGCAGGGGGACGGGCGGCACATCGGGAGCGGAAGGGGGCTCATCCCGGGGGGGGGGGGCTCATCCCGGGGACGGGCGGCTCCCGGGGGTGACCGCGGGCGGAGGTGACCCCGAGCCGGGCCGTGCCGGCGCACCCGGCAGTGCGCATGATACTGCGGCGCGGGGCCCCGTGCGCGCCAACCCACCTTGAAACGGGCCCGGGCCGCAGCGTCAGCCAATCACCGCCCACTCCGTCGGAGAGAGACCAATGAGAGAAGGGCGGGGGCGTCACCGAGCCGCTAAAGGGCGCAGGCTAGGCTGCGCGCCGCGCCGAGCGGCTGAGGCAGGTGCAGCGCGACGGCGGCGGGATGGGCGCAGCCGAGGTGGCGGCCGGCGGTCGGCCCTGAGCCGCTGCTCCGGCCCGGCCAGCCCCGCGGCGGCACGGGGAACCCTGCCCCGGTCCGGCCAACCCCGACCCGACCCGGCCGGGCCGCCCGGCGGGCGGAAGATGCTGCGCACCGTGGGCCGGTAGTACTATGATTTGGTATGTGGCCGCTTTGGTAGCAAGTGTGCTCGGCGCCCGCGGGCTGAGCGTGCAAGGTGAGGACGGGCTGCGTGTGCACGCGGAGGGGTTTGCACCGGGATGGTGCCCCGGGGGGGTCGGGTGGTTGCAGGGAGGGTCGGTGGGGGGAGGACGGTGCGCGCCCCCCGGGTGGGTTTTGCATCTCCTCTGTTGTTGGTGCACGGGTGAGAGCAGCGGGAAGGGTCTCGTTGCTTTATTCCGCTTGATGCGGTGACCTCCCGGTGAAGCAGAGGCTGCACATCGGGACGCTGCGGTGCCGCAAATGGTGCGGGTGTGCAGCTGCGGCTCCGCTCCGGGCGTTGAAATTCTCTTCGGGAGAAGTTAATGGGGACGAGCCCTTGTTGGGGATGTGACCTGGACGGGGTTTGGTTTTGCACCCTTGGTTTTTTTCCTTGCAACTCAGGGAATGCGGAATGCCCTTCCCTGCAGGGCTGTAGCCTCGGGGGAAGGTGGAGAGGAGGAGGGGAGGTGGGTAAGGAGAAATGCGGAGGGGTTTGCTGCTTTCCCTGCACTATGAAGTCGGTGCTCCCACCTGCAGACTTTGGGGGGCAGTTTTGCTCCCCGCAGCCCTTGTGGTTCGTTCTCCCTCGCTGGGTGGCTGCTGCACGCGGGGTAAACTGAGGCACAGGGTTGTCCAAGGTCAGGCAGGAGACAGCAGCAGGGACTCACCCTGCTTTTCTTGCTCTGCCTTCAGCCGCCAGCCCTGCAGGGAGCAGGTGAGCCGCGAGCTGTCTGCTGATGCAGCAGCAGCTCCCGGCTGGTTGGGGGAGGGGAGGGTGGTCCTGGCTGCCCCCAAAGCCTAATTATGGGGACGTGGGGGCTCCCCGAGCTCACGGTGGCACCGCTGTGGGGTTGTCTCATGGTGCTGGCATCCCCGCAGCTAGAATGAGGGGGGGTCAGAAGGGGACTGTCCCTAATGAGATGAGGCTACCCTAATGGGGAGGGGGTGGCGGGGCTGGCACGGGCGAGTGAGCTGCAGGGGTTGGCTGCTCTGCGTACGGCGAGGAGCCGACGTGATGAATGAGCGCGCTGTGAGTAATGTGTGGGTGGGCGCAGCGGGCGGGGGGTGCGCGGCCCCCGCGGGGATGCAGCAGTGTGGGCATGGGGACGCGACGATGCGGAGAAGGGGGCTTTGCTGGGGGGTGATTGCGGTGTTCCCTGCCCGAAGCGGTGCTGGGGGTGCGGCAGTCGATGGGCGAGGAGCAGGGAGTCCCGTGGGTGGGTGGCTGTCACCCTGCATCGCTCGGCGGTGGATGGGGATGGCGTTTGTTGGCGATGTGGCTGCGGGGAGGGAGCCGTCAGCGTGCGGTTGGTGGCAGTGCTGCATGGCTTTGTCGGTGTCCTGCCGGCCCTGGGCTCTTCTGCAGGGTCTGTCCATCCTGAGCTGCTGCACCCGAGTGCTGTGCTACCAGACTGATGATGCTCGTGGGCTGAGATCTCATCCTGCACCAGATTTCAGCCCTCCCTGCCTTGCCGGCCTCCCTCCCACTGCCACCGCCTCTTCCTCCTCCTCTTCCTCTCGCAGGGCTGACCCACAACCCCTCACAGTCCTGCTGACCGCGGGCAGCCCCCTGGCCTGGTGAGGCTCTCCCAGGGCTTTCCAGGCAGTAATCCGCTCAGCGAGGCTGCGTTATCCCCTCTTATGGTGAGGGGGAGGAGAGTGGAGACGTGACAGTGCTGGAGTGCGGCGGCAGTGGGTGTCGGGGGGCCCGGCCTCCTGGCGTTCCCTTGGGGCTGTGATGATGCTGGGGCTTTCCTCCCTCTCCTGTTGGCGTGGCGTTGCAGAGATGGCACAGCACAGCGTGCAAAGGGCTTTTAGACTCGGTTTTGGGTGAACCACCAGGATGTTGGCACTGGGGATGCTCACCTCCCGTGGCGGTGCTGGAGCTCGGGTGCTGCATCTCTGGCACGGGGATGGTTTGGCAGCAGCATTGGGCAGCGGGTTGGTCCCGTTTCAATCCTTTCCTGGAGGACTGTGCTCCGTTGGATGAGAAGCACAGGGATGGATGTGTGTGCCGCGCTCCCCGGCTTGGCGTTGGATTTGTGCTGTGGTGATTTTCTGACTCCATTGCTGTTCCACTGGATGATGCAGCTTCTCCTATGATGGGAGGACCCTGCAAGCCTCCATCCCTCTGCAGAGCTGCTGCAGGACAGGTCAGCGTGAGCCCCCTGTGTTCTGTGCCGTGCCGTTGGCACGCTCCCTTCCCATAGGGATGATGGAAGCATCCCCTCTTCCTTTCTTCATGGCAGATATCTCCTGAGCATGGAGCTCTGGGTGCCCGGCTGGCCTTGCACGCATCGCTCCGTTCCTCCTGCTTCCTGGCATTGGTGGGAGGACTGCCTGCGCCAGGAACAGCATGATTCAGGATCTGCTGGCGGGTGGCTCGGCTGTCAGCACACAGAGTGCTTGTGCTGTAGTTGATATTAAGCTGGAAGACTGGGATGGCATCGGGATGGAGAGGACCGCGTGCTGTGCAGGAGCCAGATGCAGAGCAGGTCTCCCTGGGGCTGTTTTTGCTCCAGCATCTGCTGCAGCTCAGCACTGTGAGATAGTTCTGGGTGTTGGGATGCTCTGGTGTGGGGAGGTGGGCAGCTGGCACTGGGGAGTGCCATAGTGACCCCCCTAAAATCCAACGTCCTTCTTTTGTTGGGGACACCAGTGGCTGACAGCACAGTTCTACCCTTCCTATCACCATTACGGTGCATGGGCAGCGGTCAGACACACTTAACGTGTCCCCATGGGGATGGCATTGATGCCACATGGGATGTCCTTTGTCCCCGTGCATGGGGTTTGAGCTTGCCACCTTGCTGCAAACCTGCTCATCCCGGGCTGCCACCACTGCCTCTCTGTGCGTGACCTTGAGGTGCGTCGCTTGACCTCCACGCAGCGCAGTCCATCCATCTGGAAAATTGGGTTTAAAACACAGGAATCGTGCTGAAAGAAAACCAGATGCTGCTGTTCAGCTGGGGGAAGGGCTCCTGCCTGGGGACAGGGACAGCAGGATGGTGCCCTGTTCTTTTTGCCTGTAATGCAGCAGGATGTCTCCTTCCTTCAGGCAAAGCATCCTTATAGAAAGTGCTGTGTGAGCACATCCCATGGGACATCCCAGTCTTTAGAGCCAAGCCTCATTGCTGCTGCATCCTTACTTCCCTCCTGGATCCCAGCAAGGAACAAGGGTAGTCCCAGCCTCAATGGGAGCCCCACGATGGCATCGCCCTACGAGATGGCAGCCTTCCCACTCCCTCTGGGACGTGTTCCACTCCACCTCCACATTTTGTATTCTCGCCTCCTGGCACGCCGTGTGCCTTTATTTTTCCTGGATCTGCTCTGATGATGAAGCCTGTTGACTGTGTGTTTTTCTTCACAGAGCATCCCCAGCTCAATGTGAGCCGCTGCGCCATGGGGGCATTTGGGGTTTGCATCCCTGCAGTGGCTCTCTCCTTTGACCCAGGTCTCAAAGCCCCAGGTTATGTCTCGAACCCCCCTCCTGAACTTGGCTAGGAAAATCAAGTCTGTTTAAAAATACCCTTTCTATTTGTGCTCTGTTTCTTCTGGCGTCTGCGGGTTGTTTTCAAGCATTTCTTCACAAATGTGAGGGTGGGAAATGCTGCTTTTAATGGAAAGCTGCAGCCTCCATTATTGTTATGCTCTCAGGAGCTGGGACTGGAAGGGAAACCTGCATGTAGCAGGGTCAGGAGCAGCACCAGGGCTGCGTTTGCAGGTTGGGATGAGGCAGCCCTGGTTCTTTCTAATGGGTGGAGGGCTGGGCACTGTCCCCATTCCCTTCTGCAGCTGGGAACACAAGATCATGATGGGGTTTCTGAGTGTCCATCCTTGAGCTCTCAGCTTGGGTGGGACTGTTTGGCTGGGGGCTCGCTGGCCACGTGGCCTATTGGCTGCCTTGCTGCACGTGGTCATATGCCAGAAGAGGAGACCCTGGTGCAGCACTGCCAGCACTGACCTATTTTCCTCTGTGTGCATTCTGGCACAGAGGCTGCGGGTGGAGGGTCAGCGCTGGGTCTGTCCATGGACTGGGAGTCACTGGGGTCACTTCTGGGAGCAGATGAGTGCCCAGGAGCAAATGACTTCAGTTGTGGTACCAGGAGGTTCCCTCAGGGCCCATCCCCTCGGCATAGGGATGCATGGCAGTGCTCTGCCCTGCAGCACCATCCATGCCCTGTTAGGTTTCTGGGAGCTGAAAACCAGCATCGCATCCCCTGGGATAGGAGGAGTGCTGGGTAAGGGGCTCTGTGCTCGCAGGGGGATGGAGCTGGGGGCGGTGAGGGAATGTTGAGGAGGCTCTGTGCTGCGTTCATACAAGCAGGAGGGGTGTCCCTTGGAAGGTCGTGGGCAATGCAGTGCCTGGTGGGGTGCTGGGGACCCGCTGGGGCGAGACAGCAGCCTGCGCCTGGGAGGCTGGGCCAGCGTTGTCCTTGGATGCTCTTGAGCTGCACGTGACAGCTGCTGTCCCCGCTCTGCACAGGGGGGCTGCGGGCAGCCGGGGGGAAATCCCACTGCTCCCAGCGCTGTCTCCCTTCCTGCTGGGAGCTTGGCCGCATCCCAGCGTTGCCCTGAAACCCATCCCTCTGCCACAGCCCCGTGCATAGGAGCAAACCCAGGGCTTGGCGTGGGGAGCTGGGGATGCTTTTGGTGCTGAGACGGCTCCTTGCAGCTCCTCACCATGGGGGCAGAGCTGCCACCGTTGCTGCTGACAGGGTGCAAATGCCTGGGCTCATCAGCAATGCAGAGCTAACAGGGCCCGGGAGGTGCGAGTGTGCCACTGGGGTGGTGCGAAGCGATCACAGTGGCCCCACTCCTCCCTTCCCCCGTGGGGCCATGCAGAAACCTCGATAGCAGTGCAATGCAGTAAAGCTTCCTTGCATGCACTGTGGAGCTTTCACCCTCCCTTCTGCACACAGCCCTCCCCATTCCCAGCTCTAATCCAGTGCTGAAGGAAGCAGAGATGCCTGGCTTGGTGGGGGCTGCCTTGCTTTGTGGCACAGAGCAGGTTGGGGCTGGCAGAGCCCCGGGATGCCGGGTGGAGGAAGGGATGGATGGGTGGATGGATGCACGACGCGGGCCTCTCGCCGGTACGCGCTTGTGCCAGAGCCAAAAATAGCCGGTGATGCTCGGCTCCCGCGGCGGGGAAGCGGTGATGTCACTCGCCGCCAATCACCGGCGGCCCCGAAGAGCAGCGCGGAGGAGTGGGAACGTGCTTCCCCGAGCATCCCTCCCCGAGCATCCCTACCTGGGAGCGGGCAGCAGCCATGGGTGTGCGGCTGCATGTAGGATCGAGGGGTCCCTGCCGTGATGTGCTCATAGGTAGGGCTAAACACCACAGCTGTGGGTTTGGGGATCCCCAGCCTGCAGTGCTGCAGGATGGGTGGTGTGTGGAGCTGCTGCATAGCCCTGTGCTGCATCAGCCCCCCCCTCCCCCTGTACTGCTGTTTCTGGGGGATTGTGGAGAGCTCTGGAAGCCCATCTGGAGCTGCTCTCTTCCCACATGCTGGTTGTGCTGGTGCTTTCTCGTCACAAAGGCATTGAGCTGCTGTTCTGCAGGGCTTACAGTGTGGGAAAGGCAAGCAGTAACTTGGGAATGGGGACCTCCCTGCCCTGGGTGCAAGTCTCCTTTTGTGAAAGCCGTACTGAGGATGCTGAGCTTTGTGCTGATGAAAAGCATAGGATGATAACAGGCTGCAGCCAGGGTGGAGCAGCACCATTGCTGGGAGCAGAAAGGCTTTAATTGCTGCGGACAGGGTGAGGGGCAGAGTGCCAGCCCTGCCCCACAGGTTGAAGCTGGGTTTGAAGCCTGGGGCTGTTGGTGACACTGAGGATGAGGACTTGGCCATTCAGATGCCCACATCCCAGGGCTGCAGGTGCCCAGTGCTGCTTACTGAGCTTGCCTGGCTTCTAGTTTTGGGGTGGTGGGACCCTTGGGGGTGGCAGTTGGCATCTCCATCCAGCCTTATTGCCCGCACAGTGGTGTGCAGCAGGGTGAGCTCCCCGGTTCCCCATCCCAAAGCCTCCAATTCTGCCTTCATCCTCTTGCAGGTGCCCTCGGCTCAAGGGAGGAACCCGAGTTTGTGACCGCTCGCGCTGGCGAGAGCGTGATCCTGGGATGCGACGTCATCCACCCGCTGACGGGACAGCCGCCTCCCTATGTGGTGGAGTGGTTCAAGTTTGGAGTCCCCATCCCCATCTTCATCAAGTTTGGGTTTTACCCTCCCCATGTCGACCCGGGGTATGCAGGTGAGGACGGGAGGTCGCTGTTTCCTCTGGGGTGCGTCTGGCTCCGCTCAATCTGCTCCTCTATCGGCAGCCGTGTGCACGCTCTCTCTCTCTCTCTCATCGCTTTCTTTCCACCCAGTTGGTTTTAATTAAGCAGCAGCACTAGGAAGCCAGCTGGGCTGCGTGGGACGGGAGCAACCGAGGCAGAGAAACTCAGGGTGATACGTGGTGGCAGCGGCTGCTGCTGCGCCCCAGAGCAGCTGTGATCCTGGCAAAGCTCGGGGGAGTGAGGCAGCAGTTTGGTCCCCTCTGGGGACATCTCCCTTCACTGGTGGCTAGACATATGTGGTATTTCCAGCAGAGCCACGTGGCTGCACACCGTTGTGTCACCTTCCCCGTGTGGCTGGAGGTGCATCTGAAGGCTGAGATGCTCTGTGGGCTGGTGGCACAATGGGGGTGGACCCATCGCAGTGCACCATCACCTTGGGGATCTCGGGTATGCCGGAGACTGAGGTGTCTCCTGTGAGGATGCATTGGTGGCGTTCAGCATGCTGGGGGCAGTTAGAGTGAGGTGGGAGGGTCTGGGGTCATAAAGCTGATGGGTTGTGCTCTCCCCACAGGCAGGGCCAGCCTGCACGACAAGGCGTCCCTGCGCATTGAGCAGGTGTGCTCCGAGGACCAGGGCTGGTACGAGTGCAAAGTGCTGATGCTGGACCAGCAGTACGACACCTTCCACAACGGCAGCTGGGTACACCTGACAGTCAATGGTGAGTCCCAACCAGCAGTGCAGTGTTGGGGTGCGGTGCTACGTCCAGCCCGGTGCTGTTCCTCTGTCTCATCATCCATGGCATAGGATGTGCCAGAAGGTTGCATGCTTGGGGAGCACAGCTGTACTGGGAGCATGGTATACATGAGTGGACAGAGATGGTGATGGGATAGGGGTGGGATAGAGGACAGGGTTGCTGTTGCATTGAGATGTGGGGTCAAAACCAGACCCTGTCTGTTGTCACCCCCCTCCATGTGTTGCAGGCTGGGCTGCAGGGTGTGATTCTGTGCATGGCTTTGTAGTTCTGATAGGTGATAGTGGTGGACAGCCACCCTCCAGGTTTGGCAGAGCCCAAGCACGCAGGCTGCCAGCGCTGGCACTTGGCAGAGGGTGATGGGGCAGGTGCCCAGACCTGGGGAGCTGCAGATGGCCTGGGCAGCAATGCCAGGAGCAGGGGCCAGGTCCCCATCACCACCGTGCATTGAGGCTGTTCTGCAGGATGATGCTTTGACTGGGGAAGGCGGAGGACTCCGGTGTGGCCACGCAAGGTGCAGAGTTGCTGTGGGGTTGGGCTGGGTTCCCTTTGATGCTGGACTTAGATCCTATCTGCACCTTTAAACCAACAGAGAAGCCATCCAGACTGACTTCAGGCAGGAACATCACTCACAACAGGGACAAACTTTTATTAGTAATCACACCATTTAATTACACAAAGCTTAAAGGCTGGGCATCAAGAAGGCAGGGCAGGGCCCTCATCTCCACTTCACAAACAAATCAGAAAACCAAATCTTTGTTTTCTTGAAATTCAGATTCCGCTGACTTCTTTTTCCCCCCCCTTTCCACTTTATTAGTGCTGCGCATTCAATTAATTAGCAACTTGTCGTTTGGCACGTCAGGAGCTGTCTTTATTTTTAGCCCTGGGAGGCAGGGTGCTGTGCTGCGGAGGGGCTGCAGCTCCTGCCTGACCTTGAGCCACTTATGGCACCTCCAGGAGGGCCATGGCACGGTGCAGAGCTGCCTAATTGAGCCCAATTAGCGAGCAGGAGCAGGGCATGGAGTGCGGTGGCTGTCCCTGCCTGCTGCCTCCTTCCATCGATGCGATGCGGGATGAGCTGCTGTCCTCTAATGAGCTCGGAGAGGCTGGGAAGGATAGGAGGGAGGGAGGAGGAGGAGGAGCGCGGGGTGAGATGGGAGGAAGGCGTGTGCAAGGGCTGGTGGAGCTCCGGCCGTGTGGGGATGCAGGAGGAGGATGGTGTGTGCTCCATCTGCACCATACAGTGTGCACAGACCCTGCAAAGCACTTGGGGAATGGCATTGGGCTGTGCCTCACCTCCCAGCCCTGCAGAACTGGCTGGTCACCACCTGCTGGTGCAAACCTGTTTCCCAGCACAAAAAGGGCACTAGGAGGAATGGGAGCTGCTGGGTGCTGCCACCACACCGTGGGGCTGAGCGGGGTGAGGTGACCCCGTGTGCTTTCCCCATCCTTGTGCTGCTCTTTGTGTTTTCTGTAGGGCCTTAATAAGAAAATAATCACTGTAATTCTGCAGGGTTAAGGAGCTGCTTTCATGGGCAGGGCCGTGGCTTTCCCCCTACGCATCAGGATGCTTAATTTTCATTGGGGAAAATCAAAGTCATTTTGGGAGAAACAAAATATGATGTATTTAATTTTGGGGTGTTTTTTGTTTTTTTTTTACCCCCCCCAAGCAGATTAAATTGCCAACCTGTCTTCCTTGAAAGTGGGCTTTAACAACTTGCTGGTAATTGGGGGCGGGCTGTAATCCTGCCAGCCTCCTTTAATCAGAGAGGAGTCTTTCGATCTGCACTGCGGTGTTTTCTTATGTTTTGACAATAGCGAGTTAATGTGTGATGGGAAGCGAAGGGGGAAAGCTGTGCTGTGCCCTGGAGATGCCAGGGAGGAGAGGGTGCCATAGGGTGTACTCAGAGGGGTTCTGGTCCTCCATACAGCGCTGTGACGTTGCTGTCCTTGCAGCTCCAGCCCTGTTAGCCTTTGGGTGCTGCCTGCCCCTTCCTAGGGAGAAAGGATTCACAAGGTGTCCTCATCTCTGTACCACTGCATGACAGCGGTCATGTGTGGGATGGGGAGGGTGACAGCGCTCTGCTTCCTTCCCAGCACCCCCCACCTTCACAGAGACACCACCGCAGTACGTGGAGGCAAAGGAGGGCAGCAGCATCACCCTGACCTGCATGGCATTTGGCAACCCCAAGCCCATCGTCACCTGGCTGCGAGAGGGCGAGCTGCTGGCTGCTGGCCCCAAGTACCAGGTGGGTGCCATGAGGGTCCCCACTGCGTGTCTCTTGCGGCAGAGATGGGATGGATGGTAGTGCACGCTGTGGCTGGAGCCAGTCTTGCTGTCTCAGCACATTTCCCTGCTTCCCAGCAGTGGGAATAGGGGGGGGGTTGTGCTTCCTGGGCTGCTGGGGGCTGTGCTGCTCCCTTCCCCCAGGAGGGGGTGAGGGCCAGGACCTGGGGATGTGGTGGTTGCAATGGGATGAAATCAAATGGTTTGTGCAGGGGGGGGGGGCTCCCCCCAGCCCTGTTTCCCATCCCATAGGCTCCCACTCCTCTCCCGGGCAGAGATTCCATCCGAGCCATAATTGGTAAATCAGGCATTGGAATCAGCGCAGGCACTAATGAGAGTAATTAGGAATCATTTGTTACTAATTGAAATAGAAGGATGAGGCAGAATGAGCGGCGGGGAGGGAGGCTGCCTGGGAGCGCGGCGCTCGCTCGCGGGGGGGAGGGATGCTGCAGCCTATGGGGGTGACAGTCCCCATCCATCCTCTGCGTGTCTCAGCCATGCCAGGGCTGCCAGGCAGTGCTGGGGGCAGGAGGTTGGGGGCCATAGTTGCACTGTGACCATGAGCAAGGCTGTGGGGGGGGATTGGGGAGCTTCTTGTGGTCCCGTGCCCCACAGGGACACCAAGCAGTGCCCATGAGACTGGGATGGCCACTGAGCTCAGTGCAGAGTGCAGCACTGTTGTTGGGAAACGCTTGGCAGGAGC
Organism: Excalfactoria chinensis; assembly: GCF_039878825.1. Taxonomy (NCBI): domain Eukaryota; kingdom Metazoa; phylum Chordata; class Aves; order Galliformes; family Phasianidae; genus Excalfactoria; species Excalfactoria chinensis. Next base: position 3,765,796 of record NC_092845.1, read on the forward strand.
AGAGCAGTTTAGAGTCTGCTGCACGTCAATCACTCCTGCAAGAGATGAATACATTGTGAGAGATGAATACATTGCGAGGCTTATTTTTTTTATTATTATTTTTTCCCCCTTGGCATTGAGCAGAGATGTCTGTGTTGGTTTATTAATATCGGCGTCTTGCAGAGCGGGGAAACCCATTTCTCAGCCGGCTCTACCGGCAGCCTCAAATCCCATCCGTTGCCCTCCCGTTGGCTTTAGGGGTGCAGGGGGGGAGCGAGCATCCTGCTGGTGGGCTCTACGTGGTCCCCAGACACTCTGTGATCCCCTCTGGTTGCCCACAGGTGAGTGATGGCAGCCTGACGGTGCTCTCTGTCAGTCGGGAGGACAGAGGTGCCTACACCTGCCGGGCATACAGCATCCAAGGGGAGGCTGTGCACACCACGCGCCTGCTGGTCCAAGGTGAGTGTCCTTGGGGTCTCCAGGAGGCTTTGGGAGCTGGGAAATCCCTATGTGTCCCCATTCATTACGTGGGCTCAGTTGTCCTTGGGAAGATCCCAGCCCTGTACTGGTGGTATGGCAAGGACCAGCGTTGGTTGGTGGCACAGCTTGGCCACAGCGCATTGCCACCCCCCTGCCTGCAGCCTTCCATGCGGAACACCATCAATAAATAAACAAAGAAGGAAATGAAGCCCAAACCCCAGATGTATAAATGATATTGGGGCTGCCAGCTCATTGGTGGCACAGAGAGCAGGGGTAGGTTTGGGCTGGGATCCTGAGCAGCACCAGTATGTACCTCAACCCCTGTGCATTGCAGTGGGAGATGTTTGGGTTGGGGTCCTAAACACCAGGGCTGATGTGAATTGCCAGGAGGGCTCTGCATCCCGTTTGTAGGGCAGCAGTCCATTTAATTGGGCCACTCTGGTGACCACGCTGTCATCTCAATGGAGCAGCTGTGCCGATTAGCAGCCGGGCCCTGATTGCAGCTTGGTTTTGTTTGGAAATCAGGGAAAGACTGAGAATGTCACAAAGCGCCTTGTCAGATAGCAGTGATATATGGCCGGCCTCCTGCTCCTCTTTATTAGATAAGTCTTTAATTAGGTCAACAGCTACCGGCAGGGAGAGGAGCTGGGGGGTCCTGGCATGGGCAGGAGGATGTGTTTGCAGGGAGACCGGCCCCAGCCTGGTCCCTATGGGGATGATGGAGACCGGCCCCAACCTGGTCCCTATGGGGATGATGGAGACCAGCCCCAACCTGGTCCCATAGGGGTGATGCTCTCCTCCCCCAGGACCTCCCTTCATCGTTTCCCCTCCGGAGAACATCACAGTGAACATCTCTCAGGATGCACTGTTCACCTGCCAGGCCGAGGCATACCCTGGGAACCTCACCTACCTGTGGTACTGGGAGGAAGAGAACGTCTACTTCAAGAAGTGAGTTTGCGATGCATCCCACACTGGTGCTCTCCTTACTCCCTCACTCCTGGCACTGCTGCTTCCCTCCGTGCTCCTCCTGCAGCTTTTGCCCCCCCTTCTCTTCTCTCGCAGCGACCTGAAGCTGAGGGTGAGGATCCTGATTGATGGCACGCTGATCATTTTCCGGGTCAAGCCAGAAGATGCTGGAAAATACACCTGTATCCCCAGCAACAGCCTGGGCCGCTCGCCATCCGCCTCTGCCTACCTGACAGTGCAGTGTGAGTGCAGTAAACCCTAATGGGTGCTATGGGGGTGCCTGCCTGCTCCCTGCTGTGCATGGGGGTGTCCCCTGGGTGCTGATGCTCCAAATGTTGCATCTTTAGGGCTGGTCTTCTGTTGCTGCACAAGGCTGAGAGCATCTCTGTGTGCTGGTGGGGTGTCCTGGGTACCACCCTTAAATGGGATCAGCGCTTGCCTTCCTGAAAAGGGGTTTCATCTCCTCCTGTAGGTGCTCCTGATTGCTGTTCTCATTGCTTGGGCACGGAAACACCAAAATCAGGGCTTTTACCACCAAATACCCGCTTGTATTTTCTAGGTATTTATCATAGGTTGCGTGGATTTCTTTGAATTTGTAGCCGTGCATGGAGTAGTTTCAGGCAGTAACTGATCTAAACAAACGCAGAACAGCTCTGAAAGGAGCATTGCTGCCCACGCCTGTTCTTTCAGGCTCCCCCTGCTTTAATGGGTAGTGTGCCACGAGCGTCCTATGGCATTCAACAGTAATGGTCCAAATTGCTATGCTTTGCAATTGCCGTATTGCTCTGCTGTAAAAGACTGTAGTGATTTTATTTTATAATGAAAGATAGGCTCGAGCAAGCTGGGCTTGAAGCACAGTTCCCAATGGCTTTACAGCTTGTGTCTGCAGCCCAACTGCTGGTAAATGCCCTGCAATGGAGAGCCCGATATGTGCTGCTGTATGGTGTGCCCAAAGGGGTGCATGCAAAGCTGGTGCAGGGCTCGTGTTGACCCAGACTGGAGTGCAGCCAGCGCCTGGCGGAGCCTCTCGATCCCATTACTGACTCCAACCTCTTGATTGCATTTCCGAAGAGGTCAAGTTAAATGCGGGGGGGGATAAAGCTGGTCCCATATGCACTGCCCTGTAAGCTGGGTTACGGTGGCAGTGAGGGGCTGCCTGGTTTTGGGGAGCACTCGTGTGCACAGCTCTGTACTGCTAGAGTGGGGAGGGGGCTTGCACCTGAGCTTGGTTGCTTTTGCAATGAGAAGGATCTTAATTCTCACGCCGGGTTTTGATTCTGCACATTTTGCCCACTTAGTGTTTCTGTACCCCAAAAATGAGTTCATCCCTTCACGCAGCGTAAGCCCTGTTGGGAATTTCCCATACCCTCGTGCTGTCTAGACAAGGTTGTAGAAATACTCGCTCTTCCTATTAAAGTAACTTTTTTTTTTTTATATATATATATATATATAAAGCTTCTTATTAAAGAAAGTCTAGGTTCTCTCCAACCCACTCGCACTTAATTAAAAAGCTCTTAGAAGTGCTGTTAATGACACGTTCTAGACTCGAAGATTGCGAGACGCCTTCCCGTGTGGGTGGTGAAACGTGGGGAGGTTGGAGGCATATTTTAAGTGTTTGCATCCCATTTGGAAGGGTGGAGGTGGCTGATTCTTTTTCCACGCAAGCCAGCAGCAATTAGGCACAGGCTGTGAGTGCAAACAGGAGGTAAACAGCTCTGGCCAGTGCTCTGGGGTGCTGCACTTGGTGTGGTTAAAGGTTCTAGAGTTGCTGTACTGGACTTGTTTCCTATATAAACAACAAGAGTGGTGTTGTTCCCTTGGCAGGTACCTGCAGACTTGCCTCCAGCCTTTTCCTCTTGGCGTGCAAAGTGAGCTGTAGGGCGGGTGGCTGCCTTGCTTGATGCATGTGTCACCTCGCATGTGTCCTGCAGGCTGAGGCTGTGCTGATGGAGCAAGTCGGTCTGGATGTGCCAAGCAGATGCATTTAGCATTTTGTTTTTAGTGCAGCTTTTAATGAGCTCCAGGTAGGAGCACTCTGGGTGCAAGCAAAGCCTCACAGAAATGCCTGGTATCAGAGTGGATTTGAGTGCATAACAAGCCTGGAGATAACAACCTGTGGGAGCTGGGGGAGCATTTGGGTTTTGTACTCATTAGAAAAGCGATGTGATCCTCCAGAGCTGGGTGGTGGCTGGGCTGATGGGGTTCCTTCCCAACACTAACACACAGCTGCTGCTATCCCAGATCCTGCCCGTGTGGTGAACATGCCCCCCATCATCTACATTCCCATCGGGATCCATGGTTACATCCGCTGCCCCGTGGAGGCAGAGCCCCCAGTCACACTGGTCAAGTGGAACAAGGACGGCCGGCCCCTGCGCATCGAGAAGGTGAGCAGCCTGGGAAGGGTGGCAGGGAATGGGGCGGCTGATGCCCCTGCATGGCATGTCCTTGCCTTGGACAGGATGGATGGTGCTGCTTTACCTTATCAGCAGCTTTGCTCTGAGTTAATTCAGGTGCCTGCAGACATGTTGTCTGTCTCTCAGCCCTCTCAAATGACCTTTAGATGGCTCTGTGTTCTTCCAATGGTTAAAAGACCCTTTTAACAAGTCTCCATCGTCCTTTAATCATTGTTTGATGTTCTGAGCCATTAAATATTTAAGGAAAACACTCCGTATTTTAATTTTTTTTTTGTTTAAATATTAACGATTGGACATTTTTATTTGGTTTAAACCTGCTGTTGATGTGGGCTCCTTGGTGCCACCAATCCTTGGTGTCCCTATTGCTCAGCTGCATTTCCCTCTGATGGGGATGCAGAGGAGCCTGAGTGGAGACTCCTGGTCCCCCCAGTTAACAAAAGGTGGCAGCTGGGTCCTGGAATTACTCCAGCCTGTGACACAGGAGGCTTTCTGTTTAATAAATGCCCAACGGGAGAGTGCTCAAAGGAAAAAAGCAACCTCAGTGCATTTAGGCACGTGTTTGACAATAGTTGGAAATACAAATATCATTGAGCCGATCTGTTTCATCTGGGATATGACAGGCTGTCCGTGAGTCCTTTGGGTTACTTGAAGAAGCCTGATTGTCTACAAGGGGGAGGGGAAGCAACGAGATAAATATGTGTCATCTGTGCGCTCAGAGCTGGGAAATCCTTCCTAGGGAAGGACAGGGAGCAAGATGCTGGCGGGGATTCAGACTCTGTGGGTGGGATTTGTCTCACCTAATTTTAGGTGTCTCCAGGGCTGATGGCTGTTGAGGACTACTCATACTCACCCAGGCTGCTCTCGCAGTCCTTGGAGAGAGATACGCTTCTAGGAGACGGCTTTTCTCTGGTTGAGCTGAGGCATCCACGGCTTCAAGGGGCTGAATCACACCCTGGGATGTGTGTGTACAGAGGAGGGCAATGATGCTGTGAAGGCTCTCATTGAAAGGAGTGGTGCTGCACTACACAGCTGCACAGGGAGCCTCAGTGTCCTTGGCACTGTGAGATGTGGTCAGTGGGCATGATTGGATGAGTTGGGCTTAGGGAGCTGCGAGGTCTTTTCCAACCCAAAAGATTCTAGGACCCAATGATTTCTCCTCATTAGCTAGAAAAGAGGGCTAGAGCAATGGGGGTTTCCTTGCAGTGAGAGGACTGTGTGCTGACAGGCTGATCCTCGCCTGCTTTTCCTCTCTCTGCAGTTAAGGAGGTGGCCTGGAGATGGGTTTGATGCTGGGGATGGAACTGGATGCTTGAAAGTGATTTGGGAGTCTCCAGGAGACGCCACAGCCACCCTGGGTTTAGGTGTCGGGGTTGGCTGAAGGGACAGATAAGGGGTGTGATGTATGTAGGATGCATTAACTCCCTCTTTCTCCCCGCTGCAGTACTCTGGCTGGAACCTGCTGGAAGATGGGTCGATCCGAATTGAGGAGGCAACCGAAGATGCTCTCGGCACTTACACCTGTGTGCCTTATAACGCCCTGGGTACGATGGGCCAGTCTCCCCCTGCCCGACTGGTACTGAAGGTAACATGCATAATTTGCTGGCTTCGTTCATGGCCCTGAGAGGGGTCATTTTTGCTAACGAAAAGGTTCAGTCTTGCTGACCCAGCCTTAGATTTGCAGAGAATTTTAATGAAGAGCTGATTTAAGCAGCGTAGAGAAGCTCCACGTGCTTCTGCTGCGTGCTCAGCCCAATGCAAGCTGGGCTCTGCTGTAGTCACCAGTGCTGCTGGGGTAGGAGCTGCTGCTCTTTGTTCTCTGAACAAAAAGACACATGCCTGCAAACGGTGGTGCTGAGTTGTGTTATTGCTGAGGCTTGTGCAGTACAGCTCAGCAAACCTCATGTGTACGCACATCCACCGAGACGGCTGCGGAGCTGATGAAATCGGGCTGATATCTGATGTGATGTGGGTGGCTTTTTCCTGTTTACCTCCTTAAGATTTGAACAAGGCATCGTAGCACTGTGTCTTCTCAGAGAAAACTCGTGTGTGTGTGTAATTTAGTGTACCATAAAGCCTCCTCAGCACACGCTTTCTGCTGCCTTCGCCTCACCCAAACTGCTGATGGTTCTCGTTTTAGAAAGGCCTGATGGCACAGAGCTGCTGACGTGTGGCAGTTCTTTGTGTGGGCTCACTCCTTGCCTTTTCCCTTGGCTGCAGGACCCCCCCTATTTCACGGTGCTACCAGGCTGGGAGTACAGACAGGAGGCAGGAAGGGAGCTGTTGATTCCTTGTGCTGCTGCAGGAGACCCCTTTCCTATCATCGCCTGGAGAAAGGTACCCGGCCTGCCAGACAAATCTGCAGTGCCTTTGGCTTTTGGTGAATATTGCAGACAGAGAAGCCACACTCTGTCCCGGTAAGAACAAACTGCAGGTACAGCTGCTTCGCTTTGGGCTGAGCCACTGCCGTCCTGTCCCGCAGGTGGGTGGGGGAGGCCCAGCTTGTGGCCACCGAGTACTTAATACTGGGAAACCTTCACAGCAGTATTGGCAAAGCTGAGCTCTGCTCCCACCCTGGCTCCCTCTTCCTTGCTGATGTTGCTCTCAGGACCCTCCTGGCCCTATGTGAGGCCGGCACCAATGTCACTGATTGTACAGCACAGATCTCCTGCAGCAGGAGGTTTGTGCCACCACAGTGGGTCCGGGGGATCTGCCCTGGGCTTGGCTGAGTTTTGGCAAGGGCCTGGACCCACCAGTGGCTGCTTTGCTGCCCTGGTAGTTGGAAGACTGTGGGAAGAAGCTATTTTCATTTTGCTGGACTGGACGTGGCAATCTGAGGATGTTCCCTTTTGCAGGGCCAGGTGTGGTGTGATATCACTAGGGCTTTCCTGTCTCCTTTCCCTTTTGCTTCCCAACTTTGCTGCTTCTGTAGGAAAGCCACTGTCCAGCTGTCAGGATCATCTCCTGGAGCCTCCTGTCCCCTGCCAGCCCTTCTCAGAGGGCAGGATCCCTTCACTGCCCAATGAGTACCATCTGCACTCATCGCAGAGCGAGATGCTGGATCTATTCACCAGCTGAAGGAGGACTGTAACTTGTACTGTTTTTGAGTGGCCTATCTAAAACTTGTTGGCTCTTTAGTCATCCATCTTATTTTACCTTCCTTCCCCATCCTCTTCTTATTTAGGTTTATTTCAAAATACTTTTGTACCCTCTGACCCTCTTCCTCACAACGTAACTTGGCTTTTCCTTCCTTGACCTCAGCTAGAACTGAATGGGCTGAGTGGAGTTTCTCAGTGATAAAAGTAAGCTCCTTTGCTCCCCATCAGCCTTTGAGGGCTGGCCTCCTCCTCCTGGAGGACTGCAGAAGACCTGGACTGGGCACTGTTAACCTGCCGTGCTCCTGCTGCAGGTCCCTGGAGCCCATCAGTGGGATCCATGCATGAAGAATAGCAGAAGAGGGCTCAGAGCAACACGGGATTTGCGCAGCTTTGGATAATGGGCATAAACACAAGTTGTTAGAAGAGGCATCCTTCCGCTTGGCTTGAGAGCTGCCAGGCACCTCCACGCACGCCATCCTCCCGTGTCCCCAGGCTGCCTCCTGCTGAAATCTCTGCCTCTGGCTGGGACTGAGTGGAGCAGGAGGGGCTGTTGGGAATCTCCTGGGGCAGACACCCATTTCAGAGAGTGTTTGTGGGGACACTCAGTGCCTCATCCTCCACAGCAGTGACAATTTCAGCTTTGGATGCTGGAGGAGCCACGCTGAGTTCTTGTGAATGGTTCAGTAAGAGTACTGTGGGGTTTTAGACCTGTGTATGAGTTGGGAACATCAGCCTCTGTTTTGCATGTCTCCCGAGTTACTGTGCCAGGTCACACTGAAAGCAGGGAGACTTTGCAGCAAGCAGAGAGATGGGAGCACTTGCTAGCGCCCAGTGGTGCCCTGCAGGCCTTGCAGGTAGCTCAGTCATTGTGTTGCTGCCTTGCTTGGCTTGACGTGCTTCTGAAATGTGGTTTTTCTCTCTTTGCCATGCTCCCCTTGCTCTTTGCCCAAGGTAGGGAAGCCCAGCAGGAGCAAGCACAACACGCTGCCCGGCGGCACCCTGCAAATCCGCTCCCTTGGCAAAGACGACCATGGCGAGTGGGAGTGCATCGCCACCAACGTCGTCGCAAGCATTACTGCCAGCACTCACCTTACAGTCGTAGGTATGGGCAGGGGATGGGGCCTCGGGGATGGCTGGTGGCACAGGGACACGTTCCTGGGGTGTACCCAGCAGCGTGCTGAGCGTGGGATGGGATGCTTCCCATGGAAAGTGATGTCTCCCTTTAATTCCAGCTGCCAATGGTGCTGTGTTTTCTGCTCTTTTATTTTGGCCATATGCTGCTGGTATTTCTAGCAGACATTCCAGATAGGAAAGCCTTTGCTTTGTGCGGGTGGAGTCCCTTTGTGTCATGGCTGGAAACAAATCCGCACTAGGAGCCGTGGGCTGTGTTTGTGCTGGGAATCACAGCCATGCCCTCGCTCCTGCTGCAGCCAGCCCATCTCTCTCCCTGCAGGCACAAGCCCTCATGCCCCAACCAGCGTGCATGTTGTGGTTGCCATGACCTCTGCCAATGTCTCCTGGGAGCCCGGCTACGACGGTGGATATGAGCAGACTTTCTCAGTTTGGTACGGCCCTCTGTGAGTCATCCTGGCATGCTTTGCTCTCTGCTTCTTTTTCTTCCTAGCTGAGCCCAGCTTTGAGCAAGCGGGGCTGTGCCGTGGTGGGGGGTTGGGCTGGCAGGGGGTGGGGGTAGGGGGGAAGCATTGCCTGGGTTGTGCTGTGATGCAGGGTAGAGCCCCAGTGCAAATCTATGCCCTGGGGTGGGAGGGATGGGAAGGATGGAGGTTGCCCTGGGCTGTTCTCTGCAGCTTTTTTCTGCTCTTGCTGGGTGCAGAGGAGCTGCTAGTGGGGCACTGCAATGCTACCCAGTGCACTGGAGTGACCAACAGAGGTGCTGTGGAGGGCTGTCGGTCTGCAGTGTTTCCTTTCTCTCTTGTGTTAGCCAGTACATCTGTCTGCCTCAGCACATTTTAGTCTGCTTACACGGGGAGACACTTTGCATTCATGTAACTTTGCCTCTGGCATCTAATTTCAAGATAAACTGTTTATGAAGCTTAGCAGCCATGGAGAGGATGGAAAATGCAATCTTTAGAGAGTGCATCCTGAAGAAATGTGACTAAGCAGAAACGATCTCTCCCTCCTCCGTGTGACTCCCTGGGGGCCATTAAATCCCAGTTTAGCTTGAGACCAGTGATGGTGAGATGCAGACTGGGAGACTTTACTCCCTGAGCTGCTGGTACCCAAAGCAAAGGGTACATTCAACCTCCCCACCCCGAGGCAAGAGAGGACAAAATGTGTCTCTAGTGAGGTCAGGCTTTTTCTCTGGGCTCTGCATTTACCGTTGTCCTTCTCTTCTAAGAGCCATGCTTTGAAGTGTGAAGAGGACCCTTTCACAGGCTGGTGCTGATGTCCTCCCCCACTTCTTCAGCCTTTCTTCTCACTCCCTTTCTTTCCTTCCTTTCCTCAATTTGCCCAGATGGGGATCTGTTGATAGAGTGGAGATTGGAGAGATGCTGTTCGTAATGAGTTCTCTGCTCTAAACTGAGGACGGTCTCTACGCTCTCACAGTGGGGTTGGATTATTGTGTCAGGAGACAAAGGATGGGAGAGAGGAAGAAGGAATTGAATGAGTGGAAGAGAAAAAATGGGGAAGTGAACAGAGTGGATGTGGCAGCACAGACCTTATGTAGCTGCCTGTGAAAACGTCCTTGGGAAGGACTGATCTGACCTCCTCGCTCTTGAGACGTGCCTCACCTTGCAGGGAGGTGGCAGCTGCTGGCTGCCTGCCTAGCCCTGTTTTTTCTCCAGACCCCACATGAAATGAGAGCAGCCAGAGGCAGGGATGTTAAAAAATTGAATGCAGGGAGCATTGTCGAGTTGGAGAAGGAGGGAGAGCCCCATACAGCTGCCCTGCATCCAACTCCTATGGCATGGGAGCTGGAATCCCTGCTGCAGCCGCTGTGATTTTGGGGCTCTCCTGCCTGCAGCTGCTGGGTTTGGTCTAGACACTGCACGTGCACAGAGCTCTGCTGAGCTGCTTGTTTCCATGGCTTGCTGCTGCTCTTCCTGCCTTACCTTTTGCTCCCTTTACAGCGGCGTTACTCGTCTTTGCTCCAGGTGGGTTTACCTGGCAGTGCACCGAGAGCTCACGTATCTGCAGAATGGAGCTTCTGCAGTGATCTTTATTAAATCCTCAGTGAGCACAACAGAAACCTGCAGCCGAGGGCTGGGTCTCCCTAGAGCATCTCTAGTGCATGTGTGGAGTTCAGCGATATTTGCAATATCATTGCAGTACAGAGATGCTGCTTTGAGACATCAGGCTTTTTCACCATGATTATTCCTGTTGGTAGAGGTGAATTGCAGATGGATGCTCATGGATGCTGTGGTGACTGTGTGCTTGATTCACCCCGAATTTGGGGGTTAAACCCACAAAATGGGGCTTTGGCTAATCACCTCCTGTATGGGATTGTATGTACAAGGATACAGCTGATGGGAAGCTTAGCTCTGGCTTGGGAGCTGTCAAGGTATGAATGAGAATGGGGCCTGTCAGCCAACTTGCTCTTTTTACTTTAGGGATGTGATGGAGGTAACCCTTAGAGCAGGGCTGCTGGCTTTGCTTTTGTTTGTGGCCTCCCTGCTGTCAGGGTGTGGGGCTGCAAGGTGGTGATGGCAGTGACCGTGGTGCAATGGGACAGCACTCCAAGTCCTCATGCACGCTGACCCTGAGCCAGCTCTTGGGTGACAACTGTCAGCACCGCATCCATGCACATTGCTGCTGCCAAACCAAACCATCTCTCGGGAAAGCTCCATTATCACTCAAGAAGTTAACGTGGCATCTTTGTACTCCCAGTCAGGGGCACGTTCCCTGAAGATGCTCCCTTCTCTCTTGGCAGGATGAAGAGAGCCCAGTTTGGCCCCCATGACTGGCTGTCTCTCCCTGTGCCAGCTGGTTCCAGTTGGCTGCTGGTGGATACATTGGAACCGGAGACTGCATACCAGTTCAGTGTCTTGGCTCAGAACAAGCTGGGCACCAGCTCCTTCAGTGAGGTGGTCACTGTGAACACTCTAGGTAGGTCCTTCCCAAGCACAGTGGGAAGAGGGCAAAGAGGGTTTCAGGAGGTCCACAGAGGAGGGGAAATGGCCCTTTGCACAGTCTGTGTCTTCTGCCTGGAGGTGGTGATATGCAGTGGTAGTTTCCAGCTGCAAAGGAGGTGTCCTGGATGGAACCTGTGGACTTTGCCAGGTGCTCAAGGCTCCCAAAAGCTTGTCCCAGGGCAGCTCAGGGGAGCAGTACTGTGGTCCTGGCCACCTTTCATATCTTCCTGAAGTTCAGCTTGGGGCAGGAATTATTAATAGAGCACAGAATCACTTGCGTGTGGCTCAGAGCTGGAGCTCTCACAAAAGGCTTTGAGCTGAGTACCAGCCTTGGGGCTGTCTCAGAAATAGGTCGAGAGAAGAGGAGGCTTTCTGATGCTGTGCCCCTCTTTCTAGTCCTTGTATCTTTAGTCCACCTGTTTTTGGAAAGATGCTTTTCTGTCTCTGTGATGAGAGAGCACATGCCCGAGATATGTCCTTACCTGCTGTGAGGTGGGGAGCTGCTGCTGCAGTGATGCTCTGTCTGCTGCTGATGCCAGCATGTGGAAGGGATCCTGGCACGTTGCTCTTGTGCAGACCCATATATCATGGCTGTGTGTGGAGGCACGAGGAGCTGCTGCCCCAAAATACAAGGGGGAGAAATCACGGCGATGACCTCAGGGAGGAGAGCATCTGTTGTGTTTGCCTGGACCCCATCTCAAAGCTCCATCTCCTCTGTTTGCAGCATTCCCTGTAACAACTCCAGAGCCTCTGGTGTTGGTTACCCCACCGAGGTGCCTAACAGCCAACCGGACGCAGCAAGGTGTCCTCCTGTCGTGGCTTCCTCCCGCTAACCACAGCTTTCCAATTGACCGCTACATCATGGAGTTCCGCGTTGGGGAGAGGTGGGAGATCCTGGACGATGCCATCCTTGGGACCGAGAGTGAGTTCTTTGCCAAGGATTTGTCCCAGGTGAGCAGGGAGGGGCTGCCCTGGAAGCTTTTAGGGTGACTCGTTTACTTCTCAAGGCTGATGATGTGTTTGATGTTTCAGGACACCTGGTATGAGTTCCGGGTCCTGGCTGTCATGCAAGATCTCATCAGCGAACCCAGTAACGTTGCTGGTGTGTCCAGTACAGGTAAGAGCTGCTGCTTCCTCCTTCCTCTCTTTGCCTGGTTGCTGTGGGAGCATCTGCACTCTGCAGTGCTGCTCTGTTGGGGTTATGCATCACTATAGCAGTGCTGCTCTGTTGGGGTTATGCATCACTATAGCAGTGCTGGCTGGAGCAACTGCTTTTGTGCGTTTGCTTGCAACCTTAGCTGTGAACTGGGTTAGGATTAGTGTCCCAGCATAGCTGCTGTGTCTCTGATGACAGGAAGCATTAGTCTGTAAAGCAGCATAGCAGTATATTGGCTGATGCTGTGTTGGTGCTTTCCATAGCCGAAGAGGAATTTGAGAGCTGGGCCACTCTGCTCCCTTGTGTTGTCTTCAGAGCAGCAGTGCTGGGAGCAGGCAAGGACAAAGTGCCCTTCTTGGTCCTCGCTCTGTGGGGTGCCCTGAGAACAAAGCTCTGAGCCCAGCACTGCGCAGCCTGGAAATGGAAATGAAAGGTGCAGAGAGGGAAATGCAGCACTGCAGTGCGGTGTCCAGAGCAGGGGGTGGAAAAGCAGCAGAGCTTTGCAACAGGAGACTACAACACGTTGCAGCGTGTCCCCTGCACCCCAGTGCAGCTCAGAGGAGCAGTCCTCCAGCTAGGGCTGGGCAGGTGATGGTGATGGGAAGGGGGAGATCTGCAGGAGGAGAGGATGCAGTGAACCCTGCTGGTGTGGTTTGCCTGGAAAAAGCTGAGGAGCCGCCCAGTTGGGCTGCGTGCAGGAATGAAGCAGTCTCTCTCTGCCCCCAAGTGGTGCTGGTGCGATGCAGGGAGCCTGCTGCCAGCAGCCTGCTGCTCCGTCCTCCATGTGCTGCTGCTCTCCTCTTGCCCAGTGTTTCTGATTGGGTTTGACAGCGCATGGGGCACGAAGGCAGCTGTGGCCACAGGGTGTGCGTGCGTCCCTGACCCTCCTGGGTGCCGTCTGCAGCTCAGAGCTGCTGCTCCCAGCAGGCGAATGTGCACTGACCCTGCGTGTGGATGTGTGGCAGGAGCACTGGCGTGTGCAGGATTTGATAACTGCTCTTGCATCTGCAAATAGCTGCAGCTAGGCTCTGGTGGTGATTCAAATGCACTCCTGGTTAGAGAAGTGGTGTAGCTGAGGGTTCAGGGGCATCGGTGCTGGTTCCAGCCAGTTTTCATTGAAGATCTGCAATATTCTGTATTCACACACTAGGGAAAACACTTGGTCTTGCTACAGCCTGAGCTGTGGTGGGTTATTACAGCAGTAGATAACTGCAGCTTTGATGCAGCTGCGTTCATTTGTGCATAAATGTGGATTTGTGTGGTGGGAGCACATCTTCCCTAGGTGTCCATCAACACAGATGGAAGGGTCCCTTTTGTGTGACACCTCTGCAACACTTGGCCTGCAGCACCACTACCTGGTCTTCCCACGTGGGCTGGATTTAAGGCAGGGTCTTTCCTTCAAGGTTATCACTGCAGAAACGAGTGAGCTGTCTTGCATCAAGGCAGCATTGCCCTTCAGACTGTTGATCCCCCAGGCAGGTTGTGCATGTGTGTCTCTGTGTAACACCTGATGGTTGCTCTTTTTCCCCAGACGTATTCCCTCAGCCTGACCTGACGGATGAAGGTTTAGCCCGCCCGGTGCTGGCTGGCATCGTTGCCACCATCTGCTTCCTGGCTGCTGCCATCCTCTTCAGCACACTCGCCGCCTGCTTCGTCAACAAGCAACGCAAACGCAAACTGAAACGCAAGAAAGGTGAGCTCGGTCCTGGTGTGCTTCTCTCCTCGTCCTTTCTGTCCTCTTGTTGTTTCTGTCCTCTTTCCTGTTGTGGTGGTAATGTTCTTCCCTGTCTTGTCTCTTCTTCCATCCCTGCGCGTCTTCAGGTGAAGCTCTGACTTCATCCCCCGGCTGTGCCTGAAAGCGCCTGTGTTCAGGAGTGGGAGAGGAAGGGTGGGTGAAGAGGCGGCACAGAGGCTTGGGATTTCTGAGGGCACAATCTCACATGGTGACAGCTCTTAGAGCTTGGGGGCTAGGGCTGGGATGTCCCCTTGGCTGAGGGGGACCAATGCCCTTCCCAAGGCGCCCCCCCTCCCCAGCAATGGGCTCTGCAGCCGCTTGGCTCTGCCTGGCAGTGCCCACTGGCAGCAGTAGGCTAGAGAAGATCCCAAGAAGGAGACTTGCACCATTTTCCTTCTCTAAAGCTGGGCCAGCAGCCACCTTACAGGAGCACCTGGTAGGGAAACCACCACCTGTCCAAGCAGCTGGGAAGCCGGAGAGGGCAGGGGAATCAGCTCCTTTGCCTCTAGCGTGCGAAACTGCGGAAGCAGGACTGATAGGAATCTGTGACGGGAGCTGTTTGTTGTCAGCAACCATTAAAGAACAGCAGCAATGAAAACTTGGCTTCTTGTTGAGTGTCTTCTTTGTGGTTGTGATGTTGTTTGTGTGTCTCTCTGTCTTGTTGCGCCTCCTCAGCGTTCTCTCTTCTTTCCCCTTTTATTCTTTTCCAGACCCTCCTCTCTCGATAACCCACTGCAGGAAGAGTTTGGAGTCCCCGTAAGTACCTGTCTTAGATTTGGCACCAGGCTGTGGGTCTTCAGGGTGCCTCTTCCTACAGCTGTTGGAAAGGTCGAATGGAAATATCTGGCCTTGTTTTGTGGCTTCTGACGATTTGGTTTCAATGTTCTGTAAACTTGTGGGAGCAAAATGGTTCACGGGAGACAAACAGGCTTCGGAGCAGAAAGCAGCAGGGACAAGCACAGCGACCTTTAAGAGACAACCTTGTGGATCTGGACATGTTGACCAGGTGGAAATGAATTACACACCCAGCTTGAAAGTGGCTCCTCAGGGGAAGGGCTGCTGCTGTGTTCATAGTCCTCTGTGCAAGCTCAGCGTAGTTTTGAGTTGTTCTGTTGGCTCCATTTTTCTTGGGAAATTCAGAATCTTAAATGCGTATCTTTTCATTTCCCATGAAGTCTCTGCTGAAGTCTCTTTGCACGTATGCCCAAAGGCTGTGGGTCAGGATGCTGCACTGGCCACAACTCCTTCCAGAGCCCTTCAAAAGTGCTAATAGCCACTAAGCAGCAGGAGCATCTTTCTGATGCGAGTGCAAGTTTCTGAGGTGTGGACACCTCATGTTTAGGCTCCTGTGCTGGTGGATCTTAATCTTCCTTTTCTCAGCTCATCCACCGCACTGAAATGGCCATGCTCACATCATCTCTGTTGGATCAGCTATCTTTTGCCCTTCAATCCTGTTTGTCAGAGGCTTTCTGAATAGGGATTCTGTTCTGATACTTATCTTCTCCTGCCATCTCTTTATCTTTTGAGGCTCTCAGCCTTAAATTTGTGTATTTGAATTGGGGGAAAAAGTTGATTTGAAACCATCTATCAGCATGTCTGTGTGAGATGCTGAGATCTACAGGAGGGAATTATTTGCCTGAGGTTCTTCTGGAGCCCTAAAATGGGGAAGCACCTCTTGGGGGCTTTCCCAGAGTTGGGTAGCTTTGGTGAACGTAGGAAACTTTGGAAGGAGTTGGAAAAAGACTTTGGATCTGTCTTTCATTCTGATGGGACTGTGGAGCTTGTTGTGAGACGCTGGAGCAAACTGCACCCTAAGGGGGTGCAGAGGTGTCCTGAGGAGTGGGGATCGTGTGTGATGTTTCCAGCTCCTCTTTCCCACTTGCTTCTCACAGCCTGTGTTGGAGCTGGCCAAGCCATCATGGTAGTCCCCACAAGTTTCTTCCAGCAGTTTCTCTTTTGAGATCTTTGCTTTCTGGATCCAGCAGTTCTTCTGGATGAGAAGAGCTTGTTTCTCCTCCGGTGACCGCTCCCTCTCTTGGTTTTTCTCCCCTGTGGTCCAGGTTGTCTTCTGGCAAGGTGAGTCCAGAGAGCATCCGCACACTCCGTCCCCCCTCCGAGTCCTCTGACGACCAAGGCCCACAGGCTAAGCGGATGCTGAGCCCCACCAAGGAGAAGGAACTCTCCCTCTACAAGAAGACCAAGCGAGCCATCAGCAGCAAGAAGTACAGCGTCTCCAAGGCGGAGGCCGAAGCTGAGGCCACCACCCCCATCGAGCTCATCAGCCGCGGGCCGGATGGCCGCTTCGTCATGGACCCGGCGGAGATGGAGCCTTCTCTGAAGACACGGCGGATCGAGGGCTTCCCCTTTGTGGAGGAGACGGACATGTACCCCGAGTTCCGGCAGTCGGACGAGGAGAACGATGACCCCGTCGTCCCAGCCTCGGTCACGGCCCTCAAGGCCCAGCTCACCCCTCTCTCTTCCAGCCAGGAGTCCTACCTTCAGCCACCAGCATACAGCCCCCGGTTCCACCGGGCACTGGAGGGTCCCGGCGCCCTACAGGCCACAGGCCAGGCCCGCCCGCCGGCCCCCCGGGCTTTCCACCACCAGTTTTACGGTTACCTCAGCAGCAGCAGCCCCGGGGAGGTGGACCCGCCGCCCTTCTACATGCCAGAAGTCAGCCCGCTGAGCTCGGTCATGTCCTCCCCACCACTGCACCCCGAGGGGCCCTTTGGACACCCCACCATCCCCGAGGAGAACGGGGAGAATGCTTCCAACAGCACGCTGCCCTTGGCCCAGACCCCTACGGGGGGCCGGTCCCCTGAGCCCTGGGGGCTCCCCTTCGGCAGCCTGGAAGCGTCCCCCGCGGCAACGTTCCCCCCTCAGCTCCAGCAGTGCGAGGCGACGGCCGAGGGCTCCCAGCCCACTGGTTGTCTTCCTCGGGGGCCGCCTCCTTCCTCTCTTCAGGTCGTCCCCGCGTCCTACCCGGGCATCCTGCCCCTGGAGGCACCAAAGAGTTGGACTGGCAAGTCACCCAGCAGGGGCCAACCCTCTGTGCCCACCACCACCAAGTGGCAGGACAAACCTATGCAACCCATGGGATGTCAAGGGCAGCTAAGACATACCAGTCAAGGTATGGGCATACCTGTGTTGCCTTACCACGAACCGTCCGAGCCCGTCGGCCACACCGGCACAAGCACATTCAGCCTGGACACCAGGTGGTACGAGCCCCAACCCCGACCTCGGCCCAGCCCTCGGCAGGTCAGGAGGGCTGAGCCCAGTTTACATCAGGTGGTGCTACAACCTTCGAGGCTTTCTCCTCTGACCCAAAGCCCCCTCAGCTCCCGCAACAGTTCCCCGGAGCTGACCGCCCGCGCCAGGCCCCGTCCGGGCCTCATCCAGCAGACCGAGGTGTCGGAGATCACCCTGCAGCCCCCCGCAGCGGTCAGCTTCTCCCGCAAGTCCACGCCGTCCACCGGATCCCCCGCACCGAGCAGCCGGGGGGAAAGCCCCAGCTACCGACCTGCCACAGCCTTCACCTCGCTGACCACTGGCTTTTCTGGCTCCCAGGGCTCCTCCCTGCCCGCAGACACCATGGATGTTTTTGGAGACATCCCTTCTCCAAGGAGGGCTAGCGAGGAGATTCTCAGACCGGAGCCCACATCGACAACGGTAGCCACCTCGGGGTAAGTGCGTGAGACCCGTGGTTCCCCCCTCCCTCCGAGCCCCAGGCCCTCTCCCGACTTTCCCCATCCCGCCTCGCCCCCCCCTTCCCTCCAACTCCCTCCCCGCCATCATCATCCGAACTGTAGGGTCTCTCTGGGTACGCTGCAGCATCCCTTTTGGAGATGGCGTCCCGCGGGCTTTGCTAGGCCATGGCTCTGCAGAGGCTCACGCTGCGGGCGCAGGGTGCATGGCCGCTGCCCGAGCCAGCTCGGGGTTAGGTGGGCGGCCTTCCCGGTGCTGCTTTCCTCCTCCCCGACCGCTGACGTGGGAACCAGAGCTCTGTGGTTGGGCTACCAGGCTGACAAATGCCTGGGCTGCAGGCCTGGCTCCTGGCTTGCGTAGGTAAGTGTCCTGGTGTCACCGGCGGTTGTTTCCTCTTCTAGCTTCTGGCTCTTGGCTTTCTTCGAACGTTAGGGCTGCTGCGCCTGTGTCTTCCTTCTGTTCCATCCCGCGGAATCTAGAGAGCTTTAATGCATGACAGAAACAGCTATAAAAACCACCGCCCCATCTGCAAAAGGGATGCTGCAGCCCCAGGACGCGGGCAGGGAGAGATCAAGGACTTAGCCCCACCAGCAGCATGTCAGGAGAGGAAAAAATAACCCAGTGGAATTCAGGAGGCCGCCGGCACGCTCAGATCCTACCCTAAAGAGGGATGTGGCTGCACTAGACTGTAGCAGCTGGTTTTCCAGGTACCAGGGTTGCTCCAGGCAAAAAGCGTCTTTCTCTCTCTGTATTTCTCCTCTCTTCCTCCGTCTCTTTCACAGCACCCTAGATCCCGTAGCCGTGCTTTCGTTCCATCCTTTCGTCTCGCTTCATTTCGGCTTGTTGTGTAGGGGGATGCCGAGCCCCTCGGCTCGTGATGGAGCCCCGCGGCGCGGTCGGAGGCATTTGGAGCAGAGCCGTGGTTTTTGGGGTGGGGGGAGGCAGCCTTTCACCCCGCAGCGCCCTCCGCATTTCACTCCCACTCTCTGGTACCTGGAAGCGTTATGGCCTTATAGGAAATCCCTCCAGCGTGGCTGGGGAAAGGGGTGTGTAGGGTGTAGGGGAGGGCTCACGGGAGAGGCTGGGGAGGGAGATGGGGACCTGGAGGACCTGAGATGATTTCTGCGCAGCTCTTGGCCGTAGTGATGCAGACACGTACGCATGGGTCCACGTCTCCATGCAGTCTCAGAGCCAGGGCACCCCGAGGAGCTCCAGGTACAGGACAGTCGCAGGACAAGTCTGTGTTAGAGCACTGTTGTCCGTGCTTTTAAGCAGTGTATCCATTCGCTTTGTTGATTATTATTTTTGTTCTTTTTCCTTTCTCTTCTGTTTCTTTCCCCCTTTCTTCTCCAGCCTTGTTTCGTTTGTGTTTCAGTTTGGTTTCTTTCCCTCCTTTTCCTTTGGAGTTGTTGACGTGCTGATGTGTTGCGGAGCTCGGCTCCTTGCGGGTGTTGATAACTGCTTTGTTTTTGATTAATCTCAGCTATCTGGGCAGTGTTGTCGAGACAAGCTTCTCCTCAGCTCAATAGGTAAGGGTGATCCATGTCCGAAAGGATGGTGTGGGCGCTGCGGAGGGTGGCTGGGAGTGGGGCATGAGAGGGGACATGGAAGGGGCTTCTCCAATACCATCTCTTCCTTTAAAGGGGAATAAGGAACTATAAAACATTAGGAAACACCTCTGAACGCACAGTCTCTGTGGCTTTTGGGTTTTCCCCTATCCCTTTGGAGGAGCTCAGAGCCCTGCACCTTCAGCTGGTTGAAATAGCTGCCCGTGGTGCTTGTGGGCAACAGCTCCGAAAGAGGTCTCCCGTTCCGTTCCACAGAATGAAGGTTTTTGTTTCCATCCAGTTTCTTCTTCCCAAGGTTTTTCAGATGAAGAAAGTGGGAGAAGTCTTTGTTTCAGGGTGGGCTCTGTGGTTGGCAGCACCTTCACTGCAGTTCCAGGCAGGTGGAGTGTTTCATCGTTCCTATTGCGGTGAATGTAGTTACAGTAAAAGCCCTCCCTCTCTGAAAAGCTCCTTGGAGAAATCTGTAAGACTTCTCCTGACCCAGCTGTAATTAAACAGCCAGAAGTAAATCTGGAAAGATTCTCTCAAGGAAATACCTCTCAGGGGTTCCCATGTTGGAGCAGTTTCCTGGATGGCCACAGGCATCCCTGGAATGGCAGCAGGAGCAATTGGGAGATGGTTTCCAGATCTTATAAAGCAGAGAATTTCCTCCTTTTTTTCTCTTCAACTGAAATAGATCAAACCAGCTGGGATGATGCTTGTTCCCAGCCCTGGGGAGTCAGCCAGGCTGGCTGTGAAAGGAGAGGTGGGATTGAAGATGGGATTATTTTAGGGCCCGACCGTCCCCAAGCTTTGTTAGGTTCAAAACCTGCAACCACAAATGAGAAGTGTCAGTGGCCTGGCTCATACTCCCCCAGCAGCCTGGGAAGCCCATTGGAGTGGGAGAGGTGCCTAAGGGAATTAGGTAGGTATTTCTAGGAGTAAGAAACCCCTGTTTGTTGCAGGGGGAGTTGGACTAGATGACCTCTAAAGGTCCTTCCCAACTCAAATGGTTCATGGAGCTCTCTCCTGGGGTGGAGAGAGGGAAGGAAGGAATGTTGGGTCTTGGTGATGGAGCTGGGATAGGTGCTCCATGGAGAAGTCATCTTCTTGGCATGGCAAAACCCCTCTGGTTTGAGCTTTGCAGCTTCCAGAGCTCCTGAGCGCTGTTTTACATCCTTTATCCGTGGTGCTTCCCTAATCCAAGAGATCTAGAGGCCTAAATGAGTGTGGATTCAGCACAGCCTGATCAGACCAGTCTCGTGTCCCAGCTTGGTGTGGCTCTTGCACAGTTTGCACTTAGCTCCTGTCTCAGCAGCGAGCTCTGGGGGTGGGTAGGTACCAAGAACAGGGTCACACTGTCCTACAGGATGCTTGCTGAGGAGCAGCAGTGTGTCCTGCCCTGAGTTGCTGCCAGGGGTTGGAATTGCAGGAGTGAATCCAGAGTTGTTCTCCCAAAAAAAGGGGAAGCCATAGAAAGAATAAATCTTGCTCTAATAAGCGAGGAATCCTGTAAAGAGCCCAGCCAAGTGATTTTGTGATGATGTGGGGTCGTAAAATTGCCAGTGGATGCAGAGCACAGGAATTTTCTACTAGAGCAGCTGGATTTTTGTACTGCGGTAATAAAAGCTGAGAGGAGGAGAGGGAGAGGCGGTTTGTGAGCTGGTGGCAGCTGCAGCTGATCCCCCAGCGCTGGGAGCAGGAGCTGCCATGTGGTGGCTTTTGCTGGGTGAAGGTGAGCAGGGAGAAATGCTGCCATTACTGAGCTAGGAGCTTCCCATCTTCTGCTTCAACCCAGTGGGCAGTGATTCATCTCCTACCAGGGAAACCCAAAAACCACAGATGAGACACCGAGCTCCTGTGCCCCTTGGCATTGCAGGCAGCCCCACTGGCCTCCATTGCCAGGACAGTGCTGCTGATGCCAGGAGCTCATGGGCTGGGTGCACCGTAGCATTGAGTGACAAAGGGACATCGGTGCCAGGCATGCAGGAGCAGGAGCACCCCTTGCTCCCGGCTTGAAAGCAACCAGGTTCCCCTTTAAAGACTGTCCATGTGCTGCTCCTCTGCATGTGTTTCATGCCTCCTCCCGCTTGGAGAAGTTGTGAGTCCTCCTGTCTGAGTGCGTTCTTCTTTCCTTTCTTATTATTTTTTTTTTATTTTTACTTCTTTTTTTTACGTTACTTATACGTTTTCTCACTCCTGGTTTTCATTTATCTTCCTTTCTCCCCTTTTTTTCCTGTGACTGTATCCACCCCTTTCTCTCCACTCCGGTCCCTTTTCCCCTGTCCTCTCTCCTCTCCCGTCAGCATGGTGCAGTCCATGGTGTAGACGAGTTGTGTTGTCTGCAGACTTGCAGAAGGGCCCCCATGCTCTGGTGTGCTCCCCACTGTCACCAGCCCCCTCCTCCCTCATTTTGGCAGCAGTGGCTTGGCAAACAGCTCTGGGGGAAGGGGTCGCAACTGCTGCGTCTCTCCAGCACCTCTTGCACTAAAGGATCTCAAATGGTGTATGGTGGCATCCTGGGATGGAGGTGGCATTGGGCACCACCTCAGAGCAAAGAGCGCAAGGGGATCACACAAGACTGGAACTTGAGGTTGAGCCTCATGTGGGCAAATGGAGCTCTTCAAGTATGAGGGGTTGGAGGAGCTTGGCTGGGATGTGATGGACACTGGAGATGGCCAAGCAGACGCTCTGATGTGTCCAAACATATCACTGGATATCACTGTCTTGACTCAAGGAGAAAAGAAGATGGGGAAGGATGTGAGAGACCTCCACAAGGCGACACACGCACCCGACGTCCTTGAAGGTCACAGCTTGTGCTTTCATGTGGCTTCCCCCTGGTGGGCGAAAAAAATACTAGTGATGCTTAAGGAGCCTTCTCCCTTACAGTGCAAAGATGTTTGAAGAAAACACAGCAGTGGTATTTGTTGGTTTGGATAATGTCACCTATAACTACCCTTCCTTGTCCTGGGGCTGAGTAACTCGTCAGTCTTTCCAAGACCCCTCTTTGCACGTGCTTCAGACCTTTGCTTGTTCAGAAGGGCTTTCCTTTGAAGACTGGAGGAAAAATTCAGTGCTGAATGTTCTATGGCATCGCACAGGAGGTCATGTCTGGAAGTCACGTGTGTTTCTTGAAGCTTCTTTGCTTGGCTCCATCCTGAGGTCTCCAGAAGTTCATCCCCCCCCCCCCACTCTGAACTTGTCGTCTGTTGGTGCTCAGGATCCCTCGTGCATGGATGGCTGCCCAAAGTACAGGCTCTGGGGGCAGGAAGAGGCTTTTGGCCGGACTTAAAATGCAAGTTAATTCGATTGAGTCGGAGACCTTTGAAGAAATAAAGGGTGGGTAGAGCAGATAAGATTTGGCTGGTGAGTAGCATCGTTTTGTCCTCCTCTGTATCTCTTCCTTGCCAGAGGTCAGGCAGTATTTATAGTGGCACATGGGTTCACTGCGCTCGCTGTTTATGTTTGTGGATATAAATACAAGCCCAATTAGGGAGAACTAGTGGAAACGAACTTGAGGCAATTTCCTCATAATCCCTTGGTAAATCTGTCTCATTTTGTCAACGTGCCACAGTCACTAGCATCTTCTTAGAAGAAAAAAGAATGAAAATAGCAAGAGGCTTTAACATACGGAGCTCTAATAGCATTAGCAAAGTTGTCTGGGCTGTAAGACAGAAAGACATGCTTGTGGGCAATGCAGTGATATCCAGGGCTTGGCACACGTGAGCCACATGGCAATGAACTGGAGTAGCTGAGGTTGCAATTGGCCGAGTACCTTTCTTGCTTAAGCTGGCTGTGGGAAGAAGGCATTTAAGCACAGCGGCTCTACAAGCTTGTAAATGTCTTTCCTGAAAGGGAAGACTTATTTGGATCCTGCCAGCAGGGCTATCAGCTTGTGTAAAGAGATGCTTCATCTTCAGCTGATGCACTGCTCTGCTGGGAGCTGGAAGAGAGGATCTCCAGGAGCATCCACTCCTTGATGTCTCTGTTGCAATGGGAAACATGAAAGGGGCTTTTCTATCCCAGCCTTTGGGTTTCCATTGCGTCTGCTGCGCCCCAGCTGCTTCATCACATTATGCTGCATTTTCCGTGGTGCTCTCTAATGCTAATAGCAAAAGCGAGAAGCTCTGTAATCCCATGCATCTTCAAAAACAACCCCTTCTGCTCCCCATGGGGGGGAACAGCCCTGGGGAGCTCTTAGTGCCTCTGTAGCTGAAGTGTGTGCAGCTCCAGCAGCTGCTTGGATTCTCAGATGTGAAGCGTTGCTCATGAGCTGCACTCCCACACTGGTATTTCATGGCACACATAGAGACTGACAGAGGGGGGAAAGCCTTGTGTATGCATGCACAGCTGGAGAGATGGGAAGCTCCAAATGGACCTCAGCTAGCAGTGCTCCTGTCCTCCTCTTCCATGCCGTTCCTGCTAGGCACCTGCAGTGTTTCTGTCGTGGTGAATGGGTAACACCTCATTGACAGCCCCAGAATGGGACGAAAGAGTTTGGCTTCAAAATTTTGGTGACATGGAGTTGGACTCAGTGATCCTTATGGGTCCCTTCCAATGCGGGCTATTCTGTAGTTTCATCAAGGTGATGCTCCGACCCATCCGTCCTGCTGCTTTATGAGGTGCTTGTGGGGTCCTGTCCTTCACAAAGGTCTCATCACTCCTCTCTCTGGGTTAGACACAGCTCACAGATCTCAAACCTGCTGATATTTTCAGTTTTGGTGAATGGTGCAGTAGGTGGCATCCTTGCCACAGCGCTCATTTACCATTGTCGCCTTCCTTATCTTCAGCATTGCGTTAATGGGGAAGGCAGGAGTGCCTCACCTTGCTTGTGATCCTCACCATTCCCTATGCATGTTTTTTTTCTGCATACCTTATGTTTTGAGCCCGTCATGGTTATTTGCTGTCAGTTGGCCTCTTGGGCTGGATAAGTGCAGTGAAATGGGAACAGAAGAAAAGCATCGTGTGTTTGGGTAGAAGTAAACGTACTGAGAAGATGGATTCACCATCCAGAAGTTCTCATTCCCATAACTGTGTGTGGGATGTGCCATGTACTCACTGCTGGAAACTGCACCGAGGAAGAGCTCTGCTCCCATTGTCTGCTGGCAGTAGCCCTGGAAGCACAGCCAGCCCTGCCTGACCTCAGGGATGCTGGCTGGGGCTGCAAGAGGGGACAGGATGGACTGGCACTTGAGCCCTGCAACCATCACAGAAACAAAGGGGAAAGAAAGGGGAATGCAGCAAATGGGGGGATGCTGTGATGTGTTATAGCTGAGAGCTGGACCAGCTGTTCTCCAAAGAAAAAGGTTTTCTTCTACTGCCCTGCATTATAGCAGTCATATTTTTCAATCCTTGGATTGAAAAGTCCTTAGCAAAACAGGTACAGTAAGGGGCAATGGAGCACAAAGCCTTTGCGAAAGGGAGACCACTTAACCTTGAGCAGACTCCTGTACAAGGGTTACTTGGGGACTAAGTCTGGGAAACTCTCTCTTACAATTACTGACTCTCCCACAGGAAAAATCCCTTTATGAATCCCCTCCTTACCCCCTGCAGTGAAATCTTGTTGGTATTTTCATTTCCAAGCTGTGGTGCATCCTGTCCAGCAGGGCCAGAACATCCAGCTCCTAGTATCCCAATGTGAAGGAGCAGAAGCTTCTGTGCCGTTATATTTGTTGTCACTTCTAGCTGGGAGCAAGCTGCTGACCCCAGCTATGCTCTTTGTGTCCCTGTCTGTTGTGCAGTCCCTGTTTTTGCTATGGGAGCCAGGCAGGATCCCTGCCTCCTTCCTACTCGTTGCGCCGGTGTCTCCCACCCCGTGTCGCGCAGGTCTCGGTGCTGTCGTGCCGCTTCTGCGTTTCTCTTCCTCCCTCTCCATCCCAAGGGGTTTCCCATCACTTCCCAAAAATACCTTATCGGACATAGGATCTGCCCCGTCCTTTGTGTCTAGCAGTGCCGGTGTGGCAGGCAGGTGAGCCGGGTGCCGGCTGCGCTCTCTCTCTGTGCTGGGACTTTGCAACGCAGCTGAGCGGGAGGGGATGGGGACACAGACACGTGTGGGTCTCCTGTCTCCTGCGGCAGCGTGCCCGGCCTGGGCTTTCTCACCTTTTCCTTCTCCATGGCAGAGCTGGCTGGGGTCAACCGTTCCCCACCTGGGACGTCCCACAGCCCAAGCGTGACCCGGAGCTGCTGATGGCACGTGTCTGCTTTTCCTTTCTAGAAAACGTCCATCTCCGTCCTGGGACGCTGCTGCACCTGAGAGGCTCGAAGCTCTGAAATACCAGCGGATAAAGAAGCCCAAAAAGTCATCCAAGGGCTCCTCGAAATCCAGAAAACAATCCAGTGAGTGTGAGGACCCCGCAGTCCCCCAGCAGCGTCCCCCTGTAACCCCATGGATTGCTTGGGTTGGTCTCTGAGCACCTGCCTCCCAGATGGATGGCTGCTTGCCCACGTGCTGTCTGCAGTCCTTCCCCTGCTTCCCAACACCTTTCCCCTTCCATCCTCTAGTATCTGCTCATTACCCATCTTTAGTGACTGTATTTACTTTTTTTTATTTATTTAGGATTCTTCTTTGTTTGTTTCTTTTTCCCTGACATCCAACCTGCTGCTTGCATGCTGGAGCCCCCATCCTTCCTCTTCCTCCTCCCCTCCACTCGAGGTGACTTTCCACACCCTCTCCTACAAAGGCCTACTTTCCTTCCAGCAAATCTTTCCCCCTTCCTTACCCCACACATACTGGGGCTTGGAGCGGTGTGGGGAGGAGGAACAGTCTTGCTATAAGCTCTGTTTTACAGCAGTGCTACAGGTGGGTTCCATATCTCATCCTTCTGCCTTCTCTCCTCTGCAGACGGCTCTGCCTCCCAGGTTCAGCACCTTCCCAACTCTCAGGTACTGTGGCCTGACGAGGCTGTCTGCCTCCGCAAGAAGAAGAGACACCCTCGTCAGGACCCCTTTGCCCGCCTCTCAGCGCTGAAGGACGACCTCTGCCACCGGCAGCTCCCCGAGGACCAGACAGCCATCCTCAACAGCGTGGACCACGACGACCCCAGTGGGCACGCCACTTTGCTTTAGCCTCATGCTGACCCAAGAGAAGGTTAAAAGGGAGAGGGTAGAGGGAGCCGAAACCTCGTCTGCGTGCACGCTGGGGTTGGGCAACTGGTGGCAAGGATGAGCTGGGAGGACCCGGGGTGGGTTGGGGTCTAGAGGGGGGGGATGCCTGGGGCTTTTCATATCTGCATCTCTCCCTTAGAGCTTTGGTGAGATGGGGAGGGGGTGGCACACCTCTGTTTCAGAGAGTTTTCCACTGTAAAAGGCATAGGTGGAGATTCTGACATCTGCTTCTGCATGGTGCGTGTAGATGGAAATGGTGAGATTAAGCAGCCGGCCCTGAATTGAAAGAAGGAATTATGTGACATGAGGTGTAATCGATTGACAAGGAACTAACAACCCAACTGACTAACAGCTGGTAATCCCGTGAATCTGATTATGATAAAGTTTGTCCAAATGGTCCCAGGAAAGCTGCAATTGTGAAATCTCCTTGCCTCTCCCTGCCCAGCCTCCCATTATGTGAAGATAACAGCAACATCACTGACATCTTTCCTTGCCTATCTCTGAAAGGGAAAACCAGAAAGACCCCAAGGCTTCACACCAGCCTGAGAAGCGATAAATCACAGTTTCTCCATGCATTTGTATTTGAACCTTGTTGACATGTACCAAACCCTTTGTAAGCAAGCAGGTATGGGGCCGTTTGCATCCATGGGTGTTATCCCCCAAAGTCTGGTTTGTGCCAGCTTTGATGAGGGTGGTTTTGACCAATTCTTCCCGACACTCCGTGTATCTCTAGCATATGTCCCTCAGTGCTGTGCAGAAATGTGATTTCTTACTATGGTCACGTTTGTAATCTCTGTTCATAACTGCAGAACGGGGAGATGCTGTAGGTGTGCGTGTGAGCAGGGTTTCACTGTGTGTTCCCAAAAGCCCCACTGGCCGACATGTCCCTGAGCCAGGGCAGCTGGAAAAGCCCAGCTCTGTGGGTGGCGATGGATGGCAGCTCCAAGCACAGAGCTCAGCCCAGCATTTGGCATCATTTCGGAATGTGTTGCTGCTGGTTTCACTGTCCACCCTTTCTCCCTCCTGCTCCAGCCTGGCTGTGTAGGCAACCTGTGACACCTGCTTTGGGATTTATCCTTCCCTTTGCCCATCCGAGGAGACTCGCTGTTCCCCTCTTGGTAATGCTGTTCTAACTCTTCACCAGAATGTATTTTCTCTTCCTAGGGTAGGTTCCTTTGGCAATTGATGTTTCTCTGGGTTACGTAGGCCTTTTCTCAGCGGGAAAGCTGCAGCCTGCTCCAAGAACACCAGGCTTCTCTTTCCTGCTCTGCCTCCACTATCTAACTGCGTGGCCTTGGGCAAGTCACTGAACCTCTCTGTGCCTCAGTTCTCCCATCTGTAAAATGGGGATAAGTCATATTTAAGCACTTTTGTAAAGCGCTTGGCTGCCCGCGGGCAGCAAGTGCTACATATGTGCTGAGTGCTATTACTACCAAGCGATCCCTACCTTTAAGATACTTAGAGATTTTTTAATTTTAAGTGGTAAGATCAAACACTGCATCCAGGTTTGCACACTTCTTCCTCTCTAGCAAAGTGCTAAACCCGCCAGCCTGCCTGGGAATAAATACTGATGTCACGTGGATATCCTTGCTTTAAGCTGATTCAGGCTGTTAGAAAAAGAGAATCCAAGAGCCTGTAGGCATTGCCATTTTGCATACAAAACTCTTGTTTATTCCCAGGTAGAATTGCCAAGAGATGCTCTGCAATCTTGCCTTTTAATTGTGATTTGCCTTGGTTATTGCTCTTGCTGCTGGTTGAACCTCAAAGGGCTTTGATATTTGGAGAAACATGCGACCTCTCCGCTGCCTGGCCAGAGCAGTGAGAACAAGCTGAGCTCCCAACGAGGTTTTAGGTCGAAATCTGTTCATCAGCCTGCCTAGAAATTCCTAGTTTTAAATGAAACTGTGCTTTGTCTTCCACCGAGATGTTCAGAAACCTGCGACAACGAAAGCAGAGCACGACGTCTTGTTTTCAAATCTCAAAGCCCTGACTTAGGTTCGAACCGCTTGACAGAATCCTCTAATCGATGATGAGATACTTTCAAGCTTTAACAACTTCCTTTAGGTGGTCTTCAAACCGTGAGCAAGTTTGTCTCGGGAAGGAGGGAGGGTTTCTTAGAGGTGCCTCTCTCTTCTGTGCCATCAACCACCAGAGTGAGACTTCAACTTCGCTAACAGTATAACAGAGTATTTCTTTTATTTGAGTGTGTTTTAGGGCTTGACCTAGAATCCACTTGGATCTGAATTGATTTAATGCCATTTGCCTGCTTGGCAGTGGGACAAACTTGTGGGTAACTTCAGCTCGCTGGTGTGAGAGGAGCTGATGTTGGCCCCAGACCTTAGCCGATGTCACAGCGGAGGAGGAAGCGAGCTTAGACCCAGGGCTCACCTCCCTGCTGTCCCCAAGGCTGCCCGCTGGCACCGGCCCTGGCCACCCTCGCTGCACAGACCCTACAGGTGATGGTGACCGGGGATGCTCCGTGGTGTGGTACCCTGCAGGGAGGGGGGTGTGGAGGCTCTGTGCCGGCTGGACCGCAGCTTGCTTGCTCTTCTTTTGGCTCTCATTGCCTGGACCTCTCTAGTAGGTTTCCTTGTTCATTTGAGCGCTTTCCAAGCTATTTACTCTGCCTGTTTGCACAGGCAAGGCAGTGTCTTTGGGCTCTCAAGGTTGGGGGACCGTGCCCCCATCCTGCTGCAAAGAGGAGGATCTGGAGCGCAGGAAGGTTGACTGAGTGCGCCAGCTTGCTTGGTCAACCTTTTGAGAGTTTGTTTTCCTTTTTCAGGTGTTTTGAGCTGATGGGCCCTCTGCTTTTCATTGTCTTCGACCTTTAAAGGCTGGAGCTGCAGCCCTCTCTCTTTCAGCCGTGTACCTGCCACGCTGCTGCAGTGGGAAATCCTGCCGGGGCTCCTCATGGACGCGGCTCTTCCCTAAACCATCCCTACCTCCTTTCCCTGCTAGACCAAGTTACCTTCCAATAGACTCTTGCCACGTGCTGGGCCGTGCTTTGGCAGATGGGCTCGCCTCTTGCTTTGGCAACCTCCTCGCTTCTCCCAGCTCTCTGGTTTCCATGCCCTTCAGGGGTTTATCTCCTCTGCTCCCGCGGACCTGGGACATCGAAGCTGTGTCAGATGATGGCAACCATTTTCCCCCATTCCATCCCTGTTTGAACTTCGTTTTTGTTTTGATGGTTTGCAAACACGGCTGCTGCTGCTGCTGCTGCTTTTCCTTTTTCTTTTATGCTGCAAAATATATCTTGATTTTTTTTATCTTTCTGGGCCAAACTCTCTTATTTTGTAAGCTTGTCCTAGGGTAGATGGCTCTTGCTCTATTGGTAAACATGAGATCCGTTCCTCCTTGCACGGTGCAAATGCAATGTGTTTCATTAGGTCTCATACAAAGAGCTGGGCTGTGGTGGAAGAAACACCTCTGAATCACAGGCTGTGATGAGGACACAAGCTGAATGTGTCCGTGCAGTGAATCCTGGTTTTTGGGGTTCTGGTGCTGCAGGTGGGTGAGAGTGCTGCAGCTCCATGCTTCCATTTCCCATGGGCTCTGCAAGGCTGTGGGGCTGGAGGAGCACTGAGACTGCTGCAGGTTTGTTTTGAGAGGATCAGGAAGTAAGAAATGGGCAGGATTCAGCAGCCCCCAAGCTGGGGAAGGGATAATGCAGAGGTGTATGTACAAGGGCATTGCATAGATCTAGTTTTGGAGGGCACCAGGCTGTTGTTCCTGTGTGCATTTCCTTATCAGCTCATCCATGCATGGAGGCTGGAGACAGCTGTGTTTGTGGTGGAGTTTTGTTGGGCAGCTCTGTGGATTCGTGCATGGCAGTGGTGCTCAGTAAGGTGAGTTCTGCATGTTAAATGGTCTGCTTGGAGCATGGGGCTGACAGCTGGGAGTTGCTGCTGTTCCCAGCTCTGCCATTGGCTTCCTCTGAGCCTGCAGGCAAGTTGCTTCAGCACTCCGCCTCGGTTTCCCCATTGCTATAAAGGGAATAACAGCAATGCTGTACCTACCTCCAGGGATGCTGTGGGGCCAGGGTTTGTGGTCAGCACTCCAGCAAACCTCCCAGCAGGGATGGGTCATGGCTAATGGCATCAGGGCATGACACGTGCCTCAGCGCTGCACATCTCTTGTGGTCTGTGTTAGGACAGAATCAGCTTGGTGGTTTGGCCTCTCCTCC
This sequence comes from Excalfactoria chinensis, assembly GCF_039878825.1. Lineage (NCBI taxonomy): Eukaryota > Metazoa > Chordata > Aves > Galliformes > Phasianidae > Excalfactoria > Excalfactoria chinensis. The sequence goes on from NC_092845.1 coordinate 3,796,257, forward strand.
TTATTGCAGTGATGTAAAATTTGGATCTCTTAGAGTTTTGGGTTGGTTTCCCCATGTGCTTCCGGCTGTAGTTCTTGGCTTGGGGTGTTCTTTGGAGAGCTGAGGCTGGAAGGCTTGCAGTCTGATGGCAGCGATTCCTTCACAGCCCGCTTGGGCTCGCTGCAGAGCTGGCAGAGCTGCTGCTTGTTGTGGAAGGGAACATTTTCAGGGAGCCAGCATAAAAAAGCAATGTATATATGAGATATAAATACATAGAGAAGTGTAGGATGAGGGTAGATATGTATGCAGAAGTCCGGTATATTTGCATGTAAAGGGTATGTTTGTCTATATGGGAGTGTTTAGAGCCGTGGTGGAGGGGGAGGGCATTGGGATGGGCAAAGCCAGGCAGAGCCTGGGGAGGATTTGGGAATGGATGGGCACAGGGCACCTCTGCCTGACCTTCATGCAGCCCCATCCCTGCAACACAGGACTTGGTTGTCCTTTTTTTCCCCCTTTTTATCAGTCATGCTCCTCCCCCCAGTTCTTTTGTTTGCTGTGTTCATTGTATGTGACTCATCACTGGACCATGGGAGTGGGAAGGAAAGAGTTAAGGGCCTCTTACCTGCACACAGGGCATGGGAGCAGAAAGGAGCATCGCATTGCCTCATCTTCCATGTCACTGCAGTCTTCAAAGAGGAAGCAACACCAAGCAGAACCCCTTATCTAAAATCTCTGTAGGTGCTGTTCTCTGGTTACTGGTGTTAAAGCGTTTTGCTTTGCATCTGTTCTTTCCAGAAGAGCATGAGTCAGAAGAGATGAGAGAGATGTGACTAAATGGGTTGAGAACTGCTGTGCTGGCCATTCTCAGGCTGTCCCAGAGGTAATGGCTCCACAGGACTGGATGTTCTGCCTCCCCCCCGGGTGCCATATGGCACATTGTCTTTTTTAAAACTCATTAGCAGGACGTTTGGGATAAGGGGATTCATCCACCGGAGCCATTGTTGGAGGTACATTAGTGATGGCTCACCTGATGCGCTGTAGCATTGCTGCTTCGTGCATCAAACCAAGAGCCCCTTGCACAGCACAAAGCAAGGCTGGTCCGGCAGTGGGGGGTGCAGGCAGCAATGACATGGCCCAGAATTGCAGATGTGTAGTGGCTGAGTTTGGGCTGGATGCCCATGGCTCTCCAGGGAGTCCATTACAGCACTGCTTGGACACGGGGTACCCTTATAAAGGGACACTGACTCCTGGTTCCTTGGAGAGGCCAGGGAAGGGACCCTGCACCCTTCTGCAAGTGGCTGGGATGAGTCAGAGCCACCTGGTGCAGTATTTCCCTATTTAAGTATGTTTCCATCTGGCAAGCCTGTGCTGTTTGAACTGTCTGTCCCTTGTCATTGCTTGGCACTGGATGTCTCACCCAGCAGCGCAGGGTAACCTCAGGACATGTGCCGACAAGCATCCCGAATCCCCAGGGCTCTGGGCATTTTTTGATATGTGCATGGATGGAAGAAGGACCGTATGTGGGGAGGGGGTGGGCAAGAGAGAAGGGGGGGGCAGATGGGTTGGTCCAGGCTTAGGGGTTTTGGATCTTGCAAGCATGCGCTGTAGTGGTAGGTAAGGATTTTTATACTGGTTTCAATGGGGCACGCAGGGGCTGGCATCCTTTTTTTTTGGCACTGGATGGAGCAGGAGGGCCCGTGATGTCCCCCTGTAAGGCTGGGGGTTCTGAGGACAGCAGGCATGGGGAAGGGGCTGCTGTCACACACATAGACAGCAGCCAGCCCCTCATTGCCATGGGGAGGAGGAGAGTTTGCCCAGGATATTTTGCTTTACCATCAAAATACCAGTTTCTCTCCTGGGGAGAGAGTTTTCTTCCAGTTCTCTCAAGGTGACCAAGAGGGCTGACCATCATCCTGGGACAGCTCTATCCTGTGCTCCCAAAGCCCCTCTGATTTCTAAACCCCCCCACCCACCCAGCACTTAAAGAACACAACCAAAAACGAGCCCCAGTATCTCTATCTGAAGAACGATATTGGTGTACTGAAACCGCATTGTTGTATATAAAATTATACAAATATATATTTACTTTCTATTTTAGAAGGAGGGGGGGGTGGGCGCGGGGGGGGAAGAATAAATATTTAAGGCAATTCCTTAGTACTAGGTGTCTGAAACTTCTGTGCAGCATGAGAGAGGCTGTCAGAGGTGGGGAGAGTCTGAACAGCGGGAGCAGAGCGAGTATTTTTACATTATATTGCGCTTAGGCTTCTCTGCTTCTCCATCCACCTATAAATAGACAAAAACAAGAATCTATATATACAAATATATATATAAAAAATATATATATATATATCTAAACCACATAGCTGTTTTATTTTTGTAACCATGCCTAGTGCTGTCTGAGCAATACGGTGGTGAGGGGGACGGGGCTGGCTGGGGCTCGTGCTCCGCTTTGGCTCCATCCCACATCCTTTGCCATCGCTGCCGCTCGCTGCCGCCTTGCTGCTTGAGTAGGAGAAATAGGAGCGGGGTATTTGGGCTGCACGGGGAGCCCCGGCTGCTGCCAGCTAGATTTGTACCGTGGCAAGGTGATGGTGCCCGTGGTGCTTCCTCTGAGGGGCACGGCTTGTTTCTTTAGTTGTTCTTTTTACTTCTGGAGACAAGTGGAAATTCAGCTCAATGGGTGCTACTTGGAGAGGAGGGGATGCGGATGGTGGTTGTGGCAAGGGCACAGTGGGGACATATCCTGCCCGTGGGTGTGCTGCTGATTCACCGGTACCTGAGGACCCCTCCTTGGCAATCTGCATGCCTTGGGGAGAGGTGGGCAAAGGGGATTTGGTCCTTTGGTGCTCCTGCAGGCTGGGTGGCCTTGGTTGCCATCTCCCAGCTCCTCTGTAGGACCTGGCCCTGGCATTTAAATACCTCTCTAGGGAAAGAAGAGATCTGGGACCGGTGCTGTGGGGGCTGCTGTTAGGTGGGTGGGACGGATGGTGCAGCGTGGGGAGACCCGCACCCACTGCAGGTGTGAGGGGAACGTGGCAGGGGTGCTCTGGGATTTTCCTTCAAAGCAATACGGACCCGCCGCCTCCCCTGATGCTCACCGTGCTCCCCATATCCCTGGGGCTGCGTACCCCCATTCACCCACCCGTGAGGTCCTGCATTTGGGTGCTGTGCCCAGCAGCAGCTGTCCTAATTCCCTCCTCAGGGGCCAGGATTTGGTCTTGCCCATGGGCAGAACAATAGGGTTAGGGGATGCTTCTCCCCTCGCCCAAGCTCACTCCCACACCCTTGGCTCCATGGGATGCTGATGGGGCTCAGTTCCCCCTGCAAAGGGGAGCTCCCCCTTCTTGCTTTTGTCCCGCCGTGTCCCTGACCGACTGAGGCATGAATGTAACATGTATGGGAGGGTGAGGGTGTCCAGGGATGGCCCCTCTGCAGCGGCACCGTCTCCTCTGTAGGTGTCACCTGTATTTTCCATGATATTTCTGTCTTCTTTGTCGGGGTGGGTTTGGGGTGGGGGTGGGGGGGGTCCGGGGGGGCTGTTTCTAATATGGAACCAAGATTTGTTCAGCGCCAATTCTTGATATCGAAGCGAAGCATGTTTGACGGAACTAACTTGCATTTATTAGCGGTAAATACATAAGTGAGTATTTTATATGTTTCAAAAGGAGGGGGAAAAAGAAAGGAAAGCAAAGGGATGAGCCATCTCTGCAGCCGCTTCCTGCCGGCGTTGGGGCTGGCTTGGCTTTGGGGTATCTCTTAGGGGGGTGGGTTATGGGGTGGGCAGCTCTCTCCTTTCCCCATCTCTCCTTGAATCACTTACAGGAAAAAGGAAAAAAAAAAAACAAAAAAACAAAAAAAAACACAAAAAAGAAACAGGAGGAAAAAAAAAAAGAAAAAAATAAATTAAAAAAGAAAAAAAAAAATAAAAATATAGAAGAGATGTTTACAAAGCACACTTTCCACAGTACTGTTAACCCTCTGGATGCCAAACAGACACACTGAGCCGCTCCTCCCCTGGGCACTGTGGGACCAAGGGGTGGCCGTGGGGACAGCATCACCCTGCGTCCCTCATGGATGTTTTTAATATCTCTGTTGTTTTGTACACACAACCCCGCCACATCCATCTGCTGTCCGGTGCGTGTTCCTGGTGGGAGATTGCTTCTTGGGGGATATTTGCTTCCTGGGGGCTTCCTGCTCCCTCTTGGGCTCTTCTAAGTGGGAGAACGAGGGGCAGAGATGCAGGGAAAGCACCCAGCTCTGCCTGGAGGGTGTTTGGGCTCTGGTGCCAGAGGCAGCCTGCCCACTCACTGCCCTCCTGGCTGCACTTAAGGCCAAACTTCTCCTTTTTTCCCTACCTGCCGCATGGAGCAGCCCTGCCTCAGCTCTCCATGGTGCCAGCAGAAGGCAGGCGGGATGCTCCATGGCCACCATCCCCAGGGGTGCTGTGGGATCTTCTGTGCTCTGCTCTCTTTGCATTTCACCCCCTGTGAAGGCCTTTCGGAATCAATCCAGAAAAGCCTATATTTCCGTAGCTTCCTTGTGCCATCCTTTGGGCATTCGGAGATCACATTGGTGTGCCATCTCCCTCAGAGCATCCCCTGCTCCCTCAGAGCATCCCCATCTCCCTCAGGCAGCATTGACTTAACTCTGATAGGTTTATAGAGTCTCTGAAACCGTCTTAGACTTCCATAGGTAGGTCTTAAACGTCCACCTAACTACAGTATTCTCCCTTAAGGCAGGATTTACTTTAGAACCCAACAGGTCTCTGGTTGTGTGGGACAACTTTTCCTTTTTTTAAGACTTCTTGCCTCTCAATATCCAGCCTGGACCATTCAACCTCATCTCCATTTCTTGAATGTCGAGTATTACAGTGTATAACACACGTTAGGGTGCTCTTTGGTGCTGTTTCAATGGCAACCAGTGGAACCGACCTTTTTATGTTTTAATCACAATAACAATAAAGAAATCTCCAGTACCGCTGGTTCCATAACGTTTATCGTCGTGACTTTTTGGGTGTAGGGTTATTTCCCCCCCCCCCTCTTTTTGTTGTATTTGATTGGTTTAATGAAGACTAACGACCCGCTGCTGGGTCTCTGCAGAGTTGCTGACCAACTCCGTGCACTTTGAACCGCGGTCCCAACAGCAGCTGGGTTTGGTTTGCTTTGTGTTTTTAATGGCACAGATGCACACGGCGTAACTCGCATTCGGCGTGAGCCCGAGCGGCAACTAAAGAGGGTTAATTTATCAACTTCAGGTACGTTCTTCAAAAGCAGAAAATGATTAAAAAAAAGATTTAAAAAAAAAAAAAAAAAAGGAACGAAACGCTATTTTTTCAGTCAGCTTTTTTTTTTTTTTTCTTTTTTTTTCTTCTTTTTCTTTCTGTAAACGACTTAGAAATAAATCTGAGACATGATGGTGCTGTACCAAAGCCTTATACGAAACTTACTCCGCGCTCTTGTATAATCTCTCTGTATCCGTATTGTTGCTCTCGGCCTCCGTTCTCATGAAGGCCTATGAAATGCCAGCAGCAGGGACCGGCCGTGGCCTTGCAGGTGCCATCTCACCCCGGGGTTCCCTACGTGGACCTCAGTGGGGAGGAGAAGCTGCGATCCGTCCTCGCTCCCCCTTATGGAGCAGCAGTGGGGTCCCTCACCCCGCTCTCTCCTTTTGATTGGGTGCTAACCTGCCTTGGGCAGGGAAATGAGACCTCGGGAGCACCGCGTGCTCCTCCTCGCTGTTCCCCCCGCCTGCTGCGGGGTTTTACATCTTCCAGCTCAGCTCAACCTACAAAGCGCTTGGCCAATGCAGCGCTCTCAGAGCCATCCCGCTGCTGGGGACGGCCCCGAGCTGCGTCTGCTCTGATAGCTGTAAGCAATAAACCCGCTCTGCCAAGAAAAACTGCCCCCTCCGGCTCTTGGACTGTTGTTGGTTCTCAAGTCAATGCTGATAAGCCAACAAAAAACTGGAAGAGCGTAGAGTTTGAAGCCCTGCCTTACTGGAAGTAGCTGGTCGCTCGGTCTCTGCCTGCTGGGATTTTAAGGCCTGCTGGGTACTTAACGATGTATCGCCGGTAACATTGCATGTTGATAGATTGACTTTATTTCATTTTCTTTCTTTCTTTCTTTTTGTTGTTGTTGTTTCTTTTTTTTCCAATGTACCCACTTAAGTAATGACGGCAGTGTTGCAATGTTAACGTCCAACCAGCCATGCTGTAGGAGAATGATGGGTTTTGGAATCGATTAACTTGCTCCTCATGTAACGTTACCCTGCTTCAGAAATGTTTTGTATTTTGATATAAATAAACATTTGCTAAAAAAAAAACAACAAACAACAAACCAAACCGACGAACAAACAACAGCAACAAAGCAGAGTCTTGTTGATGACATTGATTTGGGTTGGGTTGGTGTCTGTTGGGGTATTGGGGATGCTTTTCCCCCGGGGTTGGAGAGAATTCCCTCTCCCTGTTGCTCCTGGAATCTCTGGGTGGCGGAGCTCTGACCCAACAATGCTGGGTGTGCTGGTGGCGCCACGGGCTGCCCCCAGCAGGGTGCCCAGGATGATCGTGTCCTTATGGATGGCATATATTGCAGCTCGGAAAGGCTCCGGTGTGCATACAGGCCCAGATGACGACACACCAGTGAGCAGTGGTTGGGAATGGGCAGGCACTGGGGCAGCATTTGGGATGGGACCAGGATCTCACCAGGTACTTCTCTTCCAGGATGGCCCCGCGATGGAGGTGGATGCATTTTCCATGGTCAGTTGGTGTCTGTGAGAGGTGAAGACAAGGCAGGCAAATGCCCACGATGGTCCATAGGATCACGTGCTTTAAACCCAAAGGGTGTTGGGTATTTTTGAGGGCAGAGCCAGCATGGTGGGTTGGGATATGACCCCTGTGGGCCCCAAGGCAGTCCACAGCTGCCTGCAGTTCTGCTCCCTTTGCAGGGTGAAGAGCAGATCTCCAGGTTATTCAGGAGATTTCTGGAAGTGTGGACAAGGCTGTGGGCAGAGCAGAGGGCAGAACTACAGGCAGAGCCTCGGGCAGAGCTTGGGGCAGAGCCTCGGGCAGAGCCTCGAGCAGATCATCAGGCAGAGCCTCGAGCAGATCATCAAGCAGAACCTCGGGCAGATCATCAAGCAGAGCAGAGGGCAGATCATCAAGCAGAACCTCAGGCAGATCATCAAGCAGAACCTCAGGCAGATCATCGGGCAGAACCTCAGGCAGAACATCAAGCAGAACCTCAGGCAGAACATCAAGCAGAACCTCAGGCAGATCATCAAGCAGAACCTCAGGCAGAACATCAAGCAGAACCTCAGGCAGATCATCGGGCAGAACCTCAGGCAGAACATCAAGCAGAACCTCAGGCAGATCATCGGGCAGAACCTCAGGCAGAACATCAAGCAGAACCTCGGGCAGATCATCAGGCAGAGCCTCAGGCAGATCATCAGGCAGAACCTCGGTCAGATCATCAAGCAGAGCCGAATGCAGAGCATACACCAGCTCCTCCAGCCTCCCCAAATCCCAGCAGTCCAGCTCCTCCAGCCTCCCCAAATCCCAGCAGTCCAGCTCCTCCAGTCTCCCCAAATCCCAGCAGTCCAGGCGCACAGGTTGGCATCCACAGCTGCATCCCATCAGGAGCCCCTCTCTGTGGGATATAGGGGGTCCTGGGGGCTGCTGGAATCCCAACATGCCCCCATGTTGAGAACCTTCAGCCACTGGTGCCCATAGAGTGAGCAGGTCACTTCGATCCCCCTGCCAGGGTCAGCCCTTCTCCTGCCCAGACCTGTAGCCGTGGATCATTTGTCCTCCCTGGCTTTCTGCAGGATGGGGTCAATTTGGAGTTGCAGGTGTCTCAGCAGGTGGTCCTGAAGGACGCGTTTCACATCTTCTCCTGGAGGTAAATCCCTGCAGTGCCCGGGGGCACAGGGCTGGGTGCTGGGGCAGCAATGCCCCTGGCAGCATCTGAGGGGTCTCACCTGATTCTTGCAGCAAGGCCTGTTGTGTGCATCAGATCTCGAATGTGCAGGAGGATGAAGAGGCACAGAACAGGCCGGAGCAAACAGCAAATGAGTGAGCTCCACTTGTCACAGCTTCTGGGGGGGGGTCTGGGGGGGGTTCCCCTTCCCAGAGACCCCCCCCCCCCCATGTATGTAGCTTAGCAGGGGAGAGACCCACTCCCATTTGCCCTGTTCCCAAAGTCCCTTTAGCAGTCAAGAATGAAAAACACGAGAGCTCCAAACCCAGACTCCCTGCAAGAAGAAAGAAAGGGTTGCTCGATCCCAGCAGGTGCAGTAAGCAGGGTCCTGTTCCCCCGCCCCATAACCTCTGTTTTTGCTGCAGCATGCCCCTGCTGCTACTCAAGGACATGCCAGACCTCACAGTGAATACCACGGTGGATACTGAAATAAGAAGCACGATGGACACCACGGCAAACAATGACACCTCGTTTGACTCCCCTAGCAACAACTAAGAGGTAGAAGAGCCCCTGCCCCATCACATCTCCCTGCACTCCCCAGGCATCACCCTGCTCTATCTGCCTCTCCCCACCTCTGCCCCACAGGTCTCTGTTCTCCCCTTTCCCAGCCGTGTCTGAAGCTGTTTCCACCTCTCCAGAACTGATCTGCCCCAGGAAATAAAAGGTTTCATGCACCAGCGGGGTTGTGTGTGCTGTATCCAGATGCCACATCCATGCCCCTGATCCATGATATCCCCTCTGGGTGCCCCCCAGCCCACAGTGGGGTCACACAAATGTCCTGGAGGGATCACACACGTCCTGGGGGGGGGGGGGGGGGTGTTGCCCCAGGCAGCAGGCAGGGAGATGGGCAGCTTGTTGTCGAGACAGTCCCCATAGCATTTTTATCAGCATTACCATCCAATATTCCCCAGCTGGTTTGTCTTTGCTTTCCATTTATCAATATTACCAGCTGATCCTCCAGTCCCCCTCTGCGGGTTTATTAATATTGCCCTCTGATCTGCGGGTAGCAGCCACACTTTATATTCCAGCCCCATCCCCGGCTCCTCCAAGCCCCGACACCATGTTTAATTAGATTTTCATCTTGGCTCAGGCAAACACAAATTGAGCTCCTGGTATCTCTCTCCCGCGCGCAGCCAGTGCCTGGCCGAGGCAGATGCCGTCCTCCTCTGCATTAATATTCTGGCGTCATCCAAGGCTGGCGTGCAGCTCAGGGTGATGCTGTCCTGGGGGAATCATCAGTAAGAAGGTGTTGCTTTTTGTCCCCTTCCCTGTTCCATGCAGCATTCCCCAAATGTCGAGGGCTGGTTTCTCCCCACAGCAGAAATCAGAAGCTGAGATTGCAGCAGGTGAAGCTCTGAACCCCCTCAAATTGCACTGCCCCTCCCCGATGCTCTCTGCTCATTGATATCATCGCTTCTACAGGGTTTGGTTTTGAGGCCGTGCTCTGCATGGGATGAAAGAGGTTCTCAGGGCTCCCCCTGGCTGCTGGGCTTCAGACTCTGCTCCCCCAGCCTCCGTTCCTTCTCCTCTCTGAGCACTGCCCAAGGAGTGCATTTGCTTGAGTCAATAGAAACTTAATGTAGGTGAGCAGAGTGTGCCTGCAGCTCAGAGCAACGCCTCACAGGGGAACAAAACTCCCCTTTTTCCCCCCCAAACTCTCCTCTCTATGCAGGCCAGGTTTGCTTTTCACCACACTCAGCTCTAGCTGAACAGCCTGCACTCAAACTTTAAATTGACTTTTCTTAGCTAAGCTTTGTGAGGCTTTTTGGAGTCGCACCGTCTATTCTTTGGGGCTTTTAGATGTCTTTAGTGGCTTAAGATGCAACTAAGTTCCCCCTAATCTCTCATCAAAGCATGTCAGTTTTCCTGCCCTTCTGCTGCATAGGGCTCTTAGCCCCACGCTCTGTTGTGTTTATCTCAAAGATAGGTAGGAAATGCCTTCAAAATCCTCCTCTTAAAAACCCAGATTCTCAGATGGGAGCTGCGTTTTGCTGTGCTGATGTGATGGGGCTTCAGCACTCCCCATCCCCGTGTGCTCCCAATGAGACATGAGAGGGGCAGCCCAGTCCCAACCTGATGGGATCCTTTCCATTTGCATGTTATCAGAGGACCCATGAATTATGCAGCTGCCATGGCAAGGCCGGAGAAATCAGCTGCAACATGCACGGGCTAAAATGTGTATTTATCTTTGTGTCTCATTGATTTATTTTCCACTCCCGTTTTTCAAGCTCAGGCAGCTGCAGCAGGGATGAGAAAACAAGGCAGGCATATGGGAGGCGTCAATTTGCCCTGCTAACAGCCTTCCCATTGGGGTTCTCCACCTCCAGGATGAAGCCACAAAGCTCGGTGCTGCTGGGGTGCAGGGCCTTCCCTAGGCTGGGATATTTGGGAAGCTGAGCTGTTTGGGGTAAGCAGAGCTCCTCCATAGGCAGTGCTGCATGCTGCTGAGCCCGAGGCTGTAGGACACATCAGCCCCCATCCCAGCCAAAGCATGGCCATCCATTACTATGTTCTCCCTGTTGTCTTTGTCCATCCATCTATCCTTTCCATTCATTAACTCTACCATCTGCTCCTCCGTTTCTCTGCTCTCCCTACCACTACGTCCCCCCTGTGCCTTCCCCCCTCCTTTTCCACTGGGAGGGTCCCACTTATGACCCCATTTTGAGCTTGACATTCCATCCCAATGGAAAGCTCACACATCTTTGGGGGCTTTGTTTCCTGTAATGATGGCTCTGAAACCCTTAGAAGCCCAAGGAGGGGATGGGACCTGCTCCATAACCACGCTGCGTGGGTACCATGTGATGATGCTCCTCCTGCATCCCACACCATCCTCCCTGCTCAGCCCCTCTCCCCTTGCAGCAGAGGTTAACCCGGATCACACAGCCAGCCGGATGCCCAGATTCCTGCTCCCTGGGGCTAATTATGGAACAACATTAGATAAAAGTCAACATATGTTGTAAAAGGCACTATGTATCACTGCCTGACAGTTCTTAACAATGTGCTCATGTAACAGCTGTCAGGCTGCAACGCTTGAAAATGAGTAACATGTTGATTTATGTATATCAGATCTGCCCTTACGTTCACCAGCAGCACCACGTGGAACCTTCGTGCTGCTGGCTGCGTGCCGGGGATGGGGATGCACTGTTTCTCTGTGCTGTGTCCCTTTACAAAACCCCATCCCCATCCACTCGAATGGGACTGGAGTTCATCTCCGTGCCAACTGCAATAACGCAACTCAAATGCAACCCATAAGTGCATGAGGTCTCTCCTTCTTTCCCCTGCTCTGTTCCAGAGCTCTTGGTGCTCTCTGCCTCCATCCAACCAAGGACTGGGCTGTTTCGAAGCACCAGATTGCTGCCAGCAGAAGCATTCAGAGTTATGGCTGGGGGCACAAATGGCTGGGGGTAAAATACGCCCTGCACCCCAATGCCTTCCTCCAGCTCTGCTGTCCTCTCTGATTTGGACTCGCTGCCATTCCCATTGCAGCAAAGCAATAGAGGAACCCCACTCCAGCTCCTGGCAGAGATTCATTAGCAGTTCACACTCATTAGCTTTGATGGGCAACAGGGTGAGAGGTTTCCCTGTGTTGCCCTCAGGTACAACTGTGGGCACCAACCTGACCCCTTCCTGCTGCCGTGGTGGTGCTTCATTTTGTGCCAAGCCAAAACAGGTGGGATTTTTGGCCAACAGCCCTTCCCAGAGGGCTGAGTTTGTGATGAGAGCCGAGCTGTGGGGCCGTGGGCAGTGAAATGGGAGCTGTGAGCCTCAAAGCAGCTCCAGCTGCGTGCTGGTGAAGGCAGCAGGTCCCAAATTAATCGGAGGTGGTGGTGAATTTTCAGCTCTCCTTAATGTCAGGAGACATCACCGCTTTGCTTTGCTTTGCTTTGCTTTGCTTTGCTTTCCTTTCCTTTCCTTTCCTTTCCTAGCAGGATTTGCATCTCCCTCATCCCCTCTAATTTATTCCAGCTCTCATGGTTCTTTTTCCTCTATGTGCTCGCTGGTTTTCCAGCCTTTTTGTGGGGCTGTTTTGCTGTCTTTTCTTTTTTAGCAAACACGAATAAAGCTACGAGCTACTCTTGCTCTGGCTTTTCCTTTCCTTTTCATCTAGGGGAGGGGGGTGCTGGGGTCTCATAACCTGTAACAAGGCTGCTAAAAGTTGCACAAGCTGCAGGGTAATGCGTAAATCTCCGGGAAATTGCTCATTTCATTGAGATTTGAGGATATAATGAAACCGGTTATGTCATTTCATATAAAGTAATACGGAAAGGTCAACGTTGTTCCTCAACTACCAGCCCTCGCTTTTAATCTGCAAAACAATAATGGAAATCTCCATTTATGGAGCTGTGAGTGGGTTGGTCTGAGCCTTCACAAAACCTCACATAAGACAAAATAAACGAAGGCTCTACTGCAATTTGCTCTTTATAGACTGATATTTACCAGCCTGGCAACTACTGTACTTTCTAAGTGAATATATTTCATTTCTTTTTTCTTTTTTCTAATACATATTCATTATTTACAAACTTGTTTCTACTCCCAGACTTTCGCTGCTTTGTCTGATTTCTCCCGGGTATCCTTTTAGGATACAGATTTCATCTAAAATATAATTTTATATATATGGATTTTGGCTGTACAATTATCTCCTTCTAAATATAACTTTTAAACTCCCTACACAACAAGAAGGCCGTTTGGTGGGGGTATTTTTGTGTGTGTGTGTGTGTCTATAATGGAGCTTCCATTAACCACAGCACTTGGTACATGGGTTGGGACCTCCATTCACCACAGGGGAACTCCATTGACTACAACAGTTGGCATGGGTTGGGACCTCCATTGGCCACAATGGTTGGCACATGGATTGGGACTCCATTGACCACAATGGTTGGCACATGGGTTGGGACTCCATTGGCCACAATGGTTGGCACATGGGTTGGGACTCCATTGGCCACAATGGTTGGCACATGGGTTGGGACTCCATTGGCCACAGTGGTTGGCACATGGGTTGGGACCTCTATTGGCCACAGTGGTTGGCACATGGGTTGGGACTCCATTGGCCACAATGGTTGGCACATGGGTTGGGACCTCTATTGGCCACAATGGTTGGCACATGGGTTGGGACCTCCCTGGAGGTGCTGCTGAGCTCACAGCCCCCTGGTCAGCCAGAGGGACCCAGTGGGGACAAACGATGATTTGAGCCAGTGGAGGAGCATAGTGCTTTGTTTTCCACTGTTCATAAACCATAGGAAAAGCAAACACATGCTAATGGGCATTAGACACCGAGCAATTCATCGGGGCCAGGCAGAAAGCCCTATAGCATTTGTAATGCAAATTGCCCCGTCATGCCTTAATCATTACCGCTGGGAGACAATTAGGGTTAAAATATAGATTTCTCAACAACAAGGGCAAACAATAAAGAAATAATAAGAAGAAAGGCTTGATATGATTCATTTATATCAGCCTGTTGCTTTGAGGATTAGGTTAGCTGTTAGGGGCTGGAGCTGTGAGCTTCTGCTTGAAAAACACACACAGTCCAGTGCTAATGGCCCTCTCTGGGGGCTGTTTGTAGGAGAAGAGTGGGGTTCAGGAGGGGGGTCCAGCACCCCATGGGTTTGGGTTTGGTGTTTCTGCAGCAACCCACTCCCCTCCTGAGCCCCTGGAATGAAACAGGTTTAGAAGCACGGAAATGAATCAGCTCTTCCAGAGTCCGATCGAAAGTGCAAAGTGAAGGACGGAGGAGGTGAGGAGCAAATGGCCTTTTTTTTGCATTTTTATCATCTCGTGAGTTTTATTGCTCAAGGTAAGCTTCATAACGGGGGACAAGAGCCCAGCTCAGTGCTGCCCTGGGGTTACTTGGGCATTTTTTCCACCTGGGTCCCACTGACTCCCTGAAACGCCATGAAATACGACAGCGATGTGATCTCCACAGTTTTATTTGCTTGAAGAGAGAGAGAGAGAGGAAACAAAAGATGACGAATGGAACCAAGGGGCTGATTTCACACCTGGCTGTTATTTCTAATCGTGTCCCTCCATCAGCAGCCCAGCACCAGCACCCAGGGCTGAGTCCCATCAGCTTCAGCCTCTCCCCATCTTTCCACTCTCCTTTCTCAACTGAAGTGGAAAGTAGGGAGAGCTGGGAGCACCAAACCTCACTCTGTGGCTCTGCAGACCCTGGACTTTGCAGTGTCCCTAATGGCCACCACCTGGGTGATGCTTATCAAGATTGCATTTAAGGCTGTTCCCTTGGGGGTAAATACCATCAGTGCTTTGATCTTTAATTAGGCCGTTAATTAGCCTCAGTGGCTACGTACTGCATCGTGAGCAAGGAGACAGGATGTGGGATGGTGCAGCTTTGTGCGTGCAAGAAGGGACAAAGGCCATGCAGGTAGGGGAGCCTCGACCTCCAACCATCAGCCCCAACCTTGGATGGGCGGTGCTGGGAAAGGCTCTGGCACCCAATGCAGGGAAATATCCCCAGATATCCCCTTTCTAGGAGGAGCCTTCGGGCATCATATAGCCCTGTTAGCGGGGCACCCCGTTCTCCCTCTGCCCACGAGGCGCAGGACTGCGCTTTGCCCAGCTGAGGGTGCTCTAAGCCCACAATCCCCACCTGCCTTTTGCCTTGGTGCCCCCCCGGCCCTCCTCCCAACCAGGACAGTGCCCTCACTTTGCCCCCCCAGCACTCCCATCTGTCACAGCGGGCTCCTCACCATCCCCACGCCCTTTGCTAGCGGGTATTAGGGACAAAAAGCACCTTGAGGAGCATTTTGGGTGTCCTGCAGCTGCCACCACCTCAGCTGGGGGATTTGGGGGATGCTTTGTGCTTTGAGGGTGCACCCATCCGAGCAGTGTGGGGGATGCAGCACTGCTGCTGGAGAAGGAACGTGAAGTGGGAAGAAAAAGAGAGAGAAGGGAGAAACTGGAGGATCAACACAACAAAGTTGACTAAACCAAATATTTCCGTCCCTGTAGGAGGGAGCGGGGCTGACTGGAATGCTAAATTCACCTCTATTTGCATCGTTTTAAATAGGAGCCGATAAAAGCAAATACTCCAGCACCAATAATTATAATATTTTAATTGCATTTCTTCGGGGCTTTTGTTTTTCTTTTTTCTCTCTCTCTCTGTGTGAGATTCAAAGGCAGAGCTGCGAACTGGAGAAAATACCATTCCTGAGGTTGCAAGCTGAGGTTGCTGCACTGAGCATCCTTATGGCCAGTGCTGGTTGGGTGCAGCACTTGGAGAGAGGAGTGCATGGTGCTCTGCTTCTTCCCCGTGCTTCTTTTTCCCTTAGTGCATCCTTCACTTGCCAGCAAACGGTGCTGGGAGTGCCCTGCAGGTGGGCAGCACAAGTGCAGCTGGGCAAGGCCATCGGCATTGCTGGGTCCCAGCAGCCCCTTGGTTGCATAGGGGAGCTTGGAGGCGTGGAGGAGGACTCGGGTAAGGTTGTGTTATTTGTTGTTGTTGTTTTCTTGCTTTTCGTCCCTTAAAACAAGACAGAAAGTGGTATTTTGCCAAGCAACTTGCTGCCCAACCACTTGGTGCGCAGGAGGGCTGGGAGAAACAGTGTGGGGTTTGCAGCTGGGGACACCCCATCAGCACAGGCAGTGATGGGACCAGCCCTGCATCCCCAGCCTTCACTGCATGCTTCACTCCTGCAGCTTCTTCCCTTTCCTTGGGCTCATCCCAGCTCCTCCCTGTGCCCATCCCTCAGCTTTGAGCCTGGTGTTGGCCTTTGAGCTTTGGAGGCATCAATGGGATCCTTCGTGCCAACAAGC
Organism: Excalfactoria chinensis; assembly: GCF_039878825.1. Lineage (NCBI taxonomy): Eukaryota > Metazoa > Chordata > Aves > Galliformes > Phasianidae > Excalfactoria > Excalfactoria chinensis. The sequence goes on from NC_092845.1 coordinate 3,811,976, forward strand.
CCACAGCCCCATCCTGCTGCCAGCCCTCCCGTTCTGCTGGCATGCACACACAGAGCTGCACGTGCAGTGGGATATTTGCAGGGTCAGGGACTAATAATTTAAACTGCTGAGCAAAATAAATAAGTGTAAAGCAAAACCAAACCCAGCGCGCCGCGGGAGCAGGCAATATTGTTTGCTTTTCAAATAGACACACAAAAAATACAAACAGTAGCGGGAGGATACAGAGATTAAAAGTTTTATAAACACAAAATAGCCGAAATCCCACCAGGAAGGTGGTGTTTCCATTCTGTGTGTGCATAAGATTAGCAACACTTTGCTGCCTGCTGCAAAGTCCCTCTTCTCTTCCCCGTGGAAAACTCTGATAAAATGATCTTTTATTGGCGGAGGGGGGGGAAGGAAGGAAAAAAAACCACCCTAAAGATTGAGATTTCCTATGGAAAATATTGACTTTTTAAATTGGAAGACGCCCCAGCTTTGGCCTGGAAGGCAGCCAGGAAATGATCCTTTTCGGCTGCTCTGAATCAAAGATTGGAAATTCGAAAGGAAACGAGACGCTTTCCTTGCAAATCTCGATGTTGTCATAAAGCCAATATCCATTGGGCAGCTGAACAGGAGAGAGATCTCCTGGCTCTGACAGCAGCTGAGGAGCGGAGCGCTGTTAGAGCACTGCGGCTTTGCTGCTCCATTTCCCCTCTGAGCAGGGGCAGACATGCAAGAAGGGAGAGGAGAACTTTGCTTTAGCACCACGGAGGAGCCAGCAGTGCCTCTCACAGGCACCTGAACCCGCAGATCCTCCTTCCTTTAGGCTGTGCATCAACACGCAGCACCCAGCATCCTCCGCAGCGGTGCTCCGTGCGCCAGCAGCTGCCAAAAGGCTGAGATGGGTGGTTCAGCTGGGAGAAAGCTTCAGATGAGTTATTTCTCAGCTGACATTAAGCCTCTATCTGCTGCAACAGGTTTTAATTTGACCAACCAGAAGCCTGGTCTAGTATTAATGTCTGGGGGGGGTGTTGGAGATTCATGATCGTTGAGGTCTCTTCCAACCCAGGCTGCTCTATGATTTGGGGTAGGGTACAGAAGAACCAGGGGCTGAACCCCTGCCATGGGACACTGGGAGGCAGCTCTCCTTGGCATGTGGTCCCACGTCAAATACAGGGGCTGTGAGGAACGGGGCGGCTTAGACAAGTAGATCCCATTACCCCCCACAGCCACGTGCTGCTCGTGGTGGCTGCGTGGAGCCCACCCTGTCGCAGAAGGCTGGAGCAGGCATTTGAATAATGAATTCTGTTTAAGACTGAAAGCTCGGAGATCCATCTGTAACAAGACTCGAAATAATTACAGCTGATGATTGCCTGGTACCTCTGCCAGAAAAAACAGAACAGATTTTGGCCGCCAGCAATTACAAGCAGCACCCGCCTGAGCACAGAGAGAACTTTCTGAGTGAATTCATGAATACATTTGAATGGATCGGGAGCGATGGGGATGGCACTTTGGGGTGGAGATGGGACTGTGGGGACAGGGTGGCCCTGCTTGTATGACTCTGGGACCTTTAGGGTGCACATCCCATCCATGTGTGCTGCCCATAGTGAGATTTAGGGCAGGGAAGAGCAGGCCATCAGTCTCTGCCCTTAGCCAAGCTCGCACAGACCTGTGCCTTCCTGCCTTTGGTGCATCAAATGAGGAAGAAAAATGCTGGCAAACACGGAGGAAAGGTGTATGATTTGCTCCTCTCCTTGCGCCTATCCCCATCTTCTTCACTGTCCCTGGAGCCGTGGGGATGTGGCACTGAGGGATGTGGGCACAGTGGGGGTTTGGCCTTGGGGACCTCAGAGGTCTTTGTCAACATGAATGATCCTGTGATTCTTGCTGCCCAAGGGGTGCTGGTGGCTGCGTGCTACTCATTAAACTCCATGTGCCCTCAGTGTGCTGGTCACCATTTTCAGACCCCACCTGCCAACCATTCGCCCCCTGCTCCTTTATTTTGCTTTGCAGCTCCAGGAGCACAGGCTGAGTGCAAGGGAGGGTGGTTGTGTCCCATGGTGGTACCTTTTGGTGGCCGGGGAGAGTCTGTGCGCTGCCTCCAGCATCTCCTGCGCTCGGATTCGCCTCCTGTCTAATAGCAATAATTTGTCAAATAGTGAATAATATGCTTTCCTTCTTCCGTGTCTCTTCCACGTATCATTTCAAACAAGCTGAAAATTGTCAAATTAGACTATTTTCCTTGACTGTTCCATTTAGGAGAGGGGGGAGCTGAAGGCTTTGATAATTGCACTGCGCGCCGCGCGTCTGTCTTGTAAAATAAGCAGGGAGAGAAAATGTTATTGCCCAGGCTTTGAGGAATGCCCTTGCTGCTGAAGCCCAGCCTTTCTCTCCTGAGGTTAGATGCTGATGGTTGTAGCGTTGTTTTCTTTGCCTCCTCGAGCGTGACTGCCTGAGCCTGGCTGAGATTGACGTGGGCAAACCTTGGCTGCCAGCTTCGAGAGCCGCTCGGGGACTGTAAGTACATGGCACTATCACTTCTTCCCATGCACCAAAATTGCATGTGCTTTGAATTGTCCCAGCGTAATGCGTCTATATTCATCATTGCTCCCTTATCTTGTTTGGCTCCTATCTACAAGGATCTGCTTGGTTCTCCTCTGCACCTTAAATTCTCTTTTATCTCTCCGTGTGACACTGCCGAGCCTGCAAACAGCTGGAGCGCCGTTCTGCCTGCAGCTGGGTGACAAGCAAACCTTTGGCCCCCATATCTTGCACCAAGCATGGGGTTGTTGCCATTGCACAGCTGATCTGTGGTGACTGAGCACCTCAGCTTTGCTCACTCCTGTGTGCAAAAGCCCTTCATCTCATGCCAAAGCAGCCTGCCAGCCATGAGCCAGATGCACGGGGAGGGCTGGCTGTTCCATCCTTAAGTTCTGTGCTGATCTTACGCTGCAGGTGGGTTTTTGCAGGTAGGTATTAAGATGAGAGTATATCTACTTCAGTGATCTTACTTCCCCTTCTTCTCTCTTTATTGTTGGAGCTTGTTAAGTAAAACACAAATGGCTTTGGATGCCCTGGCCACAATGCCAGCCTGTCCACCTCTCCATCACCCTGCTCCAGGACACGGTGGGACGTGCTGGCTCTATGTAAAAGTGCCACCCCAAGCTGATTACCTCCATGAATCCCCACTGACAGCACAACCTGCGTGGGATCACCAAACAGGGACCCACATACAGGGAACAGCTGCTTAATCAGTTCAAGCGGTTGGGAACCAGTTGACCGCGCATTAAGTATTCTTTGATTCACTTTAATTGGGACATCGCAGCGACCCCGACGTCCAGCAATAAGGACAGTGGGAAGCTGATCAGACAGCTCGTTAACACTCAATTAATGCCGCTCAGCTCAGCACAGCAGTAACATTTAAAAAATGCATGTGTGCAGCCGAGGTGGGATGAAACTGGGGCTGGCAATTTCCAGAGTGCAGGCACTGAGATCCGCGCGGCGTTAACTTGGTGCGCGTTGTGCAATTGAAGTGGAATTAAAAGTTGAAGTGCAGTTTCTTGAGGGGAATGCAGCCACTTTGCACGGCGCAGAACGGGCTCATTGCTAATTTATGGGGGCAATTAAAGCGCACTAAGAATAAAATTCATAAATCTTTAGCTAACTGACCGTGATTTCTCTGAAAACTCTTTTTGTTCCTTCTGATGCGGGCGATGTGGGCACCGGGTGTGCCTGGAATAATAATGGTTCTCTCTTCCCCTTCGTGCTTTTCCCTGTCAGTCTTGGTGGACTTTATTAATCTGGTGGAGATGTGATGGCTGTGTGCTGGCACACAGCTTTTCTCCCCCTTGGTTGCTTTCCCATCATTTCCCCCTTGGCACAGAGCAGCTGGACGGGGGGATTCCCATCACTTCGTCTCCCTAATGAGCTCTGAGTCTGCTGATGAGCCTGTTGGCAGGGCTGGCCCTGCATAGACCCTCCCTCGGAAGGGACATGGCCAAGGGATGCCACTCGTCCCTGTCAGAGCTGCTGTATACAGCTCCATCCAACTGTGCATCTCTGCCAAGTGCCATTCATTCAAGGGCCTGATTGCCCTTCCCTTCTGTTCCCTTCTTTCCTTTTTCTTCTTTTCCTCCTTTTATTCTTTTATTATTATTACAGCCGTTATTACATCTGCACCCTCGATCATGCAAAAAATGACACGGTTCTGGAGATTCTGCTGACTCCCTTCTCAGATCTGCTCAGCACTGCCATCACCATTCAGTTACCCCCAGCACAGGGCCAAGATGCACCGGGATAAAACAGCACTGCTTAATCACAGCAGCATCTCCCCTCCTCCTTCCATGCCTCAGTTTCCCCCCATATCAGGATGTGCGGTTTCAGGGGTGCAAGAGCACTTATGGTCACTTTTATCCTCCCAAAGGAAGGTGGATGGATGGGAGCAATAGAACTATGCCGGCAGCAAAGCCCATGGATGGAGGCAGCTCTGACCACCTCTTTGCTCTCTCCTCCCTGCTCTGTAAACGCTTTGCAGTCCGGCTGCGAGCTCAGAAGTGGAAAAGCCCGTATTACTCAGAACGGCGCTGATGGAAGTAAATCTGTTGCTTTGAAAGGAGGGGCAGAGGGCAACAAAACCAAAGTGATTCCTTCCCTTCCACCTCCCGCCCTTGAGTAGGAGCTGATAAAAATCCAAAGGCAGGTCTCTGCTCCGCCAGGAAATCAGACTCCACTCCGCCTTTGCCTCAGAGCCGTGCAGATAAAATATTAAGCAGCGGGGCTGGAGCGGGTACAGCAGGCATAATCAGATGAGTAGTTAAAGGTCTGGCATCCTTTGGGGAACGCGTGTGATTGATCAGCCCCTGCAAAAATAAATAACCCGGCTCTTCAGATCTATGTAGCAATTTTAAATTTTTAATAAATCTGGATGTATGGGGAAGGATAAGTCGTCACCCCGCGCTCCGTGCCTGTGATTGTGGCTGAATTCATCATGCTCTTTCTTTCAAAGGATGCCAGATCCTGCTGATAGACAGCAGTGGCAGCCTTTAGAATTCTTGTCCCATCTTTATCTCGCTGAGGTGTGATAGGAGCTGGGCCGTGCTTGGGATGCTCTGAGAGAGAGCAGGGAGGGGGGGGACCCAAAACACAGCCCTGCTGCATTTGCTGACTGCAGGTTTGCAGAAGGAGGACCTGAAAGGGGTTTGGTATGAAGCCCTCCCAGCTGTTGGCAGGCAGCAGTGGGATAACGCCACGAGAACTAATGAGGGCAGCGTGCTTCTCCGTGCTTGGCACGATGCTCCTGCCTCGGTCTGGAGGCGTGGGGAGGGATCCAAAGCGTGTGCTCCAGCAGGTGTGCCGCACGCTGAGCTGCAAGCAGCTGGAGCAGCGCAGCTTCCAGCCACGAGGACTTGCTCATCAGCTTCCAACTTTTGCAAGCTAAAGCCGGACTTAATCCGGAGCTCCATCCCGGCAGAGGGAGCCGCAGGGCTCCAGCAGAGCCAACAAGCACGGGGCGCTGCTGCGGGAGAAACCCGACCAGCAAAGCTGGGCTTTAGGCACCTTGCTTCAGATAACGTGATCCTCCTGCTGCCTACCCCCAAAGCACAGCCCACGTTGCATTCCCGGACCTCTTAGCAGGAGAAGCCAAAGCTCGCCCCTTCTCGCTTGAACCGGGCTGTTGCAAAGCACCTTTGGGGTCGGGTAGTTGGTGCTGCACGTGCGTTGCTCTCTTGGTTAATTACCCCCAGCTGATTGCACAGCTCCAGACCCACTGAGGACCACCTGCAGCCCGCGGCCGTTGGGCCCCGCTCCCCTATTGGTCGGCCCGCAGGTGTTAATTAACGCTTGGCTGTTAAATGGGCTGGGGCTGCACGAGGTGGGGGCTCAAAGTTCTGCCCTTGAGAGACACAAAGGAGCTCGAGTGGATCGGGAGGAGCTGCTGCTGCTGGAGCGATGGGAAAGCCGGCCCTGTGTGGAGATGCGTGATTTCCAGCTGTGGTAATGTGGGGTTTTTTGGGGTGTTTTTTGTGCTTTTTGAAAGCTGCTGCTTCTCCACGAGGTTGAGCAAAATGGCGGCTCTCTCCTTGCCCCTCTTTGCATCCCCCCCTGATGGGAGCGTTGATCACGGCTGCCTTCGTTACCCAGCTCCTTTAGCATCCCTTACCAGTTTTTCCCCCCATTTTCTTCTTTTTCTTTTTGAAATAAAAGCAAAAAATACCCCAAGCTCTTGGAAATGAGGCAAGAGAGAAAGTCATCCCAGGTCCAGGTTTGCCCAAGGTGGCAAATGAGAAATGGGTTGGGGGGAACAGAACCTCGCTAAGAAAGGCAGACAGGTGTTGGAGCACAACAGACAGCTCTGGGAATAGAGGCATAGAGTGGTGGTGAAATAATTGTGCCCCTTCAGCTGAAGTCCAGCTCTGCTTTCTGCCTTGCTAACCCAAGCCTGCCATCCTCTGTTAGCTCCTGCAATATTTTATCTGCCGGCTCTGACTCTGTTTCAGTGGCAACGGTGAGGACTTGATTAATTAGAAGAGATCTCTTTTTACCCAGCCAGCCTGGCTCTGTGGGGGGAAGGCTGAGAACTATTGAAAGGGATGAAGATGTAGTGCAGCAGCTGCCACCTCTCTCCATGGTTATGTGCTCACTCACCTATCTGCAAATCCATCTCCTTTTGCCCTCTGCCAGTAAATCCCAGTGATTGCTGGTGCGGAGAAATAGAAGTGGGATGAGCTCCCATGGCAGGACATGGGTTGGGTTGTTGGTGAAAGCTGAGTGGGAATGGCCTCGTGTTGGGGCAGTGCAGAACTCAGCTGCGTGCTCCTCTTGTTGGTTATAACACTGACTGTGGAGGTATGGATTGGGGCTGTGGGTCTCCAGGACAAACCCAGCAGTATGGGCAGGTTGGCAGGAGCATCCTCTCTATGTTTCTCAGCTCATTACGACCCAGCTTTGCCTTCCAGTGACACAGGTAATGAATCCTCTGCAGGGTGCCTGCTGGCTTTAATAAGCTGGAATGAACCGAGGGGGAGAATTAACCTGGCAGGATTAGCTCGTTCTGCGCTGGGATGCTGGGAATGGCTCCTCCTGTGCCGTGCAGGGAATTTAAACACTTCTGCTTCAGAAAGCATTGAGAACCTGCTGGGCTGGGCAGGAGCATGCAGGGCAGCAGCACCCTGCTTTGGTGGCTTAGGATGCTGTGCGTACCTGCTTGGGAGGTGTGTGGGCAGCACCCAGGGCTGGTTTTGGTTCAGGCTCCTGAAACCTGGTTTATCATAGCACTCAAATGCAGAGTAAGACAACCTGGTGCCTGAAAACCCTGCAATTATGGTGCATTTGGTTGGGTATTTTGGCTTCTTGTTGTCAGCAAATGGCTTGGTAATGCAGACCCCTGCGTGTTTAATGCTAGTGGGATGCCTTGCTTCTGTGAGCTGCAATGGGGCTGCAGCTGTACCAGAGCTCCCAGTGCTGCTGCTGCTGCATGGCTCTGCCACCCCAGGCTCCCTGGGGTCACCCTACTGTGCCATGCACATTGTGCAGCACAGGGAATCCATGCATTGCACTGCCTGGTGCTGCTGGGAGGGGGTGTGTGCATGAGAACCCTGCTTTCTGCTTTGCTTCTCACCTTTGCACAGGAGACCTTGCTCCACGTGTGCTTGGTGCATGCATACTAATGAGCCCTGCATGCAGTTCCTTGGGCAGAGCCTTTAAAAACAGGCATGGGTTTTTGAGCAACCCTTGATGGCGCTGCTTGTAATTATCATGTAATTGGTGTAATTGAGTGCCCAGGGCCCATCCTTGGGGCTGATTTGCATGTTCATAACACTACATATAGGGGATAGCACCAAATCTTCCCCTGCCTGTGTTTGTGTGGCTTTTAGGGTTTGGGGTTTTGGGGCTCTTCCTCCTGGTGGGAGCAGATGAGGGGAGAATGAGGTTTGTGAATTCCTCATGGCCTCACCAGCTCCTGTTGGGGGGGCCACTGCAGCTCTCCATTATTGATAACACCCAGGCTCTAATGAGCTCCCAGTCTGGATTAGCAAATCATTTGCAAGCTGATCTGGATTTCCATCCAACATGGCTGCTCCTCTGAGGGACTTGGCAGGCTTTGGGCTGCTGCTGCTGCTCATGCAGGGTGTGATATCCATCCCTCTGACTGAGGGTATGGTGTGTACTGCAGGGCTCCAGCATCAGCCCTGGGGGTCTACCTGCTCCTCTCCCCTAGCTTGGGTTGCTGGCAGCAGGATGCTACATCTAGGACTGCTATAATTCCTATACAGCATCTCTGGGAGCTGCTTTATGTGCAGTGCTGCTGATGGGCACAGTCCTGCTCTGCTCCCCTGCAGGAGAAAAAACAATCCCAGGAAACAGGGATGGGCAATGCTACTAAATCCGCTGGGGGATTTGGGAGGGTATTGTTTGTGCTTCTTGAATAATGCCTTTTGATATGTAATAATATATTGTGCAGTTCTTGATGGCCAATATCACATTTATTTTAAATGATGTAATCAGCCCTCGGTGTCTCAGTTGATTTAGTCAATTAAGTTTTTAACCTCATGTCTTTAATCTCATCTGTGAGTAATTTAAATGTGGTGATTTTAATGGAAGTACATCTACCTGTTCATTTATCCAGACATATCGTTGCCCTTTAAGTCTTCTCGTGTTATAGGGACCGATGATGCTTTTTCTCTTCTGCTTTGGGGTGTTTATCAGCACTGAGGGGTCAGTAATGCCCAATTGGTTGGACAGTTGGCTTTTTTTCCTCAGTGCAATCCAAATATTACAGATGCAGTGATTGCCAAATGGAGGTGGAATGTAAATGAAGGCTTTCAGAGGGGGTTGGTGGGCTCGTGGGGCTGTGTTTAACCTTGATTGATCATAGAATGGCTTGGGTTGGAAGGGACTCCAATGGTCGAGTTCCAACCCTTATGCTGCAGCAGAGATGGCAGTAGTTACTTCCCCAGAGCCAGTGCAGGCACAGCACCCATTGCCCATTCATGCAGTGCTGCAGGTTTTTGTATGGGAAGCATGTCCTGGTTGGGATTGCCTTCATCCCAGACCCATTTGTGCTGCTGTTATCTGAGCTTGGAGGGGGTTGTAAAGCAGCCATGTCCCTATAGGAGCAATGCTGGGTGTCCCTGCCCCATCTCTTCCCCAGCTGGGTGGGCTGGGAGGTGTCCCTGGAGGAGCCCCAGAGCCCTGCCCTGCTCACTGCTTATGGCTCAGACTCAATTCCAGCTGTGAAAACGCAGGTGATGTTTTCTAGCCTTCATTGGCGTTGCTAAGAGAAATCAAGATGAATGACCCGGGGCTCTTTGCTGGCTGCCTTTGGCTGCTCCCAGCCACGCTCACTTCTCTAGGTGGGATTTCTCAGCACTGGGATGGTGCTGTGTGGGCTCAGGGCTGCGTCTGCTCCGTTGATCCCATGGGAACATTTGTGATGGAGTTATTGGAAACCCAACCCGGGGATGCTGTCATTGGCTTTTTGTTCCCATCTCATAGCTGACATCCTGAAAATACATTTTCTTTTAGTTTTTGAAATGAAAATGCTTAGAAGGGGCATTATACGCTGCTTTCTCGCAGAAGGCAGCCTCCCCTCCCCCCCCAAAGCCACCCAAAAATACTCATTTTTAAAACTTAGAGTGGAAAATGTGAGCAGTTTTTGATAAAAGCATTTCTATTCATGAGCAGCAGCTCGCAGAGATTTGCAAGAAATAAATAGGTTTTGGCAGCGTCGTACTCGGGGATGGGGAAGGTTTGGAACTTGATTTGGTGTCGTTTCACATGGAATCTTAGAACAAATTCACCAAGAGGAGTGTCAGGGGATGCTTTCCTATCTATCCCCAAACCAAACCTTGTGATGCTGGGGGGAGCTGCAATGCTGGGCTGTTAATTACCTCCTGATTGTCTTTAGTGATGCTTTGCTCCATGGAGATCTATCTCCATTTTGCTCTGGGACAAGCTTGCCACTTGCTGGGCGCATTGGAGAGCTGGCCTTGAACTCCTTCCAGTTTATTAGCAGGTGAAGGGCACTGTGCAGTGTCTCATTGGAAAGTCGATTTCTCCTGGCTTTTCAATAAATGTGTCGCCTCGTTATTCTTAACGAACTCCACACGTAACATACAGCAGAGAGCTGCAGTGACGTCGTGTCAAGCTGGTTTTGCAGCAGTGTTTGGTCTCATCATTCATGCTCCATCTCCTCCCAGTGTGGGATGGGGACCCAGGGCAGGTGAGCTGATGCTCCCTGCTGTCAGACCCCACCTGGACTGAGTGCTCCATCACACACAGGTGAGTGGTTTGAATGTCCATGCAGAGGTGTTTTCAGGCTGGTGCTGGCTCTGTCCTGCCCTTGTTCTTGAAGGTGTTGGTCTCTTCTTGCTTGTTTGGTTTCTGCTCCTGCAGCTACAGGTGCTGTAGAGCTGCAGATGTTGGGGTGCAGTAGAAAACCCTCTGTAGATTTGCAGCCTGCCCTGCTCATGAGGAGGCAGCTCAAGCCTTAAGTCTGCAAAATGAAGGGTGTTTGTGTTTCCAGCAGGGAACTGCTTGGAGCCCGCTCATCCCCCACATGTACCTAAACACATAAGGGAGAGCACAGAATTGCCTGTGCCATTTTCTTTTAAGCAAGGATTCAGCTGTGGCTCTGGAAACAGAATTAGAGGTAGGGCTTAATCATACGAGCTCTGGAAATAGGGTAGATTAAATCTTTTTAAGGAGGGTGGCTAAGCACTTGATTTGCTGTGCAGGAATCTTTGGGGGGGTCAGAGACCAGAGAACTAGATTTAAAGCTTTTAAATTCCTTTTTTTTTAATGTCCTTTCACAACGTGCAGTTGGAAGGACTTTAAAGTTACCATTAAAGAGACAGAAGGATGGATGGGATGGAGACACTTGTTGAAAACAGACATTTATAATGTGTGGAGTTGTTCTAATCCTTAAAGCTTTGGCTTTGCTTTGGGGATGGAGTTGTTTTGGGTGGGGAAGACCTTGTGGTGCATTGCATTTGGGGGTTTGGTTGCCTCAAATGCAGCCTGTTAGGGACATTGCTTTGATCCAACACTGCCTGTGCTGGGAGTTCTTCATGCTCTTAACTAGTTTTGTTGCAGCTTCATGTGTCCCCAGGTGACCCCCTCCAGCTGCACAGCATCCTCTGCTGCCCACCCCATTTCTAGAGCCCAATTCCACCGAGCAAATGAGGCAGCACATCCTATCCCTCCTCTCGGTCTGCCAGTGAATTAGCACTCCATTAACTTAATGAGAGCTCTCCCAGCCACCATGGGTGCAGTCAGTGCATGTTGCTGCCAGCCTGGGGGTGGGAGCCAAGCAAGGGAGCAAGGCTGAGCCCTTAAGGTTTATCCAAGGGGTTTTGGGGCTGTTGAGGCTTTGCACTGCTGCATGGCTCTGTGTTGGTGTTGGGCACAAAGGAGAGGGATGCTGGGGGTGGTTGGTGCTGTGTTCACCGTGATTCTGGGGGTGCTTTGATGTTCCCAGGTGTGGCACAGAGCTGTGTGTCATTGCTCTGTATGGAGGGGGACTGAGTGGGGCCGGGTGTCCATCAGAGGGATGTGCCATCTGCATGGCAGCCCCCAGCAGCGCTCCAGCTCCCTGCCAAGCCTTTGTTTGTTGACAGAGGTAAATGTGCAATTTCATGGTTTGATTACAGCAAATCGAGCTGACAAAGTTCGTGAGCTGTTAGGGGGAGGTGAGAGGAGGGGCACAACGTGAAGAGGATGTGAAGGTGAGCCACTGCTCCTTGTGTCTGCAGGGGGCTCAAGGTTTGGGTGCAGTGTGGGGCTCAGGGAAGGGGTGCAAGGGGACAATTGCATCCTGTGGTGGTACTGCATGTACTGTGAGCTGCTTGCTAGGCTGGAAGTCAGATGGCTGGAAGTCATTGGAGCCATTGGTTGTTACATGGAAACACTTCCAGGGATGGAGCCCAGATGCTGCAGTGGCAGACACTTGGAAATAGTGCCATCTGAGTGCCTTGTTTGAGCCCCTTGCCTTGCTGTATGAGCTGCTTTTTCTTCTCCTGCTGTTGATGTTTCCATGGGATCTCTCTGCAGGCTGCACTGTGGGTGTGGGCACTGCCTTGAGAGCGGATCCCCTGCAGACCCCTGATCCCAGGTTGGGCGCAGCTCCCAGCAAAGCCTTTGCTCCTCCAGCAGCCCACTGCTGATGCATTGCAGCGGAAACCAAAAAGCAAGATGTCAGGAATGATCTAAACAAATATTAGCCAATTAATATTACATGCAGGGGAGCTCAGGGGGAGGAGGAAGGGGAGATCTTGCTGGAGGATGCGCAGCCGTGCGCTACCTGTCTTGCATGGCAATGGCTGAGAACCCCAGGTGGCACAAGCAGGAGCCAGCAGCGTGCTTGGAAACAGCAATATGGGTGTGAGCACCCTGCGTGGCTTGGGTTAACTTTGCTGGACCAGACTGGTGTATTTCCAGCTTGCTTGCTGCTTGGAAAATGCTGTTGGGCTTCACTGATCTTTTTCTTTCCTTTCTGGTGTTGCTCAAGGAAAAAGAAACAAACCCAACCTCTCACTATCAGTCACTGAGCAGTCTGTTGCTATGTGTGGTTGTGGATTCAGGCCACAGATACCAAATGCTCCTCTTCCCTGAGGGAGGCAGTGCTGATAGGTGAATGGGCTCTGCAGGGTGTGGGACCTCAAGGTGTGGTACTGCTATACCTCTTCTTAATGGATGTAGTGAATGAAGCCTGGGGGTGTGATGGAAACTCTACCATAGAGCAAGGCAGTGATGTCTCACCAGGGTCTCAGATGCCAAAACTCTTAAGGGGAGGAGCTCCAGGAAGACAATGCAGAGCATCAATCTTGTTCCGATGATCTCTCCATAAAGAAATCCCGTAGCTGCTGTCTGTGTTTGTTTAGCATTGCCTTTGGGTGGTAATTAGCACCCTCTGATGGGGGAAATAGGGACTTTGAACTCTTCTGTTACTCTCCCTATGGGCCAGCATGGCAGGAGGAGTGTGCTCCAGCTGTCAGATCCGTGCTCTGGAGGAAGCTTTAGGCGTGGGGTGGAGATGACAGCTCGTAACAAGTCCAGCTGTTAAATAAATAAACGAAGCAGCTCTCGCCCTTAATTCTGTGGGTTAAAAAGTGGTTGCAGAGGAGGCTTAATTAAGTGTGAGAAACACGGCTCCCCAGCAGCCTGCTTCCTCTCCTACTGCAGCGAGATGAGTGGCCAATCTTCCACTTAACTAATGTGTGGCCACGGTGCTTTTGAGGCAATAGATCTTTGCGTCCATCTGACTGCATCAAGGTGTGTGGAATGCAAAAGGGAAAGCAGAGATCAGTTGTTTTGTTAATGAATCCCAGGCTGGAAGTGTCTTCTGTGCATGTGGGGGGAAGGAAACTTGAAGGTGTGTTGGGAGACTGGGGGCAAGGCAGGAGGGAGCTAAGAGATGAGACCACCAACAGACTGCACTGTTGTACTCCATCCAGTATCCAAATCTCAGTGCTAAGAGGATCATCAGGTGCCTGTTTGAATTACCCTGACATGAACAGTCAGTCAGAAAATGTACATTCATTTGAAAGGTCAAGTACATCCGATTCCTGCATTCAGTATGCTGGGGCTTATCCTTTCAACTCGGCCTTCTTTAATGAGATTCTTGTTTCAAAGCGCCGCACGCATGCTCAGGGTTTGACGAAGTCAAGTGCGGCACGGATGGTTTTTGTTACCACATTTACCCTTTCATCTGGCTGCCCTTTGGAAGAGGGCTTTGCTCTGTGCTGCTCAGCAGGGATGCAGCAGGATGGGCAGGGATGAACACTTTTGCAGGAGGGGAGATGATGACATGATAGTGGAGCCACGCTCTGCTGAAAACATGGATGTAAATGGAGAGGGGACTCGATGCCCTGGGAGACAACAGGGTGCACAGCTCCATTGGAAACCATGGCATCAAGAAGGCTGGGTTTGGCCTGCAATGGCGTTTCTTGATTAAATTAATGCCTATTGATATTTCTCCTGTTGTTTTGACTTCACAGGCTGTTTGAATTCAGTCTTGTCACAACAAAATACAAAGGAGGTCGCTCGGAGATTGATTTTATGTTCCCCCCCCACCCCCCTTTTTAATCCTGTCTTTGAAGAAGAGTATTTTACAATTTTATTTCCTTACTTCCAGGTTGACAGCCGGGGAAAAAGGCTGCAAAAAAAACTGTTTAAAAAGTGTGTTGTGCAAATAATTATGCTAAAATGCTGAGCAGACGTGATGGAAGGAAGATGCCTGTTGATTGTAAAGTACGAATCAATTTTCTGCGTCACCAAATTACCGTCATCGGAGTCGGCTTTGCTGATTTATTCCCTTGGCTGATGGGTTGGTGACTGCAGGCTGCTTCCCCCGGAGAGGTTTTTTGATGGGTGATGCTTTGCTTTTCCTCTTTGTTGTTGTCCCCCCCCTCCCCTGCGAACTGTTCTTAAAGCGGAGCCTTTCATGCACGCCGCATCCCAAAACGCTCTGCCAAGTTAAATAATGTAGTCACAAAACCAAATATTGAATAATGACTGAGGGGAGGATTAAGGGAGACAGCTGAGCAACAGGAGAGAGATCGGTGAGTGTTTTGAGCACAGGATGGGGATGCGCTGTGCTGGGAGAGACCCCAGGGCTGCATCCCAATGGGTGATGGGATGAGATGTCAACATGCTCCCATCCAACCTTTATCAACACCAGTCCTTGGCTTGCCTGGATTTATGTCTTTCCACCCCTCCAAACCAAAATGGCAGCAGAAGGAATGCTGGGCACGTTTTCCAGTCTGGCTTTAACCTGTTGGGCGCAGTGACCACGTGGTGGGTGGTTATACAATACTCATCCAGGGAGAAGCAGATCTGCAGAATGAGGGCTCTTGACGTAGCACAAAAAAACTGATTTAAATGGCTTTTGTGTATCTAGAAGAAAATCTACTATTCCACTAAATCTAAGAGCTGGAAAGTCAACAGGCAAGCCGTGAATTCAGGAGGTGTCTTTGCTGTGATAAATTCAAAGTACTGGTTGGGAAAGATGCATCAGGGAGGGTAATGGGACCTTCTTTTATTCTGGTTGGTCCGGAGCAGTTTGAAATGTTATTTAAGATGAATTCCAAGGTGATGATTTACATGGCAGGTGACACTGGAAAGCAAATTATTCTAGGAAGAAGCACGAGATGGGATGTATTTACTGCCTGTCCGGGCAAATTATCCACTCTCAGATGTCAGCCATGTGTTTGTGTAGAAGATGCCTGTGTCTGAAATAGCATATAAAGTGGATGCCCGAAATAACAGCTAATAAAAGTGAAACCCCTGTGGCTGTTGTTGCATCCTTTGCACTGACCTCTTTGTAGCTCAGCCTTTGGAGGAGCTGATGTCAGGAGCAATCTGAAGGTGCTTTTGAGTGAGCTCAAAGTGGTTGAGGAATGGAGATGCAGTTTTCCAGCCCTGACCGCTCTCATCCCTTTGCATTGGGATGGCTGTAGGGCGCCTCTATCACAGATGGATCTTGTGTGCTTTTTCAGATGACTTATTTCATTTTATTTTTAATCCTGAGATGGGTTCCAGGAGGATTGCTTTTTATTTGTGTGCGTGCCCGTGGAGAGCTCAGGATCTCATCTGGCGTTTAATTATACACTTCTGTTATCTAGCAGGTATTGTAGGTGGATGTGTAAATTAGAGTACTTCTGTTTACATAGAAATGAATGTATGGTATAAAAACAATTTACTTGTAAAAGACTCATCCTGTCTCTGGAATATGTTTGAATCGTAACACAATACAAAGTAATTTAATCCCTCCAAACCCATACGTTGTTTGCCTCTCATTTTTCCAGCAAATTTTACCTTCATCAAAAGATAAATCAATTTGTAGCAGCTATTGGCAGCTATTTAAGCTGGCGAATTGAACAGCTTAATTAGAGAAAGTATATTAAAGGCTCAGGGAGAGGCTAACGTGTTCTGTGCCTCCTCTGGACTGTGCTGGTGGGAGGAAGATGCTGTTGGTGGAGGGAGCCAGATGGAAAGCAGCTTTTGGAAGGGGTTTGGCTGCTGTTTGGCTGTGTGTGCCCTGTGGTTGTTAGGAGAGCCTTCCCCAAAGCTGGGACTTACCAAGGCTGTCCTTTCTGCAAGGGTTGGGTTGAGCACATGTGGTTTTCATAGAGCCACTCAGCTTGGGAAGGACCTCTGAGGTCCCCCAGCCCACCCCACTGTGCCCACTGCCCATGTCCCTCAGTGCCCCATCCTCATGGTTACAAAGCATCCCCCTTGGATGGTGACCCCAGTGAGCCTTGGGCAGCTGTGCCAGCAGCTCATCGCTCCTCCTGAGAAACGTTTCCTAATATCCCTTTTGCTGAGCTGAACTCCCCAAGACTCGCAGCGTGTGGGATGGTTTACACTTTAAAACATATATATTTATATTTAGCTAATTTAAGCTTGAACTTGAGGTGCTTAGAAGTGGAGTTGATATTAGGATAGCCTTGCTTAAAAAGGAAAGCATTGTCAGCGCAGACTAAGGCGTCATCCATCTGTTCCTGAATCTGTTATCAGCCAATGTTCCATGTCTCTGCTGCAGTTTGGGGATCCTGAGGGGGGGAGGCAGCAGCTTCATGTGGGCTGTTCCTTCCCTCCTTTGCTTGCACCCAACCCACCCTGATTCTGCAAAACTTGGCAATGTTGAGTGCTCCTCCTCATGGGGACAGGGCTGCAGATGGAAGTAGAAGGCCAGAAGTGATGTTATGATGGGCAACACCTCACATTCATAGAACAGAATGGCCTGGGTTGAAAAAGGACCACAGTGCTCATCCAGTTCCAACCCCCTGCTATGTGCACGGTTGCCAACCAGCAGCCCAGGCTGCCCAGAGCCACATCCAGCCTGGCCTTGAATGCCTGCAGAGATGGGGCATCCACAGCCTCCTTGGGCAACCTGTTCCAGTGCATCACCACGCTGCCTCAAACTTCATATGTTATATATATAATCTCATTGCATATGGCTTGTTGTGCAGTAACGTGTGTGCATCTGTGCACTGCTGGTGTGCACATGCACTGTTTTTCTTGCCTCAGCACAACGATTTCCTAACGATCTCTTACCCATCTAAGACGGATTGCTTTTCATGGTTCAGTGGTCGCAGCTCAGACATCCATTTCAATCAATAAAACAGTCAAAAGAGAGAATAGATTTACTTGTTTCTGGTTTTTTACATTTAATTGAAAATTTTCGAGTGATTACAAACACAGATATTGTACAGATTGCAGAATTTAGAAGACAATAAGTGCCAAAAGAAAAATCTCCGGAGCCCCGAGCACCCCTCTTCTCCCTGCTTTGTGTCTGTGTAGATTCTTCTTTCTCCTGCCTTGTAAAACCTGGTTGGATTTAATAGAGTTTCACCTAGACATTGCATGGAGCATATGCAGCGGTCTGTGATGAGCACTGTTAAATCCTCTTACTTGTGATAGGGAGAATCCGTTCCCATCTCACAGCTGGGGCAGTGCTGAGCTCCCAAGAGGAGCCCAGCAATGCCATGAGCTGTGGCTGGTGGTAGAAAAGGGGCTGTGGAAGCTCTTCTGTTCCAACCACAGGGGCCGAATCCCATATAAACTGCTTAGATTGCAGCTTGGAGTGATGCCTGAGAAGCTTCCCTTTCTCCTAGGAGAGGTCTCTGGGGAAAACTGAAAAGCTGTGCTTTCTCCCTTATTGTAAACTTAATAAACCTGGAGGCAGTGCAGCAGCTGAATATATAAAACCCGTCTTCTGATAAGCTGAATACGGGGGAAAACTTCAAGAAGTCATTGAGACCCCTTGTGCCATCTGCAAAATGAGGTCTGATTTCCTCTCAGAGTTGTTTTTAATAGCTGGAATTACCAAAGATCAGCGTGTACCGGTTGATAGGACCGTGAGCAAGCGTCCTGTTTGGTGCCCATGGTGATATCATTTACACTGGCATTTATGCGATAACCTCCTGAGCACGCGGGTCTGCTCACAAATTAAAGCTGAACCTGGTATGCCTGGTGTGCTGCCTCCCAGACAGAGAATTTCCTGGATGCTTTTATTGTCATGTCTGATTTACTCAGTTATGCTGACTGCTGGAAGAGTGTTTGTTCCTGCTTGGACCACAGTGAGGCTCCAGAGGAGCTGCTGTCATCCTCTATCTCATCAAGTGCAGTGCTGACCAATGTCATCGGGTTGTGGTGATGCAAATTTGGTCTGAAGTTGCACCAGAGTTGGGCTCAGGTTGGGTATTAGGGAGAATTGGGTCAGGGGTCTTAGATATCTCTTCCACCATTAGTCATTCTATGATCCCAGGCAGGAGAGGCCAATTTGATTGCCACTAATAAAAGCTGGTGGTGGGAAGGTTGGGTCTCTGTGCTCAACAGATTGATTGTGTCTGTGTATACATACATATGTATGTATATATATGTGTGCATTGCTGCTACTGTAGAAGTTGCTTGATGAGTGGTGGTTCCTCTTCTGACAGCCTTCTGCCTCTTCATCCCCATGGTTGTGATGGGTTTGGGATGGGTTTCCCTCACATTCCCTCCCCAGAAGGAAACGTTCCTCTTTAAGATGCTCATTTCCTTCCCTCTGATTTCTTTTTGAGCACCAAATCAAATCCTCCTTGAAGAAGGAGCTTCAAATGGAAAACTCGGGCCAGCCCAAATTAGGGGGGGGACTTAATTTACTATGGTAAAAACACTTTGAGAGCTGCAGATGAAAACTGCAATTTAAGTGCCTAATATTATAATTATATACTGATGTGTTTTATTAATGGGATTGAATGCTCATAGCTTTGTAGTAATGAGCTTTTTTGAAGATCTGCATAATAGAGTTTTCTGATGGTAAGGACCCTGGCATGCTGCTCCCTCTCTAAAGCTCCTTGAAACTCATGGATTAGCCAGGGACAGGGTTAATTGTTGACTTGAGTAGTAATTAGTCACACATCTTATGGAGGAGCCCTTCTTGGAGGGGGGGAGCAGGACCCTAAATTCCTCTTCTAGGCATTGTGTGGATGATGGGAAACCTTAATGTGGCCGGACAAGTGGCCCTTGAGCAAATGAAGTGTTTTGGGAAGCCTGGAGATGAAAGATCCCGTGTTGACAAATTAGCACTTGGCAGATTGATAGTATTGGAGAGCTTTGGGTTTGAACAGCGCTCACGTTCAGCCCTTTGTAACATGGGGGAAGAAGTAACCTTCCTATCTTGTGCATTGCATGCACTTCTGGTGGTCCAAGTCATCCCCACCCTACAGAATGAGGTGAGGTCAGTGGAACCATTGGAACCATTGGAGTGTGATGTTGTGACAATTGGATTTCTCTCTTCGTGCAGCCAATTCATCACAGCTGGCTTTGCTGTGAATAAATTTTGACTGGGATAAATCAACTTGCAGCATTAATTGTATTAATGGACGCATTAATTGTATAACGGTGCATAAAAATTCATGACTTCCTACAACTGCATAAGGGGAGCAAGGAAAATAAGGTAGCAAATTGCAGGAGTGTTGGATCTCAGAGCTGGAAGTTCTGTTTCTCCCCTTGGTGTCCTGAGTCCCAAATTTCCTCCGAGAGAGAAATTCATGTTTGGCTCAGCATCCTCCGTGCATTTAGGAAAGGCCAAGGCTCGTTTTCACTCTTCTCCCTTTGTAATGAACCCAAGATGTATTTTAATGGGCACCTCCATTCAAGATCCCAGCTGCAGGGAGATGACCCCAAGAAGAGAAGCCGTGTCACTTCTTCCACCTCAGTCTGCTGGGAGGAAGGCAGGAGGTGGGAGGGCTCCTGTCCTATGTGCTCACCTCCGTGCCCACGTCCCTTCTGCTCATCTCTTTCGTGGTTGCTGTCAGTAATGAGATGGGAGAACTGGACAAGGAGGCAGTTCCAGCACCACCTTGTCCACCCCCACATTATCCTGACTTATTACATTGTAATAAATTGAACCATTCCACTTCATTATTTCATATTTGAGGAGATTTATAGATTGTCCTGGTGGCTGAAGAGGCAGTGATTAAAGGAGCAGTGTGCTAATGAATGAGCCTCTGCACAAAGCCTTTTTAATTAATGCACAGCCCAGGGGCTGTAAAAGGCTTGCTGATAACAAGCCTGGCCCATTCAGGACATGAACTGACAACTTTGCACAAAATGAAGGCTTATGTGGAGACATGAGTATGGTATTGAAACGGCAATTAAGGCTAATAGAATGATTTGCCTGCCCATCCATCGCTGCATTGCTGGCCCTCCTTCGGCATTCCTGGCCCTCTTTCTGCTCCAAAGTAATGGCAGGTGGAGATCTCAATTGGCTCTTCCGTTTTCCTCTTTCCAGCCTGCCTTTTTGTCTGTGCCTTTTTCTTGTGTGTCCTCGTTCTGCATGTACTCTGGTTTGCAGCGCTGCCGTGTGTGCTGTTGGACGGGCTCCACGCTTCATGCTAGTTAATCTGTGATAAGAGACTTCCATAAAGTGCATTGAGATACGAGTCACAGGCTCAATAAACAGCTGTGATAAAGTGTAAGTAGCTGTAACACCAAGTACCTGTAACACCAGCTGGCCCTCCCCAGCCACCTCAAGCAACTGTTCCTGCCACTTTCCTGAGCTCTCACTAGCAGCATCCTTGCTCAGGTCTGCTGGTGAGAGCTCTGTGTGTGAGCTGCTCGTGCTGTAAAGGAATTTGTCCCTTCTGCCCCTGCAGAGGGACCTCAGGAGTGTCAAAGAGTAGGGTTTTGTCCTTGGGAAGTTGCCAGATGAACGGCATAGAGTGATTTTGGCTGCTCTGCTGAGTTGTATCTACTGATGTTAAATCTGTGTTGCTCAATTGGGGTGATATTTGAGTGTGTTTCATAGTGGTAACCCGTGTCAGCAGAACTCCTTTAGTCATGGAATCGTAAAATGATAGAATTGCTCAGGTTGGAAAAGACTTAAAGATCATCTAGTCCAACCACAACCCAACCACACTCCCTTAATCCATTGAGCAACATGCAGCATCATGAGCCGCATTACACCAGAAGGCTCCAATGCTGCATAAGGCTTTTTGTTGTTATGCATTGGGAATCTTCTGTCCCTCTGAGCTCCTCCTGGGGCCTGGAAGAGATAAGGAGCCAAAAGCCCTCTGATGTCTGATCTTATCAGGGCTCAGGTCTCCATTTCACCTCGTTGAATCCCTGGCAGGTGGAAGCACTGCCTTATAGAAAGGAGTGCGGGGAGAGGAGCAGGAGAACTTTTGGAACATAAAATAAAAGAATATATATATATATATATATATATATAAATGATGCTGCCTGTGGCCTGCAGATTTAATGATATTTACCCATTTGATTGATGAAGATGATGAATGAGGCTTCGTGGCCTGTTGAGGGTGGAAAGTCTAAGTACCAGGATGGAGAGTGAATCAATCACTTTTGCGGCTCCCCTGCCAGATGGGTTCATCAGTTAACGGCAGCTCCCAACAGGGTCATATATTACCCCTGGCTGAGGGACGGTGTGTCAGCTATGGCTGCTGACTCTTCCCTGCAGAGATCGATAACCCCGTGGTGAGAGGAAGCAACACGGCCTAAATGAAACCACTAAAGCTCCTCTCTGACTCGATCCTCGCGTTAAACGTGGTTTGCTAACATGCAGGTTCCCGTGAAATGAATAGCAAGGTTTGGACTACAGGGTGCTGGGCCATCATGCAGCATTTAGTTCAGTTCACTTGTTACTCAAACAGAAGCATTTGAGGACATGCTGGTAAATACGCTTTGCCAAGCAGTGGCACAGGACCGCATCACCAGCTGGGGACTTGGGATGTTCATCAAAAGTTTTGGGGTTTTATATTTCCCGTGTTCTGCCAACCTTGTAAGCAAAGCCGGTCTGATTTATGGCTTTGTGTTCCGTTCCTGTGAAACCTGCAGGATTTTGATATAAAATTCTCCTGGCTTTAACTGTCAAGTTTCACCTGAGTCCTGCTTGGAGACCATTATTCTTTATGTTGTCATTTCTGAAGGGCCTTTTACAGCGGGAGCTCGGCATTATATAGCACTTAATAACAAGCAGGTTACACTCCTGAGTAAAGAACATTCTGCTATGTTCGAACCTTTCATGGTGATCATTGCAGCTGTTGATGTCCAGGATAGATACACAGAGTGTTTTGCAATGCTTTTGGGTAGAGAAGTGCCATTCTGCTCCTGCAGTATTTTGCTTTGTGATTTAAAGCTTCAGGAGGGTTTTCCATACGTCTGAGTTCAGTCAGGTTCAAGTCCCGTGTTGTATCAGTAGGCAATGGGAGGCTCCTGCTTTCAGAGCTGTCCTTGGAAGGAATCTGTCCCCTTCTCTAAGCCAGGGGTGTCATGAAGGAAAGGAGGGTGAGGCTGATGGATGGGGATGTATCAGTGCTGCTTTTTTGCTGGCCCTGCTGCAGGCTCCCTGGCTGACCTTGCAGCTATATCTGCACATCTCTTTTCCTGCTGTGTCTGTGCAGTGTTGCTCGAGCCCTTTCCTGGGACGAGGAGCGTCTCACAGCACGTGCTTATCAAGGTTTGGCTCTCGTTTCAGGTTTCTGGACACCACTTTTGATATCATTAATAATCACGATAGCGAGAAACCGCAGATAAAGCAAGAGTTGCCATGAAGAATAGAGCAGTGGTGTTCTGCTGTGTGGGTAACTCAGGGGTAAGGAATAGGGATGAGTTGTAAGCAGAAATCAGAAGCACTGAGAGCTCCATCCAGGCTTCAGCTTTACTGTACCAAATGGTGCAGATGTTGCCCAGGGAGGTGAGGGCAGCAAACAGAGCAGAGCTGGGCTCTGAGTGCCAGGCAGGGGCACTGGATGTGGGGGAGCCCCATCTGACCCATGCTGAGCATCACTTACGAGTTCTGTGCAAATTAAAGCTTCTTTCCTCAGGCTGGAATTGCTGGCTAAACTCCACAACTTAGATTCAGCCCAACGCAGTCATTAGAGATTGGTTTAAACTCATTTTCTCCTTTTCATTAGCGTTAACCATTAACTCCGGGTAGTCCTGTTATTGATATAAATGTCTCTGAAACCTTCTGAGCTTTTGGCTTCAACAGATTTCATGAGCTGGTTGGGGAAAGTTGTTTCTTTTCATCAGTTTCAAATTTGTCACTATTTTGGTGGAATCAAAGGGGATGCTCGTGTTGCGAGGCAGGGAGGACAGACGTACCAGAAGTACTTTGTCTCTCTCATTCATTAATTCACATACATTTATCATAAGACTTCCTATTTGTCTCCTTCTTAAGATAAATAATCTCAGCCCTTCCAATCCCTTGTCATATGGTGACAAGAATGATTTAAGGACCTGGAAAAATCCCAAATGACACGGGATACAGCGACTGGTATATTCAGTCTGGCCATCTCATTTCCTGAGGGCTGGAGCAGAAGATGGAGATGACCAGATTGAATATACTTGTTTCTCTGCAGGTGTCCCACTGAGCAATATGGGGACAGAAGCACAGATACGCATCTGTCCACACATTATTCTGGCATTTTCAGTGTGCTCCTGTAGCTTTGGGCTGGGCTAAGTGTGGCTTGAGAATGAAATAAGATGAATTCAGCAGGGGCTGGCTGTGTGGCATATTGGGTCCTGAGCGGAGACGTGGTTGCTGACCATGTCTGAGTTGCTTGCTGTGCTGATGTGATTTTCTAACCTGACTGAGGTTATAGCTGCAGCATTTGTTTAAGATGTGATCTAAACTGCAAGGCCTCTCTCGTAGGGCTTGGGAGAGCTGGGCTGCCTCATTGCTGTTATACTGTTGGAAGGCTCTGCAGCCCTACTTCCCTATAGAATACCCCCAAGCTTTTCTTATGTTATTTGAGAGGCTCAGCAGGGCTGTCACTGCCCTCACTATGGACAGAAGCAGCTCTGTTTTACAGTGCTAATCCCATCACAAATCACTGTGCATCTCCAATAACAACTCCTGTCTTCTGCCACTTGGATGGTGGCTTGCACACATCCCCGAAGCAGTTGGTAAACATGGAACTAATCCTCCCCATGTCCTGGGAGTGGTGTGAACAATTAGTTAATGCCTGTGCAATACTTGGAGTGTCGTGGGAGGCTGTGATTGCTTTTCATAGCAGGGAAATGGCTCTGGGGTAACATGGGGTGCCAGGACGGGGTGTTTGGGTGCCGTGGGAGGTATCAGTTCCTGGAGGGTTTCAAGAACGATGGAGATGTGGCAGTGATGGTCATAGTGGGGATGAGTTGGGGTTGGATTTGATGATCCTTAGTGGTCTTTTCCAACCTTAATGATTCAGTATCTGTGTGCTAGGAGGGGTATCCATAAGAAGCATGGCTCGCCCGAGGGTTATCTCACAGCACCCTTGCTGAGTCCCAGGTTGGTTTGTTTATGAGCTCGCTGGGAGCTCATATGGAACAAACTGTTTGAGAAATCTTTCCCTGCAGCCGAGCCTAATTTGTCCTGTCAATTTGGTGCTTGCCTTCCCTCGCCCGTGTTTAGCATCATTGATTTATTGGATTGCGGGAATATTAAGAACCTCAAACTATTAGTCCTGATTACAACTTCTTGGCGGCTTCATCACTCCATGTGCCCCACCATGTTCCTCACAGGGCTCTCAGGAGTACCTGAGCACCCATTCCCTGCTCTTGTTTCTTCCTCATCCTCTTTTGCTCTCCCAGATGAGCTGTTCTTGCAGTAAGAGGTGATTCCAAGGGTTTTTGGGAGGAGAGGGGAAGCAGAGGGTAAAGAAAACAGCTTTCTCATCTAGAGCAGAACCAGAGGGATGAGGTTGCTGGAGTCCTTGCACTGATGTCTTTGCTGTTGGAGCTCCCCTTGTTCCTCTGTTGCTTGCCATTCCTTTGCTCCTTATGGTTATTACCAGTCATCCTGCAGACAGTACTGATTCATTCCTGTAATCAACATCATAATTAAAGGTCTTGAGGTCTTTTTTTTAATCTTTGAGTGGTCTGCACAATCTCTTCCCTTCTCCCTTTTCTGGCTCCTGAATGCTTCCAGGAGGGAATGGGGACTTGATGGCTGTTCACTCGCCAGGAACACATTTAGCTCCTCTGGAGAAAGAGAGCAAACAGCAAAGACGTGCTGCAGGAGCTTTGCTTTTGAAGCTGTCGCTGGCCTGGATCAGGAGAAAAACAGCCTCAGGCAGCAAGGGAGGGGGAGAGCAGGGAATTTGGGGCGAGAAAAGTGCTGAAAGGAACAATCTGCACACGGGCATGCTGCGTGCAGAGGATGGATGGGTGCTCTGCAGAGGGCTGTGCATGTGTTTGCCTTGGGATTGGGAGGCTTTTTCTATAGGGATGTTCAGCCCCAGCTGGGTGCTGCGGTGTGAGGATGCAGTGGAGCTCATCACAATGAATGGCTGCAGGAGACTCTCCTTGCCCGTGCTGATGGATGTGGAGGTGAACCTGTTTGAGGGACTGTTTGTACCCAGGCTGGTAATAGATGAGCTTGTTTAGGGGGCGGTGAGGCAGGAGGTGACAGTGGCAGCAGGTACTCTGGTCACCAGACCCTCCCATCCGTCTTCATTGACTTTTCCAGCCCTCCTGGTCATTGCTCGGCATCCCCTCTGGTCAGCACATGGTGGGCAGGAGGAAAAGCTGCTTAAGAGGAATTACTTGGTGGGGGCAAAAAAGAGCGAGGAAATGCTTGTAGCGAGCCTGAAAGCTCCTTGCTATTTATGCTGCTGGTCAGGGGGGCTCTGATCTCTGCATTGCCTTCTGAGTGATGCTGAGCATCACTAACCCTAACCCTCCCCTGCATCCACCCTCAGACTCAGCCACTGGAAATGCTGACGTTCCCCCTCCAGCACTGCTTCAGGGGCTGCAGGTGCTAGCTGGACTGCCAGTGTTGTATCCCCTCCTTCTTTCCTTCCCTCCTTTATGGGGACATAAGAGCTTCATTTCCAGTCCCGTCCGTCCTCAATCACTCACGGCCTGAGAAATGTTTTGCAGAAAGTTTCCAGTCTGCTGGTTTGAGACTCGTGCACTCGTCTGGCCGAGCTGCAGTGAGTAATGGCTGCTGTGTGCTCCACAAGGACCCGGCCGCTTGCCGACGAGAGGCTCTCAATCATGCTTTCCCAGCCCTGTGGCCACACAGTACTTCAGCCTAATTACAGCAACTCTGCTTAATATACTGCAGCCACCAGGCGTGAGGGGACTTTGGAGCTCTGATGTGTCTTTTGCTGCCCATCAGGCAGCTCTGTGTGCTGGGAAGCACCGGGTTCCCTCTGATGGGTGGGGAGAAATCACCTTTCTTCAGTGCTGCTCAGATATAAGTAATCTGTGCTCCATTTTGGCAGCAGTAACTGGTACCAGCTGTCAATTACCAACATGGTGTTTTGGAGTTAGGCTTCACGACCCCAATGCTTCCCTTCCAACCTGACATTTTCTATGGTGCTGCAATAAACCACCTTTCACAGGAGACAGCAGAAAGCATTTGGAGCAGTAAATCTGTAGGGAACAGTTCTTCAGTCCCCATCCATCCATTGTAATGCCCTTCTCCTGGGCTGCGGGTGCTCCCTGGTCCCACAGTGCAGTGCCTGGTTGAGCAGCACATACGTTACTGACTGAGCAGCCAGCGTGCTTAAGGAGCTAAATTTATTTCATTTTCTAAACTGCAGCTGGGAAAAAATAAGGAGCCATTAGGCTGTCAGTTGTCAGAGCTTTACAGGAGCATCAACGCATCATGTTTTTCTTTACTGAGACATTAAATGTGTCAAGACCTGTGATGGACTGTCTGGATCAAATTCAGAGGGCAGATGGAATGGTGAGCGAGGGCAGGGAGGTTGCTCTGGCCTCCCCCAGCTGTGCTGTCGTGCACGGCGCTCTGCTTTGTGAAGCACAGGGGGCAAATCCTGCCCCTTTTGTCACCGTGCAGGTTGGGTATTAGGAGCAATTTCTGCTTGGAAAGGGTGGTGTTGCACTGCACAAGGAGGGAGGTTGGGGGGGTCACCATCCATGGGGTGATCCATGACCATGGGGATGATGCTTTGGGTTCAGACGTGGGGATGCTGTGGCTGGGTGGGCTCTGGGGGGTTTTATACTTCTTATTGAGTTTGGGGGACATACAAAACCCACCCAAGGCCATTGCTGAGCAGATTTGCAAAGCTCTCCTGTTTGGTCTGCATGCACACAAAATGTACGGCAAATATTTCATTTCAGATGCTGGCATATTTGCACTGGCACTGACTGCATTACATGTGAGTGATGAAAGGTTCTGTATAAATATGGTGTTTCCATTGGTATTGATTGCATTAGGATTGCAATTACATTTGCAATGGAGCCGACTGTATTATGTGGGTTGTTATATCGGCAGTCATCATCAGCGCTTGCCTGCAGGCACTTGCTTTCTCCTGGAGTGGGAATGGAGCTGGAGGTCGCTGTGTTCTGGTTGCACAGCTCTTGTCCCTGTGCACATCCCTGTGCTGGGGACAGAAACAGGCACATGCATGGAAGGAAAGACCTCTTAACTTTTGAGATGACACTGAAAAGTTCCTTCTTGCTCTCAGCTCTGACCTCCCCATTATAGAAGCTAATTTCTTCACATCATCTGGGTAGCAAAATGCCTCTGCTCCTTCGATTCAATCTCTCTGACTCATGCTACTTTTTCTCTTTGTTTTGTGAGAAGCAGTGCTGAGGGCTCAGAGGTGTTTTTGATATTTTCCAAGTCAATATCCCTTCCCAGTAAGAACAAGATGTAATCTGTGTGTGTGTGTGCTGGCACAGAAGAAGCCCCTTGCTGGAATGGGAAGAAAGGGACATGCAGGTCCCAGGTGTAAGCAGGGAGGGATGACTCTGCTTTTCGCTGCCCTCTGAAGCTTGTGTGATGGATGCCCTTTGCTGCCCTGCTTGTAGATGTGGTCTTGCTTTCTCTCTCTGGACTGGAGGGAGTTCAGTGCCTGCTCCTTGCCCGAGGCCAAGGAGGGCTCTGATGCAAACGGATTGCAAGCAGATGCCTTGAGCTCATGCAGCATTCCCCCAGCTGGTAATGAGAAAGGGCAGAGGGTGATGGAGTGACAGCAAGAAGGGGCAGAGGGTAGGGACAGTGGGAGATGAGGAGGTGAGAGGAGCAGCGACGGCTGCAGAGAATTCCTTCATCTATTGCTTAATTATGGAGGTGACGAGGTGGCCCGGGCTTGGCTGCTATGGCCCCTTTGAATAGTGGTAGGGATTTGGTCTGGACTCTGCCTCTGGACCTCAGCCACTGCCCTGCGGGTTTGTCATCACGTGGAGAAAGCAAAATAAATAAAAAAGCAGAATCCATAAAGGGGGTGAAAGTGCTGAGGGGGAGGAAAGGAATAGGAAGGGACGCAAAACGCGCTCCCTCTCTTGACAGTCCGCATGAGTTTGAAGTCAAAACATTCTGTGCATGTCTGCTTTCTCCCTTGCTCGCCACCTGGTAGCTATTATCAGATGACAATTTATTCCGGGCGTCCTCTTGGGAAGAGATTTCATGAGCAGAAAGATTGAAATCCCAGGAAGGGCCACGATGGACTCAAGGTGCCCATTCCAAGCTGTGCTCCTTTGGTCCCCTCCTGCCAATCCTTAGGCCATGGGAATTCAGCATCCAGCATCCTCTTACTGGCTCCTGCACCCCTCAGGGTTCTCCCCCCGCAGGGCCGGCTGCTTCTCTCCTGCTTAGGAGATGTCAGGACAAATTGCTGGTTTACACCGTCCTTTTTTGCCTTTGTTACGGAGGCTTATTAGTCAAATTATGAACTACTCAAATGTTACTTAATTGCTAATGACACAGTAATAAGCTGCACTGGGATCACGCAATCCAAAAACCCCTTTATCTTATCGAAGCGGCCACCTTCTCCGTGAGCATTATGATTTTCCCCTCATTAGTGGGATTGTGCTATCACAGCCTCACCGTGCTGCCTTCCCCATGCACAAAGTTGGACACAGCCCTATGTGCCCCCCCCCTCGGGCTCCTCATAAGCACTGAGCTGCAGCACGTTGGCAACTTCGCTTCCCCGACAGTGAAAATAGACTTGTCATGTTTGGTTTGGTTTCCAGCAGATGGGCTCACAAATAACTTCATTTGATGGTGGTGATGGGAAGGGGGAAAGGAAAAGAAAATCATCTCGATGGCTTCCCGAGGGTAATCCAATGATCTACGGAGCTACTCAGAAATTAAAGAAAAAATAAATGGAAAAAAAGCATTGTGAATTATCTGACAAGAATGTCGGCGTGTCTTGAATGAAGTACTTGTAGCACGTAGCTCAATTGGATGGAATTCCTTGTATGCCTTCCTATCTGGTGCATTGGAACACACTGCGGATGCCCGAGCCCTGCTTGTGGGGTTTGGGTGGCAATGCATTGAGAGGGAGGAATTGAGACAGCGTTGGCCTCAGCTGCTCACCTGCTGGTGCAAGCAAAACCCTGACCACGTTGTCCTGTAACAGTGCTGGAGTGATGCTTTGTACCTGTTCAGGGTCCCCAGGTGAGGTGACTCCTGCAATGTGGGGCTCAGCCATGGGGCTGCTCTGCGATGGCTGCAGGCTGAGCGCTGGAGAGCTCTGGTTTCCTGGAGTTCAAAATGAGATGGCAAATTGAATTTGTTCATGAGCATGGAGGCTCTCTAGGGATTCCCTTTTAACTCACTAGGCTTGCTTTAAGGGGACTTTTTATTCTCTCGCAGAAAGGACAGGCTTGGTGCTTCCTCCTTTCTTCCTTTATGACTTTTCCTTTTTTCTCATGGCTCTTGCAGAATATACATCCAAGAGCAGAAATGTCCCTTCCCCCAGCCCTTATCTTGGTGCCTACTGTCCCAGGTTGCTCTGCATGCTGCAGTCATCTAAGAGAGTTTGCTTTGCAGAGTGCTCTGGGGCGCCTTCCATAAGGGCAGTGGGGAAGTGAGGTGATGGCATGCATTACAACCTGCCCCAGCTCTCTCTGTATTCCTCACCTGGATATTGGGAGAAAGAAGAAAGCACACTGAGGTTTTGTATAGCTGAGGGCAGGTGGGGCTGTATTTCTGCTTCCCCCCCTCCTTATTTATTTGTATCATTGCTAAAAATGGAGCCAGTGTGTGGCTGACCCAGCAGAGGCATCGACCTCTCCACCAATGGACACGGCTCAGTTTTGCTGATATTCCAGTCCTTTGCTTACCCCAGCGAAGCACTGCGGGCTGCTAAACTCAGAGGGCTCGTTGTTAAAGCTAAAGTAGTGTAACAAAACAGGAAACGAGGTGAATTTTGCTGCGCTTTAGGTTTTTGCTGTGATTTCAGCGTCTGGATTTGTCGTCGTTCTGGGAGCATCAGGACGGTGTGACTGTAAAATTCATTGCTGCTGAGCTTGACACCGGTGCTGGTACGAGCTGTGTGCTTACAGCATGTCCCTGAGGCTGTAAACCCCAAGGACAAGAGCCAGCAAAGCCCTGGGTCTCTCCAGCAGCCTGCACCAAGGGGCTCTGCCGTGCATTGAGATCTGTGCTCAGAAAGGTGCTACTGAAGGACAGAGTCTGGGGATGTTTGGATCTTAACGTTTTACAGCTCTTCTGCCTTCAAACAATGCCTAAAAATACAAGTGTATGCAAATTATAAACTAATTTAGATGATGGAGCATGGGAATATTGCTCCTACTCCCCAAGCATGGCATTTCCAATCATATCTTCGTTTCATTTTTAAGCAAAGAAATCATAATCTTGACATGTTTATCATTCAGTGCCTGCTCCAATTATCTCTTTGGGTTCATTCTATAGTTCATAGAACTGATAGATTATGATCATGTTGTTAGGAGAATTGTGCAGTCATTATTCCTCCAGCTGGAGGAGAAGTTGAAAAACAATTATAAAGAACGATTCTCCTTTGGATTGTTTTGAGTTGGAGGAATAGGCGAGTTCCTATTACAGAGGCCAAGAGCTGCAAGGCTACTGCCACTCTCCGTTTTGATCTCCTGTGATCCAAACCAGATGACTTGTAAAGCTGATTTTTCTCTAGCAAGCTCCAGTTGTAGTTATTATTTTTTTATGGGTTGATCATAGAGAGATGAATGCCTCACAAGACTTGAAACTGTGCAGAATGCTGATTTCCAGTTTAATTAGCTCCGGAGCGGAGGGGATGCACTGGTGTATGTCTTCTGGGAGGTGGTGGGGTTAGATCTTCAGACCCAAGGCTTGCAATCAAATAACACAACGCCGGCATCTTGTGTTGCACTCCTGACTGGTTGAAGCGCGGTTCCCTTTGCTGAGAGATTTGTTTGCTTTCAAAATCCTTAATGAGCCCCAGGGGATGGTGACCCCCAAAGGAAATCGGTGCGGAAGGAGCCGTGGATGCTGCAGGCAGCGCTGTGCTCCCAGGGGAGAGCTTTCCTTTGATCCCCAGAAGGAGCTCTCTAATCCCATCCATTAACACGAGTGGGCAGCCAGAGGCCTTCCTTCTGTGATTGATTGTCCCCAGAGGAATACATTCCCTTTTCGTGCCTCCCATGCCCCAGCCCTGCATGCATGCTACTGAATATTTTAGTTACTTGACCAGAAGGGAACAGAATCAGACAAACTCCTTGTCGAGGCATCATTCCCATGCTTACATCTTCCCTCCTTGTCTCCTTGGGGCTTCCCTTCCCCTCCCATCTCCCAGCTGGTGCTCAGGATATGGGAAGGTGGCCATATTCAGTGCCTCAGCTGTGTATGTGCTTATCCAATTCGGGACTAGATGAATCCCCCTGTCCACCAGACTTTGTTTTGTCTTCTGGAAGCAGTCAATACTGGATGCCTGAGCAGATCTGTTTATGTAATAACACACCCCTTGTCAATATACACGTAGCTTGTAATGGGCTGGGTATTCCAGAGCAGTGTGGGTGATAACTGATGGGCAGGAGGAGCTCTCCAGATGTGAAATGTTTTGTTCCTGGGAGGGAGGAGCAGCACCTGAAGGGTTCAGGTGTGCAGTGGTGTGGAGCAGCATCCTGCCTCCATGCTGCTCTCTGCATCCCTTGGGCTTCAGACATCTTTCTCTTCTCCATCTCCTCACAGATTTTCTTCACTGAATCATTCAGATTAAAGCAGATCCTTAAAGGCCATCTGGTCCCAATCCCTGCATTGCACGTGGACACTCACAGCTCCATCAGGTGTTCAGAGCCCCATCCAGCCTGACCCTGGGTTTCTGCTGGGATGGGGCATCACCGTGTCTGGGTGTTGCTCTCTTTATTGGAAAAGCCGTTTCCAATCTAAATCTTCCCTCTTTTACTCTGAAACCACCTCCCCTATGCCCAACAGACAGGTTGGGGCTGGATGTTCTGAATGGTCTTTTCCAGCCTTACTGGTTCTGTGATTCTACAATGTAAAGCATCAACACTGTGGCACAGGGAGGTTGGCTGAGGCTTTGGCTGTTGGAGTTTGGCTCCGGAGTCAAGAGTCCTTGAAACTTTAGAGGGAAGAAGTAAACATTATTTCCTATTTCTGGATACCAACCACCTCCAGCTCCTGGAGCTAACAGGCTCCCTGTAGCTCTTTGCTTGTTAGTGTATGGTAGCTGGATAAACACGCTTTATTTCTTTATAAAGGGGAAAGGTTGTTTACAAGTTGTAAAACAGAATGGAAATGCCGTTTTCTGTCAGAAGAGTTCCACGAACAATAGCAAAATAATGTTGAAAAAGCCCTTGAAGTGTCCCTTTCAAATGAGAAATCAAAGCGCCGGGATGAATATTAAGCACGAATGAAAAACAAGGTATTAATACTTATTAATGAACTAAGAAAAAAAAGAAGAATGAAACGCAGGTGGAAGCTGCAGTGTGCGTCTGGCATCAAAACCTTTATGAAAATGCTTGAGCTGGAATCCACATCTCCCCAGGAGGAGGTCGTGGTTTTGCTTTGAAATCAAGAGTTGGCCAAATCTCCCCTCACTCCAAACTCCTTTGCTTGCTGCATGGGAAGGGTCCAGAGGTGGGGTCTGAGGGATAGCATTGGAGGAGCTGTATTTCTGATCCTCCTTCTCCATTCCCCTGCTGTAACAGGGATGGAGGAAGATGCTTTCACAAACATCTGTGACGGCAGAGCAAGGCTGCCTTGCTTTGAAGAGCTGGGCTGAGGAGGATGCTGGCCACAAGCGCACGGCCAAACTAATTACCAAATAAAAAGTATTTCCGAGTGCCAGAGGAGGGAGCCAGCAAAACACAGGAAATCTGAAAGATTTCACTTTTTAATGGCATCTTTTTTTTCTTAATGAAATGGGGATCAGTTTATCGGCGTGGCGCTGCGCTTTGCTTGGGCAGCTTGGATAGGTGGAATGCATTGGTGCTGAGTTGGGTGTGCTCATTTCAATGGCGCAGCTTCTTAAGGGACAAAAGGATCTCTGCTGTGTTAATGGGCTCTGTTGGTGGGGCTTTTTTTTACCTCTTTTCCATTGGCATCATCCCTTGCAGAATGTGTTTGTATGGCAAGAGGAGCCCTTACGTGGATTGTTGGCACAGTGGGGAGCAAAGGGACCATACCGGTGCTGGGAAGAGCTGGGGAAGGCAGGGAAAAGGCCATCTGGGAGATGCTGCAGGCAGCTTTTCCCTGCAGTGCTGCTGTCACAGGCAGGCACGCTGTGCCCTGGGTAATGCAGGCATTTTGCATGGTGGCCCTCCCAAAATGGCTGAGTCCAGCCCCAGATCTCCTCTCTGCCATCATGGATGGGCAGCAGCTGGCATTGCCAGGCTCCTTGGGCCTCGCCTTTCTACTTGTGTTCCATTCCTTTACAAACTCCCATTCCCCATCAACTTGCCTTGCAATGTGCCGCATACGAAATGGAGGAGATAAAAGTATCTCAGAATTGGCCGGGCTCGGTGCAATATATAACATACCAGATGGCACTCCATGATGCCTCTGAAATATCTGTGCAATAGCATTTTAAGAAACGTAGAAGTGATCAGGCAGCATATGGAAAATACGTTCTGTGCTGCACGAGGGAGCTGTGCCCCCTCTCCTGGCACCTGCTCACTGTGCTGTGCTCGGGGTGCGCTGTGCTTTGCCCCATGGAACCCAGATACCCTGGGCAGGGTTGTGCCATGCAGCTGTGCCAAAGGGTAGGATTGCAATGTGGCTATCCTTGTTCTTCCCTTCCCTGTGCTGCTTGCTGTGTGCCTCCATGCAGCAATAAGGGATGGGGTGTCAGTTTGGGGTTTGGATTTGCAGCTGGAGGGGTGTGTGCTTTATGCTGCCCATGCTTGCACCGTTATTGGGAGCTGACAGTCTGGTGTCCTGTCTGCCTGCTGACATAAAATCCCCTGTGTATTAAGTGTCTGTGAGAGCACCATGGGCAGACGCTCGCTTGGAGTTTCTGTTCTTGCTTTATTGCCCTCTAATCCACACTTCCAATCTGGGTGTTTGGATCAGAGCTTGCTCCTCATTTTTGGATTAACCTGTAGCAAAAAAAAAAACAAACCCAGAAGAGGAAATCTTGCAGAAAGCAGGCTTCCTTTCTTTGTCTTTCCTGACTTTGTCCTCTCTGTTATCTCGACAGCTTTCTATTTGCTGCTGTGTTTCCCTTTAATCTGCAGCCCTCTGTTCTTACCTGAGCTACAGAGGACTGACGAGTAAAACCACTGAACTTGGCGATAAATGAAAGGGAACAAAGCTTAAAATGTTTTCTTTCTCTCTCATTAAAAAGAATAAAAGATAAAAAAAAAAATGTGGGAAAAGGGAATAAAAAAAAAATGCATCTTCCAAAGCACGCAGCTGATACGTGATGCCTGGATTATCCTTGAACCACCTCCTGCTTATGGATCAAGATGCATCATTTCTGCCCTGGTTTGGTTTGTTTTATCCCCCTGTTGTTTTGATCATAGCTAGAGGAACAAAAGTGTGTTGGTTACAAGAGGAGGAAACCTTGCCTCGCTGCTGGCAAGGGAACGTTGGCTTGTGATGGAATGGGGAGGGAGATGTTTTCTACGTGGCAAGGGACAACAACTGTGGTCAAAGATCCAAGTCCTGAGCAGGCAGAGCCTCCTGAAGGCTGTGCAGACACTTCCATCACAGCTCTTCCCACCCTGCTGCCCATTGGAGAGCACCTGGTGGGAGCTGCGGGCTTCAGGGGTGGCCAGGAGCACATGGGCACACACAGGGCTTGGTATCTTCTTGGGGTGCCTAAAGACAGGCCAAGAGGCAACAGGCAACAACTGTCTTTGGCACTGGGCTTGGAACTCAGTGATCTTGAAGATCGCTTCCAACCCAAGCTGTCCTTTGACTCTATGATGTTCTCTTGAAACACAAGAGAAAGCTTTTTCTTCTTGTTTTTAATGGTGAGGATGGTCAGGCAAAGGTTGCCTGGGGGAAATGTGGAGTGTCTGTTCTTGGAAGTGCTCAGAAATCAATGACTTGGTCCTGGGCATCCTGCTTTAGCATGAGTATGGCTTCACCCCATGAAACCTTGCCCTGCTCGTGGGGAGGTGTGATAGAGGCTCAGGGTGGTGCCGTGCTCTGGGGTCACTGCAGTGGGTCCCTGGATTTGCTGCGTGCTCAGAGCACGTCTTTGGAGAGGTGCCTTGTCCAGCACTGGGCTGGTAATGGTTGGTGATGGGAATTAGTGCCCCGTCCATCTGGCCCCATTCTGCCATCTAACGAGAGGAGATAAGTGCACTTAACAACACACCGGCTCTTGTTCAGGCCCCTTCTTCCCAAGCCAGAATCAATAGCAGGTCTCCTCAGCTTTTAGAGACTTAGATCCAGTCTTTTCATCTCTCTCTCTCTTTCTCCTTTCCCAAGCAGCACACGTTTGATTTTTCTCTTTTTTTCCTTCTGCACGCCGCAGAAATTTTCCCATTCTCCCTTTCATCTGAACCCGCACAGCACTCGCCCAGCCAGGGCTGCAGCTTGAGCTCCAGATAAGGAACCCTGCAGCGCCTGGGTTCCCTGCTCCCCATCTCCACCTGGGTGTGAGCGCTCCTACAAGTCGCCTTTATCTTCAAAGTGCTTTACAAGCACTAATTAATCCTCCCAGCACCCCGCTGCTGTAGGTGAGGGAGCCTTCACCCACAGTGCTGCTCCCTCTCTCCTATTCCATGGTGTGGGGTTTCTCTCCTTGTGCATCCCTGCTCTGCTTGTCTGTTTTTGGGGAGCAGGACCCTCTTTGCTTTGCAGTATGGCTTATTTCTGCAGGTTAAAGCAAACCTGAGGAATGCCTCTGATCATCATCTCTGATGGGGAGGTGAGCAGCGCTGCTTGCTGAGCCCCAGCCTGCTTCCCTTTCTATTTTGCTGCAGCCCACCTGAATTGGCCTTGATTTGCCTTTACTGCGAGTCTGCTGTTGATCATCAGCAGGATGAAGCAGCACGAGGTGATGCAGACACGCATCTGTGGTGCTGCTGTGTTCTGGTGCATGGAGCTGATGCTGGAACACCAGGAGCCGGGCTGCGTGCTGAGCACAGGGAGCAGAGTCCTCCCAGGGCAGCCTTTGCTGGCATCTTCTGTTTACTTCTTTAGTAGCTCTGAGTTCAGAGAGGCTTCTTTTTCTTTTTTCCCTTTCCTTCCATGAAATGCAAATCAATAGATGTTGTATTCACATTCTAACAAGATGTCAAGGAGAAAAGGGTAGCCTTTCATTCAGGGAGAGATGCAAACACAGGCAGGGAGAGGCGGGGGAGTGGCGAGGGGACAGGAAGAAAGGGGGGGCTGGAAGGTGGCAGGGGGGGCCCTACGGGGTGGGATGTGGCTGTGCCTTGTGCAGGGCGCTGCCAGCAGAGAGAGCAGCAGCTGGGCACGAGGCAGCGGCACTGAGCACATAGGCACGATGCTTATAGGCATGATGCTCTGTCCCATCATACTAGGAAGGCTGCAAGGAGAGGGTCGTGGGATCTCCAGCTCCTTAAGACAGTGTATTATTCCCCCATGAGTCTGGGAGGGTGGTTCCCAGATGTAAATATGCATTAGGACAGCTTGGGATAAATACTGCAGACACACATTGAAATGGTGTTTAAATGTGCCCAGCAGACCATAATGTCTCCTTTTTGATCCAGCGCTGCTGTCAAATTTGAATATGGTTTAAATTCTGCGCTTTATATCAAGAAACAAACAACCCCATACATCCCCCAAACATCCCAGAAAAGCTCCACCGGTGAAGTACGTATTTATACATCTTTTATTTTGTCTTGGAAATCAAACACAACAGGCCAGTTCCCTGTTCAGCCCTGCACTAGTGAACAGCAACAGATGCTTTTGCCCAAGCACGGTTGTTCCCATTTTACAGATGGGAAAGCAAAAGCGGTGATGTCCTGGAAGTCTGGTCTTAGGCTGTGCTTAGTGCTGTGCTTGTTTAACCAGCAAGGAGAGCAGCTAAACGTGTGCTGGGTTTGTTTCATAGTTATTGCAAGGTATGGGGGGGGGGGTGAAATGCAAGCCTGAGCATACGGGAGGAATGTTGTGGGAGGAGGAGAAGTAAGAATGTGTTGTTTCAGAATGTGCCCAAATATAGCTTTTCAGCTCTGGTTCTGAAAGCAGAGCAGCACGCTCGTTCTGAGCCCATCAGGTCGTTAATTAGGAATTATTTCTTTGTTCCTTTGGGTGAGGATAACCATAGCGTGTTTTGAACTTGAGTGGGCTTCCCAAATGCTGTGTGAAGCAATGGGTGGTGATGCCTTTGGGGTCTGGGGGATGGATGTAGGGGGAGCTGGCTCACTCAATGGCCATGCAGGGTCTTGTGCCCCCCAAATCCCTCTTGGTTGACAGAATGGTGGGGGGGGCTGAGCTTCATGGGCTCACTTGAGAGAACAGAATCGCTCAGTGTCGGCCATTTGGGTGTCAATCCAGCAGTGAAACATTGCCGTGCTCATCTCAGGCTGAACGAGGCTGCTTGGTTTTTTTTTTTCCTTTGCTCAATGCAATGATTTAGCTCTTCCAGAGGTCAAGGCTGTTGTGAATGATGTGGCTTTACTCCCATTAAAAGATAAAAATCCCCGGGCGCTTTCGCTGCAGCGTGCACCAACTCACCTAAAGGGGTGGGGATGAAGTGGGAATGGGGTTGAGTTAAAAGCTTTTTAAGAAGTTGTGGTTTATTCACGGAGAATAGGAAATGAATAGAGATGGATGGGTGAAATGCTGCCCAAGTTTGTCCTGCTGGTGCATGTTTGGCTTCCATCCCTCATTGGGTGAGTGCTGTGGTTGCAGTGTTGCCCATGGGAAGTGCTTGTCCTGCTCCTTTCTTTATGGGGGGGGGGGAAGTGATGGGCTTTTCTGTTTGGTTTTATGTTTTATTGGCAGATAAAATGTTTGTTTAAGGCCAAAAGGGGTGTGAAGGGAGAAGGGAGGTCACAGTGCTGTGCCCCTAGGATGAGGGATGGTGGAAAAAGAGGTACCAAAAGGGGAAGCAGAGCAAAACAGTGGGATGGGAGAGGGCAACATGTGGATCTCATGGTGCCAGAAAGTGAGCACGGAGCTACAAGTGCAAAGTCTTGGCCTAAAAGCACCTTCAGGCTGGCCTGCAATTAAAAAAGTAAGACTTAACAGCCTAAAAGTAATGGGGAAGGAGGTGGTGTTGTGCCAAAGGAGCCGTTTTAGTTTGCCTTTATGCATTTTAAAAGGCTCACGATATATTTTTAACAAAGCTGTGATGAATATGAAACAAGAAACTCTTTCTGTTGTTTGGAGAATGTCAAAAGCAGCTTTATTCCATTTGGAAACTTCTTAACAGCGCGGCACAGCCAGTCCCTGGGGGTGCAAAAATGCACTGAGCTGGGGGGTGGCTGAGTGAAGGGGGGCCACTTTGGTGGGCAGATATCACTGTGCCCCCATTAGGAAGCTGGGGATGGAGCTGTGGCATGTGGCAGAGGGATGGATGGCTGCGTGTTGGGGATGGGCAGCAGTGTGGGAATGTGATCAGGGGGGCAGCGGGGGTCAGGGAGGGGACTTAGAAACTCTGCTTTGGGGGAAGCTGGGTGGTATCAGTTTGGGGGGCAGCAAGAGCAGACAGCCCCGTTCTGGGCATCGTTTGGGAGACGTTTAATGCACAGAAGGGGGAAAAAAATAGAGCTCTGGTTGGGATGCATGGAGACAGTTCTCTGTGTCAGGTTTTTGTGCAGAAGCCACCCACTCACGCTCCCAAGCTCGGAGCCTCTGCTCGCCTCCCTTGGCAGCAGGCAGAGCTGCCGGCTGCTCCCAGGGGGGCCTTGCAAGGGGCGAGCTGGGGGGCTGCCAGCCCCAGCTGGGGGCACGGTGTGGGCACAGCCCCGTGCACACAGCGCTGCTGCTGGGCTGAAGGCAGCCGTGGGACGTGCGGGTCCGGTGCCTGGGGGGGTGATGCCCGTGTTTAACTCCCCGGTGGCACGGAGAGAGTGTGCGGGTGTCAGTCAGCAACCCGAACCAATGGGTGCCTGGTAGGAGGTCTGCTTCCCCGTGCACGGTCGGAGCCCGGTGCTTCTCGGGCTAGTTGCGCGTGTGTGTGTGCAAGGAAAAATCGGAGCCTCTGACTGCCTGCTCCCGTCTCTCTCTCTCTCCCCAGCTCGCTAACTCAGTCTCCCTCCCACTGCAAACATTGGATTTAAACCTGCTCAGCATTCAACGCAGACGAAAGCAGCAGCGGCGGCAGCAGCAGCAAGCAGCAAGCAAATCAGCCGCCAGCCGACCGCAGCTCCAAGATGTACCATCCTGCCTGCTGGATCATCTTCACCGCCACCACTGCCCTGCTCTTCATCCCAGGTAGGCACTGAGGGAAGCTTTGCTCCCCTCCGGGGCCGGGGGGGGAGCAGTGCAGAGGATGGAGGGGTGGTGGTGCGTGCTGGGGGTACCCGGACTTCATGCCCATAGCGCACGGCTGCACGCAGCTGCGAGTTGCTCTGCAGCAGGGCTTGCCGAGCGCTTGCAGCAGGGTTCAAGGCAGCAAGCTGGCCTCTGGAGAGAGCTCTGGGTGCTGGCAGTGCAGAAGGGTGGCATTGCACTGAGTGTGTGTGCCGCCTGGATGTGAAGAGCCGATTCCTCTGTCTAAACCCTGTCTAGACGTGGTGGGATCACGCAGCTTTTTCCTGTTCCAAGTTGGGCATCTCCTGCATCCCTCTCTCCTCTTGTGAGCTGTCGTGCTGTTCTCCCTGCTCCCCCACATCCCTGCTGATTGCCACCGGGCAAACCGGGCTGTCTGCCTTGTGCGTCCTTTTGCAAAGTGAATATGAAGCCCCCGATGTGGGTGCCCACAAGAATGATCCCACCTGCAGCAAAGGTGCTCAGCTGCTGCGAGCTGGGCTGGAGGCTCCCAAAATGCAGACTGGCCTCATCCCCTCTGCTCACCAGGATGAGGGGGAGACGTGAGGTTTGCATTGAGCACCGGCTCCGAGCTGATGCTCAGCAATGGGGCAGTGAGCACAGCCCTGCAGTGCATCCATGGGGAGGGGGGAGCAGCAGGGTGGGCAGCAGAGCTGCTCCTGGGGGACAAGTCACTGGTATTTTCAGACAAGGATACGTGCTTCTAGCAGCTGAAAAGATTGCGGCCCCTGTTGAAACAGATGGGGACTGGATGTTGAGGCTCGGATCCTATCTCAGCCCAACATGTGTTTTTCATGACTGTCAGTGAGAATTATGTTGGACTCAGGAGGGCAGGGAAGATGTGCAGCTGCAATTTGAGCTGCTCTCTGTGGTTTAGTTCCACTGCTTCTCTGTGCTGGGCTGGCGCGTGAGAAACTGGAAGGGGGGGGAGATGAGCTGTGTCATAGCTGGAAGACAGAACTCACCACAGCTGTGATGAGCACTGGAGTGCTCAGGCTCAAAGTTGCTGCTGGAGGCTCACATCATGGGACCGTCTGTATCCAGGGGTGCCACAGCCATGGGAAGCAACCACTGACATGGGCTGGATGCTGCTGATTGATGTTTGGTTCCCACTGATGCTCGCTCTGATGGCAGGGTGACGTGATGTGTGTTAGGCAAGCGTGGGCTGGGCAAGACGTGCCAATGGAGGACCTCCTACAGCATTGCCTTTCATGTGTTGTCTTTAGCTCCCCCAGTAACACCACGAGCCAAAATGGTTCACCTATAGCACAGCAGAGAGCACGTGAGAGTGGGGATGATGCACTCATCCATTGGAGAGTACAAGGGATTTGAAGGGGAAGTATTGCAATGTCTTATCTTGAGCAAAACATGGCATTGAGTTTTCCTGGTGTGGGGGCAGCTTCCCTGCCCAGTGCTGTTGGGTTGAAATTGCAATGAAATGGATGCAAGGCAGCATCCAGAAGCAAAAAGGACCGTGCCAGTTAAGCCTCCAATAACTTGGGAGAGATTTCTTGATCTGCGCTTTGCCGTTGTAGCTTTCCCTTCTTATTTATATTGAGCAGCAATATCTGCTTTGGCTTTGAATGTCCCTTGAGCCAAACCAGCCTAGGAATTTGCCCAGCTGGGCTCAGCTGTTAATCCATCACACTGAAACCTGCTGCCTGCAGTGGAGGAAGGAAACCATTCTGGTGTGCCAAGCTGCTGCCTTGGTCCCTTTCCGACCCCTGAGGTCTGCATCTTCCATTGGGTTTTTAGCACTGTTTATTTTTTTTCCCAAGCAGAATCCCACGTGCTCTGTGCAGGTGATGCTCCCCTGGGATATGCAGAGGCTGTTTGTGAAGTGTGAACTCTTTTCCTCACCATTTGTGTGTGCATCCTGCGGGAGTTTCTCATGGGGTGGTTAAAGTGAGAAGGGAACCTGCTTTTAGAGGTGTAATTAGAGTGAAGGGAAACATCACAACTTGAAGGCTCCTGCAGAAAATAGCATT
This sequence comes from Excalfactoria chinensis, assembly GCF_039878825.1. Lineage (NCBI taxonomy): Eukaryota > Metazoa > Chordata > Aves > Galliformes > Phasianidae > Excalfactoria > Excalfactoria chinensis. The sequence goes on from NC_092845.1 coordinate 3,853,535, forward strand.
GCCAAGTTATTATTAGCTGTAATAGCTTATTTGCCAGTTTTTTTTCTCCTCTTTCTCTCCCGCCTCTGTTCTTTGCTTTTCCTTTTTATTTCCCCCCTTTTACCTTTGTTAGGAAAGATGTATATATATATATTTTTTTCCCCACCGGGACTCGCATTGTCTCGTTACCAATTCACTCCTGTGGAATCTAAAGACACAAAAGGTTAATGCAGTAATGAAACCCTGACCCCTCTGGTCATAGATAGCATCTTACTCTGTAGCTCTTTATTTCTTTGTCAGACAAGTTCCCATGCAAAACAATTTCTAAGGCTAATATTGTTGTCACCCGGTGGCTTTGGGCAGGCAGGGTGCTTTCTGAGGTGGGCTCTTTCTGATGGGCAGGATGCGGTTATGGCGTGGCATCGTGGCTCTACTGGTGGCAAAAATCAATGGCGTGTCAGCTTTGTTTAGACATTTATGTTGCTGCCTTTGCTGGCTTGGCAAAATGACTTGTCATGGCAGTGGATCCTTCCCAGCTGGGGCTCCAGCCCTGCAGGCTCAGAGCTGTGGCAGTGCAGGCTGCAAGACAGCTGCTCCTGGTGCTGCGGGTCCTGGCATCTGGGAGCCTGCTGGGCAGAGTCCCCAGCGCCCTACTGTCACCTCTTGCATGTAGGACTTGCTTTCTGCACCCGCTTGTAACTGAGCCTCACGTGGCCTGTGCGGCGTTGGTGGTGGATGAGAATCCAGTCTAAAATGAGGAAATAGGCATTGCAGGAGTTGCAGAGGGTTTTTGCTCCCTGTTCGGGTGCGATGGCTGGGCTTGGGGGCTGCTAGGGTGCCCACATGGGGCACAGCTGTGACCCCCCCCTGCCAAGGAGCACGCAAGACTGGCAGAGAGCTGCTGATCCCTACAACTAAGCCAAAGAATAAGTACCTGGAGCACATTAGTTCTGCTCCAGTGTCATTCCAACGTAGACTAAAAGGGATTTTCAGAGCTCTTTCAAAGGCTGGGGATGGTCGCGACTGCGCTGCTGTGACCATCAGCCCTCCATCAGTCAGAGATGTTGGGGAACAGATCCCATTAGCGGTCCTATGCCCTTGGCTCCCATTTGCTCACCTTTCCAAGTGGCATCAGGAAGGAACGTGGTAGAGAAGAAGGAGCAAATGCAGCTTCTCCTCAGTGCAAACCTACTGCATTGTAAGCTTCTGGAACAGTTTGTCCTACGGGCTCTGGGGCTGTTCTCTGGTGGCTGCCTTCCAGAGTGCACCAAACTGGAGGATCTTGCTTTGCTTATTCCAGCAGATTCCCTTTGACAGCATCCCCTCTGTGCGTCGTTCTGTGGCTGCAAACAGCTGGATGGAGGAGTCTGCTGGTGTGAGTCTCTGTGAAGTGCTGACATTGAGGCTGAAATGAGAGAAATGGTTCAAAGGCACCAATGGGAGCTGGGTACATTAACTGCCGCCTTTGAATATCTTCCCCAAAGGCCTGAATGTTTGGTTATGGTGGATCTTAAGTTGCATAAACAGCTTGCGTTCATATTATACACTTGAATATTCAATTTGAAGTTTGTGCTTGGTGTGGTTAGAGCCTGTGTTTGCACATAGAGCTGGTGGTCACCCACCATCCTGACCCCAAAAGGGATCCCCACCAAAACCAAGTACCTTCTGTACATACATATAGATACGTACACACACATATATATGTTTTCCTTATCAAAGTCTATGGGGTCATCTGTGCCCAAAGCTGACCATTCTCCCTGCGGTCAGCCCAGGCTTTGCAGCCCTCTCCTTTTCCCATTCCCAGACAGGCAAATCCCAATGCTGCTCCCAGCTGTGTGTGTGTGTGTGCAGGGTGGGCTGCGATCTCAGCTGTCAAACTTGTCTTCTTTTTTTTTCTTTTCTTGTTTAAACTTAAAAATAATAACAGCTCTGCCACAAATCTCCTTCCCTCCCTTTCTCTAATGAAGGCATGGTACTTATAATTACCAATGCAGCAACTGCACATACAGAGGTGGCTTTGACACTTGCTTCTCAGTGGGTGGGTTTTTAAGGAAACTCCTTTTTTTTTCTCTCCCTTTCTCATTTTTTTTCCCCTTTACTTAGAGGAAAGAAACCCTTACCTGCTCTGGGAACGTCTTACCATGCTCTAAGGGTGACTGAATCCCTGTGGGTTGGATTCCATGGCTGGATGCATCAGCCCTGGGCAGCAGGGCTCAGCCTGATGCGGTGCCATCGATGTGTCATTGGGGCCATACAGGGATGCTGGACTTGTTGCCTGCACAGCACAGTCATGTGCCTGCGGGACACGTGTGTGATGAGGCAAGGAAAGGAGGGAAGGGAAAAAGAAAGAGTTATTTTTAGGTTTACTTTTCTGTGAATTCAGCGCTAGTGAGAAGTGCTGGATTGACAGCTCTGGAGATGGAAGCGTGCTGCAATCCGCAGGGAAGGGGAGCCCAGTACATTGCCCTGCAGGGTCTGTGCTTTGGGATGGATGCTGAGGCTGGAGTGTGCTGGTCTGGGGTGAAAAACAACAGGAGGTCTGTCCTGTTGGCCTGGGCTGGGCACTGGTGTGTTTAACATGGGGTAAAGCCTCCTAGTGGGGCACGTAGGGTTATTTGAGTTGGGGACTGTGGGTTCCTTCATGGTGGCAAAGTCAGCAGCTGCTTGTGGACCAAGTGAACCTACAGCAAAAGGGCTGGACTCCCTTCTGTGACAGCAGGAATGTTGCCGTGACCACTAATAAAATGGCCCGGGTGCATTTACTGTAGGCATGGAACCATTTGAGTTGGAAGGGACCTTCAAAGGTCATTTAGGCCAACTGCTCTGCAAGGAGCAGGGATGTTTCATCACCGTGTTCCTTGCAGACCATAGAGGGGGTCATCATAGCAGGCTTCAGGCTCCCAGAGCAGCACCAATGGAGGGGGGGGGGGTCGATGCTGTGCATCCCACACGGTGCCTCCAAGGAGCCTTCATCCGTGCCCACCTGCCATCCCATCGCCTCTTCTTGTGCTGCTGTTTACTTCTGGCTTTTGTTTCCTATACTTGTTGCTATGCATGTAGCGTGTGGAAGGAGCTCCAGCGAATATAGGCCACACTTTGATTGTTCAGCAAGCTGGAAAATGATGATTATAATTTTTGACAGAAGGGAAGGAGGGGGAAGGAGATCTCCGGGCTTTCAAATCTGCTCTGTCATAAGCAGGATCTTGCAAGGGCCCTCTGACTTCTCCCTCCCCAAAGGAAATGGCGTTTGCATAGCAAGAGGGGCTACAGGAGAAATGCTTTGCTTTACAAGGGCAAAACAATACTTACTCCACTAATCCTTCCACCTTGTGCAGCAGTCTTGTCACAGCACATAAGCAAAACGCAGTTGGCGTTGGCTAGCAATTGAATGGGAGAGAAACCTGGAGTTGGATGCTGCTAAAAAAAACCCAGTCCCTGTTATACACAGCCATGCATGGATGTATCCCAGGCATGTGTCTGACTACGTATGGCAGTGCTGGCTGCATCCGGACTGGATGTGACAGCAGAGCCCATGGAGACCTCTACCCAACCCCTTCCCATCCCACGCTGTTGGCGTTGGCTGTCTGCTCCCCGTTGGATCTCCCCGTTGTTTTATTGAATGGCTTTGGTTAATTTTCACTTGAATTTCTATATATTTTTTTTTTTTGTCTTTATTTTCATGCGATCGCTTCTAATGAGGCTAATGACATTTAGTCTCCATGGCGGCGCATGTTAATTTGGTCACCAAAATGTCATTGTGAGGCAGATGTGTCCTATCTGCCCGCGACAAACACTCTGCAGACAAAGGGGGCTCTGCTCCCAGCCGTCCCCTCCTTATCTCAGGGCATACAGGGACAGAGCAGGGCATTTGGCAGAGCTGCCCTCCCACTGTCCCTCCTCTGCTGGCACCAGGTTCTGCTGCAGAGCTCCATGAGCATGGGAGGTGAGGACTGCTGAAACGGAACCTTTGGAGCAAGCTGGTGCGATGTAATTAATCAGATGTCAAAACCCCTGAGCGAAGTTAGCTTTGATCAGTAGGGAAATCTGTCAAGCAGGTCGTTCTGCTGCCCGTGGCGTTCTTCTGTCTGTCTCTGCCCATCCATCTGCCTCGTCCCTTAATGTGGCCAAGGTGGCAATCTTCTGCAGCCAGGTGGCACCTTCCAGCCTGTGAAGCATGGGGTAGCATCTCCTTGTCCTCACCAGCACCAGTGACACAGGATATAGTGATGGGACCCCCTGGTATGGGCCCCTTTGGTTTGGAGACAGGACCACGGCTGTGAGCTGGAGGTGGGTGTAGGTGTTGCAGAGGTGGAGAGTGCTGCTGTGTCAACTTGGCTGTCTGCAAGGTCAGGGGATCAGGAGCAGCCCCAAAGCTGAGGGAGGCGGTGCTGAGACTGTAGGTGGCTGCACAAGGATCAGCAATGTCTGAGATACTGTGCTCGAGTCTTACCAAGATGTTGAGCCTTAGAAGCCTGAGCCGTTTTGCTTAAGAATGGGTCCCTTTTTTTCTGCAATCTGTGTCCAAACGCAGCTGAATTTGATCTGTTCTCCTTTGATCTGTTCCTCCCTCTCCATTCTGCGTAGCAGGAATGGATGAAGATTAAAGTTTGCAGCTTCTGAGCAAACTAGGTTGCTCATCACTGCGTGATACCCAATTACCTGCTGATACCTCAGGAGTGAGAAGGTATCGATCCTGCTTGGATTTGAACTTGTTGAACCAGAGAGTCTGGATATTTCAGATACGTTGCTTAGGACACACCATTTCCTATAGGACCCGAAGCGCAGCCTCTGCGCCCGCAGTGCTCGGAGCTGATGGGGGTGGCTCTGTGTCTCTGCCACATGGGAAATAACCAATAAGTGATAACTAACAGTACCTGCGCTCCGCAGTGTGCACGCGGGATGTGGATGTAATGACTCTTGTGATGTGCATGAGGAACATCTCCATTTTTACACCAAACAAATTCCCAGAAGCTGATATTTTCCCCCTTGAAGCCCATAGCTTTCTGTACATCCTCTCTGTGAGCTCTCCAGGCTGCAGAACCCTTTGGTGGCATCCCCTGTGTTTGCCTTCCTCCTGTCTTCTGCTGGCTGTCACGTTCCCAACTAGAAACAACATATTAATTAAGAAAACAAGAGGAAAAATCCTCTCCGAATGAGGTGGTGAGGGGAAGCTTGAGGGACCAAATGGAAATATTCATTACTGAAATGTGGTATCGGGTTTTGCTCGTGTGTCGTGGTTGTTCTTGTAGATCTTAAAACACTTCACGAAGAAGAGAGATTTCATGGTTCCTGTTTGTGCAGACAGGGAAGCCAAGGAATAAAGAGGGAGAATGACTTGCCTAAGGCATGCATGGAGAGATGTGTTAAAAGACGTGTCCTCGCTGTAGTTCCAAATCTGAACTGGAGGCTCCTACGTGTTTTTCCTTGTGAAACAGCAGGTTTCAGATTCATCCTTTGAGAAACACAGTCAAAAAGACTGAGAGCAGTGCATTGAACCCCAACGTTTCTTTGCTGTGTTGAAATGGGGCTGGGGCACCAAGGCTTGTCCTTGGGGGCTGTCAGAGCTGTGATGCCCAGGGTGATGTCTGAAGGTTGCTGAGTACTGGTTGGTGACTAGCAGGCAGCAAACGTGGCTTTGTGAGTCAATGGGCACTCTTTGCTGCTCTTGGTGTAGGCAGGAGGGCAGCATGTTCTGGGTGCCCTTGTCCTTCCGTGCCTCGTCTCCATCCGACTTCTCCATAGGTCTGAGAGCAGTGATCTGAGAGCTGAAACCAGGAGGCGAACAGAGAGGGAAAATTCTCAAGCACTCTCTTCTCTCAACCCTTGGGCTCAAAATGGAAACACTCTGCAGTTGAACTGAGAGCACACATTTATCCCAGTAATGCTCGCCGTGCTTCTGCTCTGTGCGCTGGAGTGTCCGCCGGCTGCTCCAGGGTTGCTGCTGGATGCCTTTGCCAGCCTTTCCCTATAGTCGGGGCGCTTTATCTTTATAAAGTAGCAATAAGTGGACAGTATAATATATTTCACTTTTAATAAGGTGTTGCCAGTTGCACACACTCCGCAGAGCAATTAGTGTCAAAAGCAGCTAAGCAATGGTGGGGAGCCGTAATTCGGCTGTTTACTGACTAGGAGGATTTATGGGCAGTCGTTGGGGGGAGCTGTGGTCGCGGCTTGGCTGGGGATCCAGGAGGTGCTGCTACGTGCTGGCTGCAAAGCCACGAGCCTGAGAGCTCATGGAAGCTCTTTAGAGAGGCCAGAATGAGCTGCTCGTCCCTTGTGTTGGCCCTTAGGGGGCTGGAGCTTGGGAGGGAAGTATCCAAAAGAGGAATGCTGAGCCAGCCCTGATGTGCCAGCCAGCCAAAATGTGGCTGGGAGGACCTCGTTGCTCTTTGTGTTGGGGTGGCAGACCAGCTTTGTGGCGTGATGTTGTCCTCTGTGCTGCTGCAGAGGTGGGTTGCATCTGGATCAGGTGAGTTTTGGTGCATGGATGGAGGAGATGGCAGAGATAGGGATGGAGAGGAGAGCTTTTACGTCTCGGGGCAGCCCTGCTTTCTTTATGGCAAGACCTTCCCCTCTAAAGGAAATAGTTACAACATTTGGTTTCTGATGTGAATATAAGGAATATTTCTGAGCCTGTGGCCCCATCCTCTCCCCCGTTTCCACCCCCTGTTTCTCAGTTCAATAAAGTTCCAGTTCCTTGGGTTTGTTCTCCAAATTGAAAGCCTTCCATTTTCGCACCTCTGTAATTGGTGCTATCTGTTGAGAGAAACTCTGCAACACCAGCCAGCCAAGGTCAGGAGGAGCTGAATTGAATTAAAAGGAAGAGAAATTGGTTCGAGGTGGGCAGAGGGCCGCAAAGGGAACGATGCAATTTCTCTCCTTGGGGCTCCTGATGAGCAGAGAGAACAGCAGCTTCCCCGAGCACCCGCGGGGTGCTGACACCGACCCACCCACACCTTCATCTGCACACAGAGGTGGGCACCTCGCGACTGCAAACAAGGAGATGAGACCCAGCGCCGGGTCCTTTATCTGGTCAGCAGGATGGGGTTTGTGTTCCACCAGCTCCTGGGTTGGGATGCTGACAACTGTCACTGCAATGACCTTGCAGTGATTAAATACAGCAAGAAATTGTCTTTTTAATAAGAAACTAAAGCTGCGACGCAAGCTGGCGGCTGGGAGATTTAAAAGTCTCTGCTCTGGTTCCCAGCCCGTAGCCTCCATTCCCCACACTGGAGCTCTCCTCCCGGGTTTATCACAGTGCTTACAATGCAGTTGGCCCGCAGTCTTCCCAGCTCAGCTAAATGTCCGTGGCTCTTCAGCAGCGGGGCCGTGCTGGCCCTGCAAGCACTCAGAGTAGAGTGGCTCCACCAGGAGACTGCAGCAAGGGGGAGGAGATGTTTCAAACGGTGGAATTTTAGGGAACAAGGCGACAATTTTCCACCCACTTCTGAGCTGGAGCAAAGCCCTCCCAGGCTCTTTTTCTCACTTCCCAGCTGGGCTGGCATGGGGACGTGGCATTTATTAGCAGCAGTATGAAGGCAAGGGGCCAAAGGAGCCTTGGTGGATGCCAGGCTCAGCACCTGGTGCCCAACCACTGTTGGTTGCTGGTGGCTGCGCTCAGGGGATGTCCCCAGCCCTGTTTATTGATGCTTGTGGCCTTGCCGTGCTTTCACCTGGGGCAGGATGGGGATGGTGTTGTGGCTGGAGGCTGCAGACTGCCCCGCAGCCCCTGCTCTGCCTCTCCAGTAATTTATACAAGAACCAGCTGATGTTCCCTTTTAAATTGACAAAGGCAGAGAATGGAGCTCGGGAAGCCCTCTGACCCCGGAGCCCTGGTCCATGAAAATTACAGGCGATGTACAGAGCGTTTCCTCTTGATGTACTTGCAGTGGGGAGATGCTGGTTAATTTGCCAGGACTCAGAGGTGACCTGGGTTTAATAAAGAGGATTAATGGATTTGAGCTAAAGGTCTCGGCTGTTTGGAGCTGATAGCCTTCTCCTTCGAAGACACCGCAGCAGGCTCAGCTCAGCCTCTTGCAGGGAAGGAGGAGGCTGCTGGCTGAAAGGAGCACGCTGCTGGGTAACAGGGGATTTCCTCGGGGGTTAATGGCCGTGCAGGGCAGCCCCAGTTCCCCGTGACCTTACTGCATGTGTTGCTCTCAGTAGGGTTAACAGTAGCTGAGTGAGGAGGATCCTGTGTTGCATCAGTGCTGGGGATGAGGCTGAGCAGCTGCTGCTGCTGTGCTCTCCCTGCACATCTTTGTGCCGCTCGGGGAGCAGTGAATCCCCTGCAGTCCTGCTCCCTGGCCCCGAGCTGCTGGCCATATTCCCATAATAAGGCAGCGGAGCCCTTTGGATGGGAGCAGCAGTAGACGGGTCTGCTTTCCTTGCCAGGGAAATATGTGTGTGTGATCAATGCAATCAGCTCACCCTTCAGCTCCTTTTTGGGTTGGATGGAGGAGATGCTCCGACTGAAACCCGTTTATTGAGTAGAGGAGATGCAGTGAAATTACAAGCTGTGGCTTTTACCGTCTCCGGCCTTCTGTCTTGTCTTCTCCTTATCCAACAGCTTGTCTGGTATTATGAAGCATTTTTCTCTTAAAACCCCATTTTTCCTATTTTCTGAGGGGTAAGTGAGCACTCAGCAATGCATCCTTGGCCAGCCCTGCGTAGAAGTGTTCAGCAAGAGATCTGGAGGGCTCAGAGCTGGTTCATCTCACAACTATTATTTATATCTGTAAGGCTGGATACTGACCTGCTTTACCTTAGTGCTCATCAGGGAAATCCAAATGAATGATTTCCTTGTAAAGCTGAGCACGGGCTTGGAGTCAAAGCTGTTTGCACTCTCCGTCCAGTGAATCCCAGAGCTCTTTAGGACAGGAAGCAAAGGTATTAAATGCATTGCAGAGGAATTAAGTGCAGGACCCTGAGAGCGTGATTCAGCAAATGCTCTTGGAGTTGATGCTCAGCCTGGTTGCAATGGGTTGTGCTGCACTGCTTGGGGTGGACGCTATGGGGGGAGTTTGCAGAGTACCCTTGGCATTTGGTGGTTGCTTGGAAATCCCTGGGGAAAGGAGCTTTGGCTGCCCTTTGCTCCACCTTTGGGTTTTGCTTCTTTAATGATGTTGGAATTGCTGGTTGCTTTTCAATGTAGAGGAGTTCACTTTGGTCCTGTAGGGTGCTCAGAGCCCCATCCAGTCTGATAGGGCACCTCTCTGGGCAGTCTGTTCCAGTGCTTCACTACACTACCCTTATTTATAAAAACCCAAACTTTTTACTTGTGCTCGGTCTAAATTCCCCCTCTTTTAGTTTGAAACTGATGTGCAGTACCTGGGTGCAGTTCCTATTTCAGGCTGTGGCAATCAGCTCCGGGGATTCATCCAGCATGCAAATAGCAATGCCTTGGCTGGGAGTCTGCTCCCCAGGAACGCCCCGCTTTGATGCCAGAAGCAGCTTTGCAGTCAGGTCAGGTGCTTTTCCTCAAGCCAAACCCTGCACAGAGCTGGCCCTGCAGCTCTCCGTGCTGCTACCTGCGGGCTCAGCAGCGGGAGCACAGCACTTTGCAGCGGCATCTTGCAAATGAGCCGCGCTGCACGCGGGCTGCTGCCTTAATGCATTCAGCCAGCATTGTCTTCCCTCCTTGCCGCCTGTAATTTATACCTGATGTTGCCATGTATTATTTAGTTAGGCATTAGGAACGCCGCTCATGTGAAGGAGCGGGCGCATGGGCACAGCAAGCTCTGCCTTCTGCCCCTTTGCAGTGGGGAATGGAGCACAGCGTGGTCTGCTCTCTCACCCCACCACCCCATTGAGCTTCCCAGGTCGCTCCCATCCCATGCACAGCCATGAATCACAGCCAGGCTCACCCCTACAGCAGGAGATTCAGTTATCATTAGCTGAGCTTGCATGGCTCCACATGGTGTCATGCAGCTGCAAGTTCCTTTGGCCTTTTAAAATATCCAGCTGCAGTGTGTCATTATTACTTTTTTTCCCCTCCATTTCTTTGTAATTTGATTCTTTGCCTTTTCACGCTGTCATATAATGTTTGGGGGCCACTTTGGCAGCCTGTGGCAAGTGTTCAGCCATGGAGGGTGATGCATTCCGAGGAGACTCACAGCCACAGAGTAACGTTTAGTATTTATTTCACATCCTGTAAATGACACCACGAGGGGAAAAAAAAAAAGCCAGCATCCAAAAATTGTCTTAATATTTCCTTTATTTCCTTCCTGGCAGCTTGGAGTTGGGGCAATGTGGGCTGGAAAGGGGAACGCCGCAGCTCGAAGCTGCAGCCTCCAATTCTCACCTCCTTCAGTAATCCCCTAAAGTCTGAGTTCTGACATTTCCAAAAAGGGGTTGGTGATGATTCAGGACACAAATGGGAGATGTTGACATTTTGTTGGGAAGGGACGATTCCCCCCTCAATGGGGTTGGATGATGGGGGGGTTGGTGGAAGGGCTCCTGCTGTCGCCTCCCCAGGCTCAGCACTGCCCCATCCCCACAGCACCAATGGGGGGGATTGCTGTTTGTGGGGCAGAAAAGCCCAACCTCGACAATTACCCCATTTCCAGCCCTATTCACAGACCCAAAGCAGCCTGCAGACGGGCTGGCAAAAAAGAAAAAGCCTTATTTGTGGGTTTTTTTCTTGCTGAAAATGCACTTTTCTTATGAAGCCATGGGGCCATCTTTTCCCTTGGTGTTTCTCACCCCTTTCCCTGCAGCCCTCCAAACCATTTTACCCCCATTGCCAATAAAGGCAAACAAAAATTAAATCTATAATTATCATTACTAATTCCACTTAATTAGTCACAAGCCAGCAGCCAAATTGGCTTTCTCATAATTATCAGATAAGCAGTAAGCACATCTCATAGATTATAATTAACACTGCTTAATTAAAATCTAATATACATACACCCTTTCCTCGGCATGTGCCTAATTGGGTTCATGTACAGAGGGGTGCAGAGCCCCTTCTCCTCCCCCCCGCCCCCATGAAGGTTTGCTCAATGCAATGAAGTTGGTTGAGCTTGCAGTGAAGTTTTTGCCCAGGCTGTGCTCTCTAGGGCTAGAATTAGTAGAAAGCTTGGAAATGAGCCCAAAAAGGGGAACTCTGTGCCTGCAGCCCTCAGCTGGATGGGTTCTGGCAGCGCATGGAGCTGAGCTGTAGCATCAGTGTGGTGAGTTGGGGAAAGGGGCAGAGATGGAGAAACTCACCCTGCTATGAGAGGTGCACACCTGGGTTTGAGTGCTTGTTGAGCAGGAACTGGGGCTGGATGGGTTTTGGGACAAGCTGCTTTCATCCTGTCCTTGCTCATGAACACCTTCCTTGCGGTTCTGTCTTGGTTTTCTTTAAAACACCTTAGCTAGAAAAAAAGGCATCTCCCCAGTGGACGATGAACTCACGCAAGATACTCTTCTGAGTTAAGTATTTTTTATTATTATTGTTATTGCTCCAGCTGTGACCTCTCCATCTCTGCTGGGATCCGCAGTTATAAAACAGCTTGAATAAATTACACTTAAAGAAGGTGAACATTGGGTTTTGGCTCCGAGCTCTGGAAATTGATGTCTCTCTTATTTCCTTACCCTGAGCAGGGTCGGGAGGAGCTGCCGGCGTTGCTGCTCCTGGCAGATGTGCTCTGGCCCCATGTGCAGCCCCAGCTGGTCTCGCTTTCCCTTTTCCTGCTGCAGGGAGCAGATAGTGCTGTCTCTGATGGGTGATCGGTGACGTTCGTGGCCTCCTGACAGTTCACTCCGCAGATGGGATATGAGCATCATTTAGCAGAGGGATGTGGGTGGAGGTGGGAGAAGAGAGGAGAGCGAGAGGGTGATAAGGGGAAGATAAAGCGTTGCCTCTGACAGGCACCACGTTGGGGTTGAGCAACAGGAATAGACTCTGCTGGTGACAGCTATTGCTCCTGGGGGCATTGTTTTTGCTGTAGCATCCTATTTTGCTTTCCCTATTGATTGCAGGAAAGGAGAAGGGCTGTGATGGGTGCAGGTCCTGGTGGCTCAGTTTGCTTCCTTCCTTTTTCTCTGTGCAAAATGGTCTCACTGGGTGCTGCAGCAGAGCTGGATTGCAGGAGGACATGAGTCCTCTCCCGGGCTTGGTGCTTGTAGCCAAGAGCCTGCACAGGGGGTTTGGCCCTCAGCCGCCCTTCAGCTGCCTTTGGAAAATGGGGAACTGGCATCTGAGCCAGTTCTGCTGGCCTGGGTGGCCCTCAGGGCCCCCAACCCCTTACCTGCCCCAAGAGGTGCAGTAGCTGCCATCCAGCCTTGTGGCAGCGCAGCAAGGCCATCCCATTTGCGCAGTAGCTTTTGCCTATTTGGCTGCCTGAGAGAAGTGGAAACTACTGATAATGCTGATTATTAATTAGATCATTTGCCTGCCAGATTTTTGCTGAGTTAATATCTGACAGGCGAGTTTGTGCGCTGGGGGAGATTTGCAAGCTGTGATTTCCGTCGGAGAGATGCTGAGCCAAGCACCTCACAGCCAGGATGGGAGTGGGATCTTCTCTGGGATCCTTAACAGTGTGAGCCCCATCCGTTGGGTTTGAATTGGTTTTGGATCTGAGCTTCCCAGCTTGGGAAGGGCGTCCTGCTTTATGGTGTGAGGGAGTCTCAAAAGGACCTTTAATGCAGCGGCAGGAAAAAGTAAAGGCTTGGCACGTGTTCTGGTGTCGGGGGAGGATTTGCGGATTAGAGATGTGTAATTGTATGTAGTGCATGACAAAACAAAATAAGTGGCAAAAAGAACTCGGTCGTATTAAGAATTCAAAGCAAGCATTAAGCTTTCTTACTAATGTAGTTGGGGAGGGTGGGGGGAAAAGTGAAATATGCAAAGCAAAATCCCCTCTCGCCTCTGCAGCCTCTGCTCTGCGTACAGCCCTTGCAGCAGTGCTGATATTGAAGTCTCTGGGGCTGCTCCTCTTGCAAGAGGGCTGTGAGGGCTCTGCATGAGCCCCTCCATAAGCTGTGCATGAATGAGCCTTGTCTTCATCCAGCTGCTCTTCCTGGTGACTTCAGCATGAATAGTGTGGGTGGAAGAGCTGGAAGCAGATCCCAGGTCCCTCAGACCACAGCAGGATGGGTGCCCATCCCTGCAGGCCCCAGCAACACCCACTTGAAGGCTTTAGCAACCGGTTGCTTGCGAGCTTCTGCTTGACTGCAAGGCAGCTGTGTGCTTTTTCCATAGGGATTTCTTGCCATCATAAGATCTTCCCAGATTAAGTAAATAATTTCACATTAGCTTAATTAAGTCTAATAGTCTCATTAGTTCGCTCTTCGTGCTCGTTCCCAAGGGAGCGGTGGCCGGGAACCATGAAGAGATGCTGCAGAGGGATCCTATGGCATCCTAAGGCAGCAGCAGGGAGCTCTGGCACAGGTAAGTCCCCAGGGTTGGGAGGCTGATGAGTCAGGAGCTCACATCCACATGATGATACGGATGGTGGGTAACTTTCCTACTCAAAGTCGGTTTGGGGTGGGCATAGGGAAATTTAGGTTAGGTATTAGGAGGAAGTTCTTTATCCAGAGAGTGGTGAGACACAGATTGACCAAAGGAGCTACAGATGTCCTATCCTTGGAGATGTCCAAGGTCATGTTGGATGGAGCCCTGGGCACCCTGATCTGGTGGGGGGCAACCAACCCATGGCAGGGGGATTGGGACTGGGTGGGCCTTAAGGTCAGTGCTCAGGTGCATGGAGAAGGGCAAGACAGCGTGGCAGGGATGGCTGGTGGCCATGAGGATGGAGCTGCTCCTGGATGGTGCATCCCCAAAGGCATGGGGGGTGGGCATGGAAGGGCTGAGAGGGGACAGAGCTGAGCAGCAGAAATGAGGGAGAATAGGCTGAGATTTCCCTGAACAGAAGGTGATGGGAAAGGAAAGAGCTGATGGAAGCTAAAATGTATATATATACGTGCAGGGATATGCCTGGGGAAGGATTGCATCAGCAGCAGGGGAAGGTTTAGGCTTTTTCAGTTATGTGCCTTCCTGGTGGTGTGTGATATTAAATTATACTGCTGTGCCCAGGACATTTTTATGATGCATTTTCAAGTTATGTCAAGGGCATAGAGAGCATCCGGGTAGGTGGTGACCTCTTTAGGAGTTTGCATAAATCTAAATACATAAAATAAAACGGGGAGAGGAAAGCAGGGGCCTGCAGGTCTCCTCAATCCTAGTGGCACGCTTCTATCTCGGGCACACAATGCTGAGGAGCAGTAACCAAAGCAAAGGGGAAGGTAGACATCTGGTTTCAAAAGTGTTGCCTGTTCTTTATTTATAAAGAAATTATTGTATTTCAAGCGTTTCTTCTCTTGTACCAGCAGGAGAGCAGAGATGGGTGGATAGATTAGAGGGAAGCGGCTCGTGCATATAAATAGGAGTTAATTTTCTGACTCTTTGGGAAAGTGAGCGCTCGCTGAAGGCTGTGGGTTGGGGAGTTGCTCACCATGTTTTGCCTTCAAAAGCAGCAGGAGAAGGGGCTGTGCTGGTCAGAGGGATGGGATGCTAAGGGATGTGGTCAGTGGTGATGGGTTGGGGTCAGGCTGGGGGTCTTTGGGGTGGTTCTAAGGCATGGTGTGACAGTGGGGTGGGTGGACAGTAAGATTTGGTTCTGGCTGTGCTTCCAGGGATGGGAATGAGGGGAGGAATAGATCAGAATGGAAAACACAGCTTGCAGGAACCAGTGGGAACCCTGAGCCTGTACCTAGAGATGAAGAACACGGTGTTTCATTTGTTTTGTTTTATTTCACAAGAAAAATCTCCTCAGCCCAAACTGTCACTTTGGAAATAATTCGTGGCTGAGGATTTCAACACCCACTCCAATGATATTTTATTCTGACCCTAAACAAAATCAATAGCTTTTTTTTTCTTCTTCTTTTTTTCCTTCTCCTTTTTCTCCTTCCTTGAGAAAACAGTATTTTTCAGCTCAGTGGAAGAAGAAAATAGATTCTACCCGGCGTTGTTAAAAAGATATTATAACCAGTGTCTCTGGAAGTGTAAAAAGTCCATGATCTAATACGTCTGAAGCAATTTCGAAAGGCTGCTTTATTTAGGATAATGGAGAAGCAGCAGTAAACCTCATAATCTGCCTGGATGGAGAGTGCATTGGGGAGGGTTTGGGGCTGCAGTGCTGCTTTCTGTGTGGCAGAGATGGGGCATATAAAGCTGGGGCTGCTCTGGGGGGGCAGTGAGGATGTTTGGGTTGTTTGGAAACGGCAGGGAAATAAAAAGAGAGAAAAAAGGAGGGGAGAAAAAAAAGGGGGGAAAAAAAAAGGAGCCTGGTGAATTTTTACAATAAATTATGAATTATTTTTTTTAATAAATTATGAATACATTTTCTCTGTCAGGATTTGAGGCTCTGCGCTCTGATCAAAAAAGTTTCTGAGCGTGTTCTGTCCCTGCTTACTCAAATGTAGACGCCGCGTTGCCTTCCCGCTTCTTGATTTGGTTTTAGTTTGATGAATTTTTTACTCCCCCCCTTTCCCCCCATAATAACAAATACTTTGTTTGTTCTTGACGGGTGAAATGGTGCTCAAACATTTCGCTTGTGATCAGGGTGAGCGCGGAGAGCTTTGCTTTGTGCAGAGCTGGGGTGGAAGAGGTTTGGAGCAGCGCATGGTGTGTGCCACCAGACCTTGTGTTTGCAGGCAGTAGGAAAGCAGGTTGTTTGGTGATGCGTTGGAGGTGATGCAGTGCTCAGTGGTGTGGTTGGGACTGATGGTTGCACTGGATGGATGATCAACCAGAGGGTGGTGATGCAATGGAACAGGTTGACCAAGGAGGCTGTAGGTGCCCCATCCCTGCAGGCATTCAAGGCCAGGCTGGATGTGGCTCTGGGCAGCCTGGGCTGCTGGTTGGTGACCTTGCACATAGCAAGGCGTTTGAACTGGATGAGTGTTGTGGGCCTTTTCAACACAGGCCATTCTGTGACATTAGTGGTCTTTCCACCCTTAATAATACATGGGGCTACTGCTGAGTCTTCCCCCAGCCCCAAGCTGGGCTCTCCTTGCAGCATTCCTGCCCTGGTCAGGGCTGCAGCCCCGTTCCACATGCAATGTGTAGTTGCTCTGCCTGCTGCCCAGCAGCACGTCCTTGGGTTGCATGTCGGTGTGGATAAAAGGGACTTGATTAGCCTTTCCTCTGCAGGATGACAGGAGCAATCACTCTTGTAGGTTTTAATTAAAATGTTTAATTAAGCACTGTTTTAGCAGGCAGAAAAGTTAGCGCTGATCCTGGTCAAGTCCCCAGACTTGGAGTTAGTGGAGGAGAGCAGTTTGTCCAGCCTTGGTGCTGCTGTTTAGGAGGGAAGAAACCTTTCTGCAGTGATTTCTTCTTGGTGACAGAGAAGGGTGACAGCTTCTTTCTGGCCATGTGCATGGTCTGTGCCCAAGTCCTTCCCAACACCTCCTTCCCATCCCTCCCACCCCTGTACATGGGGTGATTCTGTCCCAAGCACTGAGCCCAGCTCTTTTCCCTTATGAAAATCATGGATGCTCTCCAGCATTCTGAAGAACACATAAAGATAAAACCTTGACCTGTGCTGAGGTTTCTTAAACTCCTTTCCTACATGGAAGTCCAAGAGACAGCAGTGCTTGCAGTGGCAGAAGGGAATAGCTCAAAGAATTATATGCTGGATGGATTGCACTGCTGTAGCTAATGTTTATTATACTAGGAGTAAACAAACAACAAAACCCAAACCAACCAACTAAACATAAAACAGGAAGAGAGACCTGGCTGTGCTGGGCTTGGCCTCTCCTGCTCATTGCCTCGCAGATCTTCTATGCAGGTACATCCAACGCTTTCAAAAGAGTCAGAAACCAGATCCTGAAATAGACTGTGGGGAAGGAAGGAGGGAAGGAATCTGTGCAACGTACAGCCTTTCTCCAGGGAGCAATTACCAGCCTGAGAAGCAGCTATTAGTGCTCCGCTCCTTCAGATGCCTTCCCATGTGTGTGCATCCTGCTTGCTCCAAGCAGCAAGGTACAGGAGAAGGCAGTGAGGGAAGGAAGGGGCAGCCCAGCTCCCCAGAACCACCCTCTCCCCTTCCCCCCAAGATCTTACCCCATTCTGTCACCTTTCCTTAAGTTCAAAGGGAACTCCTGAAGAATATATGAATTTGGAGACCTCCGTCCTCATCTTGCCGGCGTTCCCTTCATAGCAGCTTTGCTCCACTTCAGATCAAATAAATTGTAGTGATTTCTTTTTTTTCCTTCCTCAAGTTGCTGAGTGTGAGTTGCAAGAGGCAGATTTTTGCATTGCAAATACTGCTTCCGTCAGAAACGATGGTGCAGAAGCATGTTGGTTTTTTTTTTCCCACCTTGTGCAGAGCTGCATTTAGTCTGAACGACAGCAAGATGACATTGATACCCCTCAGCTCAGCCCTTTCCTGTCCTGCTGTTGGTCCTGACACAGCTCTCACTCTCTTGTGATGCTGCTGCTGGTGTTTCCAATGCTGCCCTTTCTCCCCATGCGTGGGAAGAAAGAAGTGGGAAAGATGTTTGAGATCATCAAATCCAACCATCAACCCATCACCAGCAGGACCTTCTCCCTGTGCACAAGGAGAAGGATGTGGGTTAGTGAGTATGGTGCTGATGTGTTGATGGTTGGATTTGAGCTTAGTGGTCTTTTGTAACCTTAGTCATTCGATGGCCAGGAGGTTCCATGGGCATGTGTTGGTTGCAATCAATTTGATCTCAAGCCATTTTCTTTGTTTCTAAATAGTCTTCTTCCTGAGACTGTGTGTGCCCTCGAGTATCTTTAGCAGTGGGTTTGAGGACTCCTGTGCTGGAAGGAGATGTGCAGTTGAGGTGATGGTGATAATAACCTCATGGTCGGGGGCTGTGGCTGCCAGGCAATAGGATGGTGTTAGCAGCCCAGGAGCAGTGTGCTGCTGATACCCAGCTAACACCTCGTGTTGCTGGGGGATATTTAGCATGCTGAGCCCTAGGGTTAGTTAGTGGCTGTGGGGTTTAGAGCCAGTGCTTCAGAGCAAGAAAGCCATGGGTTTGCTCAGAGTGGTGGGCTGCAAACAGCTGCCACCAGCTCCCTGCTTGGCATCCTGAGCCAGGGTCAGCCTTCTCCATCTCCAAGGCAGGTTCCTGTGCTTCCCTTCTCCGTGGTGATCGCTGACGTGTTTATTTCTCTGATTAATGAACTCTGCAAATTAACCTCCACGCTGCTCTATAATTGCTATTAAGGCTTCAAAAATCACTTAAGCGTTTCCGGCGCTCGCGAGCCCATTCCGTTCGGATGGCCAGTGCAGCGTGCTGATTGCAGGCAGATAGAGCCAGTCTCCTGACCTCCACGTTTACAATTAATTATTGCATTCAGCACCCAAATTACCCCCAGACTCCACGTGCTCAGCTTTATCTCTCTGCACACACAGGCTTGGCTTTTAATTAAAGGCCCTTCAAATTAAATGAAAACAAATTCAATTATTGCCTCTCATTGGAACAGCTCACAGCAGACTCCTGCCTATACTTCTTCTGTGGAGAACCTGGGGAGCGTTGGTCTCCCATAATCCAGTGTAACTAAATTTGCCTGGTATTCTCTTTTCCTTATCGTCGGTTGTGCTGTTCTCTCTCGCCAGCTCAGACGTGGGTTTGGCTGCTGCAGAAGCAGCAGAGTTTGAAGTGCTGTTGTCCTCCTGCCTGCATCTTCGTACCCTTGCCCTTCAAGGAGGAGATGCTCTTGTATGCTGCAGAGGGCTCTGAGCATCTTTAACAGTGCTAATTTCGGCTGCAGTAGGAGGTAGAAGGCTCCAAATAATTAGGGTTTGGGTTTCTTTGTGCCAGATGGTGGGATGGCTCCTATCCCATGGACTGGGATGTTCAGTGCTGTGTGTTTGAGCCTAGAATCATTCAGGTTGGAAATGACCTCTCAGATCCCCAAGCCCAACCCATCCCACCATGCCCATTGATCACACCTTTCTGCCACATCCCCATGGCTCTGGAACACCTATAGGGATGAGAAAGGGAAGGGTCTCCCAGAACAAGGGCAAGATGTTTCCATTGGCGTTGTGACTTGTGTTGGTGGAGTTGGGAAGGCACAGAGTTAACGTTATTTCTGTTGGCCACCAGCATGGCAAAAAAAAACCCACAACAAAGTGGATGAGAAGGTTTAACAGCAGGTGGTCACCTTGGGAAGGTTTGGCTTCAGCAGGGGGGTTTGGCTGGAGGTGAGCTTCATTTCACCAGCAGTGCCTTCTGCCTTGCGTGTGCCATTTCATGCGGTGCTCTTACCTCCCTGGCCCATCTAACCCAGAGCTTCACAGCTAGTAAAGTGTTTATCTGTTCCCCATTAGCAATCCCCTAACGAGTCCTTGTCTGTCCCCTGTGTGAAAGAGGCACCAGCTCTGGCACTGCTCTGCCGGCTCTGGTTCGTATTTTTTCTCTCTTTGTGGAGTTTGGGCCATCATCTGTGCTGGCAGCAGCTGACAGGAGGGACCAGCTCCAGCCTCACTGATGTGGATGGGGAAAACATCCAGCTTGGGGAGGAGAGGAACCCAAAGTCATCAAGCGTGCCTGAGAATGAATGATAATTAATGTCTGGGGTAGGACTCTCTGGTGGTGGAAATTAGCAAAAGCTCGCAGCGTTTTGCCAAGCAACATCAGCTGATGATCTGCCTCATTAGCTTCACCTATGGCAAAATGTTCCCTGGCTTTCAGGGGCGGCTGGCCGTGGTGCACGGGGCTGCACGCGTGCTGGGCAGCAATAACATGCATGGGTGCATCGAGGGCGGTGCGGTGAGCTGGGCTCCAGCAGCCCCAGCCTGCACTTTGCAGAGCAGCCAAAGTCCTCATAACTCTCCTGCTGTGCCGAACCTCTCCGCGCGCCGCTCTGTATGATAATAACAGGAGATGATATTGCTCTTTAAAAGGCCGCAGTGATCGCCTTGATGTTGCTCACAGCCGAGCGGTGATTGAAGGGAAGCAGCCGTGACCGCTCGTTCCTGCAGTGAGGGCAGACTGCAGGCTCCCCTTGCTCTGCTTCGCCCCTGGGTTTGGGCTACAACATGCAACACCACCAGGGCCACCCACGCCTATGGAGGTGGCAGTCCCTTGTTGCCATCCAATTTGGGTTGCAGTATGCCTGGCACGGCGCTCTGCTTCCCTTAGCTGGGGAGGGGAAGCACCCTGCAGCACCTCATTAGGCTGCAAGTTCTGCTTTTCAGACGAGTGGGCAGTGTGACTTTCTAAGTCAAGGCTGTTCAGACAACTTCTTGCACTCCAGAGCATCCACAAGCAGCAGAGAGCAGAAGTGCCTGCACACAGCTGTGCTGCAGAGCAAAGCCAGGCTGGGTGCAGAGCCACCAGCTTGGGGCGGAGGGGACCTGCTCGTGCATCACATTTGTTGCTGCATTCCTTTTCAGTGTGGGACAGGCCCAGTGCTGGCTGGGTGAGGAGTGGGGTGTAGTGTGGGGCTTTCAGAGCCAGGCACTGTTTTTTTCTTTCTTGCTACCACCCGTTGTTTGGGCAATTATTAGTCTGGAGCAGTCGTGGAGGATTTTCTGCTTCAGTTCCCGAGTTCCCCCTTGCTGCACAAACACGCTGGTGGGGAGCTGATTTTCTCTGTGATGTTCCTGCGGCTGCTGAGATGTCAGCTTGGTGTCCGGGGTATCGAAATGAATGCCTCTTCCCCATCAAAACCATCTGGAGTGCTTTAATAACACAGGGTGAGATCCCAAGGTAGCGCTCCTGTTGAGGCTGAGGATTAAGGTAGGATGTCGGAGTCATTTTCCCTCCCCATAATGTCTCCCCATCGCTGGACTGCAAGTCTCCTTAATCCTCACCATCCACATGGGAAAATTGGGCATAAGGGGAGAAATCACTTGTTGGAAGCAGGAGGTCGGTCACAGCTTGGGACGTCACCAGCAGGTTGTTACGGAGCGTTGCAGTGGCTGGAAGGGGTGCAGAAGTCTGGGCTCAGGTTTGCAGCAGTCGGGCGCTTCTCACATGTGGTTGGAACAAAGTGATGAGGCATTTAGGAAAGCGTTTGGGGCACGCATTTGCCTTTGGAGGCCCATTACAGAGCGCGAGCCTGTGCTTTGCAGTGCAGTGGTGGCAAAGTATGGTTTATAGGCCTAATGGAGCAAATTTGTCACTGGAGCAAGGAGGTGTGACTCTACTCAAGCTGGCAAATTGTCCCCCTGTTTCTGCAGACTGCTGGTTTTGCTCTCCTTTTCCCCCCTTTCCTCCACCATCCATCATCATTCAGCGCTTGCCGCAGTGATTTCCCCAAAGTCATCTATCCCGAGGCTGTGCCATTAAGGCTCAGGCTTCAGTGTGATAGGTTTGTTTGTTCTTGGAAAGCTATAAATATTGCTGAGGTAATGGCTTGGAGGACGAAGCCGGGCCTTTTTTTGTGTGTGCGTGTCTGGATACCAGAGGGTAAATAAAGAAAGAAAGAAAGAAAGAAGTGGCTGAGCTTCAGTGCAGTGCATGGGGGTGAAGGTGTGTTGTGTTGCATGTCAGGGCAGATGAAATCCCCTTTGGGTTTGGACTAGAGATGAAGGCAATCTCGCATCCTCCTTTGGGGTCTGGGAGGGGGGTGGCACGGAGGGGGTGTTGGTGTCCTGCAGCCCTCCTGCTGCTCTGGTTCACTTTCAGTTGTAGATCCGAATATGAAACAGGATTTTCTATGGCATATGAAGTGTTACTGTTTTGGGGGTACTGGAATCCCCAAAGAGGAGCAATGGGGATGGGATGCTGGGGGACAGCCTGGCCAGAATCCAGGTGTCCTGGTTTGCAGAGACTTCATTTCTGAGACTGGAAACTGATCTCTGGAGTTAGCCCATCATTCCTCCCCTCCATGCAGAGCAGATACCTGTGGGAGCTGGCTGTGTGGGAAGGCTTGCTTGGGTTCTGCTATGAGTGTTGATGATGGACGCATACAGTGATTTGGTTATGGCCATTTTTCAACAGGGGAAGAGCCTGAATTCCTTGAACAGATTTCCTTGTAGTGAAGGATTTGATCAGCTCACAGTCAGTAGTGGGGTTATGCAACACAACTTGGCATCTCCAAGCCTCCTGAGGATCTGCAGACATCCAGCTGCTGGGTCAGACACTCCTCCTGCACGAGGTGGTTTGCCCTCCTTTTGCTACCTGAGAGCTTCTAATGCTGAGGGCAGAGCAGCAAGAAATAAGAGCCCAAGGGATGGCATTGCCGCTGCTTCTGGAGGAGGAGAAGCCGATGCAGGCTGGAAGAAGCTGCTTTTTGGCTCCTTTCTGCTGAATGACTTTTCCCCCCTCCAGAGAGCAGGGGCTAATTGTTATTTGTAACCACCTGCATCCCCTGCTTGATTAGCACAGAAGAGCAAGTGGACGCAAGGTTGATAGATCTGCAGTGCACCTTTGCCTCATTCAGAGAGACCCAGCTCTGAAGGCATTAGTGAAGTGAGAGATGGTTATTACACATGAAGGTTTGCTTCTTTCTTCCTCCCAGGAAGCTGCTGCCATAGTCTGCAGCTGTGTAGCGAAGCAGGGAAGAAAGAGAGATAATATGAAGAGAGGGAGCAGCATCCAGGAATGAGTTAGACCTATAATAGACCATCTTCCTTGAAAGAGGCTGTTACTGAAAATCCTCCTCTATTATCATGCACCAAGAGGAGAAATGAGGCAGTGAGCATGGCATGGGGTTGCATTTGGAAAAACTCTATGTAGCAATTCATTTAATAGGGTCTCCTCTCCACTGCTAATTGGTCTGGGAAGTGCCCAAATGCTGTGTGAATGGGGCTGGGCTCTGCCAGCACATGACAGGGCTGCAGACCTTTGGTTTCACCCACAGCTTTGGGTTTATGAGCAGGTTTTGTCTGATCCATGGCAGTTTTCCATGTCTATTTGGGTACTCCTGGTGATCCCTTCAAGTGTGGGCCCTTAGCATGAGAGATGCACTTCTGTAGGTTTACATCCTGCTGAGCAAATGCAAAGCCAAGAAGATCTTCGCAGTGAGCCCAAACTTCATTTTTCTACCTAAGCCAAACACTGCCCAAGGCATGGCTAAGGTTAAATCCTTCCTTTTCATCCCCGTCTTCTGTGAAGACTGGATGGCTTCGCTAAGTGTGATTGGAGCAGTTTGTTTTTAAGCTCCACATAAGCACTATGCTGGATTTATAGCGTTTTCATTCTTTCTGAATCGACCCGCTGGGAGCCATTAAACTTTTATTGCTCTCTGCAGTTGCCTGGCCAGAGCGGGATGGAGCAACCTGCTGCTGGAAGCACTCCGTCTCCGTCTGCCTGCATCGGGCTGGAAATTGGGGTGGGAGAGGGATGCTGTGGAGGTGCCTTCCCATATACAGGGCCACACTTTGGGCTTTGCTTGTTAGTTATAAGGTGCTTCAGGCACAGAGGTCTTCCAGTACAGAATATGCAGGTGTATTTCTCTCCCTAGGTCTTGCTGCTTCTCCAGTTTGGTTCCTTCAGCCTCAGTATTGCAGTGATGCTTTCTTTGGTGGTGGCAGCTCAGCAATGGGCCACCAGCATTGCCTTGGAGGTGTTCATCCAGGAGTATCAAAGCAAGGTAGCAGCAAAGAGGTCACAGGAGGAGTGGGGTTACCAGGAACCTGATGCTACAGAGCCATGCTGTGCTTTGCAGGTTGATTCCTGGCATGGAGAGAAGCAAAAGCTTCTGCAGCCTCAGCCAAAGAGTGCTGCCATTGAGACTGAATGGCTTCTTGGTCTCTCATCTTACCATAGAATGGTTTGAGTTGGGAGCTGAAGGGTCTGTTCCCTTTTTTTGTGTGTGTGAACACATGAATCTCATTAGGCTGGAAACCTGTGATGTTACTTATGCTGTGGTGCATCTCTTGTCCTGTCGGTAACTGGGAGCTCGCAGGAATTACATTATAGCAGCCCAATTTGTAGGGGGGCTGAAGCTGGGAGAGATGCATCCTAGCCAGGACAGAGAGATAAAGCCGTTAGCAGGGGTAGGTTTGAGCTAGGAAAATGGTTAGTGGGCATATAGTGTAGTGGTGCTGGGTTGGAGTCCTGGTTGTTGTTCCTTGAGTGCAGTGGCTGGAAAACTTCCTGCTAGGAATTGGTCCTTTGCAACCTGTGGCTCCTGCCCCACTCTTCCCAATGCATTGCAAACCTTCCTCACCATCGGGGTCCTTCTGCAAAAGAAAACACTGTTTCAGGATTATTCCCTTCAGCCAAGCTTTCTGCAGCCCTTGTTTCCCATGAAGGCTCTGCATCAGGCCTTGAATGGGGCCAGCTCTGGGATCAGAGCCCTCAGGGTCCAATACTGGAAAGGCAACACGGGGCAACCCAAGCTCTGCAGCTCTTTCCCCCAATGAAGGAAGGTTTGCATGAGCTTTATAGCTCATAGAAGGCCAGGCTGGGGTACTTCTGCCGGCATGTTTTCTAATTTAATTACTTATCCTTGTCTCAAATTGTTTATGGTACACTAGGCTATTAAATGTGCCATAAGCAAATGGCTCTTGAAAGAGGAAGAGGATTTATTTGTTTTAGCAACCACTCCAACAAAAGTCTATTTCCTCAGCTAATTAAGATTCCATTCGCTAATTTAAATGTTATGCTAATTAAAGCATAATTCTGAAACTGTAAAAAGGAACTTAAGGAAAAAAAAGAAAAAAAAAAGAAAGAAAGAAACAGCAAAGTAAGAAAGGAAACTGGTTGGCCTTTAGGAATTACATTAAATTTATTGCGTTGTTGTAACAATGGCGAGCAGAGTAATTATTTCATTTGCCTCTCATGTGCTATTCACGCTGTTGCCTTTATTCATTTTACCCCTATTCTCGCACTTCATCTCATTATCACCTGTTTTCTCTCCCCTCTAATGGACATCGATGTGCGGTGCTTAGGGATGAATTGCAGGCACGATCCCACAGCACTCCTTGTGCTGCATGGTGTGGGGTTGTGCTGTGCTCCCAAACCAAGCAGAGGCAGCGCTGGGCGAGCAGACTGGCTTAGAGTTTCATCGTGTTCAGCTTAATTAAAACATAAGTAATCTAGGATGATTTTTGGGGGGGAGGGGAACGAGGAAGCAAAGTGTGCTGCTTTGTTCTGTACCCTTTCCTGGCTGCTCCACCTCCAGCAAGAGGATCTGCTCCAAGTTGTTTCCTTGCTTCGATAATGTTATTAATAACAAACAGCAGCCAGGAGTTTATTGTTTTGCTTTAATTTATGCATCTGAGGGTGTTTTTTTTTTTAAGAGGAAACCAATTAAGATTCCTTGATGAACCCTCCAGCTCCCAGCGGCTTTCAGAAACACTTGCCATGAACTGCGTTCAACCTGCGGCCAATACCTTTGTGTGTGGTCTTGATAAGTAAATATGGGCGATGCTTTAATGATGGAAATGTCTCTCTATTCCTCCTCCTGTCCTTCCCCAGCTTGTTGCCAGGCTATTTGCCCAGCAGATCAAGTCACTTGATGGTAGGGTTGGACTGGAGCAAACCGGGTCTGGAGAAAAGCCAGTGTGAAAGTCAAGGCAGGGCTGGGGGACCTTGTGTGCTCTGCTCTGCTGTGTGGTCAGTGAGGCTGTAGCTGAGGTGCTGAGCTGGGGGATGATGCTTGCATCAGCTTGGTGTGCTGCTGGTGGTTGGATGTCAGAAGCTTTGGGGCCTTGCATAGTAGCTGCAGAGAGGGGCTCTGAGTGGGGTTTGTTCCTGGGGCAGTTCCAGCGTGGTCCTATTCTGATTCTGACCCCACTTTACTCATGTCCTTGTGCCTTGGTGTCCCCGTTTGTAAAATGGGATATCAGCACCTGCAGCTCCACAAGTGGGTCGTATTCTTCTGTGCTGTGGTACCTCTGCCATCCTGGGGGAGAAGCCCACGGATGGACAGTGACTCCACCTTGTTTGCCATCTCTGCCTTCTCTGTAATTTCATGCAGACATTCAGTGATATACAGATTTCTGACAGAAGGAGAGAGAAAGGGTGAGAGAAAGCTGATGGGAGGCAGTGGGATGGCAGCTGGGTTTCCTAGTGGCACCTTGCAGGTGTCTGTGGAGGTTGAGCCGTCCCTTTCTGATGCTTCATCATCTCTGTTGTTCCTCTTTCTGGCACTACTGCAAGCCTCTGCTTCTCCTCCCTGCCAGGATCCATTGCTCACATCAGCACCTGAGGAATGTTCCTCGGGTCCTTCCCCACAAACCATAGCTCTGTGGGGTGAGCAGTTGTCTTGTACCTCCCTTCATCTCCATCTCCTCCAGATGTGGAGCATCTCCCCAGCTGCACCCTGCTGGGTCCCTTGGCCCGGCTTCCCATGAAGCACCTCCTGTTCTATCCTGGGCTTCAGATCTATTTAAACTTTGATCTTGATGGGAAGTGACTGGTGAGATGTTAAAGCCATATGTTTTAGATGGAATGGCGGGGACATGTAAGCTCAGTGATATTCACATCTAGAGAGAGCTGGGAACTTGTAGTGCCACCCACGCCTGGTATTTCTGCTAGCTCTGCGAGGCTTACACAGCTGGGGAAGGCAGAGTGGGAGCGAGATCTTCTGCTTAAGGGATTTTATATAGAAATGGATTAGATAGATTTGATGGAAAGTGATAGTTTATGAAAATGAAATCACCTGCATCTCAATTCAGTTCTTGATGTCAGGAGAGGGGAAAAAAAAAAGAGGCAAGAGGAGGGAGAGAAGCAAAAAAAACCAACACAACAGCTCAGAGTTATTTAGAGTGCAATTTGGATGTGTTGGGCTCTGGACCGTTTTGGTTTTAGCTGTTTAGCAAGCGTTCTCCTTGTGTCAGAGCAGTAAGCAAGGCACTGCCACTCCTTGTGATCTCTCTTCATCTCTGCTGACTGCCTAATCAGCAGCTTAGGAGAATGAAGTGGGACCGCGGTGAGGGAAGTGAGGAGAACTGCATTGGCCATGGGTACTTGGCAGCATGCAGAAAATCACTTAGGATGGATGTGCTCATCTCCAAGGCTGTCGGAAGTCTCCTGCTGAGAGCTGGCCCTGATGCTGCTGGCTCAGCACCCAGCTGGAGGAGCTGCCGTCACCGCTGGCCGCCATCGGGAGGCCCTG
Organism: Excalfactoria chinensis; assembly: GCF_039878825.1. NCBI lineage: Eukaryota > Metazoa > Chordata > Aves > Galliformes > Phasianidae > Excalfactoria > Excalfactoria chinensis. Next base: position 3,880,497 of record NC_092845.1, read on the forward strand.
AGAGGGAGCCAGGTGTTGGGTGGGAGAAGGAAAAGGTTTTCGGTGCTCCTTGAGTCAGTGGGGAGATGGCAGAGCAAGGGACGATGGTCAGGGAGGGCGGCAGGAGAACTTGGAGAAACGCCTTGACAGCGCTTCATAAATAGTCATGCACCGAGCTCTGCAAGCACGGCGAGGGAAATAGGATTATCTCCATTTTGAAGAGCAAGGGGAGAATCAGAAGCTGATTTTCAAATGCTTTTGGTATGCAAAGGTAGCCCCGTCTTCAGTGTGCAGCCAAGCATGGGGCGCAGCAAGGAGCGCGTGTGGATTTGCAGCAAACCCATTAGGAGCGAGCGCTCAGATCGTCATTGCTGAGCGTGGCCAGGCAGTGGGGAGGTTTGGGTTTGCTGTGGGTGCTCAGGTACCATTGGGCAGCACAGCTCCTTATGTTTATGCTGCTTTCCCTGCAATAGGAGGCACCATCGGCAGCCTCCAGTCCCAGCACAGTGAGGTCCTGTTGTCAGGGAAATGAGGGCTGGATTGCTGCTTGGAGTATCATCAGACAGCGAGATCCGGGAGCTGAACCGTGTTCTTCATTGCCATCTATTGATACTCCTGTTACTAAATGACTATTGGCATGGATAGGCACAAACAGCTCCTCAAACTCTGCATGACCTTAGGCAAATCACTTCATCTTCGTGCTTCAGTTCCTTCATCTATACAACAAGAATCTTCTCTTTTTTCCCCCCTCTCTCTCAGCCTGTGTAGCTCTTTCAGTACAAATATTAACTCCTTTGGTCAAGAAGCATCCCTGGGTGTATGTGAAGTGCAGTGAGTGAGTGTGTATCATCAAGGTGCTTGTAGAGGGGCTGCGTGCAGCTCCAGAGGGCTGTGTATTTATTTGTGAGGATGAGGTTGTTGGAAATGGGCAGGTCTTTAATCTAACTCCGGGATCCTTCTCACCACTTCACAGCATGTTTTGGTGGGAGAGGGTTGGGAAATATCCCAGCTGTCTCCAGGAGCTCAGGGTTAACAGCGAGGCGCGTTGCCCTGCGCTGAAGGTTAACTAGGAAGCTGTAGATTAGTCGTGAAGCTCAGCACAGCGGGTCCCTTCCAGTGCTCCTTCATCCATGGTTGATGGTGCAAACTAGTTAAAGCTCTTCCTAAGGGGCAATAAATTCTTATAAAACAGAGGATGCTGTGTGTGCCCGCTCCTACCGTGACCAAACAAATGCTGTCTTGGGCAAATAAAACAGATGAGCTGGCTGACGCATGCTGCAGCACCCATTACCCGAATGGCATGTGCTCATCCCTATCCAGCATGCAGCAGAGGAGCAGTATTTGTGCTAAGCATCTCCAAGGAACTGCAGAGAGGTGGGAGTTGGGGGTCAGAAGGACTCATCCGTCCTTCTGAGTGCTGAGCACGGCTCCCTTCTCCCCTTTCTGCTTTCCCTTTTGCGTCGACCTGGGGCTGCAGGGTTTTGCAGCAAGTGTGCTGCACTGCTTGGAAACGAGTGAAGGGGAGCCCAGCTCTAACGCCAGCACTGCAAGGAGAGATAATGGTAAATAACCAGCAGCTGTTGGGGAAGGTTTGAAGGGAAATAAATGGATGCAATCTTCGGCGCTGTTATTTATTTATTTGTTCCTGCTCTGTCCCTTGCTGCTCTGTGGGCTGTCGCAATCTCAGTGCAGGGCTGCAGAGCTGTGCACCCAAACAGGGGGTGCTCCTTTACCTGGGGAGGCAGCAGGTCTCCCCCCACCAGCTTGCATTTTCGAGCGTTGAGGGGGAGGCAAAGAAAGCAATCTGACTTTCTGAGCGGTGCAGCTTGTTTTGTCAAAGGATAAACTGGGAAGGAAAACGCCTGATTGCTGCTAAATGGATGGAGGATGGGGAAGGGGGCTCGAAACGCCTTATAATGCCTGGAATAAATCTTTTCTGTTTCCCAGTCTTGCTTCCCACACACAAACAAAATGCATTTTCGACCTGTTCTTTCTTCACCTTTGATGTCACAGTGGTTTTTGCAGGAAGCCATCGTGGGCTGCAGCAGGGCTGGGGGAGAGAAGCAGAGTCCCAGCACCGCGGGGGCTGTGGGAATTGCTGCTTCGTGCCCTCCCACCCCAGACTGAACGCTCCAGAGACAGAGTGTGATCGAAGTATAACAGCTTCCCACCTTGCACATCCTCCTCATCAAAACAGAAACGCTTCTTGCAGGATTTCATCCAGCTCTGGGCTTACCTCAGAATTCCTCTGCAGCAATTCGGTTTTGTGTTTTCCATCCAGAAGTGCTGCTGTCACGCTGCTTTTCTTCCTTTTCAACATCTTTCTCTTTTCATACCTGCCTTGGAGGAAATGGGACGAGGCAATCCCTGCTGCCCTGATGGTGCTTTCTGCCAAGCCTTGGTTTTGTGCATACCCAATTGCAACTTAGCTACAGAAACTGTCAGCATGATGGGACAGGGGATGCTCTAGACCCCCCTTTCCCATTTGTAAAGCATTTTTGGGCTGCACATGGGTCAGGTGTTGGGCACAGGGCATCCCTGACACCTCTGTATCCACAGGTGTCACATCAGCGCCTTCCAGCTCTGCTCAGTTTCCCAAGCCTCAAGAATGACAAATATGAAAAGCACAGTTTAATTAAATGTGCAACGTGCTGGCTCATTAAGTGACTGCTCAGAGTAAAGAGGAAGCTTTGCTGACAGCCCCATCAGCCTGGCTGTGAAGCAGCACTGGCAGGAGCGGTGCTGGTGAGATGATTTGCAGCAGGTCACAGCATGGCAAGTTTGGGTTTGGTGCCACAACAGCTTCCTCTGCTTGGGTGGAGGATGGAGGCTGAAGTGGCTGCTGAGCTGTCCGGTGGTGCAGATAGGAAATAGGAATTCATTCTGCATGCACGCAGGCTCTTTGAGTCCTGATTGCAAGCAACGTGTTGTCTGCTGTTATCCTGCAAGAGCCTGTCAGGTTGCTTGGGAAGTATTTGTAAGCCTGCTTCCCTTCACTGGGAGGGATCCAGCATGGGGCTGAGGATGGCATCTTGTCCCGCTGTTGTGTGAGTGTAGCTCAAAGGGTGTTTTGCAGGGATGCTGAGTGCAGTACCAAGGAGTCCTCAGGGAAACAGGGATTGCTGCCCATGGGGCATCCCCATTGCAGAAAGGCTCTGCTGGGCAGGAGGCTGCAGGAAGGTCCCTCCTTCCCAGCCCTTCAGAATGCAGCAGGCAGCCAGCACATCAAATAGCTCAGGGCATTGTGGCTCAGGCAGCAAGGTCACCTCCAAAAGGAGTGGAGATTAAGAGGCTCTTGGGCATTTCTTTTATAGCTGAAGAGTAACTCAGCCAACCTACTGCACCCCTCTCTCAAAGGGATGAAGCTCAGGCGGCTCATGGCTGCGGTACCCGAGCCCTTTTCTTCTCCCTCTATTGAAATCTGCCTTCCACATCCAGCTCACCCCAGACCTCTGGTGAAGGGAGGCCAGGAACGGAGGTTTCTGTTGAACAGTCGTAGGGAGATGAGAGGAATGTCTTCTCTCTATTCTTTAAAGCCTCTCTCACCTTTTTCTTTCTTTTCCAGTGAAATTCCACAAGGGCTCCGTGCAGGAGAACTCACACAAGGCTCTAATTTCAGGTGTGAATATGGAGACATTTTTCATTAGGAGGCATATGGTGTTAAGGTTAAAAAAAAAAGAGAGAGAGAAAAAGAGATGGAGTTTGACAGCCAGGAACAAAGCAATGAAATAATAACTACAGGTGGGCAAAGCCTCCAGCAGGGTTTGCAAACAACAAAAAAACCGAGCCAGGGGTGGTTCACATCCAAGTGTTATTGTTACTTATTAGAGCCGGTGGAAGGTTTTACAGGGGGAAGGGGTTTGATTTTGATGGAAACTTGGGTTTTCAAGAAGGAACGTTCACCTTCTGCTGGAAATGGTACGTTTGGTAAGGGGAAAACAAAGGGATGGAGAAGCAGGAGGGCAATCGGAGGGCAGCTGAGATGTGTGTGTGTGCTGTGTGTTGGGTGAAGGTCCTTCTCCTTGCTGGCACCCTGTGTTGTACCCATGGGGAAGGCAGCTCATGGTGAGCACATCCCTGGTGCCATCAGCCAGCCTGAGCTTGAAGCAGCTTCTTTCATCTTAGGTGAAGTAAATGGCAAGAGTCCCATCTGTAAGCAAGGGAATGTTTCTTTGCATCACTTTCTTCCTTCTCATCCATTGCCTTATCCTGACCTGCTGCCCACTGTTGCCCTTGGATGTCGGCAGGGCACCAGCTCTTCAAGAAGTCTCTCAGTCTTTCTGTCTGCCTAGTAAAACAGGGTTAAAGATATTCATCTCCTGGTTAAAATACCAGGGGAGGTGCTGATTGAAAGCAAGGATGGGAGGCAGACCATTGTGACCAGCCTCCATCCCTCCTTGGGGCCATGGGAGGGAGCTGAATGTCATTGCAGAGGCTCCGCTTTCTTCTCTATGCTTTGAATCCCGGGTCCCGAGCGGCGCCGCAATTTATGGTGAATATTTTATACCTCCAAATGATGTTTTGTGGGATTCCGCTCCTCTCGCCTGCTGTGCCTCTGTCAGTCTCGGAGGAAAGCTGCCTTTGTTGTACGTGTCAGCTTGACGAGGAGCCGTTTTTCCAAATGGATAATTCTGTTCCTTTGCCGTCGAGGAAATTGTTTCCTTCCTGGAAAGGCGGCTCTGTCGTTCCAATGAGGCTTTGGCTGCCGTGGAACCGACTGGAGGAAGCGTGTCAAATGGCTGCAGGTGACCTTGAGAAAAGGCACATGTGGATGGTGGGGGTAGGGATGTCTTCCTTGTGTTTTTTCATGGTCTTCCTTTTGAAGCTTGTTGTGAATGGGAAGAGGAAGGGCTTTGGTGCGTGGGTTGTTGACCCCAGTTATGCCCTTCATGCTTCCCATCTGCAGGCAATGTGGCACAGAATGGGACGGCGATGGTGCAGATTGGCAGTTTTCACCCCAAAAGGGAGAAATATCAGAAAAACCGATGAGCAGTGTGGATTTGAATGGGGATGTAAGTGGAGAAAGAAGTTGGTAGGAAGGCTCAAGTCAAGAGGGTGGTGCTCATTGTCCATCTCCTGCGTTCAGGAAATGTTCAGATGTTGTACTGAAGGACGTGGTTTATTGGGAATGATGATGGTTGGGCTGGGTGATCTTGGAGGTCTTTTCCAACCTTAGTGATTCTGTGACTTTTCAGTGGTGAGCTGGGCACGAGGCTTGGCAGCATTTAGCAGAGCCGTTCCCCTTTTCACCTTGGTGGCTCAGCGGAAGGATCAGACCTGGCCACGCTGTGTGTAGCTGAAGGCTGGAGCCGCGCTCGCCAACGGTGGCTGCACCCCAGTGCCCTCATCTTGTGCACACCTACAGAGTCTGCAAAAGGTTTTGACTTCAGCAACCTGCGGGATGAAAGGTGCCATAGAAACATGAGTTTTATTAATACCGTGGAAGGTTGCCAGTCGTAATTAAAGCCGTGAGAAGCTTGGCGGTTTCACTTGGTGGAGCTTTGCGCAAATATTTCTGTTGGGTTTGATCCATGCCTCCTCGGAGCCCCTTGGTTTCACCTTGTGCTGCTGAGCTGCATGAGGTCTCCTCCAAGAGCCCGGGGAGAGCCGGCCGAGCTGCGTGTGCTTGGTGATGCAGCAGGGTGAGTCCTACGTGATCTGAACGCTGACGAACCCGCCTGGCTGGCTCTCAGCGGGCCGCGGCTTGCTTGCAAAGTTAGGATAAATTGGATAGGAAGAAAGTAACTCGGAGGAGTCAGTCAAGTAGCACCTTGTGTGGGATTTCACCAGCATCTTTCCTGCGTATTTCTCTCTCCATTGGAGAGGAGGAGTGTGGGGAAGGAGGTGGGGAAGAAGCAGACTAAGAAGAGGAGGCAACCTTTCGTAACTGTGCAGGGATCTCTCTCCTCCTTCCCCGCTCTTGCAGCATGCCATCTGCTGCAACTCAGCAGGCTGGAGCCAAGGCAAACTCTTTTTCCCCCCCCTGTTTTTTTGCTTGCAAATTCAGGCAGGTATCGTGGTACCGGTTATGCACGTGGCACGTTCAGGGACCTCACTGCAGACATAGGTTCTCTTGGAGCTTGTGTTAGCTTTGTGTGGGCATTGAAGTCCACTCCATGGTAGATGTCTGGGTTCCTTTCTGGTCTCCAGAGATGAATGGATGACCCAGGAGTCATTGTTTTTGCCTGTCTGTTGATGGCAGAAGAGACATGGAGCATTTGTTGGACTGAGCATTTAATGTTTGGGAGGTAACAGCTGGATGAGGTGTCTCCTGGTGGGAGTTTCTGTTTGAACAAAACCTCTCTTTGGGCTCCTACCTCTAGAAAGTGAAACCAGCTTTAATCAGGTCCTGAGGAACTGTCTCACTATTGATGCACTCCCAGTGAATGGAGACGATGGCTTAACCTCAGTACAGCAGAAATATTTGGTATGGGATGTAGTAACGATGATACCCACTATCCTCCTGTTTGCTGTACTGGTCCAGGGTTTCTCCAAGAGGTTCCAGGACTCCTTGGAGGTGCATTGCTTGAAAGCATCACCATCTTCCTCAACAGCTTCCAACTGCTTGCAGCGAGGTTAAAAATGGAGACAGAGACGGAGAGCTCCTTCCATCTGTTGCCCACCCCTCCTTGCAAATCAGAGGGGAATGCAGCCGAACGGCTGACTGCATTGCGGCAGCCCTCCCCGCAGCAGGCAGAGCAATGGGGGCACAGCTGAACGTGTGCCCGTGGGAGGCATCGTGGTGAGGGTGCAGGAGTGGGAGATATTTTTAACGTTCTCCTGAACGTGCAGTCGGCGCCGGCAGAAAGTGCCAGATTGCCAACCCAGCCAAGGAACCAGGCTTGCAAATTGCTGGGGGAGGAGGAAGCCGAGGCGTGAATTGGAGGCAGTGTGGGGTTCTTTTTTTTGTTGTTGTTGTTGTTAGGATTGCATCGTGCGGGATGTCCTGGCTGCTTTGCAGCTGTGTCCGTGCATGGAGAGGGCCCGAAGGTGCCTCTGTTGGTATCAAGTCCTATTCAGCTTGGGGGCATCCCTGTTTGCTGCAAGCATGTGCTTTGGGATGTTCTGCTATGTCCCCATTTCTGCTCCTGGAAATGCCCTGTCCTCAAGGCACTGATGCTGCTGCTTTGCTGTGTCTCTTGGGGAGATGTGGCCTCTTTCTCTGCTCTTCCAAATAGCATTGCTTACTCCCTGACTCTTCCCTATCCTTAGAATGCTCTTGTTTGGGAAATTCAGCAGTTGAACCACCCCAAAGAAAGTGATTTCAGCAGCCAGAGCTATCCATTGGAGCTGCCTCTCCAGCAGCATTGTTCTTGGAGAGCCACTCTCTGCCTCGTCCCGTACGCACAAATACTGTTTGAGCTGACAGGATGTTTGCCTAACGCCTTCCCTGTGTAACCACTTCTCTTGCTGTCAATGCACATTGGTTGTTTGCAGCTCAGGGGGGTTCGGGGCATGGCAGGGCATGACCTTGGGCTCTGACCTGGCCATGCCTTTGCACAGCGTTTGCTGCCTAATGAGCCTTAGGCAGCATTTGTGAGATGGTTGAAGCAAGAGTGGCTATTATTGGAACCGGTGCAGATGATTCGAGAGATGATTTGCTTCACTCTCAAAATACCATTAGTCACTTCCACCAGCATGAGGAGAGAGCAAGGGCTTGAACTATTTGTGGCTGCAGGCTGAGGAAGCTGGAGAGCCAACCTCCTGTATCACTGCCCTTGGTATGGACTGCTCCAGATGAGCTTTGTCTTCCCCATCACTTCCCCATATGCAGCCTTAGTCCTTCCCCCTGGTTGTGGGGCTGCGAGGATGTCAGCTCAGTCCTGTCCTGTGTGATGATGCCAGATCCCTGCCAGCACTGCTTCTCTCATCTGCAGGAGTTAAGCAGCAGCTCTGGGGGCTGGCAGGCTGCCTGGCCGCTCCACAGGGCCCTGCTGCTGCAGCTCTGCTCATTTGTAGGTGAGCTCTGGCTCAGCTGGAGCCAGCACAGTGCAGCACAGTGCCAGCACATCACCCGGCTCAGATTCTCCTCCTTCGGGACCCAGAATGGGCAGGTGCCTTGCAGGAGCCTTCATTGCTCTGCTTTACACTTCTCCTTTAAATCTGTCTTTTTGTTGGTTGCTCGGCTTGAGTATCTCGAGTCAATAGGTGTTGTTGAAAACCTTAATTAAGTGCTTTTTGCATCTGTTGAGCTCCTGCCCTTAAAAACCAGCCTTGAAATTGCAAGGCATTGCAGGCACATTAAGGTTTATCATCTTAACTCCAGTTTCTGCTGGAGCTATCCTATCTCCCCACTCTGTCTTTTCCCTGCATGCGAGGTTGCAGCAGTGACTCTTGCACCTGGGATCACTTTGGGACATACCAGGTACACAGACCCACTGTGCTGAGACATTGCCCTGCTGGGTTGGCTGCACAGAGAGATCTATTTCTGCACATGGGTTGTGCATAGCCCTGCAGGCTGCTCAGGCTTTGGTTTGCCATGCAGGTATCTGAACCTGGTTTGCATGCTTTCTTATTTTCCCCATCCTTTCGGTGCCCCTTGCACGGCCTTGCAGCCATCCTGCAGTGCCATACAGCCCTCCTGCCCCAGCTGTGCTGGTCGTCTGCTCCCCTCCTCCTCTCTTATTATAGCAACTGTATTGTTTTAAGCTGTAACCACGGTGCATTGTGAGTTTGCATAAAGGACGTTGTGGAAGGGAATTGTATTGTACATGCTGGCTGTGTGCTTCCTTTTAAACTATACCCCTGTCACCAGGCGGCTTTCTGCAGGTTGGTTGCTGAGTGAACAGCTGAGAACCTGTGGGAAGACCCAAATGGCACTTAAATTATATTTGCTCTTTGATTTTGAAGACATTTAGTACCATTTAATAGAATCAGAACGCAATTTAACTCCGTGAAGTGGGGGAGGCTGCCTCGGGAGAAGTGACACTGCCATAGCTGGGGAAACAAAAAAATTTAAGTGAGCAAAACAGCAGGGTCGGGTTTACTATCCGGATAATTATTATTAAATAAAGAGCAGAGTGGGACTGTGTCTATCAGCTTCCCCGTGCGCTTGAAATGGCATTAACCACTTCAGGGCTGTGTGATGGGCTGGCTGAGCCGTGCTATGGGGGATACCCAGAGCTGTGGCTTCTGAAGAGCCCGTCACAGTGGTACATTTGTTGGTAGCTGGAATGAAGTGGAGCTTTTGGCTGGGAGGTGATATCAGTGCACGCAGCGTTGCTGTGCCAGCAGTGCTTCTGATGCTCCCATTACCCTACTGGTCCTGCTGCCCTCCACACACAGCAGCAGCATTTTCTCTGACAATATTCATTTCTCAACCAGCAGCTGGTTAGAAGTCAATAAAGCAGGAAAAAAGGGGACACTTTTGCAAGGCATTTGACTCTGCTGGCCATACCCTCCAGCCCAACATGGAGGCAGCACAGTGGGCAGGTTCACCTTTCCAGTCTGCTTGGATTCTGACTTAAAGGATCATAGAACCAGCAAGGTTGGAAAGGCCACTGAGATCACCAATCCAACCATCATTACCTTTTAGCTTAGTTCAGTATATGCCTAAACAGCTATTTTGACCCCCAGCGTTGGCAGCACCAAGTCCTTCCTCAACCCTCCCCAACCCTGTGCTGCCAGCAGTACCCCATAAGGTTCAGATCTGCAGTGCACCGCTGTGGGCATGCTGTTCCCAACTGTTCCATGCCTGGATGAAGGAGATAATAGCACTTCCCTCCCTCACCAAGGGGTTTGCAGAGGACAAGTCTATTAAAGATTGTGAGGTGCTAAAGATGTTGTGCTGATTGGGGCTGTGCAAGGAGCGGAGGTATCTTAGTGTAGGGAAAGGTTTGTAGCGTGGAAATAAAGCAGAAGGCTGTCTTATTTTATTGCCTACCAGTGTCTGGCACCTGGAAATGAAATTGAGTTTTCAAAAATGTAAAGTTTTGACTGCAAAAAACAGTGTAAACTGGGAGATAACGAATGCACAGCAATAATGGATTGCATCCCTTGCACGCGCTTTGGCCAATAGGCCCCAAAGCATCTTCTGCTGGAGGGAAACCAAGACATGGCAAATGGAGGTGGCAATATTTGCTGACCTCCCGTGGACTTGGGGTGCTTTGTAGCCCTTGGCAACCCCAAAGCCAGCAGTAAATGGGAGCAGCCAGGTGGACCTGCTTTGATTGGGTGGGTGGGAATCCCCCCAGCATGGTCAGCAATCACCTTCTGGTCCATCCAGGGCAAATCTCTGATCATCACAGTGCTGGCATTGCTGGGTGCGTGGGCTGCCTGCAATGCTGACGTCTTTGGTTGCTTTTAGCTGAGTTCCCCAAGCAATAACATTGAGTTCTGTAGAGGAGTCATGACAGATGCGGGCACCAGGTTGGCATCCCTCTGCTTGTAATAGGTGTGAATGTATGTCTGCATCTCTGAAATAGCTTGATATGTCCAATCCTTCTGGATAAAGGCAGGGGATTGAATTATTACAAAAGGACAATTTTTCATTTCCTATAAGTGCCTTAATCTCGTGAGTAAATATTACAGCTTTGTGCTATAATCCCTAAGCTGGTATATCTCTTCCCTTCCCAGTTACCTTTTGTGTTGATTTACATTTAATATGTTGCCATTAAATCTCTTTCTCTCTCTGAGGCCTATTATAAGTGCAGTATTTATTCTGTTGAGTCTTTTTTAGTCACATTTGTATTGTATTCTAATGTGCTCGCACAAAAGACTGCTGGGCACATTCCTAAGATATTTGCATCTTTTCTTCCCTACTTTTGTCTGTGCTGCTGAAAACACATGCTGTTTTGGCCCTGCACCCAGAGTAGCATTCCTCATACCAATGAGCTGCCTGGAGGAAATCCTCTCTGCTCACCTCTGCTCATTCCCAGGCTTTCCCTATAGGAGCAGCTTGAATGGCACCTCTGGATGTCCCAATGCATGGAGCAAACTGAAGCACCCACGGAGGGTCTCCATCACTTCATCTCGCTGAGCTCAGCTCTTTGCACAGCCCCATAGGCACCGCTGTGGCTCTCAGCAGCACTGCACTTTTTGGGTGTAAGCAGGGCTGCAGCTTGGCTTTGGAGGGAGATTTGAGAGGCTGGGGATGTATGCGACTCAGGTTGCCGATTTCTTTGTGCAAATCCCTGAGTCCGGGTTCTTTTCTCCTCTGTCCCCTCAATATAATTGCTTTGCTCCTTTCTAAAGTGCCTGGATCTCCACAGATTAAGGGTGCTCAGCCGGAGCTATTATTATTGTGATGTTTTTATTGCATAGAGAGACTGAGATATTAAAGAACTCATTCAGCATAGGCTTCTAGAGGTAGGGAAGAGGAGCAGGAGCAGATCTGGCTGGAAGCGTCTGTCCCCAGAGACAACTTGAAGCAGAGAAGAGCTGGGGTGGAAGAGACTGTTGATCCTCATTGCATTGATGAGGAGGCCGGGCAGCCCCAGTCTCCCAGCATCACCACTATGACTGAGGACAGGTCTGACACATAGCCAGCATTAGTTCCTTTGCTGGGGCCACTCCAGCAATTAGTATGGAGCGAGCATCGCTGCCTGCCAGGCTCACCTCTGGGGGTAAGGTTCTGCAAGGCTTAAAAGAAAATGAGTCCATAAAAGTCTCCAAGGGGTAGTTCTAAAATGGCCGCGTTTCGGAGCTGATCCAATGAGGCATAGAGCAAAGGAAGGATAGAAAACAAACAGTGGTGGTTGGGGGGTGGGATGACCATGCAGAAACTGCTCTTTTATCACCTTTAAAATAACCCCGTTCTGCTTGGTTTTAAATCTTCCCGAGTCGTCGTGCTGCTCAGTGCAAAGCTACCAGGAGCTGAGGGGAGAAGGGGGAAAAAAAAAAAGAGGGAAATTAATTGAATCCTTAGGTTTGAGTGATGGCTACTCTGAGAGCTTGTCAACCTGATGGTAAATCTTGGGGGTGTTAATTGCTTTGAAATCCCTTTCCTCTCTGACTTTGCTCGTCAGCGGTTCCCCACCTTTGGAGCAGTCTCCCCCTCCAGCACGCACGACGTGCTGCTGCTGTGCAGCCCTCCGTGAGCTGCGTGCTGCTGGAGCATCCAGGGCGTACAGGAGAGAAGCCTTTTATTTTCTTACCTTATTCCGTTTCAAATGGCTCCTGTTTGCTGATAAGGTTAATTGATTTCTTTGGCTTTAATTAACGAAATTCAATTTCCACTTAATGAGAAAGATTTGGGTGTGACACGTGTAAGTGGCAAAGTGACGAGTGCCGGGAGAGGCGAAAGGGAAGGGAAGGAGCAGCTGGACTCGGGGTGGCCTCTGGAAGATGCTCCCAGCAAGCTGGGGGCTGTGCTGTGCCCTGCATCTCAGCACTGCAGCCCTGCTCACGCACTGGCGACAAGTGGGTTCCTTTCCTGCCTCTCAGCTGCCTTGTTTGCACCGAAACCAGTATCAACAGGAGAGAAAGGGGGGGGGGGGGGGGCAAGGGGATGGCAGAGAGCGGGAGAGAGTCACTTCTCATCAAGTTGATCAATCTTTCTGCTGTTGAAGCCTCTCAATGAGTTGAATGTGATTTTCTCTGCCTTACGCGCAAGGTGGAAGTCGATCACTTTCAATTTTCAGCATGCAGAACAGGCACTCTATCAAGCTGTTGCCTTGCATAACCGTGATTGCTGCTGGTGGGAGCTTCCAGCATGCGTGGAGTCGTGGTGGCTGCAGCCCCCAGCCCAGCACTGGTGGCTCTTTGTAGGATGGCAGTGGGGTGCTGCTGTGCTGCGCTGGTTTAAAGCTTGCCTTTGGCTGTGAGATGGGTTTGCCTTGTGGTGTGTGGATCCTTGGGATGGTAGTGCTGGTGTGGGTGCAAGGTAACACAGCTCGGAGGCTGGGCGAGATGCAGGTTTGGAGAACAGTCACCTCTTTGCAAAGCAGAGCTCTGAGACTCCTAAAGTCAGTGCGCAGAACCCACAAGCATTTGGCTGTGCAGGGGAATGCACCAAGCAGCATTTTGCCAGTGGAGCAGCTCTTGGCTTGCACATTGCTGCTCCCAAGCACAGAGCCCAGGGCTGGACACGCCGGGTGCCCACGGGGTTATCAGCATGGCACGTGTTGGGGCCATTGTCTGCAGCCCTAGGGCCGAGCGTGGTGGGGAGCATCCTGCCTTCCACACGTGGGCCAGAGGCTGCAGATAAGGGAAAATGATTTCTGGTTTTAATTAACTGAGCTTTCATTTACGGATAAACAAAGGCCATGTTTGTGTGCTGACAGCTGGCTGTCCTTCTGGGTCAGATAAGAAGGCAAGTTATTGCCTCCAAGCTGCGAGAGGGACCAGGAGAGAGTCCAAGAAACAGGGAACATGAACAAACGCCGAGTGAGTGTGCATGCCGGCAGCCTGCGTGCTTTATTGTGCCCAGTAAATAGCGAGCCTTGTGCCTATTCATCTGCCTGCCCCTGGGCAGGCACAGTGTGGGAGCCTCTGTCCTGGCATTGTCCAAGCAAATCCCCAAAGCACAGCAGCAAGCGTGTTGGGAAGGCTTCCAGGGTTTGATGTGCAAAGGTGGGGTTATCCCAGGGGCAAAGGACATCCATCCATCCTTGTGTGAGTAGCACTGTATCCAAAGCATGCTGGCACCGGGAGCTTGCTGGGTGCAAATCTCCCTCCTGCACTAGGCAGGGTGCATGCTCACTGTTGGGCTTGGGAACACTCTCAGGGTTGGTTGGAGCCTTCAGGAGGAGCGGGTGATGCCAGGGTGAGTGCCAGCCCTGAGTTTCAGTATCACCTCCGAGATGAATTAAGTGTTTGAAGACCTGAGAAATTGCAGCACTTTACAGGCTTGTCATCTAAACAATTGTGTTCAGTGGGGGAAAATGAGAGCTCCCAGGTCATCAGCAGTCACCTTCCGATGCTGGTAGGTAGCAGTTAAGCTGATGGAGGAGTGAAAATGCCTCTCGACAGCTGATGATTCAGAAATTCACTCAACCTACATTGCACCTCTTCCCAATGTTGTGAGGAGGGGAGTTTGCAGCACGTTCTGCAACGCGTCTGGTTTAAAAGAGAGAAACGTGTGGCACATTTTGGGGTGGATGTGGGCACCCACCCAAGTGTCCCCATCTCAGGGCAGTGCCACTGCTGCTTATAGGTCCTATGTTCACCCTATGGGTGCCTGGGTACCAACCTGAAGCAGCACAGCCAGCTCCAAGCCTATGGGAAAGGAAGAACACGCTGCTTTCTAGGCTAGAATAGGGCTTCATGTTGTGGACTTTTTTTTCCCACCGCTGTCAGAAAGTCTTTTTGAGCACAGAGAATGTGTTTGCTGGGAGTTTTTCTCGGGTTAAAGGTTTTCAGTTGTCTCTGAGACAAATCAGAAAGCAAAACCCAATGTTTTCCAGGCTGTGGCTTCAAGGAGCTTTTTGTCCCTTTGGAACTCAAATGAGGAGGAAGTATGTTTATTTCTTAACTAACTATATGCTGTGCTTGTTCTTTTTCATTGGAGAGAGAGAGAGAAGCAAATAAGCCTTAAAAGGCTTTGAGTTGTGGAAGGGAAAAGTTTGTTTTTCCTCTAATCTTCAGCAAAACAAGTTGGCAGCGTGGTCCAATTCGAGCCTTGGCACATTTTCTCCTTATGCCTAATTTAAGGTGACCGCTGTAAGATCTGCTCTAGTTTCACATTCCTCAGCCTTGTGTTTTTGCACTTCCAAGACTGTGTGATGGATCTTAAGGAGTCTGCATTATGCAGCCCTGTATCCATCTGTTGCCCTCACAAGTTAAACAGCCTGAAAAAAAATGGATTAGAGTCTCAGCTCCTGTAATGAAGCAGCAATTTGTCTCCAGATCCTGATCCAGGTGTAGCAGAGCTAACGAGCCGGCTGGCCTTGAGCATCAGAGAATATTAAATACCTTTTTTTGGTGGAGAAAAGCTTGAGAATGAGATGGGTGAGAACGTCACGTTGGGAAGAGGGAGGGGAGGGAAGAGAGATGGGGAAAGCAATAGGGATGGGGAGCACTGGGGGAGCTCTGGGGAGCGTACCCCCATAGCATCATTGGGGCTGTTGTGTTGGCCATTGGCTTCCAGGAGAGACAGCAGGACTGTGAAACTGAGTCTAAGTGGCAGTGGGAAAACAGGGGAGGGAAGAAAGTCTTATTCAATTACACAGGAGAGAGTACCTCCCAATTAAAGGGAATGAGCTGAAAGTGGTTGGTGTGAGGGGAAAAGGAAGGCAGACTCTCCTGGAAAGAAAAGGAAAAAAACCAAGTTGTCATTGGTGGGGCTGATTTGCCCATAACAGAGCAGTGAGAGGGGAGGGAGGATGGCTGGTGTGAGAATTGTGTCGTTGCAAAGAAGGTTTGGGTATGAAAGTGAGAGGAGAAGGGAGGGGAGGGACAGGGAGGCCAGGTTGATGGAGATCACGTTCGATTCAATTTGGAGAAAAGGAGAGAGAGAAAAGAAGATGAGCCTGAAATGAGGCTTAATTTTAATGAAGGAAAATTCTCCGCTAAGTAAGGAGAGTTGAAAGGGAGGGGAGAGGAGGGTTTGAAAATGATAGGAGCCTGACGTGCTATTGTGGTGGAGAGATTTCCTTCCCTTTCTTTCCCTTTTGCTTGCGAAAAATAATAATAATACTAATAATAATAAAAAGAGATAATAAAGGCAGTGGCAGGTGGGAGAGAAGAGAGGAGAGATGTGACAGATGAGCTGCAACACTTGAGAGGTATCTGTGCTGCTGGGGGGCAGCGGCCCCATGGTGACAGTGATGTCCTGCAGCTTGTTCCTTGCCCTATGTTCACATCCCCCATCCATGCCATGGCTGTGAGGAGCCAGGCTCTTGGCCCAAGTGAAAAGCCTTGCTTTGTCACTTGGCATTGATTTCCTAAGAGCTGGGAGGGGGGTGTAACTGGGTGCCAGAAATTGTGGGAAAGGGAAGGAGCCACGTGGTGATGGGCAGCCATGCGTTGTAGCCAGCTTGGTGCATGGAGCAGCTCCCATAGTGTGTGTGGTACAGGGTGGGATTTCTGCTGGCCCCCAGGAACCAGCTGCTCTTCTACCCGTCTCCAGCTGCCCACTTCCATGAGAAAATGTTACAAAGACATGAATGGTTTCCCTCTTGTGCTGTTTTCTCCATCTTTTGAGCCCAGTAATTGCGCACAGTGGGGTCTGTTTGCAAAGTGATGCCTCTGGGGGGATGGTGGCACTGCCAAACCTCTGAAATCCCTTTTGCAGTTACACCTTATTGCTCTGGGTGCCGGTGCAAAGGCAGTGGGAACCTTTGTGATCCTCTGCTGGCACAAACCCTTTCAGATACGCTTGAAATGTTTGGCTGAATACCTTTGCCTCGTCGTTCTGCATCGTAGTCCTGGCTGCCCTTGATTTGGTGGGAATTACAGCTTATTTCATAGGTTTCGTTTCAATTTATTTCACAGATTTCTGCTCCTTCTAAAATCTCCTGCCGGGCTGCTGGGCTTTGGGTGCACAGGCTGAGATAGAGCAGGACAGCAGTTCCGAGTCCCTTCCCTGTTCTGTATAGATCACATCACAGAACTTTGGTGGCTTTAAGGCTGTGTGAAACACGAGCGCATCCTCTCAGGACAGAGGTTTACTTCCCCCTGTGCTTTGTTGGATGCTGCTCGCTGGGAAATGGGATGGAGCTCCGGGAATGGAGCCATCTCAGAGCAGGTTGCTTTGGTTGTGTCTTTGTCATCAGATGCCATCGCCCCACTTGAGCGCAGCCAAGCCTGTGTTTGAGGCAGTGAATCACTGCGTCCCCTGTCCAAGCTCTCACTCTTCCTCTTCACTGAAGTATTTAAGGATGCTCCAGAAGGCAGTGAAATCATAATGATTTCATCCTTCCCCTCCCCTGGAGACAGCTGTGCAGTGAGTGCCAGCCCCGTTCTGGAGCTCTTTCTTAAAGGACGCGGGGAGGGTGGGAGGCTCAGAAAATCTGTTTTCTGTCGGGTCCAAGTAGATGAAACATTCCCTGTGATGGGCCCTAAAAATGCCTTAGAAGAGCATCTGATCTGCGGCTCTTGCAAGGTGGCTCTGAAATGGGGCACAACCCTTCCTCTCCCTTCCCTCCTCTCAGCCCTGGGACCTTTTTTCTCCATAATCCAAGGCTTAGATCCTTGATTTGGTGTGGATGATTCCCTCCTGCCCCCTGCTTCCCCCAAATCCTTTCCCTTTGAAGTAACACCTGCTCATATCCTCGTGTCTGTTGTGGGGAGGCAGAAGGATCTTCTCATCACAAGGCATTGCAGTCCTCTCCATCCCCCCCGCCGCTGCACATCCTTTTCCAAAATACTGCATAATGTCAGACTAAATCCTTATCAGAAATTTTAATGAGCAAAATAAAACCTGAAATCTGTGTGATTAAAATCAAATCTTCCCTCTTCTGCTCTGCTGGAGCTGCCTGCCAAAACAGAGTCGCAACGCTGACAATGGGAGGCCCCTTGTATTTAATTACCTCTGGCTTTAGTCCGTGCTTTAGATCGACGTCCTCTGCAGTCCCTGCTGGGGCCGTGGATAACCTCAGAGTACAAACAAAGGAGAAATAATGTGTTCTTGGCCAAGATGTTTGGTGAGGGCTGCTGTGTGGTGGTGGGGCTGAGTCATTCACGGCCACTTCTGGCCCCAGAGCCAACATCTGTCCAGGAACGTGAGTTGGCCAACGTTGGCCCATCAGTGTCCTCCACTCCTTGCTTAACCTTTATGGAAGTCCTACACTGGGTGCTGGTTGCTGACAGCATCTGCCCTGGGGATATTCCACCTGCCTGCTGGATTTCTTTTAGTTTCTCTTCTCTCATCCACATTTCTCTTGTCTTCTCCCTTCTCCCTTGGCTTCCTCTGCTCTGCTCATTGTTCACCAGCAGTAGGACAGGGCTGTGGCATGGCTGGTCTCATAGCTGGATGGCACGATGGTGGGATATCGACTCCTCAATGCTCTTCTGCTTTTTGTGTGTGTGTGTGTGTGCGTGTGAATTGAGAGGCAGGAGTAATTATGCCAAGATTAGAGCTCTAATCATCGCTTGCAGATGGGGGGAGTCATTTCGGAAGGAGCAATAATATATATATGGAGAGAGGGTATGGATTGACTGACAGCACCAGGCTGAGAGGAGCCGTCATCCTTCAAGCATACGTCTCCTTGACCTCACACATCTCACAGGGCTGACGTGTGGGCAGCGCCGGGGCAGAACCGAGTCAGAAAGCTGTAGAGAAATCCTATCTCAATTAACGTCAGTGCAGCCAGCTATTCTCCCCTTCTTTGTAACGAAATGTTCAGCTTGTTGAATGTGCTGGAAGGAAAATACTCTACGTCTGGGCTTGCAAGTCGTGTGTGCTTTTCTTCATGTTCTCTGTGCTGCATTCTAGGGATGCTGAGCTGGAATGAAGCATCTCCTCTCCAGAAAGGGCAGTGGAACTGGGTAGGAGAGGAAGGCTTTGCACAGACTGCTGTCATGCAGTGCAGTGCCTGCAGTCCTCCCTGCTTTGTGGGTTTTGCAGTGAAGCTTTTCATCCAAGAGCAGAGGGAAAGCTCTTGTTGAACTTGTTTCTGATTGCCTTCCCCTGTGAGTGAAGTCTGTCAGGGGTTGGAAGCATGGATGGTCCCCAGAGAACCAGGAGCTGCATCCTCCTAATTTCATTTCATTTGACAATAATAAGATATAAACCTACAATTAGATGCTTACTAATAGCTACAGATGGAAATGGTCATGGGGGCCGTTGGATTACAGTCCAATCCTGCTCGGTGCTGAGTGCCTTTCCTTCGTGCTGATTGCGGGGGGAGGGGGGCTTGGAGACCTTGCAGGCTGTCATAGGAGTACTTGGCATCTTGCAGGGTTGGGGCTTTTAATTTTGCAAATCATCAAAGGCAAACCAATCCATCAATTATCAACGCTTCAACTTGCTGCTGAGTAAATGAGAGTGTTACCATGTATCAATTAGTGGCATCAGATGCCCTGAAATGATAAGAGGACAGCCAGCTTTAGAGATGTGCCCGGCATCTGTGTGCACTGCGCACATGGAGTGCAGCAATGGGTGCTGAGAGGGGTCAGGATCTGACCCCCCCACCTACAGGGGTGGGGATGTGGCACTGAGGGATGTGGTCAGCAGGCATGGTGGCATGAGTTGGGGTTGGGTTTGGAGATGGAATGGTCTTTTCCAACCTGAATGATTATGAGAAAGCAGAGATGCTCCTGCATTGGTCCAGATCCCATCCATTTGCTTTGCTCCTATGTGCCATCCTACTATTTTATGTCTCATCTGGGGCATGGAGGGTTTCCCTTGCTGCCAAAGCCACCCAGCTTTGCCTCTCTGAGCAGGGGATGCTTTGCAGGAACCAACATCACCATTGTCCATCATTCGCAGGGTGTGCTCAGAGTGCTGTGGGGACAATGCAGATCCACTGTGCTTAATGCTGCCGCATGGCTGCTGGGAATCTAATTATACTTGAGACACTTCAGAGATTCTTTTTTACAAGATACCTACTTCAATAACAGAAAATCAGCATTAAATTCAGCTAAACGAGGAGCATCAGTGCCCTCGTGTTCTGCAGCCTGTGCCCTTTTCCCCTCACTCCAAGCCTCAGTGTTTGGGGTGTGACATGAATAACCTCATTGCAAATGCAAATCTGGGCTGCTTGTTCCCAGAGGTCGATATGATCTTTTTCTCCTCTTTATTTATCTATTTATTTGTTATTTTATTTTTCGGAGCCGAGCTCGGCGTATATCACTTTCTTTTTCCTGCTCATTTGCTGGATGGTGGAGTTCCTTTATAAAGGGAAGGGTGGGGAAAGGAAAAGGGAAGGAAAGGGAAGGGAAAGGATAAAAGAAGGGAAGGGAAAAGGAAGGGAAGGGAAAGAAAAGGGAAAAGAAAGGGAAGAGAAGGAAAGAGAAAGGGAAGAAAAGTGAAACCCCTCCTACTGAAGACCCCCCCCACTGTGTTGTTTTGATTTCATCCATTTAAATGTATTCCCGAAGAGTTTAAATAAAGCAGAAGGGAGCTGGGAGATGAGCCTCTGATTGAACGCTCTGCAGGTTTTTCGTGCTTCAGCATTTTATAAAGTTGTTCATTTCTTCCCCTTCCCTGGAACCATCTGAGTGGGTTCAATGCAGAAAGTGTTTGGGATCGGCAGACCTTTGGGTTTCTTTTAGGGGTGGAAGTTGGATGGTTTAGTTTCCTCCCCGTGGTTACAGAAATGGTGTTAGAAGCAATCCTGCTGCAGCTGCTGCTGTCTTACAGCCTCAGGTTTGCTCTGGATTCCTTCTGCAAAAGCATCCATCCCCCCTTTCCCCAGCTTGGGGAAGCTGAGATGTGGGGCTGGGAAGGGGTTGGCTTTGCTTTGGGGTATCCAGGAGTGATGTGGGGACCTTTATGGTGACCTGCACTGGGTTGGCAGGAGCTGAAAACCTCCCTGGTCCGTGTCTGAGGGCACACAGCAGCTTCCAAGCTCTCCTGGGCTTTCAGCATTGTCCCCACTGTACAACAATGGCCCTTAAACATTCCTGGTGTGTTATGTGTTTGAAGAGTGTTCGTACAGCACTTCTCTTAACAGCTACAGCAGCGCACCTGAGGGATCAGAGCTGATCTTTGTCACAAGTGTTTAGTGCTTGATACACGTGTTTATTATACATTTCAAGTAAATTGGAGTCAATAAACTATTTGCATAAATATAATGTATATGAAGAAAAACACATCCCCCCTGCCCCCCCTCCCCAAATAGGCTATTTCCTAAGCAGGAGCTCTAAAGTGTTGCAGGGATGTCTGATTCTTACTTCTGTTGTAATTGGCATTAAAATATAATACCCTCTCTTCAAAGAGAGGCTCCCATACTGTGAAAATGCCTTTTCTGTCCAAGCAGGGGCCAAATAATAGCAAATTATAAGCATGGAAAATATTTAGAACAAAAAAAAAAGGTGTGAGGGGGGGGGTGGGGGGGAGAAAAAAAAGAGGAAAGAGGCCTCTGAATTATCAGAGCTGATCCATAGCTTGCAGTCTCGTACAATTTGTCTTTTGAATACACCGTATGAACCAGCTATGAATAAAATCAGTCAATTTAACCCAAAATCAATGCTCTTTTGTCGAAGTGCTTAAAATCTAAGTGGAAGGGAAAGCTTTGAAGCTGCCTTTCCCTTGGTAAACGCAGCACTTACTCACCATTTGATTTCAGCAGAAAATCCCTTGTTCTCCCAGTGCCCAGCACAGCACCTTCGTTAGAAAAGCTGATGAGTAATTAGCAAATGTGCAAAAAAAATGAATAAATTAGGTGTTTTTTGGTTTTTTTTTTATGGGTTTTTGTTTGTTTGTTTTTAAAAGGAAAACTGTGTTTTCCTTTCCACGTTTGGCCCACGTGGCTTTCCCAAGCTGTGTCACAAGAGGTTGGGTACTGCTTCCTTATGGTCACCATGCTGGGATGGGGATCTGTCAGAGACACGTGTCCCCTGACCGGGGCTTGTAAGCAGCACAGGGTTCATTTGTCTGCTTGGTGCCTCTGGGGTGATCCCATTGCTTCCCCATTGTGCTCTCCTCAGCAGGTTGGCTGCGTCTTCATATGGGATCCAGGCACGCCGGGATGGCTCTTGCTGTAGGATTAGAGCCTGCTTGAATGATAGAGATGTGCAGAGTGGTTCCCTTATCTTCCATCTCATGGGCACTGGGATAACCACAGCCGTGGAGGTGATGCTTGTGCTGCTGGGGCTCTGTTGGCTTCAAGCTGGTCGTTGGCTTCGCTAGTTGGCTGAAGTGGGTTTTCTCCAATCCAAATGTGCAGCCCAGGCAAGATATTGGTCCCCGCACAGTGCAGATGGTTGAAACCCCATTGAATGAGATGTTTAGTGATGGGCGGGTTGTTGCAGCCGAGCAATTGAGCTTGACAGGTCACCGCAGAGGTGCTCACCAGCCCCAGACTCTTTTTTGAGGCCAAGTGAAGAGTGCTGTGATTCAGCAGCTGTGAGCTGGCAGGGCTGAGAGGATTAAAGGGCTGCCTGGGTCTTGCCGGAACGACTTTTCCCCTTCTGCTGTCGTATCTTGGCACCCCTTATTTGCAAATGCGCTGTCTCCAAAGCACTCCCAAGGCGATCCTAACCTGACTGAGATCAGAGAGGCTGCGTGATGTGCCTGGGGCAGAGCAGGAGTGACTACTGCTACCCACAGCCGCTCATCCCACTTCCATCAGTGATACCTCTGATCTCTCTTCACCCGTTTACCCATTATATTACGGCGATCGGTGCTTTTGTGCGAGCCTGGCAGGATTTCAGCTGGGTTGAGGATGAAAGGATGGCTGCTGATTGGAACAGCTTCATGTGATGGTTTTACTCCCTCGGGGGCATCAGGTCCCTTGAAAAAACCCATCAAAATCCATTTCTTGGAAGGGGCTTTAAGCCTCGGGATCGCAGAGCAACCTGCAGATTGAGAAGGGGAGAATGGCGATGGTGGGCCTGGTCTTGTGAGTCCCTGGGTATCACAGGAGCGAGAGGTTTTGTTCTCCCTCTTTGTTTTTGAGCAGCTGTTGATAAATAGCTCAGTGCTGTAATGGATGTTGTGATCAGAAGTTTGAACTCCCCCTAAGCCTGTCAAATTTGATGTATATCCGACGTCTGCGCTAACTTATACAAATGCTCCGCAGGGCTGGAAGAAATCAAAACATTGGAAGCGCAAGAGTTTGACCCAAAAGAACCAACTTTTCTCTCATGTCCCCAAAGACCTTGTGGCGTATCAGTGGTACTGCTGGGCATTGCCGTGAGCATGGTACCAAGTGGCTGTGGTGGAATTGAACCTCTCATACTTACAGACATCACTGCTTAGAGACCCCCCCAGAGCCAGGATCGCACAGTGTTGTATGGACACATAAGAAGGCACAGTCTCTATTTTGGAAAGCTTGGTTCAAAATAAACCTCCACTGAAGGGCAAATAGGGAAAATACTGATGTGCTGTGGCTTGTGGAAGGCATGCAGGTGGTAAAGTGTGGCCATGGGCACGGCCTGGCCTGTCTGTGGCTTTGCCTTTGCTAGATCTGCTCCTTCCAGCTCCCGAGCATTCATTTTAAGCAGGATAAAAGCAGAAATAAAAAAGCAACGCTCACTAAATTCCCCAAATAAAAACATTTTGTGGCTTAGCCTATTTATAGCCAGACGAGTGAAAGTAGCGCTCAGTCAGGGGGATATTGGGAGGTTAATATGTGTACAGCTGGTTTGGCCAATTGATTTCTTTGACCATTAAATTCCACTCCTAAAAGCCTTGCATATACATTTTAGTTGGTACGTCTTGGCTGGCGGTGTGCTTGAAACACTCAGTGCTCAAAGCTTTTGTATGTTTCCCGTTTCAGAGGCAGCAAGATGCTGCTGGTGAAAGGTGCTGGAGATAAGCACGGCAGGGTTTTCTTTCCATTGGTGTTGTTTTTGCTTTTTAATTGGCTGGCAACTCTTGCTGTTTCTCCCCCATCCAGTCCTTATTTAGTTCAGTATGTAATTCCATACACAATACGCGCACGCTGAGGTGTGGTTTCAAGGTCTTAGTGTGTTTAGCAAATATTTCAGCCGAAACGATCTGTTCAGCTGTTACATTGATTGCCAAGATTACAGCACGACAACAAACATTATTTGGGGGATCGGAGACGAAATTACAGCCCACTCTCTCCGGCGTCTGCAGCGAGGAGCAGATGCACCGTTAATTTCGTGCTGCAATGTCCATTACTCTGCACGGCGGAATCGCAGTGCATTAGCATCGCAGCCAGCCGTGCCTGATGGTGCCGCGGCGGAGGCTGCAAACCCCATTGCTCGCTGGAAGGATCCACGAGATGCCAGGGTGGTTTTTGTGCTACAGGGGGCTGCAGAAGCCGAGGCCAAAGCATGGAAAGCGGAGCAGGTGGTGGAGGTTGGCAGAGCCGTGCGAGTGGCTTGGATGCAAGAGATGGTGGCAGAGCTGCAGCCTTTCTGTTGAGTGCAGGGCAGCGGTGCTGGCTGCGGTGCAAGTTGTTTGTTCCATAGGAGCGGCTCCTCTTGGTCAGATTTAACAGCCGTGCTGATATAAAACCTATTTATTTTGGAAGTGGTACTGTTGGATTGAAAGGGGTGAATGAAGCTGGTGCGGCGTGAGCCTTTGAAGCTGCAAGGAGCTGAGCTTTAGTTTGGGATCTGGCCCCATCCACGCAGGATGTGTGAATGCTGCTGATGCAAACTGCCCCCAGAGCTGAGCTGGTAATGGAGCACAGCCACAAAAGCAGCAGAAACGTGACCCTGTGAGGCAGCCTGCCTCAGTTTGCCCCATGGGTTGTGTAGGTGAGCAGGCTGTGGGCAAAGAGGACGGATCCTTCAGGGAAGGGAAAGCTGACTCCCTGCCATCCTTCCTGATGGCTCACGCCGTGGTGCCTTCCCTAAATACACGCTTTTCACCTTTAATATAGGAAGAGTAAAATATCTGCTGCAACACACAAGGCTGCTGCATGCGGAATGAGGTCACTGCACTCGAGCTTGTTAAGAACTTCTTTCTTTTAGCGGTTTGCAACTTGAATATCAACAGAATGGAGTGGCTGCAGAGGAGAGAAGGGGAATGCACGGCCTGATGCAAAGCTTTGCTTTGAGGTTTAGGGCAGGGGCTCTGCAGTCCCAAGGACAAGCTGGCAGGGATGCTCTGACCTTGAGCTGTTTGCTGCGTTTTAGCTCAGTTTCCACCACTAGAGGAAATGATGCCGACTTGCAACATCTCTGAGGAGGATGGAGGTGCCCCCAAATGCTGTGCCCAGCCTCAGATCCTTAATGGATTTTGCTGCTGGTGCTTTGGGCCACAGGAGGGATTGTTCCTCCCCACTCAGGACAGGCGCTGCTCCAATCCTGCTTGATGCTCACATGAGATTTCCATCAGAGAAAAGATGCTCAGCTGGGAAAGTTGATTTAATGAGATTTCTGCTTCTGTTCTGATGCTAGCAACAGGGTCAGCCTTCCTATTAAAGTTACATTTATTGATAGCTCTTCAAGAGTCTGTATAGAGTTAATAAGGGGTTAGCAGATGTTAGAAACATATTGCAGATATTAGTAGTAGATTGGTATAAATCCATCAGTAGATGTTGCTGCTGATGGCTACGTGCCATCGTTATAAGCTGAGCACTGACTCATTGGCCAAGTGTTCAGCAATCCATTAACTGTTAACTATTTGCCATGCTTAACTCCCTGCTAACCAGCTGAGAGCCCCTCTCTAGAACATTTGGCATGCAGCACACAGATCTCTCAACATCTCTGCCAGAATCTTGGCGGTGCCTATAGCAAGGGCTTTGTAAATCTGATTGCCTTGCCTTGGATCCCTCCCGGAGCTCACTCCTCAGCCCATTGCTCCTGTTTGTTAAGCATCTTTGTCCTACTATGGATAGAGGTGCAGAAGGGAGATGATCAAAGGGCAGGAGGAGGAGGAGGAGGAGGGAGAGAGATCAAATATTGGATTTCTGAATGTTTTCTGCTAAGTGACAGTGAGCAGGAGTGAATGAGGGCTATGAATTGAGTGTCCAGCGCTGCAGCTTTCAAGGGCTCTCTGTTGCAAATGTCACCAAGCAAAAACAAAACTGGAAGAGGGGAAAAAAAAAAAGCAAACAGCGAGAAGGGGCAGATCACAGCCCTGTGCCTTGCTGTATGACATGCACCGAGTGCTGGATTTGTTTCAGTACCTTTTATAGGAGGAGCTGCTCCCACCTCAGTGAGGTTAATGAGTATCCAGTTCTTGCTGCCTGCCGGGCTAAAATACAGCATAGCCTGTCTGCAGCAGTGACTGTGGGGAGCAGCAAACACCGATGCATGTGCAGGGCAGCTGTGGGATGGGTTGAAATTGCTCTTGGTGACCCTTTTGCTGAGACCAGGGAGCTCGTATGTCACTGCCCAGCGGGGAAAGGTGACATAAGTGATGCTGAAGCATTGCCCAGCCCTCAGTATGTGCTGGGCTTGTGTCTTCTGCTGAGCTTCACAGCTCCTTATGCCTCTCATGTTCCTCTCCTGCACAGCAGGCTGTATGGCCAGCCAGTAGGTTACATTTCTGCTCTGTGGTGCCTCTGGTGAAGCCGCTCATCCAGAGAGCAGCTGATGCACCGCACATGGCACATAGAAAGGAGCTTGGAGCGGGGCTGAGGTCTGCAAGGTGTGTTGCCCATCCTTCATCCAGCATGGCAGGAAGCTTCTTCTGGCCTGGCTGCGTTCTGCTGAATAATGGAGTCAGCATGGGGGAGCGTGGGCGGCGTAATGCCGCCTGTTACCATAGCATCTAAGTGCTTCTGGAACGCTAATGTATCTATGAAATGGGTCGGTGTTATTATTCCCATTAGACAGATGGGAAACTGAGGTGCGGTGGAATCAAGAACCGCCTTGAGCTGGGTGATGCTGCCACTATTTTGGGAAGATGGGCCTCACTTTGCTCCCACCGCAGTGCTTGGGAGAGCGGGGATCTTCGTAATGGAGGTCCTTAAGATGGAGAGATGGGTTTTTTCCCTCTGCAATAGAGACCACGGTTCAAATGGGGGGGGGCTTAAGAGGTGTTTTCATAACTACTCTTCCTTTCTTTTCCTTCTTTTGCTTTATAATCCTTCAGTTCATGAATTAGTGGCCACATCAAGGCAATTGCTCACCCACCTCACCCAGGACCTCTGGCTGCTTTACAGGAGGGATACCCTTGCAAACAATGGTTTGGAGCCCATCATTCATTTATTACCTATTTCAAAACAGCCATGTATTATTTTGCAGTCGGCACTTACCGTGTCATTATTTTGTCCCTAATTACCTTTATGTTTTATGAAAGAGATTTAAGAGGTAATCAACATCCAGAAAGCATCTGAAGTCAGACTATTGCAGGACGTGCTCGTGTCCAGCAGTGCTATATATCAAGACTGGAGCTGTTTGGGTTTTTTTTTCTTTCACCTCTTTATTTGCTTTACTTTGAGTCTACATAAAGCTCACTGTGGTTTTTATGTCAGCATTTGGTAGAGTTTGGGTGTGTTTCTCTACCACCGGTATCTGGAACGCATGGGGATGCTTATATTCATAGTACCATAGAATCACTCAGGTTGGAAAAGACCTTAAAGGTCACCAAGTCCAACCTCAACCCAACCATACTACCCTAGAGTTCCATGCTGGCTTATGCCCATGCAGTTTTTGCTTTACTGGCTGACATTTAACAGCTATGGATGGTCATATATTGCATTTCCAATTCCCATTGTTTTGGGTTGCTTTCTTTTTTTCCTAATTTTTTGTGATTTTGAGCCATTTTCTGTCACGGCAGCGTGCCGCCAGTTGGGTTTGCAGGCGCTATTTAAAATACCCATCCCTTGTTAAAAATAATAACCATTTAAAGTGGTGTTCTGTCGGAGTACGTTTAGCTGTAATGACCCTTCTGCTGCTGCAGAGCGCTCAGGTGAAGGAAGGATGCGACTGTTCTCTATTACCAAAGGAGCCTAACTAAGCTGCATTTGCCAATGTCAAATTACTCGCGAGCTGTTTGACCTCCTATTTACTTCTAATTTCTGCAAGCTGTTAGTAAGAGCTACACTAAATCAACCTGTCATTTGATCTTGGCTCTCGCTGCTGCACCTGAAAGATTTGATACTTATGAGCATCAGAGAGGAACCGCGTAAAACTCCTTAAGAGCACATTAGAGTTTACAAAGTGTGTAGGAAGTTGTTCGTGGATGTAAGTGGTACAATTTATAGAGCAGGGACTGTGGGAGTGGAGGGAAGGGAAGGCAAGCTGGTGTCTAGCCTGTATTCCTCTCACAGGAGGAAAGCAGCAAGGGAAAACATGGGCTTGAAAGCACAGCTTCACCTGGGAAGTGGCAGTGGGATTCCATATTTATTCTCCCTCAATGATTTCAACAGTGAGTTTGCACCGATTACAGGTTTATGAGATGTATTCTTTTCCCTAACTGCTGGAGCTGCAAAATCAAGCTGTATTCAACCGCGCTTCTTAGCTCATCGCTAATAATGAAGAGCCTTCAGTTGGAGGAGGGCTGGCGGTTGTGCTGAGGACAGTCACTGCAGAAGCCAGCACTGAGCCAGAATGCATCATTGTTTGGGGTGAAGCCTTGTACCCACATAAAGCTACTTGTGCAAAGGCTTTGAGAGCATTGCTTGATTGTTAAGCATCTCCATTTCTCTGCCAGTGAGCTGGTTCTGAGATGTCCTGCAGTGGGGGAAACAGAGGATAAAGGAGCCACAGTGGGTCCCTTTGTGGGTATTTATGGCCAGGCTCTGCTGTATGGTCTTTCCCATTTCTCTTTCTGTCTCTGAGGGTCATTTGCAGGCATAGTGTTCCAAGCAAGCTCTCCTTGCAGGAGCCACCTGGGGAGCAGCACGTTCCATTGGGGGTGGACACTTAGCTGGATGCTGGGCAGCTTCTGGCACAGGGTCATAAAAACGAGACACCAGTGTGAGGATTGCTTATGTAGGAGAAACAGGAATTCTTCTGGAGGGCTAACAGTGACCCCGGGTGTTCCATCTGCAGCACTGAGAGAAGGGGACCAACAAAAGGCAGAGCTGGGAAGGAAAACTCCTGACCTGCTCCACTGTGGAGATAAGTGGGGTTTAAGATTGGGTCCGTGTTTAAGTGTCTACAGATGTAAGGGAGAATTGCTTTCCAGGCATAAGGGCGTGCTCCGGCCAGCACCCACTGCAGTGCTGCTTGTCTCCTAATTGGGCTGTTAAAGTGCTACAGAGCAAAACAAAAGTGGTAATGACCTTCCTTGAAACAAAGCTTGAGAGAAGAGGAGAGATGTGGAAGTGTCTCAGCAATCTGTGACCAAGTGCTTAGCACCAGGAGCTGGGCTATGGGAGATGAGGGCGATATCTGTCTCCAAAGAGATAGCGGCGTTGTGAAAACACAGCAAAGTAAATCACTGCTCCCTAAGCAGAGCCAGCCCGTATAAATCAACAATAATATCTCAGCCCGAGCTGAGTGCACGTCTGAGACGCCGTGCACGGCTCCAGTCACTATGTCATAAAGGAGGAAATTGCAAAATAAGAGAAGGTGAGAATTAGGGCAACAGGAGCAGAGCTCTGTGAATATCAGGTTGGGTTGGTTTGGGTTTTTTTTCATAGCACTTGTGAACAATTGGAGTCAGATTGTTTTTGATTTTTCTTTTTATTTCTTTTTTTCCCCCCTATAAAATCAAAATGAAATATCAGTGGGGGGAAGAAAAATGCTTTGGATAAAAAATCATGCCCTTCTCCAAGCATGGCTTTTATCTCCTGGAAGCCAAATATTGTCAGTGGAATTGGTGTGAATTCATTCAGTCTCAGCTGAGCCTCAGTGTGAAACTCTGGTGGTGACAGTTCTGCTTGGCTTGGACTCCAGATTAAAGTGGGGAAAAGGGTGATGGAAGATGTAGTGAACCTAAATCTGCTTGGCTGTGTTGCAAGGAGAGGAGACTGGCCTCATCCTACAGCTGCTCCTTTGTGGTGCTGAGAAAAAGCCAGGTTGGGCTGGGAGGATGTTGGAGAAGGTAAAGGGAAGGAGAATTTCAGAAGTTCTCTGTGCCTGAATGATATGCAAATAGGCGGTCAGGACCTGTTAAGCGATGAAAGGAGATCGATATTTCTTACAAATACAAGAAGAGGAAGATTGGCCGTGTTTGGCCTGGATGGCTGCGAGTACAAAAGCCCAAGTCAGCAGGTCAGGGATGTGAGAAACTGCCACGCTCATCGTCTCCGAACAGAGAAGGTGGGAAATGCAATATTGCTGAGTGATATGTTCATAATAAGGCTCCTTTATTAATGCTCTGTAATGACCTTGCTGGGGCACAGTTGAGTGCCTTGTCATCTGTCCTGATCTTATTAGAGACGTCGGCAGGATTCGCTGTGCTGGAGTGCAAGTTACTCTTTATCTCAGTTGCCATCAATATCGCGCGCTGTAATCGTGTAGTCATGATGGGGCTGTTCCCAAGGGCCTTGGATGTGTCTGAAACCCTCTCCGTGACTTGCTGTTTTAAGAGTCGCATTTATATGGAAAAATATAGACAGTTGCAGTAGACCAGCAGTGTCTTTCCTATCAACAAGAGATATATCAGAGATAAAGTGCCCTTTCTGCCTCCTTTTCCTCTGCCGCGCAGGGAAGAAATCCTATTGATTCATGGGCTGGGATTGCTGGGGTGGCTGTGGTCTCCAAAGCCCGCTCATCACGGATATTAACGGGGCCAACAGGAGGAGAGGGTCAGGGCTGGGACTGGGTTGGAAGCAGCGGGTGTCACCGGGAAGAAAAACGAGGCTGGGAGGAGGTGGGGAATTTCTGCTGGGGGAGAGCCGAGAGGCTCCGGTATCTGCACGGCAGATATGAGCAAACATCTTGTGCTGTTGTAAATGGGTGAAATTGAATTGCTTGCTTGCTTGTAAATTTAAAAAGATAGTGTGTTTCTATCAATAACTGGAGGCTTAAATAATAGACTTTGGTCTGGCTACCAATCTCATTTCCCCATTTAGAGAGAAAGTCTCTTAGAGCGGCGGCGAAGGGCTCCACGCGGCAGCTTGTAGCTCTATCTATCACGCACCTTATCAGTGGGTGTACTACATGTTTTTGTACAAAGTCATCATCTTTTCCTTTGTCTGTTCATCCTCTTATGTACTTTAATTTGCGGTTACTGTAATGCTACTTACCGGCAAACAACGTGATGGCTGAGTTGAGCTGGAAGCAAAGCATGGGTTCTTGAGAAAGGGCAAACATTTGGGTTTGCGTGCTTGGATTTTCCCTGTTGGGCTGTTTGTGGTTGGTTGGGCGTATTTCCTAGATGGGACATAGAAAGAAGTGGCATTTATTGGTGCACTTAGAGAACAAATGGGGAAAGATGTCTGCAAGTCAGCGAGTCCAAAGGAGCTGATGGAGTCTAGGAGTAACCAAAAACCCTTCTTCATACCTGCACCTAGAAGTGCTTGGGAGCAGCGCTGGCATTTTTCAGCCTAACACCATGTTTCCCACTGCTGCTTTTCCAGGGAAGGCAGATTGAAGTCGGGACTGCTGCAGTGTAAGGAACCCATATGGTGGGAACTCGCTGTGCATCGGCTAAATGGGCTCAGAGCTGTGAGCTCTCCCCTTGTGTCCTCAGCTGCGCCATTTTGTGCCCTACTGACACCCTATTAAAATAAGCACGGATTGGGAATTAGCGCAGCTCAGTCGAAGGGACAGGCAAAACAAGTCCGAAGCTCCAAACAACAAATTATTCTTGAATCAAACATCTCATTAATGGCTGCAGTGTCGCCGCTCTGCTTTGCATAATTAAGTTTCATGGGGCGTTACAATTAACAGTTGTGCCGCAACGTAGGTAGGAACAATCTCCCGTTTATTTACCCTGGCTGTATCTGGAAGTGCTGTGTGGTGAATAAGATGCATTTACAAGTAGATTAGGGTGCATTCTGGGTCATAAATTGAGTAAGGCTGTAATTGCTTTCCAACAAAGGAGAGCTGCAAATAAGACAGGCCGCCTCTCTTTTTTTCACCCCCCCCTCCCCAGACCCCTTCTTTCCTGTTGATGTGTGTCTGAAAATCCTCATCCTGAGCTAAATAACACAGTTATGGCATTGAAAACCTTGTAGAAGCTTTTTCAACTTGACAGCTCCTACTCTGCAATATTTCAAGGCGTATTTTTGCCCTTCTTCTTCTTCTTCTTCTTCTTCTTGAGACTCCACTGCAGAGACTTGTTTTAAAACCGCGTATTACGGCTTTGTATATTATCAGTCGAATATCCGCGTGTGCATCCGTTGGTGTTAGGAAGGGGAGGGGGAGGAGGGGAGATGCTTGGGTTTCAGGCACTTGGAATTAACTGGGAAAGAAGCCAAAATGTCATTAGAAGCACTTGGATACGGCAGAATGCAAACCACCTCCAGTCTATATTCAGATGCTAAGGCAGGACCAGGAATTAAACATTTATCAAGGCAGGGGGATTAAAGCCTGACCAGCAAATACTCTTCTTCGTGAAGGGCTTTCCCTGCAAGGAAGGAAGGATCCGGAGAGTTAGCAGCAGCTCCAACCAATAACGTTTGTATGCTGTAGAGGAGCAATAGAAGCTCTCGCTGTCTAGCAACTCTCTAGGCCAAATGAGCTTTTCTTGCTTCAAATATTTCTTAATCGTAGTTTCTTATAGGATTATAAAGAGGCTGGTGGAGAATTTAAAAAAGAAATAATAATACTAATGTTTTTTTTTTTCAGCCTTGCAAGTATTTCTCGGGTGTTTGGTAAGACTTGGAGCTGGAGTAGCTAAAAAGAGAGGCTCGGCTTCCAACAGATTCCGCTCCCTCGTTATGCACTTAAGGAAAAGCTGCCATTTCCTGCTAAAAACCCATTTGT
Source organism: Excalfactoria chinensis (assembly GCF_039878825.1). Lineage (NCBI taxonomy): Eukaryota > Metazoa > Chordata > Aves > Galliformes > Phasianidae > Excalfactoria > Excalfactoria chinensis. The sequence continues at coordinate 3,912,714 of NC_092845.1, forward strand.
CTTGCAAATTTCTATAATGAGCAGATTTTGGAATAAATACCATGTAATCTGCAGTGACAGTTCTCTCATTTCTTTTTTATTAGTTCAATCTTTTCAGCATCTGAAACACGTAGCAGTGGAGTCTCAGAAGAGGACGAGGCAGCTCCGTGGGAGCTTTTTTAACACCTTGGCACGCAACTCTGCCAATCCCTCTCCCTTTGCATTCCTCCCCTTCTCTCTTTGTTACCTTCCATTTATTTATTCAATTGTGTGTTTGAGCAGCATCTGTCCGTAGCCCCAGGCATCCTTTAAGTAATTTAGGGTACACGCAGTTGCGCATTAACAAGACATGCCCCAATCACATCATCTTGAATGCCTACAACAGCCCACAGAGCAGCAGCTGGATGGGCACCACCGCCTCGCTTGCCCTTCCATGTTTCTAGATGTCTGGGGAGGAAAAACAGAAAGGGAAGGGTGTCTTGCATGTCTGGAAGGACATCTATATCGTAACGTCTCTGGGGCAGGTTCTGCGATGGGGAAAGGCAGCAGTGGGGTTTCTTTGTGTTGTCAATGAGGTCAATGCTCGTGCAACTTAGCAAGAGCGGCTGGTGCATCCGCGTCCTCCTGCAGCGTGGGTTGGAGGAAGCAGCAAGGAGGAATTCCTCATAGGAGGAATAAATAAGGAAACAAAGCACACACGCAGAATGGCCTTTGTAAGCAAGGTGCCATTCACGCCGACCTTTAATAAAGTGTGTTTAAAACCAGAGTTTTTCCCTCTGTGTTCGCTCCAGTTTAAAAGCAAATTATAGGCTACTTTTAAAATGTCTTGTCCTGGTGCTATAAAACTCAGTGAACCTTAACTTTAATATTTTTCTTCTTCTTCCTCATAGGTAAGTGGCGTCCATTTATTGTTGAACTACTTGAAGGCCCGCGGTGGGGGATGTAAAACATCCTTGTCTGGTTGGCAGTTCCTTGGCAAGGTAAACCCAAACCTTTTTCTTCCCTTTGTCCAACCCAAGCTGTTCTTCTCTTACTTGTGATGTTACTGAAGCAGGCTGATCCTGCAGGGGAAGGGCTGCCCTCATACACAGTCCGTAGTGGTTTTCTCCCTCAAGCACTCGGATGGAGCCCTAAACCCCATGTAAGCTGTTGTTCCCTTTGTTTGGAGCCCAGGGGGTTGGGTGCTGCCTGCAGGGTGGGCAGCGATGTGCTGAGCAAGGTTTGCTTTGTCGTGTGACTGTCAGCAGCTCATTCCCAGCGTGTCACTTTTCCTCAGGTTGGTGTATTATCTTGCCCTAGCAGATGCAGCAAGCTAGAAATACAAGGCTATTTGCAATGCAGTTTATTAAGATGTGTTTTAGAGGCAGTTTGAGGGAGTGCTGGCTGGAAATGTTAATCAGCATCTCCGACAAGGCATTGACCTGCCTTTATCAGTGTGCCTCAGCCCTGCCTTCCCCCAGCGCTGCCTGCCTGTGCATTGCTGCTGGAGAGAGAAGAAACTTTTACCTGCAGCAAAACAAGTTGCTTCTTCACCGTGCAGAGGTGTATGGGGGAGGCAGAGGAAAAGAGGCGATGTAAAGAATACATTTCTGGACCTGTAGTTGTTTTGAGTGGAGAAAGAGTGATCTGAGCACTATGGGATCAAATGATGCTCCTGTGCTACCTCACCCCACCGCTCCGGGATGGAAGCTGCCATTATTTTTCCTCTTTTGTTTTAGACTTCTGTGAACCAAAAGGGCTCGAAGATTTTAATGGCCTATCTCAAAGATTGAGAGGCCCTTTATGTGTCAAGCCACAATCCCATCCCAGGCTGCGTTGGCCTCTGATTTTATGAAGCTTATTTTGGATAGATGGTATTTTGATAGCTCCTGCTTTGCTTCACCGATGGCTGTATTGATGTAGCGCTACAGGACAGGGCTAATAAATAGTTTATAAAACTCTAGGTTCATTCTCCCAAGTGATCTACAGCTGCATCTGAGCAGACTGCAAATCACAGCCTGGCAAGTCCCGGCCCGGGGCGAGCAGCTCCGTGCTGCGGGGAGGCAATGAGAGAGAAAGCAAAGCCCTCTCTCCCAATGCTTGGGCTGAGCTTTGGAGACTGCATTGCAGCTGACCTGCCCTCCAGCTCTGGGGGATGCCATAGCTCTGGGAAGATTTTGCATGTGCTTATGAAGTTTATAGCAGGGCTGTCACACCTCCGTGCTTTTCTTTGCAATCTGCTTTCGCTGTGTGCTTGGATCCCGAAATCCCTCTCCGTTTCTGCCTGTCGCCCATCCCTGTGACAATGTGACAATTGTGCCTTTCCCCTGAAGCGTGCAAAGGCTGAGCCTGGCCACTTCTCCCAGTTCCTCCTTCCATCCTCACCACAGCTTCATTTTCATCCTTCCAACCCTCCGGATTTGCTTCCAGAGGGCACACTGTCTTGCTTTTGGATGGGATGAAATTGCACTGAGCGGCAGATGTTTGAAGTGCGGCGCTGGGGGCAGAATGTTCCCTGCCCTCCTCAATGCTGTCTTCATGCTTAATTCTGTGCTGGATGAAACACTGCAAGGAGTTTCATACAGACAGGGATGTGACTTGCTCTGCCTTAACTCAGGTGCAAAAGCTGCTAGGATATGGGCTGTAAGATGTTTGCTGGCTGCCACTCCTTGGGTGTCCCTGTCCCCTTTGATGTACCAGCTTTCATTACAAGGGCATGAGAGCTGGAGGATGGGGACAGCCTGGCTGGTCTTGTGCTTGGTGGCTGGCCTTGAAGTACCTTACTGTGCTCTGTTGTCTAACTATGCAGCCAGCCTCTGCTTCTCCCTTGGTGTGAGCTCATCCTGAGCAACCTGATCTAGTGCCTGATGTAGTGGTTGAATACACTGCTTGTGGCCATGGGGATTGGAGCTGGGTGATCTTTGAGGTCCCTTCAACCCCAAGGCATCCAGGTGTGAGGGCAGGTAATTATAATAGACATCAATATTATTATTGCCCTTATTTTTAACGTGAAGTTTTAGGCAACTGAATTAGAGGCGTAGTGAGGTGCAGTCCTCAAGGTGGAGAAGAGGCAGCTGGCCTTGTCCACGACGCAATTCAACCTTTACCTGTTCTGCTGTTGACACAATTACGAATGCATCCATTGCTGCTGAATACAGGTGTCTGCACCACGTGCATGATAGCAAAGAAATGCTGAAATTCCCCAGGGCAGCTTCTCACGATGGCTGGCAGGTGACTTGGCTGCTGTTTTCCCAGGCTGCTATTAGGGCCCTGCTGGGAATCCCTGCTGAGCAGTGGCACGGCTGCTCACGTCACTGGAGATATTCCCAACCTGGCACAGGGATGAGCGTTTCTTCCACGCTCTGCACAGAAATCACTTGCAGGCAGATTATCTCTACCCGGTGCAGGATTCTTCTGTAGGAGAGAAGTGGCCACTCGGGGATGGGGTGACCTTGCTTGGTTTGCTCTGTATTCTCCATAGCTTTTTACGCTTTCCTGCTAGCTGTGTGTGTGTGAAAACCCACAGCTGCCTGCTTGGATCAAAGACTGTATCATGTTGCTTCCTTTCGGGTATTAGAACTACAAGCCTCTCTCATTTCTCTGGCTTTTCAGTCTCAGAGCACTCAGGATTGAAGAGTCGATGAGGTTTTCTCTTTGTGGATATCGGTGTATTCTGTAATGGGATCTTAAAAGGGACACGAGACGTCTTCATTAGTATTCGATGAAGCTAAGTTTGGTTTCTGGAAGCACTGGGGTTGATTAAAGTGAGAGTGTGACGAGGCAAGGGCAGTTGCACGGGTATGGGATGCATGCAGATATGAATACGTGTTGATCTCTATGATGTTATTACACAGAGATGCCAGACATCTCCTCTGTGGTCTGCGCTCGCTTTGGTTGGGTCTCGGGGCATTAGCTAGCAAAAAGACTCTTCCTATCATCAATAAGGATCTTATTCTTTTGCACATAGCTCAGGAAGAGAAAAAAGCCAAACCAACCCCCACAGCCTTCCCTACACCCACCGTCCACACCCTGCCAGCATTTGGCAAACGATGAAATATTAAAGCCATATTTTTAATGCTGTGCTCAGTTATCACGTTGTCCTTTTCTTTGGAAAGGAAGTGCAGTTGGGGAGACATATGGAAGTGCTTGTTCTTCTTGTTGCCATGGGTATGTCTTCAGTGTCTGCCTGGCTTTGGCTTGGTCTGCTTGGTTTCACCACTGCTGCCTGCTGAGTGGGGTGCAGGTAGTGCTTTTACCTCTTCATTTCCAAAGGTCTATATCAGGCTTCTTGTACTGCTTTAGGACTTTTTCCTTGTTGTCTGTATAATTGGAAGGTCGACTTGGCTGTTATTCCATACCAGATAGTTGCCATTGCCATGATGTTATTACAATCAACGTGGTGATGAGTATTTGCTTAGCTACATCATCGCCACAACAGCTTGCTTCTCCAGGGTGAACCTAAACCACCCTGAAAGAAGGGATTTGTTGTGTATGGGAATGGCTAGGAAAGAGGCAAAGCACTCACACAGAGGTGTGTGCAAACAGTGAAACCTTCTGCAGCATCCCTGGGGTTCTGGAGGGATAACTGGAAGGGAGCAATGGCCAATTGTGCTACAGCCATATATTGCAGGCATACATCGTGTTTGACAAGTCATTACACAAGGAAAGGTGGGAGAAGACCCACAGGGGTTGCGGCGTGTCTTTATTTGCTCCTCGAACCATCTAGGACAAATTGGCGTAGGAAAACTTCCTCTGTTCCTCCTTGTTTTGTTCATTGTTAGCACCACTTTACGGTGAAGTTTAAAAGACTTCAGTCTCCAGACTGAATTTCTCTAGTGCTGTGGATGAAAGCAAAGTGCAGTCCTCCTTCCAGCTCTGCAGTGGAGTGCAATGAGAGAGAGGTTTGTAGTCGATGTATTTATGAGTAGCATTAGGGCAGAGGAATATGCACACGTACACCACCAGCCCCGTGCTTTGAACTGCCATTTCCCCCCTCATTTTAGGTTGTTCTCTTTCTGTTCTGATACAGGATACCTCTGTTTTCTGAGTATTACTCCTTTTGTGGCTAACAGATGTCAGTGTCTGTTTGTCCCTTATGGAAAAGTCCCTGTAAGGTTCAATAGGGATTAAACTTGTCAGGCGCTATAGAAACATAACAGGATTCTATGGAAATGACTGTGCAATCCTATAAAATGTAATAGATAATCTCCTCGTCTCTGGAGGTGTCTTAACTCTTACATAATTGTGGACCAGAATAGAAAATCTCCATTAAATTCAACGAGATGGCTCCAAAATCCTATAGGAAAACGATCATTTTCTATTAAAATCAGTAGGACTTTTTCATCAGAGCTCTGGTATTCATTGGGAGGTTTTATTCGTTTGCCAATCCTACTAAAAAGTGTTTTGTCAGGAGGCTGATACTTGCTTTGTTCTGGGGAGCAGAGATTTTTGCATCAGCGATGCTCATGTCCAACAGTGGCGTTAATTGATGGCGAGGCACTAAATTCCCTTTCAGAATAACTGGAGCAGGGTGAAGCTTTAAGCCTGCCCGGGGGTGGGGGGGGCAAAGGCATTACTGGGGATTTGGGAAGGGTCTGCCTGCCCTTGGGTTGCTGTGTTGTGTTGTAGCAGAGCTTCAGCCCACGGATGGGGTGTTGTGTGCACTCACAGACGTGAGCTTTTCTCTGTCATCTCTCTGGCTCCGTCACCGCTTATCTGAAGTGCTCAGCCCAGGATGCTGCAAATTAATGTTGGATCGAGGCTCTGTTTCTGTTAAACTGCCCGTGTCTGGTTTGAACGGCTCTGCTGCCTCCTGCCTCTGCATTCTGCTGTGTGTGGCGTGGCCTGGGTGGTGGGGAGTGAAATCCAGGGCTTTGCTTTTGGAGGTCGTTGCTGCAGCTCCTTTGCAGTCATTTAGAGTGAGAAACCCGCTTGGCTTGGGGGTTGATGAGCCACCCTGGGAAGGATCGTCTCCCTTCGCTCCAGCCACACAAGGTGCTGCTGTGCATGTTGATGAAGGCAGAGCACCCAAGTGGTAGGAGTGGGAGCGGGAGCTGCAGAGCGCATCCTGCAGGATGCAGGTAGCACCTCGGGGTGCTTTGTATGGGGCTTTGCTCGGAAGTGGGGACACCTGGGTGCTGCAGGTGGGCGAGCAGGTGGAGCTGAAGCCCAGTCTGCACTCAGGGGTGATTCAGAGGGGCTGTGCCATCCCTGCAGCAGACTGACATGACAGCGTGATTGCTCCTTTCACGGTCCGTCGTGTAGGAGGATGAGTCATAGTGGAGAAAGGAACTGCAAACTCCTTGGGGGGTATTTACAAAGGATAATTTCAGCAAGGAAGGTTACTTTATTTTGGCAAGACGCGATGAAAAGGACTTTCTTAAAGGGATGGCAAATCAGCTTGTCAGTTGTGCCGCTGCAAAGGGTGACGGCATCCTGCGCTGCGGTGCGGTACAGAGCAAAGCACAGTGGGGACATGCCAAGGGACTGAGCTCGTCTGTTTTATCCTGATATGGCCAAAAGCATGCCAGTGCTTGGACACAGTGAGATCTGAGGGCAGATTCTGGCTGTTGGTCTCTACTTGAGATGCAGGACATGAACGCAGCCCCCTGCAGCAGGAGGTAGGTCAGAGAGAAAGGTTTGCACAGCTGAGTCTGCTCTGTGGGATCTGCTGATAAGGTTGAGGAGGTCCGTGGCCCGGAGGAGCTTAATGGCAGAAGGTAAAGGTCAGGATGTGGCTGTGATAGGACGGAGGACAGGGAGGAGAGCTGCACCTGATTGAAGTGCCTGCATCCCTTCTCACAGCCCTCGTGCAAACACGCGCAAAGCCAGACTATAAAATCAATTGACACAACACATGTAACGGCCTCATTTACTGGAGAAGAGAAATGGGTGTAGATCTGGCATTAAACGTGAGTTTACACTTCTCCCCTTCTTGGGAGGGCAGTGATTGACGGTGCTGTGTAAATGACATGAGAGTGCCGGTAGGAGCTGGGAAACATTTACCCTTCTGAGGTACGTGTGTACATTGGAGAATTGCCTTGTCTTGCCATGAGCCTTAACGCATCCGGAGGGATCTCTCCTTGCACAGCTCCTTGCTGCTGCTTACAATTAATACCTCTGTGTGCCTTGGAGAAAGCAGGTTTGTCTTGAGCAAACGGGAGCCTCAGCTCCTTGGAGGTGCTGGAGCAAAAGCTCCTGCAAAACAGCTGCACGGCAGCAGGCTGTTAAAAGCAGGGAGCTGCCCAAGGGCCACTGCCTTCTATTACCGTGCCCGTCAGCCAGCTAGTCCAAGCAGAATCCAATAACAGCCATTTGAGATTAAATTCTGAGCACTTGAGTAATCTAAAGCCAGCAAGGAGTCACTGTCTCAGCAGTCAGTCGAACAGTCTTTGCTGTCATCTTATTAGAGAGAGAGAGAAACTTTGATTTAACCAAAGACCCTTAATTTTCAAACAAGGAGGCAAACCAATAACGTTTCCTGGCTCCCACCGGCTCTTACCACTTCCCGAGATCTTCAGCTTCTGAAATCTGTTACTGCCTTCAGGATTTGGAGTTCTTGGGCAATTTTCTTTTGAGAAGAGGATCCGTACAAATCAATTAATGGAAGTCGGGATGGAGAGCGGTGGGAGGAGTGGGCTTTGGAGGGGAAGTGCTGCAGGAACTCCCCGGGCTTTAAGAGGAGAAGTTGCCATTAGTGATGTCTGTGGATAGCGGTACAGGAAGGGGGAAGGAGAGCACAGTGGCTGCTTCCCAGCAATTCTTCATCTCCACTCTCTGGCTGTGCTGCTGTCCCCACCTGGTTTGGAGGGTCCGTGCTGCTGTTGGACTGTTAGAGCCATCCAGAATGACTGGAATCCATCATCCTTGGATTCCACACAGCCCCGGCCCCATGCCAAAAGGGCCTTAAAAACAATGCTCTCATTTACCCTATTGCAAATCCCCACTTCCAGGCTGAGGCTGATGCTGAGCTCTCAAAGCAAACCCTGATGTCCTCTGCGCTTCCCTCCACCCCTGTGAGCTGAGGGCTGCGAGCACAGAGGTGCAAATGAGATTTCTCCACTCTCCTGCATCCCCTCCATCCTCCTGGGCAGCCGATGTCAGCTCCCTGCCCGTTCCCCTCCCATCTATTCCTTCATTTCCATAGCAGTGCCCAGACAGGTGGCTGCATTCTCATGCACAGCTCTCCCCAGTCACCAGTGACCCACATAGCGCTCTGCTTTTGGACAAAGCAATAAACAATAGCTGTGCTAAGAATGTGTTTGGCTGCTAATTCAAGCCGTGTAGGACTCGGATTTTGCATCAGAGGAATATTCACTTGGAGCCAGATGATCTGAGGTGCTTGGATGCCCTCTGTTAGCACAGTGTCTGCGCCTGGCAGGTTGTGGAGATGCTCATTGCCATGTTAACCTCTTGAGGCAGGGCTGAGGTACCCTGAGTGAGACCTGAAGTCCATTAAATCTCCATGTGTGAGGTTTTGGGGGCTGGAATGGTAAGAAGTGTTGTGATGTTTTCTGATGGTTATGCTGGGATGCCCTGCAGAGCATGAAGGTGCCTGGGGGTGTTCATGTTAGGGCTGTAGGGTGCTGCACCTCCACCCTTCTCACCCCATTCCTCGCACTGGGAAAAGCTGCCATCTCCTTGGCTGCCATAAACCAGCCCAGCTCCACTGACATCAGTGCTGCCATCACCCCACATCTCTCAAGCTGCCATGAATGCTTGGATCCCATAAACCACATTGTCTTGCCTAGCATGAAGTCACCAGCTTGGTGTGTGCCATTCCCATCACCTGGAGACTTGCTTCCCCCCTTGGCCGTGCTGCAGGGACAATAATTTACTGCCCCACACTGCTTCCTTTATCTCCGTTTATACTCGTTTAATGCGGTTGGGAATCCACAAATTCCCTTTTACACTGTTCTGAACGTAACCTACTAAACCTTAATCATGGTTTGGGGAGCAGTAATTCTTTCTGTTACGCGACTCTCTTTTTATTTTTTCTTATATAATTTTTCCTTTAAGAAAAGATCATTAATCCACGTTTCTGAGTCTTCCCATCAATCTATAATTGAATCATATAAAAAAGACTTGATTTTACATCCGTATAAGAAAGAATCCAATTCTCCCTAATGCCTGCCGATTTATAAGTCTTAATCTCCAGATTTCCCTTAAATATTTTTTTCTTCTAATAACCCAGCTTGTCTGGAGTTATCTAAATTAATTGTGAACTTTAATATACTGTGATCTGAGAAGATCACTTATCTCTTTTCCGCAGAGGAGACGCCGGCAGCTTAACGGCCCCATCTCGCCAGCGAAACAAAACCACTTCTAATAGCTACCTAACCTCGGTGTGCTGGGAAGCACCCCTCGCAGGCATCTTCAAAAGATGCTCACTTAATTATTGCATTCTAAATGCCATCCAGCGCCGCGGGGCCATCGGCAGTTCCGTCTGCTCGCCATCCTGCTGCCTTGGTGTGGGCTCCATCCTCTGCTTTTCCTCCTTGCCCAGGAGGACGAGGAAGGTAATTGTGCTGTCTCTGCAGACAGTAAATTCCAGCCTGGGTGTCCATTTTAAGCCCGTTGTTTGGAGATGTGACAGTGACATGTGTGCAGGAAATTGCTCTGAATGCCTCCAGCCTCTGCTGTAGCTGCTGGGAGCGGCGTTTAGAAAAGCAACACGTCTGATCTTTGTTCCAAGTTTCTTGCATTGGGAAGAAGAACAGAAACGGGTGTTTGCCATACGTGCATTTGCCAGCTTATTTGCCCACCTTCTCTGGTCAACTCAGACCCATCTGCTCGAGGCTTCATGTGCTGCTGTGCTTTTTCTCTCTTGCCATGCCATGCCTGTGCTGAAGATTCCTCCTCTGTAGGTGAGGCACATGGGTCTGCTGCCCATCATCTCCTGCTGCCCATCATCTCCTGCTGCCCATCATCTCCTGCTGCCCATCATCTCCTGCTGCCCATCATCTCCTGCTGCCCATCATCTCTTGCTACCCATCATCTCCTGCTGCCCATCATCCCCTCTCCCCATCCCCTGGTGTCTATCTCTCACTGTCCACCCCTTCTTCTGGACACGCTGAGCCCATTCATTAGTGGTCCCATCCAACCATAATCTCCTTTCCTCCTTTTCTCCCTTTGTTGCTTTCCGAGTTTCAGATGGAGAAGGCAGATTGCAAAGTCCAGCCCCTCTCCTGCCTGCCAGGTCCTTCTGTTCCCATGTAGCAGCCTCTACTTCCCCCAGCACAGTCCTCTGGATCTTCCCCCAGGGGATAATAGCCAAAAAAAAGGGCATTTTGCATTCCTTTCCCTTTATTCTGCAGATGGGCTCAGGAATCTGTAGATGCTGTTCTTCTGGTGAGGAGTTGAGCTCATTCCTTAGGTAGAAAGGGGATGTTTTCCTGACTTGGAAGGGAACTGACATGAACGTTTTCTTTCTGTATTGATTAAAAACAATAACATCCTGAAGTGATACTGCGCTTCATTAGGTGGAAGGGGAGAACAAAAAGCAGGTCTCTGTTTGCTCATCAGCATGGTGGGCTCCTTTCCGTGCTGCCTGCAGAGCTGGAAGGTTAGGGCACTTCATCACTGCTGCTGGGGGGGCACCAAAAAGTGCATCTGCCCAGCGTGTGCCTGCAGAATGAAATGACTTTCCTGGCTGGGGTCAGAGGGGAAAACAAAGCAGTGTGAGCTGATGGCTCGGTGAGCAGACTGTGGCTGTAAGAAATGGGTTTTAGTTTCGGGGCAGTGGGCAGGTCACCTTGCTGTTAGTTTGCCTCAGTTTCCCTGTGGGCAAAGTGTGAAGCGTTCCTCCCAGCCTTCACCTTTTTCTATGTGCAGTGTACATGGGAAGGGGGATGCGTGTGTAAATGCACCTCCAGTGCATGAGTGTGTATTAGATAATGCTGTTTCACTCTATGGACATTAAGCTCGGGGTGATGTCCCTGGTGACAGATTCGAGGCCCAGTCCAAGAGATGCAATTTAAAACCCTATAGAGGTGAGCAAAGATGTTAAAAACTTTCTTGTGATTACACAGCCCCGTCTTGCTGCTGTTTGCAAGCGATGATGGATGACTGCTGAACAGCTGAGATTCTCTGAAATGTTCTGCTTGCTGTCAAGCCCTGTCTTTTTGCCTGTCTATCCATCTTCTCGAAATAACTGTGTTCTGCAGTCCTTCCACACACGTGTTTTGAGTCTCTCCATGGGGAGATCATTGTATGGGATAGCTGCAGGACGGCATGCATTAACAGTGGCGTTTGTGATTGTCACCTTCTGGGATACCAGGGCAGTTTACTGAGGTGGGTGACCATTGTCCCCCTCCTTGATGCATGGAGAAGGCAAGGCAGAGCCCAGCACCGTGCAGCAAAGCAAGAGCAATTTGGAAATGGAGCTCAACAGTTCTCCCATTCACGGGCTGTGTCCTTTTCTAATGAGGAGGAGAGGAAATTGTGCTTCAGAGCAGGAGTGAGAGGTGTGGGGTGGGCGCTTGGAGGAGGCTGGATGATGCAGGATGACAAAGCAAGGCGTCGCGTCCAAGTGGTTTTGACTCCATCCTCCTCCTGCTGTGTTTCTCTTCTTTGTGCTACCCCCTCTGCAAGTCTGGCTAAGGAAAGAAGGAAGGTTTGGACTTGGTTTCTCACTCGGGGAGGCTGAAGAAGCTTGTTGAAGGGTTGAGATGTGGACTTGCCCATGGAGCAGCAGCTGGTAGGGTAGGCAGGCAGCAGCAAAGGCAACGTGAGTGATGGAAAGGAGCAGCACTCCTCTGCATGCAAACCCTTCAGGACATTCAGCTGCCCTGCAATTAAGTAATAAAAAATACCAAATTGAAATGTAATGTTAAATGTCGCGAGGGAAGTGTCAGCCATGGCTTTCCAAACCTCCAGCTACTTTTGTTTTAATTATAGGGTTCGGAGGTTTTTGTTTTGATTTTTATGGAGGAATTCTGCATGAGCCGAATTATGCAAGAAAGCATCTCTGTACTTGGGTTTGTTTACCAGAACATGCAAATGTGTGGAGCTCGTAGACATCATCTCTCTCCTGTAGGCAGCCTGGCAATCTGAAGGGTAGGAGAGCTGGGTTTACAGCCAGGGACAGAGTTGGTATCGGGGTCCTGTGTTGTCATAGCAAGTGCCTCTGCAGTGTGCTTTGTCACACAGCCCTTCCTCAGTCCTCCCAATGGAGACATAGAGCCTCACCTTCCTCGCTCCGGGTGATGTTTGCAGTTTAATTAGCAACTGCCACTTCCTTTGAGGTCCTCACTCTCTTTGTAGGAAAGTCCCGTAGAGTTTGATGGCAATGATACTAATGAACGTCTGTGGAAAGCGTTCCTAGAACATATGGCAATGCATATTTCTGTTGGGTTCGTTGTAGCTGTCCCATCAGATGCTGTGACAGGGGCTATGAGTCCTCGTTTTGCTTTGAGTCTGAAACACACACACACAGTCTGCAGTATTGCTGTGGGATTTTTTTTTCACGAACATGAAGAGTGTATGAGAAAAGAAGAATATATTCTGATCCTTAATTATCGCTTTGCTTTAATAACCTGAACCTTTGGGCACCAGAGAACAAAGCTTGTGCCTTCTGGTCCCCTTCTGACCCACTGATACACAAGTTGAGGGTCCTCTTTATGGTTCTCAGTGCTGCTCAGAGCCCTGTGGACAAGCCCCATGGAAAGCGTATGTGCACCCATGCAGCTGCTTCCCTTCCAGCTGCAGGGAGCAGGATCTGTCCCATTATGCCAGCCCAGGGACAGCTGTCACCATGCAAAACTGCTTCCTCCTATCCCTGCAGTCGTATCCTTTTGTCCGGGAGATAAAACTGCAGAGTTTCACTGCACTATAATCAGGTTCTGATCTGAACCTTGCAGAAAGTGATGGGATCCTTCAGTGGTTTCTCAGAAGGAAAAAGCAGTGACAGCAAGCAGGCTGTAGGGCTCCTCCTTTCTCTCTGTCATCCTGCTTGTAACCATGTGTGCCTGCCTGTCGAGAGCTGCACAGGAGCCAGTGCAGGTTCTGCTATTTGCTCAGCCCTAGTCCTTTGCTGTCAGTACAACCACAGGGAGATGCTAAAGCTTGGCAGCTTCTGTTGCAGCTGCAGAGAATTTCGTGTAACTCCCCGGCCTGGTGAGCAGTAGAAAGTCTCATTTGGAAAGCTTGTTTCAGAGGCTTGAGTTCCTCCTAAGCTGGCGTTGGAGGCAGTTGCACAAGCAAAGCACCGACCAAAGTGCTGACCTCAGTAGTTGGAATATTCCACTGGCCAGCACAGTGGCCAAAGATCTTGAGGGGCTGAAGGGTCCATATCTGTTGGTTAGTGACCCCTGTGTGGGTCATACGGTGTCATGGGCATGCTCAGCCCAATGGCTGCAGCCCAGCTGGGCATTCATTCACTGCTCTCATTAGGATTTTCTGTGCCGAGGTTGCCCAGCTTCTAAGTACAGGATAAAAGTGCTTTAAAGAGCAAAGGCTCTTCCCTGTGCACCAAGCCCGCTTCTGAAAGACGTTGTGTAAGCAATTTGGCAAGCAAGTAACTTTTGTATTTAGATTGTAATTGGCTTTAAATTCCAAAGGTCCATTGCTAATGATATTCAGAGCAGTTTAATTAAAGGGGCACTGTCAAGTACTTCCTTTATAGTTTCTCTTTCGCGTGTGCTCTCCGTTGTAATACCCTTCTTTTTTTTTTTCTGCAAGCTTGAAGGTAGTAATTAAAGTAATTCTCTGCTGATTTTGTCTTTTTCTATTTGGCAAACTTTGATCCATTATTATTTTTTAATGGAGCCAAGATTAACAACACGGCCACTTTTGTTCCAGCACCGTTGCGGTTCAGCGCGGCATGGTCTGAAATCTCCCCGCTGTTTGCTGGTGGCATCGCTCAGAGGTGACATTGCTGCAGCCCCATTGCTCCCATGCTCAACCAAACAGCCCCTGAGCCGCGTTGGGAGGGATCTTCCCCCCCTGGGTTCCAGGCACTAACAGAGATGGGATGGGAGGGAAATAGAGACCAACCCAAACTCACTGTTTGCAGCAACCTCTGCTCCAAGCTGCGCTGCTTCCAAGAGCAGCCGAGTGTGAAGAGCGCTATTTAGATCAGACAGGATAAGGCAATAACCATTTTAAGAAAGATATTCGCAGTGGGTCAAACTTTTAAACAATGAGAACGTTTCCACATGGCAGCCTCTGCCAATAATTGCTTGTAATTGCTTTCCCTTCGGTGCTGCCTTTGCCCTCATGCTTTTATAGGAGCTGCTGAGCTGCCGTCCTCTGCCCACCCTGCTTGGCTCCCTCCCCACCTCGTGCTGGGCAGCAGCACGTTTGCAATAGGGTTTGCTGTTGTTGTTGTTGTTGTTTCTTTGTTGTTTTTTTTTTGCAGACTCTGTAAATCGCTCGATTGCATCTAGAGGGATAAAGAGTTCCTGCTTCCTGTCTCCCGGATCAAATTATTTGGCAGCTGGTTATTGCAGCAGCAGTGAATGCACACAGGGTTCATGTTTGAGGTGTAGCCGGGGTCTGGGCTGATGGAACTTGAAGGATTTTTTCTGCAGGAAGGTGCTAAACGGTGCATCTGAAGGGGGAGGTGAGCACGGGGAGGGGTCTGTATGTTCATGCATTGAGAGCAGGAGCAGAAAAGCTCACCCTGCTCGTGCTACAGAGGGTACTTGTGTGCAGACAAGGGGCTGTGTATGCCCCTTCTGACTTCAGCACAAGGCTGTTTGGGATGTGTGGGTCTCAGCATGGGGAAGTGCTCACCCAGCAATGCAGCAAGGCTGTGCCCACCCCTGCTGAGCCACCCTCCCAGCCTCGCTTATCCCATTAAGCCCGACTTTCTCCAGCGAATCAATTTCTCAGTCGTTAAATGGTACCTTCCTTGTGCTAATCGTACAATGGGACCGCTAATGAATGTCTCAATTATTTAATGTTTGAATCAAGTAATTATTTTCTTGAGGTAGCAAATTGAAGTTTTGAGGAGGAAAAATACCGTCTCACCCCCCCCCTACCCCCCTTCTTTCTCTGCTACATAATTAAGTAATTGTATAGCCAGTGATTTAATAGCTACAAGATCAGGAGTGACATATTTTATTCATTTCAAGCAGGAGGGTTTCTCACGTCTCCTCTTTCTCACCGGGAAGCCCTGGTCACCCCCTGGGAAGGCAGGAATGCAGCTGCAAAGCCTCCCCGCTGCCTGGTGGCATTTCTATTGGCATTTAAGGATTTGCTGTGCTGCGCTGAGCCTTGCGTCGGCTCCCAGCAGATCCTTTCCCAGGTGTGGAGGGATGCTCAATGGGTCTGTTGTGTGCTCGTCATTATAGTGATGCTACATATCATCACCATGGCCAAAGGCCATCTTGATGCTTGCATCCTATCCTGATGCATTTTTTTCCCTGTTGCTTTTGCTTTATTTTTGCTGTCTAATTGAGCAGAAGGCACTGAGCATCATCTCATCCTCACCAGCACTCGGTGGGTGTGAGCCCCCCAGCACTGCCAGGGCATGCTGCCTGCAAAGGGGACCCTACCAGCAGCACGAGGCATTTGTCACATCATTCCCGTGTTGTCCCACTGCTGGTGAGTGATGACAGGTGACAGCCAAGCTTGTGAAAACCCCGCGACTTGTTTTAAATAAATAACGAAGTTAATCAGCAGGGAATTACCGTGCTCAGATGTTGAGACGTCTCGGGGATGAAAAGAAATGTCTGAGGAACAGGCATGCCTGGAGCTGACTGAGCATCAATCCCTGGTACTTTGGTTTGCTGGAACGTCAGCTGTGTGCAATGAGAAGGAGGGAGGATCCCATCCCACCGAGACACCCCACCTCACCTGCCTGTATTGCTTTGCTTCCTCAGGTCCCAGTTCTTCCAGCACTTGCTGGTGGGACTCTGTAGCTTTGCTCATCAGCAGTCCTTTGGGAGGATAGACTTCTTGCAGGCATCAAACACCGATCAACTCTCAGTGATGCCATAATTTTGTTCCCTGCTGTCTCAGAGAGAGTCACAGGCAGGGTGGGATTGTTCCCTCCTTGGATGAACACAGTGTTAAGCTCCGTTCCTGGCGTGAGCATTCGTGGCCGTGCAGCCGAAATGGGCTTTCTTGGCACGAGAGCCCTGATTTCAGTCAAGTTCCCACCAGCCAACTGATGGGCGAGAGCTGGCAGAAGGGGAGCACAAATGTGCTGTGAATAGGCACCAGAGGGAATTCGTTATCATTGCTTAATTAGCAAATTCCCATTGGCAACACTCCGGGGAGGAGTGCAGTATAGGACCCAGTATGGCCAGATGAGCATCCCAGCACCCTGTCCTGATGGTGTGAGGTGGCTTTGTGCACACCCATGCAGGGAGAGGTTCGTTCCCATCTAACCACACCACTGTTGCTGTGGGACACACCGTGGGAGTGACAAAGCCCAGCTGTCCCCAGGCACAGGGTTCAACTCCCATGCCATGGGTGACAAAGGAGCTGAGGGCTGCAGTGGCGTTGCAATGGGTTTTTCAAGGGCTGAAGCTGCTGCTACAGAGATAACAGCTTGCTTGTAATTATTTATTTAAAAGCTGGTGTCAGGGGATGTGTCCTCTGCAGCACCACCACTGCAGCTGTCTGCAGCTCCAATCACAGTTCACATTTCCCCATGCCTGAAGCCCCCTGGGTTGGACTCTTGTTGGCCATGCTGTGGCATCAGTGCCTTTCAGCCCTTGGGGGCCACGCAGCTCCTAGGAGTGGGGAGCTACCCCTAAAGAAAAGCAAGAAGAAAGAGGAACCGAGGAGCAGTGGCGTTGTCTTTGCAACCCTTTTGCAGGTATTTTACATGCTGTTTTCTCGTGTCCTTATTTAACACACGCATTGTAATTAAGAAGAATTTCCTGTAGTCCTCTGGGGCTCCTGAGAAATCGGAGTGCTTGAGGGCTTTGTATGTTATGTTAACATGCTTGTTAGGAAGGAGAGGTCTCTGCAGAGTGAAGCAGAGGACCGAAATGCAGAGGACCTGCGGTGCTGGAGCTCAGGCAGGTGCTGGCATTGTGCAGCCCCATCAGGTGGCTGCAGGTGTCCTGCTGCATGCTGCTCCACTCTCATGGGGCCTTCCTTGAGCTCCAATGTGATGCACTCCCAGCAGGACTTCCCCTGGGCTGTGCTGGTGAGAAAGCTGGGATGCAGCCACCATCACTCCCCATGGCCACTCATACAGCTGGCAGACAGCTCTGCCTTCCAGTGCCGTTCTCCCCTTCCTCTGTGCTGCCCTGGGCGCCTCCTTGCTGGGTGCATTGCTGGGTGTCCCCAGCGATCACCATTACCAGATGCTTACACATCTTGAGCTGCCATAGCCAAGGCTCCCATTTCTTACGCCTGGTTTCCTAAGTAGAGTTTTTATCTTGCAGATCCACAGCTCAGCCCCAGGGCCGTGCTTTGCAACTGCTGGTGTGTTCCAGCAGCTGCTCCCTACCACAGGGCTCTGAGGGAGCACATGGCCACGCTCAGTCCCTCTGCTTTGGGCACCCATACAGCGGTTGGATGCCATCCCCTAATGCAAGGATTTTGTTTGCTTGTGCTGCAGTGATTCTGGTTTAAACCCTCCCTAAATAGGTGCGAGCGAAGGAGCTTCGGGCACTTGTCTCTGAATGCTCTCTGCTGGGTTTCTCTTGTTTCTTCCCAATGGGGAGAGCAGTGGGAGTCCCTTCTTGTCTTTATTTCACCTTGTGTCATCCCGGGGCATTCGGCATTGCTCGGGTGGTGAAGGTTTCACTCAGCTGCAAATCCCCATTGAAAGATGTCTGAATAAGGAGAGCAGGATCCGACCCTCATTGACATCAGTGGTTCATAAGAAAATAACACAGAGAGATGAACTCCGAGCCCGCAAAGGGGTTGGGGGGGATAAGAAGGGAGGGGAGAGCTGAGTTAATGGAGGAGAGATATCTGCAGCCTGGATGTGGATGAAGGGAAAGGGAACGTATCTTGCCTCGTCCTCCTGGGATTAATTTTGAATATCAAACACTTGATCTCGTGCCGTTCCTTAGGCAGGCGGTCATGTTTCTGTGAAAGCTCTATTTTGAAAAGAATGTTTTTTTTCCTGATGCTTTAAAACAGAGGAAAAGCAAAAGGGAATGACCTTATCCTGCTTTGCATTATGTCACACTCGATGATATTCTCTTGCAGTACTCGCGGGTAGCCTGACACATCGAGGCAGACAGCCCCTTATTATTAAATCTGTTTGCAAATGCGCTCCGATTGCCCTTCACATCCACCCCTGGTTATGAGCAGTGGCAACGCGTGGCTGCGCATCGCAGGTCCCCACCAACACGTGCCTCCCTTTCCCTGCCTCTGCGCTCATCAACAGTTTGGGAAGTAATTAAGTGGCCCGTGGGAAAACAAGAGTGCATCGCAGCGTGCACCCGCGGGTCCTCCTCATCTTCTGAGCTCTGCAGACAGCGACCTCATTAACCTGCAGACAGCCCTATCGGCTGCACGGAGGACCCTTTGGAGTTGTGGCGTGCTCCCTTTGCTCCCAGCGAGGGGTCAGGTGGTGCTCTGTGCTGTCTGTCAAACCTGGATCAATAGTGCCTCGTGCTGCTGAGTGCTGCTACTGCCGTGCTGGTGCCTCCACTGCAGGGCTGTGCAGAAGGTCTGCTGTGTGTTGATGTCAGCATCTCTCCATTTTGGGCCTCCGTAAGGAGCTGGCATTGAGTAAATACCAGGCTACCTAAAATGGCAAATGGAAAAGGCTCCCAGGGGAGAGCCCTTTGCTCAGCCTAATAGATTCACGTCTTTGGATGTGAATATTGGTGTTGCAAAAGTTGACAACCTCTGTGTGTCACCAGTGGCTTATGGCAAAGGCTCCCTAAAGCGGCTCCAGTGCTCAAGGTTGCTTCCCAAAGTGATGGCTTTCAGATGCATTGAGAACTCACCTGTCTTTTCACTGTTAGTGAATGTATAAGAGGCACCACTTAACCTCACTGTTACTACTTTTGTTCTGCAATCATTTCACGTCTTTCCTGTCCTCCTTTTGAATTAAACTCCTCCCCCCCTCATTTTTTGTTTGGTATGGGAACGTGTTTAGGATCAAGTTGGGATTTGTTTGTTTCTTCCTCCAACATCCATCCATCCATCCGACACCAAAGGCAGCACTGGAAGTTGAGAATGTTGTTTTCTTTTGTAACGGCATCACAATATTTCCCGTTATTGCTGCCTCTCCATTTCCCCATCCGTCTTGTTTTATGGGGCACCGTGGCCTGTTGATCAGATATTTTTGTTAAGTCGTCCACAGGGACGCCTCGTTTTTGCCTTTTCTTGAGTGGCTGCAATTAAGTTAGAATCCATCAGTGTGTATGAATTGTTGGAAATGTTTCTTTTGATAGGCATTACCTTGTACTTGTCTGTATTAAATTTCAGCTGTCATTGTTTTCTTAATTGCCCGTGTTAGATAATGTTGAATTTCCCAGAGTCCTCTCCTCCTGGCTGCAATGAATAGCATTCGTATCACAAATGCTTCAAACTTGACACCTTTTTCCCCCCGTGCCATTTAGAGCTTCACCCCAGCTTGGCGGATTTAATCTGCAATCAACTTCTGTTCATCTCTCCCGTCATTGTTCCCCTCCTTCCCATCTCTGTGCTCTGCTGTCACTGCCATCCTAAGGCAACCTGGTAGCCTCGGGGGATGCTCACACCGTGCAGGGAGATGCTGCAGCTTAGATGGGTAAGGAGAGCTCCAGTTCCCAAAAGCCAAAGGCGTGATGCTGTGGGGCTGTTGGTGTGTACTGAAGTCCACGATTCTCTCAGCCCTGTTGGCTCAAACCTGGCAAATGCTCCTCGTCACATTTTTCCCCCCTTGAAGTGTGGATGCGGCATCAGGAATCTGCCCATCACAGGGCAGGGATTGCTGTGACTCAGGAGGGCTGGCTTTTATTTCTCGCTCTGCCACGTCCCCGCTCTGCCTGGCTCTTGACAAGCTGCTGTTCTCCTCCAGCTGTTGTCTGGTCTGTGTATTTTACGCTCCAGATTCCTTGTTGAAATGACAGCCCATCTCAGCGCAGCTGCAATCGGGGGGGGTTTCATCTTCGTAGCCTGCTGCTTCTTCGGGGGGATGTTGGTAATTATTAATTAAGACATTTTTTGAAGGTCCCATAAATTATACCTGTTTTTTCCGAGGCACTGTTGACTTCCACAAAGAGCTCTGATAGATCAGAGAGGCGCGATGTTGCTTTTTTACCAGCCCTGCTGTTTGCCACGTCACCTTCCTCGGTGTGCTTCATTACAACTTTCTAACCCCCCAATTTAACAAGTTTACCTAATGCTGCAAAAAGCCTTTGAAGCCTGGAATGATCTACCAAAAGCAAGGGAGGGATCATTCCCATGCCAGCAAAAAAAAATTACCAAGTGAAATCGTGCGGTAATTTTAGTCTTAATTTAGTTTTCAATCTCCGAAACTGACTCGGTATTTTTAAATGACATGAAACCATCTCTTCTCTTCTGCGATGGCCCAACATTCTCTACTGCGGCAAACGAAAACCATTTGGCAGTGTGACATTTATGGGGTGTGCGACAGCTTTTTTCTCCCTTTGCAACACCTCTTTCAGGGGAGGGGACATGGCCAATGTTGTCAGCTGCTTGGCAGCCCTGCAGCACAGCCGTGTCATTGGGAAGGGGCTGGAGGGGCTGTGGAGAGGTGGGCACAGCCCTGGCGCTGCTCTTGAGGCAGATGAAGGGTACAGAGAGAGTTTATGGACCCAGAAGGAAGGCGGCAAGCTTGCTGGTTCAACAAAGCTGAGTTGAATCCTTCCCAGTCAGGGTAGATCCAAAGTTAATCACTGGGAGGTATGTTGGTATTTTTATCGCTGCATTTATATTTTATGGAACCATCTGGTCCCATTAAAGCTCTGAAAGTCAGCTCAGGCTGTATTGAGTTTCCCAGGGACTGCAGAGAAGAAGAGTGAGAAATGGAAGGTGTGGGAACAGAGCACATCTCATTGCAAACTGCACCGATACCTCAACAAAGCATCCGAGTGAGGGGATCAGCACATCCTGAGTGCAGCTCCAAGTCCTCAGTGATGTGACCATGCAGTGATGTGTCCTGTTGCCTTTCCAGGGTTATGGCCCAGAAAGTGGGAGCAGAGTGGTGTGCCTGGGCTGAATCCTTTGGCTTTCTTAGTGCTGGTTGTGCTGGTCCCAATGGACCAAAATACCTGGGGATGTGAGCAACCCTGGGGCAGATAAATGGTCCAACACGTGGTGGTGGGGAAGGAATTGGTGGGGTTTGGTTTTTGAGTGAGCACCTCAGGTGTGATGGTAATTGGACAACTGAAACGTTTTTCTTTCCACTGCAAACAAAACTTGCTCTTCCTAGCTGGATCTGACAGTCCCCTGCAGATTTGAAAGGTACAAAAACAAAACTTATATTGATTTCTTCCAGAGAATAGCTGTGCATTTCCACTATAAATGCTCCTGTCACCCCCTGTGGTGTTTCAATCACCCCTGACCCATCTCTAATGCCAGCTCCTGTGCTGGGATCCTGCTGCAATATACCCTACCATCACTTCTGGTTCCCCAAGGCTCTGGGATGGGCAGTCGATGCCTGAGAAGGCCCTTGAGATGCAGGTGAAGGTGCCTATGAGGGAACTTGCAAGTTCCTTATGGAGGAAAGCTCTTGGCAGCCAAGGGCACCTCTTTGGCAGTGGTGCTTTGTAGTGATACCTTTGTCCTAGCTTATCTTGGGCATGCTTTTCCCTCTTGCCCTTGAGTGCCTCAGGGCCGCTGATCACCGTAGTTTGGAGCAGTTGCTTTAGAGCAGCTCTGCCTACGTTAGAAGTGAGCGAATAATTCATGTAAGCAATTTATTCATTGAATTCAGCAGTCTCAAGCTCTGGGTATGTCTGCTGGGCAAGTTCCTATTTCCTTCAATTTATTAGTCGTGGAGTAATATGCTGATATATAATGAAACTTCTATATTAGAAAGCAATTGTGGCTCGGGAAGCTGGCTGGACTGGTGCAGCCCAAATGCATGCTGAGTTTTTGGGGGAAGCATCCTTTCCCCTCCCTGGCGTGGGGACAAGAAGGAGCAAAGCTGTCCCTGAGCACAGCACATGGATGGGGGGTGTTTTCATTCACTCCCTGCTCCTCTAAGCCTGGGGGAATCGCAGCTCCTGTTATTATTTAAGTGGCTTCCCAGCTGCTCCTTCTCGTCCTGTCATCTCTCTGCCCATCTTTGATTAATGACCGGACCATCCGTTCCCAACGCTTCCTTCTCTCCTTCACTTAATTCTCTTCCCCCCCCCAGCCCCCCCTCCCCTCTATTTTTTTTTTCTCGTGCAAACTGCTGATCTAAATGTTCAAAATAAATTATGCTGAATAATGGATGAGGACAGCTGCATAATTTATGGTGCCACGGGGTGAGGCGAAGCCGTGTGCGCTCTGCCTTGCTGCATGCCCCTGTGCCACGCTCTGCCCAGGGACCCAATGGCACCAGGAAGGCTGTACCCTGGCGATGGATGCCCCACTGTATGTCCCCTGTGAGCTCAAAGGGCTGATTTAACATTGTAGAATGGGTGGGCTCCTTGCTTATGGGGTCTGGCTTTGCCCCAAGCCTCACCATGAGAAAACCTTGCGCAAGTGCCGCCCTGGCCATGCTTCCTTTTGCCAAATAGAGGCCTTATTTCCCCCTAGCATTCATCTTATGTTCTGTCTCTCTCCATAAGGATATCAGATATAATTATAATATGCTGAAATGAAGCACTTCAACCTTATCAAAAATAACATTTTGATAATTTTTTTCCCTGAAAATGTCAACACAATCAATAGGTTCTTGCACATGTTTTGGTTTCATTAAACGCAGCAGATTGTTCGGAGGGAGCGTTTTAACCCTGCACTAAATATCCTCCTTTCCATATTGGGATGAACCCAGATAATAAGGTCGCCCTTCACAAAGGCACGTCGTGATGACGTTGGGCATTTTAGCAGCAGCCCAACGCCTTCTGTAGTGAAAGGGGAGAGAATGGCAGGGATGACTGAGGCTGGGAGGAAGGACAGACTGGAGAGATGTTGCTTTTCTTGATAGAAGTTTATTATTCCATCCGTTTCCCTTTGCCTTTTCTGAAGTCTTGTCTGTCTGCTGCTGAAACGGGATCCTGCGAGAAATAAACACAACTTGAGTAAATTAAGTGGAAAGGTTTCACAGAACCCAATTACTCTCTGTCCCCCCGACGCCGGGGAGCAGAGTTCATTTCCATGTAATGAACCAAACAGTGAATGACAGCTTGGCACCACGAGCCACATCCCGGAGCTGCTTTCATCCACAGGGCAGACATGGGGTGGGGAGCGAGGTCTATCTGTGTGCATAGAGGTGGGCAACGTGCCTCCCCCTGGGGAGTGCTCCCTTTGCTCCAGGTTTGCTTGTTTTGCTTTGCAGTCTGCATGATGGCATGCGAAAAGATGCATCAGAGTAGAGCTGGGAAGTGGAGTGGCTGAGGAATGGGGCTGGGATGTGGGGTTGATCCCTGCTCTGTCCCTGCTGTGCCTGTGTGACCTTCAGCACATCGTCGGCTGTCTGCTTCTCTCCTCCCCAGCGGTGTGTCGTTTTGCTTGCTTTTCTTGTCTGATTGCAGGCAGGCTTGGGAAAAGATTTTGTTCCTCTGTGCGTGGATTGAACCCGGCACAAAAGCCTCTCGTTCCAGCTGTTACTGCCATTCAGGCAGTGTGCTTTTTTAGGAGGAGTGATGGAGTAAAGCAGACGGGAACCCACGCTGAAACCCTCCACTTCTTTCCCACTCTGTGTACACAACGGAGTGCTCCACGTTTGCAGTAGGAGGGACCAAACCCAAGAGCTTTCCTGAGTCAGATGGAGATCTGCGTGTACACGGGCATCAAAGTTTCATAAGTTTCAGCTGGTTGCATATATTGTTACCATAAGATGAGGATGAGTGAACTATCTTATTCCCTTCTTGGATATACAGACGGATGCTCTTTCATCCAGCTTCCTGACTGCTCCTCCAAGTCCATAGGGCTGGGATGCTGAAGCTGATGGGCTGTTGCTCACTCAGTCTTTGCAGCACATACCTGTTCCCTGCTGTGTGCTTGTTTTAAGTAGGAATGCCTGCAGCAAGGCTGAGCTGACGGAGCTTGTTTGCAAGAGTCATTGTGGTGCATCGAGTAATAACTGCACAAGAGAAGGAGCTTGCAATGCTTTATTATGCGTGAGATCCAGCCGGTGAAAGACAGCTGCTGCTGCTCTGCGGAGTATTATATCCCCATAATCAATATCAGGGAGGAGGAACTGTTGGACAACCTGTTCCCTATTATGGGCACTTAGGCAATGCTTGGGTTGACAAAGAACCTTGTACCAACTGCAGGCAGCACATGTTCAACATGCTCCTCGTATATCAGGGAGCGATCCAGCCAAATGCCCAGATGCTCTTGACAACTAACTTTGGAGAGGAGAAGCAACAAAGCAGCCTTTGCAACCAGTGAGCCTCCTTTTGCTTTGGATCCTCAGCCACGGGCTTCGAGTCTTGTGACCCAGGGCAGGGAGATGGAGGTCGTATACAATGAAGTCAATCAATATCAGCCATGCAGGAGGCTGGAGTGGTGTGATCTGATGTCAGGTGTGAAGGATCCGGAGCCAGGATTGCTGGGCTGTTTTTCTGTCACTGCCACTGCTTCGTTTTGACTTTGAGCAAGTCATTTAATCTCTCGGTAATTAATCCTATTCATACGGTTAAATTGGGTAGTGCTAGAGACACGAGTTCTCACTGCAAGAGCCCTGCGTTCATTCAAGAAAATCACAGCAACGCCTATAATAGTGTAGAAGGGGTTTGATTTCAAAGCATCCCGTGTCCTGCCCCTTGCTTTCTTCCTATCACATCCTTACAAAGAGCCTGGGGCCGTTTCTGAGCAGCTCTGCTTCCTTGCTCAAGAAGGAATGGAATGATGGCCGCTGGCCAGAGCAGGGAAACCTTCCTCCTACCTTGGCTAATGAAGTTCATAGGGAGCCTAGGAGGGATGGCACTGGAAAACAGCAGGTAACTCACGTCCTTTTAGCACTGATCTGCCCTGTGGCCATTGGGTTTGAGGCTGCTGTCAGCCCTGGGGCAGTTTGTGTGCACAGCCAGCCCTCCGTCCGCTCAGCCTGGCACTGCTTAACCGGGGTGTAGAGTCAGCCAGAGAGCAGTGGTGGTGAACAGGGCCAGCGCCTCGTGCTCGATGTTTTTATTAGCTCAATACAAACTGCAGCAGAGCACTTATTGATTCCAGTGATCCATTGCCATAAGTAACATCATTTGTAAACTTTTGGGGAAGCAAGAGTGGTAGGAAGGGCTGCAGTACAAGCCGAGTCGCTTGGGCATTCAAATTACCTTTATGGAGAGGAGAATTTACTCCCTGAGACTTGACTCTGGGCTTTGTTGTCAGCTTAGGAAGGGCCTGACAAGCAACACGCAGCCCTTCTCCATCTTTTGCTAAGCTGTGAGACAGCTGTGAGTGATAGAGAGGAGCTGCAGCCCAGCCCTGTGAGTTCACCATCACCTCTCGTGCTGCTCCTTGCCCAGCCTTCAACCTTTCCTCCTGGCAATGCTTTCTTGCTCGCAGCACAGGAATGAAGAGCAGAGCTGCCCCTTGGCTACGTGGTGGCAGTGGCTCTGCTGGGTGCTCCCGGAATACAATGGGTTTAGAGCAAAGTTTGCCCAGTTTAGCTGGGATTTATGGATCCACCTGGGAGCTGTGGGCGCTGCTTCATTGGAATCAGAATTGAATGCCTGAGTTCCCCCGAATGGCTCAGAAAGTTTTGAAGGCTTTACAAAAAGCTGGGAAATAGCAGTTTGTGCAGCCTGGTTTTTAACTTATTAACAGCTGTGGGAAGCTGTGGCCGAGCAGAGGATGCCATCAGTGAATAGAACACTGGGTGCCTCCCCCCCCCCCCCGTACCTTTTAGGTGACACGGAGATGGCAGTTTGTTCCATGCCATTTAGGAAAGCATAAATCCACGCAGCTTTTTTTCTGCTACATCTGACTAGTCAAGCTGTTTAGAGGGTGGGGCCGAAGTGACAGAATGTGTACTTGTAGAGATGCTAAATTGCCTTTAGAAGAAGGAGTTGAGAACAGAACATGAATAAATGAAAAGCCAAGGTGGTGCCAGCGGTACAGCCTGTGAATCACCATCAGTGCAGGATGCAATCTGGGCTACTGACTCATCCTTATTATGCACACATCACCCTTCCTTCCCCACCAGGGTCACGCTTCCAGGTCATTCCCATAGTCCTGACTTCATGCATACTTTCCTTTGCCTCTTCCCTTTGCTTTGGTCAGATGGAGGTGGTGGTGTCTGGAGCAATGATTGCTCTGGGGATAAAGATGGGCTCTGAGATGGGCTCTGAGATGGACTGGGAGCTCTCTGATGCTGCCTCGCCTTCAGTTCTGCCCTCCACAGGGAGATTTTAAGCGTGTTGGAGTGATGGCTTTGCACAAATTCCCAGCTGACGGGATGTGTGTTTGGGCTGGCTGTCTGGTCTGGAATTCATTAGGAACTTTTGTGTTTGCAGCTGTCTCTCGGATTATATCTTTATTGATCCTGCCTGCCCATGGCCAATGGGAAATATGTGGAAATGATGAAGCTCTTCTGAAGGGGAGTTCATAATCTTGCTCAAACAAAGCCAGGCCCCCAGAGGGAAGGATGAATGGCCTGCGTGTAGGCTATTTTGAGATGATACGGCTATCACATCTTGTTCCCCTTGTTTTTGACTGGGATAACATTCAATTACCCCTGCCAACAACAGCTTTCCCATACGTGCCGGTGAGACAGCTAATCATCTGCCCCAGTTACTCCAAGTGGGAAATACAAACCAGCTGCAAGAGGATCGCCCCAGTTCAGTGAGTGCAGCACCTGTTATGGACCCTGCAGCAGTCCCCATAGAACCCAAGCCTCTTCCTTGGGAGGAGACAGAGCTTGAGGACGGTCCCAGCTCCACCCTGTGGCTTTGCTTTTTGACCGTGGTTCTCTTTGTGTCTAGGCAGAAGCGAAAGGTGCTGATGCTGTCTGCATATTGAGAAGAAAGCAGGTTGGGATGTAATTTCTGCTCCCCGGCCATTAGGAGCAGGCAGCCTTTAGCTTGGGGACGTGTGGGAGGATGAGGAGGTGGCTCTGTGCAGTGCAGTGGGTTATTTGGGCTCTGCTCCCCTTCCTGTGGGGCTGCCAGGCAGGGTGTGGGCTGCAGAAGGGTCATCTGCCTCTGCAGGAATGCTTTTCTGCAGCCCACATCATTTGTGTGTGTGTGTATGCGGGCGGATAGAGCCCTGCAGAGCTGTCAGACAGTAACAGCTTTCACTTGCTATTAGCCGGGGCCAGATTTGTGTGGGCACCCTAGAGAGGGAAAGGCCCAGCAGCCCCGTATCAATGCCTGACAGCACCTTCCTATTTGTATACCCAGGCAAGGAGACAACCTGTGAGACAACTGCACTTAGCCCCTGCCAGAGCCAAGCGCCGGAGTAGTCCCTGATGTATTTAGAGGAACACGCTGTCTTGCCGTGTCTACTTTGGAGAAACCTTGCTAATCCTTCCTGAAAAGCCCAAAGGGGAATCCAAAGCAGCTTTTCATTAGCCAGACAAGCCCTACAAGTTCCCCAGCAAAATACAACAAGGAGGGGGATGCCAGCACCCGCCTGCATGCCGGGCTGAGTGATGGGGAGGCAGAAGCAGCCTTTGCTTTGTGCTGGCAGCATAGGGAAGGTGTGTGTGATTGCTGGCGGCTTTGCAGTGTGGGGGGAGAAAAAGCAGGGTTCTGGGGATCTCCTCCATAGAACCATACGGGGTTTCAGGCTTCTGCATGAGAGCAGGGTGGGAAGGGCCCAGCTTCTGGCCCCAGGATAGCCCTGGTCTGAGTCCTGTGGAGCAAACCAAAGCCCATTCATTGCTCACAGGTCAATCTGCCACCTCTGCCCCTTTGTTCAGGTATCCTTCATGCTGTTGCTTGCAGCAAGGGCAACAGGAGCTTTGAAGTAATGTGCTGGCAAACCAAAGCGACCGTGTAGACCTGGAGCCAAATCTATGTTTGGATTTAAAGACTGGTCTGAACTCAAAAATAGCACTAATGGCTTTTTACTGCCCACGCAATGTCTTCTTTTCCCTCTTAGGGCCATTCTGAGGCACCGGGCATCCCGTGGGGCTGCAGACTGCTGTGGCATCTGCTCCTTTCCCACTGAGGTCTGTCTGTCCATCCCTCTACATGCTGCAAAGAATCCTGCTGCCCTCGTGCAGGGCTTCCATCGTGTTTGTGTGTGTGTGTGTGCCCATGTGGCATCCCTGACACAGCACCTTTATGGCAGAATAACAATACCCGCTGGGCTGGGCTGGGCTGCTTCCTACAGAGCTGGGACAGCTGGCAGGGGAACTGCATCTGAAGGAGCCAAAGTGCATGGAAAGCACTTAGTTAGGCTTCCAACTGCATCATAGAAAGGATTGGAATTCATAGCTGAGTCAGTGTTGATTGTGGTGTATATCCTCAGGACCTGGAGCAGATAAGTGCAAGCAGCAAGGCCATTAGCAAGGCGAGGCACATGTAAATACCGTGATTCTTGCTTTCATTTGTACCTGCTGTGTATCAATCCCCAGGCTGCTGCCTCTGCTTTCCCCTCATCTCTCCTAGCTGACAGGCTCTTGAGCTGCAGCAGGTCAGATTGCAGCACACTCGGGATCAGGCTAATAGGTGATGCTAACAGGTTGTCAGCTCCCTGGCTGTATGAGGATGCATTTCCCAGGCTCTGGGTACTGCAGCCAGCTGGACGTGACTTGCATGTCCACAATCCCCCTTTTTTAAGTTGCAAGACTCGCACATCCTGGCAGGGATGGTGCTTTGGTGATATCAGCGGGCATGGCATAAATTCGTAGTCAGTGGTGGAAAGTGACTTTGCTGCATGGATAAGATGCTGCGAAATGATTGTGGGGTGAGAACAGACTCCATCTCTCACCACATCAGAGGTCTGGATTTACCAGATCTGCTCTCTTTGCACACGCTGAAAATTGTGCCTGTTGTCTTTTACATGGGTGTACCTATGGCCTCGGGGACGAGAGTTCCCCTAAAGCAGATAAAGAGCTTTTAAATACACGGGCTTTGCTCCTTCCCAGGCATTCTGGTGAGATTAAAAATATAAATCCTGACAGCAGGAGAACACCAGCATGAAAATAAGCCTCTGCTGAAACATCTATGCTGGGATGTGTGGATATGGGCATGGATGTGCAGGTGTCACCTTGGTGACGTGCTGCAGGTGTGCCAGATTTGCCTTTCCAATGGGCAGGCCGTGATGGTGGCAGTGTATAATAAAAGCATTTTATGTACTAGGGGGAATACAGTGATCTAAATGCAGACGTGAACGTGTTTGGACCACCATTATCCTAACAAAATTGGTTAATTGGCTCTGAGTGTGTGTGCATCTCACCAGGTTGTTGATGGATAGATGGACACCTGGGTGCCATTTGTCATGAATGGGCTGTGCATTGCTCAGAGTTGAGGCTGATCTGTGCTTTTCTGGCCTTGGGATACTTGGGGAAAGACTTATGAATTTTCAGAGACAGACCCAAGCAATGATAATGAAGACTTGAGGATGGTAGGAAGTATTTCTTGTGAAGAACAGGGAAATGTTATGAACCTTGACATCTCTCCCTGCTCTGGAGGAGGCCTGCAATGTCCTAATGATAGAAAATGCCTTGCAGAGCATGGCACAGGGCAGTGTTCCTATGCTCTGCTGTGCCTCTTCTGTTACAGCCTCTCCTGGCTTGGCCTGGCTTGGGAGGCTGTCGGTGAGGATCAGCGTTGATGGTGCTGGGCTCAGGGAGCTGCAGCCCATCTGCATTCCCTGTGCCTGAGGTCCAGGCAGCACAAGCAGTGCTGATGCTCTGATGTACCCCAGCCCTTGAGGTGCTCTGTTGGCCTCCATGCAGAGAGATGTACCACTCCCTGCACCACAGACCTCGCAGAAAGGTGCAGGGAGCTTAATATAATCGTTTGCCTGGGAAGGATTTTCTTTGCAAATCTCAGTCAGTTAGTGATTGACTTTTGTGCCAAAGCATAAGGGCTTATATCCCTCCTGCGTTTTTATCTCTTCTATATACTGATGAGCTTTTTTATGGATCTCCTCCATCTCTAACTCCTGTTAAGTGCTATTTCTGCTCCGCTCATCCTTGCAGAGCTCTAGCCAGGCTCGTCTGGGGCAAGTGGGACAAAACACTCAGACCTCTCTTGGTAGGGACACGCTTCTGTAGGTGCCCCCAGGGCACTGCTGACACTGTCAGCCAAACGAATGTGCTTTGTGTAAGTGGCATAACCTCCCAGTGCCTCTGTTTACCCTTTTAACAAAGGTGTAATACCCACCGAGATGCGGAGAGGATCAATTACTGTTTCCGTGTTCAGAGATCCCCTGGATAAAAGGGGAGAGAATTATCCTGCCAGTCTGCCTCGAATATTGTTTTCATTAAGATTAACACTGTTCAGTAAACAGAGCTGCTAAAGCCATATTAGGTGTTTAATAAGTAATACGTAGTTGATATCCATCAAGTTGTCTTTGTTGGAGTGAGCCGCTGGGTAATGCGCGGAAGCTGGCGGTGTCGAAGCTGAGCACCCTGCTCTAATTGCTCGTCACCAGATATTTGATTAGCAGCACTTAGGTTTAGCGAGGATGATTGGGTGGACCTCATCAACATCCCTTGTTTCAAGGGCATGGAAGGAAGAGGAGACGCAGGAATAATGCCAGCAACTACTGCAGGGATCGCTCTGGACAAAGTCTTGCGCTCAGCAATGGGTTCAGCCCACCTCCCCCATCCTGGAGGATGCAGCTTAGCACAGAGGGGTGTTGGGGATGGGGGCTCCAGGGGTCCCGATAGCAGACGAAGGCGCCGTGTCTCCGTGCTGCCTGCAGGCAGTGTCTGCACATACTCGACACGCAGTAGTGAAATCAAGGCTGCTTTGTGACACAGAACAGAGCTCTTTTGTGCCCGGGCGCTGCAGGAGCCGCACTCCCACTCCCTGCCACTGAACTCAGTGGGATGGCAGAGTTCACAAGGGGAAGAGTTCGACTGCTCTTTGTATTTGCCTGGTGTTTTTTGTCAGTTCGCCTGCTCCCAGGCCAGGACCCCTCCAATCCTCCTCCTCCTCACTTACGGATCCTGGCTTGCAGCCTTGCCCATGTGAATAGGTCTCTGTCTCTCTCCGTATCCGAGTTGTTCTTTCCCAGCCGGAGCTGTGTCTTCAGCTGGGTAATCACAACTGCACCGACTTGCACTGCTTTCCATCGTCCAAGGTTCTGCCTTGTGATCTTTGGTGATCCGTCACCAATATTAGGCTGATTGAAAATGAAGAGGTCTGTCTTCTGTATTGGGAGCAGTGATCAGATTTGGCATGGGAGGGGGTGGTGCATGCTCTGCTTTGGCATCTGTGGGGCAGGCAGGGGTGGGTGCTGCTAACCTGCATACCAGTGAGGACGCAGTGTGGCAGAGGGCATCACTGCTGTGTGTAATGCTGGCTCCTTTGGCTGTGGGTTCCTTCTCCCAGGAGGGATGTGCCAAGCTATTGCTGACGCTACTGATCTCAGCTCAGTCCCAAGGAAATCCCGTTCTGCCCACCTGCCAGAAATGGGAGTCTGCAGGATTTCTACCAGCCTGGAAATAATGGGAGAGTAACACCAATTAAGAGGACAGGCTCAGCCCGTCTCCTGCTGCTTTGCGGAGGAGATCAAGGCAGGTTTGTCACTGTTTGAAGATCAGCCTTTGAGAAAATTGCCAGTGAGGATGTTCTGAAATAGATCCAAAACCTTCTAAGTTGCTGCTGCTACGCATACAAATAGGTGGAGTGGAGTTTCATCTCAAGAAGTGCCGGCGCGGTGTGTCCATGCAGCATCACACACGGAGCTGGCACCCATTGCAGTGCTGTGCCCAGGGGCTGTGGGGAGGGGTCCCACCTGGCCAAAGCAGAGCCTGCCCTGGTTTCAAAGGCGTTGCCATTATTGTCCATGACTTGAGTTAGCACTGCCCTCACCCTCCCCTTGCTCTGCTTTCAGCTGTCACAGCGCACCAGTGTCCCCAGGCCAGCACACCGTGTCTCTCTGCTGCATGAACTGCTTCTGCTCCACACCTGCAGGGCTCCTTGCAGGGCTGCTCCTTGCATGGAGGTGCTCAGAGCATCTCTGCCTCGGCCTTCTGAACCTCTGACCCGGTGATTTATTTAAAACCTCATTGCAGAGTTCACCTTGCCATAAACCAAGCCCCAAAGACGGCTCCAGCAATCTGCAGGGCTGAATTAAACATATGCTGCTGTTTCTTGCAGGCTCTTGTTAATTTTGTGCAGGGGAGAGCTCAAGCAGAGACATGTCCTGGTGAAGGGCAGATGGCCCAAGTACCCATCTCGCTGTCTCTTACCTCCTTACTAAATAAATGAGTGGTCCGGAGAGGGATTTGGGATTTATAATGCATTCTCAGATGTGTGCCGGGCTGGCAGAGGTCAGTGTGGATGTTACTCTTACACCCTCTTGCCTTGAGATGCCAGTTGATGTATGCAGCTCTTGATCAGGCTCTCATTATTGGGGTATTCAGCAGGGATAGCTGGCGCTGGGTTTTATTTTTTTCCCCTCCCCCATGTCCATTTAGTTCACTATTTCTTTCCCTGAATGAAACCTGGGCTCAGATGCAGCGCGGAGCTTTTCAATGAGATCCATCTTTATTTTAGACTTGCAGCAGGCTGTGAAAAACAAAAAGGAGCCACCAGGTTTTAGAGTGGCTGCGTGGTGGTGGTGGTCGTGGTGGTGAGGATAGTGGTTGGGCAATGGCAGCTGCTGGCCACCCATGGCAGGATGCGCTGTGATGCGCAAAGATGCACATCTCCTATGGAAGCAGCTCACCTGCCAAGGAAGCTGGTGGGCCATGCATGCACTGTAGCCATGGGCTGAGGATGGGAGGCAGAGGCGATGCGGGGAGGGCCGGCAGGCGCGGATGGAACGGAAAATGCTGACATAAATTAATCAAACGAGGCATCTCGCAAGATTGAATTAGGTCCTGATTTATGACTGCAGTGCTGCTGCTTCTGCAGTTCCGATGTTCTGCGCCTATCGCTCACCCCCTGATTTATGGGGAGGCTGATGCTGAGCAGGGCCCAATGGAAGGAGTGGATGGATGGTGCCACTGGGCAGGATGATGCTGACCATTGCTCCTCAGGGCTCCAGCTGTTTCTGGGCACTGTAGGTTGCGTGGCACAGCTCTTGAAATGGAAAAGGAGAAGAGTCTTTAGTCCTTCATCTTTCTCATCCTCTGGTTCCTGCCCTACAGGCCTTTCGGGTTGGGCTGGTCTCTCTTCCAAAGGAGTTTCTACTGCCCAGGATCCAAATCCCTTTCTGTGTATTCCACCTTCCTGAGCAGCTCCTACAGTGGATGGCTTCCTTATCGTGTCCGTAGAGCATGATCTGTCTGGATGTGTCCAATATGTTCCCACACTGCACAAGGCAGCAAGTCGTCAGAGCATGAAGAGGGCTGAGCATGAGCAGCTCCTCATCCTTTGTGCTCAGAGAGGAGCAGGGTAGCCTGGAGGAGTGCAACACCAAGGTGGTTTTGGAGATATATTTTGGGGACTTTGCTCCCTGTGCAAAGGGAGTCAGGGCAGATAAAGGGATTAAGTGGACACAGAGCGCTTTGGCATTGGATGGGCTCCATTGCTCCCTGGGCAGCTGTGCAGTGCAGCACTGCTCTTTGGGAGAAGAAATTGTTCCTAATATCCACCCTGTACTTTTCCCTTATGCAAACCATCCATCTAGGATTCATTCAGCATCTCCCAACAAGCCAGCCCGCCCCGTGGTGCCTGGGGTGGGGAACCAGGTGACTCAGTATTAACTGGAAGGCAGTGGCCCACAGCGTAGTTTGCGGTGGTGTTCACTGGGTACCCAGTGTCAGAGATGAGGAATAGAAACAGATCTTCCGTCTTCCTGCAGCATATTGATTTTTTGCTCCCTGCTTTGGCCTTTTTTGCTCGTCCTTTTTTAGCAGCCGGCGGTGGAATGAAATATAAGGTTTGAAAAACTAAAAATACAAAAAGTGACAGCTTCATTGCTCCGAGTGATGGTATTTCAAGGGGAAGCATGACCTGAAAAAACGGAGACAACGCCGTCCTGGCCTGTATATGCTTGCTGGGCAAAAGAAGTGCAAGGTGGGTGCTCAGGGCTGGGGTGCTGAGTCAGGCTGAGGGATGCTGAGTCACCCCACAGCACAGACCCTGCTCCTTCTGCATGGGCAGATCTGGGATGCTTTGGAGGTTTGGGAGTGGGATGCACCTGCACAAGCCAGGCTGTGCCCTGTATCCTGATGGAGAAATGGAACAGGGCTCATGTCTGACCCGGGACCCTCGCGTGGTGGGAGTTGGGATAAACACGATGCACTGCTCCACCTGGAGCACGGTTTGAATGCTCTTTGCAGTGTTCTGAGTGGATCCTAATTAGTGACTGCTGCAGATCACTGCAATGTGGCAGGCTGCGTTTGGTAGGAGAGTGCCCAGCAGGGTTTAAATTACTTGTCATTTGCCTTGTTTTGCTTGGCCATTTGAGTGGTTGACTCTCTGCTAATTGCTGCTGTAACCACTGGGGTGATACGCTTAGAGGTTCTTGATTGGATTCCTTCCTTTTTGGAGAGGGAGAACCTGGCAGATGCGGCAGAAATGAAGCGTTGGGAATTAATTCCTCTGTGCCATTACAGAGACACAGTGCAGAAACAAGAAATCCCTCGAGTTTTCCATGTTAGAGAGAGCTCAGCGTGGGATTTGGATGGTGCTGGTGGAGGTTGGGATGTGGAAACATCACCCTCGTTCTTCTGTGGTGCTGCAGGCTCGTGGCTTTGCTCACAGTGCTGCAGGAGACCCGCAGTTTGCATGCTTGGGTTGTACCAGCAGAGATGTGTAATTCTGAAAGCTGCTTCAGGGCAGCAGGTAGGTTAAATCTGTGCGTGCTTAACAAGGCATCACAGCCCCCAGAACCAGAGTAAGCACACAGTGGGTACTGTAGGTATGCTGTGAGTCCAGCTCCATTCCTGCCATCCTGAGCATGGTGTGACACTGGGCTTGCAAAATGAAGGTGGAAATACAGGACAT
Source organism: Excalfactoria chinensis (assembly GCF_039878825.1). Classification (NCBI taxonomy): domain Eukaryota; kingdom Metazoa; phylum Chordata; class Aves; order Galliformes; family Phasianidae; genus Excalfactoria; species Excalfactoria chinensis. The sequence goes on from NC_092845.1 coordinate 3,947,729, forward strand.
GAAGGGTCCAGGATCTGTGTGCGCCCTCAGGCACCTCCAAACCCTACAACGCAGCCGAGCTCAGTGCTGCTCTGTTCTCTTATTAAATCCGATGGCGATGAATGGGACGTGACACCTGGGTATATGATTCAAATCGAGTCATCCCATTACACGGTGTAAATCAATAAACAAAATGTAGCTCTGACAGCATTTACAGTTCCCCCTATTACTTCCAACCAGCCCATTTTCTGTGCATGAAAGAGGCATTTACACCCCATTTAACTGTGCTTTGATGCGGGTTCCTGTTCCCAGGGCAGAGCGGAGGCTTTGACAGGTGACATTAGGAGAAGGGGAGATCTACAGCACTCATTTGCAGAGACCTGAGCAAAGGGTGGTGCAACACAGCCTGACGGGTTGGTGCTGTCCATCACCCAAAACACTGATGTGTTGGGGTGGGAAACAAGGCTGTGTTGGTGTATCCCGATGGTTTGCATCCTTGAGGAAGAGGGAAATGTTGTGTTTCCCCTTTAGGCTGGGCTGGAGGGAGGTCTTTCACCTGAGCTAAGCATCAGGTAGGGAACAGGAGAGGGAAAGGCAGGCTGGGAGACATCGCTCTTGGAGCACCTCAACTGTCCGACTTGATTTTATTTAATGGGCTCTGCAGTCTGGTGATTAATCTGGTAATCAGAGCAAATGTTACAGCAGCGGCTGGCAATAAAACTATAACCTCCACGAGATACAAACCCTCTTTTTTTCGCCTCTTTATTTATTTTTTTTGTTACATCCCCTTGCTGAGAAACTGACGGCTGATCTCTCTCCCCTTCACCACAGGCGGCAGGAGGCAGACGGATGCAGTCGATGGGAAATGCAGGGTGCAGAAAAGCATCCCTGCTCCCTGCTGGGGCAACGGGTTGAGTTCTCCCCCCCTTGGATTTACACAGGCACAGTGTTTGAGATGGGAGGGGAAGCGGTGGCCGCCTTCTGGCACCCAGTTATACACGAGTGTCATTAAGGAGTAGATACGGGCAGGGATCGGCTCAGTTGTCCTCACAACTGGAAAGTGATATATTTTCTCATTTCCTGGAGCTGCATTACTCCAAAAGGGACAGGAAGGGCCGTTCGTTCTCTCTGCCTTTGTTGTCTGCTGGTTTTCTTTGTGTTTTGCTGCTGTGTGGATGAAAAGGGCGCTCGGTGACCAGGGAGAATGGGCAGAAAACAGCAAACAGGAGCAGAGGTTTTGTAGACGTGCTCAGTGTTAGCATTTAAGCATCATTTTGTCAGGCTGCATCGAGGCATGAGGTATTTTTTTTCCCCATTTCCGATCCCATTTTCCTGTAGATTTCCTCCAAAAAGTCCCCTAAGCCCCAAAACACAACTTGGAGAGACAGAGTTGGATGAATGGAATTCCCATATGCTTCGTGTTCCACATCTGCTTCCAGTAAATCCCCTCGGCAACTGGTATTGAAGTCTGACTGTCTGCCAGTCATCCACATCTAAGACTCACTTTTATTTATCCTCTGAGGCAACATCAGTCTTTCCTTTCCCCATCTCCCCGAGCTTTTCTTGTGCTCCCTGTGGGGACAGCACGGTGAGCAGCCCCTGTGCTCCATGCTGTGGGTTGGCAGTGCCACTGCAGTTGCCCCCCCACCCCACAGAGTCATTGCACAAGGTAGTGACAGCTCTGGGAAGGTGACCTGGCCCTTTTGCAGCTTGCAATGGAGCGAGTGCTTGCACCCTCTGGCACCGAGCACTGTCGTTAGCATTGCCTGATTTCCCTTTGCCACCTTGGGAAGGTGTTTCTTAATGCCTCTGTGTATTGTGTCCCTTCCTCTGCCCTTTTTCAGGCTGCTGAGCACCATGTTTCAGCTCGGGAGGAAGCACACCGTGCTTACACCTCTTCCCCATCTTTCTTTGGCTGCCTATCACCTTTTGCTGCCAAATTTCCTGGACTGTGAAATGAAGCTTTTATTATCTTCCAAGAATTGGAAGGTGGGGGGGAGGAGGAAGAGGGAGGTGGGAAATGACATAAATTAAATTAGTGAAATTAAAAAGACGATGATGATGACGATGGCAACCTGATTGCAGCCCGTTTCATTCCGCCTCACACAGCGAAGCAGCAGCAGGCTGGTGTTCTGGGGCTCCTGCTTGGATTGCTGTAAAGAACCCAACCTTTACTTTCAAATTAACCTGTCAAATGGTATATTTATAAAGGAGACGAAGGCAGGAGAATGAGGGTCCCGGGTATTCCCACGCATCAATTAGGGGGGAAATTAATTACAATTTGCTGGCATTACCACGTTAGCACTCTGTTGATTAGCGAGGAGATGGCTCTGTGCTGTGACGAAGTTAGGATTCAGGGTGTGAAGGGACAGGCTGGTGCTGTGCTGGGATGGCACCATGCTGGGATGGATGCAGCCAGAGGAAAAGGTGGCTGCTCGCTGAGCCCACCTCTCAGTGCTGCCCTTCCCTATGGATCCAGAAGTCAAGGGGAAGTCTCTGCCTATTGCCAAGGAGTCCCTGAGGGCTGTGAGATCTTTTGTGTGTTTATTCTGGGGGTTATTGAATATTTAATGGGCCGAAATGAGTGCTGGAGGGAGCTCCTGGGCAGCGGTTCTCCTGACGTCAGCTTACGTGGTAGCAAAACAGCAGCAGGAATTGCTGCTTGCAGGCAAGGCCGACAGCATCCCAACTCCATGCCAACATCATGCTGCCATTTGGGCAAGGCAGGACCCAGACAGTGCCCTACATCCCATGGGCCCATCACATCTCACTGCATCCTTCCCCCCTGGGCTGTGCTGTGCCCAAGCTGCTTACAGGGGAGAGCGGAGGGATCTTATAGTGGGGCTGGGAGCTTGTTTGCTGTGGGAGGAGGGATGGATTCCACAGTGCTTTCACTGAGTTTGGGAACAGAAGAACCTTGCAAAGTGTCTTTGGTGTTGTTGTTTTCTTTAATTCCTGGCATTGACTGTAAGTGAAGATGAACTTCATAGTCTCGGAGAGCCCAGACTTGGAGGTCAGATTGCAGGCAGCAGTGCAAAATGCAGACTGAATGCAATTACAGAGTGCTTGAGCTCACTCTGCGATGCATCCCTGGGCACGCAGGGCCATGTGCCTGCAGGGCTGTGTGCCCTTCGTGTCCTGATGAAGGAGTGACCTGCATGAGGCAGCTGGGTGGGATATTGAGGGATTGGGTTTGGACTTTCTCCCCCTTGCAGATGAACAGCTTTCCTCTTTCTATGGCTGCAGTCCCCTGGTTGCACCCGGTGGGTATGAGCATCACCTCCCAGTAGCACACCTCAGTGCACGCAGCAGCCTGGCCAGGCATGAAGGGTGCTGTGACCTCCCCATGGTCACATCCTATTTCCTGCACCGATGTGACAGGAGGCAGGTACTGCTGGAAGAGGAAAAGCGAGGAGCACGTGTGTATCTATTGCTTTTAGCTCAGGAAGATACAGCAATGCTAAACTTCAGTCTCAATTTTGGGAAGCACACCGGAATGCCTGGCTCTCCCCTCTCATTGCATCGTTGCAGTGGGGAGCTGTGCAAGCTGGTTTGCACCAGGGAGCATCTGTCCCATCAAGAGCTGTAAGAGACACATGGGCAGCATCGCCTGCCATTGCTGGAAGCTGGAAGCTCCATGCAATATCTGTGACAGGCACAGAAATCACACCTGCAGGATGCCGTGCTCCTCCCCTGCCCCGCAGTGCCCTCTGCTGCTGCTGCAGATGGGCACAACTCCACCTGGAGAGTGAAATGTGCCCACAGATGGGACCACTTCTGCTCCCCCGCCAGCTGCCTTGCCTCTCCTGGCACATTCCTGCAGAGGGAAATAACGTGTGTGCGTCTGGAGATGCTGAGCTGCAGCTGTTTGGGGAGGGGGAGGGCAGGGGAGCATGTGCTGGAGTCGTTTGGAAGATTTAGGGAGCTGAATGCAGAGCAAACACGGCGTGCTGTTGTTTTTACAACGTGAAACGTGCACAGCTCAAAAAGCCGCTGCGGGATGAGGTGGCCGATATGCAGCGCTGTGCAAGTCAGGCTTTGGAGTAGGAGAGAGCTGGGAATGTGGGCCCTTCAAAGGGAAACTTTGCTGGAGCTGAGTGAGCTGTGTGGCAGTTGTGGTGCTGCTTGCCTCCGTACAAAGGCTTCTTCTCTTTGACATAAATTTTAAGTGGGTGCCGCAATTACTGCGGGTTCTGACATCTGAAATGAGCAGAGCCACCCTTGCTGTAATTCATTGCCAATCTGATTACGAGGCAGAGCAGGGAGAAGGCAAATTATCGAACAAAGCGAAAGGAGGGAGGTGAAAGTCGTGCTTTGCCACGTGGGTCGGGAGCTCCTGCCGTGCTCCAGTGATGCTGGGGCTCAAGGCTGCCCCCCTGGGCATAGCAAGATGGTGATGCTCGTGCTGGTCCATCTCTGCAGGATTTGGGGCTGTGGGTGCCAACTTCGGGCAGACCAAAGCAAGGATGTGCACTTGTAGGCAGTTGCGTGGGCAAATGACTTCAAAAGTGTTTCTGGAGAAGCTGTTGCATCCCCTCCTTTGCCCTGCATGCATAGGCTCTGCTCACCAAAGAGCAGCACAGAGCCTGGGCATCCATCCATCCCTCCTCTTCATTCCTCCCTCTCCTCCTTTTTCTCCTCCCAAGGTGCATTTCTACATCTGTTAGACAGGGCAGCGTTCCAGCTCGGTTAATTACATTCTGCTTACCTGAATTCCCTGTGTAATTCCAGCTGGAGAACGTTGCTCTTCCCTGGCTGGCCTTAAAGAAACACAGGCAGCAGAAGGGAAGGGCTTTGAGATCCCTTTGCTCCCGGCTAGAAGGTGCACTGCTGGATGCTTTCCTAGAGCTTCCTCCATGGGAGCTGCTGGGCAGCTGTGCTGAAAGGCTTCAGATCCACGTGGGTGCACTTCTTTCACTGCTGGGCATTGGGTCAGATCCAGGTCTGGCTGTCCTGGAGGGCAGCACACCTGGACTATAGCAAATGCAATGCTTGTGAGCAGAGCTGGGAGCTCACAGGAGGTGAATGATTGCACTTCTGAGCTTCTCTAATGGTTAAGTGGACAAGATAATGCGATACGTTTTTTCTTATTGGCCCTACATATGAGTTATTAATGCACACGCTTTCAAGCAGCACCTGTGATTTGCATGGATACAATAGAGCAAGATTCTCATTATTTGGTGGGATGCTGCTTGATCAAGGGCTGCTGAAAGAAGCTCGGCTCTGACTTTGTGCTCTATTTGTCGCTCTCCATCACCAGTGCTTTGTCCTGTGCCAGCCCTGCACCTCTCCCTGTGTCGTTAGCAAAGGAGAATGATTTCATCTCTGCCTTGTTGGATGATAAAGTTATCAGCATTCACGCTTACTTTGCTGCAGTTCAGGGCCAGCCCCCAGTTCAGGCTTTGTTGGAGGCAGGGTTTGTGATAGAAGAAACACAAACCTCAGCACCACTGCTTGTATCTGCCTGGTATCAATGGCCCCTTTTAAGATCCAGAACCCTCAAACGAAGGGTCCTAAGCTCATGCTGAAGCCTGAAGCCTTATCATCACTCAGCTGCATCTTCCTCAGGCTCCAAAGCAGCATCTCTTTGCTCCAACTCATTTTTTCACACTCTCTCTGGAAGCTGATGTCATCTCCCTTCTGCAGAACTTTATTGAGAATGCTGCCCGGGAGCAATGCTGGCAGCTTTGGGAACCCCGTTATTTGATATTGCAATTGCATCCCTCCATAGCAGTGCAGTGCGCTGGGACCACAGCTGTGGGAACTCAGCAGGGATCCTCAGTGATGCAAATTGCTGGATTGAGGGATTAGGTGCTTCTGAGCCTTTCCTTGCTCTGGCATCCAGCCCTGTAAGGAGCAGAGGCTCAGGGAAGCTCTGTTATCCCTCCATCCCTCTCTCTAGAGCCTGGGGTTCAGGGCTGCTGGCGATGGGGAGGATTTGATATTCAAGGCGCAGGGTCAGGAAAACATCATCTGGAAGGTGTCAGTCCAATCTCACTGGCCTTTGTGGCTTTATTTATCTGAAATCCCACAGAGCCATCCTTCACTGCAGCTTCTATCAAAATCCATCTGATTGTGCTGTGGGTTTTGCAAGGTGTTGGTTTTTTTTTTACTCCTTAAAGCCCCAGTCCGTGAGAGCCTGTGATTGCATGGGAATCCTAGGCTGTGTGTTACTTAATATTAAGGCAGGAGCTGGGGGTGGCAGGAGGGCAAAGAGCTGAGATACCTGCAGGGGTTGTGGGTGCACAGGTGCAGGTGATGGAGGGGGCAAAACGTGATAGGCAGCGATGCACACATTGCATGGTCAGGCTGTAATGAGGCAGTTGGTGCTGATGAGCTGGTGCTGCAATGGGGCTGGGTCTGAGGAGTCAAAAGAGCACCCCGATGAGGGATTGAGCTGCCTTGAGTGCAGTGTGATTTGCAGAAAGGAGAAAGGCTTTGGAGACCCTTTGGGGGCGATGCTGTGCCTTTGTAGTGAGGAGAATCCACTTTCCCAGGCAACTTTTGCTGGTGTTTTTTTCTTTTCCCTAAAGCAGCCAGCTTTCTTCTGTGCCACTAAGCTTGTTCGTGAGGTGATCTGAGTCAAGTTCAGCCCTTGCTGTTGTGCAGGGTAATTGTGCGGGTGTCTGTGCTGAAACCGGGTGTGAATGGGGTTGCAACCTCACTCTGTAGAAGGAGCAGCCTCATCTGTCCACCCTGCTTTCTTTAAGCCCATATTGTCCCTTGGGAAGCTCAGGGGCACTGTACCACGTGTTCCTAGCACATAGGAGAACACAGTGTGTTCGCTGGTTGCTACCCAGGAGCCTGCATCTCCTTCTGGCGCTGTGTCACAGATAGGGACAGAGCAGCCCCTGTTTGCTCCCTGGGGTGCTTTTGCAGCTCTGTGATTTGGGCCATTTACTCAGCACAGCCACGAAACGTGAGATCACTTTGCACAGGTCAGCGCTGAGCAGTTTAGGGAACAGCTTTCTTGCATTGCCAGAGCTTTGCCTGAAAATCCCTCATCCATCCAGCTCTGACCCCGAGCTGTGACAAGCACACAGCACTTGCCAATAAAGCAGTGGCTCAATTTGAATAATATCTGACAATTACGTGCTGAGCCCCGGCGTTATGCAATATTTATGCATGTCTGGACTGTGAAACAGTGATTATCTAAGAGCAGTAATTGTTTGCAGTCTCACACTGAATTTCTTTCCTTCTTTGGCCTTGGAGACCCAGAGTGGTAATCAGCTGCACACGCCGGCTCCTTCCCCACGTGTGCTGAAGCAGCCCGGCCATTAGCACAGCAGGGCTTGTGCAGCATTGGGGCTCTCCCAGCAGCCAGAAGGCTTCTTTCATTGCCTTGGGCAGTCTGAGAGCTTGTGATTAAGGGAGCAAGAGAAGGCAAAGAGGGTCTCTGCCTCATCCCTGCTGTAGTTTTTGCAAGTGAAGATGGGTTTTGAAGTGATGAAGAGCAAGGTCGTGTTGGTGGTGAGAGGTACAGGGAAGGCACCAAGTATCTCTGCCTCTCGCCTCCATTCCTTGTTGCACACATCATGCAGCAGCTCTCGAGGAGGAGCAGAGCTGTGCTGCTGGCTGGCAGGGTTGGGGATTGAAATCAGTTTTCTTCGCCCCCTCTGCCACAGCAGCTGGGTTTTGCTTTTTGCTTTGCTCTGCTTTGCTCTGCTTTTGTTTCTCCCCCTCCCACCACCTCCTCTTCTTTTTCCAAATGCTGTTTGCTGTCACCCTGGGCTGAGGAGAAGTCAGACCTGTGAAGACAAATGTGTGCTGTCAGACTGCAGGGCTGGGGTGGGAGGAGAGGGCAGAGAGTTCTCCTGCCCTGCACACAAATGCTGTGATTTCTGCTGCATAGCCAGGGCTCGCTCAACACAATCTCTATTTTGGGGAGAAAACAAGCTTTGCCATTCATTTGGCTCTCTGCAGTGGGGAAAAAAGAAAGGAAAAGGTTTTTTGTTTTCAACGTGGGCTGATAACAGTGTGGGTGCAGCGTGCTGGGACTGGCCTTGGAGCAGCAAAGTTGAACCAGGATTTGGCACCGAATGTATCCCCCCATCATGCACAAGTAGAGGTGAGGGGCTGAGCTGCTGTAAGGGAGCTCTGTGGAAAGCAATGTGGGTGTCCTGGTGGCCAAGCAGGCCAATGGGGGTTCATTACACAGCCAGCAGGGCAAGGGAGGTTCTCCTCCCTTCTGCACTGCCCTGGGGAGGCCACATCTTGGGGGTAGCTTGCAGGCAGCAGAGGCAAGTGATGTGCCTGGTCAGCAGAACAGGTGCCGGAGCCACAGAGGCCAAGATTACTGCTGCCACAGCTTGTTAACAAACTAATACAGGCTGCTGTGTTGGAAGCAGAGATAGGAGGGAGAAAAATGGGAAGCGTGTGCAGGAATAAGGACCCTGATAATGAACCTGGCAATGAGAATGCAAAGCAAAAACAAAACAGGGGAAAAAAAAAAAGGATGCTTTTGTTGCAGAGCTTTGGGGTCCGTCTGCTGTAGCTTCTGGCTGAAAGACTTTCTCTCTGGCTATCATGCATCGGATTTGGGTTTCCTGCAATTTGGGGTCTGATGAGAGTTGTGGGAAGAGAGAAACGGGAGCAGGTGCTTACCCCAGCAGCACAGGGTTCACAGGAAGGCAGTGCTGGTTTTATGAAGTGTGCCTTCTTGCCTAAAGGGTCCCATCCTATCGAAGGGCCCTGAGCCGTGGCCAATTCATCTGTTTTTATGGTGATGACGGAAGAATCCAATCTGCAGCCTGTAGCTGGAAAGTTCAGAGCCACGCAAGGCTGGCTGGGGGGAGAGCGGGGTTTATATTGATGGTCTGGGCTCATGGAGGTTGTGTGGGAGGATTCTTGTTAATGGGTCCCTTGGGCCATTGCCTCCTGACTCTGCCGTGTCTCCTTATCCAGCAGCTGCAGCTCTGAGGGTGCCTTTTTATCTGTTAGACTATAAGCTGGTAGAAAACACTGCCCAAGTGGAGAGTGTGGGGCTGACCCACCTCCAGTTCCCTTCCCCTTTGCAGAGCCCTTATAGGAGCAGCCCCATCTCAAGCGTTATATCTTGCAGCGTTGGATTGGAACAAAGGGAAAAGGTGGAGTCACCACCCTTGGATGTGTCCAAGAACTGTGGATATGTGGCACTTGGGGATGTGGTTTAGCAGACACGGTGGCTGACAGCTGATGATCTTAGTTGTCTTTTCTCACTTAGTGATTCTACATGTGGGGTTTCATGATGTGCCTGACAGCCCGCAGTCAGCTGGCCTTGGATCCAAGGTGACTTAATGGCTGGCAGCCCACGGTGCCTTGTTCCTATGGCAGGATGAAATCTTGCAGACCCCACATTGTGTCCCAGCGCTCGGGTACCATGATGGGCAGCAGTGGGCATGCAGTGCTGTCCAAATAGCCCAGCATTGCTGATCTGGCACAGGGGATGTGCATTGCAGGCTGTACGGAGCACACACTGCCTTTCTGGCCCAGTTTTGATAATTAATTGATAGTCGAAAACGTTTGACAAACAGACAACCAACAAAAATCAAACCCCGCTCACGTGTGCATTAACATTTCATGCGCCTTTTCTTGTTTGTTTGCTTTTAAATCACAAAATGCTGTGATACATTTTTAATCGGAAGCGCTATTGGCTGTTTCCATCACTATTTCAATAACTTTCTTGATAAAAAAAAAAAGAAAGGAATTCAATACCGCAGCGTAATGGGATCTTTTAGGAGGTGGGCGATGGGTTTCTGACAGCCCTTTTCATCTCTACAAAGGGTGTTTTTGTCAGGGCAAAATATATAGGAAAACACTCATTGGGGAAGTCATTGGGGATGCGCTGTGATGGCTCCGTGCTCCCAGCAGCTCTGCAGCGTGGCAGTGATGGCTGAGCAGGGAGGGATGGAGCTCTGGGGGTGCTTCCACTCAGCCGGGTCCTCCCCGCATCCTGTATGGTCACCAAACAGCATTAAGGAAGTCTTGCCTCTCAGCTCCAGCCCGGCACTTGTGTGTGTGTGACTCTCTTATCTTGAAAGCTTAACGAAGGGTTCCTTTTCTCCTCTTTTCGTGGCAGGAGATGAAAGGCACGTCTGTGTGTATCTGCGTGTGTGTGCAAGCATGGTAAATAGTGGGTGGGGAATATTAATACAGGACTAAACCCATCCCTGGCACGAATCACAGGGAAGACATATGTTGCAACAACTTTCCTAAGGGGTTTCTGGCCAAGGTAGATACCAAGTGTTCCCCGGAGGGGCCAAGGAGGGGGTGACAGCTCTTTTCTTTCCCAGCCTGCTGTAATTAAAGAGTTCTAATGTCCTCTAACTTCGCTGCCCTCAGCGCTGTTGTGCACCGGCGTATTTATTTATTATATATTTTTAACACCAATGGGTAGCTAATAGGCTTTACGCGGGGAGGCAGGAGGTTCAGGATTGCATTCAGCATTGCAAACAGAAGAGATGATTGTATTTCCCTTGGAGTGAGCATCCATCCATCTCCCCTCTGTGCCGGTGCTGTGGCTGAGCGTGAGGTTAAAACCAGCGTCCTTCCAGCTGCCGCTTAACACGCTGAACTTCGAAAGGGAATCTTATTTTAATTTAATAGAAAAATGCATTATGCATAATCCTTGCCATAAATTTCCCTCTGATCTGAAGGAGAATCTACTGGTGTAATCCATCCACCCAGCCCAGGCACCTGCAGATTTGTGGTTGCATGGCGTAAATAATAACAATAACAATAACAGCAGCTGTAATATCCTTTGCTGCCGTCCTTGAGTGACAAAGATGATGCAAAATGAAGTTGTAGATAGCTGGAGACGACCATGTAAGTATCCTCTGCCCATCTCGCAGGTTATTAGCAGGTGTCAGTCACTGGAAGGAATCTAATCATTTCCAGACGTGGTCTTCCTGCTGCTGTCTCTGTGGAGCCAGGGCTGCAGAAAGCGAATGGTTTCTGGCTCCATCCCTGCTCTGACCCACTGGGGGGATGTATGTGGCCACATCGTGTCACTGTGCTGCTGGCTGTCACCCTGCATGCATTCATGCAGCTGCCTGTTGCTTCGCTGTGGAGCCGTGCTGCTCCTCACTTCCTTTCTTCCCTCGTTGCTGTTGCTCTGTAGTGCATCCTTCATCCCTGCAAACTTGAGTGAGATGGTGAAGGTGAGCAAACAAGCAGTGCCAGGGCATGCAGAGGAGGTTTGTGTCACCCCTGATGGAGGGGTGGACACGGCTTGTGTCCCTGCGTCCCCCTACAGAGCCTGACTGCTCCGTGGGACCCACGCGGGTTCATTGTTTTTCAAGCAGGTGGTGCTCCGCGAGCTTCAAGTGAGCACCAGATGGGCAGAGATGATGAAAGAGGCATCGGCATGAAAGGCTTTCCTCCAGGGTGTTGAATATTACATTCACCGAGTCCGCCGAACTGTTGAAACCAATAGAACTAATTAGAGAAGCGATGCCCGGGAAGGACGCGCCTTTGCTAACAGCTGAGAAAGATGCCAGGTCATACTGAGCTCTGGCTCCACGTGCCCCGATGTCTTGGGTGAGGCTGGAGGGCAGGCAGCGTGTTTGGTCCTTCTGGGGACAGCACTGAAAGTGCCCCAGAGCCTGTACCGCTGTGGGCATGTGTCTGAGTCCCAGGGCCGGCAGGCAGAAGGGCAGCAGGACTTCTCCATTTGCTGCAAAGCAGATAGAGAAAACCTCACTGGTATCAGTGTGCATTCAGATTGCTGTGCTGGGTGCTGTGGTCCAGGAGGAGGGGAGGAGCAGGGCTTGTTGGGATGCGTAGGGATGTCCTAATGTCAGCATTGCATGGCTGTTGTGTGATGATGCTGCAGTTTGGGTTTTGTTGGATTTGAGGCCTTAAAGCCAGCTGCTGGGAGCACACACCCCTTCTTCAGGCGTCTCTGTGCAGGTTCTTCTGCTGTGCAATGCAGGATGACTGCCTCCTGGTCATGAGCAAGCATAAATCCATTCCTGTGCCCTTGTCAGGCTGGGGTCCTGTTCTCTTAATGGGCTTTTTGAGAGCATGCATGCCAACAGCCGCCCTAAACGAGGGCAGGATTAGCCAAGCCAACCCGTACCATCTGTGGCCTCAGTCAGAGCTGCTTCGTGTCTTTGTGCTTTAAGTGCCCCTCTGCCTCTCCCTCCCCGGCAGCATTTGCGATGGAAATAATAATAAAAAGAAAAGGAATTAAAGACAAGTAAGCAAACATAAAAATGAGTTGTTGCGTGGCGTCTGTGCAGATTGTGATCTCAATGTCAAGAGAGCATCACTGCAGCCTAATGGCATCTCTTGGTGAAAGCACTCTGTAGCAGTCATAAATAAACATGCTGGCTGAAAGGCACGATAACGAGAAATGGAAACTGAGGCAGCCAGGATCTTTATTGTCATGCAAACAAAGCATCTGTGATTAGTAAGAACAGGGGAGAGGAGGGGGTGAGAAGGGAAGGCGGCCCATTGTATTGCTGCCTTGTCCATGTCAGCAGCAGATCTGGCTGTGGTAGGTTGACAGGTTGTCTGGATAAATACTTTGGGGGCAGAACATGCATTTCTGATGGAACTTTCTTTTTTTACAGCCAAGATCAGGAGCTCCAGAGGTACTGTCAAGGACGGACGAAGCTCTATAAATCAGGACAGGCTTTTTTGTCTGTCTGAAAAGTCTTATCTCGGAGTTCGTCCAGGCAATTTTTTGAGGTCTCTCTAGCTTCCTCCCTACTCCTTATCAGAGCGCCACAGCTTTAAATGCAGATAGATACCCTCTAATGGAAGCACGAGGCAGAGCCCTCACTCCTTGTAAGTGCCAGCTCGTAATTTAGTTGTGTGCCCTTTGGCATTGATGCATCCATCAGTAAAAGAGACACGGTGTCCCCTCTGGGCGCATCACAGAGTGTGGTGGCGGCTGGGGCTCAGCCGTGGCTTTAGGATGCCCAGTTCATGTCCCCCATGCACAGTGCAGGAGCTGCCTGTGAAGTGGGCTATGCAGTTGTGTGGGGAGGATTAGGGAGTGATAAAGAAACCCTATCAGAGGCAGCAGGGTGCAGACAGGCAGCGTTCCCCTCTGCGAGGCGCAGCCGTTGCTCTCAGTCGTCCAGGTTTGCTCTTGCTCGGTCTCTTTCTGTGTTTAAACCAGATGTGATCGTGAGCTTGTGAGGAGCAGCCAGTTTTTGGCTTTCACTCTGAAAGAAGAAGAAATGCTGAGGTGCTTCCCTGCTCCAAACTTCCATTGGGCAGCTCTGTCCAACCTCAGCGCCTCCCAACCTCCATCACCTCTCAACACTCCCCTCCTCCATCTCTCTGTCCCCTCTAACGAGCAACCACTCCACTAATAGCAACACTTCACCATTCCGGACAGCTCCCGCCGCCTCCATTCCTCAGCTCCAGATTGTTAATTTCCCTTGCTTTTCCCCCAAATAGCATTTTGCCTTCTGGCTAAAGCAGCGTGTTGCATCAGCCCACCAGCTCCTCACCTGTGGACACATGAAGCGGGTTTAATAGGTTTCTTCTCTTTGCCCCACTGGGCTGTGACCGGGAGGGAAGACAGAACTGCGTGAGCCGCTAATTGCTTTGGCCCTGCAACTCCCAAGCGATCAAAAAGATTAAAAGGGAAGGAAAACAGCTATTATATCTCTTTCTTGAAAAAACTTGAGGCATGAAAGGCTCATTAACATCATTAGCGTTTCATTAACCTCTAGCCAGACAAATAAGCTTGGAGGTAATTTAACAGTATAGGGGGAAAAAAAAGGAAGAAAATTAAAAATTACCCAGGTGGAGGTGACATTCGGCAGGTCCCTCTGCTGCGCATTTGGAGAGGTGAGCGTAGCAGCGCCGTGCCAACGTGGGCTTGGAGGGCAGCCAGCAGCACTGCCTGCACCGAGGGCTGCAGGCAATCATGAGAGGGGAAAGGCATCGATTGTGACCAAATGGGATTCGTTTGTGCACAACTGCATCTGAAATCTGGGCAAGGAGCGTGGCTCCGTACAATGCCGGCTTGGAGAGAGGAGGAAGAAAGCGAAGGGGAAAGGGAGAGCAATGACAAGGAGAAATGGGTGGCTGCAAATGACTTCCTTTGTTTGAGGGAAAGGTGTTTTCACCTCAATTTTGGTGGGGTTTTGTTGGGACTTTATTTCTCCCCAGGTTTGCATGCTCTGCCCCCTCCCCACTCATGAGGACTCCATCTGAGCGTATGCACACCGAGGTGTATTTATACACATGCATACACACGGTGCTGCTTTGTGCCAGCTTTGTGAGTCCAATTGTAACTCGGTGCCTCTCTCAATTGCCTTTCCTTTAGCAAGGCCTTCTGCTGTTAAAGGAAAATCAATTTCTCTCCTTGAGTTGAACTGGCGATGTAAGGAAATGGCAGCGCTCTTTGCTCTTTGTTGTATTCTCGTCACCTAACTTCCATGGTCCCATTTTCCCTGTCCATACAACGTGGCTAACTCTCAGCAGTGTGTAGATTTGGGTTTATGAGGAGCTTTAATGATGTCATCTCTGTTGGTGCCTGTTTTTGCCCGGTGATTGCTGAGATGAGAAATCTCAGAACAGAGGTTGGGGTTGAGATGTTGCGTGGCACCAGGAAGGGATGGGAGATGCTGAGCAATACTGCAGTGCAGCCTCTAGCTCTGTGTGTTTGTTTCGGTCACACCGTGAGCCCCGAGCAGCTTTGGGTACTTTGGTGAAGCATCAACCTTACAGTTACAGGCAGATTTCTGGTAGTGTGAGCAGCCTGGGACCTCTATTTCACAGCATCCTGCAGCAGCCTGCAGGCACAGACAACCTTTATGTTGTGTTCTTTGCTGTTGATGTAAACTTAACTCCTGCTTGTTCCTATCTTCCCGCTGCACATCTGACTGGGGGCCTGCGTTTGAGTTGTTGCAAAGAGCATTCTGAAATCTGAGGGTCCTTTCCTGGCACTGCTGGATGAACCCTTTGAATGGTGGTCAACAGTCCACTGGGAGAAGTCTGGCTCTAGTTTTGCCACTGTGAAATGGCACAGTTTCACTATGAAGTTCATTTCACTGCCACCCATCTGTGTTTCTATCTGTGTTTCCATCCCATCCTTTTGACAAGAGTATGGAAGCAGCCAGGATTTATCCTTCCCAGCCCATGCAAGAAGCCCAAGGAATTATTGGACAAAAATATAGAGTTATTCAACCCTCAAGCACTCGGGTTTAGGTCAGTGTAAATTTGGAATAACTATTTGTTCTGGTTCTTATCTTAGCCAAGCTGATTTACCCAGCAGCAGCCGATAAGTCCTTTTAAATTCATTGTGGAGTCATCCTCTTCCAAGTGCTCCTTTCCCTTTCTCCCCTGTGTCTGTGGGGTGGGATGGATGGCACCAGATTGCTGCAGGATCCCTCTGCTCCAGTTTGCAAAGTGATGCAGAGCAGTGGGTTACTGCAGGGCTGGGGGTCCAAGTTCTCTTGCTTGATGCAAGCAATGCTCAGCAGGTTGGCACATCTTTCCACTCGCTCAGCTTTCCCTTCTTCAAACCTTGGCATTCCTCAGCTTTGAGCTCCTCATTTGAGAGGGGGAGCACTTTGAGCGGAGCAGTTCAGCTCCCTCCTTCTCTGTATGAACAGCTGTACAGTGAGCTGCAATCCATCCGTGCACCCCTTCCCTGCGCTCTGCAGCTCCATGCCCAGCCCTGTAGCACCACCTCGTGGCCCTCCACATCCCCGCTCCCACCCCAACCTCCTCCTGCCCCCCAGCACCCCATGGCCATGCTTCCCTCTTTCAGTTTTATCCCAGCTTTCATGGGTAGGGGTGTCCAAAGCCCCATGCTGCGCTGGGTGATGTTTCATGGCTTGGAAGGCCCAAAGGCAACAGCCTCCAGTTGCACCAGGGAGGTTTAGGTTGGATATTAGGGGAAAATCCCTCACTGCACGTGTTGAGGAGCATTGGAACTGCATGGGGAAGTAGTTGAGTCCCTGTTACGGGGGGTATTTAAGAGCCATGGAACTGTGGTGCTTAGGTTGGTGCTTTAGAGGTAGACTTGGTGGTGCTGGGTGGGTGGCTGGACTTGCTGATCTTTTCCAACCGTAATGATGCTGTGATTCTAAATGAGTTTTTGGAAGTGCTGCTTCCTTCCTGGGGAGGCAGCAGTGGGTCTGGGGTGGGATGCAGTCAGGTGTTGATGTTCCTTTGCCGTGTCCTTTTATATCAGCACAGTGTGTGCCTATCTGAAGTAACAACTGCAAGTCATGTTCCGAATGAAAAAATGGCTTTCAGGGGTGTGTGGGAGCCAGACTTCACTACCCTTAAAGAACAGAGGGTTTCTGCACTCATTAAAGCCATCACTCCGATAGCTGGGAGCAATGGGAAGTTCCTCTATAAGGTTTCTGCCAGAACACCGGGAGATAAAGGGTTAAGATGAAACCAGGGCAGAATAAAATCCAAAGAAGCTGATTTTGATCAAGTGAAACCAGCATGTGGGTCTCTCTGAGCTCACATTGAGAGAGGCTGCAAGGAGCAGGACTTGCACCTGAAGGCCTGGAGGTGGCAGGTCTGAGACTCGCTCGTGTTTTGCTTGCAGGGATGCAGGCAGTTGTTTTCAGTGTTAGCTGAGTTGAGGCTGGCAGCCCCTGCCTGGGAATAACCTCCTGTCAAGGTAAACTGAGGCACGTCAGCACTTGGAGAAACAAAGCAAAGCAAACAGCCTCTCCCCACCCAACCAGCGCCTTTTGTTTGTGTTCAGAATGTGCTGTTTGTGTTCAAAATGAACCTGCAAAGACATCGCTTCTACAGAGAGAGGCCTTGAAAACGAAATGTGGAGCTGCAGCGAAAAGACTGAAATAACCTCATGTTTTTCCCCTTAATTTTGGCATTCTGGATAGTGAAGAGTCTCTTATTGGCACAGTTCTACCTGGAAAATGCCAGGCTGGAAAGCAGCAGAGTGAGCCAGCTCCAGATTTCTAGGGGCCAGCTTGGGTAGATGGGAGAATAATTACAGTTCCCTCTGTTACCACCCTGCTTTCTTCATCGTGGCTGCTTCAGGCTGGGACTGCTGGGACTCTTTGGAGCCATTCTGGTGCACCATGGAAAGAAAGTGCAAGAAAGTGCATGCAAAGCTGTCTGTGCAATGCAAAACTGACGGTGCAATGCAAAGCTTTGTGTGCAATGCAAAGCTTTGTGTGCAATGCAAAGCTTTGTGTGCAATGCTTAACTTTGCAATGCAAAGCTGTCTGTGCAATGCAGAACCGTCCGTGCTGAGAAGTTTCCTTTACCAAAAGCCCTTCCCAGGAGCTCTCCTGTGCCTCTCAGCCCAAAAGCTCAGGGACAGGGCAGGATGCCTGCAGCCCCCAATGCAGGTGATGGCATCACGGTGTGCGCTGGCAGCTGCTGAACGCCCGCAGCGTTTCGCTGCCGGAGGGCCTCAGGCAGGAGCCAAATTGGGGCTGGATATTGACATTGAAAGTTGGCTTTTTGAAAGGCACAACAGCCTTTGCTTGCTGCAGAGCTAATTATTATGCAAATTCATGCTAATAAACTCTGCCTTGCATGTTGTTCAGAAGCTGCCTTTCCCGGTTAACATACCAGTAATGAGAGGTAGATTTGTAATTCAGATGCCGGTGGTAATATCCTAAATTACTCTGCGCTATAATGGACTTTATTTCTTTCTCCCCTTAGCTCCCCCCCAAGCCCAAATGTCAATGCAAATCAGTTACAACTTTGCATATTTATTACAGACGTATTTATTGTTGATACGGAGTGAGACCCTCAGCTGAACACCCCCAGGTCCTCCAGGGATGGGCACGGAGCACTTGAACCCAGAGCCAACCCCAAAGGGCATTCAGCTGCCCTCCAGCCCTTTCCTACCCTGCATTTGGAAGGGGACTTTTGTGCCTTGGTTCAGCTTTATGGTATGGGGACAGCATGGGGCAGTGTCAGCATCCCTCAAGGCCCACATCTCCTGTCCACTGCTTTATGATCCCAGGAGCACTGTTGAAGCAGAGCATATGTATGCTGTTTGGCTTTTATTTTTAATTCATTAATTTGTTTCCTTCACGTCTTCTTGGTGGATGGTTTTTACATGACTGCTTATTCCCTGAGTTGGTGGAGATAACCAAAGAAGCGCGGATCGTTTCCAGACTCAGCTAGGATTTAGGCCTAAAGCTGGTGAGCTGGGGCTGAGATTAGATGGCATCAGCCCTCTGTAATCTGTTCCTGTAAGATTTTGGCCCAACTTTGTCATCTTAATCAATGGAAAATCATGCAAGTCAGCTGTGCTTGACGTTTCAGCTACCGATGGGCTGCTTCTGAGCCAGAAATACCCTTCTGTTACTCAACATCCCGTGTATCTGAAATGTAAGCTCAGGTTTCTGTCTGGAACTACGAGCCCATGGCTCAGAAAATCCTAATGTGGGGCCATATGATGGGGAATGGAAAGCAGCTCCATCCCTGCATCGAGCAGAGAGCATTCAGACCAGACAGCTGCCACCCTCAGAGTGCTGGGTTTCGAGTGGAAGGAGGGGTGCCACTCAGTGATGCCCCAGGGCTGTTTTGCTTTCATTTGGTGTAGCTGGGGAAGGTTGCCAAAAGCAGGGGGGAAAAAAACAACCCAAATTGATTCGTATTTTGTGTTCTTTGGCTTTTCAGCTTCGTAGCTCAGCTGGTGTGATTGCAAAAGGGAGATCTGGAAGCATTTTGTTGCACCCACAGGTGTCCCCCCATGGGCAGCAGGAGCTGGGCTCGGTGTGGTGCTCCCTCCCATTGCAGCAGCTTGTTGGCAGCACAAAGAGGGTGGATTTCAGGTGGTCCCAGACAAATGCCTTTTGGAAATGCTTGTTTCATGCTCGTTTCCATTCCGTTTATGCAACAGCAATTTAGTGAAGGGATGAAATTATGTGTTAATTGGCTGAGAGCCCTTCACCCTTCTTTAGGAGTAAGCCCTGCATCCTACAAGAAATCAATGGCAGCGTTCAGTTGATGCTGACAAGGTGCTGTCAGGACATAAAGATGCTGTCTGTGAGGATTTTCAGGTGCTGGCAGTTAAATCCCAGCTGGTCTCTCTTACTGGCCCTGTCACTTTCTCCAGGGACAGAGGATCAGGGGCTGCTTTGGGGTGTTAGAGAAGCGATGGGGCTTTGTCCTGCTGGCTTTAAGTTTGGTGAAGGCTTGAACTTGTCTGCTTCTATCTGGGATGTGTTCTCTCTTGTGTCTTATTATCGTGCCTCAGTATGGACAACTGGGCTTTTGAGGGATCAGAGAGGCTGCTGAGAGATCTGGGGCCAGGAACCAGGGTACTGTATGCCTGCTCAGGTGAAATGCAGAGATTTTGGGAACCTTTGGACATTTTACTTTGCTTCCCTTTGCATTCTGGTGCATCTCAGAACCAGCAGCAGCACCTCAGGCAGGATGAGGGTGTTCTCCTGGCAGAGCCCAAGGGTTGCTTGTCTCCCTCAGCCCCAATCCCAATGGCCGCCCACCCCTCCAAAGCTCCAGCATCACAGAGATGTGGTTCTGGCCAGCTGATGCACAGTGTTTGTTCTGAGCCAACTCAGGGATGGATTTTGTCAACTGTTTCCCAAAAAGATCTGGCTCAAATTATCCAAATCGTGCCTTTCTGTCTCAGAATAGCGTTGAGTCACTGCAGAGCGCTGGGATGCAAGGGCAGAACATTACATAAAGCCTGCAGCGGGTAATTTCAGCCCCAGGGGGCAGCCTGGATGGCTGTGCATCATTCCCAGCCCCCGTGCTCCGTGCAACCCTCCCGCAGTTTGCAGACAGCCGCTCACCCCGACCCGTGCACAGCACGGAGCAGAGCTGTGCCCGCTTGTGATGCGCATGCAGTGCCGCTGCTCTTCCACACGGTGCTGCCAAAACTCCATCTCTGCCACAGGCTCTCGTTGTCCCTACCTGCAGTTCCCCGTCCCATAAGGGCTTTGCTGGCAGGATGGCTGCGTCCCCAGGGCGGTGACACCAGGACGGGGGCTTCGGTGTTGCTGGGTTGGATGCTCGGCTTTAAGGCTTTTTGCTCCCTGCAGGGTTTGGGTGATGCGCTGCTCCCTTTGCACCAGGTGCTCTCCAGCACCCACACGGCGGCAGCAAAGCGTGCAGGGCAGCACAGAGCAGCCTGTCCACGTTTTGGAGCTGATTCTGGCAGCGATGGGCAGCAGCGGGGTGCAGTCTGAGAGCAGCTAAGGGGGGAAAGGGGGGTTGGAAATCTTCTCACATTACTGTGCCCCGTGGCTTTGCCAAAGCGCCAGCCTCCCACCGGGCAGCTGCAGTGGTTTTTTAATTGCTTTCTTAACTTTGTTACTCTTCTTCCGCTGGCAGTGCCCTGAAGCAAAGAGTCCCCCAGGTGCATTAGCTCTTGCATGCCAAAATTAGCTTCTTTTTTTATTTAATTTTAAATAAGTGGAGCTTCCTTTGAGTGCCTCCCAGCATCTGCCGCAGGAGTGGGCAGAGAGGGAACGCGCCGTTAATTTTGCATGGGCTGTTCCTTAAAGAGCCGTGTGTTGTTGGGGCTGGTGGAAGTTTTTCATGTCTCTTGCAGGTGTCCTTTGCGACCCTGTGCCTGTCAGTCCCTGTGGCTACAAAACGTGGCTATGAATACTTCATCCCTCCCAGCATCTGTCTGTCTGGGGAGGTTAGAGCTTGTGCTTGGCAGGGTGGAAGCATCAGCTCTGGAGATGGGAGGGGGTGAGGAGGTGCTGGAGCTCAGCTGGGGTCAGGATGAGCCTCAGGGCTGGGAATGCTAGAGCAGAGTCCAGGTGGGACAAGAAGCAGCCTGGAGGTGTTTTCTCTGCCTCTCATTCCCCACGTGGCATTGGGCAGGTTGCTGAGGAGATCTGTGCCTCATTCTCACCCTGTCTGGGCTCAGGATGCTGAACTACGCTGTGGGCAATGGGATGGCAGCTTGTAACCTAAGAAGGCATGGAAGTGTCTCAGCAAAGCATGAGCCAGGAGGAACAAGGGCCGGCAGGTTTCTCTCTTTGCAAAGCTTCCCCAGTCTGGGGGCGGTGAGCATGTGTGTGTTTTACATAGGGCATTAAAATAATTTATGGAGAGCCTCTCCCTTTCAGCAGAGGAGGTGGTCAAGAAGAGCGAATAAATCTTTAAAAGAATAATGTTTTCAAAATCAGGCTCCTTGTCCTCGAACCCTTTGATGTATGAGAGCAATAGTAGGTAGGACACATAGTGAAATATACATGAGATCTCCCTGGAAGAGAATAGCGGAGTGGAGAAAAATATTAGTGTTTACATCAAAACTCAATTGGAACACTCGTTTCAAGATGATAGTTTATTATAGTGAGTGCAATTTAGTCCCACAAGGATATTTCTCGTGTGCGAGATGCTCGGGCTCACCCCCAACCTCCTCCCTTCTGCTGTACCTGGGTGTTGCTGCCCCAATAGAAGCGTTCCCTCCCTCCCTCCTGCTGCAATCTCATGCTCTTGGGGAGGAGGGGGAGGAAATAACGGGCTTTAGGCAGCTTCTTTGTCCGTGGACACTGTTATCTAGGGGCTTCCTGACCCCACGATGGGACAGATGTGTTCAGTGATGGAGCCTATGGCAGCTGTCTGCAGGAGTACTTCCATCAGACCACGTGTGGGGCAGCCCAGCTGTGTGTGGTGCTCAGAGCTATATGCAAAGCCCTGAGCATCCATCCACAGCAGCTCAGCAGGGCTGGGAAGCTCTTGGTGTGCTGCTCAGTCAGTGAGAAGGACGTTTTAGAACCTCCCAGGCACGCAGCACAGCAGAAGTGTATCATTTTGTTCACTCTTCTTTTTCTCAATGCTCTTTCCTCCTGGTTATAAAGAGCTGTGTCAGAAATCACTCCTGCCGAGTGCATTTGTTTTTCTCCAGGTGTATTAGCCAGTCTGGATGGTGGGGACCTAAGCTGGTCTTGAATAATATTGGCTGTAATCCATGCTCATTTCCTGGGCTTGCAGTTGATGCAATTCCCAGGGGCTGGGGCTGTCAGGGCCAGGCAGTGTGATTTGCTTTGCAAGCAGAGGGTGAATGCCCTGAGCAGTTATTAGTCCTGCCTACAGATGCTGTGTGGGATGCCATGGGGTTGGGCAGGGATTTGTCCCCTGGGATGGGCAACTGGGAGCGTGACTCGGGCTCTCCTCACATCCTTCCTCTATTTCTTAATGCAAACTTAGTTCTGTGTATGTAAATGACGGACAGAATAGGAGAGAGGGAAGTGAGTTTGGTGTTATTGCTGTTATTTAAAGGGCAATTTATTCTGCAGCAAAACGCTGTTCTTGGTAACCCCGTTTCTTTGCTGGCCCCTGGCAAGGAGGAGAGAAGGCGGTGTTGTGGGCACTGGGCAGAAAATGGGAAGTGTGGATGAAGCTTTGAAAGTCACCTGGGAGATGGGGATGCTCAGTTCCCATTAATTTTAATCAAAACAGGACATCTGTCTCACGGATGACTTTGAAAATAGCAGCCCAAACTTCGCCTAACCCTTAGTTCTTTCTCCACCTGTTGCTGTCTTGTAGCAATGCTTTGATGGCATTTAGCAATAAAAGCAGCTTTTAAACGTGCAGGTGCTTCCTAAGCAGCTGCAGGGACGGATTTAGAGACCTTGTTAAACGGAGAATGCAGCTTATTGCATCCTCCTCCCCTGCACAACCCCAGCCTACATCCTGCATCCCTGGATCCTGCTGGCACCAGCCCCAGGATATTGCTTCTTCCTTGGGATTTGGCATCCAGATTGGGTTCCGCTGTGCCTGAGTGTTCTCCTGCCCCTCCAGCTGCCTTGCAGCCCCGTGGCAGTCGGCTTGTATTTACCCTGTGATTGAGTGTCTATTTGCACACTGGGCTTCGCAGTGCTGCTGTCTATCCGCCGTTTGATTTCTTCATCCTAAGTGTATTACTTTGCAGTCGTCTTTATTGGATTTCATCTTGATGATTTCCAGCTGTTTGTCTAATTTATCACGAGTATTTTGTTTCCTAATCCACATTCCTGGAGCACACGCAGCTCCTCCCAGTCCAGTCTCATCCATGCAAGACCTAATGCGTTTTCTGCCTTGTATCCCCCATTACCATTGCAGTACCACCACAGGGACCTCTGGAGACCACCCAGTCACACTGAATAGACCCCAAAGCTCCTGGTAAGGATGTCAGGACGAACACTGTGCGATGCTTTAATGAAGCCAAAGTATATCGCATCTACTGCCCTTCCCCCCTCCTGCCTCCAAGCATCCGTGGGGCCAATTACACCGTCAAAAAAAGGAAATTAAGTTGGTTTGACATGATTTGCTATTGACAAATCCACGGTGGCTGTTTCTTATCACTCCATTATCTCCTCAGTGCTCCCAAAATTGATTGCTGTGTAATTGGGCCGCTCATCTTGCAGACGATAGGGCGAGATGTGCGCAGCCTGTTGGGCAGGGAGGGGAGTTGAAGCAAAGAACCCATTTGCTTTCACGTTTTCCAGCTCTGTGTGCTCTCAGCTTTGCTTCTGTTGGGTGCCGGGAGGAGAAACTCTGCTCTTGTTTAGCACCTTTGGTTGATGTTGAGGTTGTTTCCATTTTGATGGTGACAAAAAGGCCCACGTGCTTTGTTATTTGGGGATTTATGGGATCTCAGGGGAAGCTCAGCATTGATCCAATTTATCCCATTGACTCTTAAATCTTTGAGGACCATAAGTATGTATTGAGTGAGCTGCTTATGCAGCTAATCGCCCCTATGCACGTCCCTGCACTCCTGCAGTGCTCTCCCTCCCTGAATCCTTGTTTACTCTTATTATGAGCACCACGATTTAGTTTTATGACCCGGCAATCAATTCTCCATCAGGAGCTCTGGAATGGCTACTGCTGTGCTTCCAATAAACACAGAGAATATATAAGATCCTATCCCGTTGCCGTTTCATTTCCTTCTGCACTTGAACCCATCTTGTGCATACGTTCGCATCTATGGGATGCAGCAGCAGGGCTGCAATGGTGGGAGTGGGCATGGAAGGAGAAGAGCTGGTGCTGGGGGTTGCGCAGTGCCCTGAGCTCATATGGGGGCTGCATAGAGTGATTAGACTGATGTCAGGGATGGAATGAAAGTCAGTGCAAACAACTTCAGGCTGTTATTAATCATTAAGGTTTTCTAATGAGAGCATTCATTTTTCACCGGTAACTGGGTGAGTTCTGCCTCTCCCATCCCCTGGATCTGTTGCATAAACTGAACTGAGTTTTCTGCCTGACTCTGTGGGTGAGGACAAAACAGCACAGGAAGCGACTGCCTCCTCTTGGCTGTGGGTGATGAACAGGCCAGAAAGGAGTAGGAACAAAGTGATGTCATGTGCTCTTTCAGTGGGCATTTGCTCCCACCTGTGTGAGCCTTTGGTCCTTCCTTGCACAGCAGACAGCAGGGATGCTGCACCAGCATGGTGGAGCAAAGCGTTTTCTGCAAGCACTGTGGGCCTTCACTCAGACTTCGTGATGCTGGGAGGGGACTGGAAACAAACGTCTCCAATGCTCCGTTTCTTCTTCTTCTTCTTCTTTTTTTTCCTGGGGAAAATCCAAAGTGAGACATTTTGTTTGAAACTGGCACTTCAAAACGTTGCAGATGCAGTTCGGTACAACACGAAGGTTTGATGAAACAAAGAGAAAAGTCCCCAGCTCTGAATCTCAGCGTCGTCGGAACTGATGATTCCAGAAGGAAACCTTTCAACTTCTCACCCGATCTCAAGATGAAAACAAATGTTGAACTATGGTGGTTTCCCAAGAGGGAGGAAATTCTGCTTTCCTAACACCTCTAACGCTTCACTTTTTGTTGTAAATCATCCTGAGCTCCGCAGATGAAAAGCTCTCAGTAGATGCAAAATAGCGCTGCTTTTTGTTTTATTTATTATTCATCGCCACTGTTTGGGCCCAAGGAGGAGTTGGGATTCTTGCTTTCTGAGCTGCTGGGGTCTATGGAAATCACCCAGCCATGGAGCTGGCTGTGATAGAGAAGGGCAATTGGCTTCCAGTCCTTTTTTGCTTCACTTTGGCACCGCAGCATCTGCTCCCCACCGCTCTCAGGTTGTGCGTTACGGGGTGGCTGGCACAACGAATGGAGCCTTCTCTCCTCAAATACGCAATTAATTGTGGCTTAATAAGACATTTATTGTATAATAAACAACAACCGATTCATGGAAAAAAATATTTATCGAGGATTTACGGCGAGGTAATGAATTTGTAGCTCAGTTTGCTTCGACTAGATTTATTTACATAGCAGTTAAACCTCAATCAATAATATGCTTTTAATAATCACTATATTTAAGTGGTATTTCAACAATGCTCTGTAATTAGGCCATGAATTCTGCTGTAATTGTTCAGATTTAGTATACTTTGGGGTTCAGAGTCTCTCCTTGATCGTGATGCGAGTGCTCCATTAACATTAATTAAGTGTGTGCCAATCAAGAGGAGCATAAGGCTCTCTGTGTGTGATCCGGTGGTGAATTGCAGTAGGTTGGTGGGAGAGAAGCAGCTCGTTCTTGGGATAGATAGCAACTGTTCCACTTCAGCAGCCTTCCCTGGCTCACCGAGCCCCTGCTCAGCCATCACTAAAGTCTCTGCTGCCCCAGGGCTCCCAGGCATGGAGCAGCTGCTGCATGGATTCCTGGAGACCATTGCCATCAATGGGCACTGCCATCTGCCCGTCTGTGGTCTGCGCCCAAATTATACCCATACCAAGCTGTGTGCTTTAGAGATTCAGTTAGCGGTGTATGCCTATAGAACTCTGACCACAGCTTAGGTCAGAACTCCCCAGGGTTGGTTCTTTGTCCTCAGGGATGCTTTGGTAGGTTGGGCATGGGATGCTCATCCTGCTCTACTGCAGCACCCGCTGGTTGCAGGGGCTGCCTCCTGCTCTCCGTGGCTGTTGTAGCTCCAGGTATGATGCAGTGGCTGTGAGGAGGCCTGGTGCTTTGCTTCTCTCTACCTATGATGATTTCAGCTTGTGTTTTCAGTCTGGTTGAGCATTCTGCTGGTGGATGTGAGCGTGGAGTGGGCGCTCTTCAGAGCACCACTCTGCAAAGTTTTCCTCCATCCGCAAGGCACTTGCAAAGTCTTTCTAGATGAATAATGCTTGGAGCCCACGTTTTTTTCTCCCTCTCTTCATCTGTCTGTCTGTCTAATCTCTCTTTGTCTGCGCAGTTGTGCCTCCTGTCTCTGTCTGCAGCTGCTGATACTGCTCCTGAGATAGATACGGCTGTGTACATTTAGAAACGTCTCCTGCATTCCTCTCCCACAAGGGACACTTGAAATGACTTTGGGGAGAAAAAAAGAGCATATATAAATATGGCCCTTCACTCTCCTGCTTATTCCTTGTTAGTGCGGTGCCTGAGCTGCGTGCTGCCATGCTTGGTGGTGGGGATGGCAGTGAGGAGGTTTTGTGCTGCTGAGCGTTGATACTTGGAGAAGAGGTCTGGAGCCAAGAGAGCTTCATGATGATGCTCCTTGCGGCCGTTTGAGTGCTCTTGTTGGAGGGATGCGGGAGGTGGTGCTCACCAACCCCTCCTGCTGTGGGGTGAAGTATTGAGTGGGGTTAACGGATGGGTGGAGGAGTTACCTCGGGAAGATGCAGAGTTGGGACACTAAGCGATAGAGCAGACAGGAAAGAAGAATGTGTTATGGTAATCGTTCTTCTTAATTGCTTTGACTCCAGTGACCAGTCATTTCTTATCCTAACAAAGACGTGATATCCATCCTTTTGTGGCCACAAAGCAAACCCAAAGGCAGCAGCTCTTCTTGCTGTGTCACTGAGCCAGACCGCTTTGTCCTGCTGTATGTCAGGAGATAGCAGCATCCCACCCAGCTCGTGGTCCCACCACGAGGCCCTGAGTGATCCTAGGCTCGATAGGATCCTGCTGCTCAGCTATGCAATTTGTGCTGATTACTGAGTAAACTCGTAGCCTAAAGCAGGCAGGAGGTGGTGGGGAGGTGCTGCCGAGTTTAGGCCAGGCTTGATCCATAGTAGAGTAATTGCAATGGCTATTTCACTCAGTGCCTGACAGTTCATGGCTTGAAAATCTGCTGCAAAAAGCCCTGACACATAGGAACTTGATTCTGAATCCAAAGCAAGCTGCAACTGGCAGAAGTGCAGATCGTTGGGCTCAATCAGATGCACAAAGACAGGCAGGCTGAGCTGAGATGGGAATATATTGCTTCAGCTGTGCACAGAAAGCTGCTGAAATTTTCCATATCAGAGAGATGCTTTACAAAAAGAGAGAGTCTGGCCTGGGGTTTGCAGGGAGGAAAACAACAGTGATGACGATAGCAACAACAAAAAAGCTCCTCTTGCTTTGCACACTGCTGGGAATTACTTGTTTATTCTCTTCCAATGACTTTCTGAGCCAGTGTTCTCCATTTACAAGTCAAAAGCTTCGGCCCATTTGGCCTTGGTTTGTTACCAGCTGTAGCAGCCCCTTGGAGATGGTGTATGTCACCAGTGGCAGCGGTGTTTTGGGTGCATCCCAGATGGGGATGTGTTTGAGCTGGGCTGCTTCCAGGGCTTGCAAGTGTAGGGCTTGGAGATGCTCTGCATTATGGAAGGGGTTTTTTGTTGGTTGTTTCAGCGTGCCTTTCTCTTCATTTACTACAACATGTCGCTTGGTAATTGGTGGATGTTCCATCCCTGGAGGCATTTAAGATCAGTCTGGACCAGGCTCTGAGCAACCTCATCTAGCTGTAGGTGTCCCTGCTCATTGCTGCTACTGCATCTCCTTTCTCCCCAGACTTTCAGCTCACCCAACACCATCCACGGTGTCGGGCCTCTGTGCTGCATTATCATTCACCCAGCATTGCAGCAGAAATGGACGCTCGGACATCAGTTGCATTAAACATAGGGTCAGTCATCTCCCTGCCTTCATTCTTTGTCTGTAATTCTGCATCTAATGGCAGCAATTAGTCACTGTCCAAGAAGGGATGAGCAAGCTCCTGGCTTGTCCCAGCTCTCTGACGGATCTGCTCTTCCAGAGGGATGGAAAGGTCATTAGCAGAGGGTTAGCTATTGATCAGCCTGGGGGAGAGAGAGGGTCTAGAGGTGAATCTCAGCACCTAGCTTAAGCAATGGGCCAGCAGAAGGAGAAGAAAAATAGGCTGGCAGAAGCCCCAGTGGGCCCACAGCCACCGTGCCACAGATGCAGAGGACAAATGCTTATTGATTGGAGAAGTGGTTTTGGATGTAGGTTATTTCTTTTTCTTCTTAAAGCGAGGACCAATTATGGCTGGCGACTGGCAGAGACAAATGCCAAGCCTGGATTTCCTCGGGCCAGCCTGCTCCTTATGGTGTGGCTGCAGCCCCTGTGCTGAAAGGAGCACCCAAGGGCAGGTAGGGTGGCCTGCACTGTGCCATGGGGTGAGCTGTTCTGTGGGTGGGAAGCTCCCAGTGTGAGTCTTTGGGGCAGAAGGAGCTCAGGGATGGGAGCTGGACATCTCTGATCCCATGGGAAGCATCCATTGCTGCACGTGAGCTACTTTGTTGTCCCATTTTTAGTTACTACCCCCTATGTTGTGACCTGTAACCTTCCTTTTGTTCCTCCTGCCCTTCTTCTTTCACTTGTTGCTGGCTGGAAGAATGAAATGATGTCCCTTGGAAAGGGACAGGGCAGCATAGTTAGGCTTTGGCACACACTGCTCCGCATGCTGGGCAGGCACAGCTTTGCATTGGAGCTGTGGCTTGTAAAACACTACAGAGGAAAGCAAATAAAGAAGTAGCAGCTTTTGTCAAGAAAAAAAACACAAATCAAACAAAGCCCTGGGCTGGGAAGGAGCCCCTGTTGTGGGCAGCAACAGCGCAGGAGCAAGCAGAGCAGGATCCAGGGCAGCGTCAATGATTCGATCAGCTCTGTTCTGGCACTGACTTTAATTAAGTTGTGCAGCAGATAGATTATGGCCATTACCAAGTCCTGAGGAAGGAGTGGATAAGGGCACAGGGCATGAAGGAGGTAGGCCGGTTTGGGGTGGGAGCTGAGGGGGGATTGCTTGATGGCTTTGTCGGTCATGCCATCAGTTGCACATCACAGCCTGTTAAATGCCCTCCAGCCACCTCCTTCATCACAGCCATGTCGAAAAGAGGGATGAGCTTATTGACTGCATCAATGGGGCCGATAAATCGCAGCCTAGAGATTGCCTATACCACTGGGCTGTCCTCCATTTGTTTGGGCTGGCCCAAAGCATTGCTGAGACATCTTGGAGACAAGGAACCATTGCTGCTCCTGCAGGCCAAGGGCTGTCCATTGAGATGGGGCACTATGGAGAACTGACAAGCCAGCCCAAACCTAGCCAGAACTACCCAAACCAACCAGTACCATCCATACCTTGTGATGCCCCATCCCATTGGCCTAGCTGGGGGAAGCAGAGATGGCTGGAAAGCAGGGAGTGCAACTAGAAGAAGCAAGGTGGGATGGCAGCCCCATGTCCCTGCCTTGTGTTGCCTCCACCCTGCAAGTGATGGAGTGCAGCCCTTTTCTGGGCAGTGATTATCCTGTCCTTGGAGACTTCTGTGACCTTCAGTACCAGATGGATCGTGCTGGGGGAAGGCTTGGGGAGCTCTGCCTTCGATACAGCTTCACCCTTCTGATTTATATGAGGGAGAGAGCAGTGCTGATGCACGCTACTGCTCATAGATTATCTTCATTCCAGCAGCAGGCAGGCAGACAGGAGAGGGAAACAGAGAGCTTTCCGCTACCCTATCTGTCACCTTCCCTCCGGCAGCAGCAGTGGCTTCTGCAGAGCCTTCTCTTCTGAGGGGAACTTTCCCTCTCCATCAAACACCACAGGAAAAAAAAAGTCATATTCTGCAAACAGGTTCATGCATCTCTCAGGAGCTCGTCGTGGCTGTGTCTCTCCTAAACCTCTCTGGAGGGCAGGGGAGGATGGGGAAAATGACAGAGAAAAGATGCTAATTGTTGCCTTGAGGTGCTGGAGTCAGGGTCTGGTCTCTGTTCAGCCAGGGATCAGAGCAGAGCTGGGGCTCAGCACATGGTAGCTTGAGCAGAGGAAGGGAAATCGAAGGCACTGGGGACCCAGAGTGATTTCTTGCCTTGTTTTCTTCCCCTCTTCTTACCTCTCAGGCCCTGGTTTCCTGAACTGGGATTAATCCTACTTACCGTCCGTCCTCCGAGGGGAGCAGGGAGGCTTATTCAGTTCGTGTCTGGAAAATGCTCCGAAATCCTGTGATGAAAGGTGGTTACAGATCAGCAAGGATTTTCAGGATTCCTACTTCTAAGGAAATAGATGGGCAGACAAGAGGTGTGAAGCAGTGGGGCCAAGGAGGTGGATTTGGCGGCTGGGCTGCAGGGATGGAGCTGGGGATGCTGCTGGGACAGCGGGACGTAGAGGAGCCAATGTTTGGAGCAGAAAGCAGAAAGTCTTGCACCAACACCAGGCAGGGGTGTCTCAGGAGGAGGAGGGGGTGGGAAGCCTGAAGGCAAGTTATACCTTTCTTCTCCTCCTGTTGCCTCAGAGTGCATGAATTATCCAGCGTTCGCCGTCTGGAGAGTAGGATCAAACCAGCACGTGGAGAGCTCTAGCGTTGCTGCTGAGGCTGGGCAGAGCAGGGATGCAGTGCAGGCATGGTGTGGAGGTGGGAGGCACCCCTCAGTGAGAGCTTTGTGTCCTTTGGGGCTGAGTTTAGTTTTAATTCTCACCCCTCTTATTTTTCTGTTCAATAAGTCACACTTCAGATCTCTCTACGCTTATATATGTGTGTGTATATATACGTATATTTACATATACACGCATTGTGCATATAAATATATTTAATTATTATATAAATGTATTTAATTAGCTGTCTTTAAAATGTGCCCATTAGCCCCAACATAATGAGTTTGCTCAGCATGGAGCCAAAGTGGTGTATATACAGAGCCCAGACTAAAGCTGTGGTTTCATTGTGAGCCATGGACAGCCCTGCAGTCCTTAGACCCAAACCCTAGGGAAGATCTGAGGCTGTGCATCTCCCTGTGCTTGTAAGGTTCCTGTTTGTGACACAGATCTGATCAGCATCAACAGGCTGGGCTTTGGTGCATTCAAAATTGCCCTGCGGCATAAGATGAGCAGAATTTGAATGGCTGGTGAGCAGCAGTCCACTGAGTGGGTGCAGTGGGATATACTGCTCCAAATGGAAATGATTTCCAGTGGTAGGAAGGAGATCTGAGCTGTTGCGTTGGACTGCTCATTAATTTGCATGGTGAGGATGGGAGGAAAGAGCTTTATTTCAGGAGCGAGTCAGAGTCCAATCGTTAAGAAAGAAACCTAGTCAGAAGCAGCCGGGAAGTATAAAGATCAAAGTTGAAAATCATTTACATTTCATCAAGAACTTGTGGGAAAAGGACAAGGGGGAAGGAAAAAAAAAGAAAGAAACCCTTCTGTTCGGCTGGTTATTCAGTAAGAGGATATGATTTCGAATAGGAGCCAAACATGCAGAAATTGACGTTTGGCTGTATTTTCAAAGTGAGAATTGACTGCTTAGCTACAAGCGTTACTTGAAGTGACATTTGTGGACATGCTGTGAAAATCCTCCAGCAGCACAAAGTCTCCTTCGGAAGGCGGCCAAATGTCAGCACTGAGCTCTGCAGTGTTTGCGTCAGCGCTCTGACGGCAGAGCTGCGTCGCGAGGGGTGAGGCCGCCCCAATTAACCAAGATGCCCCAATTAACCCCACAGCAGCAAAAGGATGCTGCAAGATGGGACGTAGGGCTGGAGGAGATGGTGGTGAAGCTGTCCACAGAGATGGCTTGGTTCCTTTCTGGCCCGGTGTTTGGAGACAGGAGGGTTGGTAGCACCGGTGCCATCACGGTGCCAAGGAAGAAACAGGCGCACGGCGCCTTGTTGGGATGCAATTTGTCCCCTTGCCCAACTCCTTTAAATGTTCATCTATCATTTCTCTATCTGTAGCATTTTAATGCCTCTATAGAATGTTTCCTAATGACAGAAAGATAATTTGGCTAATGCAGCTCTGTGCAATTAGGTTTCCTAGTTAACATCATGTCCCTGCGTCAGATGCCCTTTCATCTCCTAGCCTATTTTTCATACCCTCGGTAAATATGTTTAATAATCAATTGGCATATTATTAACGCACAATAACGATCTCACTAAATCGAAGCTCAATCTTTATTTGAGACACTTACAGTAAATATTGACTGTTCTGCAGAATTATGGCACAGCCCTGAGCAGTCTGTTCCAATGGGAGCTGGATCCATTTTTTAATACTGGTTATTGATTTTTCAGCAAGCAAACTGCCTTGAGGCATCTGTGGTTTTCTCCTCCCCTGTGAGCTATTGGGGGGTGACAGACAAGCACCTGGAGCACAGTTCCCTTTTGCTCCATTAGCAGTGCTGTTGCCTGAGTGGAGTTGGGCACTTCAGCATCTCCCTCTGGAGCTGGCTGTGCCCTTCCAAGCCGACAGCTTCCTATCCCTCTTTGGGATAACCAAGTGAATTGGCTGTCAGTTCACTCCTGTCCATCCTGCAGCCTCTTTTCTGTTCAGAACCTTCTTCTGGGGGTTCCGGTGCTGCATCCAGCTTTGGGTGCTGTCAGGGTAAATTGAACCAATCTTCACATCTGGTTTGGGAGCCAATTCATGGGAGGGTGGTGGTTGCATTTCCAATTGCAGCTTGCCTTTGCTGGCCTCTGTACCCACAGCAGCACTGTGGACCCTGTTGGGCACTGGAGAGAAGAAGGTGGCCTTCATGGTGCTGCCTCAATGTAAGAACTGAGCACGATTTCCCATCCCCATGGCCCTACCAGCTCAATTTGTTGGGTTGATTTCTGTAGAGGAGTGGGTTTTAGCTATCCCTGGTGCTTTAAAAAGCAGAGAGGAAACACGCCATTTCCATTTTCCCCTTGGAAGGAGATGGAAGTCAACCCCGTCCCATGCAAGACCTGTTGGCAAATGCACTGAAGGGAGCAGACAGGGTGCTTTTTACCCTTGTTATTTTTGCAGCACTGTGGAGGGAGGATTGAAGGGAAGGCTGGCTGTGAGCTGTCACGTGGCACATATACCACAGACATGGAGTTATTTGGGTACGGCTTCCCACATCACTCTCATTCCATCCAATATCTCCATAGATGCTCAGTGCCTGTACATGAGTGCAGGACAAGATGTCCATTCTCAGTCTGAATCCCAAGGAGCCCCCAGGTGCAGACCAGCCCTTATGAATGGGAGGGACACCCCGTAACGATGGCAGCTAATTAAGGGGCTGTGGGTTTGTCCCCACGCCCACAGCCGGGGCGGGCTGCACCTTGGCCGTAGCTCACTGAGATGTGAGCTCTGTCGGCATGGCAGGCTGTCTATGTATATTTATGTAGAATATCTCGCATCCCTGGAAGGTGCTGTTGCTTGTTATTTTGACTGATTACAGCAGAGTGACTGTACTACAATAGCAGCAGCCACTCATTAGCTTTGGCGTAGCGAAAAGAGAAATCTGCAGCTCATTCCAGCCACATCCACCCCTGGAGGTGAATATTAAACAGGAATTGATCCTGGGTAATGAGAACACAGCCCGGACTGCTGCGATTAGCACCGGTAGAATTTTAAATAGTTAATTATTACAAAAGGCAGGAGGAGTGTGTTGGGGGTGGGGGGGTGCCTTTAGGGTGGTGTGTGTTAAGGGATGAGTTTGTGATGTTGCAATGAGGTTTTGGAGGTGTGTTTGTTGGGAACGTTGGATGGGATGTGTCTGGGAACATGTGTCTGGAGGTGTGTGGGCAGCCCTGTGTATTTGAGGAGGGAACAAAGGTGTGTCATGGAGCAGACAGAGCAGGGACTGAAGCGATGTGATGGGCAGATACTCAAGGAGCTGCTTGGGAGCACACCTTTACATGCTCCTCCTGCTCCTCCAGACCCTGCTGATTCAGAGCAGGCTGTAGGGCTGCAGTGGGGATATTTTGAAGGCAGTTTTTCTTGTGTTCCCCATCTCTGCTGGCTTCCTTCTTCTGGAGCACTGTGTAGAGACAAAGGGAAGGAGAAAGGAGGTGGCAGGTGCCAAGGGAAGGCATGCTGCCCGGAGACTGGGGAAACGTCCAGCTTGAATAAACATCTTTTCAAACGAGAGGAAGAAAGGGAGAGAATTTTGCTCTTCTCTTCACCCTGCGCCTCCCCAAATACCAAATCACCATGATTAAAAATTGACTCAAATGGACAAGGAGATGTGGTAATTGATTGTGGCCTTTCATTCTTGCAGCCACACTTAATTAACCTTTAGACTCAAATACCAAGCACTGGTTAGGCAGAAAGGTGTAAGCAGGGAAGATGAAGATGGTGCCTGTTGGGAGGATGCCGGGCTGCTCTTTGGGGTGGGGATGGCTGGGTGGCATTGGGATGCTCTGGGAAGAGCAGGCTCCCCAGTAGCACAAGTGTTGGCAATGGAAGGTTTCCCTGGCTGCAGAAGGCAGCTTTTACCCCCATTTTATGTCCTGTTAGTTCTGTTTATTGCTGTCATTGTGCTCTGGGCCCGAGTGAGGAGCTGTGCTCAGAGCTATGCGAAGCACCTTGTGCCATCCAGCTGACAAACAGTGCTTTTTGGCTCCGTGTGCCCAGTACTGCCTTGTATTGGTGGGGAAAGATAATGACATAATATCTGGCGGGGAGTGCTGGAAGCTGGTACAAAGCTGTCGTGTAAGGATGCTTGTATTCCCAGTGTCAGGCTCAGGGGGGTCAGTGCTGAATCTAATGATTCAGATGCTTGCAGGATTGTCTTGCTTGGGGTGATTGCTGTTGACCACTGGCAGCATTGGAGTGTGTATGCTGCTAGATCAGGCCCCAGAACTGAGCCTCGAGCACTTGGCCATCAGGGACAGCTGTTGCCTTTCCCTTAGTGAAGGGTTCTGAATTATTGAGTGTGAAAATCTGAGTCAAAAGTCTGAAGTCCTACTTTTGAGATACGCGGAGCTTGGTCTTCCCACAGTATTATCTCCTAGGCAGGCTTTCATGGGCTCTTCCACTGAGGATCTGTGCTTTTATGCTCACAATCTTTAATGCAGAGCTCCTCTGGACTCCTTACGGCACGGATTGTCTCTGCTCTGTGCAACGAAAGCCTGCTTTGACCTGAAAGCCATTGCCAGCAGCAGATGGAGTCAACCTGCAGGCCGGCTGGTCTGCGCCTTGCCAGATGCTGCCGTTGCTTTGGCTTAAAATGCTTTGGTTTAAAGAACCTTTGAGTCCACTCTGGGATTGGGGATGCATCAGAGGAGGCGCAGGGTGAGGCATCAAAACGTGAACTGTAAATGAGGTTGCTCTTTTCAGGGGAGGATGAGCGATGAGGAGGCTCTGAGTGGTGCATCCATTGATGGCGACGTGGCTTTGAAATTCTTACATGGTATCAGTTCTGGTCTTCAGATCAAAGCGTGCTTCAGTGTGAAAACAGGATGAATGACATGCAGAGCGTGGCTGAAACCCAGGAGCGTGGAAACAAATATCTTGCCTCGCTTGGCACAGCGCATAGGAAGGGTTCCTATAGGAACACTGGCAGCTCTTCAGTGTCCATGGGAAATGGTTGGCTTCCAGACATCTGAATGCCATCAGAAGGCTGGGCCAAGGCTGGGCCAGGGGCTCTGCTCCCAATCCAGGCTCTGGTTGGGTCCTACCTGCAGCTGCCTCCAGCCCATGGGGCCGCGGGAGGGCTGGGACAGATTGCATTTGGTTGTATCAGGTGGAGATTTTGGGGTCTGAGTGGGAATTCTCTGCCTTTTGTCTTTTATCATTAGGATTCAAGGATGGAGGTGACAGCAGAGTCGATGTATGAATGCAAAGTAAACAGAGCTGCGTGTGGGTGTGCTGACATGTTTCTTTTGTCCGTGATGTATTCATCCTCCCTGCTCCAGGGTTATGCTTCTAATTCCTCGCGCAATTGGCAGCTTTCGAAGTACACAAGCACCCAGTTGAGTTCCCAATTTGCAGCATTTTGGGGAATCTCAGCTCTTGCAGAGTGAGGTGTCTGTCCTGCTTATGGGGAGGAGAAGCAGGCGGGTGCTTGGAGCAGGATTTAGGAGATTTGGGCATAATCGCTCGTTCTGCTCCTGTCTTTCTGTATGATCCCAGGCTTTCTGGGCCTCTCAGCAGTTGTAATAATATCACTCCTGCACAGGGGTGTTGTAAGAGTAAATATATGAAAGATTTGGAGGCATTAAGGTGAGGCGGTGAGGCTGTTGCACAGCGAGAGAACACGGGCTCGGAAATCTCAGAGGCTCCGAAGGCAGATGAACACAGCCTGAAATTTATTATTTTTAATATCTCATTTCTGAGTCAATCAGACAATTTCTGGTTGGCCTTGATAGGGAGAGCCCTGAATTGCCGGGTTTGCTGCTTTGGTTGCAGGCAACTTTGCACCGTGGGGTCCCAGCTCTGGATTGGTGGTGCAGATCTGTGCAGTGTCAGTGTGGGTTTGCAGTTGTGCTCGGAGGAAGAGCTTCATGGCACTCCTTGGTGTTGGTCCTGAGTGTCTTAAGGCTAGTGGAGATTTAGGGTCTGGAAGGCTGTGATCTGGATTGCATCAGAAGCAGCACCTGCAGGTGTATCTCCACCTCCCCAGTGGTTCAGTCTCTCGGGTACCCGCAGTGCAGACTCGCTCTTAGCTCTGCAATTTGGAACAAACTTTTGCTTCAGATCTTACCGAAGTTGGGAACTAAAAGCCTGGTGAGCCCAGGGCACGAACCCCTAGGAAGATGAAAATTTCCTCTCCCTATTTGCAAAGAAGCTGAGAGTGCGTCTGGCAAGACAGGTTCATTAACAAATTAATAGAATAATCAGCGGGGCTTTGTGTGCGCTTTGCAGATAAAAAACTGGTAACGGCATTCTTTGACTCCTTAATGGACTGATAAGAGGCAACTATCTGCTCTGTGGCTGGGCTAATCGCAGAGATAGCAGAGGTTAAATCAATTGCGTGGCTCCGGTGCTGGTCTGCACAGAGGGAGGTGGGTTTGGGGCAGAGGAGCAGGGAACCCGGTGTTGTTAAGCAAGAGAAAAGGGCAAAGGCAGCAAAGCAAGGGAAGGGAGAGGAAGAGATGCAGGAGTGCTGCACACAACCCATGGGGGGAATCCCTGGCTGTGCATTCTGCAGGTCCCGGCCCAATGGAAGCTCAGGGATGCAGCCATGTCGGGCAGAATGGCCCATCCTTTTCCAATGGAGGTGTCTCATAATCTCGTTGAGCCAAGAGCAGCGCCTATCTCCTCTCCACAGCTTTGCACTGTGCTGAGCCGCATACAGGATGGCTTTTGGAGAGGCATCGCTTTACCTTCATAAATTCCAAGCGTGTGCACGTGAAATATTGATAGCTCTATAAAAGAGATCCTTGGGCTTGCCTCAGGGAAGCAGCAGTGCAGGGCAGTGAGGGATGCAAGGCTCCTTCTGCTCAATTCACCCTCCTTTTTGGAGGTGTCAGGGTGCACCCAGGGACCCCGGCACGTGTTGAGCTGGTGCAGGAGGGTTTGTCCTCATTTCATCTCCCCATCCTGGTGGCACTTTGCTTCTCACAGGCTGCTGGAAGTGACCGTCGGGGCCTCTTGTCTTTCCCTGAAGGGCTATTAATTTATACAATATTTGCTTTGTTAAAGAAAGGACGTTGTCAGGCGGCTTTCAAGTGATGTGTGAAAGTGACTCTAATAAGATGTTCTGGGGAAACCTGCCGGCAGTCCCGCCTCTCCTCCAAACCTCTCCACATCTCCTTTGAAGAAGCACCAGCAACCTTGATCCTCCTCCTCCACTAGCGAGCCACTCACTGGCACTCACTTGCCTCAAACCCTGTGCTGGGTGCTGGGCAGAGCATGAGACCCAGGGAGCAGCCCTTGGTGGATAATTACCTGCAAGCAGAGCGAGGAGGAGAGGGCATGGGGAAGGGGAAGGTTTCTTTAGAAGCTCTGCGGGAGTGCAATGCAGAGGGGAGTGCAGAGATCTGCTTCGTAGTATCATAGAATCGTGGAGCAGCTTGGGTTGGAAGGACCGTTTGGATTTGATCCTTTTTCTTTTTGCAAGTGTAGAAAGAATTAATTGAATTAGCTAATTAATTATTGATTCACTAGTGAACGCCGTACTGAACTGATGGGTTTTGTTTGCCCCTCTTTCTGCATACCTAAGGATTTGGGCATGGAGTTGTGGTTCCCTGCATGGGCTGGGTGGTATAAAGCTGCTGCCTGCAGTCCCCCTGAGCACCTCCACATCCTGAGCTCAGAATAACCTGCTAGGGTTGGCTATCTTTTTATTTCCCATAAGGACTCCGTGGCTGTTGGAGGGTTTAATTAATTAGTTAAGATGTTTTCCACCGTTATTGTGCCTCCCCTTGAAGGCTTCTGACTGTAAATTCTCATCAAGTGGAAGATCTAATAAGCGCCGATTATTGAAGTTTGCTAATTGCTAGATAATAATAATACCAATTGATAACACTTTTAACACCACCGTTGATTTCGAACACGGGTGCACGTGCCGCAGCATGGTTGATTTACATTGTAATTCTGCATTGAAGCTCAGCAGGGGACAAATCAGGTTGGTGGTATTTTGTGGTCCTGGGAGCACGTTGTGTTCCAACCCCACTCTGCAAAGCCCTGCGAAGTTGGTGAGCAAGTGCTTCAAACAGGGATAAATAAGTGTGTGAGGATAATGCATCTCGAGGAAGCGGTTCGTTCATTTCCTTGACAAGTGTAATTTAATTTTAATTATTTATGATTCTTCATAGCCCGCTAGTAAATGTTCTGTAGTATATTCTGTAAAACTAATGAAGTCTTAGTAATGCGAGCCCCGACTTGAGCCCTGTTGCAGATCAGAGGGAAGAGGCAGCTCGTCTCTCATGTCTGCTTAGTGCCGTCTTGGACTGGTGATGTTTTGCTTAATTATTCTGTGTAGATCCCACCCAGGCTGGGATGCGCAGAGCTTTGGAATCACAGCATCACCAAGTGCTTGAGCTCGCTCTCAGAGCTCTTTGCTTTTCGAGGTGTGGAGATGGGATGGAGCTCTAGCAAGAGGGCACGCGGGTAGAGCCACAGCGCAGCGACCCTATAGATACTGGGAAGGCTTTTTCTTTGTTGCCTCCCAGTGATTCCTGTCTGATTTCTCCCCCTAAATGCCTGGATATCAGACATGCAAGGAAGGATGCTGCAGGCATGGCCAGCCTCAGCTGCTGGCTTTTGAGGATGGAAGGAGAATGCTCTGTGTGGGCGTACCCAGCATGGCCATACCCAACATGGCCATACCCAACATGGCCATACCCAGCACAGCGTGAGGTGCCGAGCAGAATCCTAAATTTAAATGTTAAAAAGCTTTTGTCCATTACTGGTGGCATTTCCTCCCCCTCCCCATTTGTCACTTGGAGCGGAGCTGTGACTCTTTTAATATCAAACAAATAATAAGCTCCCTCTAAAGTGATTTTTCTGACAAGGAGCTCAATATATTAAACTTTATCTATATTTTAATAGCCAATTTCACACCAAACTGCCTTCTTAATAATGTATTTACCACCTGGGGATATTATTCCAACCCATCTGGAAAGAATT
Organism: Excalfactoria chinensis; assembly: GCF_039878825.1. NCBI lineage: Eukaryota > Metazoa > Chordata > Aves > Galliformes > Phasianidae > Excalfactoria > Excalfactoria chinensis. The sequence goes on from NC_092845.1 coordinate 3,987,098, forward strand.
GGAAATTAACTGTCCCTAAACTGAGTCTGTGTGTGCTTTAGATGCAGCGGAGATAACAGCGGTGTCATTCCTAGGGGAAGTGGGGGAGGAAGCTCATCACGTGCTGAGCAAAATGTCAGCAGCAAAGGCAGTTGCTGGTGGGGAAACCAGAGCTCTTTGTGCAGCTGAGAGCCCGGTTGTGTTGTGCTAAAGGAGATCCAGCCACATGGGGAGCAGCGGTAGCACCACAGGGTGCCAGAAAGGCTTTGCTGCATGCAGAGCCGCGGACCTCCTTTGCACCAGGCAGAAAAAGGGTCTAGAATTTCCCTGTTTCAAACTTCTGTTTGAATTTGGCTGTTCGGAGCTCTGTGGCGATTGGTCCATTTGCATTCCATGCTACCAAGGAAGCGGGTTATTCCTGGCCGTGTTTCCTTTTGCTTTTAAAACAATTAAGGGCAGCCGCTGCTTCAAGCCAGCTGCAGCATCTCCCCGCTTTGCCATTTGTTCTTGCTGTAACGAAGCGGTTTGACACCGAGATGAAAGTCTCTGGTGTTTGTGTTGAGAAGAATTGTTTTGACTCCGTTCTATAGAGCAACGTCAGGCTGTTTCCATACATTCAGAACACTTTGATCCAGAGGTTGGAGGTGAAGGGTGTGTGTGTGTGAGGGGATAAATAAATAAATCAAAACGAGATGTTTCAATCAAAACTAAGATGCAGCAGCCCTCGACGCTTCCGAAACAGCAGCGGATTGTAAAGCGCTTCTATCATTGTGTTGTGTCACGTAATGACATCCTCGGAGCTGTTGTGCGTGATGTTCAGCGTTGTGTTCGGCGTCGTGAAATGTTGTAGAAATAATTCAAGATAATGTAAAAAGGCTGAAATGAATGAGGGGAAATGGAGGTGTGACTACGTGGAGCGCCGGGGGAGAGCGCGGTTCTGGTGCTGCTGGGGATCTCTGGGAGGGAAACGTTTGCTGCACACTCAGGTTTATTCGTGCTCGTACAGAACGAAACCAAAGTCCTGGAGAAGCTGAAAGTGCCTTTGTGGAATGGAAACCCATGAAATAGACCCATGACACTGCAAGGGGAGCTGCTCCCCTGGGCTCAGGGCTTGGATGGGGTGGTGAAGCGATGCAATGTTGCACATCCCGGTGCTAACGCTTGGGGCACCTGCCCTCTTGGGCTGCTTTTGGGGTAGCATCCTGCAGGGCACAGGGTGCTGTGGTGCCCTGGAGGTGGGGACCAAGTGCTTTCTTTTCATCCCCAGATCAGCTGAGTGCAGTGACAGTGTGTGTGACAGGCGGGTCGGGGGGGAAAGGTGCACAAAGGCAGCTTCAGTCCTGCAGGGGAGGTGGAAGTGCTGACGGCTACCTGGGGACCAAGAGCTACCAGCATCCCTAACTTAATCAGACAGATAACGGGAGCAGCTCGAGATGAGGCAGGAGCAGGAAATGCTGAACAATAGGAGCCAGCCCCCCGGGCCCCCGTGCTGTGACTGAGATAATAAACTATATGAAAATCTGTCACCGCGCGATAAGTGATGAATTAGAATCAATTATATGTTTAAAATAATAGACCTCCCCACGGCGCTACCCTCCAGAACCGTGATGGCTCTTGCCTGGGCTTGGTGGCATTGATGGGAGATTCTCTGGCACTGGTGCTGGCAGAGATGGGATGCAGAAATGGAAAGCTGGCAGCACAGCCTGTGCCACTTGGTTTTGCATTTCCCCCACGTGCAGTGCAGGTTGTGCAATGACCTTCTGCTTCCACGCTTTGAGAAACCACCCGAGAAGTGCATCAGGCCCAGCTCTGTTGCTTGCTGCATTCACATTTCAGTACAACACAGCCGTGCTGACCATCCTTCACCGTGCTGGTTGTTGTGATGAAGATGTATTTAGGTTCTGACTTTTCCTGCAGAAAACAAAGAATATCCCGAGTTAAAAGGGACCCATAAAGATCATGGAGGTCCCACACAGGACCTGCCAAAACTCAGACTGTGTATCTCAGAGCATTGTCCAAATGCTGCTTGAGCTCAGTGTGACCACTGCCCTGGAAAGTCTTATCCATGCCCAACCACCCTTTGGTGCAGGACCTTTTCCTGCTACCCAGCCTGCAGTTGGGTGCTGGAGTTCACTGCGTTCTCGCTGCAAAGGGCTTTGAGTTTGCTGGTCTTGCTTTCTAGGCACGTTTCCAAAATGATCCTGTTTAAACACACACATAAGCCTGTTCAGGTGCTCTCAGATGGTTTCGCAAAGAGGTGTATTGCCCTAATTAAAGCTGATATTTTTCCCACTGAGCTCCGTTCCAGCTGAATTAAGGAGGTGCATGGGGATGGAAAGGGCTCTCAGACTGGAGCAGACCAGCTCGGGCTGAGCCAGGCTGCATTTGTGTTTGTAGAGGTGCTGGCATCACTGTGCCCTTCTCCAACCAAACCCTTTCCTTATGGCATGTCGGAGCTTTTCCCATCTCCCTGCATTGAAAGCAGGAAAAATATATCTCGTGCACAGAAAGTTGTGTTGGAAGCCCGTGCCGAGCCTGGCTGGCTGTATTATTCTGTTAAATAGCACAAGTTGCAGCCATAGAGCCCCTGGAAGGCTGCACTAAGCAGGGGCGCTGGGACCAGTGCTAATGGATTGAAGTGAGCGGCTCACCAGCCACAGGGGTGCCCTGGGATTTCCCTTTTGAATCTTATTTACATTCGGACTAACAATAGCTCCCAAGCTCGGCTATAAATAATTTCTGGGAAAGAGTTGTCTAATTAAACGTACAGCAGCAAAGAAAGTTCTTTTAACCACAAGGCTGCTGTCCTAATGAACGTAATCACTGGATGGGGACAGCTTAGGAAACAGAACTTGACATCTCCCTGCGGAGGCAGAGAGATGGAGGGGAAGCATACTTGGGGAGAATTCCCAATCAATATTTAATTGCATAGCATGTAATCTGCCTCCGTATTTCTTTAAAATAAAATTAAACCCCCGCAGAAACCGGGAGAACCTTTAAAGCAGACTTGAGGAGGGGGAGCCTCTGTTTATAGTGGCTGTCAGGGGAGGGAAGAACATCCAGCTGCCCCTGCAGGCATGCAAATTGTGCATGAAAGACGGCAGCCGACGACACGGTCTGAATAAGAGAAAACCCAGAGCGGTGTGAGCAGGTGACGGGCTGTGTGTGCAAGCAGATAGATGGTTTGAGCTTGGTATGGCAGAGAGGGGCTGTAATGTCAGCGGGCCCGTTGTATCTTCCAGCATGGAGAACTTGGGAATAAGGCAGACCCAGAATGCAGTGTCCCTTGGCTTGTAGTGTTGGTTGGCCCAAGTGATACCAGAGCTGTGGTGCTGGCAGGTTTCTTGCAGGAGGGGTGGCCATGGGAAGCTCTGAATGTCACTGCTGGCTCTTGGAGAATGCGTGCTCCATCCCCAGGAGAAAACCCCATCTCCTCTGCGATTAACCTGATCGGCCACTGGATGTCAATGTTGCCTCATCCTATTACAAGTGGGTAAGAGATGCGTCTTCAGGAAGGAGAAAATGCTGCTGTCAGAGTAGCGGAGATTGGATGCTGTGTTCTTCTGCAAAGTTGGCTGCTAAGCACCACGGGGCCACGTATGAATGCACTGTGGTGGGAACCATCATTGCTCTTGTTTAGCTCAGCCAGGGCGGGACTCCATCCAGACTGCCTAAGGGCTAAACCCCCATTAGGGACAAAAAAAGCCTGAGCGGGATGAAAAGACAGACACAAAAACGCATCGTGCTTCTTGGAGGTGCAGCTGGATGCCTGCTGAGCCATTGGGAGCTGGCACGGACCTGGTGTGATGCTCAGGAAGGCAATGAGGTGTCCCCTTGGAGCTGGGGACAAGGAAGTTTTGAGGACGTGTCATCAGAATACGGCTCTAGCAGGGAGGATTTGCAGCACAGAGTGAAAGCAAGCCTAGATTTAAGCTTTGCAGCTTGGCCTCCTCTCCGTGATCCATCTTCTAGCCAGGCGCAGGGAAGCACAGACAGCAGCTGCATCCTGCCAAGATTCATGATCAAGAATGCCTCTCCCCCACCTCCTCCCTCCCTTTGACAAATATCTTAAATCCAGGCCACACTTTTGGCTGCAGGTGCAGCAGTTGGGCTCTCCAGCCTATTTACATACACAGATGGGGCATCTCTGTGGGGCAAGTCGTTGGGAAACTGGGGCATGGATTTGGGTGCTGGCATGGATTTGGGTGCTGGCATATAGCTGTGGTCCCAGTGGGATGAACAAGGATGGGGTGAGATGCATCTCAGTGCAGTGTAGCATGGAACAGCTTCATAATAGAGACCTCCTTGCAAAAGACCTGGGGTTCCTGAAGCTATGCTGTCTCCCTTTGCTGGGATCTGGGTTCTGGCTCTTTGCTTTTGCTTGCACCTCTGCAGCAGTTCAAGGAAGGGGGTTGCTTCCCTGAGCTCTCAGTGTGCTGCCTTCTTTCCCTTAGCAGTAAAAAGGAAAATGGACTCCTGGTTCTCATCCCTTTGGAGTTATTCGCCCTCCTTTTGCTTTGGGTTCATTTGTGTGTGTTAATATCTCAAATTTAATGATAAGTCTAAGCGAATTCATTTATAAGATAAATAAGATGTTATTAGTACATTAGTGGCAAAAAATGTGCAAGGACACCGCTAATCTAAGGTGAAAATGCTTTCCTGAGTGAAATTTAATTAGCAGATTGTGTTCTATTAGTGACTTTTATGGGGAGTTCATGAAAATGAATACAAATTTGGGACGAATGTGCTTTCCTGCTTCAGGGGCAGCGGTTGAAGGGTGCTGTGTAAGCTGAGTGTGCTCACAGCAAGTGATGTCCCATTTCTCCCCCCCCATGTTTGAGCAAGAGCTGTTCAGAGCTGCTTTTCCATGTTGAGAACAAGGATGGTTATGGGGATGTCCTTTGTGTGCCAGGCTTTCTGGTGAGAAAGAAGGCAGGATCGTGTCTCTGTGCAGGAAAGAAGGTCCCCAGAGACCGTAGCAGAGGCTCTGCACCAGATTGCCACATGCTGGCAGACCCCTCTGCTCGTACAAGCCCTGTAGCTGCAAGGGAATGGATGCCATCCAAGAGCACCATCCATCTTTTAAAGACTTGTGGCTCTCCAGCAAGCCAGAGGGTGTTGCAGAGCTGTCATCTGCCAAGCATGGGGAAGGATCCACGAGCTACTATTCCCAACACATGCTTCCAAAGACCCTTCTCTCCTTCCTGCAGTGCTGGAGCATCCGTGCAGGATGCAGCTCTTCCCGGTGACTTTGCTGAACAGAGGCATAACAGTAACGCAAGTGCATGGGGAGTCATTATTCATGCAGATGATCCTCACAATTCAATAGAGGTAATTAGGGGAATGATGGAGGAAATTAGCACTTTTCCTGCTAGTTTATTAATATTAATAAAACGATTCGACGGTTAAAAATAATAATAATAATATTAATAGAATAAATACAAAACCATAAAAGATGCCTTCCAGCTACTCTGCTCCAGGCAGTCATCAACGGGTGGCTTGAATTATCCTCCAGAATCAGCTTTTTGCCCTTTCTAAAGATGGCATCGCAGAAGTGAGAAGGGATTGAGGCATACACAGCTCACATCTCGTCTTCTCCATAAGCAGCTGCTTCTTCAAGGCAGCAGGAAGCTTGGGAGCTGGTCTTTATTGTGCCAGTGGCCATGGGAGATAGTTGGGGATGTTTTCAGAGAGCCGCCTCTGAAGCTTGTTGTTGTTCTGCTCCTTCACTTGCTCCGCTCGTAGTTATCCCAGCAATAATAGCAAGAAAAACGTTCCCATTATCCCCAGTGGTTGGCTGTGATTTGCTGCGATGTGGTTCTGCTGGAAGGCCCATCCTAGGAAGCTCTCTCGTTTGCTTTTCCCATTGCCTCTCATGTTGCTCGCAGCAGAATAGCATGGACTGCTGCCCCCCATGTGCAGCGTGGCCTTGGGAAAGCGGTGTCATCTGCTGTGGCAGATAGGCTGGAATACATGGGGGGGGGGGGGTTATTTGCAGAGGGTGAGGAGATTATGAAATTAAAGGAGGCACAGGATGTTGTTAATGGAAACACGCGACAAATGTATTTAAACGTTAAAAATTTAATTAGAATTTTTTAGTATTAAAGTATTGCTGAAAGTGCTTACTGAAGCCCTCCGCTTTCTTTTGAGATCAAGGCTTTTTCCAATTTCCTGCATGCTGAGAAGAGAATTTGAGGTGAGGACGGGAGTAATTGGCGCCGGTTCACTTCTGGCAGTCGGGCTGGATGATCTTTGTGGTCTCTTCCAACCTTAATGATTCCATGAGTCTGCTTCATCTCCAGGGATGCTCACACCCAGCACCCATCCCATGTGTTTTGCTTCACCCCCAGCATTGCTGATGCAGCTCTGGGCTTGGGATCCCAATGGGTTTCCCTCTCCCATCTGCTCATGTCTCGGGAGCTGTGCCTGGTGCCGTATATCTGTGCGGAGGTGGCAGAGCAGGGAGGACCAGATGAATATTTCCATTCCAGAGGAATTTGCAGGGCTGGCAGTTTTAAGGGGTAAAGGGGGGGGAAGGAACCCTATCTCCCAACTTGTAATTTAAGCAGATCTGGTCAGGAACTGTCATTGCAGGAGGAGAAATATGGAACCTCTGGGGTTGTGTATGCAGAGTAATTTTTCTGACTTGAACTCTACTTAAAAGGGAGGAAATGATGAAAATGCTGAGAGCATTTTAAATGGACTCAACAGAGATGAGCTGCAGCTCCACTGATGTCTGTGTAGAGTCTTTCGGGTGTTGGCTTCCTCTAAACTCTCTCATAGCAGAGCTCATTGCAAGGCTGAGAAATAAATTGACTTCTCCTTATTAACAGCAAACCTTCTCAGATGAAGGAGAAGCGAGAGCCCTTTTATTTTAGTTATTTCTGTTGCTGCGTTGCAGTGTGAGGAGCATTGAGGAGCAGCAGCGGGATGCTTGCTCCCCATGTTGGCTCAGGATGGAGGTGGTCTCTGTGTACTGGAAGCCCCAGAGCTTCATCCTTGACCTTCGCACAGGGCTGTCTGCATTCGTCAGGCTCCCTGCTAAAAGCAAACTGATGGTGTGAGGGGTCAGAGAATGGGGCATTTTGAAAGAATATATAGGAATGGGAACCTTGCAGGAGCTCAAGATGTAACCCAACGTGAACTTCCTTTGGGAGTAAACCCAGACAGCTCCACTCCCAGCTCTGCTGCCCAGTCTTTGCCCCCCAAGCCGGGTGCATCTCGCTTCGCTCCGGCGCCTGCAGAGCGCACCGGGTGAAATCTTGCAGAAAAAGCCCTTTGCAATCAGCTGTGAACCTTCAGCTGTCAATCTGGGGCACGCTGTATTTCACTGAGCACAGAAGGCTCACTTGGGAGCAAAAGCAGAAAGGTGCATCACGACCTCAGGGCTGGACCTGGAGAAGAGGTGAATGCGTTCACTGCTTCTTCTGCACAGACCCCCTTTGCTCCCCGGCTCCCAGCCCTGCTGCCTCAGCTTAGACACAAGCTGAGAGCTCCCATGAGTCCATCAGGAAGATGTTTTGAAGGCTTGTGCATGCTGCCTGGCTGCCCCTGGAGAGCAGGCACGTGTGTGGGTGTGCAAATAAGCGTGCAGAGGGGATGGACCAGAGCAGGGGAAGGTGGGGAGGGATGCACTGCTCCTCAGTGCATGGCTGGTGGAGTTTGTGGGGTCCTTTGGGGTTGTCTGCACCGGGTGTTCCCTTGAGTTCCCTTGGGTTTGCTCAGAGGGGCACAGACAGGGCAGAGTGGACTCTGTTGTGATGTGGTTCAGTGGAGACAGTTGTGCCGTGGGGGCTGGAAAAGTTTCTTCTCTGAAAGAGCTGCATGTGGAGTGTGGGGGGGTGTCACCATCCCTGGGGGTGTTCCAGAGCTGTGGGGATGTGGCACTGAGGGATGTGGGCAGTGGGCACGGTGGGGATCTGGGAGGTCTTTTCCAACCTGAATGATTCTATGAGACCGTCCTCCCCAGCATCCCCAGCATCAGCCACCCTGTTTCACCCTGTTGGGAATGATATCTCCGAGGTGCCTTGGAGCCATTTGTTATCTGTTTAATTGGCTTGTGGGGAGGAAACTGCAGAGGGAAGTCATGCAGGGGAAGTTCTCATCGGTGCTGCTTTTGGCAACAGAGTCACAGCGTCCTAAATTTCTTTATTTAATTGCATTATTAAAAGTATAAATACAAGTAAATCCAGGAGGGCGGCCGGATCTATGCTTTGCATCTCTAAGAAAAGGCACTGTAAATGCCAGGGAGCACGGGGGGAATGATTTATTAGCCTGTTACCGTGAGTGACTGGGACGCTTTCGATGGAGTCCTTGCTAATTTCTAACAGCTGCATTAAATCACAGATGCTATCAGCTATTATAAAATAATCACCCGGCGGTCTGCAAAGCAGCACGAGCCCAGGGTCAGTGCTGGAGCCTTTCATTTGTTTCACATCTCAGCCCCTTCCAGTTCCTGCAAGGGGGAAATAAATAGGACCGGTAACGGCCTCAGTTGATCATCCAGGAGTTGACAATAAATAAAACCTCTATAAACCTTTTTCTTAAAAGGGCTGGAATTTGCAACCGAAAGGAAACCTTGTTTTGTGCTTAAATACGGCCGTGTGATGTCAGGACTCTTGGGCCCTATTTCTGGCTCTGAATAGCGGGCAGCCTGCAGGTTGATGGGGCAGGTGGAGCCGTTTGGGGATGCTGCAGGGAGAAAGAGAGAGGGTTGGGTGGCATTTGGGGCCGCCAGTCTCCACTCCATACTCCGTCCTCATTGCTCTGTGCTGTTTCAGACAAGTCACTTCTGGTTTCCTGAAGCTTGACTGCTTTCCTCTCTCGTTTGACAAATAACGTGTGTGTTTATGAGGCTGGGCTCCGGAGGGGGTTAATGCTTGGCCTGGAAATCTCTTTAGAAGTGCCAATTTGTAGTGACAGAGGAACAACAATGAACAGGAGAAGCGTTTTCAGGTCCAGGAGAAGTTAGTGAGTAGCTGCTCATCAGGAGAGCAGGCAGGGCGAGCTGCTCTAACAGGGACAGCTGTAAAGGGCGAAGGAGATGGGAGGGAAAACAACACAAATAAATAAAAATAAAGCAGTTAGGAAGAAAATGCCACCCATCTGCAGCGCTTGTGTTTGTCTTGACAGGTTTGCTTTATGTTACAAGAGCTGCTTAACGTGACAAATGCTGACTTTAATAACGACGTACGGGAGGAGATGCAGGCGGAACGATGGGGCCGTGCGCTCACTGCACTGTCTGACACTCTTACCTGGTGCTGACACAGGGGTCTCTGCTCTGCCAGCAGGGGCTGTTTGGGGGTGAACCAGCTGATCTCAGAGGTCTTTTCCAACCTGAACGAGTCCCTGATTCTGTGGGTTCTCCAAGGCTGTGCATCCACCAGGCACGTGGACCAGAGCTTTGGAGAGATCCTGGACTTGTGTTTGGCCAAGTGTCTTGCATCCCCAAACCTATTTGGTTTCCTTTGTCTTTTTGTGCCTTCCTATTCCCGCTGGAAAACAGGCTGACATGCTTTGCAGCCTGCAGGTTGTTACCTTGCTGCAGTATCGGAGATTGTCGGGTTGTCAGCAACCCGGAGATAGCACGGATTGCTGACAGTGAGCAGAACGAAGGCAGCGCTGTGTACAAAAACCTTGCTCAGCCTTTGAAACTGCAGTCAAACCCTCCCCTAAGGTTCCTCTCGCTCATAAAGCATGCTTCGTTTTCTTTGCTGCAAACCTAGATTTAAATCCCAGATTCCAGACAGACCCGGGCTTTGAAGAGAATTGGGTTGGAGGTTGGGAGCGAGTGGCTCAGACCTGGCTGACTCTGTAAGATGAATTAAAACTGACCCGGGAAGATGGAGCCGCTCACATTCACACCCTGGTTGTGCAGCTCGCATATTTATCTCCGTGTGCTGATACCACTGGGAATAAATCAGCAGCGACGTGCACACAGAGCAGGTGCTCTGGCTCAGGTAGCCACTCCAATCAGACTCCTGTGGGTGTATATATATATATACATATGTGTAGGTGTCCAGGGTTTTATGGGCTGCCTGCTCCTTCCTGTCTCTGAGCAGTTTGTAGCCACCAAGATGGGTGGCCCCCATGTCACCTGCATGTGAAAAATAGCAGTGCGTGCTGAGGAGAGTGGGTTGATTTGATTTTCTTCTTTCGGCCTTCCCCATTTGTGCTGGGGACACTGTTTCTGAGCTCCCAGGGCAGCCGAAGCCTCGTGTTCCCTATTACAGCATGGAACGTAGGTGGCACGGCTGTGCTCTGATCATTTCTGTGTCTCTGTGTTTTGTAAATAAGCCCGGAGGCTACGTGGTGGCATCGTATTTAGAAACAGGATAAACAGGGCTCTCTGTGCTATCTATTTATTCTTCTATTCATTCAGTCAAGTGCTCACAAAGCATTTTGTGAGCATCTATAAATTGAGCCTTGTAGTGCGGCTGGGAAGTGGAAGGAAAGTCCTTCTGCTTTGGGCTGGTGGGGATAACTGAGAGGCCAAGGCAGGGGAGATGCTCACAAAAGTACCTGCCACACATTCAGGTTCCCACGAGCATCTCCAATATGGGATTTTAGACCCTCAGGGATGCAGGGCTGTTACCAGCAGGGGTTGTGCAAAGCAATGGGAGTGCCGTGATGATGGGGAAGGTTGGCAGTGCCGTAATAGGGTGAAGCAGAGATGATGATATTTGCAGAAGCTGACGAGGAATCAGAATGTTTTTGTTGCTCTGTGTTGTGATTTCTCCAAAGCAGAATCCTCCACGCAGCGGGGTGAACTGTCACGTGTTTTGGTACGGAAATGTTTTGTTAACGAAGCAAAATGTCACATCTGTAATCACCCACATCTCCCATCCCCTGAGAATGAGTTCTTAAGGGGAAAAATAAACCCCACATGGGAGCTGAAAACTTGCCCAAGTGCAACTGCATACCAACAGCAATGGCAACAAAGGATCTTGGCATTGCAAAGCAGAGCTTAACATTTCACCCTCCCCAGGAAAAAAATAGCATCCTGGACTGGTGTCAGAAACGCTGCTGGAAAATGCAGTCCTTGAGTTTCAGGCTCGGCCCCGTTCTGCTGCACCTGAGTTTCTCGGCCTCTTTGAGGACTGCTTGAGCAGCGCTGAGTGTTTGCAGAGTGCTTTTTTCTTTAGTGTTTGGTGTAAAAGAAGGGCGGCTGCTTTTAGCTCGGCGAGGTGGGTGCCATCAGCGCGGCCTCCTTTCTGAAAGCCATCAGGTTTTCCTCTGCTTTGAGCATGCCATCTGTCTGCCTCATCCAGGGATTTGAGCTGCACGCTGAGTATTAAGTGTAAAGCAATCCCATTAAAACCATCGGTGTGAAGTGGAGCTTGGTTTGCACATCCTGCTGAGCTGCTGCCCTGGATGCATGATGCCCCAGGCTGGGCTTGCATGTCTTTATGGCAGCTGGAGGGGGGTGTCTGTACCTGCATGTAGGGCATGGCAGAGGGATGATGTGCTCTGGTCTATCTGCACCATGCCAAGCTAAGACAGCAACCAACCCGCCCTGCTGGTGATCTCCCTGCTTTGCCCTTTGCTTGTTCCCACACCTTGGGGCATGGTGTGAGTGCACTGAAGTGGAACCCTTCGTTCCCAATGACGCTCCATAGGGACCTGGCAGCCCACGGTCCATGGGGTGATGGAGCAGTAGGGCTGGAGTTTGCATTTTCTGCCACGCCGAGCTCAAGCAGCACGATCAATATGAAGAATAGTCTGTGGGTTGGTTTTTTTTTCACAATTACCTCAGCTTTTTTTTTTCCCTTTGCTAAATTCATGCGATAAAATGCATTAAATGTAACAGCACGGAAAATAAAAGTTGGGTTGGTTTTTTTTTTTGCAGAGAAATCCTGATTTAGTGCCAAGATAAAACAAGATAAAACAACTGGAAAAATTAAGTGGGATAAATAAATCCTGTCCGATAGAGCCGAGGGGTTGGGGGGGGGAGGAGGAGAGGTTTGCACTTTGCATGGAGAGCTGCTGCTGGGCGAGCAGCTGGGCAGCTGGACCAGCTGCGGATGGCTTCAGGAAGGCTTTCATCCTGGAAGAGTGTTTTCCATAGGGAAGAGAGTTGCTTTGCTGGTGTTGTTTGCAGTGCAAAGGGATGCTGTGCGTTCCGAGGTTGGAGTTATGTAATTCTGGTGGTGCTGTTGCTGTAAGCACGCTTGCCCTTGGGATCTCCTAAGCAAGCAATAGGTGTGGAGTGCTCTCGCTTTGGGGTGAAGAAATAAGAATAAGGTATAAGCACGAAGCAGGGCGAGGTGTGGGGGAAGAGCTGTCGGGCTGAGTTGCCAAATCTGCTGGGTAAAAATTAGCAGCTGCAAGCGTGCAAGGAGGAAAGGTGGGGAAGAAAAGGAGGGTAGGGACAGATGGAGAGAAGGAGGGAGAGAAAGAGGAGGTGGGAGAAAAGGAGGAGGGAATAATAGTGCAGAAAAGCTGTGGTTAGGAATCCCGTAGCCCTGCAACCGGATGCCACCTGTATGTATGTAGTGGGGTGCCAACGTTGTGCAGCTCTGCCTATCCACCATGGGGCTGAGCTGTGTGCTGTGACCATCTGGTGTTCCTGAGCAGCTTTTCCTCCTTGGCTGTGCACAGCGTGGGCAGGAGTTGGTGGGGTGCGCCTTGCATTGTGTCAGGGATGTCCAGTTTGGGACAGGGGAAGCCCATGAGTTGTATTCCTGGGAAGGACGTGGGTTGTGAATATCTGCAAGGAGGTGGCAATAATCCTTGGGGCTCTTCTGGCTCCTCTGGGTGCCTGTGAGCATGGAGGTGACACTTGGCGGCCAAATGCCATTGGGATCCAGTGCCATTGGCTGGCCCACCCCTCACTGTATTGTCAGGGAAGCTCTGTTGACTCTGAGCTGCCCACACAGCTCCTCTGTGCTTCCCTCTGTTGGAGCAGGGGAAAATAACTTGAGGTTGGAGAAGAAAGTCAGTGAGTGGGTCCTGGAGCCCTTGGGCTGCTCCCCAGTGCGGAGCAGCGCTGCCACTGAGCGGCTCGTGGCCCCCGGGCTCCGGTCCTTCACTAATTACTTCCAGGCCTGTACTCTTGACATTTGCAAGCTCCTGATTAGAGCAACGAGGGAGAAATCTCCAAGGGAGATAGAGGCCAAACTGCGCCACTAATAAAAGCGGAGATTGACAACCGGCTGGGAAGGCAGAGAGGGAGGTGGAGGGACTTGTCCTTGCAGTCTCGGTTTCTTTCTGAGCCTCTGGGATGATGAGAGAAGGTCAGGGCTTGTTAACGTCACCGTGAGGAGCAGCATCCGCCGCTGCCATATGCCTGCTGCCCCCAGGGCTCGTGCCAGCCTCCAAGTCCCTCTCAGCTGCACGGTATTATTAGACATGGACCTGAGCTGAGGCCACCTGCAGAGCACCCCATACGACCCACGGTCTGCAGACGTCTGGGCACAGCCCAGCCCTGCTTTCCTGCCTTCTCATTTGGTGTCAGGGTCGCATTTTTGCAGCCTCCTGCATTTAGAACTTTCTCTTCCTTGCCCTTTTCTCCTCCACGTGCCAGCTTGCTCCCTTCATTCAGTGGCAGTGACAGTGATGGGGCATCCCAGAAGATGGGACAGGAGAGGCTCCAGCTGTTTGCATTGCTTTGGGGTGATGCTCATGTTATGGAGCCCCACAGTGGGAGCTGCTCTGAAGGGAGACACATGGCAAAGCAGCACAGGGACCGTGATGGTGAGCAGCTGGCAGTGGGATGTCACTCCCTTGTTAATCAGAGGAACATGCAGGTGTTTCTGTCTCATCCATCACCCCTTGCTGCTACCTTCCCAGGCACAAGCATCATCACTGGGGCTGTGGAGGAGCGGGGGAGCTTGGCTGCAGTGAAACATTGCTTTCCTCCTTGTATCTCTGAGCCCAGAGTGGCCTCGGGGGTGAGCATGGTTGAGGCGTATTGCCTGCAGCCTCCTGCAGAGCTGTTCCAGGCTGTTGGGTCCATACCCAGTTAGGTAGGTTGCTGTTACATAAATATGCAGAATGCTCTCTTTCCAGCCCCCTCTTTCCCCTCCCCAATGCCCCATATATGCTCACCTGTGTCCAGCTGTCTGCAGCAGCCACTTCAGCTATCCATCTATCCATTTATGCCCTACCTATGCATCTGTTCATATAACCACGTCCCTCCAGCCTCCTCAGAGTCTCATTCAGAGGCAGACAGACTTCTTCTCCTTTCAGTCTCCCCTTTCCTGAGTCGCACTGTCTTTGGCAGGCTCGCTGCTATGCACACTCCTCGCCTACAGCTTCCTATCCCAAGGGGTAAACAACATTTCCCCAGTGGAGCATCTGGTCCTTGCAGCATCCTGCCTCTGGAGCTGCTCTCAGTGCTGGAGAAGGCTCAGCAGTGCTTGGGGTCGGGCTCTCCGATGGGTAAGGAGCTGCAGTGGGTTTTTGCTGACTCCTTTCCCTCTGCTGCTCCTTCCCTGCAAGCAGCTTTGCTTCCTCCGTGCTGAGTGTGAGCAGATCAGGCAGGAGATGGGGTGTCCTTCATCCCTGTTTTTCCCCTCAGAGGATGCCTGCATGTTCAGGGTTAAGCTAACTTTCCAATGGCAAACTCAGCCCTGCTTTCTTCCGTGCTTCCCTCACTGCCCTATTTATCCAAGCTGCATTGAGCATCCCTCCGGTGCCTGCAGCCATAGCTAGTGCCGGGAGCCAGGCGCAGCTCTGCAGCACTGGCCTGTGGCTGGGGACGTATTTAGGGTCACTGCATCTCACTGCCACTGTGCTCTGCTCATAATCGGCCTCGGGAGCAGATCTCCATCAGTTTGAGTAGCCATGTGTGGGTCTCTGGACTAGGCTGGGGCCATAAATTAGTGAAAAGCCTTTCACAGATCCTTCCATTCTTCCTCTAGCCTCTTCCCCAAGAGGCATTCAGCAGAAGATGCTCTTTGGGGGGACAGCACCCAAACATGCTGTCCTATTGATGTGGGCACAAGGAGTTGTACAGCACGGTGTGGGGAGCAGCAGCAAGGCACTGAGTTTTGTCTGTCGGCACAGAGATGTGTCTGGTCTGTGAGGTCTTGGTGCGCCCTTTTGCTCTTGGAGCAGCTGAATGGAGGTTTGGGGTTGTCTCTGAACAACAAGGCAGCTATTTGCTGCTGGTGTCAGGGGCTGCTCTGGTGGGAGCAGTGAACCCAAGGGCTTCCCACTGCAGTGTCAGGGCAGAGCAGGCGTGAGGATGGCAGGGACAGAGCACGGCAAGCCCTGGAGCTCCTTTGCATCCTACACAGTCCTTTGGGGCACACACGTGGTGAGAGGACACCACATCCCCCCTGCCCTAACCACGAGCAGCCTTCAGCCCTTCTGCTGCGCAGACACAGGAGAGAACGCGATGCCCGCTCTGTGTGCATCGGAGGAGCATCAACAGGTGGATGCAGGGAAAGAAGCAGCGAGGTGTGGCCGGGTGGGCAGGGCAGCCGGCATCCCGCCTCTCCTCGGGGGCTGCATTGCGAGCGCGGCGGCGTTGCACGCCGTGTGTTGCATGATTAAAGCCCCATCTGCAGCAAGGGGCTGCGAGGGTTAACGCGGGGCGCTGGGCTGCAAGCGGCCGTTCCTTTGCTGGTGTGCGGAGCTGCGAGCGAGCGGGAGCCAAAGTGCCGGTCAGTGATGGAGCCGCTGCCATGACAACCCCGGGCAGTCAGCCTGCGTGCCGCGCAGGGATGCTCCCGAGCAGCTGTGCCGCCGGGGCTGGGATGCTGCCGCCCTTCTGCACCCCGTCCGCCCCATTGCTGCGCTGAGCAGCCCCCACTGCAGCCCCCGCCTGCAGCCACCTCCTGCACCCAGCACTGAGGAAGCACCGCGTCCGGACCGTCGCCTGCAGCTCCGCGGGGAAGTTTCGATCTTGCGTCATTTTGGGGAGCTTTGGTGTTTTGTTTTTTTTTTGGGCTTTTATTTTTTATTTATTTATTTATTTTCCTTCTCTCTGTTTTGCTTTTCCCTCTCTAAAAAGCAAAACGAACAGCAACCAGCCGGCGACACCCAACTCCGAGCCTTGCTCTGCTCCCCCAGCCTGCTTTTATGGCCGCCCTCCCTTTTCCTGCCAGAGACACTTACGTTTCCTCCTTGGGTTATAAACTTTTGATGCCAGCTCTCCGCAGCGCGTGCCCAACTGAATCTTAAAGTAGCGTCTGGAGCAGACACAGCTCTGTGACCTTCATCTCTTGCTCCGCACCTCCTCTCCTCTTCTTCCTCCTCCCCTCCCGTCCTCCTCCCTCACCCGAGGATACTGGGGACTCCCTCCGGATGCCGCTCGGCAGGCTCAGTGCTCGCAGGCTGCCTTTCCAGGGGCTCTCCTGATCTCCGTGGAGCTCCGCATCGCTCGCCTCCGCGCCCGCCCCGGTGGTTTTGCTCCCCCCCGTCCCCACACACACGCACCCCCTCCCTCCTCTCCCCCCTTTTCGCTCCCGGTGGCCTCGTCGGGTGTGTTTTTTTTGCCTGGTGGAAAAGTCCCTGCTGCCCAGGATGGGGGTCGGTGGGTGCTTAGCCCTGCCCTGGAGGTGCCTAGTCGTCCTCTGTCTCAGGCTGCTCTTCCTTGTGCCCGCAGGAGTGCCCGTGCGCAGCGGAGATGCCACCTTCCCCAAAGCTATGGACAACGTGACTGTGCGGCAAGGGGAGAGTGCCACGCTCAGGTAGGAGCTGCTGCCTCGGCTTGGGCTGTTGGGGGATGGGGGGGGTGTCTCGTTGTGCTGTTGTGTGCGTGATGGGATCGGTGCGCTGCGGTGAGATCCCAGTGTGCGTAATGGGATCTGTGTGCCGTGCGGTCCTGGGACCGGCTTGTGAGTTTGCAGTCACCCTGGGGAGGGTGCGTGGCTGGGGGCTGCACATGGGGTGTCCCCTCCTGCCTCTGCCGGGTGTCAGATGTGGGGCTGACAAAGGGGTGAGGTGGCAGACAGCAACCGAGCGCTGCCTGCAAGTTGTCTGCATGCGGAGGAGGGTCCGTGCCGTGCCGGTGGTTTGCAGGGCTGTGATGCCTTGGAGGTGTCGGTGCCTCAGCTCGATCACTTGATAGTCTCTGCACGAATCTGTTAATATCAAATCAATCTTTTACTCCAGGGGTGCATCTTATGAATTCTGATGGATGTTTTACCTTAGCGCGGGTTGCTGGAGGAGAAACGCGAGCGGCTTAGATGCAGATGGGCCACTTCTAGGTTGCACAGTACAGCAACAGCATCCCTTCTGATGGGAGTTACAGGTGTATGTGGTGCATCTCCTGTGTAGGACACGGGCTCTCAGCAGACATGGCAGCGGTGTGGGTGATGAGCAGAGAGCGCACAGTATCGTGTCAGGGCTTTGGGTTGTGCTGTGCAGGTCATGCTGTGCGTGCTCCCTTGCTCAAACCCAGAGAACCGGGGCTGCAGCAGACAGCAGCTGCTCCCAAAGCCACGAGCAGGTTGAGAGCATCGTGCTTTCCGTTAGCTGTAAAGCTGGGGCTGCTTGAGGTGCAGGGCCAGGCACGCTCCTTGTGGTGTGGTCTGTGAGAAGGGAAACATATGGTACATAGCGTGCATAAAGGGGCTGGGTGCTGCCTGGATGGTGGGGATGCTCAGTACACTGCTGTGCCCTCTGTGGAGCAATGCCCTGGGAGATGCTGTTGGGAGCCCCGCAGTGCTGAGAGCCTGAAAGAAGGCAGCAGATGGATTTCTGGCCAGGGCTAGAGATGTGTCACTGCTGTCTGTACACCTGCCCAGTGTGTGCGTTGGGAGCTGCAGCTGTGCAGTGCTTTGGGACACTGCTTCGAGCCTGGGGCTGGGGACCCACTGGGACACCGTTGTCATCATACCATACAATGGCACCATCCCACAGGTGATGCTGGTGGCTGGCAGCAGAAGCGGTGCCCATGGGCTTGCTGGGGGTGAGAGCTGCAGGTGCTGAGCCCCCTCCCCAGGGCTGAAGGCTGTTGGGCTCTGTGCTGGCCGAGGCTGCTGCCAGCAGAGGGCTGACTTGGATTTCTTTCTTTTTTTTCCCTTTTTTTTAAAGCTTCTGGCCTCCTTTCGGTGAGAGGGGATGTTTGGGAGGCAGGCAGACTGGAGTGAGAGGCTCCAGCCTTCCTGTAAACTCTGCAGCCCCCAGTGGGACTTAGAGGGACCGTTTCCATTCCCAGCAACTACTCCTGCCCTTGCTCTCTGGTGCATCTTCCTATGCTCTCACCTCCTCCCATTCTATCTTTAAGTTCAGCTTTCCCTGTTGCAGTCGCTCCACTTTGCTCTTAACGCCCCAGTCTTATCTTGCATTGCTGTTTCCCAAAGTTTGCCCGCTTCCCTGCAGTCTCTGGGCACCAAGCAGCCTTCTTTGGTGCTAAGGGCTGGGATGGCATTACAGGCAGCAAACACAAAGTGGAGCACTGCAAGTAGCAACGTGCAGTAGCAGCAGGGAGACGTGGAGGCCTTTCAGTCTGGGCATAGTTTTCCTGTGTTGGATTTTGGGCTCTCTTCATTTCTCCAGCCTTTTTCTTAGGGAGGCTCAGCATCATCGTTACAGAAACGAAGGCTCCATCTGCAGGCAACTTCTGGGTCATCTTAGCTCAGCAGCAAACGCTTCCCCCCACAGGCAGAGCTTGTTGATAATTCACTACTTTTTCTTATTGTAAGAACAAACAATTCCCATAATAGTCGTGCACCTTTCCTCTCCAGGGAGCTGGCGGCAGTTTGCAAATTCTCCGTGTGCCATTAAAAATAAAACCAAGCTTCCTGCTCTGTGACTCGGAAATGCAGAACCTGCTGTGAAGCAGGGCAGGTGTTTGGATGGCTGCAGCAACCCAAGCTGTGCAAGCTTGGGGTGCGGGATGGAACAGCAAGCACGCTGGTGGCAATAAGGGAGGTAGGGATTGATTTCCCAGCTGGGATTCAGTTCTGCTTTTGGGAAGCAAAGCCTCGGTGTGGACATGTGCTCCCTTGGGGGGTGTTGTCCCATAGGATGAGCCCAGCCCGAAGCCTTGCTGTGTGTTTTAACCCATCTGCATCCCACTTTGTAGCATCTCCTCCATTGCCAGAGTTCAGCAGCGATCCGGGGTTGAACTGCAGGCAGAGCTGCTGCGGTGGCAAATATTCAAGTGGTGTAAAAGCAGGGATATATAGTAAATTGGGTCGTATTGCTGGTGCTGCCAGCAAATCGACCTTTTATAACAGGCATCAGTACAGTTCATAAAGACGTAAAACAACAGCTGCTCAGAATTTCAAGGCTTTATAGTTTTATCTGTATTTAAGAAATATTGGCTCTTTTCTTTTTTAAGGACAGAGGCAGCGTGTGTGTGTGTGAGTGCCTGGAGGGAGCACTGGGATGGATGGGTGCACTGGGCCTTGTCCTCAGCTGTCACTGCAGGGATACCAGCACCTGCTGGGGCTCCTTGGCTGCTCCCTGCCTCAGTTTCCCTGTCTGTAGGGTGGAGGCAGCAATGGTTGTTTCTCAGGGGTAATTAGAAGAGAAAGCTGGTCGACTGTACCAGAAATAGGTATCTTTACCTGGGTTTCCCACTAAGGCACGTAACAGAGATGCTTTTTCCCTCTCTTTGAAGGCATTTTCCCACAAAGCCCCCCTCCACCTTTCCATTCACTGCGCCCTCCCTTGTTTCCCATTGACAGAAAGGACCAAAAGAACGGTGTAGCTTTACCAGCTCCCCAGTGACTGGCTGTCTTTTGTCCATTAGCCACTATGAGAACAATTCCAATTACAAGCAACAACAGCAAAGGGAAAAAAAGAGAGAGAGAGAGAAAGCCAGAATAAAAACATCATGAGACGCCGTTCCTCCATTTATTTTTGCCATTATAGTTTTAATTATTTCTGACAAGGCTGCTGCTGCTTCTCCTATGTTTTTCTTTATTTATTTATTGGTAACCATCTACCGCAGTCTGTTTCCCAGCCAAATACAAGCAGCAGGACCATGGGCTGTGGGTGCAGGACTGGGCTGTCAAGAGGTCAGCTTGGCTGCTTGCTTTCTCCATTGCCCTTACACATAGGCTTGGTCAGATGGCTGCCAGCCCTTAGTTTCCCTCCCCATTAATGGGGGTGGTGATGCTCCCCGTTCAACCTGCAACCGATGGGGAACAGAAGCATTAACACATCCACGTCTCCGCTGTTAAATCTGTGCTGAGAACTGGGCAGAGGCTCCTGCTTTTTGTGTGCAGATGCTCATAGCATGGGGATTAGCATGGAGCAGATTAGTGAGGACTTGCTCCATCTCTGCCCCTTTCCTTCCCCCTCCTCCCCCAAAAGTTTTCTGGAGCAGCTAAATATATACCTGCCGTTTCCAAGGTAGAGCTCGCTGCATGTAGGAGCTGTAATTGGCGACTCAGTGAAATTACAGCCACAGATTCTGGCATTTGGATCCTCCTGGCTGGCATAATAATTTCTCCCCAGGTAGCTGGTATTTAACTTGTCTTATCTGCTCCTGATAGTTATAATTACAGTGCCCGCTAATTTCACTGTAATGCTGCAGCTGCTGGAGGGTGGTGTTGGGAGGGCCCCATCCTGGCCAACCCTTTGCCAAAGGGACAGATGTTGGAGCCCCAGTACAGGTGAAGGAGCCTCAATGTGCAGATGCTGGTGCTGATGCTGGTTCCCCAGTGCAGATGTTGGTGCCCCGGATGCCATCTCGAGTGGCAGTGCTGCACGTTTTGTGGTCCATGTGGACAGCAGGAGGTCTGCTGGATGCACATTGCAACCAGAACACAGCAGGCCCAGCCCAGCTCTGTGCCAGGAGGCAGAGATGTCACTTGCTGTCACCTCAAAGGCCAGGACACGAGTTGCCCTGCCTAGTGAGAAACCAACCTCCACGCTCAGTTGTGGAGCTCTGCTAGCCAGAAATAGCACCAAGCAGTGATATTCAGCTCCGGGGGATGAGACTGAACTGTTAGTAATCCGTTCACTAAAGCGTACACGCGATCTTTTTGCAAGCATAATAAACTCCCCTGGCTGGTGAGCAGTAATAGCTGTCCTTGCCTGGATCAGCGTGCTGCTCCAGGAGAGCCAGCCTTTGTTTCTAGGAAGGGATTAGGTGCGAATGCTGCATAAGGAAACAGAGGCACAGCGGCTGGCTGCCACATCCCCGCTTCCAAAGAGTTCCTCTGCTCCCTCAGCTCCTCTCACAGTTTGCCTCCTCTATGCAGAGCCTTCCATTTCTCAGCCCTGCAACGCGGATGCTCTTTACAACAGCTGGACATATTGTGTTAAGTGATAATCTTTAGATACTGCAGCCGAGCAGGCAGTTCATAAGGAATATCTGATGCGGTGACTATCACTGCTCCTTCCGTCCTTGCGAGCAGCCTTTGAGGGCTCTGATGTTCTGCTTTTTTTCCTTCTTTTCCTTCTTCTTTTTATTAATGAGAAAAATAATTCCCCCACAGCCCCTGCCAGCGATTCGTAGCCTGTAATGGGTTGTTTACTGCAGGTTTGCCTCCATGTGTCTTGTCTTCCTTGACAGACAGAACCCTTCAAGGTCAGACCTTCGGTGCAAAGCCTCACGTATTGCACTTCTGTTTTCTTATGAATATTTCCCTGAGATTTGCTTCAAATGAGTTATTTCCATGACTGTACTCACAGATGGGCTCGTTTCTCAGGATAGAAGCGGGTCTCAAAGCCTGCTTCTCCATGAGGAGGAGGAAAACAGCAGCTGTGTGGAGCAGGAAGGGGTCAGTGATGGGGGATTTTGCTGGTACCCGGTGCAGTATCTGGTGCAGGAGGAATTCAGAGCAGAGAAACAAGGAGCTGGTGCAAAGTGAGGAGCTCCCAGGCTGTGTGGGGTTGTTTTGGCTTTTCTTGCTGTGCGTGTGTTGTCACCTGCTGGCTCTAGCTGGAAAAGGATGGAGGTAAAAGTGCAAGAGGGAGCAAAGTTAGGAGTGGAAAAAGTGAATGGTAAAGGCAAGAAAGGAAAGAGGAAGAAGGAAGGGGGTTGGACTAGATGACCTTTAAGGGTCCTTTCCAATTCATAAGATTCTGAGGGGGGGTGTAAAGGGAAAAACAGAAGGGGGTGGAAGTAAAAATCATGGCCGGTGGCTCCCATTGGGGAGCTGGAGTGCAGCACTGAGGGATGAGTTCCTAAATCAGAGGCAGCTGGCAGCACAGGGAGCTGTGATCCCGGAGATGAACAGGCTTTGGCTGAATGCTGCTGGTGGTGGGGCTGGGATACAGCAGAGCTCCCCACCTCCTATTTATTTATGTTTGTTACGCGTGCATGTGTGTGTATGCGTGTATATATATATAAAATCTAACAAATTTCTAACCCATATAAATCCAATTACCCGTGTTTTGCCCGCAGGGAGCGAGGGAGATTAATGTTTGGTATTTTGGCAGGGATGTAAAAAGAAATAGGTGGTAATAACAATGAAGGCTCGTAAAAAGGAGCCGATGGCCATGTCTGTGCCCTGGGTGAGGGCTGTGATTCTGGTGGGCAGAGGGACAGGGAGCAGCGGGACATCCCTGGGTACGCTGGGAGAGGATGAGCAGTTGGATATAGAGCTGTGGGCTGGCTCAGCAGGGAGATGTGCATGCTGGCATCTGATGGCTGTGATGAGCCACTGCTGGTGCTTCACCCCCTGCACCACCCATAGGCATCACTCCTCCCTTGGCTGTGACACTGAGGATCCCCACCATCACCCTCTGTCCCCCTCTCAGCAGGTCGCTGCTCCCTCCCCGGTCACCCACAGTCACATATTAATCCCAGTTCAGATATTGTGTCCCTACAGCACTTTCTGCCTCCCCGGCCGGCTCTGCATCAGGCTCCTTGCTCTCCCTTTATTACTACCACCAGTTTTATAACCCACTTTATCAGATGACTTTTTTCCTTTCTTTTTTTTTGTCTAAAAAGAGCATAACCCGCGAGCAACTCATCATTTCAGAAAGAGGGAGAGAGCCGTGAGCAGAGGAGAAAGCCTCCATGCTTGCACCTTAAATGAAGAGGCTGCTTTACGGCGTGGTTGCATTTAATTCAATCAAGGCAGTTAAAGCAGAGATTTAAGGTCCTTTGTGCGCTCACAGGAGTTGCTCTGGATGCAGCAGCAGGTAGAGGGAAAGATTAAACCCATTTCCAAGGAGACTTGAAGTAACTGTTAGAAGCAGCCAGGCCTGGGGCTTGCTGCAGCAGTGCTACATTGGGAAGCTGTTAGCATTCACGTCATATCTGATCTCTCCCTCTGTCACCCTCCCCACTCTTGCTCCTTATTCCAATACACCCCTCTAAGTGGAATTGATTAGTTTGGATTTTTTATTATTATTATTATTATATAGAACTGGGGGGGGAAGGCCGGTTTTAATTAGTGTTCTTGACTGTATGGTAATGAGGCCAGCTGGTCCCATCCCTGCCTGAGTCACCCTCTCCTCCCATGTTCCTGCAATGAGGTTGTTTGGACTTAATTAAAGTTGGGGACCTGGAGCTGGTGGAGCAGCAGGAGGCTTGCAGGGCTTCAGATGCAGTGATTGCTATGGGGGAAGTGGCGAGTTTCTCCCTCTGGCCATAGCTGGTGGTGCTGAGACTGCACACAGCAGGCACTGCTTGTCACCCTGCTCATCCCAAAGGTGCCAGCACCCTTTCTTGCTTTGGGGAGATGCTGGGCTGAACTCCTAAGGCTGATGCATCACTCGCGCTTCACACCCTGCTTTGAGGCAGGAGGCACCCATGGGCCTTTCTCATCTCTAATTTCAACATTTGTGCCAGCAGACAGAGCTGCCAACAGAGCTCAAATGCAGCCCAAGCGGGAGCTTAACGAGCTCCGAGAGCTGTCCGGAAAGTTATCCTGACACCAAGTGACAGACTCTCAATTGATATCCTCCAGAGACTTGAAACTCACTTCCGTGAGATTTCCAAAGCTGGTTTTTGTTTCCTACCTGAAGGATCCTTTATGTGCCACGACACCTCCCTGCCTTTTCCTCATTGCTCCTGACGTCCCTGCTGCAGTGGGTAAACCCCTGTGAGCACAGCGGAACTCTTTGGGGCATTCCTTTGCTTTCTGTGCTCAGTGTGTGCTCACTGATGGTCCACGTGGGGATGTCCAGAGAGGAGCACAGTGCATTCACTGTAAGATCTGCTTGCTTTCCCTTCCCATTGCCCACTGCAGGATGGATTGACAGTCGTTCCCACTGGGGATTATGCTGTGGCCCCGTCCCTTTTTAGTGACAGCCTGAGGTCAGGTCCACGATGCTGGCTCTCCCCTCAAACCTTTATTTTACTGGGCTGTTTGCAGCCATCCCCAGCCAGGAGCCGTGCAGGTGGCCCAGCTCTGGCTGCAGGGTACTGCTGGGGCTGAGCTCTGACCCTGCCCCACACTCACTCTTGCTCTTTGAAACCTCTGCTGCAGCAGCTTTTCAAGCCCGATGCTGTACTTAGCGGGGTGCTGCCAAACCCATTGAGTCCAGAGGGTTATTTCCTTTCAGAAGCCATTTATCTTTTCCATTTCCTACACAGGCTTCAGCCTCTCATCTTTCTTCTCCTCCCACGCTGTAGGTGCTCCGGTCCTCCAAACCCTCCCAGCAAACTGCTCTGGGTCAGCACCCACCTGTAGGGCTGGTGAATGGGCACAGGGCTTGGTGTGCTCCTGCAGTGCTGCCAACACTTAACGATCCCTGCTGCTTGTTATCCTACACGGGGATAGCTGCAGCCTTCAGCCCATGCATGTCTATTCTGATCCATTTCCCTGCAGGCAGGTGGGATGCTGGTGGGTCCCTTGGAGCATCCCACCTCTCTACCCCAGGGCTGATGTCCATGGCAGCACAACGAGGACTCCCAGTGATTTCTATTCCTCTATTCTGCCCTGATTTCTATTCCTCCATAGCAGAAGACTCAGGTCTTCAGCACGGGGCTGCTCAGAGCTGTGTGCCTCTGCAGCTCACACCCAAAAGTTATCACAAAGAGACCAAGACTCTTTGTGATTAAGCGCCAAGTTAATAATACAAGGGAATGTGTGACGGTTATTAAAGTTTAACAACTCTGTCTGTCTATCACCTAGCTGTTAAATCTTTATATGCCTTAAATAATCAATTGATGTTTAATTAGCATACAGTACCATTGCTAGCTTCCTAAATCTATAATGATAAACCAAGTTACAAGTTATTGGACATTAATTACTAGCTGATGATTAGAAACAGCAAGACATTTACCAGCCTCATCCCAGATATAACACGGCGTGTCCGCCGCGCGCTGCAGAGCTCAACCGTGCTCGCTGTTTCTTAATAATCAATGGGTGTTTAACATGCAATATTTGTCTAATTAGCACTAAATTAAATCCTCATTGACAACACTTCAGGGTAAGAGATCTGCATCAAATATGATGGATTAGACACAGAAAGGCTGTTCTGGTGAGCGGAGATGCATGTGTCATTTGCTCTGCTTGTCACGGGTGTCACATGGCTCCATGTCAGTGTCACCCTGGTCCTGGGGGCTGGGGGAGTGATGCCTTGATGCTGGGCTGACAGCCTTGGGACCCCCAGTCCCTCTGCTCTGTGGTGATGGCTTATGTACATGTCCTGCCTCTGTCCCAAATGTGTCTGTAGCCATAGATGTGGTACTGAGGGAGGTGGTCAGTGGGCATGGTGGGGATGGGATTGGGTCGGACTCGGTGATCTTGAGGTCTTATCCAACCTTAGTGGTTCTACCATCTATGGGACCCTCAAGGAGCTGTTAAATTGCCCTGTGCTGGGAGATTCACAAATGCAGGGTGACAATCCGACTTGTCCCCCTCTTCTTTTCCATCCTGCATGCTTGGGTGACGGCTTTTGAGGTATCCTTGCTGCCTGTTTGGGTGATGCGGATGGACGCTGCAGCATCCAGCCTGATTTCCCATCAGTGATGCTGGGTGTGGGGTGGGAGCAGCCCCAGTTGTCACCTGGGGGTGAGTGGGAGAGCCCCATAAGGGCAGCTTGTAGGGGGAGTGCCGTGCTGTGGTTTGTCAGCAGCCGTGGAGGTTGTTTTGTGAGAGCAGCGGGATGGATCTCATGGCCTACGGCTCTTTCTGGGAATCAGCCTGCCCTTCACACTCAGCGTGGATGTAATTAACTGTGCTGATAGGATGTTATGCCAACAGCAAAGCAGAAAACACCAGAAAATGAATCAGAAGCGATGGCCGGGGCTGCTCGGTGTGCCGTCTCCTGCTGCACGGCATATGCATGGGCAAGCTCTGATAGAGGGCAGGGTCGGTGCCTGGAGGGGAGCAATAGAGCACAGGTGGCGTTTGGGGATGCTCCCTGCAGCGTCTTCATCACTTTGCTTTAGCTGAGCTGCTCTGTCTGCATGCAAGTGAGACGGACGCTCCCTGCGAGGTGTTCCTCTCCTTGATGTCGGATGTACAACTTCCAGATCTCAGGAGCTGATCTTTGCTTGTAACTCACAGTTCTTTCTCTGCCCAAAACCCGAAGGCCCGGGTCCTGCTGAGTGGGATGGGTGCCTCACCCTGCAGGAGCTGGGAGATGAGAAAGAGGGCGAACAAATAAAAATGACTCCCAATTAGCAATTGAAATTGTTCTTAAAAGAATTTGCCTATCCTGCAAGGAATGTTTGGTAATTGATAGCAATTTCTGGCAATTAAATACAAATTAATTCGTGCTACTGAGGAGCGGTTTATTTATGGCTCTGTATTTATGGGCACTCCCTCTCCTTAAAAATGTCGTCGTGGCTTTTGATAAGTAATTAGAGTTTACTGAATAATTTCCCAATATAGGTATGAATTTTAAGTAATTTTTACTACCGAGCAAGCACTTCATTGTACTGCTGGGTGAGGGGCTGCTTTTCAGTGTCTCAGAGCTTTCCGGACCCGTGGTTGCCCCTTTCCCCTTTGCCAGCTGCTGGTCCCTCTCTTTTCTTCCAGGGCTGTGCAGTCCACTTGTGTCACCGCACTGCCTGCTCTGCCTTGGTTCTGCTTCATTACTGAGCTTGATTAAATGGTGCTTGTGTGGCCAAGGGTTGGGAAAACACACAGAGGGACTTTTCTACTCATCTGAGGCACTTAGATACCGCAGAGACAGATGCTGAAGGGATGGAGAGAGACGGAGTTTGACATTGCGGCTGCAGTAATGAGATGGAACCCATTAGGGCAGCGTCCTCCTGGGGTCCAGATGCCTCCGAGGAAAAGAGAAGGTAGAGACAGAGCCTCAGGAGCACGGAAGGGCTCCCTCTGAAGAGATAGAGAGCGAATTGGACAGCTGTCCTGTCCTTGAGCTGGGGACGGCTTGCTCTGAAATGTGGTTTAGCAGGAGATAAGGTGGGGAGAAAATGCGGGTGAGGAGGTTTTGACCTCAGCATCTCCCTCTGTATCTCATTTCATAGAGCCTGTGAGTCATGCTGTTGGCGTGCACGGAGCTGGATTTAGCTTTATCTGGTGGGTGATCCAGCAGCTGTAACATCAGTCTGTACATGGGGTGATGCTAAGAAAGGGCACTGCTCTCATCACCTCTCCAAGAAGGAGGGCAACGTCTGGTAAGCTATCAGCTCAAACTTATCTCTGGTTGCTCTTGCAAGTCTCTCGTAGCTGGGAAAGGCTGCAGAAGAGTTGGTGACTCCTATTGCAAAGGAGCTGGGCTGGGCTGCAAGGTCCGTGCGATGGTGCAGGGATGCTCTCTTAGCAGAGACAGGCATGGGAGTGATTTTGAAGGGCGAGCAGCAACTTCAAACCAGCACCTTTGTGGTCTTGAGCTCGCCTTTCTGGCAGTCTTAGCTGAGATTCCACAGCCCAATTATTTCATGCCATGCTGGAGGAGCACGCAGCTTTCCTCCCTGCCC
Source organism: Excalfactoria chinensis (assembly GCF_039878825.1). NCBI lineage: Eukaryota > Metazoa > Chordata > Aves > Galliformes > Phasianidae > Excalfactoria > Excalfactoria chinensis. The sequence continues at coordinate 4,014,786 of NC_092845.1, forward strand.
ATCTGCACACCTCGGAGCGTGCTTCACTTCAACGCTTTCCTTCTACACGCTTCCTGCTGCTGCTGGGGTCTGGGGCACAGCAAGAGCTTTCATCTCCTCTCCTTTCTTGTGAGGAATCAGAGCTGGTGGCGTTTGGCCTCTGCACTACAGGTCTGTGGTTTGTTAGGAGCTGTTTGCTCCACGCTGCTCCGTGCAGCGGGGATGCTGAGGGCCCTTTGGATTAATCATCTGCCTGACAGCAAGGGATGAGACCCGGCGACCCAGCAGGTGCTCCCCAGGAGCTATGTGACAGCCACAATTCACCCTGTGATCTGAGCTCGCTGGTGTCTGGATACGGAGATCTTAGGAGATTGTTGAGACTTTTAACTGTGGTCTCTGATGGCTCCGCTCTCCCTTCCGGCAACTCCAAGACTTTCACTCGTGTGATTAACTTCACATCCAAAAAGTCACTGCTTCTGTGAAGCTTCAGGACTCAGCTGACTGCTTGAGTGCCCTGCAAGCCTCCGGCCAAGGGTCAGCAAGGCTGCTGCTGCCAGACAGCTCAAAGGCTCCAGGTTTGAAAGCAAGAGTACTTCTCTGCTCTTTGATGGAGGAGTGAAGTGCCTGCAGACTGCACAGGGCGCAAACAGGGAGCTGGGCAGCCTGAACAAATTTACTCAAGATCTTTTTGCACAGAGTGTGATCAGAGTCGTGGCATGCTCAGCATGAGGGACCCAGAGTGGCTCTATCTGGCCCAAAGGTTGTGACCTGTGTGCTGTGGTGAGGTTGCTGGCCTCGAGGAGATGGAGGGGAGGGAGGTGGGCCATCCAAATCCCTGCTGGAGCAGCCATGGTTAAGCTCCTGCAGCAGGATTGCTCAGCAGTGATTCATCAGCCCCGTGCTGCTAACAGGTTTGTTTTGCTGTCTGCAGTGGTAGACAGGGGTGGGGGATCAGCACTGCCTCTGTGTCATCCCCTAGGAGTGATGTTCTCTGAGTTCCAGGTGACTCTGAAGTACCACTGTGTGCACAACCACTGTGGCCAGAGCTGAGGTCTGAGATGCTGCAAGTAGATGCCGAAACCAGGGTGGGGGAGAGTAATGGTGGCCATGCAGTGACAGCTCAGCAGCATCTCACTGACCACGTGTGGGGGCTCCTTGGGGTCATGCATACTGAGGATGCAGAGGTCCCTTTGGCACTTCAGTGCAGACAGCTCAGACCTCCTCAGAAGCAGCCCTGGCCATCAGACAGACTGGATCTGTTAGGCTGAAGCCTCTCTGTCCTCTTTGCTGATGGCAGCCCGTCCCTCCAACCATATAAAAATTCCACGCACGGAGCTGGTTAAAAACATCAATTAGCTCTAAAACAATTATTATTTCTTTTTTTTCTGAAATGCCATTTTATATATGCACTAACACAACACAATAATCCTGGGTTATTTAACAGAGCATTTACCATGAAAACAGTCATTACTCTTTAAACGCTGCTGACTGTACAAGCCTCTTAACGTTAAACGGCAAGTGAGGCAGAAGTCTTGCCATCCAAATGCCACATTTAGAGGCACTGTCACCAGGATGCCCCTGTTTGCTCAATGCCCCACCAGGCATTTCTGTGTTGGTGATGGGGTGATGGAGGGCACGGCTCTTCGCTCTCTCTGGCTTCTCTATGGGCTGCCCATCCATCCTGAGCACCTACATGGATGGAGCATCCACAGCATCTCAAGGCAGCAGTGCCTTGCCGTCACCCGGTCCTCTGCCTTCATCTCAAGCTACAGTAGCTGTTCTTTATCCAGCCTAAACCCAGTAGATTGAGCTCATTTAATATTGTCTGTAGGGCCTATCACGCCGCACAGATAAAGCCAGTTTTGCTGTTAAGTCAATAATGGATTTTGTGGGAAGTTCTGCTTTCCCTCCCCATTCGTGGTTCTGGGGAATTCTGCTGGATGTGTGTTATTTACTTACTTATTAGACCTCTTCTCAATACCTGGCACGAGCCCTAGGGAAGCAGGCAGAAATACCATTCTCAGGCAAACCAAAGCCTTTGGTTTAAGCAAAATAGTTGTGTTTAAAGATTAATTTAAGATGCTTTAAAAATTGAGCGAGACCATACATTTTTAATATTGATTGATATTATTATAAAAGATTCAGCTGCAACTCTTCTCACCAGGACCTCTCTTGGCTCTCAGACGGAGCGTTTGTCTGCCAGGGATGGGGTTTGGTTATTTTTAATCTCTGAGACTCCACTCCTATGAGATTTATGGGAAGCGTCGCCTCGTGCCTGGCACTGTGGGGCTGGGATGTACATCCCTGGGCACCGGGCTGGGATGTGCTTGGTAGAATCATAGAATGGGATGGGTTGAAAAGGACTGGATTCCTGTATTCATCATCCAGTTTCAGCCCCTTCGCCATGGAAAGGGTCTCCAACCATCGGATCAGGCTTAGTGTGGTGTTTGCGAGGAGTCTTGTGCTTGGGAGGCCCAAGGGCGGAGGGCTGAGAGGGTGAAGGCTGCTGGTTCTGGCACCCTGTGTCTGCCAGGCAAGGGGAAGGGATGGCATATCTAATTCCTGTAGCATCCCAGGGCTACGAGCAAGACTCCATCCAGTAAACTGGAAGCACTGTTGGATCGCCTCTAAGATCACCAAGTCCAACCATCAGCCCATCCCCACCATCCCTCAGTGCCACATCCACCTTCTCCTTGAAACCCCCCCAGGAATGGTGACTGAGGGGCAGAGAGACAAAGCAGCTGCCCCAGCCCTGGAGGAACTGAATCTGCTGCCAAGGAGTAATTCAACAAATCGCATTTATTTCATGGCCGCGAAAGGTCACAAAGTGAAGGGAAACAAGAACTGTATTCAATTAGACAATTCGATCAAAATAAATCTGTCAAGATGGCATTCCTGCTGAGGAATCAATTGGCTTGGAAAATGAAGGCAGCAGCTGCTGCTGTTGTTATTATTGTTGTTATTATTATTATTTTAAATTAGCTCCAGTACCTGACATGAGTACCTGAGTTGGAGTGCCTGAGCGGCTCACATCATCTATCACTCTTATTAGATATTAATATATCCTCCTCCGCCTTGCTGTTAGTGCCCTGTTAATAGCCAAGTGGCCCCAGAGTGTTTGCTGGGAGGTTGATGTGAGCGATCAGTAATGAGAAGGGATGGCAGGGCTTTGTTCAGGCAGAAGGTTAAGGAGAATAGAGAGAGAGGATGCAGGCGAGTGCATGGCTCAAGCTGGCATGGGAGCATCGTGGGTGAGTAAAGGTGGGTGAAGGGAAAGCTCTTTTCTGGGTCATTCTTTGGGTCTTTTCCCCAAAGAATGGGGCGTCCCAAAAGAGGATGGCACGTTGCAAAGCGTTGCTGTAGCCCCATGCGATGAGATGTTTGCCAGGCGGTGCTGCAGGATGAGCTGAGAGGGATGGGGCCGCCGATCCACTGGGTTTGTTGAAGATGAGGAGAGGTGGATTGATAAGCACCATTAGGGAATAAATAATTACGCAGGGGAAGAAATCCTCCTGTCTGAGAGATTGCAAAGCCTATGGGGTCCACTCCATCATCTGAGCTATTTAAAACGTGACTTAATAGCACACTGGAGAACACAGCAGAGAGCTGGGCAGGGGTGGGTGTAGGGCTGTGTGCTGACTGCTGCCCCATTGCTTTGATGGGATGCTCCTGCATCCTTCTCCCCTGCCCGTCCTGGTGCAGTGGGCTCATTAATTATTGTTGGTGCCTGTTTTTGGCAGCTCTAAAGCTGCTGCTGGGCGTGATCTACGCTCATCTTTAGCTTCTGGGGAGGGGGATATATTCAGGGCAAGACCAACTGTGTTGTCACCCTTACAGAGCCATGCACTGTGGGTCTGGCTGGGATCGTGTGGCTATGCTGCAGAGTACCAGGGATGGCAGCTATTGCGTCCTCCTCCTCCTGTTGCTTGCATTTTTATTGACTGGTGATGACAAACTGGTTTATGGACAGATCTTTTATACCCGCCAGGACTCGGCAGTTATTTTGAGATGATGCTTTGCCTCAGAATCTTCCTTCCTTCATCCTTCATAAATCTTAAGCAAGGCTGCTGCATTCAGACCGAGCTTAATATTCCTCTTGCAGATCTCTGCACCAAAATGGCTGCATTGGAGCAGGGAGGTGTGCGGATTCCTTTCCACCCCACCACTTTCAAAGGGCAGTTGTGAGCCAGAGTGTCTGTAGAGGGGTGAGAGGACCTGGGATGGGGTCAGTGGTACCTTAGGGCTATCCCACATGGGAATCCAGTGCGTGGACATCAGTCTCCTTCCAGCAGGTGGTGTGCAATGGTTTCAGCATGGGTTAGGTAGAGAAGGCTGATGGAAAGCAATGACAAAAAGATGGGGTAAAGAAAGAAGAGTGAGGAGGAGATAGAAAAAGAGATTTATTGTGTGGCCGTGCGTTGCTGTTGTTGGCTTTTTTTGAGTAGAAAGCAGAGGAGAAAGAGTCCAGCCCCCTCATTTCACCTCTCCTACACTAATGCACTCAGTTGCAAAGGACAAATCCCATTCTCTTGGCCTTTCTCCTCTCCTCATTAACTCCAGTGACCTTGGGGCCGTGGTGAGAGCAAAGCGTTTATTCCAACAAAAGGATTATCAAAATAAATAAGCAGGGTTTTCAGAAAAGGTCACGTCCCTCGCAAGCCCAAGCAGAGGCAAAAACCTCCGTGCTCAGCTGAGTTTGGGCTGGCTTCTCTTCCCAAAGCCTGGGGTGATGAATCCCGCTGGCTGTCACCTCACCCACCAGCATCACCTCCCCACTGTCAGCACAGCAGCACTGCAGAATGTATATCCTGGTGAGTGTGGGGAGCATTGGAGGTGTGAATGGGGGGTGGGTGTTGGTTGTTCAATGATGAGAAATGGAGAGACCATCGCACCCTATGGGAACAAGGCGTTCACCTGTGCGTGTCCTGGGATGGGCGGTGGGGTGGGCAGAGCATCCCCCCAAAGGTGGGGAGCCAGGCAAAGCTGTGCAGGGGGTGGGTGGAGGAATTTGAGCAAATAGGAAGCCATGTGTATGGATGCATCTGTGTGTGTGTGTGTCCGTGCACGTGTAGTATAAGCCGCAAAGCTCATTGCTAATATCTGACATTGCAGAAATTGCTGATTTATGATCTCTCAGAAACTATCCCCCTAATTTTGCTGTTGCTCGGGACCTCTCCCAGCTCTGTTGTAGCACTCAGGTTTTGTTCAGGTCCATCGAGGACACGTTCTGCCCTCAGCTGCTCACCCAGCACCTTCTGCACCAGATGGTCCTTCTGACAGCAAACAAACCCCATCTCTCAGGTGCTTCTGCTTTCAGTTTCCCTAAAAGAAAAAGAGACAAGGGGAAGAAAAGCAAAGCATCTTTGGCTGGCATGAGCGCGTTTGGTTGCTCACAATCTGCCCTGTCGCAGCCTGTCAGCAGCAGGCAGCCCTGGCTTACAGAAGTTGTGAAAAGCAAGCACTGAGCTGCTGCCAGCAGAATACCTGTCTGCTGCAGGAACAGAGCTGACTCACCGCTGGAGTCCTCCTCACATTGCAGGGCGCAGAGGCTGAAGGCAGCATGCTTGGGATCTGAGCTGGCTCGGCTGCTTGCTGCTTCCCTCCTGTTCCTCGCAGCTCCGTGCAGCTGGGAGGAATAAAAAGCACCTGCCTTCAGTGCCGCTGCCCGAGTGAAGTGTTAGCAGGTTTTATTCTCCCTCCTGTCTCCCTTTTTCACACCTGTGCACCGCAGAAGTGTCTGCGATCATCACATGCCCCGCGAAAAATCACCCGGAGCGTTCAGCTATTCGAGAGGAAGAGCGGAGGATGTGATTGGAGACTGGCAGCCTCCCCCTGTCTTTCATCCCTTCTCTTTGACATGATTTAGCATCTCAGAAGTTGTAAAGAGCAGCTCTCTTTGTGTAGGTGCACCTGCTCCGTGTGCGCGCAGGTGGGCGGTGTTGTTGTTGTCACTGTGAAATTGGTGAATAATTTACCAAGCAACCGGAGAGAGCCATAAAGCTTTAAATTATTCAAATGCCTCTCTGTTTGGAGGAGAGATGCTGGAGGTGTTTGCTTTGGCTGTGGGTTCTGCCTTGGAGTTGAGCCGGCCGGAGCAGGAGCGCCTTGAGAAGGAGTGATGCTGCAGACAGGCTGGTGGTGATGCACAGGCAGCAGACGGTGCAGCAGCCAAATAAATAAATAAGGAGATCCAGATAGGCAGCAGAACGATGCCAAGAGCCTTCATGATTTAAGCTGGAGACATCTTTCCTTGGGAAAGAATAATAAATGACCTTCCGTTGCATTGCCAACAAATGGCGTTTTCTTGCCTTGCTTCCCTCCATTCACCTGAAGGCAGAGGAGCTGCACTTCTGTCCCTTCTCCTGTTGGTGAGTGCAGCAGCACCCTGCTTGGCCCTGTGCATTTTGGATGATGGCAATGCACCAACCAAGCATGAACCAGTGCTGGAGCAGAGCTGAGCGCTTCCATTTGAGAGGTTTAGTGTTCTTCTCTGCCTATTTCCCCCCCCCCTTTCAAGCACGCCGAGAGCAGGGAGTTAATTTTGGAAGCATCACTTGTGCAAGGATGTTTCTGGCAGGCTCGGGGTTGCTAAGTGTAGCTAAGTGCCTCGAGCATCCGTAACTGTTCTGCTCCTTGTTTTTCTCCCCAAAGAGAAACTTTCTGGAGGGAAAGAAGGGAGTGCAATCAGCCGTGCTAAGTAATACTGTAGGGTGCTGCAGAAAGGTGCCACACACACTGACATGTGGGGTCTTGTGCAAGTGCTTGTGTTGGTTGCTTCCCCCTCTCCTTCCCCTTTCCTTGGCCTAGGATTTGGGCAGGGCTCTGAGCGTTAAGCTGCTTTGATCCTGTGCCCAAAGTCTTTCCTCCAGCTCTGCATCTGATCTCCTCCGTATCTGTTTGCTGGCATCTTTTGATCTGCAAAGGGTTTGGAGCCGGGGTCAGGCAGAGCCAAGCTTCCAAAGCCTTGGTGGGATCGCTGCGGTGCTTGGCCTGAGCCAGCTGTACCCAGATGGGATGTGCAAGGATGAGAGCTCCAAGCCTCAGCAGGAAGCACCACCACGTGCAGGTACTGCTATCTGATCTCCATCCACCTGCTTTGGGGTGTTTGATGTGCACTGAAGAACCGAATCACTGGGTGGGGTGGGCTGGTGGGAGGTGATGGATGCCATTGAAAGCTATTGGTGAATCAGCTCATTTCTGGGGCGATACAATTTGTCTGTAATGCTTTCAGGAAGGATTTTCTTAACTGTTTAAATCGGGTAAATTGCAAATTACTTAACAGCGTGTTTCTGAACGAGGTATATAAAGAACGCTGCAAACCCTCTAAGTGGTTTTTAACAAATACAGATTTCATTTTCTATTAGGATCTCAGAATTGGTTTCCGATGTGGTTAATGCCGCTTGTTGTAGCTGTTTAGAGTCGTGTTGCTCTAAGTGTAGGAGCCAGCCCTGAGCTGTGCTTGCTAAATCCCAGAGCTGCTTCAGTTTCATGGCTGGGCTCCTCCCGTGGTGCCTGGGTTGGTGGGTTATGTATGTGCTGGGCTGAAAAACATCACCAGGAAGGGGTCAGTTGTGTCCTGAAGCAGCCTGCATCCCCCAGCCAACAGAGCAAAGCAGATCCCCTCTCCTTTCTGCCTTCCAGCTCCCCAATACTAATAGCAAACTTCAGCTCCTGAGACCACCCTCCTGGAAGCTTATTTATATCTCTGCTCGGTGTTGATTCAGCTGCCTTGTAGCCAGTGCTCAGAATACAGGAGCCCTTACAGAGATGAGAACCTCCCCACGCCGTTCCTGCCCCTCTTGCTTCTATTCTGTTGAGCGGCTGTTCCCATCCTGCTCGAATCAAAGAGGAGAGGAGAAAAGCACGACAGGTGCCTCCTCGGCCTTTCCAAATATCCCACCGTCGGCACATTTGTATTAGATATTGATTTCTGTTTAATAGAATAAGCCAGGAGAAATCACACTCTTTGTTGGCGTTCAAAGGATAAACCATAAAAGCCATTAAGAAGTACTGTAAGCGGCGGGATGATTAATGAGACTTTAGGTGCATTCTACTGACTGCTTCCAGATAATGTCTTTGAAAGATCCTGTTGCTTCTGGCTGCAATTCAGAGCTATTTATTTGCAAGGTGAAGCTCAGAGGAGCGATGCTCCAGCGTGAGCCCGATGCTGTTATGAGACAAACTGGATGCCCCTGTTTCCCATCTCTGGAGGGCTCTCCCTGCTTGGCTGCCTTGCCAAGGCACTTGGGAGATGGAGTGCTGAGAGATAATCCACCTGCCCCCAAAGCACTGCTCCATGCCTGCGCCTTGGTGCTGCTGCAGGGAGGGCTGTGGGGTTTGGGGCTTGTAGGATGGAAACCCCTATTGGGGTTGGCTTTTCTTCTTAATTGAGCATCCCAGCTCTCAGTGGGACATCATCCCTGTTGGGACCATAAGTCATGTTTTACAGGAGCAGACCTCCCACCTGCTGCTGTGTTTCTTTTCCTTGGGAGGTGGAAGTGAGTGCAGGCACAGCAGATCCTGTCTGTTTCTAAACCCAGCACATCTGCACTGAAATAACAAACAGAACACAAGGAAAGAGATAAGCAGAGAGGAAAATAACACCCAGCCTCACTTTTTGTCTCCCTCTGTGCACCTGGGCCTCGTGAGCTGCACATCTGCTGGGAGCAGAGACATTACCAATGATGGAGAATCCATCCCAACTGGGCCCAACTGGTGGGTTCAGAAGGATGTGTTTCCTCCTGGCCCCCATCCTCTCTGTTAAGGGAGACATTCCTTCTCCTCTGCCACAGAGGGATGGGGTGTGCATTCGCCTTCATTGCTTACTCATCCCCATCCCTTCCTCCCAGTCATGCTGCAGCAATCAGCAGTATGGCCGTGACAGGGCAGGGGATGGAGGCAGGGATTTGCTGCCTAGGGAGCTCTAGCTGCAATAGTTTGTCATCAGGAGTAATAATAACCGAATGATGATTGGCAAAGTGGCACTGGGGGGGTAATGAGGATATGATCCAGAGCAGCAGAAGGGATAAGGAGGGGGTAATATCCCATCTTCTTGCTTCCTCCTCTCCTGTGTCCTTTCTTTGTTTTACACTCCGCTCTCCCAAGCCCTCATTTTCCTCTCTCAGATCTCTCCCTTCCCATGCCTGGGCTTTGCAGCCTCTCCCTGGGGCCCTCCGCTCTGCCAGCCCTTCCTGCAGCTGATTTATCGCCCTTACCAGCTCACTTGGAGGAAATCAGCGTCGTTTTCAGCTCCTCCAAGATGCAGATGCAGCCTCTGGGCACCATGGGCACAGCAGTGGGGTGCCCAGAGGTGTTTAAAGGAGCACAGTGCTCACTGGGTTCATCCTCAGCACCGCAGTCAAGTGCAGCAGTTTGTGCCTGTAATCTCTCCCGTGCTTAGAGGCGAGTTTTATGGTCTCTTGGCTTGCTGCATCCTTGCTGCCGCTGACTGCTGCTGAAGATTTAGCAAATCCTTTAATCTCTCTCTCCTTCCTCAGTTTCTCCAGTTGCTTAAGTGAGGATAATGAGCCATAACTAACTTGCAGGCTGTCAAGGGAGTGGTTTAATTAGAGGCTGATCTTGCAAGTTGCTTTGGGACTTCAGTACCAGGGTGGTAGGGGAAGGCAGGATCAGGCACCAGGGGCTTAGGAGCTGCAAGACATTTGGCTGCATAAGTGCTTGGGAGGATGACCTCCTGGGGGATGCAGGGTCCTCAGACCTTGAGGGATCAATGGCAGTGATTGGGAACTGCAGAACCGTGGGTCCCGCTCTCCTTGGCCGTCCCTTTGCTTCCTGTATGCGTGGGGTTAATGGCCTGGTGCATCTGCCAGCCGCAGGGCTTCCCAGCCAGCACTGCGCTTCCAGGAATAGAGTTCTGGGTTTGCGGCGCTGTCGTAAATCCAGAGGAGAAAAAGAGAGAAGGAGGAAGAGGGAAACGAGCTCCTTTCAGCCATCTCTGGTGCAAGCTGATCAGATACGGAGGTGTCTTTTGGAGAAGGCAGCAGGTGAGGTTGAGCAGATGGATGCTCCTCAATCACCTTGTGGTCTGCAAGAGGCCACCGGGGCACCTGAGCCGCTTTTTGCCTTCCCAATAACCCCTTCCCTCTTGTGTAACCCCACGAGTTGCCTTCCTCCTGCCCCATTGCAATGCTTGGTGCTTTCTTTGGATGCTCCCCAACCTTTATGTCCCTGGGGGCCGCTGTACTCAGGGCCTGTTGTCAGACACAGTTTGCTTCTGCTGGGAGGGCTGTGTTTCGCTCTCTGCCTTGGTGGTTAGTTGTGATGCTGGAGGCACTGTGGGTGTGTGTGTTGCTGCCCTCAGATCTTGTGGCTGGGGCTGAGCACATCCTCCAGGGCTGTGTTTTGGAAGATTAGCTGACGCTGGAGCAAGCAGCGTGCGCTGCCTTCCCTGCCTGTTTGCCTCCACCACTCCCTTAACAAATGCAATTATATTTGTCTCGCACCATCTTTTTTCTCAAGATGAGCCCATGCTGACAAGTGCTTTGAGCCCCGTTCTCTCTTCCCCTGCCAAAAATCCGGCAGCATCAACAAAACAAACAGGCAGAAGCTAACTGCTTCCATCTCATCCCTAACAACCGACTCCGGCACTGCTTTATTTCTGGCTGCTTTCTTTGGCTGTGGGGTCACATGAGTTGGACTCTGCCTCCTTTCCCTTGGCCTAGTTCTCTTCGTTTCTGCCCTTTTCCATGCGTGCACACGTGTGTGTATAGAGCAGAGCATGCAGCACATCCTGCAGCACTGCTGCCCCAGTGTTGCCTGCAAGCTCCATGAGAGCCCAGTCTCTCGAGTCCTGGCTGCCTGCACTCCAGTGGTATTTCACACAAAAGCCTTTGAGAAGCAAAGAAACAATTGAAAATCTCACCCCAGAGTGACCTTTTTTTTCCCCTTTCCCTTGGGCAGGCAAAGGGCATCGTGTGACCCGTCCACTCAATCCTATAAATCGTTTTTATGGACGTGTGTAATATCAGAGAGAAATACTTCATCCCTTTAAGGAGAAAAATAAACAGTTTCGCTCATCATTATACAGTTTCCAGGAAGGAAAGAGCAGTTGGTGTTGACAAAGCTTAAAAAAGGAAGGGGGGAAGAAAGAAAGAAAACCCCAACCCAAGATGCTGAACTCTCCCCAAACAACTTTGCCTTTGATATTTGCAGATGTGTAACTTGTTCCTTGTTGGATTTAGTGTGAGCTCATAATGAGTGCAGCCAGGTTCAGTGGTGGGATCCCTGTCCCCAGGCAGGGGACACATACGGGTCCACACTGTATGAGCCTGCATATGTTGGGGTTGAGATGTGGATGTTAAATCTCAAAGAAGCTGTCTAAAGCAAAGCTTCTCATTAAGGTTGATCATTGCTCTTTGTCAGCTATGGTGGGAGCTTTGAACATGAACCTACATGCGATTCTTGCCTTCTAAATGGTTGTAGTTAGCTGAGCCTCAGCTATTCTGGGAGGGATGGAAGCAGGTTCCTGCTTGGGGTGGCCAGCAAATCCCCTTCCAGCTGACCTTGCCTCCCTGGGAGCCTTTGCACAATAGGTCTGAAGCTGTGGCACTGAGGGATGTGGTCAGTGGGCATGGTGGGGGCGGGTTGATGGTTGGAGATGGGTTGATGGTTGGGCTTGGACATCTTACAGGTCTTTTCCAACCTTAAGTATTCTATGATCGTTCCATAAATGTCCAATTCAAAGCATCCCTGTAGGATTTTGCTTAAGAGCCCCTTCAAGTAAATGGTTTATCACTCACAAATCCCATCAGCTAGGATTGATTTCAAGACGTGAACTTGGATTCTTCCGTGGACTGTTGTTGGCTGTGCACTGTTCCCTTTCAAAGTGCTATGAGAGCTGCAGGCGTGTGAGGCCTTGTCTTTTCCCATTGAGATATTTTCCATTTTTCCCCTTCCTGGGTTTATTGCATTTGAGTTGTGCTTACTCCTTTGAAGCAGAGATGCATTTTAGCCACAGAATTTCATCTCGAGGTGTAGATCCGCACTCAAAAGGGGGAAGCATTCACTGCGTTTTATGTTCTGCCTGTTAAGAGAGTTGGACCCAAGCTGTGAAATTCAGATGTAAATTCCTCCTAAGCCTGGCGACTGCCAGGCATGGTTTGATCACCCAGCTTTTAAGCTAAAGAGCACCAGTGCCTGGAAAGGGAAGCTTGAGAAGCATTCCTTAGTGAAAGCAGAGGCTGTTGGCTGTGATCGCTTCTGCATCCGGAAAACCAACTGGGGTAAGCTTGGCATGCCCTGGAAGATGCCACAATCCTCCCATTGCTATGAGTGTAAATGCTGTGTGAAGTTGGGCTTGCAAAGGCTGTTTCTGCCTCTCTCTCTGCGAAAGAAGACAGTGATGTAAAATAACTGATAAGGTTGGGCTGTAGATCACGGGAGCCAGTTGGGAACCTGGTGGGAAAACATACCCATAGGGTGCACTGTCCTCACTCAGAAGGCATCAGAAATGAGAGGCTTTGTCCCCTTTTTGTTCTCTGCTTTGGCTTTTGGCAGGATCTTGAGCACTTTCCATGTCAAAGCAGTAATGTGGGCATAGTAAGGGGGAGCAGGATGGTAGTAGCATCCCTTCTGCCATTCCTTGTGTTTACTGAGGTGTTGAGATGAGTTTGTTCTCTTTTGTGCAGATTGAGGGCTATGAAGATCCCAGAGCCTCCTCGGGTGTATGGCAGGGCTTAATAATAACGGATGAGTCAGGTCTTCAATATTGCACGAAGGTACCAGGCTTAAATAATACATGATGCAAAATTAGTCAAGGTATATCTGAAAGGAGGGATGGTCGCTGCAATCCAGCCAGCACAGGAGCAGCAGCAGCAATAGAAATGAATGTGTGTCTAAGTAAGAGGCAGAGAGAATTCTCTGCCTATTGTTCCTGGTCCTTTAAACGGTGTCATTTGTTCTGAGGTTTCATGTTCAGTGATGAAGAGCTGTCCATGCCCACGAAGGGGTGAAAGACTTCTGTTCAAGTCTTGGTGCTTGTTGGGGGGAAGAGGGGAGGAAAGGTGGATAAAGGCAGCGTCCTGTATGCAATAGGTGCAAAATGAAGCTGGGCTCTGGGATGGGAGCTGTCTGAGGCACAGCACAGCATTTCTCTGCCCTGTTATTTACCCTTTCCTACCCTGGGCTGTGCTCATCCAGCCTTGAGCTGCCATCGCCGTTCATGTATGAAGAAGGGGAGAGAATCAGGTGGGCGTCTGCTTGATGCTCTGCAGTTTGGTGCTCTTTTGAAGCACAAAAATCCAAGCACGAAAGCTTACGGGCAGCTCAGAAGCCTCGTGGACTGAGATGCTGGTTGTCCTTTGGCTTTCAGCAGGCCCTGGCTCTCTGATTCCTATGCAGATCTTGGCTTTAAGCCTCCCGGCTTCCCTCTCGACGAGAGCTCTGTTTAACCTTTCCTCTTGTCTGCAGAAAGCACATCGCATTAGCCCACGCACACAGATGGAAAATTGAATGGGATCTTTGCCCTTTTCCTTCTTCTAACGTAACGACTCAGGGATCCCCCACAAAGGTTGGATTTCCCTTACGAAGCGCTCGGTGGCAAAAGACATGCAAGGTAATTGGAAAAGTAGCCAGGTTTGAGATTAAAGTTGTTCCATCAGCTGAGACGTGCGTCGGAAGCTTCCCCTCCGGCTGATTTACATAATGCTCCTAACCATTTCAGGAGGAGTGTTGGGAATCCCATAATGCAAATAACCCCCGAGCCTATATAATCAAATGCCTTTACCTGATCCGGGATGAGTGCAAAAAAGAAATTTGCCACATGTTTTACCCAGCTCAGCAATGTCTCCTCTGCAGACGGAATTGCTAACAATATTCCGACCTGTTGGAGCACAACATTGAAACGTATAGAAACAAGACCCGCAGCCACGTTCTGCAATTCAATCTTGTCTTTATTGCAGCAGTGGAGGTGTGCTGCATATTAGCGAGTGTTTTTTTTCCCCTGACTAACCTTGGCTAGTTCTCATTACCAGTCCCCAGCTCTGCTGAGAGTTGCTCGGTGCGGATCCTTCTCCCATCCCTGTGAAGGTGACTGCCTCCCTGTCCTGCCCAAGGATGGGGCAGCGATTTGAGATCAACCTCAAAACCTCCAGCCTGAGTTCCCACCGATGACCAAACAAACAGCATCGGGATGGATGTGAGGTGATGCACTTTACTGCCTCCGGGTGGGCGCAGCTCCTCCACTAACTGATGTTCCTGCACTGACTTCAGCCTCCCTATGCAGATTTACCTCTGCTGAGGATCTGTGCTCTAATCCCTTCTTTTTTTCCCCACTTTTATCTTCCAGAGGAGAACAATCTATCTCTTACCCTCTTGGTACTTTCCTTTCCATTCCTCGTTTGAATTATACAGAGGGTGCACTCGAGTGATTTTTAAATCTAAATGAAAATGTAAAGAACCCTTTACCGCAGCACCAAGTCCTACAATAAGGCAAATTGTTTAACTTCTACGCAGCCCCATCTGGCCCTAATTGATTCTTGTAACCCAACTGTGATTTCTAACATGTTCTAGTCAGAGAAATCTACCGGCACTAATTCAACACGGTGAGCTCTGATACGGCGTTTAATGCGACAATGAGATCAATTTTCCTTCTGAGTACCGCCCTGCCCGGCCGGGATGTGAAGGATGGTTCTGAGGATGGGAAAATACAGTTTTTCTTCCCCCCCCCCCCTCCCACCCCTTTTCTCCAGTCCTTGTATACCTGCAGCTCCCTTGGAAAGCCCATAGGATTCCCTCAAGGGGCAAAGATTAAAACCTCATTAGATGAGTCTGTGCTCACCATAGCCCTGTTTGTGGACCCCGGAGTGTTTTGGCATTTGGATTCTGTGTGTGGTTGGGCAGAGGTTGAATCCCATCTCGCTGCAGTGACTTCCCTGCACCTCGGCCCTGCTGTGCACAGCGGGGATGCAGGGCTGTCATCCAAGGATGCTCTCACTCAGCATTACAACTTGTATCCTCTTGAGCTGTGCTAGGAATAGAAGGGTGCCTTTGCTCTTTTTCTTTTTCCTTCCCCTCCCCGGTCATCTAAAAATAGGGCATTTTTGGACATCCTTGGCTGCTTAGCAAGTGGGGTGGGAGTGTGGGCCTCTGGGGCTGGTGCAGCTCTTGCATTGTGCCCTGATGGGAGTAGCACTGGCCATAATTTCTCTATTGCTCTTTGGACATGCTAATGCTTATCCATTGTGGAAGCAGTGTTCTCTGTGGAGAGGAGGTGTGCTTCCCCTCTGCCTCCATACCAATACAAAGGCAATGCTTTGAAGCATGGTGGTGGTGGGGCCAACACTTCTCTTGCCAGGCTTGGGTGTCTTATTGCTCTGCCCACCCCATCCCCTTCCCTCCAGGAGGCTTTGGTTGCTGCCACTGCTTGGTTGAGACGATGTGGAATTTTACAGCCACCTCTCAGTGCTGCAGTGCAGTGTGACTGGCAGGTGACAGGCTGCTTGATGGCAGTGACAGGCAGGAAGCCAGGCTCCGAATTAGAGCTGACAGGTCCAGCCGGCACCACAGCATGTGTCGCTGCTCCTTAGCCATGCTGGGAGGAACGAGCTGCATTGCCAGCCTTGCTCAGGGCATGTCACTTGTCCATCAGTTGCATCCTTTGTTTCCCATTGCACTTTGGATTTCCAATCCACCTATGGATGCCATAGGAACAGTGCTGGCAGTGGCACTGCAGATACGTTGCAAATAACACTGTCATGTCCAAGGAACATCCAGGCTCACCCTTTCAAGGACCAATATCCATTCCATAGTCACAGCTGGAAGGGACCCTTAAAGGCCCTCAATGCAATGAGCAGGGACACCCACACTGCATTGGGTGCTCAGAGACCCATCCCCTGACCCTGCTGTCCCCTGTCCCTGCTGTCTGCAGGACGTTTCCTTGGTGTTGACTGTGTGTGGTGTTGGCATGACTTGGCTGGGAGCTCATCCCTGAATCCTGTCACACCTCCTAACTCCGACTCCAGAGCTGTTTGCTGGAGATTCTCATTTGCTAGCTTGAAAAATAGGAAAGAAAAGCAACTGGAATCTACGGGAGATGAGATTTGCATACACAGAAGGAGTAAAAAGCTCCGTTTTTGTTGGTTTTTGGTTTTTTTTTGTCCCTGTTTGTTTGCTTTCTTACTTTTCTGACTGCTTTTCCCATTAAAAATTCAAGATCTGTCTGTCTTCCGTTTTCTGGAAGGCTCAGAGGACATCTGGAGAACTTGTTAGGATTATGTTGTTTGAGAGATGATGCCTTTGGAGGGCAGGGGAGAGCAGCCCGTTGGAAACCCCACATCTTGGGGGCGGGTTTTGTTATCACCTCTTTCTTTAATGACTTTTTTTCCTTTGGAGAAACCCTCTAGAGAGAGAAGCCCTCGTTAAACCCCTCGCCTGGAAATAAGGGCTCAGAAAACCTCCAATTTTGGGGGACCTCTAATGAGTCTCCCTCGGAGACAGAGCTTGGTATTTCTGTTGCGTCTGCAGTTGTGTGGATAAAAAAGAAGAGGGAAGCAAACAATCGAAAGCATCTTTTCAGCTAGAAGAAGAAAAAAAAGAAGGGAGCCTCAACCCCCACCTTTCTGCATGCACTGCTTGTAAGTGGGAAAAAGAAGGCAGCACCCCGCTTCTTTCCATCAAGCTTCTTCTATAATGTATTAATAGAGAATTATATCCTCGCTATAGGATTATTAAAAAAGAAGAGAGATAAAAATGATAGAAATGAATCCGTGTGCTATTATGCGGATGACAATAGATACACTTAAGCCTTGCAGCCCTGACCTTGGCACATGTTTCATCTCAACTCTGGGAGAGTCTGAAATTGATACGCTGACACTCAGCATTAGTATGAGGAACGCTCCTCTTCCCCAGGGAGCACGAAGGGATGGGAAGGGTTTTACCAGCGCCCCAAGGGGTGAAGCAGAACCTCTCCTCCTCCCAACCCAAATCCTTGGGCTCCCTTCTGGGATTGTATCCATTTATGTATTTATTTTCAATGGAACTTGCTAGTGGTTGATGTCAGTGGGATTTCAGCCCGGATATGGTGGTGCCTGTGGAGCCCTCCCCAGATGCTATGTGCAGATGTACAGTGGATGTGGTACCCATTGCCCCCATCCCTTTGTCAGCCTCTTTCCCCCCAAACTTTGGGGTCACTGTTGAGCTCAGGGAAGTTTGGGCTAAGAGGGGGACAGTTTGCTGCTTGTGTCCACGAGGGGCAGCTCTGCATCCTCCTGCCCAGGTCTGGCACTCCAGCCCCCAATTTACCTCCTACCCCAGCCCTGAGCTGCCGGCCACCACTGCCTCTATTAATCGCATGGCAGAGGCAGAAGGTTTCCATTCCCCCTTTCCTCAGCCCAAGTTTGTTTAGCCCTTAAGCTACCGTGTATACTGAGAGGGAGAAAGAGCTGTGCAACGCAGCGACAGCTCTGCAGCGTTCCTGCGAATGCAGATATCATTTGATCAGCATGATCCTCCGTGGGGATTCATAATGAAGAATGCTTGGGGTGTGAAGCCCGAGGAGCAGCGGGCTGCTGGCTGGGTGCAGGCAGCACTGCTGGGCATGGTGCTCACAGCAGGGAGCTTTTCCCCATGGCTGCTGCCTGCATGGGAAGCTGCAGGGACATGGGAAGGGAAAAGTGCCTTTCGAGCACCTCTGTGCAGGCAACCCTACAAAAAGGAGGGGTTGCTTGCTGCACCTCCCCATCCCATGCTCTCTGGTGTCCCCAATGGTGGGGCTGGGCTCTGGAGACCTCAGCATGGCAGCTCAGTGCCTCCGAACCCACGTGTGCATCTTCCTTTCTTTGTCTCCCCTTTTATTTATAACTCTGGTTTGCATTTGTTTATTATTATTATTATTATTATTCCTGCTAAGCCATAAAGTCGTTGAGAGGGGAAAAAAAAACAAGAAGAAGGAAAAAAAAAAGATAGTAGGGCAAATGTGTCAGGCAAATTAAACGAGCTTGTTATAATCAGCTGCTTCTCCCATATCCTTTCTTTCTGTGGCTCGCTCCAACCCTGCTCCCCATGTACACAGAGATGCTCTCCCTCCTCTCAATTTCAGTGTCAAGAACTTTATTGGCATGACAAGATATACTGTGTTGCTGGAGTTAATACAGTCTCAAGTGTGTATGTCTGAGAGAGGTTTTCACAGTCATAATTGGGTTTTATACAGTGTGTCCAGTTCTATATTCGGAGGCTGAGGCGCAGCTATATCGGGAAGCCGTTTCTGCCACCTCTGCTGGATTTATGCAGATGGGTGTTTTTTTTTCTGGCTTTTAAGGGCAAGACCTCATTGGTTTGTGCTGCCTGCTCATTGCCCACCAGCTGCGTGGCCGGAGGAGCCCCGGCTGTGTCCTTCAGGCTGAAACTCCTCCATGTCCCAGCTGGAAGGTAGCACTGAATTAAATGCTTATCACAGAATCAAGCTTCTTTGGGTTCTTATTCACTCTATGCCAACGCCTGTCCAGCATCCATGGTGCTCTGGGAGTCATCACTGCATGGCCCAACACAGTGGCCATTCAGCTTATATCTCCATGCAGCCAACATCTGCCCAGCATCCCTTCTGCTGCACTGGAGCTGCCGTGATGCCCCAGGGTTGGGACAAGCACCCAACACCACCACATAGAGGCTGTTTACAGAGCTAAGGAACCAACAGGACCGAGGACAGCCAGCCCACAAGGGAAGGAACCTTTGCTCCAAGAGGCAGCGGAGTTGGAAATGGTTTGATTTCAATTAGTTTTTAATTAGCCGCTGTCTCCAAACCATCGGATCAGTCGCCAAATAATTGAAAAGCAACAATATTTGCATGTGGAGCCTGGAAGAATGGCTGTGTCTGATCTGAGGCAGGGAGGGCTGGGGGAGATAATTCCCAAGGTCAGCGGCTCCTCGCTGGTAGTTCAGCGTGGGCAAGCTTCTTGCAAATAACCCACTGTAGCCTCACACTAATTTTACAGTAAATTAATGCCGAGCCGGCATTTGTATGGATTTAATTAGCAGGCAACACAAAGTTTTATAAACCTTTTGCAGTGGCAATTTAAACCTGATTGCAAAGTTATTAAAGGAAGCCATGGCAGGCTGCTCGAGGAGTCTGTAGGGACTGAGGCACGCTGTGGCACTGCGTCCTCGCAGCGGGCTGGGTCTGTGCTGGGACAAACCTGCTCACCTGCAGCACAGGGTCAGCCAAGGTTCTGTTGGGCTCCATCTCTGGAAGTGATGCTCGCCGTGCTCCACGCCTTGCTTTGTCCACCCGCTTCCCCATCGTGCTGCTTCCCATTTCTCCCTCCCCGCCGCTCTTCTGCCCATCTGCAAATGGCTGCTGCATGGTTTTTACGGCAGCTGCAAATAACTGGCAGGCGGTGTGGTGCAGAAGCCCCATAAAAGCTCTGCTCTCCTCTCGGCAGCGCGCTTTATGAGCAGCTCCGTGGCGTTTGCGTGGTCCCTGAAGAGAGCTGCTAGAAATCGCAGGATCATGAGTTTCACAGCAGATATCTATAGCTGGTGTCACAGGGAATTAAAAGAAGCAGCTCAGTAGCCTCACTTGGGTATGTGGGTTACAGTCCTGTAATTCAGGGTGGGCTTGGGCACCGTGGCTTGAAGCAAGGAGGATGTAGCCCTGGAAGGGGCCGGAGGCTGTGCTAAGAGCATTGGAAGTAAACATGCACTTTGGAATGGTAGGACCCAGCGTGGAGTCCTTTTTAAGTGCCTGCAGAGTGAGGCTGTTTCTTATTTTGCAAATAATTGCATTGAAATATATGTATATAAGGGAAAATGCAATTCTTGGCAGAATGGATTTCATTGCCAAGCAGCCTTCATAAGAAATGGGAAAGAGCAGCTTTTAATTACGGCCGAGGGTTTTATATGGCGATTCCAGGACACCTCTGTAATCAGCCAGAGATATTCTGTCCTCCATGCTTCCCCCTAACACGTTAGGAGGACAATGGCAAGTCATTAACGAGCTATAATGGGAAAAGCCATATCTAACTATTCCATTCTCTTAGCGAGGCCGGGCGGGTGACTAACTGCTGGCAGACTTTTTCTTCCCTTTTCTCTTTGCTAATAACATCCTTGCTGCTGCCAGTCCAACCCAGGCAGATGCTGGGGCAGTGCTGTGCGCTTGGCTTCTGGCACGGCGTGATGGAGTGCAGGAGCTGCTCTATCAGCGTGCATTTGTCTGACATGAGTGGGAGCAGAACCTGCCTAAACCCCTTCCCTGTGAGCTGGAGGAAAGCTCTGATTAATGATTGATTGCTGGTATTAATTTGCTGCGTAAGAGGCGTCCAGGGACATGCTTGAAATGGTTGCTGTGCATCCAGGGGGAGTGGAAGGAGCTGGTGGGTTTGTGCTTTCCCAGAGGGGTGCAGAACCCTTTGAATGGGTTTCAGGGTGGCTGTGGGGACTCCCAGCTCCTGGCTTGGGGATGTTCTTACCTCATGTCCTCTGCCTTATGCCTGCATAGCCTGGTAGTAAGACTTGGTTTTGTCAATAGAATCTGTTGGGTATCCAGCATGGGGTGGAGGTGTTTTGGGGGAG
This sequence comes from Excalfactoria chinensis, assembly GCF_039878825.1. Classification (NCBI taxonomy): domain Eukaryota; kingdom Metazoa; phylum Chordata; class Aves; order Galliformes; family Phasianidae; genus Excalfactoria; species Excalfactoria chinensis. The sequence continues at coordinate 4,035,288 of NC_092845.1, forward strand.
CAGGAGCTCTGAGCCTGCAGGGAAACCAACAGCTGTGAGATGGGCACCGTTGGGTTGCTTGAATCATCTGCAGAGCGATTCTTGGGGCCAAGCAGCACCACTTTGAGATGCTTTTAGGAACACCAGGTTTTGAGCAAGCACAGAGTGCCAGGCTGCTGCAAACCAGATCCTCCTCATTTCTAACTCACTGCTCCCTTCTGCAGACCTGAGCCTGAATGTGGAACAGGGCGAGGTGGGAAAGAGATGAAGGGGGGGCAAGGGGGGGTGCTAAAAACGTAAGGAATGCAAACGTAGAAGATCTGAGAGAGATTTCCAGATGGATGTGGGTAGGAAAATGAGAGAGAATGCTATTTGCAGCTTGCAATTAAAATAAATCTGAGCGGGAGAAGAGATGGCAGTGCTGAGTCTGTTGATGCGTCTGATGAAGCAAAGCTGATTCACCTAGAAGTTGACACAGCTGTGTTAATGTGCCTGCAAATAGCAGCTCCTGTCTGCCTATGATTAAGCCACGATGGAAGGGCAGCCTGTCACCTGGGGGTTCTAACAGCCACCCTTAGAGCTGCTTCCTAGCTGGGTTCCCATGCACGCCCCCAGCTCCTGCTGCCAGCTGATGGAGCAGTGGTGCTGCTTTGGCTCCAGCTCTGCCAGCCAAGGAGCACAGCGTGCATTGACTGCGTGAGCATTTCAGTCCTCACCTGTTATTTTGGTTTGGGCATAAAGGGTTGGGAGGAGGGACAGGATGTGGCTTTTGGAGTGTGATTGCAGTGATTTACCTGTTGGCTGCAGTGAGCAGCAGTGAGGTGTCAGCTGTATGCGCAAGGCACTGCGCCAGCAGCCAACTCTGTGCGTAGGGATTTAGAAGGGAGTGGGGGGGGATGAAAACCCCCTGTCGTGGGTGAGGGGTCTTGGATCCGCTCTAAAAATACCCCTCAGCAATCAGGCTGCTGCTCTTCCCCATTGTGCTCTACTGTGCTGCTGCTGCTGCTCATCATTCCCTGGGGTATAAATAGCAGCTCCTGGAGGAGAGCTCGGTCTCATTTTGCTATCCTGGTGGTTGGAGCAGCATTGAGCTGCGATGTTAAGGGAACCAGGTCGGGATGCAGCCTGGGGAAGCAGCCCCTGTGTGGGAAGCCCAGGACCAGGTACTGCTGCCCTCCAGCTGAGGGTGAGGGGGTTGGGAAGAAGATGCAGTTGTGGGACTCAGGATCGGATGGTAGAAGAGGGAGATGTGATCTTGATTCTTCCAATATGTCAGAAGTTGTTACAGAAAAGAGGCTGATCGATCGCTCTGTCCACTGCGAGATAGAACAGGAAGGAATCGGATTAATTTGCAGTAGGGAAGATCAAGGTTAGATATTTGGGAATAGAAATCTCCTTGGCAGCAGGAACTGGAGTGTCTTGGGACTGGCAGCGTGAGAGAATGGTGGAATCATTAAGGTTGGAAAAGACAACCAGGATCACCAAGTCCAACCCCAATCCAACCCATCCCCACCATGCCCACTGACCACATCCCTCGAGAGGTTTGAACCTTGTTGCTGGGACCTTTGAAGGGCAATGTGAGCTGTTGGGGATGGGATGCTGTCCCCATGGAGCACATGAGATTCATGAGCTTATAACCATCAGCTTCCCAGCGCCGTGTTATCCCTCACCGTGAGACACACGTGCAGCAAACGAGGCTGCCACCATCCGATGCTTATTAAGCGATTATAGGGGAAGTGGAGGGGGTGTCATCAAACTGGCTGCTCTGCAGATTCCCTGTGAAAACTGTCTCGCTGAAACCCAAATGTCATCAGTCATCAGCCTCTCCGAAACCTCCAAGTGGGACGTATGCACTGGTTCATTACAGCTGTCATCCTGCTGGTGCTTGGGTTTATTTGTGGCGGTGGTGTTGCTCACAGAGAGACTCTGCTGTGCTTTTTGGACACGAATGCAGCCTCCGGGGGCTGAGCTTTGGAAAAGTTTCATCTGCTCTGAAGGCAGACGCTGCGTCAGCACCCACCATGGTTTCCTGATGGGGTAGCAGAGCCCCACTCCTCCTGGGGTCTTTGCAAGCACCCAGCAAAAGCCAGGCGGGTCCTTTGCAACTGCCTTGTGCTGCATCCTTATTGCAGTAGGTCTGGTGTGGTTTTCCCCTGTAGCTGGTGGTGGCTCAGGGTAGACAGGTGGCCAATAATGTTGCCTTGAGCGGGTGATGGCAGTGAGAGCAGCTCCTCCGCTTAATCAAAAGGTTTTTTACCCATAAGAAGGAATTTCTGGAGCTCCCTGAGGAGTGCAGCGTCTCTCCCTGCTCTTGGAATCCAGTCTGAGCCTTTCCCCTGTGCTCTGTCTTTGGGTTAAAGCATATTCCCCACAGTAACCAGAGAAGGGAGAAAAAGTGCAGCCGGGAAAGAGGAAACCTAATGGGTAGGTAATTAAAGGACATGCCGGGGGATAGATGAATGAATAGAGAGGAGGGAGGATGCGGAGAGGCTATAGAAACACATCAATACATGTATGAGGAAAGGAGAGATGGAAGAGAAGATTAATTTATGATCGTTCCTGTCTATTATTATTCTGAGTCAGAAGCTCGGAGCACATCTGGAAAGTTTCCAAACCTGCCCTGGTGCCGTCAGGTTAACACAAGACGAGCAGCTCTGCTGTGATGCTCCAGGCTCAGGGCTGGGCTGGATGAGCACCAGTATGGGGGGATGTGGGAAGAGGGAACGGCCCTCCTGTGTTCCATAGCATGGAGCAGGGCACGGTGCTCAACCCCCGTGTGCCCAGAGGGTGAGCACGCAGCGCCGTTTGTTTATTCCCTGTTTTAATAATTGCCTGATTGAGTTGCATTTTTATTTGGTTTCAGTGGCAATCAGATTGAGAGCTGTAATATCCACTCGCACCTTGTAATTACCATTAATGTCTTCTCTCTCTCCTCCATGTGAGGCAGGCTGGGGTGGGCAGAGCGTATCCATGAGCTGAGGCAGTGCCCACCTGCAGTCAGAATGAGCCCAATGGAGAGGGAGGGATTGCTGGGGAGGGGAGATGGGGTGAAGAACAGGGGGGAAAATCCACCTTAAATCCCAGACAAAGGCGAACCCGGCAAAGTGTCAGAGTCAGCACAACAGCGTGCGAGCCTAATTACCATAACGATGTGAAAGAGCCCAATCAGCAATCTGGGGCTAATCTTTCATGTATTACAGGTCTCTCTTTCGTAGCGCTCCGCAGCTAAATGCATTTTTAATGAAGATATTCCTAGACTCGTAGATAATTTCCTACTCTTTACAAGGAGTGTATCAGAGCTCATTAAGCGGGTCGTTCTTTATATATATATAGCTATATGTATATATATGTATTTCTCAGTTCTTCAGGAGGCCAACATCAGTGCCGGCGGCAGCAAAGAAAAGCTGTCCCTTGCTGCATAAAGGCAGAGAAGGAGGGATGCTATGGCTGGGGAGGTTTGCTATGCATATAGAATCATAGAATGGCTTAGGATGGAAAGGATCTTAAGTGTCGTCCATTTCCAACCCCTTCCATGGGCATGGTTGCCTCCCACTAGATGAGGCTCAGCAGGGCCCCATCCAACCTGATGTCAGTGCCTCCAAGGATCTCCCATGGGGCTGGATCCTCCTTCCCCTGTCCTGTTTGAACTCCCCATGGCTAACGTGGGTAGGGTGAGAATGAAGCCAAATACAACGGCAGCAAGAATGGGAATTGGAGGCACTGGGCAGCGTGGGGGTGGGGATGGACCCGTGCTGGAGGTGAGCAGTGGGTGCACTTACTGCATCCTCATCTGTGGTGGTGGAGGATTGTAATTGGATTGTTGCTCTGGTGGTGACTTCTCACAATTTGTAAAGTGCTGTCAGATGAGATCTAGTTGGAAATGAAAGGGAACGCCGAGGCTGGCATGGAGGTGAGATGGGGGAAGGCAGAGGGGTCTCTCCTGCTCCCCATGTGCTTACCTTGTCAGGAGCCTCAGTAGATGGGAGATTGCCTTTAGAGCAGTAGCCAGCTGGCTCCTGACAGGCAGAGGACACGGAGGGTGTGTTTCCAATTATCTCTGTAGATGGGGCCAAATCCCAAGAGGGGATGAGGAGCCGCAAGGCAAAATGAGGCCAAGGAACTGCCAGACAGAAGTGGAGTGATGATTGGCCCCATCCGGCGCTGCGCCTCCCAGAGCGGCTGGTCCTGATGTGGTGTTCAATTATAACCTGCCCAAAGGAGAAGAGCTCTGAACTCAAGGGAAGAAACCTGTCTGTGTCTGTGGGCAGCAGCTGCGTGGAGTGTTTGTGGCTCAGTGGTGTGTTTTCTCCTGGGCAATGCATTGCTGGGGGTTTGCTTGTGCTCGGCAGCAATTCTGGGGGCTGTTTCTCTCTTAGGGTTGCTCCCATCTCTTCCCTCCTAAGCCCATCCCAAGGAGCACCCAATGGGAAGGTACCCGAGGTCTGCAGGCAGCAAGGAGTTAAAGATGTGGAGGGCTAAGAGAAGGATGGCAGAAGTTTGCAGGGATGATAAACACCACTGAGGCTGCTTTTGTCTCCCTGGAGCTGGCCACTGATCTGTGATTAGAGTCACTGGAGCTTTTGTAATCAATCAGGTGGGAAAGTGGCAGGATGGAGGTCAGAGGAACTGGGGAGAGGGGAGCTGCCAGCTGCCTGCTGCTGGTGGAGTGTCCCCCTTTGAGACTCCTGAAGCCAAGGCTCTTTAGCTTAGTTTTAGCTGGCCAGTTGGCGAAGGGTGTCCCAGCTTGTGCTTTGAACATCAGTTCGTCTTGTCTTCTCTATGGTGGGTGACTTTGTGTTCCAGTCAGGTCTGCACCCATAGCATGACTGCCCAGTCCTAGCAGCCCTCTATGCAAGCCATGCTTAGGTGCTATAGATTCCTGCAGTAATTAGGTTATCCGGGGTGTCTACTTATGATAGCAATTTATCTAGGTAGCCATAATATCTTGAAAGGAGTTTTAGGAAGATGCATGCAAATAGGCAGCAAGGGAAAAGTGGAGAGAGCTCGTTTAGCACGCAGATGGGAGGGAGGTCAGGAGAGGAGATGTCAGCGGGTGCTAAAGGGTTACTCTTTAGCAGATGGATCACGTGCCATCCGGCCTTGCGCTTGGGGAAAAGAGAAATAACTGAGGTGCAGCAGATTAAACAGAAGACAAAGGCAGAGTGTGGTGACAGCCTCTGTCCTGCTTTCCCTCGCCCCACGACTGAGCATCTCTCATCCTGTGCCTCATCCTCAGCCCCCTGGTTCCTCAGTGGGGTGCTTGAAAATGTGATATGATTCTGTTGCCTTCTGCGTTTGGAGACCCATTGCAGGCACTGACCTTTCAAGTCTCTTTGTGATTAAAGCTCTTATTAATTTCCTGTGGGGCTGCAGACACTCTGAGGCGGTAAAGTGTTGTTGGGAGTTCATTAACATGTGGGGCTTTAATTAGTCGGCAAGAAATCCGTCTCTGTCCTGATTTGACCAAGGAAAAAAAGAAAAGGGTGGTGGTGGGGGGTGGGGGGTGAAGGGAAGAAAAACATGAGAGAGAAAATGATGTTGAAGTAAAAATAGCGTCAGCAAATGTCTGCACAGTAGGAAGAGATTTCAGGGCTCACGATGTGTTTATCAGGCACTTTGGATCCGTGTGCATGTTTGCCACACAAACCCCGTCGTGCAGAGCTGTGCTCACGGGGATGGTTGTTCCATTGGCACCCTGGGCAATAAATGATAGCACCGGGGAGGGGATGGGGAGAAGGGGCTGCAAAGCAAATGGAGCGAACTGATATAGCAGCATCTTTGCATCCAGGAGGAGCCCAGGGGCTGCTTGGCAGCAACAGCCAACAGGCGGCCCTCCCATTTATTTAAACCTCCGGTGGAATAATATATGTTTGATGGCCTGCTTGATCTATTTGTGACAAGTGTTAAAACACGTGTGCATTGATTTTCTTTGAGGAGCGTATTTCTAAGGGTAATTTAATAGTGGCATTGAGCACAGCTTTTACTGGCCGAGGAGAAGGCGGAGGGAGGAGGGGGATTAGATGAAGAAGAGAGAGACACTAATGGCGTTTTCGTAATGCAATTGCTTAGGTCAGTGAAAAGCTGTCACAGTTTAATGCACTCGCTTGTTGGGGATGTTATCATATACGGGATTAAGCCATTCCAAAACATGAAAACAAGAGCGGCTTTTAGCGAGGGAAAGCGTTAAAGACCCGCCGTGGCAAAGTTGTGATGGCAATGAGAAGGGAGTGGAGAAGTTGTGCTCTGTGGGCAGCGGGGCTGTGCTCTCTGCTGGAATCACTGCTGACCTCGTCCTGCTTTGCACAGGCCGGCTCCTGGTGTGCATGGGGAGCTGCTTTATCAGTGGGGTGGGAAGGCTTTGTGTTTTCCCATTGCGGCTCCTCATACGTGGCTCTATTTTAGCCTATCCCCTTGCTAACACACAAGCTCTTCTCTGTCATATATAATACTTAGTCCTTAGTCCAGTCTGCTGTGAGAAAGCAATGGAGCACCTCCTCCTTCCCCTGGGAGACGGTTGCAGATCGAGAACTTTTTCCATATTTATACTTGACCTAAATTCTCCCCCTCTCTCTCAAACAGCCTAAGTTTCAGCCCTCTGGCATCTATACCTCTCCTTTAGAGTTTTCACACTTACGGGTTGGAATAATATTCTACCTTTATATGTGTCTTAACCAAGCTATAAATCTCACTAGTTGACAAGGTTATTGTTATCTGGCTTCTGCCATGACCCACTGTTAAACTCCATGACATAAATTACACGGAACACATCATACAAGCCATTTTTCCTCATATGAAGCCTGATAAATATTAATGGCCCGTTGCTGTGGCTTTGTACCGTGGTAGTATTGGAGTCAATGAGGTTGATCCGAGGCGTGATAATTGCTGGTGGACATGGACCCTGCTTGGTTGTGGAATTAACACGCTCCCCAAGAGCAGTGCTCCTCTGGAGCTCTGAACTGTATCCGGAATGGGAGTTTTTAGCCTCTGCTTTGAACTCTGTGCTGTAGAGCAGTCAACCCAAAGCTCTTTCCATGTTGTGAAGCATGCTCAGACCTCCCTGTATCAGTAATACTGACACAAAGCATGCATCCTTGCCATCAGCAGAGCCCTGCCACCCATTCCTGCTGTGCAGGTGGCAGCGTGGATGTCACCTCCGTCCCCAGACCCACGGTGACGCTCTTCACCTGCACCCTTGGGACCCATTGGCCCACACCTCCCCTCATCTCCCCATCGAAATTCGCGACGCCTGCCTCCTGTAAATGGCACTTTTACAGTGGAAATGTGAATCCGGTTGGCGGTGTCGGCTCCGTCATGCTTATCAGAAATACATTATCAGGTGGGGATTAGACAGAGCCTGGCGCTCGTGTTGCTGTCCACGCTGGGCGAGTAATGAATAATGAAAATTCCCAGGGCCGGAGACAAACGCACTTGACAGGCAGGGAAGCACCCTTGCCTGCCTTTCACTCACTTTAATGTGACAAACATGGCTCCTTCAGAAGGCTTTCCGCTCCATTCACCGTGGCGTAGCTCGTTCTTTTTATCCTTTTCCTTCCCTTTATTCTTTCCTTCCACCCCTCCACCTGCCTGCTGTCCCAGCCGCTGAGCCCCCTGTGGCTGATGGCTGCATCCTTCAATGCTGACCTCCCTCAGCCCCCATGGTTTCTCTCCCTCCGTCCCCCAGCACTGTAGACCTGCCTGTGCCATGCTGTCACCTCGAGCCGTGCCTTATTCTCAGTGCTGATGGATGCTTGGTTTTATTCTGTCTCGTACCACCAGCAGCATCTCTCCCACCTCCCCTTCCTCAGGCACAGAACAAGCATGCACTTCCCTGGGACTGGCTGCCCACTCTTTCAGCTTTGCTAAGCATGTAATGTGTGAGAACCAAACTCCTTTTTATGGTCCATAAATGCCAGGTAGCAACAGCTTCCCTGTGTTTAGTGAGTGGTTTTCCTGCCCCGTGTTGTGTCCATTTTGTATGGTTGGAATGGTCAGATGCGGATGTGCAATGATGTACAGCCCCATGCAGGTTATCATGTGTGGTTCTCTGCAGTCTGTGGCTGTGCTGCAGCTTCCACCAGGTAGATGTAACCAACCTGTGTGCTGGGATGCAAAATGAGGCCATGGAACAGAGGTGCTCCTCTGCACCCAGATATAGGATGGTTCATGGCACTCAGGTTTGTCCTGTCTCTGCTCTCGTGTAAATCAGCCGTAGCAGTGCCATCTGTAAAGGCTGTCTATGCGAGACGAGGCTCCAGCAGTGGGTTTTTTTTTTCTCCCTGCAGTTGTCATCTAGAAGCGTGCAATAAATTTTATGGACCGGGGTTTATCGAGCACAGAAAGAAGAGGAATTGAAGTGCCTTGCTTGAATCTGAGGCTGATGTTCTGGAAAGAACAAGCGCTTTCAGATGAGTGCTTCGATCACTCACTCCCCACTTTCTGGAGGGAGTCAAATGCCTGTATCCCAAACCTGTGCCTTCTGGGGGGGCACAGAGCCCTGGTGCCAGCCGCTCCCTTGTCTATCGTGGATGACATCTGTCTCTTCCCCAGCCTGTCTCTTGTAAAGGAAGCCAGCCTGCTGTTGGGACGCCGTCTTTGCTTGGCACCGCCGGTGACAGTCGCACTTGACGCAGCCTTCCTTGGCCGCGGTTGCACAAACTCCAGCTCTTCCCCCAACCCACCCAGCGGGGAGGGAGAGAGCTGTGAGCCGGCAGCACATCTGCTGCGCAGTGTGAGTCTTTGCCAGTGCGATTCCTGCTAATTAATGTCAAACTTATTTTAGCAAATAATGCACATTATCTCGTCCCGCGGAAGGGGTTGGTGCCAGCGCGGGTGGCGGCTGCTCCTTAGGAGATGTCTCCGAGTGCTGTGTATGGGCATGGAGCAGCATGGGGATGTGCAGAGGGATGGGAGCACGCTGGGGTGTGTGTCTCAGGGCTTTGGGCAGCCCCAGCTGTCTTCTCCCATCGTATGGGTCAGCTTGTGCCTTGGACAAGCACTGATTCTGCAGTCGTGAAGCCCTTTGAACACACACAGTGTGGTCCTTCCATTCATTTCATGCATCTCATCCCACTCATTTTTGGGAATGAGAGACAAAGCGAGTCCCAGCCTTCTTCCCCTCCTGGTGCTCCAGCAGTCAGCAATCATTGCTTGCAGGCCGGTTTCTGGAGCACGACGAGCTGTGACCCCTCCTCTATTCCCTGGCTGTCACAGCGCAGAGAAGAGCTGGTGATTTATTGTGAAGGGCAAAAAAAATCCGTCTCCGGCAATGCTGACAGCATTGCTTCTGCAAGCTGAGGCAGCTCACCTGTTTAAAGCGGAGCTATTATTTCAAACAATGCCACCATTAGCTGGCTATTATCATCCCCATTTTTCATAAGAGTAGATTGAAGCATGGGGAGAAAACAAGCAAGTTATATATGTCGAGCCAAAGAATAGCCAGAAGCCCTGGCACCGAGTCCTGTGCTTTTGTACTGTTTTGACTGCGATTCCTCTTTGAGGTGACAGCTGCAGGGCCCTCCTTTCTCCTTGCCCTTTATCAAGCTGATAATGGCCAGCTAGTTACTGCAATCAGCATCCCTGCTCACTTGGGGCTTTGTGCCTTCAGTGCTCTCTAAATGCGGTTTTGTCCGGAGAGTTTGAGTTTAATTATATTCTCTTCCTTTAAGTCTAACAAAGCGTTATGCCTTTAATTGCAGAATCCTTTTGCCTTTTAGGAGAGTTACTGTTGAAGTTAATGAAAGTTATTTACTACCGTTTATGGCCGTTTCCATTACGGTGCCATTTTGGTAGGATCCACTCGTGGTGGTGGCGTTCAGGGGAGGGGGACTGATGGAGGGATAGCCCATCATGCAGGGATAGCCCAGAGGACGTGGGTGCTTTAGCATGTCTAACCCACGTGTGCTTTAGTTGGGGGTGCAGGAGGAGGTGTGGGGGGAGCTGAAGAACTTGGGAATAGTGCTACAGGAACAAATTTTCCTTCTGAGTGCTTTTTCTCCAACAGAAAAGGGCCGCCTTTGTCAAGAGACACTGACGTGTGAAACATCTGTTGTGTGCTAAAAAAAGGGAAAAGGCTTATAGAAGCAAAACTGCTAGGATGCGGTTTCCCACTCTCCCCCCCCCCCCCCTCTGCTTCTTAAGCAGCAAGATGGAAACAAAAATGTGAGAGTATAGGGGAAAAAAAAACCACCAAACCAACTACAAACATATGAATAAAGTAAGATGATTTTCTGGCTGGGCGGCTGATTTTTGTGTTTGGTTGGTTGGTTCCTGGATATGAGATTGGGTATGAGGAGATGTTAAGGGAGATTAAGATAGATAGGAGCGTGGCAACATCCTCCAGCCCAGCCCCTGCGGCTGCTGGGGCACAGCCCTTTAATACCTTTCATAGAATCATAGTATTACAGAATGGCCTGGGTTGAAAAGGACCACGGTGCTCATCCATTCCAACCCCCTGCTATGTGCAGGGTCACCAACCACCAGCATGGCTGCCCAGAGCCACATCCAGCCTGGCCTTGAATGCCTGCAGGGATGGGACATCCGCAGCCTCCTTGGGCAACCTGTTCCAATGTGTTGCTTTCCAGCCTATCCTCCCTTTCTGTTCCTCCTGCACACCCCCATGGATCTGCAGAACACTCAGTTCCCACACCTCCCAGTCTGGACCTCTTGGTTCACATCTTATCAACTGCAAGGTTTGCCCTTCCTGGAAGAGGCACCCGTAGCTCGTTAGGCCACCAATTAGTGTGACCGGGAGGTCTGTTGCCTGCAATTGTTTCCCACCTTAGAAGCCTTCCATCAGATAACCTTGTTGGAATAGCAGCGTTCTTACATCTCACATCCTCTCTCAAATTAGTGTGCCCAACCAGAGCTGGTGCCCATCACTGCCTCCAGTCCTTATTATCTCTTGTTGCCTCAGAGGAGGTCCTTGGCCAGGTACCCATACAGGAGCACTGTTCTCCTTCCTCACAGCAGGTAACGTGCAGATGGGACTGTTTCTTATCAGTACACCAGGCAAAGACAAAGCAATTAGGAGAATCAAATTGCAGTAGCAAACAGGATGCAGAAATAACGAGAAGGCCTGGTCTACCCCAAATAATGCCACAGCTCCAGCAAGGTTGGCAAAGGGACAGAACGGAGATGGGCAGGTCCCACCACAACACACATAGAGCCACTGCAGGAGAGGGCTGAGAATGAGCACTGCACATGGAGTGCTCTCAGCAGCTGCTGCAGCTGAACTTTCTGCCTCGCTTGAAGCAAGTGGTGATATTTCTCCACTGTCCTAGAGAGGGGAAGAGTGAGATGGAGAGCTGGAGCTGCGCACTCCTGTAAGTGAGAGAAGCCAGGTGGAAATGAAATGCTTCTCTTCTCCCAGCCTGCAGCTGCCTGAGCGTTGTGACTTGGAGCTTGCACGTTGCTGAGCTCCAGCACAGCCCCATTGCCAGCGTGGGGTGATGCCATGCTGGGTACCCAAGTTTGTATTGGAGCAGCAGTGAGGGTAAAGCATTGCATTTGTCTGACCCAGAGCTTGGAGAGCACTTTGTGCTCACCTGGTCGCTAATGCACCTGTTTGTCACTGTCCCTTCTCCTCCAGACAAAGCAGCCTTATGTTTCAATCCAAGGATGAATCTGTCTTCATAGCTTGAAAGGGAGGGAAAGAGAAACAGCTTGGGCCCTGCAGGAGACAGGTGTGATGTGAGGGACCTCCCTGAATTGAAGCATGACAGTGACAGCCACGAGAGAGATGGCTTTTGCCAACAGGTAGCAGAATTGCCATCATTTCTGACCAGTCCTGGACACGGCACTTGTCACACCACGTGCCAACTCCTGACGTTGACCATTTCTCAGCCTCCTTCCTTGAAGGAGCAGAAGGCACAGGGGGATGAGCACAGCTGAGGCAGCGGGACCAGATGTTCTCAGAGCACTGGCATGAAGGAGCAGGCAAACGCTGCCCAAGGAGCCTCTGCAAAGCCTGGAGCAATATCTCAGCTCCTGCTGGTGGCTCTGCTGTCCCTGCGGGTCCCCATCCCCAACACCTCGATGGCATCACAGGGTGGCATCCGTTCCTCCTGGTGGCTGGGAACTTGTCCCTGGCATCCCAGTGCACTTCCCCTTGGAGCTGCAGCTTCTCCTGCTCGTTAGCTCATAAATAATAGGGACCAGCAGCGTTCAGCTCTAATTAATTTTGTGAACTGAACCAGGGTGAATGGGGTAATTGCCCGTGGCGTGCGCGGGCCGACAGGTGAGCCCTCCTGCTTTCGCCCTCCGTGTTTACCATCTCCTCCGGGTTTATTTTAAGAAGCATTTGGTCCCACTCGGTGTGAGGAAGGAAAGCCATGTGATCCAACCCGGAGAGAGCGCAGCAGGCGCTGAATATTAAATTAAAACACATCCTTCGCTTACATACAAAAAAAACACAACCCACCACCCCAAGCTGGAAAGGTTAAGAGCTAACAGGGATCCTCAGAACATTCTCTGTCTGTTTGGAATGAATTAATCAGACCATTAAACAAATCTTTTCATCTAAAGTATCCCTTTCATTTCAGTGCTCTGTAAAACAAAGCGACTGGAGTGTTGATGGGAGCGTTTGCTGTCAGTTTGCTGCAGAGGCTGATGGGGGGCGAGCAGGTCTCCTTCCTTTCCTTGTCTTTTAACATCCAAAGCAGGGCTCGATGAAGCTCCTGTGCTTGTAGGCTATAAGTGAAGAAAGGAACCCCCACGTGAAGGAGCCTCTCCTATAGTTGGTTGATGATTGGGCTGGATGACTTGGGTGGTCTTTTCCAACCTTAATGATTTTGTGATTCAATTAGCCCTGAGAGCAGATAACCATCTGGGTGCAGGGCTCACTGCACTGAGCTTTACCATAGGCTTGGTCAACTGGTGTGCTTTCAAGGCTGGCTCTTTCTGGATCGCTGAACCACAGCCTCCAGAGTTGTGTTTTCAAGGGATGTGTGAATCTCTTGCTCCCATTCCCCGCACTGCTAAGCACAGCCTTGACGAAGCTTTGCTCTTCAGGGTAGCACTAGAAGCAGATACACAGCTCTGCAGGGACAAGTCTTCACTCCTTCTGGTTCTGCCCCTCCGGCATCACTTTAAGGGATGCTTTAAAGCCCTTTCCCACCACTCAGCATTGCAGTTCAGTCCGGGTTGTGATCAGCAAGGGATGCTGCCCATGAGCAACAGCTCAGCCCTGCAGCACGTGCTGCTCTCATTGCATCGGCAGGGAGTGCGAAGAGAGAGTCACAGATAAAGGGAGGACAAACCCAGGTAAAAGCAGGCGATCCTGTTTCAGAATCGAATGTATCTTCTCTCTTTTTTTTTCCCCTCTCTCTTCCCCTTTTTTTTAATACACTCTTCAAAGCTCGCTAAGATTAAGTGCGCGATTTATCTTTGCAGAGTTTGAATGTTAAAAGGAACAGCCGAGTGTGTGATCGTATTATTAATATTTATACCTCGTCACAGAATGTTGACAGATTAATTATGCAACACTGCATAAAAATCAGCAGGCAGCGTGGGAGGGTGGTGGCAAAGTTCACGTATTAATAACACAGTGGGGTGGCTCGCCGGCTCCCTGTGTGGCTCGGAGTTCTCAGTGCTGCATCTGAAGGCAGCCCCAGCCTGAGCTCGGCTCACGGGGATGCAGGCAATGACAGCAGGAAGGGAGACAGAAGCAGCAAAGGTTGTGATGTCCCTTTGTGCTGCTCTTGGAGGTGAGAGCTTTGTAACCATTCCTGACCTGCTTGGGGCACTGAGATCATCAGCCCTTCTTTGCCAGCATGGTTCAGTGCATTATGATGGGGTTGGGTTGATGGTTGGAGTTGGTGGTCTTTTCCAGCCTTAATGACTCTAAGAGGTGGCTTTGTGCTGTGGAGGATCTGGGTTAGGAGTGCTGCAGAGCTGTGGCTTTTGTCCCCGGTGCAGCCATGGCAGAAGATGCAGAAGCCTCTTTTAGAGTCCTGACCAGCTCTAGGCACTTTGCAGGGAGGTTTAAATCTTCTTTAGTGGACACATATGAAATGGCCTGCTGTACGGGAAGAGGCTTTTCCTTCCCCAGGAAGCCAGCTGCTGTCAGCAGGCATGGTGTGTGACAGATTTATACACCCTGCAGTCCAGGCTGAGCATGAAATTATGACCACGAGCCCAAGGGATGGGAGCAAAGTCATGCTGACAGCACCCACCTCTTGCCTGCTGTCCCGCTCTGGGTTGGGCAGAGCTATGCTCTCTGCTCATCATCAGTAGGAGAGCAGTCCTCCTCCTGAAGCCCTCTCTGGTTGCTCCCTCCTTCACAGATACTCTCTGCTGCTGCTCTTTTTCATTTCCTTTCTTGCAAGGCATCTTTATGTCTCGGTGTGTCTCAGGGGGATGTTTGATACGAAACAATTTACCTGAGCCATCTCCGGTGGTTTCAGGCAGTGCCTCAGGTTGGGATGTGGGGATGTATGGAGGCAGATTTCTTTGCAAGCAGAGCTTTCCGATGGGCTGGAGATGCTGGCAGAGAGCATGGCTCAGAGCTCTCCTCTATCCTGGTCCTTTTCTGTGCTGGAACAAGCATGCCAAGCCGCCCATGCGCATCACCACGAGCGGCCTTTGTGGGGATCTGCAGGGTTCTTTCAGGAAAGATATCCCGGCTCCAAGGAGCTGTTTAACCCCCGGGAGAACAAAGCAAACCGTTTAAGGTGGGCTTTTGAAAGCCTTCCCGAGGATTTGGATTCTCAATTTCCATTCAAATGAACTTTGCTTCATCCCATGAATACGAGCTCGATTGCTGCTTCCAAACGCCTCTTTTTTTTTACAGCCGGGGCCTTTCTTTTTTAATTAAAAAACCGGAAAGAACACAAAAAAAAACCCCACAATTGAGCAAAGCACTTCAGCACGTCGTTAAAGGAGCAGATTTTCCTGCAGGCGCTTAGAGATGCTCCGGGGCTTTGCTCCATTAAATTGGGCTCCTGTAGCTCAAGGGACAAATCCCTGCTGCATTGGCACCCCTGGAAGCAGTCGGGTTTGGGATATCCCTGCTATCCCTCTCCCCACTATTATGGGCTCAGCATCCCTTTGGGCTGGATGAGGTAAGCCTACATTCACCTCCTTTTGGTGCAAAGGGGAGAGAGCAGGTGAAGCTCAGCAGCGCAGCACACGCCTGCACTGAAGTCAGGAGATGCTTCCACTGCCTCTGCGTGTGCCACGGCTTCCTTTTATAGAGGAAATCAGTGCACAACTGAAAGCATCGGAGCGCTGGTGGGAGCCGCTTTGGTTGGAACATCGTTTTAGTTCCTTAAAGACAAACGGTTCTGTGCGGTGTCGGGGAGCACCTTGATGTGAAGTGTTTTGATCCACCCAGAGCACAGGTTTCTCGTCTCAGGAAGTTGCCTTGTGAAGAATTTCCATTTTTATGGGTTTCTTTCCTAATTGGGATGAAAACAAACACAGAAGCCTCCGAAAAACGGCTGGAAAATGAGTTTTCCACTAACAGCAAAGTTTATCTCCCTCAGAGAGGCCCGGCAAGATTTGTCAGCAGTATCTGTCAGATGTGCAGAGTCCTTAAATAAACGGTAATATGGAAATGCAAAGGGTTGCTATTAGCAAATGGAAATTGGGAGCAAGAGGTGAGGGGAAAGGAAATGAAGGTCCGAAACGCCGGCGGCCACATTCCTTCCCTGCTGCTCCCCCATCCGAGCTGGATGCTGCCCCAACTCCCCTCCTGCCTTTCCTGACAAGAAGCTCTGCCTAATTAATTTCTTCCGGCCGTGACCCGCCTGGCTGCCTGCTGCCCACCTCCCCCGGGTGCTTTCCTGGCCCCGCTCCGCAGCCTTCGCACCAGGCGAGGACATGGAGCCTTGGCAGGCAGCAGATGGAAGCCCGTCTTGTAGGCATCGAGCACAGAGGGCTTGGTGCTGGGCTCTGTGGAGGTCGATGGCTCCCACGACCCCACTGTGTTGCAGGGAGCATCCTTGAGCAGGCTGTCTGTCCGCGGGAAGGCGGCTTTAACTGGTGAAGGTCCTTTTCCGAGTAGCCCTGAAGGTTAAAGTTGGATGCTCCTTCCAGATGGTCTCCATCTGATGCATCTCATTACGAGGCTGAGCTGCCTCGCAATCCCAGCCTCCCAGTGCCAAGAATAACAAGGAATGGAAGCCAGCAACAGCGAGGGCTGCTGTTGGAAAGGCGTAAGATGATTTAAGGGTCAAGACAAGACCATATGGCCCATCACAGCCCCAGCGTAACAACCCTGAGGAGTGTAAAGCAACTTGCATTAGCGATCATCCCTCCTGCTTCCCACCAAGGCTGCTTGCTGTAACCTTTACAAGTTCAGCTCTCAGCTCCCTCTTGCTCTGAGTTTAACCTGGCTGATGCTCATGTCCCATTGTGGGGTGCAGAGGTGTCCGGAGGTTCCAGGGTAAGAAACAGCATTGTGAGCTCAGCCTGCATGCTGCGAGGTGCCTTACCCTTCCCAGGGGTGACGATGCAGGGAGCTGGGGGCCCTGGGTACCTCCTTACTCAACACTGGGTCCTGGTTGCATGAGAGCCTCTCAACAGGCAAACCATCATTCTGCGCTCAGCACGAGCCCCGCAGTCCATTTGCCCACGGGAACACTTACAGCGCTGACCTTAAAGAGCAATTTTGGGCAAGCATAGTGCAGCTCAATTGTTCATAAACCTGACATTTATGTCTCGGAGATTCTTCCTCTGCAGGATGCACTGCTCTTTATGATTTTATCAAATCAAATGCCCCTTCACCCCCACCCAACCTCAGCCTCCTTCCCTGGTGTTTTTGCAGGGCGGTCGTCATGAACTGAGAGCTCGGAGGCATCTGCCCGTCCTTAATATTGTGGCTCAGGGAGGGTTAGGGAAGTGGTTGTGTATGCATTAGCTAGTGCCAATGGTTAAGACCATGCTTTGGTCTTTTAATGTTGGTAATTACTGAGCAGGGATTAGGGGCTCGCACTTTGCATGCGTAAAGAAATGGAGTATTAAATATAAACAGATCAAACTACCTGATGGACCCTGAAAGTTTATTCCGGTGATTTTCCCCGCTCTGCAGAAATGCGTTCTGTGCTTTCGGATCATTTCCCTG
Source organism: Excalfactoria chinensis (assembly GCF_039878825.1). Lineage (NCBI taxonomy): Eukaryota > Metazoa > Chordata > Aves > Galliformes > Phasianidae > Excalfactoria > Excalfactoria chinensis. The sequence goes on from NC_092845.1 coordinate 4,052,329, forward strand.
CTCTTTCCAGGGATGAAGTCATGGCCACATGGTGGGTTTGTGCAGAGAGCGCTGTGTGGATGAGCCAACATTGCATCGCCGCCTTCCCAAAATAGCCCATGGCCGGGGGGTAGGATAACAAGCTGGGGAGTGTGGGGACACTTCTACCAGCCTCATGCTTCAGCTTGTGTTTACACTGAGCAAAGGCTGAGTGAAGGCAGCAGCCTCAGCCGGAGGGACCTGTGTGTGAGCAGCCCACAGCATGATGGGGACGGCGGTGACCCAAAGCTGGAGCACCTCACTGCTGTCTGCCATCCCTCCGTGCCATCTCCCAGCACCTTCCTGCTTGGCATGGGCTGAGCACAGCCCCCTTTACAGCACAGACACCCTCTGGGAGAGCAAACACCTCCTGCTCTGCTGACCGGGGCACCTTCTATCACATCTATTAATACCAGCTCCTCGCGGAGAGCTTGCAACCCTGCAAGTGTTAATTAGCTTTCCCCCTCCTCCCTCCCATTATTTTTTCACCTCACTCTTTAGAAGATCTCTGAACCAGGAGATCAATGCCTCCTGCTAATCGGCTCTTCAGCAGCTTAGAGAGGCACTGCAGAATAGTCATTTTAATTCTCCTCTAACACTGTGGCTCGTCACCCCTCCCAGCCCCACAACCCCAGCATGGGCACGATGGGAGCACACCTTGGAGGGAAAAGTCAGGGTGAAAGCAACCTTAAGGATGGAGCAGAAGGTTGTTTGGGATGTGTAGTGCAGCACGAGGGTGCAAACCGTGCACAAAATGCATCTCTTCCACTGCTTTCTGTGCGTATCGCCTTCTGTCTTGTCCTGTCCCCCAGTGGCTGCAGACACCGACTGCATTGTGAAACGTATCTGTGGTAACAGAGCTAAGAAATGCTCCTCTTCTCTGTGGGTGAACAGGCTGTAAGGGCTGGTTGGTGTGTGATGTTGGGCTTTGGAGCTGACATCAGGAGGGCCTGCAGGGTTTGGGAGCTTTTCCATTGCCCAGGTATCCATGTTGCATCTATCCATCCTGCCCTAGGTGGGAACAGGGCTTTGTGGGGTCAGCAGCCCCATAGCCACAGGGCTGGGGGAGCAGCACGTGGTCCCCTTGAGTGAAAGCTCTGTGCTTTGGCTCCTTGGTTAGAGCCGGACCACTTCAGCATAAGCAGCATCCCCATTGCTGAGAAGCTGGTGTCCTGGATTCAGCTCTCAGACCCTTAATAAGCCTTTCCATCCCCGACTGCTGTGATCCAGCTAAATGGCTGCGAGCAAAGGCCCGCGTGGAAATCAGAATGCATGCTAATGAGTTGCGTTGCCAAAACCAGAAGGAACAAACTCTACAGGGAGTTTGTACTTGTATTTTTTTTTCCCTGCTACCCGAGTTCAATAGCAGTGAATTGCATATTTCTCTGAGGCTTCTCAACAAACAATTTACAGTGTAAATATATTTGTTGGCATGCAAATCACTCTGCATTATGAGTCTTGATTAATATTATAATGTGTTGATGAAAGCCTGTAAGTGGTTCTTGGAACTGAGGTTCCCGACAAAGATAGGCTGTTTGGGTGCCCAGTGTTTGTGGAACATTAGATTAGGGTGGTTGTTTGTTTTTTTTCTTCCCCCTTTGTTTATGTTTTTGTTTGTGGGCTTCTTTATTCTGTTTTGTTTTGCTTGTGCACGTTGTTTAATGGGTTGTTTATTCTCCCCCCTCACCCTCTGGTTAAGGAGCTGAATGTGAAGTGGCAGCAGCACGCTTTAAACTGCAATTAATTAACAGCACCCACTGCTCCCTGCTCCTGCCCCCCATGGGTGCTGCTCCCACCCCTCACATTCCAGCCCCTTCTTTGGGTGCATTTATCCTCTTTTTGGAGCCCTTGGTGCCTGTTTGCTCCCATTGAGCGTGGTGTGGTGCCGTAGTTTGCTGTCTTGGAGCCAAGAGTTGGACTCAGTCATCCTTATGGGTCTCTCCCAGCTTGGGGTGTTCTGTAATTCTTCCTGTTACCATCTCATGAGGGCAGTGGGATGATTAATTAGTCCGTGGTCGTCAGAGAGCTGAAAATAAAACCTGTGTGAAGGAGGTGAATGGGTGCCTGTGTGGGGGGTAATGTCGGAAAAGACCACTAAGAGCACCAAGCCCAACCATCAACCCATCACCACCGTGCCCACTAAACCATGTCCCTCAGTGCCACATCTTCCCTCTTTCTGATGGTCCCCAAGCTTTTCATGACCAAACAGCTTTGAAAACAGCATCTTCTCCCCACCCCATCCCTGCTGTTTTCCCTGTAGCTCCATCCTTCCCAAAGGCTCCTGCAGTGGAAGCCCTTAGAACCCACCTCTTGCCCAACATGGGTTTCTCTGGCTCATTCATGGGAGAAAGGTCCATTTCCAGCCCCTTGCTGGCATTTGATTGTGGAGATGGCAGAGCACAGCAGTGGCAGGAATCGGGGCCATCTCCTTAGCACTGTGCTGGGTGGCCAATCCTCTCCTTGCCATTTCCCTGCTACCCTTTGCAGCTGTTCTATCAGAGGCGCCGGGACAAATGCCGTTCTCATCAGCGTGGATAACAGCCAGACAGAGAGAGAACAGGGGAGGAAAGGCAAGAGGGGGAAAACAACCCTCTTTAGCAGGTGGCTGCGGAGTGCTTAGTGACAGCCTCAAGTTTTGACCTTTGTTAACTGCTGTTTTGCTCAGAGTGTGACAGGGAGCACCGCGAATTACAGAGTTTGCAGCTTGTCGCGCTCCGGAGAGCTGTGTGGGTTTGTATGTGGAGCTGTGATGGGTGAGGTGGGGGTATGGGGGTATGTAGGCACTGCATCCCCCTCCTGTAGCATCCCCTCCATCCCTGCAGTCCTGAGCTGTCAGCAGGGGAAACAGAGGCACCTATAGGAGAGACACAGAGAGAGGAAGCAGAAAGAAGAGCCAACAAACAGCCGCACGCCTTAAAGAGCACGGTGCCTTTTTTAAATGATTTTTCCTTTCCTTCCTTTTTTTTTTCTCTCTTTTTTTTTTTTTTCCTTTTTTTCCCCCCCTTTTTTTTTTTCCCTTTTTTTTTTCTTTTCCCTGAAAGCAGCTGTGCCTTTTTCCAGCACTTTTAAATGGTTGCCAGGGAAACAGAGCAAGGGAGAGTGTAAAGGTTAGATGGATATTGGACGAGGCTAATGCACTTGTTTCAACCAAGAATTGACAGGTGCTTAGGACACTGAAGGTCCTGATAACTCCTCATTTGCACGGCTCCTTTGCAGAGCCTCCAGTACCTCCCTGCCGCCGTTAATTGTGTTTTAATCATTGGCAAATTATAATCCATCTCCATCAGGGGATCTCTTAATGGTGGGTTTATGGAGCGCGTCCGCGTGTTCCTCAGCCCTTACGGGACGCAGGGGATGAGATATTTGGTACGCTGGGCCTTGCTTGGTGTAGCTGCAGGGATGTTTGGTGCCGAGGGGCATCCTGGAGGATAGCATGGAATTACAGCTGGGCATCCCCGAAGTGCTGTGATGCTGTGCAGGGTGTGGGGACAAGTGGTAGAGGGAGCCTGGCTGGCGCATCCCATCCAGCCCTATGCAGGTCCTCACTTTGGCTTCCCCACCTTCCTCTGCATTAAAAACCAAGGGTGAACGCCTCGTGATGGATCTCTGCTGCTGTGGCAGAGCTTTGAGGGCTTTTTCTCCCCCTGTGTCCGCTTTAGGTTTTGTTGTTGCTTCGTGTCTGTCTTGTCTAAAATAGCAGCTCCATCTACAGAATAACCAAGGGGCCTTCAGCGAGGCTGCTCAGGATGAGCGTCACATTTGGTATTTGCAAAACACAGCAAGCAATAAATAGCTACAGTGTCACAAAGCTCAGGCTCTGGAGAGGTAAGGGTGCCCGGTGAGGCTTTTATTGTGTTTTTTTTAACCATATTTTAGTGTTTTCCTGGGGAGGAGGAAGATCAACCCACAAAACACACAGAACTCCATTTGTGTTTATGCATGGGATGGTGGGACGTGGTGAGCTGAGGTCCACCTCTGGGCTCTGTCCCCACTCCACTGCTCCAGGTATCTGAACCCAATTGTGCATTGAAATGTGGCAGTTCACCCTCTCTGGGCAGCTGGGAGCCAAGGAGGTTTCCTCTTTACCCAGAGCCACAAATGGAGTTGCTTGCTGATCCTTCTTGTCAGCGCTTCCCAAGCCTGCAATCTATCCATCACGCCTGAGTGATGGGTACCAGGCCACAACAGAGATGTGCAGCTCTCATGGCCCTATTATGACATTGTTGGTGTCACAGCAGAGCATGAGGGACTCGGTAAATGTCACTTAAGGTATTAGAAAATGACTGTGCCTCTGTCGAGCTCTGGGTCCTGAGCCAAAACGCTGCAGCCTCGATCGCTGGGTGCTGTCTTTGAATACAGGCTCTCAGTTTGGTGTTTTCTTTATGGGATTTCAGCAGCAGAGAAGGGGCCACAAAGCTCCTCCGGCTGTGCCAGGAGTGCCAGATGTGCTACACCTTGTGCCCTGTGCACAGCTCTCCACATCCCCTCCCTCTGCTCTGGAGGGTGACAAGAGAGGAGCTGGGTGACCTGCTCCATTGGGGAGCATCACTTGAGCATCCCAGCAGCTGGATGCAGCTGCACTCATAGCCTTTATGTGTGGTGCAGGGTTGCTTTCTGCAGCCCAGACCCATTGATCCCATGGTTCTGCAGCACTTACACCCTCTCATCCTGGATGCTCAGACCCCGTATGTGCTCCAGCAGGAGCTGCATTCTCTGGCTTGAAAGAGAGCTCAGGAATGTGAAGGGGGTGGGGGAAGCGGAATGATTTATGAGGCTTTGCTTGGCCTGGCAGGACATTCTCAGCATATTCCAAAATAATTTAACGTCATCTACTCTGCCTGCAGTGGGAGTTTGTTCAGTAAAATAAAAAGGAGAAAGGAAATAAAAAAAAAGAACCCAACATAACGATAAAGAGCTGAAAGCCCCTTGATGGGATGGCTGGAGCTTGAAGTTTCTCTTGTCCTCAGGCAGCTGCCTGCTCTTCCCAGTCCTCACCGTAAACCAAAGCACCTCCATCCTCCCCATGCGACGAGGGGGTGGAAACGCCGCCTCCAACAGCTTGAAGGACACCAGCACGGGAGCCGAGAGGACGATTTGTAGTGAATAATTTAGGAGATGAATTTAAAGCTTTTGTTCTCCTCGCAAATTACCTGTGAACTGCATGGGAAGGCTTTGATGGTACAAATTCGTTTTACATCATCTCGATCTGCCAACATACCCACCTCCCCGCTTAGCAGGTTTTGAACCGAGCGCTCTGCTTTCCGCGCGCATCGCTGTGTTTTGGGAACGGGTTTTGCCATGAAGATGGGTTCACAGCTCAGTGGGACTCATGCTGGTCTGACTCCTTTCTCATCTTGTAATGCTGCTCCGAGGGGGGCGGGCTCTGCTGCATCCCACCCAGCTGTTATCCTAGTGCTCTATGGAAGCCCTGCTCTGTGCTGTCCCTCCTTATGAAGCAGGCAGTGAAGAAGGGCTGAATTCCTGTAGCGATGAGACAGAAGGGGAAATTAGCCCCCGAAATGTGGATGTTAGATGGAAAGGGGTTGGGGCCGGAAGGCAGGAGGGAATGCCTCAAAATTAACTGTGCTCAAGGACCAAGGCCACATTCCTTAAAGACCTGGGGGTCCCCATTGGGCACAGGGGAAGGCGTGGGTGCAGAGCACAGTGTTCCATGGTCTGGCTGGGAGAACATTCTCCATGGCTCTCATTCTCCTGCTCCCCATCCTCCCACCCCTCCTCCTCCTCCATGTTCAGCAGGGTGACTCAGCCCCATGATGCTCCTGGCAAGCAGCACAGCCAAGATCACCATCCTCCTTCCTTCCTCCCTGCTCCCTTTTGGTGTTGTTTGGCAGCGGGTGCATCCTCTCGGTGGGTCCCCAAAGTGCTGGCGGTGTAGCCTCATCCCCAGGGATGATGCCAACACTCTCAGTTTCATTTCTCTTTGTCTTATTGACGCAGCCTTGCACTGCCATCCCTGCCATCAGCTCCACAAGCTTTCCTGCTCCCAGCAGCTCTCCTCCCTGCATCCCTCCTCTGCATGCGGACGAGCAGATCCATCGAGCCTGGGACTTGGGGAATTAGCAAAGTGCCCGTGGAGGAGGCTGCAGCCACGTGAGATGAACTTGTATCTCACTGCGAGATCAAATTATCCTTCTTGGCTTTTGGGGAGAGGACTCGCTGCAGCCCCGCGTGGGAGCTCTCTGCCTCCTCCTCCCGGTTTACATCCCCGCTCCCCTGGCAGACGCTGCAAATGCTCACTCATCAGGGCTTGCTCTCCGTGCTAATGGCCCTCTATAAATAAGCCCCAGGAACAGTGATAGAGAACAATCATAAAAGGCAGGCGCATAAATTAAAGCCGATGTTATAATAAACCAGGCAAGCCCTTCGTCGAGGGTTTTATGTTTCTCCTTGAGTCGGCGGCTTTGCCAGGAGAAAATGATTTCTGTGCGCGTCTGCCCATTCCTCCTTCTTCCTTCCCTCTACCTGCTTGTGTGCCCGTGTGCGTTGGAGTGGCAAAAATAGTGTCGCCAGCCCCATTTTCTTGTCGTTATGGGTAGAAAAGGCTACAGGAATTTCCCAGAACAACCTTGGAGAGGTGACAGGATGGCAGATTAACTGTCCAGAGTGGCTTTGGCCACTCTTTTCAGCTTTCGGGTAGCTATAAATGAAATTTAATGCCCCTAGATGGCTGCGATCGCAGAGAGCTGAGCCCATTGCCTCCAGAGAAAGTCATTGCTTTCTCCTTGGTGAGCTGTGGGTCTGGGAGAAATGGTGTGAGAAATAGTATCTTGGTGTGGGTGGAGGTGCAGGTACCTCCGAAATGGTCCTTCCCCATTACCACCCCAGCACCACTCATCAGCTGGGGAAGCACATGCTGGTGGCTGGCAAGGCAGAATCGTTCCCAGGGCTGCTTGCAGATGGAAGCCATCCCCGGGAGGCAGCTGGCTTCTCCCCAGCCCTATCACTTGTCATCTGCTGAGGTGCGAGAGGAGAAGTTGGGTCCCCATCCTCTTCAAGGGCACTGAAGGGCATGCTGTGGGTTGGGTGACGGCTGCCAGGGCTTTGCCAGTCCTGCCATGGGGCTTGGTGCTATATGGGGTCTTTGTGTATGGCCCTGTGCTGTGTGCTTCCAAAGGCAGCAGTGAGCAGCTCCAGGGCCTGAGTATGCCTATGGTAGGATCCATACAGAGTGCCTATGGGACAGGAAAGCCTCAGCAAGTTTCTTGGGTGTCCAACAAGGTTCCACACCATGATCCTGCCACACTTTGGCTTTGCTGGGGCTGTGCTTGTCTCCACATCTTTGTTATGTAGGCAGAAAGGAGAAGCAGGGCTGTGCACCACAGAGGTGTCCCACCGTGCCCCTTGCAGGAGGCTGTGGGGACATCAAGGAGGATGATTACCGGTGTCTGGCTCCTTCAAGGCTCAAACCAATTTGCAAACAGGTGTTCATCTCTGGGATGAGCTCTGTGCTGTTCCGTTCCACGTCATCCTTTCCTGCATGCACCAAGCACCCTTTGCCTGGCTGCTCCTTGCTGCTGTTGCCCGTCAGCCCCACACTGGCACAGGGCCGTTTTCTGCTTCATTTCCTCCCCCAGCCTCTGGATCCCCTCCCCCTTAGCTCTGTGCTGTCGTCTCCTTAGTCATCCCGCCCGGGATAAAATATGACTGCAACTGAGAAGCGCTGAGATCGCAGCTCCCCTCGGGGACTGCTTGCCCACATCACCTGTCGGATCGAGAGCCGGCGTGTCCTTGGAAAATTATGTATTTCAGTCCGCCGGGGTGCTAATTTGCAAGGCCCATTACTCAAATGAAACATTAAAATGGCCGTCCATAAACCAGAGCCTTTATTCGTGCCTCCCCCTCTGTCTGAACTCCCCTCGCCAGGTATAGGCTTCCTGTCAAGCCTAAGAGCCAAAAGCAAAGATTTATTGATAGGTACCTTGACTCCAGCTTGCATTTTAATTATGTCGCCGTCAGCCTGTGCCGAGAATAAACTCGGTGGCTATTGTGTTATCCCTGCTTCATCTCTGCGAATAAATGCACCTGGAGAGCAGTGGTTTTATGGAGTCCCTCTGGGGGGGACCACTTGCTTTCTGGCACTGTGTGAAGCCAAGCATGGCCTCGGGGGTTGGGTTGGGTTGGGTTGGGTTGGTGGGCCGGCAGTCGGAAGGCAACGGACCTGAGCTGGAATTGCTGTTTGACGGGCTGGATTTCACGCTGGGAGCAGCACTGAATTGAGAAGGCACGCTTGTCAGGGAGGAGATGTGATGAACTTCGGCACTGGGTTGTTTATTTTCCATATCTGTTTGTGCGGGTGTGTGGGGATGTATAAATATTATTCGCATGCGACAGACAACACTGGTGTCTTTCTTAATACGGGTGCAGAGTTTGACCTGGCACTCTCTGGTGGAAGCGATGCATATTTATCAGCGAAGCAATGGGTGGGAATTAATGCCTCTCCCGGCGTGTCAGACGCTATCTCAGCAAAACGGGGCTATTATTGGAGTGAACAAAGGCACAAGCCGCCTGGCCACGGCCGTGTCCCCAGCTCTAACTTCGTTAAGAACCACAGGAGAGATGCCCTCGGCATGAAGCCAACCCTGGGAGCTGACAGCTGCGTCCCATAGGCTGGTGATGCCATCTGCCTCAGTTTCCCCACTGGTAAAGAAGGCATCAGTCCTTACCGTGGCCCAGCAGGGGAAGGCGGATGGTTCTGTTCATTAACATGCACAAAGTGCTGTGATATTCTTAGATGGAAGCGCCACGTATTGATATAATATTACTGTACCTCGTTTGACTTCTTTTTCTATTGCAGGCCCCCTCTTGATCCCGTTACCTGCAGTAACAGTTATCTGGCTATATTTTATCATCTGAATATTTCAATTAAATTACTTTAAGGGGGAAAAAAAAGCCTACACCGAAGTTGGAAATGATCACTGTATCACTCCAACTTCCCTCCATTCCCAGAAGGTTAATTGAAAGGCAGCCATCTTGGTGACGTTTAGACAAATGAGGATAATTATGTGTTCTCCAGCTCTTTGAGAGGTTAATTGCTTAGATGTACGAAGACTTAAAGAACAAAGAAGGAATAAATCAGAAGCAGGACTATGATCTGATAATGTAATTTGGTATATTCATGTACAACTCAAACAAATAAACCCCCCCCCTAATTGCATGAAGTCGTTGGGCTGCGCAGACGCCCCGCTGTAGGGTGTTGATGGAGAGGTCTCCTGCCAGCTGTCAAGCTGATGGCTCCTGGGCAGGGCCTTCCTCTTGTACCTGGGATGGCTTCATCCATTGGGTCCATGGGATCTCCTCCATCTGCGGGATGTGTGCTTTGGGCTTCTGGTAGAAGGAAGATGTGAATGAGCTGGGGGATGGGAGATCTTCCAGTCATCCTCAGATGTGACCTTTGTGTTCCTTGTGCCTGGCTGTGCTGGTTTTGACCAGCCAAAGGTATGGCACTGTGGGCCTGAAAGAGATCAGCTCTTGGCATGGGTTGGAGGAACTGCTGAGCAACCCGATAGAGCTGTGGGTGTCCCTGTTCATTGCAGGGGAGCTAGACCAGATGGTCTTTAAAGATCCCTTTCAACTCATACTATTCTATGACTCTGTGATCTGGGCTTCTGCTGCACGTCTGCATTGCCTTGCTCCTTGAGCACCTCAACCACACAGGTATTGTGGTGCTTTCCACGGCACCCACACAATGTTCACGAGGGATGCAAAGAAAAACACCCTCTAGGTCAGCCCATCACCCACGTGCTTCAGCACAGTGGAAAGACTGAGCACGTTGCATTGACACTGCTGGTTTGTTTGAGTCCCACGTGTTAGCATCATGGCCATCAGGTGCATTTATTTAAAGCACATCCCGATTATTGTTCTCTTTGTGTTCTCATGTGCTGACAAACTCGGGAGAGAAGAAATTTGCTCTTGCAGAGAGCTGAGACGTTCACAGTGCTCCCTCATACGCGCACACAGACAAATGAATATCTCTATACAGGTGAGATGTGCTTTGGCTGCTCGTTGCCTGGTGCTTGGAGCTGCCAGCCCTGCTTTCCGAGCCCATGATGAAGTAGTGAGCGCAGAGCAGACAGGTCAGAGGAGGCACGGGAGCGTCGGGCAGAGAATTTCCTCTGGTGGGTTATTTTATTTTGCCTAATTGTTGGTGAAATTTCTGCAAATTGGCAATTATATTCCTGGGCTGATTGCTTACCCGGGTAATTTGCAGATCTCTCATTTGGCAGCAGCGCTGCACGGCGTTTGCTGTGAAATACGGCCTCAACCTCTGCCGGCACCGCTTCCCTCCTTTTAGGCACTATTAGTTGTGCCCGTGGAGCTTCTGCACCCAAAGCCTCGTGCTTGCATCACTGAGAGATGCTGGTTTTTTTCTTCATTATCCCAAGGCCAAGCGGTGTTTGGAGCACTGGGGCTGCTGATTGGCTGTCGTTCCATCCATCTGTCCATCAGGGTGAGGTGATGTGCATGAAGCTGCATCCAGGCTGCGCTGTGCTGGGGGTGGGTGGGTGCAGCTCCGTGCTCAAGGAGTTGGAGCTCTTATCGAAGCCTCCAGGCTGTGCACAACGCTGAGCTTCCCAGCCAGGCAATGATCAAATACTGTCTGATTTTAGGGAGCTTTGGGGTGAAACGTCTTCATCTGGAATCTCTTCTTCCTCCCAGCTCCGTGTCTGGGGAAATCTGAATTGATTTCAAACCAACAAATGCCTCCCCACGCCCAACCTTTGAGGAGTCCTGAGCCTCAGCCTCCAAAGCACCGCCAAGTGGTTTTTCCACCTATTTGTCAGGCCCGTCTGAAATTGCAGTTTAATTCTCCGTATTTGCTCTTGTATTGTGTATTAAGATACAGCGAGTTTATCCAGCAGTCCAGCTGTTTTGAAGATAATTACTACAGAACTCAACCTGATGTAAAATAATCCTCCCGGGCAGGCAGCCAAGAGCCTGAGACTTATCCTCCAAAGACTGAAACCTCTCCATTACCCTTAAGAGCTGCAGAGATAGGAGCGGGTGTCTCATGACAAATATATTTTTCCTGGTAATTAATGGTGGGTAGGGAGAAGGGCTGGGGAGGGGTCTGTGATGGGGGGGGGGGTGATGTGGATGGATAGATTGAAAGGCACGCAGAGCACACCTGGCCAGATGCGCATCCAAAGTTGACCTGTGTGCCAGTGGGACACCCATGGGCCCCTATGTAAAACCTCCCCACTGTTACCTCCACACTGATGGATCCCATAGATTCTCCAGGTCCCTCAGCTCAGTTGCACATTGGTGGTTGTGTGTCCCACCAGTACTGGCTTTTGCTTTGCCCTGATGGTTGCCCAGTGTTTTCATCAATTGCCAGCCTTAGCCTCTTCTGTTGGTGGTGCACAGAGGCAGCGCTCGTGCTGTCCTGGTCCAGTTTTCCCTCTTTGCCATCCAGGGACAGCTGTAAGATCAGTTTGCTCAGGCTGTACAGAAGATCATTCTATCCCTGACCTGTGCTTTAATCAGGTTTAATCAACATCCTTTCTTCTTCTTTATCCACGGGACACTGCCGGAGTCACCGGAGCTGTGCCTACATTGTCCCAGGTTGAAAGTGACTGCGGTGGAGACTGTCACCATCCCCATCAGGACGGCTGAGTCATAGCAGTCAGAGCCCAGCATTGCCACGCGTTAATTACCACTACTTAGCTGCATGGCCAACTGTGACAGTGAGACAGTTATTTCTGCCTGTGAAGGTGGTAGAAAAAAATAGAAAGGGGAGAAGAAAAAAAGGAATAGTGTAAAAAACCAACCCAGCCCTAAACCCACACCACACAAGTCGAGGGCTCCAGGTTCTTGGCTGTTCAGGTCTGCTAACACCGCGAGCAATAAACTCTGCTTTTCTTCTCCTCCTTTTGATTGAAGAACACTAGAAATCAGGCGGGGAGCAGGTGCTGCATTGTGTTAGATTAGCACTGATTGAATTCTTACACAGGTGCTGATTGAGGTGCCTGTCTCAGCAAAACACCGGTGTGCTGTGAGCACAGGGGTAGTGGGACTGCATCCTTTGGGGCTGTCAGTGGGCTCTCCTGGTGTTTTTGCTTCCCTTTTGGGCCACAGAGCATCAGTGCTGGGTGAGAGAATAAGGTGAGAAGCCATCCCCACCCCCGTATGCTGCTGGGATGCTGCAGGTGATGTTACCTGGGGAAGCAGCAGTGTGCTGGTGGGCAGTGTTGGAAGGCTGTTTGGAGAGGAGCTGGGAGGGTGCTCAGCTCAGCTCAGCCCATCCAGGCTGTCTCCAGACATGTTTTCCCCAGGCTGAATGCCCAGCTCGGTGCCTTCATTTTCATCTCCTTTTGGAGATCAGGTGTGGCTGCACACACCGACTTATTCCGATGTTAGCATTTAAGTGCCATCTGCTCTATAAACATCCCCATTGATTTGCTCTATCAAAAGGGCCTCCCGCTCTATTTCTTTTGCTGCTGCCTCATATTTTCTTATGAAGATTTCTATTAAGCTAATAATGGCTGTTGGCCACCGGAGGCTAAGGCTGATGCTTTCTGATCTTCTCTGCTGCAATGGGCGCGAGGATAACATCTTCTCTGTAGCCTTAGGAAGGTGTCAGGGGGCATATTTGCTCAGTAATGATGCTTGTGTTGTCTTGCATTGGGAGCACAGTGCCTGAGGCAATGGGTGTTTTCCCATAGCTGTGTACAGACATATGGAGAAATGTAATCTATAGGCATAGGTTGGCAGAGATAACAGCAGAAACAGGTGGATGTGCAGAAGAGAGGGATGGGTGCTTGTTGTTTTCATATCTCTCACAAGGAAGAATTGAGTTGAGGAAGAGAGCGTCTCAGTAAGTAGCTCAGGGCCAGACGAGGCTGCAGGAGGCAAAAATCTCATTGCTATACCCCATTCACTTTGTTATAGGGGTGAAGGTGTCCGCACACAGATGTGCATGGTTGAGCTTCTGATCAGCTGCTGGTGGATGACAAGCTGGTCTCCTGGGAGCAGAGGTCTGGGGTCAGAATGAGAACACAGTGAGTCCCTGTTGGAAGGGGCTGGCAATGAGTTTGGGCCAAAGGATCTGGGGGTGTTGGTGGTCACAGGGGCTGCTCCAAGACTGAGGGCTGTGCAGATGCTGCAGTGCATCAGTGCTGCTCTGGGCAGCTTCACCCCTCAGGGCTGCATGGCGAGGGTTAAGCCTGGAGTTCTGATGCCTTGCAAAGCCAGCGCCCGCCTTCTTCATCATCTTGTTATTATTCTAATGTCTGGGAGCTGCAGTCATGGACCAAAACACCATTAAACTCTCTGAAATGGAGTAACAAGACAGCCCCGGTCCTCACAGGCTTATTATCTTTGCAGATGGATATTTTATATTTAGCAACCTCTAATGTATCAATTTGGGCTTTGGTTTTTCATGGGGACTGGCTTCTATTCTGGTGCTGGGGCAGAGGGAACAGTGCTGTAGGGGAAGCAGAGGGGAGAAGCCTCCTGGCTGGGGGGGGGGGATCTGGGAGGAAGATGGGGGGGATTCCTGGTGGTCTCTGTTGTGTTGGAACCATGCTGAAGTTGCCTGGGGAAGCCCAGTGGTGCAGTAGCAATAGGCCTGGCAATTAATTAAATGAGCAGAAATGGAGAGCTGGTGGTAGAAAGGGAGGTGCTGGGAAATGTAAGTTGAGTCGGGACACGGCTGGTATTGCTATGGGGATTGCTGTTGCTGTGCCCTTGGCAGAAGAGGGGATGTGTGTTGGAGATTCCTGCATTGGGAAGGGTTGGGGTGGCCCTAAAACAGGAGCTTGGGGTCTGATCAGGAGAGGTAGGGAGAGGAAAAGGACAGGAGGGAGAGGGAAAACCACTGATGGCCCAAATGGGAAGAAAGATGCCAGCAGAATGGGGTGAAGACAAAGTGCCTCCCATCCTCCCCCATGGAGAATAAACCTCTGAGCTGATGCTGCTGATGCTCAGCCCTGCCCTGGGGAGCTGCTGTCTGAGCCCCAGCAGAACACACTGCAGATGCCGTGGTACCCACAGCTAATGTGATGCTTTACGTTGTTGGGAGAGGATTAGAGGAGCCGCGTGTTTTGCTGGCCTGTTTCTAATTTGCATGTTTAACGAAGCGGGAGCTCCGCCAGGTTCTGTTCTTTTGTGTTTACTTCTGAGGAGCTGTGTTTATTTCTGATGATTACAAATAAATCTCCTCTGCCTTTGCTCCAGCCGCCCCAAGTTAAAGGCGTTCAGAGCCTGGTAGCTTCATCACTGGAGCAAGTACTGGAAGAGAGGGAAAAATCCCAGCAGGAATCCCCTGCAAACATAATTCATGATAGCTTCTTGTACTGGGTGCGTGCTCTGCCCCTCGGACAGGCTGGAAATCTCCCAAGCTGAATGACCACGCTGTCACTATTGAGGGGGTGCAGCAGCCCAGTGGGGGCTGTGCCCCTTCAGCATCCTCACTAAGCCATCTGCATTTGGGGTATTGTGACAATATGGGCATCCCGTGTCCCTGCAGCAGGTGTCAGTGCCACTTGTACCCTGATGGGGCACACTCAGCCCGTGGCTGTGGCCATGTCCTCAGGACAGGCTCCTCTGCTCCATCGTGGCTCCAAGCTGCTTCTCTCTCACTCCTGATCTGGGTCAAATATTTTAGCTTCAGAAAACTGGGTCAGCCGATGCGTTTGCGACCAATTTTGGCATCTCCATTTGTCATTTGGAAGAGATGTGGAGCCTACAGGAGTGAAAAATGGTTTGGGGTTGAAAGGCTGTAGAAGTATTTAAAAGAATGGATTTGTTTGTTTGCATGAGAAGGTGAGAGGGCTGCGGGTCGATGCGCATCTCCCCCGAGGCTCTTGCTCTCCCATAGCCCTGCTTTGCAGCTGCAAAAAGACTGTGCTGCCCCAGCATTACGGGGATATCCATCCTTTGGGTTATTTTGCAGCCACAGATCTCTGTTTGGAAGCCTGGCTTTACTCTGCACGTGTCATTTATCCCTTGGAAAGACTGGTACTGCCCCTGGTGGGTTATTTCCCTCACCATGGGGGAGCCCCAGCTTGCAGATGTGCAGCTTCAGGCTTGGCCCTGCTGCCACTGCAGGGAAGGGCTGAGATGTGCAGAGGGGAAGGCTGGGAATGAAGGCAGCAGGTGTTATTTCACGTCCCATGCATAGGGAAAGTGCTGTCAGTGTCATTAATGAGGCTGGGCAGGCACCTGCCATGGGAGCAACGCGGGGGTCCCCACTAATAAGGGTGGGAGGTGGGGGGGCTGGTCACACAGTGCTGCCAAACACAAAGGCTGTGTCGGAGGAGTTATTTGTATTGTTGACACTAAGTGAAATAATTCCTCGGCAAACTTCACAATTAGCATTTACGGATGAGGAATGGGCGCAATTAGAGGGGAAGAAGCAGAGCGTCGGTGCCCCCAGGTCCCTCCCTCATGCATCTTCCCTCACTGCCACGCTTGGGTTCATCGCCCTCGACTCTCATGGGGTGTTGGTGTTGGTACAGCGGCTCCCATCCCTCAGCAGAGCAAAAGGATGAATATGGAGCTGGGGAGATGTTGCCTTTGTGAGGCCACGTTTCTCAGTGGTGGGCAGGGCGGGATGGAGCCCAGGGAGAATGCAACATCCAGGTCTTGCCCTCACACCCCAGCAAGGTGGGCTGGTGGAGAGTGGGCACGGTGAGGTGCTACAGGTGGTGAGAGAGCTCTGCTCAAAGGAGTCGATGGTCTGAGCAGGGTGGATGTGGAACAGATAGAATAGATGGTGGTGCATGAAGGAGTGCTGCAGATGGGAGCCGGGATGAGGCTGTGGGATGGGACTGATGTTTGCAGCTCCATCCAAAGCTGTTTCCCCTGCCTCGCTGTCTCCAGGTGAACCGTGGAGACAGGAAGGGGTTATTTCCCTCCTGCCTGACACATGCTTTATTTTCTTTTGTCCCTTCTGGACTCGTAAAGGAGCGATTCTCCTGGAGATGGATATGGTGCCTCCAGGAGACTGTTAATGTGGGTTTGTCTTTGTTCTTAATTAGATCCCTTCAAGGGAAAACCTCCTGGCCCGCTTTATTATCCAGCTTTGTCAGAGCTTGTCTGCTTTATCTAAACACTTTGAAGAAGTCTCTTTACCTGTTTGCTTACTGGAGACATTATCATAATCCTGGTCAATTGGAAATAGGTAGCAAAGGCAGCTCAGAGATGAGGGAGTGCTGGCGGCTTAGCAGCTAATGGATATCGCTTTCTGAGCCTGATGAAGTTGGCAGGGCACTCAGTGTGTTGGGGTGTGTGCTGGTGTTTGCTGTCACCCGAAGCAGGGAGGCTCTGTGGGTCAGCTCTCTGCATTACAGAAGCACATCAGCTTCCCAGCCTTTGAGTCTTTTTGATGGAGATCCCTTCCATCAAATGCTGTGGGTAAGGAAGGGGGGATGCTGTCCTCGTTCCAGCCCACAGGAGCACATCTGTCCGTGTTATGGGACTGGTGGAGGTTTGGCATTAAGCCCCGGATGAGGGCAGGAGATGCAAAACGAGCAGCCTGGGCTGCCAGGGCTCTTGTGCCCACCCCAAACAGCCCCAGTTCATGTGAGCCGGAGCCAGTGAGTGGTGTTTGAACATTCCCAGTGACGGCACAAGCGCATCTTCCTGTCACTTCAAACCCTGCTCCTTGTACTTCACCCCTAATGAGGGGACCCGGGAGTACCTCGGAGGGCTTTAGTCTGGATATTTATATGAGCGCAGACATGCAAGTTGTCTGTTTTACATATTACTGCCCTGATTTTTCAGTGCACGCAATGAATAATTTACAGAAACCGTGTGTAAGTATCTCTTTATTATTCATTATAATGAAGTGAGACAGCAGTAATAGTCCACTAGACTGGAATCCCCCAGGGCTGAACTTAACTAGGCTGTGCTTAGCTCTCCCCTAGTTAATTTGAATGGAGGGAGGACTCGCTTTCCCTAAAAGGGTGATGCCTACGCTTGGCACGAGGCCACCTCACCTCCCTGGTGATGGGACAACCAGGACACCTGCCCCGCAGTGTGCATTTCTATGGCCGTGGTGGCACGAGGATGCTTGGGCTCCAGGAGTGCCCCCAGAGCCATCGTGCTTTCCAGGCATCCAGCGTGCAGTGCGAGCTTTGTGCAGATGTACAGCTCCTACATGGGGAAAGGGACTTGTTTGCAGTAGGATGTATCGCTCACTCCTGCAAAACAAAGACCAATGGGGACCCTGAAACACACCACCTCTGCGTGGTGGGGATGGGGCAGCCCTCCCGCCCACCTCTGAATTTACTGTCGTGTGGGAAGGGACGTGTAAGAGCTGCCTGATTGACTTCAGTGCCTTGCCCTAAGTTGCTGCCAGCATGAGCTTGTGCCTGGGGTTGTTTTCTTGCTTTGCTTTCACGCTGAAGCTGCTCCCCGACCGCCGTCCTCAGGTGGGAAAGACAAAGCTCCCGAGGAAAGCTCAGCTCTTGATTTACCCAAATGCACAGTGGTTTGGCTGCGGGTACCACGGAGGCAGCGAAGGCCAGAAGTAAATAGATCGAGCAAATCTATCAAGTGGAATGAAAAAGCCACGTTCTCAGGGAACATTTTAATTCCTCTTTTTATTCCCTTTCCCCGGCGCTTCGTTGCCAAGCGTAAGTCAACGCCGCGAACCGGAGCTCCCCAGCCTTCGTGCTTCTCATGGAGGGAGGGAGCCAGGCAGGAAATAAATAATTGAAATGACTGTGTTGTGTTTTCAAGGCACTTGGAGGATTTACAGCTGCTTATCCAAATGTTCCCTTTCCTTCCTGCGTGCTGGCTCGACGTCTCTGGCTCTTTCTCTTCTTCCTCTCTCGGTGTGTGCCGGCCGCTCTCCCCCGCCGTGGTGGTGTATATCACACCGGGATGGCTCGAGGGCTGTGCTGACAAGCCAAACTGTCAGCAAATTTTACAGCTTCATCTCCAGTCCTGGGCGAGTGGGGGATGCAGGAAGCCTTTGTGGCGCGTGGAGGTCAAACCTAATGGGATTTTCATCTGCGCCTCCCCAGAGCCGTGGGGGAAAAAAGGAAAGGAAAAAAGGCAGTGCCATTTGCTGAGGAATCTTGTCATGATTGGGGAATGCAGGTGGTGGTGGAAGGGTTGCAATGCTTTGTGTGCAGTGTGTGTGTGGGGCATGCAGTCCCCATACCAGCTGTAGGGTATGGGAGGATGGCGATGGTGCTCCCATCCGCTTATGGGAGCTGGGGTGCTCTATGTGTGTTGGCACTGGGTTGGTGACCCTTCTGCTCTTCTTTTGCAGGTGTACCGTGGATGACAGGGTGACGCGGGTAGCGTGGTTGAACCGCAGCACCATCCTGTATGCTGGCAATGACAAGTGGTCTATAGACAACCGCGTGGTCATCCTCTCCAACACCAAAACCCAGTACAGCATCAAGATCCACAACGTGGATGTGTATGATGAGGGGCCCTACACCTGCTCTGTGCAGACAGACAATCACCCCAAAACGTCGCGCGTCCACCTCATCGTGCAAGGTGAGTCCTTACATTCACGGTGCTGGTTTTGAACTGAATATTGAAGAAGAGTGTCCAGAGTGCCAAAGGGTTTGGAGGCCCTCTTGGTGATTGGAGAGCTTGGGATCAGGGTAACATCTGTTGCCTTGTGTGGTCTAGGAGGAGATGAACTCAGGCTGTCCATGCCTTGCTGTGTTGTGTGGTTGTGGCATGGGGAGGAGAACACCTGGAAGCTGAAGCTGGGGCTGGCATCCCCCTTTTCCTACCATGTGGTTTGGTTTGCTGCACTGGGGAGTTGTTTGTAAGGTGCTTCAGGAAGGCTGAAGGCAAAGCACCATCAGATGTGGTGGGGAAATAGACTCAAAGAGCACAGGGCTGTAGGAAAGATGGCAGATGGTGTGCATGGGTGTCTTCAGTGATCTTTTGGCTCAAGCCCACCAGTGAGATGACCCCATAGAGTGCTGGGGCTGAGCTAGTTATGAAGCACACCAGGATATTTCCAGAGGGATCTTGGTTTGCTGGAGGTCACCACTGGGCTCCCCAGCTCTGGTGGATGGTGCTTTCTATCCTGGCTCTTTTGCAGCAGCTATCAGCTTTTGTCCAGTCTGTAGATTAATTTTTCAGAGTTAGTGTTAGTTCAGGTTAGATAAAGATAATGAAAGTTTCCTAATCCTCTTAAAGAAGATTTATCTGGCTGAGTAGAAAGCTCTCAGAATACAATAAAGCGTGTATAAAACCAGGACCTAATCTTTCCTTTAATTTCAAACAGCTGATGGGTATTGATTTTGCAATGAGCAAATCTGTAAAATTTCTCAGCCTCAACATGTCTCTGAGAAGCCCCCAACACGGATATGTATATATTTATGTATCCTTCTCATTTGGAAGAGGCAGGGTTCGATACGGCCACCGATCAAAGCAGGGAAAACCTCACCCAGCCTGTCAGCTCTCCTGCCAGGCGTGGGAGATGGTGACTTGCTGCTTCCATGGGCTGCTGTGTGTCTGTTTGCTGCCAGATGTCCATAGGAGTTTGTAGTGGGGATCTGCTCCGAGTGTGCTGGGCTGTCCTGGGGCGGTGGTGATGCAGAGAGGGGAGGGCATAGCTTGGAAAGAAGGGAGCAAAAGATATCAGAGCATTCCCTCCTCCCCCCTTAGCTATTTGACTACCAGCCATCCGCAAAGTTTAATCTGTTTATCCTGTCTGCTCGCTAATAGTGCTAATCCATCCAGCCAACACCTGTGAAGTATCCGAGCTCTTTCTGCCTGATGGAATGACCCCCACCTCGCCCTGCAGAGGCTTGGGATGGATGGCTTCGGAGCCCACTCTTTGCTTCTGCCACCCCAGAGCTTCTTTCCCTGAGCTTCTGGTGAAGCTCTTGGTGCTGTTGGCACCAGGACTGACCAGGCTGTGCAGCATGCAGGGCTGCAGCTGGCTCTGCCCATAGAGCACAGGCTTTTCCGTGTGCTGCATGAGCACACAGCCTGAAATGAGCACGTTAGCATGGGAGCAAGAAAGATTACATCTCTTCTTCTTCTTCTTTTCCCTTCTTCATGCTCTGGCTCGTAATAAATCTCCAGCACCTAACACCCAATATCTTGCCTCATAAAATCCCCGTGCGATTATCTTATCTCATTAAAGCAAGGCCAAAAATCCTTTTATTCCACAAAGATGTTGGTGCCAAGTGCTGGTGCTTGAGTGTGCCGCAGTGGGGAGAGCAGCCTGCAATGCATCTCCAGATTTGCATCTCCATTGCAGATTTGCATCTCCATGCAATGCATCTCCATTGCAGCCTGCAATGCATCCAGAGCACTTGCCAGGCAGCCATGTGCTCACCAGGGATGGGACCACCACCTTATGGTTGTCAGAGCTCTCCTGGTGTCAAATATGGGTTCAGCACTCCCTCTGCAGAGCAGACACTGTCCTGGTGGCACTCCACACACGAGCAGGCAGAAAGGACCAGTTAGCATCCGTGTTCAGGTCAATTAATTTATATTTGTATTTTGCACAACTAAAAGTTGCCCAGATAGATTATTGATTCTTTGTCCCTGTATTCAATTTGGTTTTAATTGCGCTACTGCAGGGCCAGACCTTCCCTCCTAGCAACCCGGCGATAAATCTGCCAGCGAGTCACAATCAACACTAAATGTGTCTCTTCGTGTTGTTATTAATATGTCTCTCGGATTGGTTCATTACAGCAGTTAACAGCACTTTGTAAGAGCGGGGATGGCGGGAGGCCAGGCAGCTTTTTTTTCCTCTCCCCGTGACGACAGGACGGATGCTTATGGGCACGTGCATGGTGTTTTGGTGCTTGGGGAGGGTTGCAAACACAGGGAGAGCTGGGATTTCACGTGGTGTAAGAGAGAATGAGCTGCCTAATCCCTCTCTTATCATAAAGAGCCTGAAATGAGGATGCTGTTGGGCCAGGGGCTCCCTCCATTGCTAGAGCAAGGACAACTAAACAGAGCTTGTAGGGGTGAACGGGAGGGGAGTCTGCATAGCAGAGCAGCTCTGCTGGCACTAATGACACCAAAGGAGCTGTAATTTCTCAGTCAGAGCAATTAGTAAGAAGCGACGACTTTTGCCTGCATTGAACTGATGACGAATGTAGCCAGGAGATGTGAAGGCAGGCTGCTCTAGAGTGATGGGTGCTGCTCTAGAGTGATGGGTGCTGCTCTAGAGTGATGAGTGTTCGGGAGCCATCTTGTCCCCAGATGCAGCCCTGTCTCCAGAGGTGCAGTGTGCCAGGATGGGCCAGTGAACAGTTAAACAAGAGGTTACAGCGATGCTGCAGAAGCGAGGCATGGTCAGGTGGTGCCACTGATGCAGCAGAGCATCCTGCAGTCATGATGTGGGGCCTTTCTTCCATGGTTTTGCATCAGGTCTGGAGCAATGCAGAGTGGGGTTTGGGCTGAGACCTCAGGGATGTCTTCTAACAGGGAGGAAGTCCCCATTTGTAGGTATTTCTGAACACTTCCTGGCTGATTCTGCTCTGTCTTTGTGCCAGAGCAGCTTTGCATAGCATGGCTTTGCTTTGGGATCGGAGCTCTGCAGCTGGTGGAGATCTCAGCAACGATCCCCAGCGCTGCCCATCCCTACCCAACAGTGGTCTTTTGTACTCTTCAGATGTCCCCTGTTTCTGATTTATTTGGAGAACCCTCCTCTGTTCTGCCTTAATCCCACTCACCATAGATTTTTCATTAAAGCCTCTCCCAGCTGTCTGCATCGTTACTGTTAGTTTCTGGTCTGTGCAATCCATTTTCCTGTCTCAGTGTTTTGCTGCTTTCCTCTCCCCATGGGCAGGATGGCTTCTGAAGGACCACAGCCTTTGTTCGTGGCAGCAAAGTGCCAGCTGTGCACAGTACCCCCCGAATCCACATATGGGCAGTGCCCCAAACCAGGTCCTGTGTTGCATCCTCTGCCTCTCAACATGGCACTGACAACAGCTGTAGCTCTTCAGCAAGTGTCTCCCAAGCAAATGGAGTCTTTATTTTTTCCTTCTTCCCATTAACAACTGACTTCTTGACTCTCTGAAAGGGCAACCCCCCCACGCCAGCCTCATTGAGCTGTTCTCCCCTAAGACAGGCTGTGCTGCAGGCCCCCCCCTCCACCTCCGATTGCACAAGTGATGCTTTTAAACTTGCTTTTATCGTGCTACCTTTGATATCCAGGCAGGAGCTGAGACTGTGATACTTATTAAAACCTTACCGGGAGGCTGTGTGGCAAATAGCAAAGCAAGGGGAGCAGCTCAGTCGTAGTAGAGCTGATAAAATGCTGTACGTGCAGAAAGTGCTTCACACGAGTGTCAGTGGTTTTGCTTATTATTAGGGCGCAGGAGAGTTTGGCATGAGGGCTGTGCACGTGGTGTGCAGCAGCTGCAGCTCAGCCTGGAGAATGAGCAGAGCAGGATGTGGCCTCTGCAGCAGGCTCACTGCTGTCCTTGGGTGCTTTATCTGCATTTGGGATGCTTAGAGTCAGGAAGGTTGGGACCCTCACTGTGCCCACTGACCATGTCCCTCAGTGCCACATTGCCATGGTCACCACCATGAGGGATGGTGACTGTGCACCACTTCTTTGGGCAGCTGTGCTGGTGCCTGACCGCTTGCTTGCTCCTTAATGGGTTGTTATTTTTGTCTGCTTAAGAGAAAAGGCAATAATGGGGGAGAGGGAGACTGAACAGCAGAGCCTGGTGGAGTGCTTGCAGTTGGGGCATACCTGAGGAGCCTGGGGGTCCCTCTGCCCATGGAGGTGGTCTACAGGGACCTTTCAGTGGGGAACCAAGGGAAGCTCATCCAGGTTAGCAGTGTCTGGGTGCTGTTTGTCCAGTGCAGAAATGGCTCCTGGTGCATTGTGTGGTGTGTTGGGATCAAGAGCTTGCAAGGAATGGATCCCACATTGCTCTTGGAGCACATCTCTGTCTTGCTGAGTGATGCCTGGTGTGTGAAGCAGAGCGCTCAGCCCATGTCCTCAGTACCTACCCCTCAGTACCTACCGCTCATCAGGTGGGCCAGCAAATGGGCCAGCAAAGTTTGGCCACACTCCGTATCCGAGAGCATCTTCCCCCTTCATCACTCCTTGGGGTCTCGTTTGGTGCTTTGTTGATGACTGTTTGGAGGGTTCAGCTCTGGCTGCAGCGGGTTAATCGTCCTGGTGGGGAAAAGCAAAATGGTGACTTTAAGCAGAAAACTCTTCCGTCGTTTGGCTTCGTAGCAGTGGGGATGGAGTGCAGGAAAATAGAGAAAAAATCAAAAGGCTTTTAAGAGGAAAAGGGGAAAAAAAATAATCACTTAGGCTGGAAAGAAGTCTTCCCAGCAGGAGCACAAGGCAAGAACACATAATGTCCATAGCAGTTAAACTAATGTTTCACATTTCCTTCTCCAGGGGTATTTGCTCAGGTGGGGGTGAGGATGGAGGGGGGCCTCAGCTGTTTGCTGAGCGGTTTATTGAGCTACCCACTGGATGGCACAAGAGGGGAAAAAATGAACCACGAGCAACTGCAGGGGGAAAATCAATTGGCACGTGCAGTGCTAGAAAGGACGAGGGGGAGATGCTGCTTTTTCATT
This sequence comes from Excalfactoria chinensis, assembly GCF_039878825.1. Taxonomy (NCBI): domain Eukaryota; kingdom Metazoa; phylum Chordata; class Aves; order Galliformes; family Phasianidae; genus Excalfactoria; species Excalfactoria chinensis. The sequence goes on from NC_092845.1 coordinate 4,075,861, forward strand.
CTGAGGTAGGGGGGCTTTGGAAACTGCCATGGAAGGAAGTAGAAATCTTTACAAGTGGCCAAAATGTGGAGTGAGTCTCATGATAGCATCGTGCTGCAGGAGGTGGGGGCTGGAGAGGGGTGGTGGCAGCAGGAGAGGAACTGCTGGACCATACAGTTGTAGGTGGGGGCTGAAGGGCAGAGCAGCATTGGGAGCAACCAAAGGGTTACAGGAAGATGCTGAATGCTGGGGAATCGCTGCTGCAGTGGCACGTGTTGGGAACCTGAGGCTTTTGAGCTGAAGAGAGAGCAAAATGTCCTTAGAGCGGCTGGGAGAGAACACCAGCATGAAATGTAGCTGGGTGTAGGGAGAAGGCTGCGACTTTCAGCCATAGGGGGCGGTGGGAAAGCATCCTCAGGCTCCTAAAAAAACAAAGGAGAGGGAAAGCCCCAAAAAGCAGCTGGCAGTGAGCAGGTCAGAGCAGCAGGATGTGCTGCAGGCATCGGGAGCTGACAGAACAAAAGAGCATCAGCAGCTGGATTAATTACTGCAAAAAGCAAAAAAATGGCAGAGTGGGGGGGGGGGAGAAGATGAGAGAAGTTGTTTCCCCATTATATTCCCAAACAGAAAGAACGTTTTTATCGTGCTCACAAATAGCTCCCTGGGAAGCACTTTCGCTTCCTAATTGTTCATAAATTTACTGACAGGTGGTTACACAGTAGGTATAACACTCGGAGTTTTGTTTTTATTGCTTGCACCGTCTCCGTGCGAAAACGTGGAGAGGGAAAAAAAAGGGTGCGTGGTACGCAGGTGGGAGATGCTGCATAGTGAAGGCAGCTCTACGCCCATGCTTTGGTTTTGGAGTTGTTTTGTTCACTCGTGGTCTCTGGTACATCCTGATTGTGGTTTTGTATCAGCGATGGGGTCTTTAATGACGTGTTTATCCTATTGCTTTGTCCCATTGAATGCGATTGCAGCCCGGAGGTGTCGTGGTCTGACCATGCGTGGTGCTGGGGGTGCCCACATCGTCCAAAAGAGGGGCAGGAAGGGGCTTGGGGTGCAGCTGGGAAATGCCTTGTGATGCTTCCACACTCCTAAGGATGGGGCTGTGAGAGAGATGGCTTAGTGGCATGGTGAGGATGATTTGACTGTGATGATATTAGTGGCGTTCTCCAACCCTGCAGCGTGCAAGGTGTGCTATACTGGGGAAGGCACTGGAAAGGCAGCATTTATGGGTAGGAGAAGGGAAAGGGAATATTTCCCCCTGAATAGAGCATTTTTGGAGTGTGCGAGGTGGCAGCGTGATGTGCTGCTCTCTGGGCTGAGATATGTGACAAGAACCATCCCCGTGCCCAACCCGTAGCTGTCAGATGTGCTTAATGTAGTGTTGATAAAATCAATGCCGACGAGCATCTTGGTTCATCAAAGTGGGGTTGATGAGAGGTGGTAATCCTGGCTGTCAACAAGCAGCACTTTGGTTAAAGCCTTAATATGCCCCTTCCACGGGAGCAAGGCAGGACATTGGGTGCATGTGTATGGGGTCCCTCTTTGTGGGTCTGTATCCCTGAGTGCTGGATGGGCTGTCCAGAAGGACTCTGTCCCTGCAGGGTGTCTGGGAAGCCATCCAGGCTTGCATCTCGATGCTTCAGATCAACTGTCCATCCTTGTCTAGCAGTAACGAGAGTGTGATATGTGAATAGCAATGGGAAGAGACGAGAGGTCCATAAATACTGGCGGATAAATAAAAGCATTAACATTTAATGAAAGAGGGCTGCAGCTCTCCTGCCAGATCTGTCCCTGGAAAGGAGGGGCTGGGCCGGGGAGGGGGGGAAGGGAAGCAGGAGATGCTTTTGTAACCAGAGCAGCACGTGGGGTGCACAGAATGAGGTAAAGCAGGTCAGTTTGCCTCTCGGAGTGCTGTTTTGGGGCAGAAAAGCCACCAAGCACACCCAAGAGGCCCCAAGCTGTGCCAGCAAATAGGGCAGGACACTCATGGATGCCCAGTAGTGTGCAGAACCCAGAGGCTCCCATCTTATCCCACCTTCTCCCAGGTGTAGGAAGAGGTCTCTTTGAATGGTTTAGGAGCTAATGATCCGGAGGGACATCAGCCTCCCAGCTCTATGCGTGCAGCATTAATGATCTCACAGCTAAAAATAGTCAGCTTGGGGCAACGAACATTGCTGGTGAGGATCTGGGATACGGAGTGGCCAAAAGCCAAGCCAGCTCCTGTCTGTTTGCATGCTTCTGTGTCGCTTTGAGTCAATAAGCAGGCAGTAATTACCGAAGAGCTGCCTCTCACTGCACAGATTAGCAGGGGAAGGCCATGCCCCTCGCAACAGCCATCCCCCATCGTAGTTGGGTGTCTTGCAGCATCTCCAGCCATTTTGCAAGGAGTTTGTTGCAGAGCAGGAGCAAAGCTGGGCCTGGAGGATGGGGGCAGCCCTGGGGTTTGGCAGAGTATGGGGACGAGGGGAGGCAAAGGGTTTTACAGCCCCCAAGGGCATCAGCAGGAACTGCTGTGCGGCCGTCTCCTGTATCCAATGTACAACATTAATCGGCACGTCGGGCAGTGCAGGTCTTGAGCGGTAAAGGAAGGAGATAAATCACGGGCTTATTGTTATTGAATTTAGTGGCATCACTTTCACATTCAATTTCTCTCGCCCGCTTTCCGAACAAACAAGAAATTACAGCCCAAATGTATTTTTTTTTGGCCTGGCGAACATTATGCATTAACTTACCCCTGATTAATATTACACAGGATGGAGGCAATCCTCTGCAGGCCACACACCGCTCTGATGAGACCACGGGATTTGCTTTGCATCCAACCTGATCCTAGTAGTGGTCTTCTGAATAGAAAACAAGACTGTTCATCAGGGGGCAGAGTTCCTGTGATGCTGTTTTGCTTCACCTCTGTAGCTCCCCAAGGCCTGCACTGTCCCATGAGCATCCACATCAGTGTGACCTTGGGGTGGCTGGAGCCAGAACTGTGTTTTGGTGGCCCTCTTTGGGAAGCCGTGTCTTGTACCAATGGTAGACAGCGGGCAACGTAATTTGGGCAGCATCTGTGCCCCAATTTTGGGCAAATAGAGGAAGGAAGGTGGTTTAGAGGGCTTGGTGGTGATGGGTCGGCTTGATGATCTTAATGGTCTTTATGATTCTATGATCTCACCCCTTCTCCCTTGAGTATCTCATCACTGGTGTGTTGTGAGGTATGTTTGGGCTAACGAGGCAAGGCAAGGTGAGCTGCAGCAAAGTGCATTACGTGTGCTAGGAGATGGCACTCCATGTCCCCGCCTGAACGCTGGCCCTGCTTTTGCTGCTCCTCCGACTGCTAACAGGTTTGCCCTGGGATCGTTTATTATGTTCTATATTTAGTGACAGGAGTGTCATAAAGTTGGATATTAGCTGCATACGGGATGTAGGACAGGGAGTGTGGCCCTCAGTGGCTATTGCAGAAAATCAAAGATAGCCAAAAAATAGCTTGCTGTCAGCAGGTAAATGAATAGCAATGATAGTACCCACAGCAGTGCTGTGGTCCAGCTGATCTGGGAGCTTTTTGGCTCCGTGGTGATCTCATGCTGTGTGACTGTGTGGGTGCTTGGCCTTACCTGCAACATCCTGGCCCTGCAGGTCACTGTTAGGCTGTGTGTTTGCTCCCTGTTACCTTGCTCTTAGGTCCTGTTTGCTGACTGCTGTGTCCCTGTGCAGTCCCAGCTCTCTCCTGCCCTTCTTGTGGGCAATGGCAACCTGCCCTTGAGGCTGCAGCCAGCAGCTGGTGGGATCTATAGAAATGCAATCAGGTCCCTTGGTTGTCCTCCTGCCAGTCCTTGTAACCTCATAGGCAACGATTGCCGTCGGAGTCCGGTATCGATGCCAGTGATGTCCCCGTGCTCTCAGGGACACACACTCCTGTGCATCCCATGGGATCAGTGTGCTGCAAGGGGCCATGCAGGCACACTTCCCAGCCTCAGTCTGGGTGTCTGTCTGTGGTCTGCCTTACACAGGGGTGCATGGATGAGTTGGGCCAACAGTGCACCCAGAGACGGACGACACAGCGCTGCTCTGCTGCATGCCTTGGTTGCTCTGCATCTCGTGTGTCTTGCAAGCAGCTTTACATTGTCCCTGGGTGCTGTAAGGAGCGAGAGGAGCTCCGAGCACACAGGGCTGCTCAGAGCAGCAGCTGGGGACAAGCCATGGCAGCGTGCCGCCTGCACTCCCAGCACTAACTACATTTTTCACCGGTTGCTGCCGCACACTTTTCATTTTTGGATTGCCAGTCTCCCCTGAAGGACTCAGACAATCTCCCTCTGCTATAACAGACTGTACTTCTATATTAAAGTGTCAAGTTGCTGGGAAATTTACAGCCTCGCAGGGCCCATCAGGTGGCAGAGGCTCGGCAGCGCCCTCACCATTGGGCTGTGCTGGGGAGCGAGCTGCAAATGCATGCATGGGGAAGCCCAGCCTTTGTGAGGCCCCCCCAGGAGCAAAAGGTGCTCTCTGGCTGAATTTTAACCCCTGCCAAGGCACAGGAACTGCTAGTAGCTGAGCATCAGCAGGACTGGATTCAGGCAGTGTTGCAGGTGGATGGTGGAAGGGTTAAGAGCTCCAAATGCATTTGATGCCTTACAGGAGTTGTGTCTCATGGCACTGTTGGTGACATGGGACTGGCACTGCCACTGTCCCTATGGAGAGTGCAATCTGCCTGAGAGCATTGGATGGGTTTACGTGTGCCTTTGGAGGCTTCTTGGCATTCACAGCTTAGGCAGAGCTCCCCAGGAGAGACTGCTGTAGTCTCTGTGCCTCCCTCACCTACCCCTCCCCTGGAGTGCCCCATCCTTTAGGTAGTATGGTAAGGTTGAGGTTGGACTTGATGATCTGGAAGGTCTTTTCCAACCTGAACAATTTTGTGCTTCTGTGATTCTTGATCCTTCCTTTCTATCTGGAACACAATAGGGAGCATGGAGCGGAGGGATCTGCCAAGGTCCATTTGCACTTGTGCCCATTGCGGGGCACTGTGGGGCTGGGGTCTCACATCTGCCATGGCCATAGAGGGCTCAAAGGCATTGAGTGTGGCACAGCCAGCCTGATATTTGGTTGCAGGAGAGCCCCTTTGCATTGTTGGATCAGCTCCTGGGGAATGGCATTCACCAGCCCCATGGCCTGGAGCACCAATGAATGGCGTCAGCAAACGGGCTTTAATTGCTTTTTGCTGGGGATGGGGATTTATAGGCTTGGAGATTGCCAAGTTATTTATTAGATGGACTATCAGGGGATAGACTAATATAAATCACAATGGCCAGCACTGAATGGAGCAGACAATCAGTAATTTAGAAAGCTTTAATAAAAATGCTAAGATATGAGAGCTGTTGGCAGTCATAATGAGTTGGTTATCATGGGTTGCCCAAAGAGGCAGGGCGGGTGTTTTGGGGTGTGCAGACCCCTCCATGCTGGTTACAGGTGGCATTTTCCAGCTGCAGGGTTGGTGGTTGGAGGGGGGAAGTATGGCAGACTCCGGTGTCTTGAGGACTGGGGTTGTCAGGAGCAAGTTCTGTTGTGGAAGGTTGTAGGGGTTGGTCTGGGTTTTCAATGTGGTCAATGGGGCCGTGCTTTGTGCAGGTCTGAGTGACATCAGAGCAGGGCTGGTGGTGGGGAAAGGGCTGGGAATGTTGGTAGGTCCCCATGAGCCTGTGTGCTGATGGCCCCTTTGTTGTTGTGTCCTGCAGTCCCCCCTCAGATCGTCAACATCTCGTCAGACATCACCGTGAACGAAGGCAGCAGTGTGACCCTCATGTGTTTGGCCTTTGGGAGGCCAGAGCCCACTGTCACATGGCGGCATCTATCTGGGAAAGGTGAGAGTTGTGGGGCTTGGGGACCTACCTGTGCTGAGTGCAGGAGATGCCTGCTTGGCAAAGGGATGGAGGATGGCAGGGGTTGGGGGGGGAGCTGTTGGTTGATGGTGCCCCATTTTATCACAGGGCAAGGCTTTGTGAGTGAGGACGAGTACCTGGAGATCACAGGCATCACCCGGGAGCAGTCGGGCGAGTATGAGTGCAGTGCTGTCAATGATGTGGCTGTCCCAGATGTCCGGAAAGTCAAAGTCACTGTCAACTGTAAGTGTATGGAATGGGATCCCTGGTAGGGATGTGGTGGTGGAGAGGGCACGTGGTCCATCCTAGGGACATGACGTGGCATGGCATCCCCACAGACCCGCCGTACATCTCCAATGCCAAGAACACAGGCGCCTCAGTGGGCCAGAAGGGCATCCTGCAGTGCGAGGCCTCGGCCGTCCCCGTTGCAGAGTTTCAGTGGTTCAAGGAGGACACCAGGTGCGGGTGCATGGAGGATGTGGGGTGGGATGGAGGCAGTTAAGGGAGCAGTTTGGAGGGAGGCCAGGGTCTTCCTGCTATGGAGGATCCAAGACCTCATGGGGATTTTAAGGTCTTTCCCTCCATGGATAGTGTGTTACGGTGATATCCCATGGACAACCCAAGGAGGGCGATGGGACTGGAGATGGGGTGAAGTGCTGCTGGGTGGCACAGTGGGGTGAAGGGTGGACCTCATACAGCTGTGGGGGACAGGGAGGGGGTGCCTGGGACTATGTTATATTTTTGACCCATGTAAGGCTCTGAGCAGCATCATCTACAACCCTCTGTGCAGGTTAGCAAATGGGCTGGAAGGCGTGCGAATCGAGAGCAAGGGCCGCCTCTCAACGCTGACCTTCTTCAATGTCTCGGAGAAGGACTATGGCAACTACACGTGTGTGGCCACAAACAAGTTGGGCAACACCAATGCCAGCATCATCCTGTATGGTAGGTGCCCTATATGTCACCAGTGTCCCCATACTGGTGACTTGACTCACTTCTGCCACCTTGCAAAGAGGAGAGAGGGGAATGTAAGGGGACGAGAGGGAGAGGGCTTCTGTTTGCATGACAGCATGATCTCACCCTCTCATCACTGCCTTTAACGCAGTCCCTCTTCTTCCTCTTCTGCCCCCAATGCAGGTCCCGGAGCGGTGCACGACAGTGGCAATGCAGCCTCCCGGGCAGCTGCTGGCCTCTGCCTCTGGGCCACCCTCCTCGCTCGCCTCCTCCTCGACTTTTGATAAGGGAGTGGAGGGTCCCAGGACGGCCGCCCGGGGACTCCTCTCCGTCAGACGGGCACAACGCCGGAGGACGGGGAGCGGCGCCAAAGGGCCGAGGACGGCCACGTCTCCCACCTGCCGGGATCATTCTCGCCGCCAGTTACGCTGTACAGACCCCACCACGTGCCACCAGACTGTCACCCGCCACTGCCGCCTGCCCATCCAAGGGCAATGCTGCACCGAGCCTTGTCTGCCGCCTTGTCCCTCCTTGCATCGAGCCGGCTGCGGGCGATGTGCCCTGCGGATGGGGTCCAGCATGGATGGGGCTCCCTGCTGACACCTGGCAGGCGTCTTGGCAACACCGTGTTGGACACGGGTGTGGTGGGTGGGGGCCACCCGGAGCAGTCACTGGGGACGTCCATCTTGTTGTCACATTGAGACACCCAAGCCCAAACAGACCCTGAAGTTGAAGCCCTGCGTCTGCCTTGCACCGTCTCGGTCCTGAATGTGATCTCTCACCACCAAAGCTCCTCCCAGACCATCTTCCTCGCTTCTCCATCCCCTGCTGCTTCCCTTCTGCACCACAGCCCCTCTGCCCAAGGATGTGTCCCCTGCCTGGATTTGTTAGGAAGCTCCTCTGGAGATGCTCACTGAATTTCTAGCTCCTTGCTCAATCTGACAGCTAAAGCACTGCAGCACCGGCACTGGGAGGAGGCACTAACCAACACAGGCAAGCAGCAGGCAGCAAGCACAGCCCCAGCTGCAGCTCCAACATGCCCGCTGCCACCCCTGTGTGCCAGGAGGGGTGGGACCACAGAGGTTCCATCTTTTGGGTGCTTCAGGTCTCCCCCAAGGGCTCTTCCCACACTGTTCAAGCAAATACCTCTGCCTGCCCTGCAGTGGTGTTTGACCATTTGGAGACAGCTCAGGCTCCACTGGAAAAAATAATGGTCTTCAATTTGCTACACCTACACAAAAAGGGTAAGGATGCCCTGGTGCCTCCAGCTTGCTGAGAGGCTCCACTGACACCACAACACATGCAGTCAGAATCTTCTTTCTGCTTCCTCCAGCTGTCCTGCAATGATCACCTCTATGGGGCTGTGTTGGCTCCCAGCCCACGGCCCACAGTGCTGCGATGCTCCTTGCACAGGGGGTAACCTCAGTCCTTCCTTCTACTCTGGGATGGGAAGCTTTGGGTTTGTGCTCCGGGGACAGAACCTCCTGCTCAGCTCCAGAGAAGTCCCATGTGGCACTAGACTAAGTGCCAGCACCAAAGGACAAAACATGACGGTAGCTCACCAAGGAAGCACATGATGTCCCCTCCCACCCTGACCTTGTGTCCCTGGGAAACTGATGTCTCCCTACCCTTCCTCCTTCTTTCTCCCTCCATAAGCAAGATGACTTGAGAGCTGAGGCTGTGTGTCTTTCCCCATACAAGACTCTGCTGCTGCCCTGTTTTCCATCCTACAGGAAAGAAAGAAAACCCAGGCAGAGACCCCGCAATGTGCCACTGCCCTGTCCTCACTGTGGTGGTGCCCTCGCCTCATCCCTTGTCTCCTGGTCCTCCTGGGCATTGCAAAAACAAGCACACATACAATGCTGCCACAAAAGCAGCAGCAGCAGCTACAAAACCTGCAGGGATGCTCCTGACCTCACAGATGGGACACTGACAAAACCCATGTGGCCCAGTGACCAGGCACACCAGCTAACCTGATGGGCAGGGATGTGGCATGGTGAACAGTGAGCTGGTCCTGCATTCCCACCAGCATCCTGGGAAGGAGGCATGAGCAGCATTCTGATCCCACCTGTGTGCATCTCTGCAGATGGGGGGCACAGTGGCCCACACATCCTTCCCCATACTCCTGCTCTGAGCCCCCCCCAACCCAACTGGTTGATCCACAGAGCCTCTCTCCACCCAGAAGCAAGGCAGAAGCATGCAAATGTGATCCCAGCATCGCAGTGATGCATCAACTGCAAGGAAACAGATATAACCCCCATCCCCAAGTCCTACCTGGCAGCTCCATCTCCCAGCTCTCCAAAACTGCGTGGGACATCGTGATGGGCTGAGTGCCCTGCAGTGCTCACAACCACGCTTGGCAAAGGATGGTGTCAGCGGGTTGCCCCTAACTCATCTTTGCTTCTGGGGCTTTCAGATGCATTCCTGGGGCACGGGAGATGCTTGGCAGTGTCACCCCAACGCCACCTCTCTGCCCCCCTTCCTACGCCCCCCAGCTGGCGTGCAGCCCTTGCTTGGCACACTACTCCAGTGCCCTATTTCTCTCTCCCTGCAGAAGAAACACTGAACCAGCCCCTGATACGTGGCCAAAGGCCGTGGCATTGCAGAGACAAGACATGACAACTACCAGATGCCCCGAGGTCCCACACAACATCCTCGGGGCCGCCCCGCGCTCCCCATTCTTCTCTCTCCCCGGGTTGGTTTGGGCTGGCTTCCTTGTCCTCCCCCCATCGGGACGGCGTTCGACTTTCTCGTGCCATGTAACGTGCAGTTGTGAGGAACGTGTTGGCTGTCCGAGGCCGCGGCTCTGCCGTGTGGGTGGGTGGCAGAGCCTTGTGCCATCGCCGCTCCCCGCCTGCTCGCCCCGCCGGCGCGCGGTCTTCAAGTTTCCGTCGATCATTGTATTCCAAGGGTGGCTATACTACCTGAGATTTGTGCATGTTACATTGTAGTTGTAACCTTTTCTAATTCGGCAAGAATAAGAGATGGTTGTGATTGTGCAGTGTATCAATAAAGTTTGACGAACTTTGTACCCTCGGGGCATTGCTTGGCGGAGCGCACGTGCCATGGGGAGCGCGTGGGGCTCCTGTGCACCGTGCTCCATGATAGCCTCATTTAGCTCTTGGTTGCCCTTGCGCTGCTTCCAGTCCTGTGGTTTGGTTCCCACCCAGGCTCCTTGCTTTGTGCCCTGCTGTTATTTGACTCTTCCCTCATCCCCGTCCCCACGGCTGTCTTCTGCTGATGGGACGTGCAGCGCACACAAGCACATACCTATTTCAGGAGCCCTGCAGGGGAAGGACCGGCTCTACTCTGCTCGCTCACCTACCTTCAGCAGAAGCATCACTGGATTCCTCCTTTTGGTGGCTGTCTCCTCTCATGTGTCATCACCTCTTAACAACGTCTGCTCCAAAAAACCTACTTCTGTGCAAGGAATGCCACTGCAGAGGAAATGCTCCTAACAGTGCTTTGCGCCTATCAAGACCGAGACACAGAATGTCTTCATCAACGGACGAAGACCAGGAGAAGGGACCTGTACCTCTTGGGACCATTCTTCCATCCCACTGATGGATGCTCATGAATGAGGGGCCCTGCTCTCCTGCAGAAATCCCAAAGCTGATATCTCAGAGCCCTGCGTTAAAGGATAGGAAGTCTGCAGGGAGCACAAGAGCAGCAAGATGGTCTGGGGCAACCCATCAGGGGATTGATTGCTTGCTCTGCACCTCCCTTTGCCTTTCCTGACATGAAGCTGGAATGCAGTGTTCTCAGAATATACTGCTGAGCCCTGCAGCCAGCTGCTCCTCATGGTGACAGCCTCCCACCGCCTGAACACACAGCTCTGTCAGGGACACCTTGGCTGTGCTCCCTGGAAAGAAAGGTAAGTGCTTCAATAAACACACTGGGAGAGGGGTCTGGGATGGGAGGACCACACCTGCTCCAGAATATCCAAACGGATTGATTGGGGATAGGACATCACCAAGACTCCAAACAGCTCACCTCGATCTGGCCATGGAGGTGGAAATCACCCAGCTGGGCCATTCCTCTGTCTGTGCGCATCTCTACAGGTGATACGATGGTCACACTGTCCCCCTGCCCTCCATCCCCCTACCAGCAGCCTCTTATGTGCCTCTTAGGGAGAAACAACAGCTGCAGCCTGCAATACCAGATCAGGTTGTATCCATCTCCCATGTAAAACTCTTGGACTTCTTGGTGTGGTTGGTAAAAGGGTGACAAGCACCAGCCATTGGGATGCAGTGTTAAGAAGGCAGAGCCATTCAGAGGGGAATGAGCCCTTGCTCCTCCTTTCTGTGGGCCTCTTCTGAGTGCAATTTTGCTGTGTCACAGCCAAGAAGAGCAATGGAGGGACAATGGGAGACAGCCTGACACGCTCCCTTCTCTTTGCTGTAGCCCCAAACCTGAGGGCTTCCCTTTGTGCTCCACATCATCACTTCCTGCAAGGCAAGAATCACAGCTAACACACCAGGAAACCTGTGGCACAAGCAATAAACCCTGCCCGGAACAACACAAGCACAAGTGGGCTCCTTTCACAACATACAGGAAAGCATCACTAACACCTGGACCACAGCTACATCCAGAGGAAGCGAGGGCATCTTTCAGGCCATGACATTCATCTGCCTTCACTGAGAGACACAAATAAATATGTTATCTAAATAAATACAGAAACACACCCATAAACCAGCATCTCTCTGTCTCTCTCTCCAACTTACTCTGCAGTGCTCAAACCCTGGCACTGTGTGCCCTCTGACCTCTTGCCTACAGCACTGAGCATTTCCAAACTTGAAATATAAAGGGAGGAACCCCATGAACCCCAGATCCACCCTTTGGAGGGGCAGGGTCCCTCCATCTCCTGCCAGGCTTGCCCTGCCACAGCCAACTTTCTTTTCCTGAAAGCCAAAACCATGCACTGCTCCATCTCCTCCCCCAGGAGAGGCACAAACACACATCTGTGGCCATGGCACAATGAATGTGGCCACAGCTCTTCCTGCAAGGCCACCACTGTGGCTTTAGCACAGTACTGTGGTTGGCACCGATCCCTTCTTTCTCTGCCATCCTGACTTCAGGATGCAGAAAGCTGTCAGCACCTGGCCATCCTGCCCTGGAATAGCAATTAAATGCTACAAGCTCATGGGGAAATGAATGGTGGTGGGATGCATTTGCAACCCCTGCCAACATCCCATCCTTTGGGATAAAGCCCATGTATTGGGGGCCCCTCTGTTCCCACAGGGACAGTATTTGCCACCAAGGGAGAAGATAAGCAACCCTGGGGCTCACAGCAAATCCCTTTGGAGATTTTCCCCTGCACCCACTGCATTGTCGGTAATGGGGCGCTGGTGCCCATAGTGACAGCAAGGGACAAAGACCCTCACTTAGGGCAGGGAGGGAACAGCAAGACACACTGCAAATGCTGCTGGCCACAATCAGCCCACAGGTGTGTTGAGCACTGTGCACACAGGGGTGGGGGGGTCTCTGTTCCCTACCTTTTCTCCCCGTCCTCGAGGGATGCTCCAACCTCAGGTCCCCACATGCTGCCCAGGGCCGGGAGATGCTGCGCCGTCATTTCACAACACCTCGCTATCCTCTCTGCTCTCTCTCTCCTTTCTCCCTGCCTACTTCTCGGGCTGCACAAACTCAGAGGAGGAAAAAAATAAAACATTAAAAGCCCTGCAATGGTTACAGACCAGCTCTGATCCTCACACACAATGCACAGTGTGCCAGGTGGAGCCCACGTGCCTTGAGAAGCCGGTGGCTACAGTGAAAGCTGAAGACCAAATGCAAAGACCCTTCTGAGAATCAACAACACCAACAGAGACCAACAGCAAGGTCACACCAATACCCAAACTCACTTGTGACCTGCACGGCCGCACCGTATCACCTCCAGCACCACCGGGGGCCCAGTCAGCTCACAGAGCAGCACCCCAAGCTCTCCACGTACTCACCGAGCCTTACCTGCTTTGCATCACATCTGGGCTCAGCGGTGACATCCTCCTGCTGCTCCCTCCCACCCTCCATCCATCCCAACATCCCTCCCTGTGCCCAGTGGCCACGGCGGGGGCAATGAGCACCACAAGCAGACGGAGCGGCCACATGGAACAATCGTTTTAATGGATAGAGGCAGAGAGAGCCCCCTCGCCGCCCGCCCGCTGTGCCCCCGCCTCGCTGTCGGCCGCGGAGAAGGAAGGGAAACCAAAGGAGGAAAAGAAACTGCAGGAGAGAGACCCCCCACCAGTGAAAAATAAAGCCAGTTGTTGAGGTGTCCCACCCTCCCCCCTCAAATTTCAGCCAGTGGCTCAGCGGCAGGTGCCGATCACTTCGCCTTCTTATATATATATATATATATATATATATATATATATATATATATATACACACCCACACACGCACACACACCCACACACATATACATATATATATATATATATATATATGAAACTGAGCTATATAGATCTATATCTGTCCATCCCTTGGTTTGCTTCATTCCACCACCAAGGGCTGGGGCTGTGCATCACAGGGTGATGGAGAGGGACCCTGGTCCCCATGCAACGCCTGTGTCCCCTTGTCCCCAAACACCCGAGGGCAGAAAGGTGATGAGACCTGGGCACGTGCAGAGCGAGAACCTCTCCTCATCTCACAGAGGACCAATACACACCTAACTCCATATACAGCATGCAGTAATGGCAGCGGAAGGATCCTGCTGGGAACTGTGGCTAGAACGCTAACTGAAAAAAAAATAATAATATATATATATGTATATTTATATATACTGTATATATATATATCCCATAAAAAGATTCAGCGTCTCCCTTCGCCTCGATGTGTGGAGGAACTGTTTATATGGCCGTGGTCCTGGCCGGGTGAGGGGTCTCAGCACAGGGCTCCTGCTCCTCGCCCAGGGACGAACCAGCACCATCCTCCTTGGAAACACGCTTCTCCTCTCCGCTTGCTCTCCTGTTCCTGGTTTTCTTTCTTTCTTTCTTTTTTTGCATCTTTGTTTTTTAGGAACTAAGAGTTCTAGGCTCGTATCAGAAAATAGAATCAATAAAATTAACCCTTATCATTCACGATGTCCACATGGCGTACGATGAACGTGGCTCGGCACTGCTCTCCTTCCTCCCTTTCCGTTCGCGGCGGTGTGGTGTAACTGTTGAAGATCTATATATCTATACACATATATATATATATGTATATGTGGATATATATATATATATTTCGGAACACAAATGGCGGCACAGTCCATGAGAAGACGGGGAGATCTCGGCGAAGAAGAAAACCTGTGCATACGGACGGAGGGGCTCCGGGTGAGCGGGGATGGTGGGGGGACCAGGGCTGTCCCACCCCCACACTGACCCATGGCAGAGAACGACGAAATGGGGGGGAGAAAAAAAGGGGCAGGCGAAAAAATAACCAGAGGAAAGAAAAAAAGACTCAGTCGCGTTGCGTCTTCAGCAGGAAGCCTTGGATAATTTTTTTTTTTGTTCCCCCTCCTTTCCAAATTCCCTTTGAATTATTATTATTATTAATTATCATTATTATTATTTTTTGCGTGTTTTTCCTTTCTCCCCCTCCCCCAGAAGGCCTGGCCGGACAACTCTCTCAATTCTTATGATTATTTTTTTTTTTTTTCAGAAACAGTGAATACATCTTCTTCCTCTCCTCTCTGCTGTGGTGGTCGTGGCCGCCTCGGGGCTCAGAACTGGCGGGCGAGCTGGGCGAGCGGCAGGGCCAGCAGCCAGGCACAGCTGCCTCGCCGCCATGCGCCGCTGTTGCCATCGTGCACTGCACCGGGGCCTGCGGGGGGGAGAAACACCCGCGTTGTTAGCTGTAGGGAATGGAGGGGGGGAGAAAATAATGCTGCTTTGAGCCCCGGTGCTATTGCAATCACTGGGGTCACCACTGTGAGCTGCACGGTGCAGCCATCCCCATCCTTGGGGTTGGGACGTGAACCCCACCATGATCCTGTGCTGGTCCCCATTTCCCATCCCCAGCTTATCTTGGATGCAACAGTACAAAGCAACCTCCTCCAGCTCCTCCAAATGTTCTTTGAAGTTGGAGGCAATAGCTCTCACCCAGCAGCACCTGAAATACCACCAAGGAATTGGACTTGATGATCCTCACAACCCTCCAACCTGGGATATCAGGTAACACTGTAATTCTATAACTCTATGACTCCATAACGCCTCTATGATTCTATAAAAACCATCCAGGAGACGGATGGTGAGACAATGGCAGAGGATACCTAGCGAAGCAGTGGGTGCCTCATGCCCCAAGGTGCCCAAGGCCCTGGATGGGGCCCTTGGTAGTCTGAGCTGGTGGGAGGCAACCAGCCCATGGTCTCCCTTTTGCAGCACTCCTACAGACACCGCTATCCTCAAAGCCCCAAATCATCACCACTAACAAGCCAGACACTGGGCACTTCTAGAGCCAAGATCAGCTCCATGCTGCCCCCAGCTCTTCCAAATATCTTGAGGTCATCCCAATGCCAGCCACTAAGTGCACTATGAACAGAGCCACGTGGCTGCAGAGCCCCAGATCAGGATGGCAGTGGTCCCCAGGGCAAGCGATCGATCGATCAGTAAGAGCAGCAATGCAAGGAACAGCACCCCTATCACATACCGAGGTAAAAAAAAAGGCACTAAAGCAACACTAAAAGCATCCTAGAGGACGAAGGACTGGCTGTAGCACCATTGGGCAACAGAACCATGAAGCCATCCCTGCCTGCATCCTGGAGACAGGGGGAAGAGAGCAGCTGAGAGGACAGTGGGGACAGGGCATGCAGAGGTGGGAGGTGGGCATGTTAAAGACCCAAACAGAAAGGCAGCTAAATGCACGTGGCTACAGTAAAGCAGCAACGGGGAAGCCATGAGCAGCCCCAAAGTTATCACTGCAAGAGCTGGAGCAATGGGGTTTGGGGGAGCTGCTCCCTGGATGTTGCCAGAGGGACCCACAGGGACACGGAGCAGGGGGGGGGGATTGCTGGCATTGCGGGCTCATGGTTACTGACCTTTCCAGGGTGTCAGAGCGGTTGTTGTCTCTTCTAAAAATCAAAGAACAAGTCATGGTTAAGGCACAGAGGCAATGGCAGGCTCAAGGTGCTTTGCTCAGCCTGCTCTTGGCATGGGAAAAATGCACGGTCACGATCGTTATAGGGCCTCTGTCCTCCATCCACGTGGAGCTCCCTTTGTGGTTTTACTGCAAAACCTCTGGGAATCCACATGGACTGCACAAAAGGGGAGCAGTAGAGAGCTCTTTATTTTATTTTTTTTTCCCCTGACTCAAGAAAATTATTTGATTCCAGAGCACTTCATCACATTAAAGACAGCATCAAATGAGCCGCTGAATTAGGTGGAAGGCCTGTAATAAGAATTGCTACGTGTTAGATAAAGCACCAGTTGACCTCCCTGAAAAAACAGATTAAGGAAAGGATTACAAGATGTATTCTACACTACCCTCAGTCGCAAGGCACTGGAAACTTCAATGTGCCGACGTGGATTAAAGCTCCATCTGGGGAAGGAGAACCCTGAATAGTTCACTCAGCCTCGAGGAAGAGGGGACACACACAAAACTGTCCCCAAACCCACACAGATTGGACATTTCTCCTGTTGGTAGCACAGCCCATCACTGGGAAGTGTAAGGGAACCTGGTTCCCAGCAGGGCTGCACACAAGGTGATGGGGCCACGTTCCCCTTATGGCATGAGCCATTCCAAGTGTCTTTAATGGAAGAGAATCCAGTAACTGGCAGCTCCCATTAAGCCACCAACAGAGAGAGTCACTCTTAACTCAGAGGCTTATTGTCTACCCTGCACAGTGCAGTCCTTGAATGGGGTCCCAAGACATGCAAGATATTAATCCCATAAGCCAATACAGAGGTTACAATCACACGGGTGGCCCAGGCCATGTGGGACACTCATCCCCCAGGGCACGACAGCACAGACAGAGCCGTGTGGCTTCGAGGTATCCTGTCCCCCTCCCTGAAAAATGGGGTCACTGGTAACCACAATTACCAGAAAGCCCGATGGGGAAAAAGCGGAGATCGTTCCTAAGCAACCCTAATGAAGGTTTAACAGCCAGGTAACAACTCATGTCTGTCACTTACAGCAGCGACTTTTTCCTGCAGAAGTGACTGTGATGCTCATTAACACCCAAGGTTGGAACCACCTGGGGGCTGTGGGCACAGCCCTGAGCACGGTGAGGGGAAGAGATCCATGGGGGAACCCAATGCAACAGCTGGTACCCACAGAAGATGAGGATGCAAGCAGCATGCAGGTGCTCATTGAGCCCAACATGTGTAAAGGAGCAGATACGTGATGGGCAGAGCCTTCTGCACAGAGACATGAGAGGACAGCAGGAAAGAGAGACCACGTTTCCAGAGATGCCTTCCCTGCCACCCTGCTGGCACAAGGTGCTAATTGCTATCTTGTTTTCCTCCTATTAATCACTGCACACCTACGATCATTGCACACCTACAAGAGCAGTGTTCTGCTCTGTTACAACCCTACCTCTCCTGCAGAAGAGGGGTCTCTTGTAACCTCTCCAGGCTTAATTAAATAATTCACACATGCTAGGAAAGAGTTTGCAATGCCAGGAGCAAGTTGCTGCTTTCCATTAAACCTTCTTAGCAGTGATTAATTCCATCCTGTGGTTCGTTTAACATGGGCTGCTATTAATGTCATCTACAGACACTGCTACCCATGGGCAGGAATGCCACACCATGCCTCCCCTGGGTTTCCCCTTTGGTATCCCCAGCTCTAAGTGATGTAGAAGAGATGGACAATGATGCACTCTGCACACAACTTCTGCAAATCTAAACTGGGCCCAGAACTGAGTGAAGGTGGGTCTGAATGAAAAATGATGCTGGGAGAGGATGGTGGTCCCCAAGCCCTGCTTCTCCTTGGCATCTACCAGAGTAAGGCGATGGAAAACTGCAGCCAGATCCTTGCTTTGCACTGATACCCAAACACAGCCACAGCACCCAGTCAGAAGGGTGGTTTGGAGGTTTCGATGCTTCCCCTGTGCTCACCACAGCCTCTAACCCACACTCTGGGCTATAAAGGATAAATAGGAACATGCATCTCTCCAGAAGCCCCTGCAGGTCTTACACACTGGTGGTCACTCCGTTAAGCTGTGCCAGGTCCCCACCCCAGTCCCTCAGTGCTGCTCACCATAAAGGATCATGCTGGCGTTGGTATTTCCTAGCTGGTTGGAGGCCACGCAGGTGTAGTTGCCATAGTCCTGCTCGGAGACGTTGAAGAAAGTCAGTCGGGAGAAGAAGGCTTTGTTTTCCACCTTCAGCCCTTTCTGTCCTTCAGCCAGCCTGGGAGGAGAGCAGAAGGGGAGAAGCTGATGGGGATGGCACCAAGAAAGAAGCAACCCCCTGTGATTTAGGATAAGAGGTACTAGCCTTAAGTTGCATCAGGAGAGGTTCAGGGTGGTTATTAGGAACTACTCTTTGGAAAGAATGGTGCTGCACTGCCCAGGAGCTGGGGGGGGGGGGGGTCACCATTCCTGGGGGGTCTTCCAGAGCTATGGGGATGTGGCACTGAGGGATGCGGGCAGTGGGCATGGTAGGGAAGGGTTGGATTGGTGATCTCAAGGGGTCCTTTTCAA
Source organism: Excalfactoria chinensis (assembly GCF_039878825.1). Classification (NCBI taxonomy): domain Eukaryota; kingdom Metazoa; phylum Chordata; class Aves; order Galliformes; family Phasianidae; genus Excalfactoria; species Excalfactoria chinensis. The sequence continues at coordinate 4,094,278 of NC_092845.1, forward strand.
CCTGAATGACTTTATGATTCTATGGTTCAGTGAATGCCAGCCCAGAGGTGTGGGAAATTTCTGGATCAACACTGGTTTTGCTCTGTGGGTTTTTGGGGATGGGGTCAGTGTGTGGCTCCCACCCCCCATGGAACAGCCCAGGCTCTTACCGCTTGTCATCTTTGTACCACTGGAAGTCAGCGGAGGGGACGGCGGAGGCTTCACACATCAGGATGCCCTTCTGCCCCACGGGCACACCGGTGCTCTTCGCATCCGAGATGTACGGTGGGTCTGTGGGGAGGACGGAGCTGGGGGTTGGTGCCTCCCACCTCTCTCTCCTTTTCTTTCCCCATCTCACAGAAGAAGAAAAATCATCTCCAAGCTTATGCCCAGCTCCTGCAACTCCTGCTTTCCAAAGGGGTTGAGCAGATGGAGGACCCAAACCACATCCCTGCATCCCCCAAGGACCAGCGCTCCCTGGCACTCCCTGATGCCCAGCAGCTCCAGGAGTGGCCAAAGTGGAACCTGGGGGGATTAGAAGGTCTTCACTTCTGTCTATGAGCACAAACAGTGCTGCTTTCTTCCTCTCTCTTTCTCAAAATGAAGCAATGCCTGTTTACTGCTTGCCTCCCTCCTCTCCCCTGAGGTTATCAGCACAGCAGCTCACCACAGGTGGAAAACTCAGGTTGATGGAGACAGCTGAGGAGGAGGTGGAAAAAGAAGGAGCTTGGGAAAAAAAAAGGGGAATAAAAGGGCAAAACACCACCTGCTTGGAAACCTGCAGGTGCCAGGCTCAGTGCTGGGACCAAAGGCAGGTGATGCTGCATCCCATCAGGGTGGGACAAAGTGGCCCCGAGCTGTCCCTGCACCCCACAGCTACTCACAGTTGACGGTGACTTTGACTCGCTGGACGACAGGCGCAGCCACGTCATTGGAGGCACTGCACTCGTACTCGCCCGACTGCTCCCGTGTGATGCCTGTGATCTCCAGGTATTCGTCCTCGCTGATGAAGCCCACAGCTGCTGGGTGGAGGGAGTGAGCTGTGAGCAGGGGGCGCGGTGAGCCCACACCCAACCTGTGGTCACCAGGTGGGACCATGTCATGCTGACCCATCCATCTACTACAAGACACCCCTGTTGGACAGGTGTCAGATACACTGGTCCCAGCCACACCGACAGCATCATGTGCTGCAGATTAATGTCCCCAGTGTGTGCAGGATGGGCAGGGGGTCCTCATCCCACCCCATCTTTCTGCCTCGAGGTGCTGGCTGGACCCTCAGATCCTTCAGCCCCAGATGGGGGAGATGGCATCTTCCTCCCTTCCCTGCTGCTTCCCCATTGCCTTTCTCAGCTCTCCTGCAGCTCAGACATGATAATTACTGCACGAAGCATCTCCACGACCAGTGTCACACTTAATATTCCTATAAATTTTAAACGGTAGTCCTTGGTACATATGTGTGGCAATTGGTATCATATTTTAATTAAGCTTGCCCTACACCATCTGAAATTAATAATAGCTCGAATTACCAGTGTAATTTATAAATTAACATTGCTGCAGCATTAGGAAATAAATTAGCTCTGGACAGCTGTTTCCAGGAGTGAGTGCCAATGGCAGCGAGGCCGAGCACAGGTCCCTGCTCCCAGGGGATGTGGTGATGTGACCGGCACAGCCCTCGCTTCCCACCCGGTGTGCACTGCTGTGACCCAGAATGCTGTGGCTTGACATGCTTGGGTGGCCAACCGGCCACATCTTGCTTTTAACACGTGCATGCAAAGCGTACAGCGAATGCTGCCTGCGTCCCACTGTGTGATACCTTTAGAGCAGTTTGTCCCATGGGTCTGAAACACTGACTGCAGTCACACATTGCCCACATGGACTACTTTGGATGCAGCTGCTTTGAGTGCATGTATAAGTGCAGACAGGGCCTGAGCCACAGTGCCACATCCTGCAGTGAGCACCCAATGACACACTGATGCCCAAGCTGCGGTTGCAGTGTCATCAACACAAACCCACAGCCATGCATTGTGCCCACCCCCATCCCACAGAGCCCATCCAGGGCTGAGGTGAGCCCTCCCATGCACACAGCTGTGATGGATCGCTGCCGTCCACCTGCAGCATCCTCAGCCCCGTGCCCAAGCTCCCAGCGGAGCATCTGGCAGTGCAAACCGCTGAGCTCATCAGCACTTAGCGCAGCAGAAGGGCGAGATATGAAGGCGTTACCCCAAAATCGATATCCTTTGGAGACACAAAAATTACAGTTTTATACCCAGCAGCAGTTTGCGCAGCAAAAAAAGGAGAGAGAGGGAAGGAAACAAGCTGCCTGTTCCGGCTGACCTAGAATCGGCTCTCAGTAGCACAGCGCTGCCTGCTGATGGAATTATGACACAGCTGCAGCCCTTGGATGCTCCGCGTGCAGACCTGACTCAGGTTTGTGCAAAGACCCCGATAAAGCTCTGCTTCCAAACTCAGCAAAGGCCCTTCCCCAAATCATCGCTCGCCAGCACTGCACGGCTGAGGTTTGATCCTGGAGCAAGGCAGTGCGGGCTCGTTTCATTACCCAGCAAAGGACTTTGTGAAGTGATGGCCAGGGTCAGCTTGCCACCTGCAAAAGCTGGGAAAGGGGAGAGATGAAGGCTCCCAGCCTTTGTGCTGGCTTAGTGCAGGAGTCTGACATCAGTGCCTGGTAATCAGCCTCCAGAGGGGCAAAATGTAAAGGTTTGGGGTCCGGCTTTGTGCCATCAGCCCTGACGTGCAGAGCCTGCAAAGGTATCACCATGTAATGCTCTGAGTGCTATTGCTGAGGTAACAATGATGACACTGAGATGAAGACCACTGCTGCTTGGGTCCCTGTATGGATCCAGCCTTGTTAGTGCAGTGATCCCACACCAAGGTCAATGGGAGAGGAGGGTCCCCCTGCACAGAGCATTTCTCCCTTTCTCCCTTACCTGCTTTACTTTCAGCATACACGCACAGAAGCCAGCCTAAATGGCTACGTACACACAGGCACTGAAGTGGTCTGGTCACGAGATGCCCTATTGCACTTTAGCAGCAGTGACAGAGCTGATTTCTGCCAGTCTGTACCCGGATGGAGGCACCTGCTGAGCCCTGCCCCATCTCCTTTCACTGCCTTCCTGCCAGAGGGCTGAACAAACAGGGCACTCTCCACTTCTTGGGTTTTATATCGAGAGCTGCTTCTGATGGGGAAGTGGCAGTAAATAAAGAGCGAAGCCATGCGGCTTGTTATGTGCTGCTCCAGCTGAGAGCACTGGAAATGAATGGGCTCAGAAATCAGCGTGGTATGCGAGGAAATAACAGCTCTGGCTCACGTCCTCTCCTGCACAAAGGACTTTACAGGAAAATCAGCCCTATGCAAGCACTGCTGCCCCGTGGTTGTTGGGGTCCCCAGTGGCTGGTGATGCTGCATTGGGAAAGCTGAGCTCTTGAGGCTTAGGATGAGGGCACCTCCAGCCCAGCCCAGATTCTGGATGGGAGTCATCCCTCTGACTGGTCTCATGTATATCAGACCCCTTAGGGTTGCACTGTGGGTCTCCAATGATGCACACACTCTTCCTGCCTCCGAAACTGCTTGGAGCTCAGCAGCCCTAAGCCAGCAGCAGCCCCGCAATGCCCAGAGTGACTTCAGGAACTTCTCAGGGCTGCCTCTGCTTGAGCACAATTAGCTGCTGAAATATTGCAGGAATTAATGGCACAGCGCTCTCATCTCCTCAGGAGCTACAAAACCAGCACAGCCAGCACCCATTATTATTAATAATAATAATACTACAATCCAGGCCAGAGATGGAACAGCCATTGACTGTTCAAAGGCACAGCAACTCATTCCTCTGCAGAGGGTGATGACCTAACCTGGTGCAAATAGGGGCACAGGGAGCAGCACCAGCAGGGCCAAGGGGCACTGCAAAGCAGAGCAGAGCTTGGCCCAGCAGAGATGGGGGGCCTCATGTATTCCTTCCTTGCCTTTCTCCTCTTGCTTCCCCTTTGCTAGGCTTGACTGGGCTCCCCTCTGCCTCCTCCCACCTGTTAGTTTCCACTGAGCCTCTGACAAGATAATAACTCACCAGAAAGCAAACACATGTTCCCAAATTAATTACGTGCTGCCGTCCCCCAGCTCACTGCACCGGGGTCTCTGTGCCATGTTGCTTCCAGTTACCCTGGCTGAGCACTGCTGCGACGCCAGCATCAGAGCGAAGCAATCCCAGCCCTGCAGCAAGCAGAGCAGCTCTCCTTATTTCTGTGCACCACCTTGCTCCTGTGCATCGCACCAGCTCCTTGTCTTTCTCCCTGCACTAATCAGGGCACAGCACACAACACCCAGCAAGCTCCCAGTGCTGCAATGCACTCACACCACGTCCATGCACCTTGCTGCCATATTCCCACCTCTATGGATCTCAGCAATGGCCCCACTATGGGTTCGGTTCCCCAATGGGCTGTGGATGCCCAGATTCCCAGTGTTGCTCCTGAGTCATGGCCATGCACCGATCGGGTTAGCCCGAGAATGGGAATATTTTATGGGGATAATTTTATTAAAATGTTTACAACAATGCAGATATTGACATCTAGCTTCAATCAATAGCACAATTTATTGTCCTTCAAGGTGAACATTAAGCCAAGCTGCCCATTAGTCAATATTTACCTCCAAGGTCTATAAATCTTTATACTGGCTTCAGCAGATGTTGACAGTGGCCGATTCCAGATAAGTAAAAGTAAGAGTGTGAAACATTGCTCCTTTTGGAGGTGAAATAGTAACTAGTTAATTACAGCCCCTACAGCAATTCTGAGCTATCAATTTATGGCTACTTCTGGCAATAAAAATTAACATCGCGCAGACTCCCGGCTCAGAGTGACGCTCTTAAAACCAAGAGCCATCTATTTCACATGTCACGCCGACACGGCGGTGATGGCCTTCTTATAACAGTTTATAGTAAATAAATAAAATATACAAAGGTAATAAGAGGGAACTACCGGCATCCGAGAGCTCGTTTCTCCCTTCTCCTCCTTCTCTCTTATTGTTCAGCATCTCCCTGCTACCACTGACTGCTCATTTAGCACATCAGGAACCAAGTTCAGGCACTGCAAGATGCTCCCTTGTTCTTTTGCTTGGCCAATGGCACCGTGACAGCATCACCTCCACTCACCACAAGCTCTGAATCCCCACGCTCCAGTGGAGGAAGACGTGGGGTAATTAACCTGCTGGAAACCATCCAAAGCAATCATTCAAGGGATGATTTCTTCAAGATTACCCTATCGACCCAGGAGAGCACGGCTCTGTCCTTCCTTCCAAGCACGTTGCATCCCAATGCCATGGGCTCCATCTGCAGCCCCTTGGAGGGGTGATCCCGTTACAATGTGGGGACAACCACAACCATTGCCCACCCTTCTTCACCCAACACAAGCTTTTTCAAGTTTCCAGACAACAAGGAAAGAAATATCTCACCCTACACAGTGGTTATTTGTGTTAATTTGCATGATTCCAAGGGCTGGTGGTGCACAAAGCCACCAGGCATGCAGCTCCCACAGCATCTCTGCGGGCTGCAAAGGAGAGTAATGTCCTCCAGCAACTCACCCTGCCATCAAACAGATGCACACACACCACTGCTCCCTGCAGAGCCCCCTGGGTGCCACCGCATCCCCATGCCATGCAGCAGCCCAGCCTGCTCGCCTCACCGCCACCGTGAGATGCAGCCGAATCGCCCATTATAGCACCATTGTGCTGAGTTTTTAGCTTAAAAGTCCTTGAAAGTTTCCCACTGTGACTAGTCAAACAAGATCTTTTTCACTTTCCTTCTCTTCCGCGCTAACAATATTTATACTCATTTCTTTTATTGAAATCTATCTGCCGCCTGTTCTATTAAAGCTGCCTGAGTGGCAGCTCCTATTCTCCGGGAGCCCGCAGCCCATCTATTCTCCAGACAATGAGGTACAAGCAGTCTATCTTCTATTGTGCTTCCCGGCCTTCAGCTCTCCAATCTCCCATCTCCAAAAGGCATGTCAGAGGCACTGAGATGGAAAGGATGAGCACCCTGGGCTGCCCTCCCGAGCACCCCATTGCCATCAGGGGGGGTTCAGGTGGGATGTTAGGAAAAAATCTCTTCTCCAAAGAGAAAACACAGGCTGCCCAAGGGAGTGGTGGGGTCACCCTGTAGAGCTGCTCCAGAACTATGGGGATGTGGCACTTGGGGACATGGCCAGTAAGCATAGTGGGATGGGTTGGGAATGGGCTTGGGGATCTCAAAGGTCTTTTCCAACCCTAATGATTCTATGTTCCTACAGGGCTGTGACCCCTGCGATGACCTGGGGACAATTCTCTTGTCCCCCAGCTCTGCACCATGCGGCTCTGTGAGCTGCTGCTCACACACACAGATGTTTGTGAGCTTCGTGCGACTTCTTTGCGAGCAGGAATAAAAAAGAAAGTGTTAAGCCCTTTTGTCTGCGAGAAGTAGTTCATTGGGAAATAAAAAGGATTATGGAAATTAATATTTAAAGAAACAAAACACAACAACTCAGGGACCAACCACCCTTGAAGGAGGCTCTAACTCAGGAGCAAACGAGCCACACAAAGCACCAGTTCTCACGTCTCAGTGAGCCGAGCTAATAGAGGCTGACCCTACAGCGCCAAGCTCCTCTTCCCCCCTCTCCGTCCCCACTGCTACCCACAGCCCCAGCCCTCCCCTCACCCTTCCTCCCTTCCCTTCCCTTCCTCCCCACTATTTCTTCCCCATTGCCGCTCGCAAGGTGAGAGAGGACAGCGTCGCCAGAATGAAGGATTCTCCTGCATGCCCTCTCCCAGCAGCGGCCCTAATTCATTTTTCATGGCCCCTCGCAGTGACAAAAGCCGCTGCTTCTCTCTTGTAAGCGTGCGCCATGCAATAAGTCAAAGCTGATGTGCATTTTCCCCCTGGGTGCCGAAGCTGTGCTTTTGATTTAATTTGTCCTGTTGTTTGGCTCTCAGCCTTTGCCGGCGAGTTCCTTTGGAGAGGCAGCAAGGTAGGGCCCCATACACGGGGAAGGGCTGCCTGACAGATGGGGTACAGTGGGTAGTGTTTAAATAATTTGCTGCGATGATACCGGGATGTTGGAGAGTGACAGATGCTCCGGGAGAAAATCACTCAGACAAAGACAAGCATCCTGTTTGCAGGAGCTCTGCTCCTCCATTAAATCCTCTTGCAACTTGGCTTTCCTGGAGCCCGTCCCATTGCTGGCAGCTCTTGTGCTGTCTGGAGGAGAAGCAGCTCAACACAAGGCTTGGCCCTGACTAACACCAAGAAGAGAGCTGCTCCTGTTTGCAAAACACCCAAAAAAAATGCCAGGCGGGTCCACATTCCCTAATGCAGGTGGGGATGATGACAGTGAGATCCCCCAATGCCCTCCAGTCATAGAATCATCAAACTTAGAGAAGACCACTAAGATCCCCAAGCCCAACCCATCCCACTGCACCCACTGACCATACCCCTCAGTGCCACATGCTCAACACTGCATTTAGGATGGAGCATCCAGCACCCCCTGCACCTCATTTTCCTCCTTAACAAACAGCTGCTGGCACCCAGGCCCGTAAAGTCCCCCTGGCTGCAAATCTAAACCCCAAGGCTTTCCCTGCAGGAGAAGCTCTTACGACGTCATTTCAATCCGAAGCGTTTAAATGGCTGTAACCTCTGCTAAGCTGCATTTCAGCCGCATTAAGAAAATATCCCGAGGATGGGAAGCAAGTGGCATAATGGCATTAGAGTGAAAAAAAACCACACACCACATGAGCATCAAGTGCTGGCTAAATCCATTCAGAACACTGGCAAGAAGTCCCACGGATGTGGGAAACTTTCCCTGCACACTAAGCCTGGCTGCCAGCTGATGGGGAATGGGGATGTTTCCCAGTTCTCCCCAGCTCACCCGGGATGAGGAGCACCCAACCTGGCTCTTTACCCTCTGAACTGGGGCCAGGTGAGGCCGGTTGTTGCCTCTCCATCATCTTTAGCCTGTCTTTATTTTTTTCTTTCAGACACGCTATTTTCCAGCCCAGTGGCCTCGCTCTGTCCCTTGTGTTTTATGGCATTGATGTCTCCATTTCTGGTGGATCAGCTGCAGTATTGTGGCTTATGGAGAGCAGCCAGACAGGTGGGCATGGCACCTCCGGGGCTCTGGGGGTGCTGTGATCCCAGGGAAAATAGATGGAGTAGTGGGGCCTGGGGGCTGCGTGGTGCCAAGTACAGCAGGGATGGGTGATGCTGGCCCTGGGTAATGGGAGGGACTGGGAATGGGATGAGCACCCAACAGGTGGGGTGGGGAGGAAGCAAGAGGCACTGCTCTGCAAAGGAAAAGCCATTCTGAATAACAGCAGCGTAGCACAGGAAGGGGAAACCTCCTCGGGCTGCGGCGTTGCTGCAGCTTTAAATTATACTACAGGAGGATAAAAATAAAGGAGAGGGAGATGGAGAGAGAGAGACCGTGAGGAAAAAGAATTGCCATTGTTTTACCAAGCAGATGGGAAAGTTCAGGGGATCAGAAAAAGACTATTATTATCTTGACTTGACCGTGAGAAGATGGGAAAGGAAGAGGCATTTTTTCTCCCTGCAGCAAGGAGTGCCATGGCAGGAATCACTTCAGCAAGGAGCTGGACAGAAACAGTTCTCCACCATCTGGGCACAGCACCAGGATCTGCTTTTTGTCCCCTTCCCACCAGCAATGATCCATCCAGATGCTGCACCCTGCATTGCTGCTGCACAGCCGGGCAGTGGGCATCCATCACCACCTCCCAGCTGTGCCACCCTGCCTACACGGGGCCAGCTGTGCTCCAGATGTGCTCACATAGCCCTCTCTTCCTGCACAGCATGTCTTTATGAACCAGAAGCATTTCAGCTCCTTGCCCATGGTAGCACACCAGAGATGAGGAAACACTCTTCCTGCCCATGCTTGGGATTGGGGAAGGGCACAGACCCCAACACTATGGTGCTGGCCCAAGCACCAGGCTGACTTACAACGTGGAGCACACACCAAAGTGGTTTTTAACTTGCCAAGTGTTAAGGTTGTGGGGCAGGGATGTGCAATGGAGAGGTGATGGCCTCAAGCCATGCCAGGGGAGGATCAGATTGGATATTAGGAATAATTTCTCCTACAAAGCAGTGGTGCTGCACTGCACAGCTGCCCATGGGGCGGTGGGGTAACGTCTCCCACACTGTGAGCATCTCACCCCCGGGAGGTGGAACAGGGGCTGGCAACCTGCCCTGCCTAATCCCGCAGCTACTGACTCCTCGTGCACTTAATATTCACGACAGAGAGAAACATTTCACGGCGAATTGGACGCACATTCAACTGGAAATGGAAATTTTATGACTCTTCTCACTCCAAGCCGCAGATTACACCAGCTGAGAAAACATGGAAGCAAATGAACAACCTGTGAACTGTAAAGTATATTAATAATGAAATCACAGCCTGGGAAATGAAGGCTTTATTCTGTTTATATTCTGCTCCATTAATAGAGAGCACTCTCGCTGGCTCCGCCCCATTAGCCACCAATCTGCACAGAGGAAGAGCGTGAGGCAGGCAGGGGAACGGTGGCATGGGGACAAACCTGTCAGGAGATGCCATCAAAGCATCTCCCTGTGCTGCTTCCAGCTGTGGATGCACTGGGACCGGGTGCCTCGTTCAGTGCGACCATGGGGAAGAAAGGGAACAGTGTGCAATGTTGGCACCAAACCCATTGCAACCTCCCATGGACAAACACATCCCTATAACCCCAAAAGCCATCACCATGGGGTGGGAGGACCTGGCCCATGTGTGACACAGCCCGGCCGGGCTCTCTCCTCCCCCAAAACAACTGCCATGGCTTATGCAAAGCGCATCACGGGAGCTAAAACGAGATGAGTTTTCTATAGCTGGAGCGACCTGGTGTTGACAGAATGGGGACGCGTTTCCACAGCTCAGATTTTTATAATAATACCTCGAGGGAGTCTCTGGCAAAGTTTGGCCCAAATATAATTAGTTTGCACAGCTATTAGGGGCTGATAAAAGGTTTTAATTTGTGTGGAGATCTCTCGCATCTCAGACACTCCCGTTCCTTGCTCTTCCTCTGCTTCCAAATGCCAGCTGAGCGAAAGTCACATCCCGAGCCAGCGACACAAAGCCCCGCATGAACCGGGGGAAGAAGGGAGAGCTCAGATTGCTAAAGAAGAGACAGAAAATCTGGTGAGCCGACATTGGGGTTTTGTCCGCTCAGGGAACACGTGGAAACTTTCCTGGTCCTGCATGCAGGGCTTACGAGATTGTCATGCAAATGGGTCTGCTTGGGAACGAGACAAATAAATCTCCTGTACTCTTATTGCTATCGCTTTGCACCGGGGCCGCAGCTCCCTTGTGCTAGGCACGGTGTGAATGCAGATCGAGGCTCCTTGCAAAGCCATGGGAAGGTGGTGAGCAACAGGATGAGCTCAGGGATAGAACCCGGGGTGCAGACAGAGCCCTGTGCTTTTTGCTGGGGAAGAGCATCCCAGGTCTGCGTGCATCCCCCAATCCTGGGGAGCTGAGCATGCTTTGCCTCTGGTGAGGAGGGAAAGTGTGACACTGCAAAGCTGTCTTAGGGAATATGTTGAAGCACAGAGGGTTTTTTTTCCCCTCCTTTCTGTAATGGAGAGGCATTGCCTCATTTGTAGCTGGTAGGGGTCTTGTTATTTTTGTATGAAAATACATCTTGTAAAGGCGGCTGTGCCAAATATGCAAACAAATCAGCTGAGCGGGTTCATTTCCACCATGTGGAGAAACAAAAATATTACTTTTATATGTCTACACGCATAGGTACATAATCTCCTGTTGCTTTGAAACAGCAGGAAGAACAAGGGCATAGCAGTGGAGGGGAAACGTTACAAAGGGCCGTCCACAGCTCAGCACCCAACGTGCATGATGTACTAAGTTATTCCTACCCCATCTTGCTCCCATAGCAAGCTGTGGGCTCTTGGGGGCTAAATCTTCCCCCTGCTCCTAGCAGGATCCCATTGCTGCTTGCAACGTGTGCACAAGAACTTTGCAAGCCAGCACTGCCTTCACCTTGGTCAAAAACTGCTGCCTGTGCCACATTGGAACCAATGGAAATAAGCCACCAGTGACCCTTTTCCCAATGGATCTGTCCGGAGTGCACTGATTAAACGCACATCAAAATGGGTGGCAGATTTACAGGTTAACAATGATTTAGTGGAGTGCACTGCAGCCAAATTAATGCCGGCTATAATGTAGTTTACCTCATTAAACAATGCACACCAAGATCCTGTCTGTTGTAAAACAATTGGTCTCTGAAGCCTAGTGTTCATCTTCCAGGGTTGCTGGGAGATAATAAATGGGTAATATTCCGGCGATAATGGTAATGGAGTCACGGCTCAGAGCTAATATTATGGCAAAGCAGTAATTATTTCAACAGTAAACAAGGGGACGGTTGAGCTGCCGACAGGATTGGAGCCCGTTGAAATGCTTCAGTTAATTTAGCCGGAGCCCAGGCCTGCAGTGACTCCTGGAAGGAGGATGGGGGTTGTTGGCTGAGCCTCTGCAAGAAGCCTGGGCATCAGCCTCTGCAGGCAGTCAGGGCCTCAGTACTGCAGAAGGGCCCCTGAGTCCAGGGGAAACATGCAACTAGGTGAGATGGGATGTCATGTTTGACAGAGCAGCCAACCCAGTCCAAGTCAATCCAATCTAACCCAACCAAGCCCAACTAAACTTAAGCCAACCCAGTCAGAGTCAACCCAGCCTCACCCAACTCAACCCAACCTAACTCAACCCAACTTAATCCAACTCAGCCCAACCCAACCCAATCCAATCCAACTCAACCCAAACCAACCCAATGATGCAGCTCTGGGTTGGTTCACTGTTCCAGCCACAAGATGCTCAATTCTCTTCCTTCAGATACTGCTGTTGATGGCCCACATAACAATTTCAAAAGTCCTTCTTCACAAGGGGCTCATACCCCTCCTTCACCCAAGGCTGTACTTGGCTCTGGCACTTGCTCAGCTCGAGAAGATTCACACAACTAAATGTCATCTCAATACAGACAAGAAAGGCAAGACAGGTGTACTGGCCTCCTCCAAAACCTTCTGAACATTCAGTAAGAGCCAAGAAACAGTGTAAAAACATAAGATCCAGGAGGAACACAGCAGTGGCCTTGCACAAATCAGCTGCTCTCTGTGGGAGCCATTTCCTTGTCAAAATGACTGGCAGAGAGCACAACCCTCTGTTATGAAGTAAAAGTGGTGACTTGAGGCACGGTTACAAGGGGGCTTCCCTGGGGAAAAGGATTTCCCTTGCTTCTCCCAATGCCTCCTATCCAGGCTCAGAGGCATCTCCTGCCTGCAGTCCAGAAAGGATCTGGAAAGATTAGGGGCAGCAAGCGATGCACTCAGGGCACTAACAGCTGAAGGCAGCGGATGCATCCCCTTCCTGGGGACATGCAACTCCTCAAGCTGAATGTTTTTTCAGCAGCTTTTCCTCTTGTTTTAAGCCCTGCCAAGAGCCAGAGAGAATCAATATATCCAAATATACCACACTTCTCCCAGAGTCCCTCCGCTGCTTTGCTGCTGATGTATAGACAGAAGATCTCAAGAGACCTCTGCCACATCAGGCCACCATGTCTCATCTATCTTAAGTGCAGATACAAGCTGTGATTACTCCCACGCCCAAACACCTCACGTCCTGAATGCATTTAGCCTCCCCTCAGCCCTGCCAGGCGACGGACTGCTGTCTCGCCTCTGCCAGGGAGGAAGCAGAGGTTAACAGAGCTGCTCACCGAGCACAGCTGGGTCATGGCAGGATGGGGCCACGCAAGCACTGCATCCCCCTCCAGGTGCTGCCTGGCCCAGCAGCAATGTAGCACTGTGCTTGTGGGGCAGGGCTGGGCTCCTGCTTTCATTGCCGAGCCTAATCCTAAGATTAATGAGGGATTCCCGCTAGAAAGACCTCTTGATCAGCCCTCTTATAAGTAAACACACCATCAAGCCAAACCATAATGTTTTCCTACCCTGGCAGCCTCCGTCTTGAGCCTTACACCAGAATCCATCATACTACAGCAATAATCAAACAGCAATTAGACAAAACTGTGGCAGAAAAGTCTATCAAGGGTTGTTAAGGATGACGAGTTGGATGCAGCCCTTGGCTCTGGATAGCAGTGAGCCCTTGGTGCCACTCACTGCAGTTCATCAGCACTTTTCCTGAGCTTAACAGGAGGCAAGACAAGTCTCGTGCCTGCCTCAGGGATGCATTTGTTCACCAAGAGATGAAAACCAGACTGACAACATGGCAATCACCATGACAACATCAGAGTCACCCAAAAAAATAAATAAAGAGCCCCAGTAACTATGGAAACACCTGCGTGACCAAAACCACACCGTTAACCAGAAGGTCTCACCATCGGTTTGCAGATGGCATCAGCACCGTAATACACCTGAAGCCTTCAGAACTTCGAGACTTTGAGACTTGAACTCTTGACTGACATCCCAATGGGCCTGGCACAGGGGATGGAGCTGCCCTGCTGAGTGCTGGAGCTTGGCTTCCCAAATGGGTTTTCTGCCAGGTGCAGCCCCCAAAACCCCTTGTCACAGCTGCGGCTTCTCAGCGGAGCCCTGAGATGGAGGAACGTGTGTCTGCACCCACCTCCTCCTTATTCCATTTCAACCTGTGCACTGACAGGAGACAGGTGGCTGGGAAGAGACTTGCAGTGGGATGGATCACTGGGGATTTGAGCTGCTTTGGTGCCGGTCCTCTGGGAAACCAGACTACATGTTCCTTCCAGTGAGCAAACACTCTTATTTGCTCCATTTCCCACCAAGAACCACAGAGCAAACTAAGAGCTGCCAAGAAAATAATAAAGCCTATGAAGTGCTGCCGTGCAGAGGAGCACTTGTTGGTCCAAGTATGGGAAGCAGCTCCTCCAGCACTGGCATGGCAACAGCCAGCTTCGGGTCCTGGGTCTCCAAACCACACCATCTCCTCCCAGGGAGCTCATCATCACCTTGACACCTTCTACAGCACCTCAGCTCACCTGCTCTGGCTCTTACTTCAGTCCCTGTACTGAATCCTTGTTTCCCGTATGCATGCTGAATTGGAAATGGGGAAACAGAGCATTTCCTCCTCCCAGAGGCAGGGAGAGGAACAGGAACTGCATGCAGCCATCAGAGCCATCCTGGGCCATCCCTGTGCTCAGCACCATCCTCTGTCAGGCAGGCAGAGCCAGATAAATCTTTGCAATCATTTGCTCTCTTTGAGCTTTGAAGGCAGAATGCCTAATCATGGCCAAAATCGGGTAAGAGCTGCTGCTGCAAATTACACAGCACCACAGGTAATTTCTGATTAGCTCACTCTTCCTCTCGTGATGCATCCTCAGTTTCCATAGCAGCTAAGTCCTAAGTAAAATGGAAACATCTGGTTCAAGCGCAGGTAAAGATTCCCTGGGGAAAGAAACCTGAAGGATGGCAGCAAACAGTGAAAATAGCCCCTGTGAAAGTGAGAGGCACCCACGAGCCGGGAGCCTGATTAGGAGAGGATGGATGGGTGCAGGGGAGGAAGGCAGCGAGGGGCAGGAGTGGGAGAGGAGGGTCCTGGGGGCAGGAGGGATGTGGGATTAATGGATCTTTCAGAGGCTCCTGTCAAGGGAGCAGGCTGAGATGGCACCGACTCTGCTTGCTCTATGCTGAGGCCGTGGAGAGGGATGGATCTGGCCCAGCAGCTCGTACAGTGTACGTGAAGGGCACAAACCAACTGCACAAAAACAGTGGGGAAAGGATTTCAAAGTAATACAGCCTCGAACGGGTGTGCACAGAATTCACTTCCCAGCAGTCCCACCCACACAGTTCTGCTCAGGGTTTGCTTTCCAATTAACAAGGCTACCAATTAATGCTCCGCGTGTTTTCTTGTTGCTTTGCACCATTTCCAGCCCCTCTTGATGCAACGTGTGAGGTTCCCCAGGGGACTCTCAGCACGCAGCCTTGTGCCACATGCAGCCACCCGCTGCAGCATCCCCAGCGCTCCCAACACAGCACAACCCCAACCTGGTAACCACCACCAATCCTCCACATAAGAAAAAAACCCCATTATTCCTCTCCCAAGCCACCAGGCTGGATATTTCCCTAACAAAACTCCCCATTCCTGCATCCAGTCACATCTTTTCAGTGCACACCAAACTTCTCTATGCAACTCCAGCACCAGGAGAAGCAGCCAGAAGCACCTCCCAGTCCTTCCTGGGGTATTTTGAGCAACGTTTGGCTCTTACCTTTGGGCGAGATGTGTCTCCAGGTGATTGTGGGGTCTGGCCTGCCCGTGGCTATGCAGGTGAGGCTGACGTTGCCACCTTCATTGATGGAGATGTCAGAAGAGATCTCGGTAATTTTCGGCGACACTGCAGCGACACAAAGAGGGAAACACCAATGTAAGCAGACAGCACCCTGAGTGACGTGCTCTGATTTTTGGGTGGTGTTGTGTGGAGCCAGGAGTTGGACTCAACAATCCTTATGGTCCCTTCCAAGTCAAGATTCTACAGTTCTGTGCCTTAAATCTGCCACCCTGGTACAACATCAGCCCCAAGGAGGTCTGCAGACCCAAAGAGGGGACATAAAAAAGAAAGGGGCTGACACCAGGGAATAGACAAGGAGCTAATGGGGTATTCTGCACCCAGCTGCTGCTCCCAAGGACCCCGTCCCTCTTTGTCCCCATCCCAGCTGCTGCACACACACTGCAATGACTGCAATGGCCTTGCACACATTGCCTCTGCTGTGCAGGTAAGTAATTTATTGATCCGTAAAGCACTCCAAGACGCTCTGGAAGGGATTATGTCATGCCAGTGCCGTGCAATAAAATAAGAAATGATGGATTTTTTGTGAACATGAGGGTGATTTAGGGTTTGTAGTTGGAAGTGTAGTTAAAGTACATTTTAAGTGGAAATCAAGGTGGGTAATGAATTATTCCCTGTTTTGAAGGGCTTCTGGGAGTTCATTTCTTTGCTGCTCTAGGCATGATGGCTAATCTGCTAATCATGCACCGGATCAGGAGGTCCCAGAAAGGGGGGCTCTGGTCAGGACAGTGTCTGTGAAGGCAACACCAAAGGAAACATTAAAATTCATCAGTGTCATTAAGCCCAGCATGAGGGCACACATCTCCTGGGACAGCCAGCTGGGAGATGCTCTGCCAACAGCCATGTAGTCCGTGGAGATTCAATTAATGACAAAGTGCTACAAGTGGGGAGAAAGACGTGGCAATGAGGGATGTGGGCAGTGGGCAATACAGGTGGGACCCGCTGGATGGTTGTACTGGATGATCTCAGAGGTCTTTTCCAACCCTAATGACTGTAGGATCCTAAGGAGCTCTGCTGACTCCAGCTGTCGGAGGATGTTATCTGCCATCTCCCATGCAATGCACACCGCACCGAGGAGGAGCCTTGGAGATGTTTTTAATTAACGGATTCGCATCACTCATATTTGGCTTGTTTTGCCGAGCTCACTGAGGCTGGCAAACAGTAAATTCAGCCTTTGCATTGTGATTCTGGTGCCGTGCACGGGGATTTGCATCCACACGGTTGACGGATAGGAATCTGCAATCAAATTAAATGACCAGATTCTAAAACGTAATCAAAACAAATCCAACTCGGGTTTCCACTTCTCCTGCAAACACATCCTGAAGGGCATCTCTTCTTCCTCCTCCACTGTTGGTTGGTCTCCAGCAATGCATTGCAACCTGCCCGGGATGAGGTGAGGGATGGGGAACAGGAGAGCGACGGCATCAGCGAAGTCTTTAGGAACCGCTTAAATTAAAAGCGGTAGGATTTAACGCGACAGTTATTGTATGCTAATTAAACGTTTGAATAATTAACCACGCGCACTATGTAAAATGCCTTTCTTGAGACTTAGCAGGTACGTCGTAAGGCTTTTACTACACTAGAGAGGGAAACTTCAATAAATAAGTGATCGCAAGTATATATTTAACATTATTTAACGGCCGCCGGTGCTGCCATTCCCTCTGCATTCAAGGCTTTACCCATCAGTCGGCACTGCTCTAACACCAGGGCAGAGGAGAAATTCCTTCTGCTGAGCGCAGGACGCAGATGGAGCTGCGCCCCAATGGGAATGAATAAATAAATAAAGCTAAATAAATGCCGGCTTCCCAGGCGGGAGCCTCTCCTTGCGGGCAGTCCTTTTGTGTTCAGCATCTCTCCTGCTCAGAAGTGATTAAACATGGCAGTGTTGGCCAAGCTGCTCCAGTGACACAGTGCAGATTTCCCCAGAGACCGGCTGGTGTTTCATCGATCTGAATTCTGCTTTTTTTTCCCCCCACTTTTTTTTTCTTGCCACAGTGATGGGAAAGGTCTCAGCGCAGTGTCGAACTGCAAACCCAGAGCTCGGCTGGACTTGTATGCACGGAATCCCAGGGACAGAAAGCAGCGTGCTTAAATATTTAACCAAGCCATATGGCACGTTACACACTCAGGGTGTTCAGTCAGGTGATAGATGCCTGTGCAGCTCCAAGCATATGCACTTGCCTACACAGATGTACTCCCCAACTTGTGCTGTGTGCGCGCACACCCTCCTGCCCCTGGCACAAGCTGAACCTCCCAGCATCCATCCTAGAGCCAACACAGGTGCAAACGCCCCTGCATGCACCCTGCAGCAGCCAAATGCAGTGCTGTGCACAGATGCTGAGCCCCTGCACTGCATCCAGATTGTCCCTATTGACACACATAGCCCAGGGTCTGGAGCTAGCTCACCACCAGATACAGGGGAAGGAGACCAGCATGAGCCTACAAGGGTGCCTGCAATAAGGAACTGCATTTTTTGGCTCAGCCTCTTAAATCCTGACCAAGACAGGAGATGGGGCTGCAGTATCTCTGCCTACTATCTGTGCAAGGGGTATTGCAGGAGAGTGCAGCCTGGGTGCACTCAAGGAGTCCCACAGAGCCCCAGCAGTGCCCACGCCAGCAGCCTGCCAGCAAGACGGGCTCTGCTGGTAAGGCTCGCTTCCCCCTCATAAAACATGCAAACCTCCATCCTCCAGCACGAGCAACATCTGCTCCAGATCAAAGGCAACAGCAAAGAACATCTATAAAAGCATCATGAAGCAAGAAAAAGAGGGAGACTCAGACTTGCGTTCTGCGGGCGATCTGTGATGTGCACTGGCAGCTTCCTGAGCATCAGGCTGCCAGAGCTCATGTCTTTAATAACAGGCTCTTTCCGCTGTTACCCACAGATTTACAGCACACTGATAGCAGGGCCATGCTGTTGGCCATCCAGTTTTGGGTGCAGAGCCCACCCTGGGTTTGCACAATCCCTTGGCTCAGCTTCACTGAAGGGCTCAGCCCACCTCCCAACCCAAACCTGGCACTGGGAGAGGAGCCTGGAAACGAAGAGGACATACATAATGACCTTAATAAGCAATTAATAAATAACTAATGGCAATTGCTCGTTTTAAAGCAAGGCGTAATGAGATGTGTCATACAGCACTGAGATGTAACTAAATGATTCTCCGAGCAGATAACAGCTCCTATTGCAGCAGAGCTCTCCGAGCTTGGAGGACACCAAATTTTTTACACCCGTCTCTGCAGCAGGTTATATGGCAAGGCATGGAAATAACTCAGAGGGGGAGTGGGGAGAAAGACGTTCCCAATCATTCATTAGTAAAGTATTTGTGAACGCAGATATAATTCACCGCATAAGCCGCAGGGCTTCTGCAGACAAACTTTATAGCTAAGTGCCAAAAGGGAGCCCAATCTGATTCCACTTACGACAGCATAAATCTGCGCTGCTCCTGCCGTCGTCAACAAGGGATGTGCCAGAATAAACACGGCACAAAAGCAGAGTCAGAGCTCCAGCATGAGGACTTCCTTCTGACTCTGAGGCGGGTATGGGTCATCTGCCATTAGGCCAAGCAGACTTAATGCTGGGTCGCCTGCTTTCGAGGCTGTGGAAGGATCCAGGTCTTTATGTTCCCATCTGCCCCACAGAAGGGAGGAACATTAGAATCCAAGCCCCACATCTTGGGGAATAAAGCAAGAATTTGCTTTGCATGGCTGATAATAAATGAATGGTTTCAGAACCTTAGAGGCCACTCGGTCCCACTCTGTGCATTGAATTGGGACACACAGCTCCACCAGGAGCTCAGAGCCCCATCCCCTGACCAGGAGTGTCTGCAGGGATGGGGCATCCCCTGAACTGCTGAATTGCACTGATTGTTCCCTTCCCTAAGACGATCCTAATGCTGCGGATCTCCTTTACAAACCGCTTTGTGCTTCTCGGGCAAATGAAAACAGAAAAAGAAAAATGAAAGCTGTATGAAAGAAGTTTTTATATTGTCAGCCACGAAGAGATGCAGCTTAAGAAAGACTGCTCGACAGATCAGCTCCCTGTCTAGACAGATCTCATTTTCGGCTCCATGCACGCTGCACAGAGCTAGGATCTAGTTTTCAGCTTCTGCTTTTTGCCCCCAAGTCACCTGGGATTCCCCCTGCCAGACAAGCAACGCCTCATGAAAAGCAGAAAATTGAAGGATCTCGGAGCCTTGAGACACACGGCGTCATCATCCCAGCATCGCTGACACCTCTCATCACAGCACTGCACACAGCCACCTCCACGGCCATCAAACTGACAGTGACGTGGGGACATGTGGGGTCTGCGGGGTCCCCAGGGCGCTGCCGGAGGCTCCATTGGACCCCTGGGAGATGTCACTGCATGGGGACGAGCGCGCCCGGCAAAGTTGGAACACGACGCCTCGCTAATACAAAGCTTGTCAAACCCATCACCTCCAAATGCTGAACGTCTTTATTAGATTCCTTTATCTCCCCTCGAGATCGGAGGGACACGACGAGACGATTCTCAGCGGAGATGTCATCATCCAGAAACTAATTAAAGGCTGTGCGGGAAGTCGGGCCACGCCGCACTCTGGAGAACAAAACGCATTAGCAACTGGAGTCGAGAAAAATATTACAAGTGAACTTCAGATCTGAGAAGGAGAGCGAGGGATTTCACAATATCTCTCCTCTCTGTTTCTCCCCAGCTCGTCCTCGATGGCCATTCCCCAGCAGGGCCAAGCGCCTGGGAGCAGATCCTGCCTTGTGATGGATGCTGAAGGATGCTGGATCCGGGTGGAGCCCAGGGAGAAAATTGAGATGCACGTACCATCCTGCTACGATCATAAAGCAGCTTAGGTTGGAAGGGACCTTAACGATCACCTTGGGAAACCTCAGCTCCTCTCCCCATAACCAGCCCTGCATGCAGGTCCTGCATCAGCCCCCCATGCAGCCCCCAGTGCTCCCACTCCAGGATGGGCACTCTGTGTGTTGAGCCTGCTGAGCCAGCCCACACCACTTCCCTTGCAGAGAGGAACGCGCGGGAACAAAGAGCTCCAACATCCTTCCCAAAGATAAATCAGATGCTCTAATGCAGCCCGCATCTCCAATGAATATAGGGCAGGTGTCTCTGAAGTGAAGTATTAGTTAAAGTGATGCTCTTTAAATTACATTTCGGCTATTTCAAGCAGACAGGTTGTGTGTGGGTTGTTTTTTTTTGTTTTTTTTTTTTGTTGTTGTTGGGTTGGTGTTTCTTTTTTATGATCTATCTAGAGGCTTAAAAAGACACAGAGAGAAATAAATCTCCCTTCCATTAAAAACACACCATGCTCTTGCATATTTGCTCTTATCTTCGCGCTCTCCTCCGCGCTGCCTCTCCCCCGACTCAAGCACAAAATAAGTGTTTCTGATTACTCTTTCCACACCGACGCTGATCTCATTGCAGGAGCCCAGGGACGGCTGCAATGGTCGCCTGACGCTCCCACCTCCAAACTCACAGCTTTAATGTGGAATGGAGAGAAAGCCCCAACTTTGGGCTGAGCTGCTGCTGCGGTCTGTCTATATCTTCTCCTCTGTTTGTGTCCCTTTGGCTTCTTTCATCTACTTTCGTCCCTCTCTGAGACATCTTTCACTGTTCCAGCGGCTGTGCCAACGAGACACAAAAATACAGCGTGTACCGTGGGGTCAGATGGAAGCAATCCCGATCCACACGTCAGCCATAAACCTTGCAAGGTGCTGGAGATACGCACGACTGCCGTGTCCTCAAATCCCCCATTTGCCTACAAAGCCTCAAGCAGTTCCTCCCCGCTGCCAGCAGCGGCTCTGCTTGCTGTTATTTTTCCTCCCTGTGCCTTGGCATCCCCAAATAATTGTTCTTCCTGTGCTTCCACCCTGAGCTCCATCAATTTCAGGAGCCTCCTCAATCCTCCTCAATCCTTTTCTTTTTGCTCGCGTTCAAGTCTGGTGAAAAATAAATGGACTGGGCAGGGAGCGCGGCCCCATTATCTTCTGATTAGGAGGTCTGGAGGCCAGCACCGCTACTGCTGACCAACCCCTTTGCTCGCCTGCTCATGAAGCAGGAGGTCAGCAGTGCCCGGCAGCCTCACGAGAGCTGTGGGCGAGGTGATTTATGCCTCCAGATGCCGCCGTTCCTCCGGTCTCCTGGGATCACATTGCTCAGCATGCGACCCGCCAGCGCATCCATCATCCGTGCTGGGGCACAGCTGCCATCCTACAGCCACCCCATTCCATCTTTCAGCGCTTCTTTGCACAACCTGGAGCTTGTGTTCTCTCCTCGGGGGCTGTGGGAGTCCCCATGCTCACCCCATGGAGCATCTCTGGTCTTGCACGACTCTCTCATCCTAGTTGTTGTGTGATGACCCACATCGTGCAACTCACACCTCCTCACCCCTTATCATCTCCTTGAAAGAGAAGTCCTAACAGTCAGCCCTCCAGGTTCAACAGTGCTGGAGGACAGAATGGTCCCTGCTGCCTCAACTTGCCTTGATGTGCATGGAGCTCAACATGATGCTGCAGGTGCTCGGTATCTGTGCACATCACCATGTTCATTTCTTCGGCATTAACCCCACTGTCACAACACCTCCACGTTATGAGAGTACTATTATTACAGATGGGGAAATGAGACCCAAAGAGCAAATGGCCCCAAAGTGTCCACTGGGATTGATGCTCAAGCAGCACCTGCTATCCTGCCAGGCTGTGCTGAGCACAGCAAGACATCCACATGCAGAGGTACAATTAAAATTTCATCAAGAGATTTCTACCCACATATGCAAAGTTGGACAGAGCTAAAAGCAAAGGCACCGGCAGGCAGGCAGGGCCAGTGGTGTGCTCTGCATGCACGGGGGCTGCTCTTGTTTTCCATGAGGAATGTGCCTTCATTTCCCATTTCTCCTCAATGAAACCCTCGAGCCTTCAGCCTGGCCACCCTCGCGCCTCTGAGAAAGCCCTAAAAGCCACAGGGACTTATCTTCCCCCAGAGCATCCTTTAATTTTCCTATTTGTCTTGCTAATGCCCAGCCTCACCGATGGTGCTGCGTATTCCCCCTGCGCTCATTACTTTCCATGGAAGGAAAGAATATTTTTACCCCTTCCTTTCTACTCCTCCTTCCCCTCCATTTAATCCCTTTGGAAGCTCCTTCTCCGGAGTTTCCTTTCTTTCCTCTTCCTCTTTTCACTTCTAAAACCTGCGGTTCTCAGATTCAGAATCATCACTGTTTTTAACTTGGCTCGAGCCTCTTTAATTAAGTTACTTTCCATTATTTTTTATCTAGTCCATTTGTCTACATCCCCCTCGCCCTCCCCTATTCTTCCCTTCCTCCCCAAGGCAGGCTGGGTATGAAATCTTACATTTCCATTTGGCTAACAATCACTTTGAATTTTTAAATGCTATTAAATTGGATCACACCGGTCACTGGACGGGAGTTGTCGAGCTGTGATATTTACTTGTGCCAGTCAAAGGGAAATGAAATTGCAGCGGAGCAGGGGGAGGCGAGGGGGGAGAACAGATTTATTCTGCCCGTGGTACTCACAAACAGGCACAATCCCTTTGGATTTTAGAGCGAGTTCAAAGGAAACTCTTACGCTCAACCATGAATGTATTGTAATGTCTTTAATAAATCAATTACTTGTTGGCAGGGAAGTGTCACTGCATCTCCAATCCTTGTAATCACCTCCGCCTTGCTGTGTTTTAAGGGCTGAGAAAGCACTGAGGTGGAAGGGGAGCCTGGAGGAGGAGTCAGGTAGGGCAAAAAGAAGGGAAAAAATAGGAGAAAAAAACTTCTGCATCATCTGGCCAAAAAAACCCACAACCCACCAACAGTAAAAAAGAGGGAGAGAGAGAATGAAAGCTTCAGAAAGATGCATCTCATGTAGCTCCCTTCTGCTGCACGTTACTTAGGGGCAGGATTTGCACTCCTGCCTCCAGGAGAGTGCTGCTATTCCAGTTGCACTAAAAGAGGCCTTTTTAGGCTGGAAAATGTGCTAAAAAGCAGGCGAGCAGGATTTGATTACAAAGCAGTCCTGGCCAAATCCAGCCCCTCCTCCTCTCTCTCTGCTGACAATATCCTCCCCTCCACAACAACAATAATCTGAGCACAAACAGACACAAAGCTTTTCAGAAAGTAATGAACTCCGGCTGGAGCCAAGGCAGGAAGGGTTTAATGTTTAGCTCGGAAAGCTTGGCGAGGCCATCAATTATATAGCCCTGCTGCTGAAGGAGCAAAAAATATTATTTCAGACAGACATGGCCGAGAAGAAAAGATAGAGAAGGAAAACACTGCAAGAAAGAATTAATTCTGTGAGAGAAGTGCTTGCAAAAGAGGAGCGGGATGAAAGCTGGAGCTCTCAGGATGGAGCAAGTGAGGGATTGCAGGGGGCATGGCATGGAGAGACATCTCTATGGACCCCAGGAAGAGTAAGGGGAGCCCATGGACATCTATATGGGGCTGCCATCATCACCACCTTGCCCCATGTTTTGACCCAGCTCCATCATAGAGCCAGGAAACCCAGACCAGCAATATTTCAGGACCTGTATTTCATAGATTCATAGAAGCACCAAGGTTGGAAGGGGTCTCCAAGATCATCAAGTCCAACTGTCCACTCATTCCCACACGCACTTCCCAAAGCCCATATCTCCCCATCTATTTTCGAGGCTCTCTGCCTTCTCATTCCTTCTGCAAATCTTTCTTCCTCACTGCATCACCAGAACAGAAAAGCAAAAAAAAAGCCAGCAGGATGAGAGCACAAAGCTCCCAGCACGTGTCCCTCCCAGTCCTCAATCTCATTTTCCAAGTTTCAACCCCTTCAGAGCAAAAAAGCCCCATTCCCCCCCTTCCACTCTCCCATAGGCTCAGTGACCCCTCCAGCCCGTCCTTAAGCTCGCGGATATTTGTCGAGCTTTTCCAGCAGCTGTTCCCTTGGCCTCTCCTTTATCTCCAGCATTGTGTTCACATCTGCTTCCCACTCTGCCTCCTTTTCCCTGCCTCTGGGAGCCGGGTTTTAAATCACTGCTCAGCGCTCCGGCTGCCAGATGCGGATTTCACACTGCCCAGCATGCTCCGTTTGGATAGGTATCCAAAGGCCGTGTGCAAGCCTCTTTTTTTCTTTTCCCCTCCTCCCTTTTGGCCACAGAACCAGCTTGGCTCAGGATCCATGTTCCGACACCTGGTTGCTGGCAGCTCACAGTCCTGGCACTGATGTGCTGCGTGCAGCTCCGCGATAGGGATGGGGAGGGCAGTGTGACCCAGCCGGGCTATCAGGGATGCACCGGTGGCCATCCCTACATGGGCTGGCAGCTGTCCCACCACTGTGTCCCCACAGCTTCACTTGGAGGTTTGGCTGAGCCCGGCTCTGGGATTTGTGTGCTAGCAAAGCGCAGCTCTGGACAGCATCGTGTAGGAGATGTGTTCAGGACAAGACATGGCCATCTGCAGCCTCGCTCCCTACCTCTGAGCGTGGTGATTTTGGCAAAGCAAAGCAGCAAACGCCCTGGGGAGCAAATAGACGGGGGCACATGGAAGGATGCTGCACTGCTGCCTGTGACAAAACACCTCTTTTGGATTGCAGTCTCTCTGTGCTACCCAAACAAGAACTTCCTGACTTCCCCAAAACTCATCTGTAATTTTCTCATTGCAAGATTGCACCCTTGGCCATCTGGACCTGCAGCATGGACCCCACAGGTGCTGCCCTACGTATGGCAATGGTGAAGGCAGCACCAAGCTGATCAAACCTGCTGCAACAGGCTGCTGCTGCTGGACCTGGTTCCGGGGGGACTGGCCAGAAAATCAGCTCTAAAGGCCAAAAAGAAGAGCCAGATTAAAGTATCAACTCAGAATTTATGCTCAGGACTTAAGGTTTAATAATGCAACAGAAAATCAATATTTAATAAAGCAAATGATGGAGAAAAACAGTGAATGGGAGATGAGCTGCTGCTCCTGTTTTCAAACATGTGAGTCCCAGAGGAGCCGGGTTGGCAGGATGGATGTGACACCAGATTGCGATGCGAGCTGGCACGCAGGGCATGAGGTCCCACCGCTTCCAACCGCGGTGTCAAGGGGCTCACAGGTCTTTTATTAAAGGACAAACAAGGAATTAGAGCGGTGGTCAGAGTCCAAATACCCATGGACAGCAACCAAATGCTGATGCACGAGGGGAGCCAAGCAGCTGCCTTGCTGAGCGGGCCCAGATTTGCACTCGGGATGGAGAAATGTGGGCAGACGGGCAGCACCGTGCCCAGCCTCCAAACGCACCGAGCGGGGTTGGCCAGGATCTGCTGACAAAAGGGGGAGAGCAGCAGGGCTTGGAGCACTGAAACCTGCCTGCCAAGCCTGGATGCTCTCCTGACGTGCAGAAGAGGGGATGAGGGTGGTAACTGTGGGGTAGCAGCAAGCACACAGGGCATCACACTGCCGGCCAGGCATGGTGACAAAGTGAGTGCACAGCGAGCATTGAGGGATGCGACGAGGATGCGGGGACAGAGCAGCAGCTCTGACTCCCTCCCCTGGAGCTGGGAGCAAACTGCACTTGGTGTGCATGGCATCGGGATGCTGTCCTTCTGCTGCACGCTGCAGGTTAAAGATGCATCCGACTCCTACAAGTGCATCCAAAACCTCACAAACGCATCCATGCCCTACCAGTGCATTCAAACTCTACAAGTGCACCCAAACTCAAAGCACTTTTTCAGATTTGGGGTTCCCATTCAAGAAACTGGATGCTTCATGCTTGAGCTGTACTGAATCCCACTGCTCCCATGCTTGCTGCTGCACAAAACGCTGATGGCCAGTGCTGAGCTACAAAGCACTCCCTGAAATGACCACCACTGGCAATGCCAAATGCCCTGCAGTGGTTCTCCCTTCCTCCCTGTCCCCCACCTCCTTCTCTATGCCCACCCATCTCCATCCCAGAAACAAGCTGAGCTTTCCTCATGCTGAAAGGTCAGAAAGTGCTTTTCTGTTGGTGTTTTCCCCACGCCCACCCAGGCAATGATGGGTACTGCCTGGGGTGCACTGGATGCAAGCAGCGTGGCTCAGGGTGCACAAGGCTGCACCCATTGCACCTCCCCCCCTTGGGCAAACCCAGTGTCATAAAGTTTGGGGACTCAGGGTAAGCCTTCCCAGCATGGCTCACACAGTTACAGGTGCTCAGCTCTCCCCGGTGCCCTTGGATGGAGCCCCTCCATCACCGCAGCATGCTGGGTTGCCTGCCTGGCCCTGCGGCACGGCCATAATTTGTAGCTTGTGCTGGGATCCTTCACGATGAAAGATGACATATAAATATAAAACGTTATCGCTCCATAACAGCCACATGCTATAAAACGCCGGGCAGAAGGATCTGGAACTAGATGGAGGCAGTGCTTTAAATCCTTCCCCGCAGAGTTACTACGGCTAAAACAACAGCCCTGCTCCAAAGAGCTCCGGCATGGAGGGAGGAGAAGAAAGGCTCTGATAACAACACCCGATCGCAGAGTTGGGCTAACAGAGAGACTTCACAGCACAGTGACCTTCCTGTGCCAACAGCCCCGGGAGCTGCAACACGGCCACACCGGCACCATCTCCTCCATCCAGCCCCTGCTGTGCTGTGCGGATGGCTCTGTGTTACTATAGGAACGATACGCGCTGCTCCCCGTGTCCCCCTACGGCGCGTTGACTCCGCCGCCGCGATCGCGATAACAGCGCTGTCACTGCAGTAACATTACATTGTTGAGGTCTCACTGTTCTCCCCTTAATTTTATTGTCGTAAGATTAAATTGCAATAATGTTATTGAGCAGCCATTAGCGTTGCCATGGTAACAATAACATTAAGGCAGCGCTATCATGTTACAGTGGTCCTACCGCTCCGCCGCAAATATTTTAACGTAGTAAAACAAAAGAGATGACTGCAGTAACATTAAATGGCAGCTTACTCGTTAACCCACCGCTGGCTTCGCCGGGCTGAACTGTACTTTGGGACCCATGCACGGCGGTGGGGAGATGCTCACCTCCTATGGGATGCTGGAGGACGCCTTGTTGCAAGACTCAAGACCTGCAGAAACCCAACGTCCTCCTCCAACTCTGCCTGGAGAGCTGAGCGATTTTGCAGAGCATTTGCAGAGCTGCTGCTGAACGGCTCCAGGTGATGCAAGTGACCTCCCCATGAAAGCCTTTGCAGAGGATGGGTGAATGGAGCCGCTGGGAGCTTGCGTGCACAGAAAGGCTCAAAGAGGAGCAAGCTCTTGCTTTGCAGAGAGGAGTGACCTGAGGGTGACCTGTGTATCTCTGTGAGAGTAGCAAAGAGCTGCACTGAGCTCACCCTGCCACAACCAAAGCACGCATGGCTGATGCTGGGAGGGATGGAAATAAGGGAGCTACAGGGTGCTGGAAGATGGGAATGGGCTCAACGGGATCACTGCGTGCCCCCCATGTGCCTGGGATGTTACAGCACTGTAGTGCAGGGTCTGCATTCACACTGCTTAGAGGAACCTGCTGGACTCCAGTGTTAGCAATTCACCAGAGGAGAAAAGCAGAGAAACTACCCACAGCCATGATGTACATGAGGAAGTAAAGCATGCAGGCAATGAAAACAGTCCACATCCTATGAATCACTACCTCTCCCTTCCCCTCACCTCAGTCTGCTGCCAATTATCTCTGTTTGGGAGCAGTGACGTTCTCTACTGGGCACTTGCTTGCTTTTGGCCCTACCCCAAATACCAATCACCTCCCCATCCCTCCCACTCTTTCTTTCCTGTGCCAGTGTCCCCAGGAAGGAGGATGCACATCCAGTGCAGACCAGCACACTTGGTCCCTCTAGCACCAGGAGAGCCTGAAACTGCATCGAGAGCAGGGACAAATGCTCGGTGCAAGTTCCAGAGTCTGTTTTTCCCCCTCCTGCCCCACACTATAATTGCTAATTAATAATAATGCTCAGTTCTCAGATAGCGCATTCCATCTTCAAAGACCTCTGTCGACATTACCAAATTAATCCTCATCAACCCCCCTGTGAAGTAGGTGACAATTATTATCTCTGCCTTGCAGATGTTAAATTGATTTGCAAAGGGGTCAAGTGACTCTTGGGGGCCGGGACAGCCTGCCCAGCCCCAAACTGGGTACCTGGCCACTTGGGTTCAACCTGTGGATTAAGCCCCCTAAATCTCACTTCTTGCTCCAAGAGAAGTGATCAGACCCAGTGCTCAGCCCTTGTCATAGGGAAGCATCCCTATCCACCCTGTTTTCCTTGCAAGCTGCCTTCAGACAACATTAACTACAGCTCAGTGTCTGATCCTCCTGCACTGCTATGTGAACCCTTCCTCGCTCAGCTCAGTGCCAGGCAGCCAGCAGCAGTGCCCTCAAAAAGTTATTCCCAACCTCCCTTGAGCCAAAGGGGCTTATGGCATCAAAGGAAAATTAATTGGGCAGAGTTCAGGGCTTGAAACAAAGCCGGGGTGAGGCTGTGAGCCCCATCAGCTGCTTTATCTCTTCAGAACACACCAGTGACGCTATGGGGTGGAATGATGCTGTGGGGTGACAGTGCTGCTTGGGGCGAGGTGCCAACCCAGTGCCAGCTCCCACCCCAGAGCAGCCCCATGCCACTTATGCCCACTGCCCCCAACTCCAGCAAGCAGGTAATTAGTTCCCATATAAAAGCAGGGATTTGCAGATTAAGCCCAACCCAGGAAAGACTGGGAAAACTCATTTCCACCAAACAAAAAGGGAGGGGTGATTACTTGCAAACGGTGACAACGAAATGAGCCAGATAGGGCCACAGAAAGTGATAAAGCGAAGTAAAGTGCTAATATCCCTCAGTTGCATTCCTGTTTTATTTCATTATTTTTTTTTCTTCTGCTTTCTTTCGAAGCACTAAAATTCCACCATTTTCTATCATGCAAATTCGCGTGTCTAAGTGAGATTAAGCTCCGGCAGCACCGTGCCTCCTTCACCAAGTCCATTTCCAGCACTGAGATAAGGCCAACTTTCCATAATGCATCTTACAAGGCAGTGGGAGTGTTGTGCAGGCGCACGTCGGAGACGGCTTATTATCAATACAAATAAGAGCTTTCCAGACACCGTCCTCCTCCTCCCTTTCCTCTTGCTTTTCAGCCCAGCGACCTGGAGAACAGAGGCTTAAATAGCTGGAGTGCCCCGGGGGAGAGGGAGAAGGAGCTGTGTGTTAAATAAACCCACGTTGGGAAGGAGGAGATGAGAGCGTTGCTCTTCAAAGGTCAATGGGGCCAAACTGAAGCCTTCTTCTCTGCCCTGGGTTTGTACATCTCTCTACGCACAGAGCTCACTCAGAGAATCACCGCAGATTGATGCCCATTGAGCACGTCCCTCAGTGCCACATCTCTGCTGCTCTTCAACACCCCTGGGGACGGTGACCCAATAACACCTGTGCCAATAACACCTGCATGCTTTGCTGGGTGCTTCTCCCCATCTTTACCCCAAACCCCACGTGTGACCCCAGAATCTGAGCACACTGCTGAAAACACAGCCACCCTTCCCTGCGCTGTGCTCCTGCAGCAGCCCCTCCTGAGAAGAAATCCACGGTGAACCAAAGGGATGTGCAGGGGCTGCCTCCCAGACACCGCAGACAACACAGGCACTGCCCCAGAGGTTCATTTTCGGCTCCACACCAAACAGGCAGGAGGTGGCTGGGAGCTTGTTTTCTTGCACTTTGCACCTCTTGCAGCGATGTTGCTGCCTCACATCAATTTCACATCACCGACACCCAGCCTGACCTCGCTTAAAACGGTCCCTGAAATAGCAGGTCTGAACTTTGATGCATTCAGAGCCGTGGGGCTGTTGTCTCCTTCCTGGGTTCATTTGTCCCATATTAGTGCTGAGGCTCGCTGGCAGCAGGAGGGGGAGATGCGCTGATCTGCTATTCCTGGATCAGCAGCCATCACCTTTTGCCTTTCAGGGGAAGGATTTCAAGAGCGATGAGTTTCTGAAAGCCGGACCAACAAGGAAAGGTGGGAGAAAGAGGGCTCCAGTCGGTTCAGATAGAAGGTGGCTAAGGGGCAACACGATAACAACCTTCCCAAAAGCAAAAGGTTGTAACAAAGAGGACATTGATCAATTGTTCCCCACGTCCGCTGGGGATAGGATGAGAAAAACTCCACTTCATTTACAACAAAGAAGGTTTAAGTTAGGTATTAGCCATAGCCATACATTTCCTAATTATAAATGTAGCAGAGCAGTAGAATAGATTGTCTGGGGAGATGGCAGAACCTGCTTCGTTAAGAGATTTTCAAGAATAGCTCTCACAAATGTTTGCCAGCGCTGTCCCTGCCTCGTTGCAGGGGGACAGGCTAAATTAGCTCTGGAGGTGCCTTCTGCCCACCTATTTTGGGATCTCAGCCATCAATAGAGTCAACCTAGAAAGAAACGCACGGCATTTCCCTTGCTGCAGTGCGGCCATCCTTGGGTTCCCAATGGCTTTCAGTTGCCCTGCTACCACAAGGGACCATTTCCAATGCTCGCATCCTACACAAAGCTCCTTTTCCCACCCTGCCTCTCTTCTATCTTTTATTCCTTCCCCCACAGACCCACTCCACCCAGAAGCCCCATGAGGGATGCCCGAGCTCCCCTCCATATGGACATCCCCTGCACATGGAGGCAGGAGGGATGCACTCATCTTTAATTGGGGTCACACCAGCAATCCTCCCTTTGTAGGGCACAGCGCTCACTTCCACACCCCTGTCCCAGCACACTGCTGCTATTCCCACATTCCACCCAAGAAATGGTGAGCAATGCAAGCAATAACTCCTGAAATGAGGGGCCATGCTTCCAAGTGCCAGCATTTCTACCAGCAGCAGCAAGGATGTGCAGCACGTTACAGGACTGAGTCCATCGCCGTGTCCTCCGGCTGTACCACTGCGGGGAATTAAGATGTGACCTTTTCCTCCTGTATCCAAACATCTCTTCCTAATGCGACAGCAAGACACAGAAGGGATGAGCCTGGGTGTTTGGTGATACGGGAAAGTGGTCAGCAAACTGGAATGAGAAGGGAGCCAATATAAATTGCATCACCCCGGTGCCTGATAGCGACTTGGGAACTTGCGGGTGATCGACTTTGGCTTAAGAAATGCAGGCAGGTAATAACAGATTGCAAGATAAACAGCAAAGACCCAGGATGGCAACACATCCGCTTTCTCTCTGTGGTTAATGGAGATGGAGAAAGTCCGGCTGTGTTTAGTTTGCTTGATTGCTCGAAGAGCAAAGACAAAACGGAAGGGGAAGGAGGAGGGGAAGGTTGGGTTTGGGTTTTTCCTCCCCATCTATTCATTAGGCTGTCAATTATGCTCAGGCCTGGCATATTGACAGCGGATTAGCTCAACCCAGGTCTGTGTACGAGACCAATGCTTTTTTAACCCAGCTTGTTTCCAGATCAATACACCCATCAGCATTCGAAAATTAGCCCGAGATGAGATTCCAATACTCGAGTTGGTGTGTCATGCTAAGAGGGCTCCTGGCCAAATCACACAAGAAGAGGGAGGAAAAAGAGGGTTGCTAGCAAGGGATCAGAAATTCGCCATCGATCCCCCATAGGCTGCCTCCATGCCAGCAGCCCCTTACCCAGTGCGTGTCCCTACACCTGCAGAGCTGCACCCATCCATTCCCTGCTGTGGGTCCATGGGCTCACACGCACCTCCGGGGTTGGCAGCCTCCAGGAGGATGTGTTGGGCCACCACATGCTCCACCACCCCACGCCATCCCTCCTCCTCCTCGCAGGAGTTTTAACACACAAACACATATTGTTGCTAGGCATACACACACCCCCGCACAGTACACAAATCTGCTTGCTCTTTCTTTTTTCCCCCAGCACAAATTTTACTTTAAGCATTGCCTCCAGCATTGGGGGGGGAAAAAAATGCATCAAAACACGACAAAAAACAGCAATGTGAGTTTAGTGGTGATTATTTTGGGAGGCAGAGATGGCTGTACCAGAGTCCCATGACTGCTACAAAGTTGGGTAAATGTGACTGCAAATGTTGTAGAATCATTCAGGTTAGAAAAGACCACTAAGATTGTCAAGTCCAACCGTCTGCCCATTGCCACCATGCCCACATCCAAACACTGCCCAACCTCAGGTGGACTCCCCAAGCCTGGAAGCCTCCACCTTCCATGGTTGCACCAAGCTATCTTCATGGCAGAAGCAATGGGAGGAGAAGACCCCACGGCAAAAAGAGAGGCGAAAGTCAAAGCGCTGAGCCCACCCCCTCCTCAAAGCCCCTTCCCCTTACCTTGCACGATGAGGTGGACGCGTGATGTTTTGGGGTGATTGTCTGTCTGCACAGAGCAGGTGTAGGGCCCCTCATCGTACACATCCACGTCGTGGATCTGGATGCTGTACTGGGTTTTGGTGTTGGCCAGGAGCACCACCCTCGGGTCCAAGCACCACTTGTCATTGCCGGCATAGAGGATGCTGCTGCGGTTCAGCCAGGCCACGCGGGTGACGCGGTTGTCCACGGAGCACCTGTGGGCAGAGCAGACCTGTTAACATGCTGCCATCAGCCTTTCCCAGCCCCACTCCTCACCCTTTTAGGATGCTTTGGGCACTGAGCGCTGTGCTGTGCTCAGGGCACTGATATCCACCTAAACTGGCTCAAGAGCTTTCCCAGAGAGCTTCACAGTTACTGCAAATCACAGCCATCCAGTACCACTCCCTGTACAACCTACAGCCCCCACATTTCCATTCCTCAAACCTCCATGCTGACCCCAAACCACACCTTTTGGGAGGACTCAGGCAGCTCCCTGCTGCGTGAAGCACCAAAGCAAGCTGAAGATCACAGAACCTAGTCGGGCTTTGCTTGATGCCAGTGATGGCAGATAATGTCCTTCCATAAAACCACTCAGCCTAAGCTCCACTGTTTATGTTCTCCCCAGTCTACTCCATTATTCGCGCGCTGGCTGGGATGCAAATTAACTTTGGAGGCATCAGAGGCTCCCAGCAGCCTCTAGAAGCTGTGCAGGGCAGCAAAGGAAGGCAGCACCCCATGGAAACAGCCCAACTCTTATCATGGGAAGCTGCAAGATGCGCCCCCATCCTGCGTGCAATGAATCCCATTCCAGCTGGAGTTGGCCTTGGTGGGGCACGATCCACCCCCATGAGCCTCCTCCTCCTCCCCCGACCCAAAGGACCAACGTCTGGAGGAAGGAGATGTGAGCACCCATGGAAGGGAACTAGCCAAGGTGATGGGGGACATCTGGAGCCGGAGGGCTCGCTACCCAAACGGTCAGAGCGTCCTCCCTCTCCGCTGTGAAAAACATCTGATAAATTAAACCTATTTCACTGCTGCTCCATAATGATATGACGATAATAATAAATTAAATGCAAGCAGATTTTTATTATCTTCATAAAATATATAAAAAAAAAAGAAGTGATAGATTCAGCCCGGGCTGAACACCAAGAGCTCTGCTCCTGCTGGCTTTACAACCTGAGTAAAACCTTAGAATTGAGTTTCTCAAGTTGAACAGAACGTGGGATTTCACCCCAAAGGTCAGGTTGATTATACTGTGCGCTGGATCTCAATGCTGGCAGCACAGACCGACGGGGTCTGACTAAAACACAGGTGGAGATTCGATCTTTAGTTCTGGCCTTCCCATCCCAATGCAGTGCAAGGGGCTCCTGCAGTGCTTCTACATGAGAACAGGGCTGTCCACCCCTCTGCTAGAGCTGCATTGCTGGGTGATGGGAGCTCTGGTACAGCCTGAATCCCTCAGACTGGTCTCATCTGCAGAGACCATTGCTGAGGACCCATAAGCAGAATGAACTAAAAATATACGTATTATTTCCTCTCTCCTCCTCCACGCCAGTATTTTTTTTTGTAAAATGCATCAGTTTGGAGATCCCTGGATAATAATGGAGCCAGACAGTGTGTAATCCAAGCATTCCCTCTATCATATGGGCATTTAAGTGCTTTTGAGAAGCAACGGGGCTCAGGTAACGCATGAGGCAACAGTGAAATAAGTGCTTTCGCCCTTCACAGCACCCGGTCGCAATCTCTTCTTATCACCCAGACACGCTCCTCTGTCCCTGGGATCGGCAAGCTTCAACTTGTTATTTTATTTTCTTTCCTTCCTCTCCAAGCTCCCGAGCCAACCTGTGCCATCCGCAGCAACACAGCTATGGGGACAAAGTGCTGTGAGCTGCGGGTACCAGGCTCTATTTCCAAGCTGGCTGCTATGGGGAGGGCTCCCAGCCCCTCCCCAGTGCAGGTGAGGCCAGGACGAGCAAATGACTTCAATATGACAGGAACCCGCTGCTCTCCTCCCAGCCCACAGTGCCCATTCCTCCATGCACAAGCACTGGGGTCCCCGTGGCTCGCCCCCTCCCCGCAGCTCTCCCACCTCTCCATCTGTTCCCTTCCATGCTGGGGCGGCCGAGCGGAAAGCCTTTGGCGGGGGTTGGGATCAGAGCTCCAGGCACAGGTGGGCAGCAGAGGCACCGCCGCGCTCCCCCAGCCCTGAACCTGGCACAGAGCAATGCCCAGAGTTGCTGTGGGGCAATGGATGCTCCTCACCCCCCTGCCCTGCAATGGGGAGAGAGGGCAGAGACAGTGCAACAGGATGATCTGTAACGTTCCTTCCAACCTAAGCCATCCTGTGATTCTAAGTCCCCAGGCAGGCTGGCACACAGAGGTGGCCTCCAAAAAAAAGATGTCAAAATAATTAAGCACCGATGAGTTCATTTTCTCTCTCAAGCTCCTTAATCCCAGCTGCATTCCTGCTCAGAAAGCAAGGCCTTCTCCAAGAAGATGCAGAGCAATGAACCTTCTCCCTCTTTGTTTCTCCTATGGGAGATGGAAATGCCGCCGACACAATTCAGCCTCCACCAAAGGGCTTGGCCAATGGCCCCACAGTCCATCAGAACCCCAACCAACCTCCACCCCAGCACCCCACCATCACACATCAAGGCAGCAACCACCACGGCACGCAGGCTGTGAGCCCTGCCCTCATGCCATGCTTCATACAACCCCCAGCACCTCCCCGTGCTTTGGGCACAGATTGCACAGGCAATGATGCCTGCCCAAATTCCTCTCTGCTTTCTCGAGTTCACACACAGGGATGTCAGAGAGGAGGTGGCCCAGCAGCGGGGGGAAGGAGGTTTTTAATTACTGAAGTGTAGTAATTGGCACACAACACTTTTTGTTGCCTCCCGTGCAGCTCGCTGGTGTTTCAGAGGGCTGGGCTGGAGTGCACAGATTGTCTCAACCCAGCAGGACACACAAGAAATGAATAATGCTAATTAGAACTGAAAAGAGCTCGGTAAAATTAGCAACCTGATTGCTGCTTTCATGGCACTGATCAGGACAGCAGCTCCATCCTGGGGTGCAGAGACAGGGATGGGGTCTCAGTGCCCACCCTGCAGAAACCCCCCTACCCAATCCTCACCACCTGATGGAGCCTCGCACGTGTTGCACCGTGGCACCCATCCACCACCAAGCAGCCCCGATGGCTTTTGCTTTTGTTTCCCTGTCTAATTCAGTCACTCTCAGCCTAATCCAGCAATTTCCAGTCCGATTCTGCAGTTTTCAGGCAGCTCTGGGTTCTGAAGCCAACCCTGGACCGACCCCCAGCGCCTCCCATTCCTGCCTCACCATTGTGCCATACATGATCAACGAAAGCAGCTCGCTGCCTGAGGCAGAGCTTCACATCTTAGATTTATTTCTGTGATTATCACGTTTTATTGTTATTTATTATGATTAATTAAAGGCTGGGCTGTGAACAGCTCAATCCCATTCCAGCACGGTCCCACGGCTCTCATAGACTTCCCCGTGTGCTGCTTTTGCTGTGGGGGCAGCCAAAATTTGGCCATCACCTCCTGAGCAAAGGGACCCGACCCAGCAATGAACTTAGCAGTAATGGGGGGTCCCCACCTCCAGCCCACCAGCAACCACAGCATCCCCAAAGGCTGTGGGTGCCTTAAGATCAGCTTCCACCACAGAGCCTCTTGCAGAGGTACTCAAAAGCAGCACTCAGAAGTGGAAAATAGAACCCTTTGTGATTCCCTTCCCAAGTTCCACCTCGGCTGGTGCAGATGGAGCCCTGAGGCTCTGCCTTTCCCCAGCTCACACCAACCTGCAGCACATCCCTGCCCTTCAGTTCTGCCCTCTGCAAGGTTTGAACAAAGCTGGCACCTCCTTCCCAGGGAGGGAGAGTTAATGCATGTTTGTAAAGTACCTGATCTCCTCAATTGAAAGTTTATACATGCAAATGATTCACGCTAATTACATTAATAATAATATACCGGGCTCGGAAAGATCTGCCTTGGTTCATTGCCCGGGATTCAATGCTGCAAACAACTCCCAGTACGTTGCCTTCATGGCAAATGCCAAAGAAACAGGAGGAAAACAGACTGAGGAGGGAGGGATGGAGCCGGGCCCCCCCCTGCAGTGTGCTGGGGAGCACAGAGCCAGGCATGGAGCAGCCCCAGCCCTGGGAGATCCTGCAGAGCAGCAGGTCACAATGCAGCAGGCAGGGACGGTGTGTCTGCAAAAGTCTTTCTCTCTCTGCAATGCAGCAGCACACCAGCACCTTTCCAAGTCCCCTGCTCCCCTGCTCGCCTCATTCAGCCTTTCTATTTATCCTCCTATTGTCTCTGCTAACAACGGGGCTCTGCACATCTACGACGTCTTCCATCCCAAAGGAACGTGTGACAAAGCAGCCGTGCGGGCAGCACGCAGAGGACACGTGTCCCCAACCCAGCCCCTGTCCCCGAGGCTGGGGCTCCTGGCCCATCTGCTTTGGGTGCCCTCCAAAAGTGCTGATGCTGCCAAGGGGTGACGCCAGCACCGAAACGCGTGGAGGCAGCTGTGCGGGTACATGGCTGGGTTACTAATGAGGTGCTGCCCCAACAGGGAGCTCCAGCATTGAGCTCAGGGCCTCCTGCAAGCTGTGGACCTTTTGTTCCTGCTGATTTTCTCCCTTTTTTCCCCTTGATTTATTTATTTATTTATTTTTTCAGAGCAGGTGAACTATTGCTTGAGGCTCCTGGATGCCAGCAGACAAATAACCATGGACAAAAGCCACCTCCTTCCCCAGAGGTCTTCCAGAGGTACCTACAAAAGGGACAGCATCACCCCACACCGGGTCTGCAAGCTTGAGAGGACTCAAAAGGACTCACGGGAAATGATGCACGAAGAAAAGAACTCCCTAATGATCTCATCACCTCCCTGCCAGCATCGCGCGGCAGTTAAACCCCATGAAATTAAGTCTCCTCCCACTCTCCATCCCTTCGTTCCGTGCCTCCTGCTCGCCCCCGTTGCCAGGATATGGGATGCTTGCAGTGCATGGAACCAAAGCCTGAGCTGAGGGGGACCCCGTGCAGAGCACCCCAAGCCTTATATCCCCCACTGTTGGCCCCACGGAGCTTCAGAGCTGCTGGCAGCCCGCTGGGGAAGTTCCTCCGCACCGCACTCCCGGCAGTTAGTGCTGATCCCCAGCGCTGAACTCGCTCAATTATGAGCTGTGCCCCCGGAATAAATCCTGCTTCTGCTTTGCGCAATTGACACTAATGGCCCAGGAATAAAGTGAAGCCATCTACCCCAACGGTCTGCAAAGGAGCGCATTTAACTAAGCACACAGGCAAGGGACTGCTGGGCTTAACTGCACTGAAAATGTATTCGAAAGGAAGCGATGCACTTAACTTATTACAAGTGGAAAATTATCACTAAAGTGGCTTTTCCACACAAGCTGAGGCACAAAACAGGAGCGGCGAGGGGTGAGCCGGGGCTGTGAGCAGAAGGATGCTGCTGGGGGCAAACAGGAGCAAAGAGTGCTGCACACAAAGGCTAGAGGTGGGCACAGTGCATGAAAACCTGTATGGAGAAGGAGCACGAGGTCTGGCATTGGGTTTGCAACAGACAAGTCCACCCAAAGGCCTAGAACAAAAGAGGGGTGGAGAGAAAGGACCCTCCCCAGCACAGACCCCCCCCCTTCTCCTCTCCCCTTAAGGACATCATCCTTAAAATATATTTCATTTCACAGCTGCATTATGGTACCACAAAATCCTGCGAATCCAATTTAAGAACAGATTACCTCCTCACTTACTTCATTTGAAGCAATTACATGTTAATTTTCATTGAGACCAGCCTAATGCATACCAATCTGATGCTGCAATCTCATTTGAATACTTGAGGGAACGCTAGTTGGGCTCGGGGCTCTGGAGGCTCGTATTTAAAGGGCCTCTTCACATTTCCTTTCCCTTTTCCTCCTGGTTATTTACGCTTTTGTTGCACTTGAGGCGCTCCCTCCTCCCCCCTCCCGGTGTTCCCAAGGGCTGCAGCCACTTGTGAAACCAACGAGAGGGGCCACCAAAGCCTTCATTGAATCACAGACTCATTAAGGTTGGAGAAAACCTCCAAGATCCCCAAGTCCAACCCCAGCACATCCGACTGCATCCCTCAGGGTCACATCCCTAATAAGACAGCACCATTCTCAGGCCAAGATCCCAAACAGCCATCCCATTTCTGCATAGAGCAAACAAGCCTCCTGATAAATGTGCCTTACTGCGTGTGTCCTGCAC
Source organism: Excalfactoria chinensis (assembly GCF_039878825.1). NCBI lineage: Eukaryota > Metazoa > Chordata > Aves > Galliformes > Phasianidae > Excalfactoria > Excalfactoria chinensis. The sequence continues at coordinate 4,133,081 of NC_092845.1, forward strand.
TGCAGCTCCTCCTCCTCCCAGCCCAACTGCAGAAGAGCGGCTCAGCCTTTTCTCACTGATGGTTATCACCTATCCCCTCACGCTCACTGAAAGCTTCCCAGCCAGCCAGGCTCATGGTATCGATTGGTGTCTCAGATACCAGGCGCTGAGTAATTAATAATGCCACGAGAATGTGGATTCAGCTCCTGGTTGAGACATGAAGGCATGCCGCGCCTGCCTCGCTGTACACATTCCAGTGATAAGCATTCATGTTGGAGGCTGCACCTTAATTAGATTTTTAAGATTGCAAAGGGCCCAGAGACACTTGTGCAGACACCATATAAATGTATATTGCACTGTACTGTAATTAATCCAAGGTGATGCAGAGGCAGATGGAGCAGAGCAAGGCACCGATCCACAGCCAGCCCAGTACCCTAACCCTAACCCTAACCCTAACCCTAACCCTAACCCTAACCTTAGCCCTAACCCCAACCCTAACCCAACCCTAACCCTAACCTCAACCTCAACCCCAACCCCAACCCTAACCCTAACCCTAACCCTAACCCTAACCCTAACCCTAGCCCTAACCCTAACCCTAACCCTAACCCTAACCCTAACCCTAACCCTAACTCTAACTCTAACCCTAAACTCATCCCACAGCTTCAGCATGGGAACTGAGGCAGTGAAAGATCCATTTGGGACAGCAGATATTTGCACGAGTACATTGGAAGCAAGAGAGACCCTGCCACCAGAAATCCCTCACAGCACCCTGCATGCCAACCCGTGTGCACAATTAGCTCAAGAAGATGATAAAAAATGCAATCAAGGCAAGCAGAGATTGATTGCGGCTCTCCCTCCCCAAAACAAATCACTGATGGGAGAAAAACCTACAGGGATCCTAGGGAAGAGCTTCCCATAACCATACCATCTCCCTGCTCCACAGCAGCCCTGCTGCCCACAGGATGCTCTGCAGTGTGTTTGCTGGCACACAGACCTGAGCTGAAACAACAGGATTTTGGGGGCTTGGGGACACGCTTTCAAAGGGCCACGAGAGACTCCGGTTGCCCATTTCCCACTGAACCAACTCAGTCCCTGTGCGAGCCTTTGAAAGCGCCTCCTTTATAGTTCCTCATTTTTGATGTCCCATCTGTAAGAATATATGGGGGTTTTGTTTCTTCCTCTCAACCTCTTCTTCCTTCTAAGAGGAGATGTCACACTTTGAACTCTAATTCTTATTTATTTTATTTCTCTAGAAAAGGGCTTTCTGACTCCCCACGGAGCACAGAAGGAGAGGGAAAAGAAAAGGGGGAAGGTGGGGAGGGGGGGAGCCTTTAGAAAGTGCCCAGATTTAATTTTTTATCAGAGGAACAGAGAGAGGAATTTGTTGCTGATCAAACAGATTCAAGTACCTTAAAAGAACGAGACCGTCGGTAAATGGAAACTAGTTAAGGAATCAGATGAAAGGCACGGGAGATGCTGGAGAAACAGAGAAGATGCTGTGACTGAATGGAAAGCTAAAGCCACCAGTACCAAACTGCTGCAGCAGTGAGGAACAGCAGGTTTGTATTTGTAAACCTGGATCATAGGACTCTGTGATTCTCAGTGTTGGGATGGTGTGCAGTGGGATCAGGAGTGAACAGACTTGAAAGATGAAGCCCAGCTCATCCTCAACCCAACCACCTCCCCAAGTCCCTTCTTGCCAATGCCTTTAAGAAGCCAAATCCAATTGTTTCATGAGCTATGACCTGCCTGGCTTACCCCTGAAATCTTTTAAATGGGAAAACAGAGCTGCTGCCTGTTTCCACGCAGCCAGCGGTGAGCAAAGCCCAAGGGTTGCATCAGATTAGCAGCCGGCTCCTCTGAAGGCCTCCAACTTTGATCATTTAATATGTATGGACCGTGTTGGAGTGAGCATATCTCCAAACCCCAGTAAATGTTTTATTAGGGCAGCCCCGGCTCCCGTGCCCAAGCCTTGCTCCTTCAGACTCGGGGGATCTTCTTGCAATGGTAGACATTGCTCACCCCTACAAGAGGAGAGCCTGCTCGCCCCGCTCCTGCCTGAAAACACAGAGCTTCCCATCCCACCACAGTGAGTCTGACCCCTCTCACTGCTGGGCCTGAACATCTCAGAGAGCTGTACTTCAGATTAGGAAACAGCACATGAAGAAAGAATGGGGCCAGACAGCATCTTGGTGTCCAAGGGCTCTTATCCAAAGGCGCTGGGTTGGTATCAGAAATATGAGCTACCTCTCCACCTCCATCTGTGCCTCAAAGAGCTCACAAGAGCTATTCTGGGGGAGAAATTACACCACACGTGTTCTATTAAAGCTGCTCCCGATTTTGTTTTTGAAGTATTCCAATAAATATTTACATCCAAAATAGACAAGAAAAACCTAGTGCTGAGAAAAGAGGGGATTTTTATAGAACTTGTTTCTGCAAGAAATCACCAAGACAACAAGACTGTAAGTTCCCAGAAAGGATTTGACATTTTCCTGAACAGAAACAGCACCTGAAGTAGCATTGCTTTGGATAACACCTTATGAACAAACGCTACTGAAGCAACAGGAGAACACAGACCTTCCCTGGGCACGGCAATACTCACCCATGGGACTGCTCCGGAGACGTCTCATTGTCTCCCCTTTCCTATAGGGTTTCACACTAATTTCCACCCATCTCTATTGGTCTTGTCCCTATTAAGTCTGATTGGATTTTTTTTTTTTCTTTTCCATAAAGGAAATTACAAAGGCTAGCAATTGTCTTGCTTCAAGGCATACACAGATCGCCAGCTTAGAGCAGAATGACAATTAGCGGCGTGGGGCCGCACGGCTCGGCGCATTACGGCACTTTCCATGTTAGCCAGGCTTGGAGGCATCAGAACAGACTTTTTTTCCCACTGGTTGTGGATCACAGCCTAGGTGTCACATCATGCTCCACGCTTACTTAAAGATACCCCGTTCATGATCCCAACCAGGCAGCATCCTGGGCTCTTGCAGTTGGATATAGGATGGAGAGGTGGATGGCGGGTTTCTGGCAAGGGACAGCCTGCTCCCTTCCTAATGGTCCCAGTCCTACATGATAAATCCACTGGAGTGGTCCCAGCTCCATTCTGCTCTTCCTCCAAGCTTCCCTATGCTGCCAATGAAAAGCTTGACCCTATTTAGCCAGATGGCCCTAACCACCCCAGCACCAAAACTCCTGCAGTTTTCCAGGAAAATGCCCAAATCCTCCCTCAAATCTGCTCCTTCCTTCCCACCCCAACAGACCGAGGAACAGAGGGAATGCAGAGACCAGCAAGGAGAGGCGATGATTTTACCTATTAAGAGGTTTGCTTACTTCCCTTGCACCCCTACCCCCTTTTTTGCTTGTTTCTTTTAAACTGGAATATAAATGCGTTTATTTATAATTCGAAACTCAAACTAATTATTAGCTGGAGGCTTTCAAAGTAAAAATGTAGGTCATGCAATGTTATGTGGGATAATAGCAATTGTTTCAGCTTCAGGAAGCGCATAAGTAATGGAGACTCAATCGTTGTCCAGCCTGGCAAGGCAGCAGACATGAGGCCAGCAGACTTCTTGCTTAGGGAACAAAACTGGGTACTCCTGCAGTCTTGGTTCCCTGTTGCAGAAGGCTGAGATGCAGCCCACACTGCACCTGAAATAACCCTGAGGGATGAGCTTGGGCTGAGCTTCATGGCCTTCAGGGTTGGAACTGGATGCTCTCTGAGGTGCTCACCAGCTTCTCCCCGGTGCGAAATGTGGAGTTTACACCTCAGGAAAAAAAAGAAGATGTTTTGCAATGCAAAATGTTTGTTCCTGTACCCAGGGAAGAGCAGCAGGTTGCTCCTCCAGCCCAGCCCCAGTGCCCGAGACAGCACACATAGCAAATGTAACCTACTTGCAGCCGGCTGAGATCAAGGCAAAAACGGAAAGGTTGCCAATTAAAAACACGGAGTGATTTCAGAGAACAAAGAAATCTGTGGACATTGTTTGATTGTGCATATTCTGCAGGAGGAAGGAGAAAAAAGGGAGTGAGAGCGACTAAAAATAGGCAGGATGCTGTGAGCTGCAGATCCTCAGCCAGCAAAGGCACCGGCATCAGAGTTACACGGCTTTACCCATGCAGCCGTCATTGTTGCTGAGTTCTGATCTGTATTTAAACTTGCACAAGGTTTTATTTTCCTGTGGAAGTACAAGAATCTCTCCCCATCTCGGAGCTCATCTCTCCTAAAGCAGCTCACATGATGATCATCAAAAATAAGCCCTCCAAGCCTAAGCTCACTAACATTCATTTCTCTGCTGCTAATGCCGGACTTCTTACTGTTAATCCTTAAATATATCCCTAAATAAGAATGACAGCACCTGAAGCACCTAACAGCCCCATATCATAAACAGAGACAGCTTCTGCATTTCTAATTTAGCTTGCCACGAGAGCTGACACTAATCCCAGATCCTGAGTCCCAAATATCTCCAGCGTAAATGCCATCACCTTGCTCACCTTGACGCCGCACAACATCCTTCAGCTCTCCTTGTCCTGAACAACTTTCCCAGCTGCTTTTTCCATTGCTTTATGCAGGAGCTGACCCCCAGCAGCCTCGGGATGGGGAAAGAGACAGGAGAGGCCACAAACCCCTCGTTGGCTCATTTTTTGCCAGTCTTTGCAACCTGCAGTTTGCAGATAACCGTTTCCAGGCCTCAATATCCAGATCTCAAAGGGCTCCAGCCCAGCACGGAGCAAACTGGGTACCCACCCACCCCAACCAGAGCATCTCCACATATCTGTGTGTAAATGGATGCTATCCAAAGCACCGTAAGCAGGGCAAGCGCCTGCACTTGGGACACAGGGAATGAGCAACTGACATTTTGCAGGCACTCCAGAAAGAAAAGCAAGCGAGGCTTCAGAAAGAAGAGCTCGTCCATCATTCCCCGGCGGATGTTAGTGTTTATCTCCAAAAAGGCAATCTGAAAACAAAACAAGACTACGAGGACGTGCAGCAAGCTGCTGCCAAGCAGGCACCAAACCCAGTGACTAAACGGTTTTTAACACAAGAAGCAGAGGGGAGGAAAGGGTTTCAACCTTGCTCTGCAGGCACAGCTTTACACAATACCACTGGAGCAGCGAAAGGCAGCAGCATGTGCCAACAGTAAGTCATGGGCAGGCCCTAAACTTTATTGCAAGCCCCCTGAACCCTGCCAGAGAGCCTGAGCTGGGGATGGGAAAGTGCCAAGGCATGTCACTTCACTAAACCTTCAGCTGGCAAGGCTGCTGGCCATGGCAGGGGGAGCATCCCCCCAAAAGCACCCACAGCACCTGCCAAAACGAGCAGGAAGCAAGCACAAGGACCAGTGCTTTGCTCCAGTCTTCTGCAGATTTGCATTGTATGTGCTCCAGGCTCCCTGGGTGTGAGGTCTTTGCAGTCCAAATTGCTGCAGGCTGTGCCGGCACAAGCTGTGCAGATGGCTCAGAACTGCAGTGACCAGAAGCAGGCAACACAAGCACCTACAGCTGCTGGAGAGGCTGCATGTCCACGGGCATGGGGATGGGCTTCTGGGGGCCAGAGTGCCCCGGACTGCCACCTGCTCATTGCCATGAAGGGAGTGCTTCAAAGTGCACCACACAGCAGTCTCCACTGGGTTCCATGACAGCTTAACACAGTTCTGGGTTTGAAAGGCAAAACGTGCCCCGGTGTTGCTTTCACTGAAAGCCAGGGACTGTTCACTCCTTGCTTGAAAAACGGGAGGTGTAAGGCCTGCCTTGCACAGGGGTCATGGCAGGATTTAGTTGTGCACAGCGTTAAACACGAGCCTTGCAATGTGCTGCGCTCGCAGATTGTGCAGACAGACGAATGCACCCGAGGCTTAAAGCACTGCAGGGCAATTGCACGGCAGAGGTCTGGTGCTGCTACAGAGCAGCGATTCAGCTTTTCAGATTTGATTCTTATCGCGGCCGAGATAAGCAGCACCTGCAGTTTGGGAGCAGGTTCAGACTTGAGGCTTTTGTTCCGAGCTGGGATTTTGCCTTGGGGACATCTTTAGCCAACAGTGAAGTGGAACAAAACGTGGAAGAAAGCACCTGGCCGCTCTGGACAAGGTCTGGTTCCCAACGCTCACACTTCAATGCCTTCCAAAAACAGAGCTGAGCTCCTCCTGTGGATCAGATGGCACACAGAGGGCCAACGCTGCGCCGGGTGCTAATTCCACTTAGGGAGGATTCTTCTTTTGCTTTTAAGCCTCAGCTCTGAGCCACAGGCTGTTAGATAAAGACTTCAGCTCTCATGGAGGAGAAATCCCCCTCCCCGAAACAACTCCAAGCCAGAGAGGAGCCAACAAAGCACTGGTGAGGCACATCAGGAACTGCGTCCGCTTTGCAGACACGTGGCCTTTAGGACCTAGAATTCAGGTTTGGAGCCCAAGAGCTGCAGAGCCCCTTTGAGCAGCACTCCCTGCCTTTCATCTGTCTCAGCGGGAGCAATAAACAACTACAAATGGAATAACACTATCAAACAGGGGCCGTGAGGAGGGGGGGGCCAGGGACACCATAATGCAGAGAAGGACTGAGATATCAACAAAGGCTTTTAAGAGCCCTACATGCTAATTACGGTGTTAAAAACCCGTCAGTCAGAGGGGCTGGATATTAAATGGAATTGGCTTGAGATGACAGGGCTGAGCCGGGCTTTAAAAAATTATTTATTAAAACGCTCCGGATACAAATTAATGTTCTCCGTTCAGAACGTATTGTTGTCTCTCCGGCTTTGATCTGCAGAGCAATCGGGTTCGCAGCAGTCAGGAGGAGCCCTGGAACCACACGAAACCCTCCAGCAGAACCCCACGTTGTGCCTTTGCACCACGTCCTGCTTCATCCTTCCCATCACAGCCACCCGGCCGCATGCTCGGCATTGTGCAGAGTTCCCTCCGCATGGCTCCCAGGTCACCTCCTTCCTTTCACTTTATCTCTTCTTTTTCTTTTAAGGTTTTTTTTCCTTCCCCCCCCCCAACAATGTCTGTACAATTTCACTTTCGATAACACGCGAGTTAATTAAGCCGTGATCTCCTGGAGACAGGTTGCTACAAGGAGATAAGCAGCGGCTTCTGTTCGCCATAAACAGCTGTGCTCCTGACCAGCTTCTGGGGATTTGCTGCTTTTGTACAGAAGACAAAACAATCGCTGCCAATTAAACCTGGACATAATATTTCCCCCCACATCGGTGAACCTCCTGACGTCACCCTTTCTCCAGCACTGCAGAGCGGGTGAGGGTGCACTGTGCAGCTTAAGGGAAGCAAATGGAGCTTCCACAGCACTGCACTTCAAAGACAAAAGTGGTGGTGGTCCATCACCTGCAGCCCCCAAATGCCACTTGGGCCCCACTGCATGAAGGCAATGAAAACTCCATGCAGCAGCAGTGCCCAACTGTGCCCCACTGCTCCTATCACACATACAAACACCGTGCCCAACAAAACGTGTCATTTGACCCAAACAAAACTTCTTGCTTTTGCATTTAGATCCTTGCAGCGTTGCAGCCTGGGGCTGCAGAGCTCTCGCAGTGCTCTGTCAGAGCAGGGCACGTCAAGTTGGGCTCTGCCTGATGCCAGCACCATTCCCACCCCCGTGAACTATCAAAGCAAATGCGCATCGTACACCGAATGGGTGACACCGAGCTGGTGGGTCTGCAAGGGATTCAGAGGACAGAAGCGGAGTTCAACGCATCACAAAACACCGGAGAAAATCGCTCAGTGTGAAAAAAAGAGGAAAATGACCCATTAGAAGCGTGAAGTGGGATGCTGAAGAAGAGAAAAATCAAAGCGAATTCAAGCGAGAGTGAGCAATTTGGCTCCGCGCGGTGTGGGAGACCTTTTCTCAGCTTCACACCTGCCGCTATGAATAGAGAACCCGCTGCAGAACCGTTCCCATCAGTTCTCACCAACTTCACCCATAGGACGACACCAGAACAGCAGCAAAGCTCTGCAACCACGCTACGCTGAAGGTAACGCACCAAGGGCAGCCAAAGCACGGCTGGAAGACGCACAGCAATCAGGGTTACAGAAGAACATGGAGTCAGACTCACTGCAGCTCCACCAACACTGGGCTGGGTGCTGGACCCCGAAATAACCAACATGGCAGCATTTGTTACTTCTGCACTTCAGGATGCTCAATAACCTCCTCTCGGGCTGCTCTGCTGCCGACACAATTACCGGAATATCGCAAGTGATGTGCCAGGAGCTGCTCATTAAACACAGTTACTCTGACTTGGGGGGGGAGAAGAGAAGAGGAAAGGTAGGGGTTCCTTTTTTTATTCCCCTGAATGTGGCTTTAATGATTTCAAATCCCTTCAACCCAATTACAGCTCTGTGTCCTGATTAGGGACTCTGAGCTATTGTGTGCTGGAGCCATTATCTGGCGGCCCATAGAAAAATTAGTACCTGGAGAGGCTGTGCTGGGAAATAAATCTTTCCCTGACATTTTGGGACCAATTCTTGGCCAATTAGAGCACACTTTGCTGTGTAGGTAATGTGTAACCAAACTGCTCTCCCTGCTGAAAAGGCCATGCAGAGAACAAGTGTAATCCATGCAAAAGAGAAGGAAAAATTACCCACTGCAGACTTGTAACTCACTGGTGCTCCCTGACAAGTAATGCACCCCACTGCAAAGGGCTGGCTTGCCCAGCACTGCCTGACCCCAAAGCTGTGTGACACAGAGCAAGAAGAGCTGCTGTTCTATGCAGGGTGTAATCCAAAACAAGACCCCATGGCACGTGGGGAGCACACGGCCAAAGTGGGTGAATGTAGAGGGCATGAGAAATCAACCCATAGCCACTCTACATACGTCATCCAGCCCTCCCTACTCCCATCACAGTCCTTTGCAGTGTTCCCAGGACAATGGGGAAAACAAGGTTAAGCCAAACCCAAATCCAAGAGAGAAGATCTCAAATTTCCCAGTTGAGCAGAGGCATCCACTTCATCCAAAGACTCACAGTGAGAGCTCAGACCAATGCCAGAGATCCTCCCCTGGTGCAACTCGAGGCCATCACCTCTCATCCTATTGCTGTCACCAGGGAGAAGAGGCCAACCCCCACTTTGCTACAACCTCCTTTTGGGATAAAAGATAAGGTCTCCCCTTATCTTTGGAAATAACCAGTACTGTGCTGACCCTTCCAGTGCAGAAGGACCAAACAAAGAGAGGAAAGCAATGCAAAGCAGCCATCGGCACTATCCAAACCACCCCCACCTCTCCAAAAGCAAAATCTGAGCTTGGCAAAGCCTAAACCCTCCAATGTTTCCACCCACTGCCAATGCTGAAACAGAAAACCGAGCTACAACTGGCACCGTGTGCTTTCATCACACATTTGCACTTGGTTCAACAGCAAGACAAAGGAGAGCAGCCCTGCCTGCCATGAGCACAGCAGTCCAGCTGTGCAGGCACTAATGGCACAGCTGGCGGTGCGCGCGGCAGTGACAGCAGAGCCAGTGGCTTGGCAAATTAAATTGGTGCCCTGCGCTGCCTTTTAGCACCTTGCTCTCTCAGGCACCCGGGAGGCAGCACACAGAGGAAGGGAGGCTCGCTGGGTTCAGCATGCAGTCACTGCAACACATGGGGAGTTGGAGGGGGGGGGAGCGACGCATCTGCACGGCGGGGTCGGGTTAATGTTGCGTGGGCATCTTGATGCAACTTTTTGTTGATCATAATACTAATGGCGAGCGGTTAACTTCATCCCCGGTGAGAAGATGATCGTAGTTAATGGAATTAATGCAAGGTTTTAATTTGCCTCTCGCTGCTCGGTCCTTGCGACTCCTCAGCCTCCGGGCAGAAGTGCCAAAAATGTGCTGCTCCATCTTCCCCTGCCCCCCGATACCCACATACTTTTCATAGGGTTCACCATCTGGAGGTGAGAAAACCCAAGTGGAGTAGTGGCTGGAAGGAGTCTGATCATAAATGGAGTGGGACGGCAGAAGGGTGGGGGGAAAGAAAAACAGTATTAAAAAACAGTGGTGTGTTGCTGAAATGAGATTAGAACAGTAACAGGTTCACTCCGGTGCCAGCTAAATCCCCATTAAATCAGACTAATGCAGATGGTCTTTATGTAACTGACCAAGAAGATCAATATTGCTGTTTCAGTTGGGGAAGGAAAGAAAAAACAAAACCAAACCAATACAAAAAACTTGTTAGACCAAAACATCTCATTGATTACAAACACAACCCCCAGCAGGGCCACCTGGCTCACAGTTACCTCCACTGGGGCTGTGAGAGGAGAACCTTTGAGGTGGTTTATCCTCATCCTCCATGGGGCCAAGGAAGGCTTTGCAATGGGCTGGGAGCTCGGAGTATCTCAGCCACAGCCTCACCGATGTCTCCTAGTATTCCAGTTCATGCTAAATCCACTCCCACTTGTTGCAGCAGAATCACCCTTCCTGCATGAGACTTACCCCTCCTGAGCCCTCCAAGCACTGAGGAGTTAAGAGGACAAAAGAAAGGAGAATAAAAGCAAGAGAGGGAGGAGAGAGCAGGAAGACAATGGGGATTATTTTCTCCAGGAGCCATTATCCAATGGCCTATAGCAAAATTAGTACCTGGAGAGGCTGTGCTGCGATATAAATCTTCCCGTGGCATTTCAGGACCAGTTCTCCACCAATTAGAGCACACTCAGCTACACCGCTAATGCACAGCCCAGGAGGGTCAGCATGACAAAGGGCAGTTCCAAGGGGTGCAGAAATCTATCAGGAGGTGGAAGAGCAGCAGCGAGTTGGGGACGTATTGCTTTTCTGCTTGCAACCCCACAGCATTTCCAGGGCGCATCCCTCCTGCACCCAGCAATGTGCCATGCAGCAGAGAACTGCTCCAACATCCATCCAAGAGCTCTGGCCTGAGCGCACAGCAGCCCTCGCCCTGCTCTCACCATTAGGGATGGCTGAGGGGCTCAGCACAGAGCACCACTATCACTACTCAGCTCCAGTTATACAAGTGGAGAAGCACCGGCATCTCCCCATAAGCGCATGGATGCGCACAGCTTTTCCCCCCTGCTTTTTTTATCCTAAATCCTTGCATGCAAAACAATCCTTCACAGCAACCTTTCCGTTTGCATTTGCTTTCCATCAGCCGCAGATCGGAGTGCTTCAAAGCAAACAGAGAACCGTTTTGATTTTGCTGAGGCAAAGGGGAGAAATCCACTCAAAGCATTTTTCCGGATTTTAAACCCGGTGACATTTGGAGACGTTCTGTTTGCGAGCTGAACCCGAATGATTTTTGGAAGCACCGCTTCCAACCTCACTGTCTCATTTTTCTGCACCATTTGCTCTGCCCTCTGGAAGAACCGCTCTGCTCCATCCCCATCCCACCCGCGGGAGAACTCTATCTGCATCACCGCTCTCGCTCTCTGAAGCTGCCCCATTTTCACCTTGCAGAGCCACCTGCAGGACAGCACTGCCATCCCCACAGAGCCCCATAGATCAGGAATCACAATGTGGGTAGGGCTGGGCTGCGAGGGGTTAATGCAAACAGGATGCAGTCCTTCAGTGGAATCCCCCATCGGCGCTGGCAAGGCTAAAAATAATCAGAAATTGCTTCCCCAGGTAGAACCCGCCTGTCCTCGGGGAATCAATCACAGCATCAAAGGGAAGGCATCTCCGAAGGGCTCCATCACGTGCAGCAGTGAGCACGCTTGGATGGAGGCACCGGGTGCATTATTCCGCAAACAATTCAATGAGCAGCACCTCCCCCCCCTCCCCCCCAGCCCGTTTTTCTCTTTAGAAAGAAAGTTTTTCCAGCTTTGATTAGGAACGAGAGGCAGAAATCTCAAATTTAATTTAATTAGCACCTCCTCGGCTGCCTGGAAATGGCTTTCCTTCAGCCCTGACAGTTTCATCCTTTGCTGGCTTCCTTCGGCTAACATTGACTGCTTCCCCCTGTGTTTCTAATGGACCTGAAAGACTCTTGTTACATACTTTATTTGTGCTCCAGCACCAGAGAAGATAAGACTGAAAGCTGCTGGGAACGGGCTCAGATGGTGAACGGCTGCAGCACACCCAGCAAGGGGGGAGAAGCAGCGCGGGCGTTGCTTTGCCTTTCTCTCCATCCTAGGGCGATGCTGATTCGTTTCATTTCTTAATTGTATTTATTTCCATGCAGCGCATCTGGAAGTGACAGTGATGCTGGATGGAAGGCAGCTCCTAAGTAAAGGCACTGTATGTGTGTGTGTGTGTGTGTGTGCAGAGCTCTGCACATTGGAATCTGAGCAGGACACCGCCCCATTGCAAAGCTCTGTGCACGAAGCAGGTCAGGTTGGAGCAGGCACCATCCCTCCTGCAAGACTCTCAATATACACTAATGGCAGTGAGATTATGGGCATGGTCAGCTTGGACAAACAAACACAGGGTGGGTGCACGCAGAACGTGCCGCTGCGGCTGCTCTTTGGTTCAGCTGTGCAAAGAATTGCTTTCAGAGGAATATTTGACTTCTCACTGAGAAATGGACCTCTCGAGTGTCTTTGCCTCCGTTTAGAAGAGGTCTGTGGAGCTGCGTGCTGCCTGGAGGAACTGCTGGTGTCTGATGGGAACACTGCAATTCTATGGGAAACAAACCGAGTATTTACAATTGTCTGCTGTCAGAAAGAAGAGAAAGGGAGAAGAGAAACAAATCCCACTTGGCTGCGCCCTCGTCTCCCACAGGCTGCCATGTGCCCTCGATTGACACCGGGTTGGCACATGGAAGCGTGTGCTCACCGTGGCAGTGACAGCACTGCTGCTGACATTGGTGCTGGGAACAGATGGCACTGAGGAGCAGCACGGCATGCAGGCTGGGGGCTGCACCCCACCGCGATGCAAAGGCAACCCCAACCCCTCCCCACGGCTCCCTTTGCTAACAGACACAAACAGCACTCACACCCCACCCAGCCCTGGTGCTGCTTTGCCCATCTGCACGCATTCCATCTTTCCCACCTCCATCCGGTTCTCAGCTTCGGGGACTCTCATTCTTGATGCTGTTCCTGCACAGAAGATGCAGTGATGGGAACTTCCAATAGATGGATGCACAGACACAACCCACAGGACACAAACTCACCCTCCTCCAGCCACCTACAGGCACTGCTTGCTGCCTCCCCTTGCTGCCCAGCACCTCTCCCAGCCCTCACCATGCTCCCATCACCCATTGTTAAGCACATCGACACATACCCAGCCTTTGCACTTCCTAAATATAATTTGCTACCTAGCAATTAGCAAGCATAGCGAGCAGGACTGGAGCTGTATTGACTAACAAAGCCCACACAGTCGGAACGCAGCCCAAACAAATCAATGACATATTTAGCCAAATAAACTGCTTTGCAAGATGATGGCTCCAAGGTCTGCTCGCATCCACTGGCCTGGATGTGTGTGCACTGCTGCAATACCCCACGGTTTGCAGCTTGAACAGACTCTAACAGCGTGTAGCAAAGCACACCTATGGATCTCACTTCCAACTCAGCAGGGGGTTAAACCATGACGTCCAAAAAGTCTATTCCAACTTCCATTATTTCATGTCTCTGCCCTCTTACGCTCAACAAGAACGCGGCCTCAGGTGTTGGCAGCAGCCCTCAGTTATTGCCTCTTCCCCATTAAAATCTGATAGCAAGAAGGGATTAGTGATGCTGCACTGAGGCTCAGGACTCTCACAGAGAGCATCTGGGAAACCAAGACCATCAGGGAAGAGGAGATACCACGGAAGAGCAGTGTTGGAGGGCAGACAGCAAACACCAGCAGGTGCAGCTAAGCTCTTCCAGAAACGCCAGTTCCTTTTGCAATGGCCACCAGCCCCTGTTGCAAGCTGTGGCTCCCAGTTTCCATTTTCCAGCTTAGGAGCTGGAGCAGCTGCTGCACCATTGGCACCAGGGGACTGGAAGCAGCTCACTGTCCCTGCCAGCATGGAGCCAGGTTGTGATGCTCACCAGACGGGCACCGAGCAGAGCTTTTCCCATAGGTCCCTGTCCAGGAACAGAAATATTTCCCACACAGACAACGGGGTGAAATAACCTGAGTACTTCAGGCCTTTAAATGTTATTAACCAGGAGAAATGTCAGCAGAAAGTATAATTGGGAAAGAAAGACATGAAACGTTTGTTTTGAAAAAGCAGCTCTGAGGATGGACTTCTTCCAGGCCGTTTCATTTTTCCTTTTCTTTCTCTGTTTCTTGGCTGAAACTCTTTGCCACATTTGGCAGGGCTTCACAGATGGTGCTGGCTGACCCACCAGTGAATTTTCAGAGAATAAGCTATTTGTCCAAAAGAAGAACACATGCCCAGATTTGCTGGGCTCCAACCCTCTCCCACGCTGCTCTCCCCTCTGCTGCAGCACTCCCACTCCACGGCACAAACTCCACTGAGAGTCTGCACAGAGTGGAGCTCGCCTGGGGGAGGCGAGGAGCTGTTCCTGCAGCAGATGGGTGCAGGCGGGCAAAGAGCATCCCTTGCAAAGAGCATCTTTGCACGCCAGGAAGATGCAACAGCACCTAACGCCTTGCTGCCCTTCTCCTCTCCTTTTGCTTAATGAGGATGGATAACTGCACTGAAGCAGGGTTGGAGCATGCACAGGGCATGGGAGGGGGTGTCTGGGGAAATACCTGCTTGGATTCCTGTGGTTTGCAGGCAGGACAGAGGAAGGGGGATGAGCACAGGAGCTGATGCAGACAGGGACCAGAGAGGGTTCGGTGCAGCTGGGAGGATGTCAGCACACGACTGTGCCATGCGCAGCAGCTGAGCAGCTAGCTGCTCGTGTTTGCTCACCAGCAATATGCTCGTCAGGACTTGGCCCCGTCTCTCAGCTACAAGATTTCCGTATGGAAGTTTCTCTGCAGGGAGTGGTGCCACGGAAGCAGCACAGTGGGGGCAGCCTGGCATCAAAACCTCCCAAAGAAAGGGCCTGGCCAACGCTCTTGTCACCTCCTCTCCATCAGACCCACCTCTCTGCATCTTAAATGCTGCTTCCAATCCTTCCAGTATTTTCCCTTCCTTCCCATTATGCCCCGATGTCCCATCTCCATGTCTGCCACCTCCTGCTCCCAGCCCCTGCTTGTGCTCCTCAGGAGAAGCAGCTCTGCCCATGAAGGCAGTGGAGTGATTACTGCAATATCCAGTCGTACCAAATACTCCTGTTTCCTTTTTCCTTTCCCCCTCTGCTTATGTTGCGTGCCATCCCATAATGCCACGTCCATTTGCAGACTGCACTTTATTGGTTTTTATTTGGCAGCCTCGCTTGACGCTGCCCTTTAATTTATCCATTATACATTCTGATTAATTGGCCGATAAAGCTCTGTCCAGTTTTTAAAACAAATCCCCAGCCCATTTGCTTTTAGTGGAACTGTGAACAAGCAGTTTAACTCATTACATTATGGCACTTGTGCTTAAGGGTCACTCTGGAAGAAGGTATTTCAGGGTCATGCATATGGAAGACAGCTCTGATCCGCATTAATAACCCCATGGTGAGATCCAATGGGATCGTGCCAGTACCAAGGGAGCAGACCCTCAGATCCTGCAAACCAGAAGCCTCCTTTCTATCCATGCACTTACACCGAGCTGACGACTACCATCAGTAAAGCCTCTTTTGCACCTCTCTTGTTATGGGCTTCATTGCTCATCTGCCTCACCCCACAGTGAGGAATTAATTCATAGAAGCACAGAATCATCCCGGTTGGAAAAGACCTCTCAGCTCCCCAAATCCAACCCCATCTCCCTTTCCCACTGAGCCAACACTGCAGTCCTGCAGGACTGGCTCTGAACAGCATGAAAGAAGGACATAAAACCAGCCGGAGAGCAAACACCACTTCCCATGGCAATGAAACTGGGAGTGAACAAGCACTGGACTTCTGCAGGGCACCTTAATGCCCGTCCATCAGCCTCGAAATGTCATTATCCATCACAGCAGTGCGGGCAGGACGGGGTGCATCTCCCGTCTCGCAGCCTGGCTGATAAGCTTGACAGACCCGGGCACTGGTGACAGCGTTCACATTTCCAGTGGATAAAGTGCCATTTAGATGAGGCAAGAGCTGGTGATTTTCCATCAGCCAGGACAGAATGAGGATGGGAACAGCTTGTAAGCTTCCCCTCTGGAGCACGGCTCTTTTGTTTTTTTCCGGTTTGCTTTTTGTATGTGTGTGTTTTTCTTTCTTTTTTTCCTCTCCCCCCCTCCCTCTTTTTTAAGGGCACAATCTGGACCTTCTCCTCCATTCGGATTTATAAACAGCACCACCAACAAGGCCTTGGTCCTGATTAAAATTCCCAACATGCCAGAGTTTGCAGAACATGCTCAGGGAAGGCCTGGCTGCTGCCGAGGGGATCGGAGGGCAGTTTGGCACATTCCCTTCTCCTTTCCTTTGGACTCATGCTTCTATTTTTCAAGGATCCTTTTTTGGAACGCCATCGCTTTCTCCTGCAGTTGCTGGCTGGTTTTTAATGTTTCCTCTTGTTCTCCCAGCACTGCTTATGGGCATGTTCCTTTCTAACAGCACAGGCTGCTCAGAAAGGTGGTGATGCTCCAGCCCTGCAGACACCCATGGTCAGGGAATGGGGCTCTGAGCACCTGATGGAGCTGTGGGTGTCCCTGTGCATTGCAGGAGAGTGGGACCAGATGGCCTTTAAGGATCCCTTCCAGCACAAACCATCCTATAACTCAACAGATCCCCATCCAACAGCCTCATAGCTAAGCAGCACCATGCTCCACACTTTTGCCACCGATACGGTTCCTCTTCACTGTCCACAGTCAGAAACCATGAAAGACTAACAGACAAACTCATGCTATAGGAACTACAGAAAGGCAGTGCTATCTCAGGAACAGGAGAAGGAGAAATCATGGAATAGTGCCCTCCTACACTGCGGCACCGGCCCATCACTGCTGCCATCTGCTCGGACACCTGCTCAGCACTGGGGATGCACAAAGCCCTTTCCCAGGGCACACACCGCACGCTCCTTCACCCTGGGGGCATCCACAGCCCCTGCTCTGATCTCACACCGATATCCTCCTTGCTGCACAGGGCAGCACCAGCTCCATCAGACCATGGAGTGCAGCTGCATTGCTGAGGCTGCTACCTGGGGTCGTGGTGGGAGGCTGCTGCCCACCGGAGCTCAGTGGCAGCCGCAGTCATTAATCATAAGGATGGGGAGAGCTTTACAGTTCCTCCGAGCAGGCAGCAAGTTGTAAAGGAGGAGGGAGGTGGCTCCTTTGGCTCTTTTCCTCCTTCTGGAGGCTCCTTCTGGGCAGGGCATCTGTGGAAGCGCTTGAAGGCAAGAAAAGCCGTTGGCTCCAGCCCTGCCTCCAGCAAAGCCCAGGGTTGCAGCAACCCAATGAAGCAGGAGAAATCTTTCTCCTTCCATCCTCTCTCCAAACCTCCCAGCACAGCACTGCTCTGCTCACCTGCTTGCCTTTGCCTCCTCCTATCCCCAAACCTGCTCTGGGCCAACCCCTCAGCATCTGCCGTGCTGCTCCGCCTGCCCCTCGCCTGCTGTTTGGACAGAGCAGACCTTTCCTGCATTGCTGGGCTGCCAGCTGCACTGCCTTTTTTTCCAGCAACCTCCTCCAGCCCTGCAGAGCATCCCCATTCCCACATCCTCCCTCTGCCTGCTGGACACAAAGAGCTGCAAAACAAGCAAGGACTTGGGAAGTGCAAGCACCTGGCTTCCATTTAATTCACCCAGAAATCTGAACTGCCTGGGAGAGGGAGAGTTCCTTAATAGCACAGAACCTGGGGAAAAAAAAAACCAATTTGCCACTCTTTGTATTACTTTATACACTTTGCGTCTCAAATCGGAACCAATGGAAAGGAACTCGCAAACCTTCAGGGATGCAAATATTGCACGAAGCAAAACAGCCAGGAAAAGTACATGAGATAGGTAAGAAAATAGCCTCAGCCTCCCCGGAGCTCAGCCCCAAAGCTCCAGCCTTGGTGCGCACTATGGAAAACAGCCTCGGAGCTGTGACCCACCGCTATGCCCACAGCCATCCCCTCCCAAAGCCTCTCCTCCCATCCTGGAGCCAGGAGGGTTATTACCTCCTCCTCACAGCGTGAGACAGAAATGTTTGTGCAGAGCAAAAAAAAAAATCCCCCAAGTCAGTCCATTAATGTCCTGCAATGAAAAATAGATCTGTCTAAATATGCTCAAGGTAATTCAGAATACATTTGAGGTGATTTCAGGCTCTAAAGTCTGCCTGTAACAGCATTTCAGGCTGTGTTTATCAGTGCTTTCGCCCTGCACTTGCATTTTTTCTTTCTTTTTTTTTCCCCTACCTCCCTGGTTATTTTTAAAACATTTGCACAACAACAGAACAAAATGATCGTGGCTGAGGGTAGAAATCAGCCTCTCAGCGGCTTCTCACAGCATCTCTGGAACTTTCACCTGCCCATTTTCTGGACTCAACGTCCTGCCTGCTGCAGGCTGAGGTTTGGCTCAGGTCAAGGCAAGGAGGCTGAGCTCCCTCCTCCTGCAGCTCTGCGGTGAATTTCATTCAACTCAGGGAAAACAACGCCAAATTCCAATGCCAGCGATGCAAAGCAATGCAGAGCAACACTGAAGACCAGATACTGGTTTTGCTTTGTGACCAGAGCCAGTCCGTCAGCTCTGAGCTTGCTTTTAGGAGCCAATGGGTGCACCCTTAGCTTCTCCTCTGCTTTCTCACCAAGCAACCACACCGGAGTCGTGCAACCCCATGCCTACTCAAGACAAAAGGAGCGGTGTTATGTTGACAGCTCCTATGTGCTGCTGGCCAGTGCCCAGTTCTCCTTCTTAAAGGACTCAGAGCATCCTTTGGGTGTCCCAGGACAGCCCTGTATGCTGATGGACACAACAGGATGGGGGACGATCTGGAAAGAGCTGGACATAAAACATCACCCACACTGTTCCCAGCAACAGACCACCCTGCAGAAGCTCTGCAGCAGCACACAACGAATGCACAACAGAGTTCTAGGGCACAGCACCCTGCATTGCTGCTTGCCCAACCTGTATTACTGCACAGTAGTTTCAGAGCAGCACAAAGCTCAGCAGCAGGGCAAGGAAACCCAAGCAGGCTCCTGCAGGGGGACTAACCACAGGGCTGGGAGAGGCTGTGCGACCCACAGCCCGTTTGGATGCAGCACTGGTGGTGAAGCAACATGGTGCAGCTGAAGGCACGCTGTGCACACTGCGGCAGGGAAGCACGTGCTGCGCAACTCTTGCTCTGTTCTGAAGTACAAGCTTGGAAAAGAAACAAAGAGATAAGGCTCTGGGCTCAAGGGGACCCATCTGTTTTCGAGGAGTATTTATTTATTTATCAATTAATGTATCTATTTTACCTTGTGCTTTTGCACCATCTTGAAAACAAGGAGTCATAATATCCCTCAAGCTATTCTGCCCCTTATCCATCTGGTAAACAGCCATTCTGCTTTATGTTCTCGGGAGCTTTTTTTTTTTAAGCTGTGTGGTTTCTAACACAGCTGAAATCCACCGGTTTCATGACAAGGACATCACCATTAATGATGATAGCGGGAATAATGACATTGCACTCACACAGCGTGCTTCCGCTGGCAGATTTCAACCCATTTCAGAGTCACCTGCAAGCACCCATCGGAGTGAGGCAAACATGATGCTAATGTGAGAAGAAGGGAAAACTTGCAGAGAGCTCTTCCCTCAGCCCCAGTGCAAGCCGTTAACAAGGTTATAAATAGGAGGCAGGATTGCCAGCACCTATTCTCCTGGTAAATACAGGATGTCACGTGTGCATACGCTCAGTGACATTTTCCCAAGCACTCATGCAATTAAAGCCCTCTCTAGCTTTACTCCAGCTCTGTGTAATTGCCAAGAGTTCTGCGGGGGCCTGAGCACGGCATCTGCCAGCAGAGGGAACCTTCCCATTGCCATGCTGAGCAGTGAGCATCGCTCCCTGCTTTGGGGGCTGTGGAACATGCGCTGATGGTGTGGGATCCATTGGGACACACCAATGCAAATGGGGCTGGTGCGAAGTGCCTTCAGTAAGCTCTGCTTACTGAGATGTGCACCAGCGAACAGCCCCCCTGCCCAGCACACCGACTGCACCTGCTGCCAGCACTGCAAAAATCCATCTGTATCCCTCCTCCATGCACAGACCACGCTGTCTGGTATGGCCTGAGACACGGCAGCCCCAAAAGGAGGAGCTGGCACCTCCCTGAGCCCCAGGGCTGGGTGAGCAGTGCAGGATTTATGTGTCGCAGAAGCATGTGTCTGCAGCCATTAGTCACGTTGCTCACCCCAGGCAATAAAATGTTCCTTCTTAAAAGTTTTTAAGTAAAACAGAGTCTCTAAACGAATGACACGGGGTTAAACTGCGTCTATTTCCCAGCAAAAACATTAAGTTCTCACATATATATTCCCCCCTGAATGACAGAGCTGGTGCTGCAGCTGGAGGCAGGGCTGGGAAGGACGCAGGCAGGATTTATAGCCCCAAAGCCTCCAACAGTTGTTCACAGCATCAGCTCTCAGCACATTATAAACACTTACCATCCCTATCTCCTGCACTGATTGTACTTCGCAGTTATGAAGTTGTTTCCACTTTCTCCTCCCCACCCCCTCCTCCCCTACTATAATATTTAGTCTGCAGCTCTGCTTATTTACATACTTAATTTCAGTTCTGTTTGCAAACACAAATTAGTTTTGTGCAATTACTTTGTGCACGGACATGGAGTTTATCCGCTTCAGCGGTTTAACAACGTTGAAAGTGACTGCACAGGACCATATGGCTCCCTATATATAATCACAATATTACCTGCACATATTAGTTACATAAGATCTACGTTATAATTAGAGCGGTTCAAAGAGGTTCAAAGAGAAAATGGAAGGAAGAAAGGAGAGGAGAAAAAAAGAGGAGAAAGGAAAGGAAAAGAGGAAAAGTAGACAAGAAAGAAAAAAAAAGGAAAATGGGATGAAAAAGGAAATAGAGAAAAAAGAAACAATAAAAACCAAAGGAGAAAAGGATTCCCCAACCCATCACATGGGCAGCGTGGGAGAACAGAGCTATGCAGAAAATTGATTTTATGACAGAACTGAAAAATCAGGTGAAAAATGGTGTGGGTCAAATTAAACATTTTGTTCAACCAGAAAATAAAGGTTTCGTTTCATTGTCAGGCTCTCTCCTTTTAGTTAGTTTATTTGTTCAGCTTTAATAACAAGAGCTTCGCTGTATTTATTTTTTTAACCAAAGAGAAGGTAATTGAAACAAAAGAATCTCAGTGTTTTTCTTCTGGAAAATGAAACAACTTTCTTTGGATTGCTTCTTTCCTTTCCTCAACCCTGAGCTGCTGGTCTGAGCTTTGCTCCCCAATGCTTCCAGTGGACGCAGACACCCCCCCTTCCCACCCCCCACCCTCTTATTAATTATTATTATTGCCTTATTTCCAGGGAAATGAACGTTATCTTGAATGCCAAGGTTGGACCCAAGCCTGGAGGATTTCAGCACCCAAGCCCTGAACAGCGCCTAAGAACACAGCAATGGGGTGGGATGGCGGGTTGGGATTCCATGCAATTCCCCCCTTTGCCCAGGGGTTTGGGTGGGTTTCCATTAAAACCAAACACCAACTGGGGGCATCTATGGCTGGAAAACAATTTCACCACCTCTAGGCACAGGGATATTCATGAACTCCCAAAGTTGGCCATGAAGAACCATGGCTTGGTGATGCTGTCCCACCCCAGTCCTCATTGGGTTGTGCCACCCAACACGGTGCTACATTTGGGACATGGTGACAGCACGCTCACAACCCATGGAATCCCAGCTCCAAAGCCCCTACAAGTACATCATATTTTCTGCTCTGCTGGGAAGCCGTGTTGGAACACAAACTCATTTCACATGCCATGAGCTGCCTACGAATTGCAAACCCTGGTGGCCCAGGGAGCACTGGTCCCTGAGGTGCCACAGCCCTGTTAGGTGACAGGGATCGAGGTGACAGCCATTGCCACCAGCACTGCAGAAGCCTGTTTTTTTTCTTTCCTCCTTCCCCTGCTGCTCACAAGACGGTCTTTATTTATATAATACATCTCACATCCAAGACATTGCTGAGAGCTCTACACAAATATTAATTACCAAGCCCTAGGTGGTAAATTATAAATATCCGTTCTCTCAAGATTAAAAATCTTACGTTTAATACTAATAATAATAATAAAAGACTGCAGCGTGGCATCTAAAGTGCTGCATGAGGGAGTAGTCCTTTGCTCTGGGGCTGCAATAAAACACATTTGGACCCCAGAAAACATCACACCCAGATGATCTGGGGGTCAGCGCTTAATGGCCAGGGCAGAAAGACAGCGAGTGGAGCTCTGTCATCTCCTGCTGGACAAATATTTGCGGGGCCGAGCAGTGAAGACCTTTCTAGGAGATGTAATTAGCTGAGCAAGGCGGAGGATCAATTACAGAACACTTGCTGACCAGTGCTGAATTCTGGGCGCTTTGTAGGCTCTGCTCACTGGGTTGGGTGCTCCTCTACTGCATAAAGTGCAGAAACTCCTGCAGCGAGCACTGCTGCCCTGTGCCTCCTCCAAAACTGGGATGAAGAGCAGTGAGGGGGGAAGGACGGAGCAGTGTGACCACAGATCAACGGCTCTGGCTCCAAAAATCAGCATCTCTGCTCCATGTGGCTTTTATCAAGCAGGTGCAAATTGTCACCCTGCGATACGTCCTGGTCCCTGCTGATGCTATCTCCCAGGCAGAGCAGGGCTGCATCCCTCTGCTTGTCTCACACCTCTACACCTGGTGGGATTTCTGTGCCAGAACCCCGACAGCATGACGGGCTCGCCCAGCACACGGCAGCTGTAACAATGCTTTCCCATTCTGCTCCGGGATCTCTCGTCCTTGCAGAGCACAGTGATGGGGTGACATGATTTTCCCGAGCAAAAAACCACCACGGCTGACAATGAGCAATGAGCTGAGCACAGATAAAGCCCTGCAGAGATAAGAGCCCGTTCTGCTCCTGGCTGCCCAGCCTCCAGAGCTTCCTCCTCTCACTTTTTCTATTTGCTGCCCAGGAGCTGCCAAACCCCAAAGATCTCAGCTCTGTTTTCTCCCAGTCCTAAGCCCAGCTCACCTCAAACCCTTCTCTCTTTGCACTCCCATACCATCCTCTACAACATGAGCGCATCGCTTCCATCCAAGTCCCGGGCAATACGAACTGCTTGAATCTTAAGGGCTGGGGATTTTTATTATTATTTATTATTTTTAATTTTGATTTGCCTCGTTGCTGCCCGCTGGGCTCCCCCTTCCTGTGCAGATCAGAGCAATCAATGGAGAGGACAAAACCGAGCTCCCCAAAGCGAGAGGCAGCAATCAGAGCGAGTGGAAAAGACGCACCGGGAAGTCAATGAAGATTGGAAATAACATTTACAAAACTGGGGCTCAGCAGGCCAAGGGTACTTTGCCTGGCTGTTTGAACAGTGTGTGCTCCTCTTTCCCTTTGAGTGCAGCAAACAGCTGCTCTGTAAGGAAGGGTACCTGAGGATAATAACGCTGGCGATGATCACTGCAGTGCCTCCCTGCGTCTCGACTGTAATTCCTGTTTGCATGGCTTTGGGCATGGGGCACTTGCAGATTTGCTGTGCTGACTGCTGGCTGCCTCCACACCACACATGAAAGCTGCATCTGCATTGCTTTTAGGACCTTGAGCAGCACTCTGTCCCTATGTGTGGCTCACAGCAAGCCCAACAGCTCTGCATGGGCACAGGACCTTCCTTCCACCCTCATTTTGCACACAAGTCTTTGCTGAGCAGCAACAGGCAGCAGCTCAGCGTGCCACCTCATTTCAAGGCTGCTGCCTCCAGCTGCCCCATCATAGCCCCCCTGAGGAAGAAGGAGACTTCATTTGGCATTTGTTCAGCAAGAAAAGCACGGGTCCTACAAAAAAAAACAACACACCCAACAACATGAATAAAGTCTCATAACTACTCATCCACAGAACAACGCACACTGAGCTGCTACTGCAGCATTACTAAGTGTCCTCTCGAACACACACATCCCATCCCTAAGGAATAACCACAGCAGAGGAGACACAGAGGAAAAATATCTCCACCTAAAAAACGACTTGACTGAAGGAGAAATCTCTCACCTATTTACACAAAGAACAAAAGGAACCATCACGTCTCAGACAGAATGGAGGTTTGACATGGAAAAAACCCACCATCCTGCCCTTCTTTTTCTGCCACAGCACAACACCACGAAGCACACTTCAGAGGAGATGGAGCACAAAGCCCTTCTCCATGTCACCTCTCCAGTTGGGGTCCAGTTGGCTGCTTGTCTCCCAATAGGCAGAGATGAGAAGAACCTCCTGTGGACCACGACAAGCCAAGACATGGAGAGCAATAACATCATCTCTGGCCACAGAGGTTTCCTCTCAGCCCCAATTCCCTCTCCTCAGCCGTGCTCCCCTCTGCTCCTCCTCCAGCCCCAGCTGTGGTTGAAGGGTGCAATTTCACAGCTGCTCAGTTCCAAATTGGACCTGTGCTTCCCTGCTGGACTCAGCCTCCTGTATTCATCTGCTATCAGCTTTCATTAGGAGAGTTTTTCATCTCCCGCTCCTCCAAGGCCACTGTCCTCACCCAACCCAAGCTCAGTGTGTTGGATTCATCCCCTGTGGTGCCTGGCCCTACAAGATGCTGCAGCAGGAAGGTGAGTAGCCCGTGCCTCACAGCCCCTTGGCTGGGCTCTCCCTGCCTGGGGGAACAGGGCTCTGATGCCAAAGTGAGTTGGAGAAATCAAAGCTGATTCCAATCTTATTATCCAACACGGCCCTATCAGCTGAGACAGCGACATTTATCACATTAATAGGAATGATAGAAGGAAACTGGGATCGTGTCCAACAAGAGCACTTTATCACATGTTGCACTGTCTTACAAATCCAATTATCACCAGCCGAAGGTCTTAACGGCCCTTTAAGAGTGGCTTTGGAAATCTTAGAAGACTATCAAAGCACTCGTCCAGAGTAGGCTGCATTGCATTGCTGGGACAGCACTGCGTGCTTCAATGAGGACTGGAGCTCAGGAAAGCCCAGGGAGAAGGAAAAGCTGTCACCAACAAGAAAAGGAGCTGGGGTACTGCCCCAAAAGGTGGTCATTTGCCCTCACCCCACTGCATGACCCCCCAGCACTTTGCTGCTCCCTCAGCCTTCTGGTCCATCTCACTACAAAAACACTCAAGCAAAACTTTTCTCAGTTCTCCCTGAATGAAGATCATTCAACCCAGCACGAATTCCTTTGTTTTTCTACAGCTGTCAGTTATTAAGGTTGCGTTCCAACTTGATCCAAAATGATGTTTCCCATTTCCAATACTGCAAGTGAAGCAAAAAGCCTCCCCATTGCTCTAATGATTGCACCTTAAATAATTAATCCACTCCTCTTCCACACTTCTGCCCTTCGCTCACCGTTCCCTAAGTAGGTTTTAGCATTTCTCCTTCTGCCCCAGTTCCACTCGTGGTCCAAATGATGGCCAGGGGAATTCCTCACAGCAGGATGGGCTTTCCATCTCATTCTGCTCCACTGAGCATCTGGAAGCCTCACCTCCCCCTTCTTCCTGCTCCTGCCCCACGCAGCCACTCCGCAGCTCCCCTGCATAGGGCTGCAAGGAGGCACGTTGTCTCACCTTATGGGAATGGCAGCACCACTACCAAGCTGAGAAGGAACTCTAGGGACAACCTAAAGGAGCCAATGGCTCTGCTGATGCTTCTCCCCCACCCCGCCTCCATCTCATTCCCATGGATGGGGTAGATTTATGGGGAATGTTAGGATGCACAGCACAGCCATGCTGGGATGGAGGCAGAGGAGATGGCAGAGGGCTAAAGCATCGCTGGGACAGTCCTGCTATGCAAAGGTGTTCCCACATCGAAGCAGGGGATGGGGACTACAGCAGGATGTGCTCTAGCCCTGTTACAGCACAGCCCCTAATCACATAACAAGTCCCTGTCTGCAGAGGCTTTCCTGCTCCACGCAAGCACGGCAGGTCTCTATAATCTGGATTATTTCTGCCTGCAAAAACCCTCTCTCCAGGCATCAAGCTGCCACAAAGCAAGCTTTGCTCAGCTGCGGCCTGCCAAGGCAGAGCAGCTGCTGCCTCACCTAATCCCTACAGCACCACGATGAACCCGGAGAGCCATGCAGGAATAACCTGTCCCTGCTGGTGCCCAGGTTTCCGGGCAATGCAGCTAAATAAAGCAGCGAGCAGATAAATGGCACTGTTCCTCTGCAGGGCTCTCCTGGTTCTGGCACGACGCACCCAGCCGCACCTGGATGGCATTAGCATTGCTGGGAAGCCACGGGTCTCCATCGTGCTGCTCTTAGATATTTAAAGTGATTTAATGGTTGTCATTCATTATTAATCACGGTTATTAGAAGGATGCATGTGAATGCATGGAGAGAAGGATCCTGCGTGGCCAGACGCTGCACAAACACTGAGCAGACACAAAGGTCCCTTCTAGGAACAGCCCTGAATGTGGGCTCACTGCACAGGTGGAGACAGCAGGGATGTTCCAAGCCTCCATCCTCACCCTCCCAAAGACTCTTCTCAGGTAGAAACTCATTGAGTTCATAAAGTAGTTGGGGGGGGAGAAACAAATATGCAGCGTGCTATGGACGGTCAGGGCAATAAAGAGAGTTTTTACTAAGTGTTGTAATGGAGATTTATGTCAGGGGATGCACAATAATACAGATGGTAGCTTAGGCGGCCTTTGTATTAAAAACAAAGTAAATCACATTATCCTAAAACAATAAATGAAATTGGAAAGCATAAAAAGAAATGGAATGTGCTCGTTTCTATCTGTGGCCACGTGGGCAATCCAGCCAGCAGCACCTTCCCGTGGGGAGAAAATGGGTAAAAAACAGCAAGTATTGGGTCTGTGGGACACTGGTCCCCTGCACCAAACGTCTGTCAGCCCCTTGAGGTTTTGCTCAGTTCTGGGGTGGTGCTGTGTCTGATGGTTCGATGCGGTTTGTTTTCAGCCCATAAAAGCATTTATGCTGTGGATTTCCTCCCATCCCTGCACAGCTGAACACAATGTGCAGGAAGAGGAGCTGTCAGGGCGTATTATCCAAAGGGGCTGATGCCTCTGGAGGGAGGGAAGTTCAAACTATGAGCAAGAAGAAGCAGAAGTGGGAAAGGACAGACAGAGGTGTGCATTAAGGAGAGATGTAACCGGGGATATCCTCACCCCCACATCAATGCTGCACTGCCCCAGACAAGCAGCCAGTGAGGAGCAGAGCAGCTTGCCATGCAGCAAAAGCCATTGGCAGCACATTGCTGGGGGAGGAGGAGGATGACAGAGGTGCTGCCAGGATTCCACTCAGCCCTGCAAGTCACCGTGCCTTCCCTTGAGGCCCCTGTCATCCCTTGGCTCATTGTAGGCCAGTGTGAGGATCACCAGCAATCCAAGCCTGTTTTCATTAATGCCTGCAGCCTTAGCGTGCTCCTGGCAGGATCCAGAGCAGCTCTGCTAACCCGCCTCGAAAGACACTGAAGGTCTAATTGGTGCAGCACAGTGCCAGCAGAGAGGGCCAGGGTAGGGTTAAGAACACAGCTCTGGGTACCAGAGGATGGCAATGCTAAGCCCTGTCCTGGCTAATTAGCCCCCTGCAATCAACAGGGGGTATTGGCTTGTTAAAGACTCCCAGAAAGCAAATTCTACCCAAAGGAGCCATGCACTCATTGCTCCTCCATCAGTGCCACAGGAGGCAGAAGGAACAGGAAAATCTAGGATGAGAAGGTTTCTGGCATTGCCTGGTGGAAGGCAGGCTGGCTGGAAGGGCTGGCCTTGGTATAATCCATTTAGTTTCTTCTTTCTAGAGTTGCTGGTGTCTCAGACCCATTGGGTACAAAGGGACGGGTGCCCAAAAACTCCAGCAGGATGAATTTCTGCACCACAACAAGGGGAAAGACAAACAGCTCGGCCCTGAAGAGCCTGATTTGGGGAGATAATAAATTAGAGCTCGCAGGCAGCCAGTATTGAAACATCAGGGTCTAACGACTGTCAATGGTGATGGCCTAACAAAGGGGTATTCATCTCCTCAATGCAGGCTAACAGTGCTTGGCTGAGCATCCTTCATAGTAAAATACTGCAGACCTGAGGAGCAGGGACGGCGTGTGCTGGCAATGTAAACACATTAAGAAAGCAAAGAGTTACAAGCTCAGATGCTGAGTGTCGCAATCACGTCCGAGCTATTTAGCAAATAACGTGGAAAGAAGACATGATGGATAAAGACGAAATTAATGACTGAACTGGCGCTCAGTGATTATCAAGAAACTAGTGATGAGGACCTGATTACATTCACTATGGATAATAAAGGCTTGCCCCAATCAGTAATATATATACTCAGTGCTTCAAAAGGACTCATTTCCAGCGCCGGAGAAAATTATGGGAGAAATTGGCTGGAAGGAAAAATGTCAACAGAGAAATGTGGGCTCGTAACAAAAAACTTATTAGACAGACAGAGTCAGGACTCTACCATCCAAAAAAGACAATTTTGGCTAAAAGCCCCATTCTTACTGCTAAAGCAGCAATCAGGCATAACGCAAAAATAAGAGGAGAAATAGGCAGCAATCAATACGCATTAGAAGTTATGAACTGCGTTGATAAGGGCTGCGAACACAGCGGGGCACAAAGACCACAACGCTAACACTGGGGAAGAAGGGCAGCCCCATACAATTTGTATTGGGAAACCCAAAGCCCGGCTCAAGGGACTGCAGTTGGGCTCCCCAAAACTGAGGCAGAAGGAGACACCCATCCCTGAGCTGGAAATGCTGCATGGTGACAAACAGATGTGCATGGCATCGATACCATTGGAACGTCTTTCAAACGATTTGTATCCCCAGAACGGTGGTAAAGAGATATTGTACGGCAAATAAATTAAAGCGTTTGGCCATAAAGCCAATAAGGGAGAAGAGAGAGGGAGTGAAAGAAGCACAGACATCGGAGGGGAAAGAGAGACAGAGAGAGAGGTTTTTCAATGAGATTAGAGAAAGATTGAAAGTCAATGGGAGGAAAAAAGAGAAAAAGGCATTAAAATTAAAGCAGCAGCAATAAGGATGCCGTGCTGGGATCTGTGGGTATGGCTCCAATAAAAGGGCAAAACTTCAACACAGGGCACACGTAGGTGGACCCCGTGTTGCTGCTGCTGGTGGCTTCCAGGTTCCTGGGATGGCTTGAAAACATTGTGATGGAGCCAGATGGAAGGAGGAGGAAGGGAGAGATCTGTCTACATGCCAGGTGCCAACAAGGGGGAAGGAAGAGAACAGAGAAATCAAGCATGGAAAATAAAAGAAAATGTAGTCGGAGATGTAAAGCCTGTCAAATTGGCTGCAAACAGTAACAAAAGCAAAGGAGAGAGAGTTTTCTCTTTAACAAATGCTTTGATCAGCTGTAGTTGATATAATTACTATATAAAGCTACGGCAAGACAGCAATAAGATACATTTATCTCTGCAGAGCAATGAGAGCCTCTATGATCGCTCCCCCTCTCTCCCCTCCCCTGGGCCATGACAGACATGGACTGCAGGGGCATTGAGGTGATGCCCTGCTTGCTCCTGTCCCAAAAACCACTCAGCAATCCCCAGGTCACCAAAAGGAGGCAGATCCTCCCCACTCACTGACACTGTAAGCCATGCTCCAGCCACAGGTCTGCTGCCGTGGCTTCCAAGCATTGCATCTGAATTTCAACCACCCATTTATTTGAGCCCGGTTAGGTAACCTGCAAAAGAAAAGCCACAACGAGCTCCTACAGTGAAATATTCCCCTCCTGACAAACTGACGTTGCTCAATGGGAATGTAACAGAGCCAGAAAACGCAGCCAAAGCCCAGGAGCTCCATTACAACCACTTGCCACACGTGGCTCCATCCCCGTGCAGTGACACTGGTGACACAGCCAGCCCTGCAACGCCAGCGGGCATGGAGGACTCAAGTGATCCCATGGGTGCATTTGGTGGGAGCACAGCAAAGGTGAGCGTGCTGGCGCATAACGCAAGGTGATGATGCAGCAGGGAGCAGGCATGCACAGCGCTGTGCAACCTGAGAGCCGGTCCCTGTGGGCACAAAGGAGAAGTGCACACTGGGAGCACACGCGTGTGCCTGCATGCACACACGGCACCCGGCTCATGCTACATGCAAAGCACTGATTTATTTAGACTGGAACAATTTGTCGGTGGCTGTAATTTTAACTACCTCCGTGCTGAGGAGCCAATCAGGGGCTGTGCTCATCGAGGCTTTTATGAGTTCCCATAAAAGCAGCAAAATGAAAACTCAGGGGCCCTTAAAATATACTCCACGGGTTTGTGCAGTGCAATTGGAGGCTTTTATGACTCCTGTCAGGGCTTTTATGACCCTGTAAAACTGTGCTGCAGCCTGGGCTGCGATGAAAAGTGGCCTCAGATGTCTTAAAAGCCTAAATGGTGCTGTCCGATTACAGAGCTGCAGGGATGAGGCAGGGAAGCCCCAGGGAGTGGGGCAGAATGTGGGGCTGGGTGCCACTGCTGAGCATCGCCGTGCCCATATAGGATCTGGTGAGGTGTGTGTGTGTATGGGGGGGAATGATGCTGTAATGTTCCTATGGAGCAAACAGGGAGATGACCTTCTGCCTGGGGAATGCTGCTGGATCAGCTGCTAAATAAAAGCCAAGTGAGCTGCTTTACTTCCAAACTGCCGAGGGAGCAGCAGGGCACAGGGAGGGCAGACGCTGGGCTTTGCTGCCATGGCGTGCAGCTGGGATGCAAACCCAGACAACCTCCAGAATAAGTGAGTTTGATGGCATTGCTCTCCCATTTCTCAGCACAAACAGCACTTGATTGAGTAGAAGCAGCAGGGTTGTTTCACCTCCCCCCCCCCCCCAAACCCCCCCTTTAAATGAAGCCAAGGCTGTATGAGGGATGCTGCAGGAAAGCAGTAAGAAAACCTATCAGACCAGCATTAATAAACTGCACTAGGTACAAAGCAGCACAGAAATGCAGGTAGGAAACAAAGAAATCCAGAAATAAGCCATCTCTCTATGCACTCCTGAGCAGGAAAACACACCACGGCCTGCTAAAGTAAGATGGGCTGCTTCATGTATGAGAAAAATGTGAGGGTATGAGCAGAGGGAAACTCTGCTGTCTCCTCTATGCTGTGTGTAACAGTGCTGAGATGGTGAGTGAGGAACTTCTCACTGCTGGGTCACACATCCCATGTGCTGCTGTGATGCCATCAGCATTTTGGTGCTGCTGGGCCCGGTGGTGTCAGCTCACCCGAATGAATTGCTTTTAATCAAAGCTGTGACATCAGCTCCTGACTAAGAAAGCCAACGAGGAGTGAAAAACAACTTGTGATGGGTATCTCGGAAGAGCAACTGGTGATGGATATCTCAGGCTCCTCCCATCTCCCAACCCCTGCAGCTCCAGCATGGCCCAAAAGGATGCAGAGCAACGTTGATGCCACTAAAGTAAGGTTCTGAGTCTTCCTTCTCCTCTCTCCCCTCCCCTTTTTCTTTGGAACAGAGCGTGGATGTGGAAAATAGCCTATTGAGCCCACTTCCCCGCCTCACAGGAGCTGCAAATGTGATCCTTTGCTAGCTCAGACAAAATCTGCCATGCTACATTAGGCTTGATAGCAAATTTGCTACTTGCAAGCTTTTATCAAAACTGTATATCTAAAATCTTAATAATACAGAGGTTTTGTTTGGCCTCCCCTCTGCTCCCCTCCTCCCAGCTCTCTGCTCGGAACCAATTCCCAATTTGGAGCTCAGCACTTTTAGCTGAGCACGAAAGCAGAGCGTGTGCCAGGGGCAGAAATCAGCCCGATCTGCACGGCTGCAATTTATTCTGGTGCAGAGACGCACCGACGAGGCCCCTACACTTCTTCCATCCCGCTCCTGACCTATTTCGAGGACTTACAAGTTCATTTCTGAACAAACAAGCCATCCACAAGCAGTGGAACAAATGGAACACTGCCTTCAAGGGCTCTCCAGCCAGGTTCCCCGGTGCCTGTTAAGGTGCAAGGGACGGTCAAAGATTTTCCCTGAAATTGCTCTTATGGAAAGTCTTTCTCCTCTGACACCGTTTGAAGTTTAACAAAAGCTCTGCATATGCCAGAGCCCCGGTCCCGTGGGGTTGCTGTAATAGCTGGTCCCTTCTACCCAGCCACCAATTTTAATGAAATTTATAGAAATTTAATATCTCTCGAGACCTCTTTCCTTCTGTCAAATTGGGTAGAAATTGGCCGAAGGGCTCAGAAACTAAGAGGGAAAGGAGCGGGTAAGGCAGGCAGGCAGAGCCTGCATGGTTGCACAGTCTCCCTTCTGTAAGGATCCATACTAAAAATCAAGATATCTTCCTTTTGTCTCATTGGTTTTATATTTCCTTCCCTTTTAGTCTTGTTTTTTTTTCTTATTCCAAAGCAAATTTTGCCCTTAAAGAACCATCAGGATGTTCTCATGTGATGCACAATGGGCTGCAATGGGAAGCCCTGAGCTCCCTTGCGGCCATGGGACCATAGGACAGACATTGGGATGCTGATGGTTGGGTCCCCTCTCCATCCAACACTCCACTTTCTCCTGTCCCATCCCTACAGCTCCCAAAGTTCTCAGACACCAATGGGTGATGGAAAAGCAGCCTGACCTCATGGCTGGCAACCCCCAGGCAGGGGGCTGAACTGGATGATGCCTGAGGTCCCTTCCAGCCTCACTCATTCTATGGTTCTATGATTCTAAAGTTTCATGCTTGAAGCTCAGAGCCCGACGTGTTGGTCCAGCTGGAGGAACATCCCCACGAACTGGAAAAGACATTTCATCTCCTCCAGATTCTCATTCTTCTCCTCCACGGGTGTCTGCAAAACACCAGCATCCTCGATGAAAAAGCTCATTCAGCCTCAGTCAGCCTTGAAATCGAACGAAAATGAGAAAAGCTTTGGTGGAGCGGTTTGAGCCGTCGTTCCAGATTCATCTCCAACAGTGGGTGCTACGGATTGGGCCAGATTGACCAGCTTCTTGTTTCTGGAGCGAATTCTATCACCCAGCAACTGTCAGAGCCATCTGGGAGCTGAGGGGTTGCCTTGGATTCTATTAGCAGGATAATCTCCGTGCCCTGGCTCAGGAAGCAGGGGGGTCTTAACTCCATTATGGAAGTCGATAGAGCAGATGGAAGCAAATCTTTCTAGGAAAATGGATGCTCTGCAGCTGCCCATGAGCGAGGCATGGCAAACATGAAGGAAGCCATCAGAGAGTGCTGAAATGCGGAGGACTCTGGTTAATTCTTAATGGAAGTTTGCTCAAGCCTTAGCAAAGGACAAAGCCTTTCCCCTTCTGCAAAGAGCACGGTGCCCCTGCCAAGCACAACAATGCTGGGATTTTGTAGTCTGCCCGCTTCCAGCAGGCCAAATCCCCCAGTAATACTTAAAGATGCTCCACAAGCCTGTTAGGCTCTGAGCACAGGAACCGAGGGCAACTAGTGCTTGGCACGCTCAGGGAAAAAGGAGCTTTCATAGAGTTCCTAATGGGATTCCTTCCTCTCCTTTCAGCCCTTCGGAAATGCCGGATTTCGGGTGAGACCTCGTGGACTGCAGCATTCCCTGGGCGATTCTTACAGCCATGAAAAGGGTGAGGTTCCAAGCAGCTCTTTATCTTGCTACAAGGACGCAAACCCCCAAATCCACCCTCCTCAGTGCACAAATGGCAGAGCTTCCAGCACCTCCCCAACCACCCCTATCTATAACCGAGCATGAAACTGCCTCGTCTCTCCCAGACAAGTCACCGAGACGAGCATTTTTGCCACATTAACAACCACTGAGTGATTAGGATCCTCTGTGTTTCCATTAGGAAGAGAAAGCGATGACAGAAGCATGAATTTCTGCAGGTTAATCTTGTTTTTTGTCATCTCTCCTTTAAAGCAGACAAAGGAACAGTCTGCAGACACCGTGCCTGGCTCAGACAGGGGAAGGCATGCATCTACGGGGGGCAGCTCCCAACCTCCACAGGGAAAGCAGCTCACCCCAAACCCCTCTAAATTGACTCTTCAGGCCCCAGCCTCCCTCAGTGCTCTGCATCCCCAACCAGGCTTTGGCCACAGCCACATCCCTCCGGCAGCGCCCATTCCCCCAAGCACACAGCAAGCTGATAAGGCTGTTCTTACTCATCTCGCATTCTGCACACCCTCCCCTGAGCTGCAGCTGGTCTGGGAGCAGCAGGCATAAATCCTGATCTTATACCTGTGGGCAAGCAGGGCAGCACCCTTTGCTGGGATGCAGTCAGAGCGATGCTGCTCCAACTGAGCTCCAACAGGCCAGCAGGCAGACAGAGCCCCCGGCTCCCCCAAAATGGCAGAAAAGCAACATTTTCACCCCAAATCATGATTAAAGCAGCTCCTCAACCCCTCCCACACACACCCTCCTTTAAGCCCAGTTTCCAAATGCTGAGTTACTATCAAGGAAGGTTTAATGGGGTCTTGGATTTTAAAGCCACTGGCAACACAGTCTGGGCCTTTTATGGTTAGTGATGAATAAAAGAACCCAAAGTACTTCTTTTCCCTTTTTTTTTTCCCTCCCTCTCTTAACAGTCTCTGCCTACAAATTAAAGTCACTGTATTTCTCGCCCTGTCTCTCTCCTTTTGTCTTCTTTTAATGCCATCTCAGCCCATCGGGCACAAGTTCAAGGAATGCTGTGCTCGTCCTTCTTGCTGTCATCCCACCCCCTTCTCCTCTCTACCCATCCTTCTCTCCTCTCATCACCCCCAATTCACCTCAAAGCCACGGGGTCACCCCAGAACGAAGCCCTTGACCCCTCTCCATAGGGCTGGCAAGAAGCCCTTCAGTGTACAAAACAACCCAAAGTGCTACTATCCTGTCACCCAGCCTCGTTATTTTTAGTGCTCCTCCACTGATATTGCCAGCTCCCAGAATCATGTGATAACACAAGGATCTTATTTTCTCTCTCTAAAAGTTCCGTGCCCTCACAGCTGCTGAGAAATGCTGGGAACGATGAGTCACCCTCCCAAAAACACGCAGGAAGGCAGAAGGATGGAGCACATCTTTCAGGGACGGCTCACCCCGCTTATTAAAACATCCCCAGCTTTTAATTCAGAGCTGGAGAGAACGAGGCATCCAAACAGCCAGGTGGCTTCAAGAGTCTCCCCGTTTACTCCATTTAATTAAGTCAGCATGGAAGAGCTTCATACCCTTTGGGGGGAAGCAGCAATGAAGGAATGATAGGAGGATTCAGGATGGAAATGGCCTCTCAGATCCCCAAATCCAACCCCAGCCCACCCCACTGTGCTCACTGCCCACATCCCCATAGCCCTACAACACCCCTAGGGATGGTGACCCCCCTCACTATGGGCAGCTGTGCAGTGCAGCACTGCTCTTTGCATAAGAAATGACCCACACGGACCCACCTGCAGCCCCAGCAGCCTGGATCTGGGTTAAATGGGCAATAACAATGCCAAGGGGGCAATAAGCACTGCCTGATCTCCATCTCACCTCCCCAGCTCGTATTTACCCTCCTCGCACGTGCTTATGATTTCTCCTCTGCAAATGCACTGAATGGCACGGAATACAGAAGTACACGCTTTACTCTTCTACTGTTATTTATTATTAATAGTAGCAATGCTAACGCTGCCCTTGTAGGCACCTCTACGAGGGAAATAATGTTTGCCATTGTCAATAAACGCTTCCCCCCAATGCCTGGGTGTCTGTTGCAGCCACGCTCACCCCCTCTGCACCATTGAATAAGGGCACAGTTTTACTCAATAGCCTTCATCCCTCTCCTTTGCCTTGTTCTGTATGGGGAACAAAGCTGGGGAGCTGCTCTCCTCGCCCCCAGCAATGGAAAAGCAGCTCCCAGATATTACTTTCCCTCCTTGGTGACTGAGCACAAACCTCCTTCACGTGAGGCTCCTTCTGAAATAACTCGAGTCGAGCAGCTCAATTGAAATCGACAAGAGCTGTGTTTGCCCCCTTCCCTCGTTTCAAATGAAACGTTCAAAAATAAAATAAAAAAAATAATAATTTTTTTTTTTTTTTTTTAAAAAAAAAGCCCTTTTTATCTTAATCTTTCTCCCTTCCCTCAGAAATAATTTGAGAGCTCTAGGATGAATGGGAAAATGATTTCAGATGACCTAAAAAAGGCATTATTACTTCTTCAGAAAGAAGGGTTTGCATATGGAATTGGATCTGGCTGTCACCACAAGAGATCCTGCATCAGGCTGAGCGCAAAGGCTGCTGCATGTAGGACAGGAGCATCCAAAGGGGCTGCTCTGAGCCCCAGTCCTCTGCAGGTCCATATCCAACTCTTTTGGACCCAATGTGCTCTGACATCCATCCCCAAGGGTTTATGCTGAGGGTTTTGGGGTGTGAGCTGCCCTCCACACTCACCTGCCAGCACAAGGATTTGTTGGAACTTTGCTGCCTGCCAGGATATGGCTGCACTAAAGGACAGCTGATGCCTGACATTTATCTTCATGACTGAAGACTGTAGACCAGAGAACATGAGAGGCAGAGTTAGTTATCTTCTCTTCTCCCATGATTGACAGTAAGTGTCAGGAAAGATTAGTTATTCTGTATCATATACATGCCATGCATGTTTTTAATTCTCCCACTGCTCCAGTACTATTTTCAGACCTCGTTGTAATAAATCAAATGTGCTTGCTCTGTGTAGAGGAGAGATTTTGCCATTGTGGAAGACCTAGTGGTCGCCCATTGGCTCTTCCTCCATCCTCAGCCCAGGCAGGGAGCTTTTGGGCTGTGCTATCTGGCCACCATCTCCACTCGAGCTGCAATTAAACTCATTTATGCATGACGACAGGTCCAACAGCACTAAGTGATCTGCTCTATCCACAGGTGAAGTGTCATCGCCTGTGGGTTGAAAGCCATGTTTAAGTGGGATTCCACCTGTGCGGCACCCTGGGATGGCCAACAGGAAGGGATGATGTAGCTAAGAGCAATACTGAAGTATGGAAGACACCACAAGCCATGCTTTGGCTTGACAAAAGCAAAATGCAATTTGGAACACATAGTCCATCAATAACGTTGGCTTGGCTCCTGTCTGAATGGGGATCCTGCATCCCAAGCAGCCACAGCCTGACGTGCTGCTGGGGACAAGGCAGCAATGCACAGCTCTCAATCGGTGCAGCCAGCTTTGGGACTGAGCTAACTGCAGCCTCAGCACTCAGTACTGCACACTGTGCTGCTGCAGCCAGGTGGGCAGACAGCCTGCTATAAACTGGGTGTGAGACAGCATCACCTGGAGCTCGGCTCACCCTTAAGCTCTGCTGCAGGGCTGAGTGGGGAAGGGCTTCTTTACAACCCTGGGAGCTGCTTTCCTCTGCCATCCATCCCTACGCTGCTGCAGATAGCTCTCACAAAGCTGCTTGCTGCTCTGCAATCACTGCAGAGGCTGATTACATGACTAAGTTTTATAGGGCTGAAGTCGGTGAGATTAACCTCCCCATAAAGCACCGAGATCTCACTCTGATCAGAAATTCCTCTCTGCATAAAACAGCTTCCTAAGCACCCTCCCTGTAAGCCAGCTCTCCTTGCAAAGAAAGAAGTCATCTCCCCAGCTACCCACATCCCTCAGTGCCGCATCCCCATGGCTATGGAACACCCCCAGGGATGGTGACCCCCCACCTTCCTCCTTATGGAGCTGTGCAGTGCAGCACCATTCTTTTGAAGAAGAAATGTTCCCTAATATCCAACCTGCCGTTGTCCTGACCTGCTGCCTGCCTTGTTAGAATGGATTTCGGTGTGTAAGACAGAATGTGAGTCATTCCTGAGCACATGACAGCTCTGCACCTGCATATTCAAAACTGACGGTACCCAATCCCTGCCTTTGGTCTGTGGTACCTCTGCAGCTCAACAGGTGTCACATAAATTCAGACTCCTGGCAGGATGACGAGCCAAGGAAACACAAGAAATGCATGCAGCTGAGGTTCACCTTATGCTGCATGTCTGTATACTGCATGGGGCCAGTCCTCCTTCAGTGAGATGCTGCAGGGCTGGATAAAACCCTTCTGCATTATTTCCTCTTAAGGGATCAGCCTGTTTTGTATCTGCTTTGGTGTTCTTTCCTTTAAGGACCACACCAAGCTACAAAGAGTCCCAGACTGCAAACCAGAGCTTTGGGGCTGCTTGCAAGCCAGCTCTGACCTGAGGTCATTACTATCTTTGCTTGTGTCACCCCAAGCTCCTCTGCCACTGCTGCTTTTTGCAGCCAGCTCCATACACTCTTTCTGGGAAGCATGAAGAAGACTGCAGTGTCTCTGGGGGTGCCAAGCCCCTTCCTAATGGCTTTCATGTCTTCCTGTCTCTTTAAATAATTGACATCTCTTTGTTGCTAAGTACATCCAAGCAAGGAGGCACTAAAAGTTTTAAACCTCCCTGGGGAGACCGGGGCCAGGAAATCTCCGTAGCTCACACGATGTCCTGCCACCAAAGCACCGTGTCTCCCGAAATGAGCTCTCCCAGGATGCTTGTTGCTACCACGTGGAAGGTGTCCTGCTATTCCCAGCAGCGTCCTCCAATCTACTTTGAAAATAACTGCAGAGCAGAGCACGATGCCTACAGAGAGCTCCCCTGGAGAGAAGCGTAATGCAGGAGCTGAGGTTCAAGGAGTAGATTATCAACCCTAGGGAAGCACAGCACATGTGGCATGTGCTGTGTCTATGATTCTATGGTCGGGTCCTTATTCAGATGCCAAGCAGGACTAGGATGGAAGAGCTGCATGCAGTTTCCATTCCTGCCACCATCTGGCTGCTGGTGTTTGTAGGCTCACGGCACCAAAAGCGGTGCCTTTATTCTCCTTAAAATATATCTCATTGCACTCCACCTGCGGCAACTGTAGATATATCAGCTCCCCCTTGGCCAGGCTCTAAATTTCCCAGCACAGTCAGTTTTATCACACTTTTAATTTAGTAAAGCAAGAAAGCCCCACTGGCCACCCCAGCATGAGCCAACCCCATTGACCACAACGCACTGCTCTGCAATGGGATGTGAGTGCAAGCTTCAGCACAGCACCAAACAGCTCCAAAAGCCACCAAATGCCACTGACATCTTCCATCCCCTCAATTCCCCCCCATCCACCTCTGCTGTTTCTTCCTGTAGCTGCACTCATTGCCCAGAGGGAAGGTCAACCCAAGCAGAGGCTCCTGTGGAACCACAAAACCACAGCTCAGCTTCCCACTAAAGGGACATCAATCTCTCAGAGTTGTCAGGATGATAAGGCAGCCCGGCCCCCACAATAAGGAGGACATTCAAGCTAATAACTTCCCATTAAGCTCCTCGGAGCTGGATGTTATCCATGTGGTTTTTTTTCAAGGCTGCTTCCAGGGCTTGTTTGCTCCCCTTACCAGCTCAGTCTTGAAGGGAAGCAACTCAAGGCAGCGCCATCAGCTCTACCTGGAAACCCCAGGCAGAACCACAGCCTCTGGGTTTGGGTTCTGCAGCCACCAGGTTAGCCTTCCTCCTTTCAAGGAGGAGGACAGTGCTCAACACAGGTTTAAACAGCAAGGAAGGAAAAAGAAGATTGAGCAAAACCTCACATCCATCACTTCCGATCAAGCTCTTGTCTGCAAGCACATTTCCAACGTGCTGAAGGGAGAGCCTGACAAGGATGCTCAGGATGCTGTTTCACCTTTTCTCCCCCAACATGAGCAATCCTTTCCTCCCCCCTCGGAGTGTTCCTTCATTTCTGTGCTATTTCCTGAGCTCTTCCCCCTGCAGAAACACACTGCTGCTCCGCTCCCCAAATCAGGATTCCTCATAAGCAGTATATTAAAAACCAACCCCCCAAAGACAAGTGCAATGGAATAGGAAGCGCGGTGATTGCAGAGCAGTGACAGCTCCTGATGGGAAACATGAACGCCAAAAGTGAGGGGGAGAAGAACATAGAGACAGTGCTGAGCAAAATATTATGCTGAGAGTTCAGCAGGCAAAACCTTGACATCAAATGTGGATTTATACATGATCTACGTGAGCTTCATCTACACTGAAACTTAAATACATATTAATTCTTTTGCTTCCATGCAGCCTCAAGCCTCCTGCTTAGGTAAACCTAAGGTGAAGCTCAAGCAATTCAATTAGTGGGGCGGCACCCATCGCCCGCTGATACAACTGGGCATCCCACTGCTCACCATCCCAAGGTCTCTGCATCACTAAGGCTTTGAAGGCAGTGAAAGCATCAGAGCTGCACAGCCAGAAGGGATGGCTTCACCCATCTATCTTCCCCACAGCTGCTGGCAGAGCTACCTGAGGATGTCTAAGGTGGTTAAAACATAGAGAGCCTCACAAAACACACGCCAGGGATAGGCCAGATTAGGAGAGCTTCACTCCCACCTCCTATTTGTCCTGCTCCTTTCTCAAAGCCTTCTGCACCTCCCAGGTCGCAGCCTGAGCTGCTGAGCATTAGCGGAGAGCAGCAGGAGAGCGATGCAGGAACCAACAAGGAAAAATCAGCAATAAAGCCTCTGCCGCCTCCATCCCTTGCTCCGGAGAGGCCGTGAGGCTGGTTAATGGATGTCAGTTCTGTTTCCATTGAAGAAAATAAAAATCAATGAAAGCCTCTTAGCCAGGCAGGGCACAGCGACGGCCCCGGTGCTGACTTTCCCTTCTCGCCCTATGCACCCGACTTCCCTCCATCATGCCAGCACAAAAGAACCCAAAGCATGAAGGAGGGCCAGGCAGACTGAGAGGCTCCTACAGGAGCAGGAGAGGGCAGAACATCCTTAGCAGAGCCCTCCATGCTCTACTGGTACCCGCAGGTGCTGGCAGCCCTTTGTACAAACCTCACCTCCAGCAGCCCCATTAGCAGAGCCCTCATCACAGATGCATTTCTAGAGGTTGCAGATGCATTCATACAGACAAAATTCCCTTTGCACCAAAAGCTTTTTGCTTTTGCTCCTGGGGGTCACTTTGCCACGCTGACACAAGCAGCGCTTTGCTGGCAGAGCAGGGTTGCTCCGGGTGGTCTGCATAGCACTGGCTCTGGTTTTCCCTTACTGCTAAAGCATTTCAGCCTCTCATGCAGAAAAGATGCAGCTCGGACATTTCGTTAGCACTAAAAGAATACTAATGAACTCGCAGGTTGCTGTGTGAGGTAGCTAATGACAAGCCTAATGACAAGCCTCCTCCAGAACTGCTTAGCTGAGGCTTCTGGAAGTTAGAGGGATGAGATGCAGATGGACTCAGCATCCAAAAAAAACCACGAAAATGTAATGAAACAAAAAGACCAAAAAACCTCTCTTCTTGCCCCGCTTCTGCTTGATGAAGTATCTGGTCGTCCTGCTCTGCAGCTTCCTTGCTGAAATTGTACGCTTGGCTCTCACACCACGCTCTGATCAATGTTAGATATTTCCTTTTTTGATCCTATTGCTTCTCCTAAATGCTTGGGTTGGGATTTATCACATCGACATGCAAGCTAGCCATTTGGACCCCATTTTACAGCAAATGGAGAGAAAAAGGCACTGCTAGGACACAATCTGTCTGACCTATTTTAGACATCTGCCTTAGACTGGGATGGATTGCACCCTAAAAAGGCCCATTGCTCTCCAGCGATTGCAAAGGGGGACTAGACAACACGCTCAGATGCAGACATCCATCATCCCAGACACCTGCAGTTACATGAGCAACTATCCCAGATTGCTCGTGCTTTTCTGTGCTCTGACCGAAATGCTAATTGATTGAGAGCCACCCAGCCTTCGAGGGGGCTTTTTGCTGGTGCCTTTGCTTTTACTCCCATGGAACAGGTGCATTCCATCTCACCTTAGCCCACGTTGGTCGTCTACATCAAACAAAGAGAAAGGCACCTCTACAAGGGTCACCTTTTGAGTGGGCAGGTGTGCTAGGAGGGCTGGCTTTCCCTCTCTGCCCCCAAACCTTGCTTAGATCAGGCATCCAACTCCTGGGTGCCCCCGATGCTCTGGGTACCCTGCGTCAGTGCCTTGGGAACGAGGGTCGCATCCTACCCAAAGCAAAGTCCATCTCTGCAGAAGAGCTTTATACAGTACCCAAAACAGACTCAAGCCTCAGCACAGAGCCAAGCATCCCCCATGCCGGGGCAAGGTTGGATACAGACCCCATCACTCCAGCTGTCTCGTCTCTGCATAATATCCCCTGGTGTGTTTTCAGCCCAGACACCTACTGCAATGAGCTTCTGCATTCGTGCTCTTTGCCTGCGTGCCTCTGTCTAGCAATATTCCCCAATAATTTGTGAAGTCTTTGGCCAATTTTAACTAAATTTGACAGAAGAACAGATGGCTCAAAGACATTAAGTACCTGCAAGTCTCGTACAGACAGGCAGCCAGGTACAGGAGAGGGACTCTGCATTGCCCGTGGAGGGAAAGGCCACACAAAATGAGATTCAGCCTCACTGGAAGCTCAGAGCCCACCAGCACAGAACCCTTCCCGGCATCCCAGCCACAGGCTGCAGTAATTTACTCCTGCTTGGACCAAAATGAAGCGAACTTGTAAGAAAGCTGGCTGCCGTGCCAAGCAGATGACGGATTTTGCATATGAAAGCAGAGCCCGTGTGACAGCTTAGAGGAAGGAGCAAAACCAACAAGGAACAAAAGTCACATTTCCATGCGAGCAAAGCGGTCACGTCTCTCCTCCGGACCTCGTTGTGCAATGCAGAGAAGAAAGGATGCAAGAAACTGCTGGAAAACCTGAGCCCAGCAAAGCAGCTCCCATCTACTGCAGCTGGAAGAGCAGCCAGTGGGCACCGGTGTGCTGTGCTAGAAGGGCTGCCCCTCTATTGCCCATTAACTTGCCTTTTATAATTAAGGTAGTTTACCTTTATAGATGGGCTCGCTGAGCCCCACAAAGCTTTTGGCACACAGAATCAAGCTGGATGCAAGCACAGGATGGGCTCTTGCTCAGCAGCTATGGGGGAAGAAAACTGCAGACCCGCACATCTGGCCCCACACATCTTCCCCCCCCCCACACACATCTGGCCCTGCTCTCACCATTGGGGTCTGGCTTGTTTGCCTCACCAACCCCCCCCCCACTGCTCTCAGACAAGGTTAATAGGGTAGAGAGAGAGCATCTGTTTATGAGAAGGTTATCAAGTGAAAGGCAGTAACACAGGCTCCAAACCAGCTTTTCATAGCCTCTTACTTATTATTTAATTTGGCTCCAGTATGCGAAATTAGGCTAATGGCTGTTAAGTGGTTAAGGCATGCACATTGTCCATCTGCCGGGAAGGCTCCGGGCCGTTGTGCTGTTTCAAAGGCTAAGAAGGAAAAATAATATGAGAGTTGCATGCTGTTAGCTTGAGAGCTCATAAACGCATTTTCTCCCTCTTTCCCTCGCTTTTTTATCTCTTTTATCTCCGATGCTTTGCCTGTTGCAGCATTAGGAACTTCTGGAAAGCGAGCTATGGGCTTCATTTTTTTCCCCCCTTCTCATTGCTGTTGTGCTGCTTTTCCCCCTTTGAATGGAGCCAGCCAGCTCCAGCAATGCCACAGACACCAGCTGGTGCCATCTTCTAGCGAAGTGCAGCATCTCCCACTGGATATCAGCAGCGGTCAGAACAAAACCCTGAGCTTTTGCTGCTGCTTCCCGACACCGGGATTGGCAGATTGTCCCCATCAACATCACACCATCAACATCACAGGTTGCTTCACACATGGTCTGGATGCACCCATAATGAGCACCTCCATGCACAACACAATGGTTTCCTGCACCATTAGGTGACACCAGCACAGACTGAAGCTCTCTCTTCCCTCCAATCCCATATCGGATCAATTCTGATGGGGATTAGGGTTGGACCTGATGACGTTGCTGGTCTTTTCCAACCCTGGAATCCTATTCTATGAGTCTCAGTTGTGTCATACAAGAGTTGAGCTCGTTCCTTCATTAAGTAGCTTTCAACAGCAGCACACCATGCAAACACAGGGGCTCCCCAGAAACCATCTGCGGACATTTGGCTTTTCGAGGAGCAGCCCCAGGGCTGCTGAGCCCCAACAAGGTGCTCTGCTCTCATGAAAGCAGCTCTTGAGCTGCAGCAAAACAAATAAAGGCAGCCAAAATGGGCTCTCTAAGTAAGAGCCGAGCCGTCTCTGCGTGAGAAGGGTTATTTATGGGGACATGAGGAGGGAGAAGGCAGCTGAAGAGCATTTCTCATTTCCCCCCATTACGGCAACAACCCCACTTGAAATCCAACTTTATTTCTTCCTTCTCGTGCCAGGAAAGAAAACAAAACAAATGCCACTAACAAAGCCACAGCCTTCCCTCCCTTGTTATCCCCCTGATTTCTCCAGGGCTGTTTCAGAATCACAGCAGGAGCGATGCACGGCGCTTGGCAGCAGAGAGGAAAGATGAGAGCAGTTCCCCATGCCTGCTCCCCCACCTCCCCCAGGTGCCCCCAACTCTGCTCCACCTCAGCACTGCTTCCCTGCGGGTGCTCTCCATCTGCACCGCTCCCATTGCCTGCAGCTCTGCACCCTGCATCTCTCAGTTGGTATCTGCAGGAATTACTGCTCCCCTGCACTGTATCTATC
The DNA here is from genome assembly GCF_039878825.1 of Excalfactoria chinensis. Classification (NCBI taxonomy): domain Eukaryota; kingdom Metazoa; phylum Chordata; class Aves; order Galliformes; family Phasianidae; genus Excalfactoria; species Excalfactoria chinensis. The sequence goes on from NC_092845.1 coordinate 4,177,478, forward strand.
TCAGTTCATTAGCTGTGAACCAAGTATATATCTCTATATCTCTATAGCTACATATTTCTATACCTCTCTACCCATATACCTCTTTAACTACACAGATAGATATGCCATTTTTATGTGTTATACCTCTGCACTGATATAAAGAGATACTCAGAATCCATGTGTTATACCTCCATACCGATATAGATAGACATCCAGCTCTCCTGTGTTACACCTCCATACCAACAAAGACAGACACTCACTTTCTGTGTGTTACACCTCTATACCGATACAGATAAGATTTCCATGCGTGCCAATGGTTGGCATGTGCAGAATGCAACAGAATTCTGCTTGGGGATGGTCATCACAACACTCAGCAATCCCAAACTGCTCAGCTCAATGCACACCTCCCTGAAGTGCAGCCTCACCCAAAAGGCAGCAGCCAGCATCTGGATGGCTTTGGGGAAGGGATGGGGAAATAAAGAAGGGGGAAGAACATGTGTTTATTGCACTGCGTGCTGACAGGATAAAGCATGTTGGAACAACCTCCAAAGCGAGCTGCTTGGCCCATGTCCTGCAGCTCTGCACCTGCTCACACCGACACGATCGCCGCGACAAATCAGTGCACGGCGTGCAGAGCTGGGGGATGATGGAGAGGAGAATGGGATCTGGGGGAACCTGCCCAGCTTTGGCCAGTTGGTGTGGAAAAGCTTTGCTGGTGCGGCAGGCTGCATCTGCGGAGCGAGCTGCTGCAATGGCTCCGTGCTGGCAAAACCCCTGCTTTGACACTTTTATGCCTGCGCATCTGTGCTTTTGCCAGCAGTGTGTATTCCCCTCGCAGGCTGTGGGAGACATTAAGCTATGCTAGCAGAAGTGTGACACCAGGAGAGCTTTGTCTGAATAGCATATCCTGGCAAACGTGCAGGATAGAGAACATCTACAATCAGGTTAAGGGATAAACACTGACAGAGCCTAAGAGCCTTCACAGACCCTACATTTCTAGTGTGTGTGCAGGCTGGAAGTGGGCACAGCATGACATGGCATAGCACAGCAGAGCATGGCACAGCATGGCATGGCACAGCATGGTAGAAAATGGCATGGTAGAGCATGGCACGGCACAGCACGGCGCATCAAAGCATGGCACAGCGCGGCTGCAGGAGCTTCTTGGAGGAGTGCTCAGCTCTCACAAGCTGTCAGTGAGCATATGCAGGGAACGAAAGCATTGCTGCGTTCTGCTTCTGATCAGCAGTGTTTTGAAGGGTTTTCTTGGCCTAGTCACCAGCAAATTTGGCAAGGCGTTTCCCAAGCACTGAGCTGGCACCTGCAGGAAAGAGGGTGCTTTATTCCAAGGCGGCAACATAAAAATCCAAGGAGAAAGCTTTGAACTAAAGCTGATGGGCACAGCGGCTGCTTCTGAGACACGAGCAGAGGGGAGATTTGTGGGGATGAAGGTGAGCTGGGAGGAGGCTGCAGGATTTGCAGGAGGCGAACTGAGGAACAGAGGTTGCTTTGATTTCCTCCTGTACTTTATGGAAACAAAGCTTCCACCTCCTCCTCTCCTCCCAGGGAACACAAAGGAACACTCACTGCTCGTGGCCCAGCACTGGGACCAGCGCTGCAGGTGATGGATGGGGATGAGGGAGAGGAGGAGGAAGCGCTTCCCTGGGCTCTGCAGCAGCAAATGGCCTCGGCGATTAAAACTGAGTGGGCAGTTGTGTATCACTCCGGATTTTCTGCCTGTTTCATCACCAGCAGTGACTCAGGAATATTCTTCATCGCCCTCAAGCGAGGATATGATCATTTTCTGCCACTTGAGATGAAGCTAATTTTACAGCAGCGTAGAGAGGGAGATGTCATGTGCCCATTTCTATACTGCCTGCATCACATCAGCGCAGCACAGCGGGGCTATAGGTGCTGACTGCAGGAAAACCCGATAGTGGGGATAAACCACCCCAGCAGCAGCGGAGGGCGGTTTGGAGGTGCTGAAAAATGAGAGGAGATTGGAATCAAGACTTCACATTACAGAAAGAGACATCAATATCCTATCCCTGGTCAGGCTTGTTAGGAGGAGAAATATCCAGGTCGCGTGATGCTTTGTTATACGCTCCTAAAAGGGCAGGTATGATAAGCAAGAGGTTCCTAGCACAGATATCTGCTCACACCCAGCCCAGATATGGGTCAGTTAAGTTATTGACAACTGGCAAGGCAAAGGGGAGCAGTGTTAAGAGTGGACACATCCCCATCCCATCCTTTGGGCAGCACCAGGACATCGCACTGCACCCTTCCATCCAGCACATCAGTGGGATCATGGTGCAGCTCCCTAACACTGAGGCTGGGTCCTAGCATGGAGGATGACTCTTGGCCATCAAGCCTTTGGTCTTTTCTAGAAGACCCAAGAAGGTATTCATCCCCCTATGACCTTGGCCATTTGAATGGATGGAGGCCACCAAAACAGCGCAGGATCTATAGATGGCCACAGTGTCTCATGTGCTGCTCCCAGACACATGCCTGGGGTCAAAGCCCTGTATTTGGCTAAGCAAGATCAGCAGTCTGCATGCTGCTGGCTGTAAACCAGCAAGGAGATTGCAGCTGCTGTCCTCCACCAGCCAAGGACAAGCAGGGAAATTTAGGAGATGTAGCTGACGTGCACCAGTGAAGGTATCTCCCTCAAACATCCATCTCCACGACAGAGCAATAACAACCCAAGGTGGGATTTTGGCCTTCTGGCCACGTCCTGCCGTGCCACAGAGCATAAGTACCAAGAGGGGAGAGGAAAGTCAAGGGTAATGCTGCCTTGTGCTCCTCACGGTGCTTTTGCAGAGGACTAAATCACATCTCACACACACACTGGAGTGCCTCGGACTCATGTACTCACAGTGCTGCCTCCCCACATTGCCATGTCCTGCCCTGATTTACACCTTGCACCAAACTGCTGAGCAAATGGGGTCACAGTGTGCAATGGCCAGCCTACAGCTTGGCCTCTGCAAGCTGATATTCAATATAAGCCTTGTTTGAGTCAAAGCAGAACAGCTCCTACAGCTCAAGAAGCAATAGGAAGGATGTAGTTACAGGGAAACATTGATTTCAGAACTCAAAGCAGCTCAGAGGAGGGCAGGAAAACGCTTCTTTTTGCAGCCAAAGGGAAACTCTGATTCTAGGAATTCATCCCTTCCGAGACCAGACGAAACCAAAATTGCACTATTTCCCATAAGACGCTCTAAAACCTTAAGTAACTTAAGTGTGAGTTTTCCACCTCCAAGTTGGAGCAGGAGATGCCTGCACAGCTCCCAGGGAATGTCACTGCAAGGTGAGCACTGGACCCACAGAGATGTGGAAAATACATGCATTGTACAACATAATGGATGCTCGGATCATGTCTGGGGCCCTGCGTGTGTCTGATAAAACAGACGCAGGTGTCAGAGCCGTTTATGGCCGCAGAGTCGGTCAAAACCTCCCATCTCTAGAAAAAAAACCAACACCGAACAGACCTGTGATATTTCACCAGCTGCTCGCGCTGAAAGGTGGTTTTATTCCTTATTTACTCTATCCTCATTGGCATGCAGAGCTGGACTCGTGCGTCTCCTCTTTGACCCTTGGTGTCCTTTCCCTTCCCTCTCAGCATCACCACCAGCTCCTCTTCCAGGGGGACAACACAGCTGCCAAGTTTGCCTCCAGCCGCCCATCCTCACCCATCTGCTCTCCCATCTCCTCATTCTGCACGTAAACCACCGACCTCCTTCCAGCAGGACTGCTGCTTGGGAAGAGCCAACACTTGGGAAGAGCCAAGAGCCCTTACTAAGGCAAGATTCTTAACATCCTGGCAATGAAGGCATGCTTGGCATTCCAGAAGGAGCTCCAAGCATGGAGCCAGCCCAGCCTAGCGCTCAGCATTCAGTGGCTTTTGTACCTCTGAACGTTACACTCAAGGGCATTACGCATTCGCCTTGCAGAGGTGCTGCTTGCAACAAAGAGCCAACTCTTCCTGCTGGGGGAGGGCTTTCTGCATTGCTATTCCTTGCACAGCGCATCAACAGTTTGCATATTGTAGCAAGACTAAGATGCTGTCTTCCAACCTGATCCACAGTCCATTACAGTTAGGATAAAGACTTGTGGTGACATTAATGAGCGCTGGATCTGCCCCTTTGTCGGCATAAATCTCTTTATTGCATTGGGGGGATTGCATTTTCCCATTTGCTTGTTTGTTTGGCTCTGTATTCTCATTACAGTTTCTATTAGCCAGTTCTCCCGCTGATGTGGTCGTAGATTAAGTCCTTCCTATTTCCCCCCCCTTCCTCCTGAAGGAAAATAAGGGTGTTTGAGCTCCAGAACAACAAACAGAAACGTGCAGGCCGTGGGGTCTGGAAGGAGTGAGGAACAGCTCTGCTAGACCAAGGCCAGTTAACTCCCCTGAAGCCAACAGAAGGGGCATGGATTTAGGTCCCATGCTAGGTTCCAAGGGCTGCACACAGATAAACACACCGATAGGACCTCGGGGGGCACCTAACATCAGATGAACTTCCATCTCGTAACACTGCCTTAGCAATTAGAAATGCCACCTTCCCACTGAACAGCTCTGGACCTACAGGCTCCGATCCTCACCCTACCAGCCCTTCCCGTCCCAGAGTGCCACCTGCTGGATTTACACCTCCCTCAAGCTGGCACTCAGCCTTAGGATGGACACAGAAATGCACAAGATGCCCCCAGCCCCAAAAGCCACACTGAGCTCGAGGCAGCAGAGCTATAGAGGGAAGCCCTCTCTGGCACAGCAATCAGGAGCGCATCTCATCTCGGATGGAAATCGTACTCAGGAAAAATAAAAGTAATCCATGCATATGATGATTTTATGTTATTTCCCCCCCTCCCAGCCCCCCACTTTAAGCTGATTCCATCTCGGAGATGGGGGAGAGGTGCCTGAGATTTGCTGACACATCACTTTAGCAATCAACTCCTCTCTCAGAAACGCCGTTGCAAGCAAAGTCAGAGGCAGCACTGGGGATGCACTGGGGCTGTGCAGCCCCTCTGCTGATGGGTCTGTGGGTGCGGGGAGGGATCCCACGGAGCCCCACAGAACAGAGTCAAACTTGGGGCTAGGAGAGATTCAGCTCCTGTAACTCAGATTTGTCTCTTCACGGTGGAATGAAAATGAATAAAGGCATCAAGAAAACCAGGGAGCAGCCAGGGAAAGAAGTGCTGCTCCGGTTGGATCTGCACCTGCTCCTTCTCAGGACACTGTGAACTCATAGGGATGCCTGCAAGCACCCGTGTGTGCCGCTGGTGTTGTCAGAGCTGCGCGTGGGAAGTGCTGACTGATGCCTATCAGAGTGAAACAGCAATCAAACCTCTTGTTTTGGTGCTGAGAAAGCTTCTGCAGAGGTCTGAGAAATGGGTTGGGTTCGGTGCTGCTGCAAGCACGGGGCGCGAGCTGCTGGTAACTGGGGTGGGTAGGATGCAACCAAGGCGTGGGATGGGATGGACCAGCCTCACCCTCACCATGTTATGAAGCAAGGCTGACAGCTCCGAGCCACCCTGCACCCTAAGCATAACCCCAAGAGCAGGAGCAGCCCTGGCTCAGAGCCCAGCGTGGGCACTGATAAAGGCACTGAGACGTCAGACTGGACACCCTCAAGTTCTTTTCCTACCCCTGCAGTTTCTACCACATCCCAGAGTAACCCACTCACAACCACCCCAGGCACGAGCTCTATCCCAGCATCTAAACACAGACTTAGATTTAACCATGACCAAAGCAACACACACGTCTGTGAGCATCATCAGACATCCCAAGACAGAAGGAAATGATCACCTCTGGTGCCTCCACCCCACTCTGACTCAACCTTGCAGGCACATGAGCACAGTCCCACGGCACCGACCCCAAACGCACCATCCCCAACCCCAGCTCCTGCAGCCACGCACCCCAAAACAACCATGCAACAACACAGAGCAAAGCCTGCACCCCTTTCAATGAGCTCTGGGGCTGTGCTTTGTTGGGCCTGGGCATGAGCTGCTCTCTGCAGCCATGTGCTGTGCTGTGACCAGCACGCCAGGCACGGAGCCGGGAGGGCACCGCGGGGCTGCTGGCACCCAGTGTGGAGTAACCCAATTGCAGCCCTCGTGGGGCTTTCACAGAAGCAGCAAAGTTTTACAGCTTGCTTTTCCTTTTGTCAGCTGGGGGGGGAATAAAAGGAAAAAAACCATAAAAAGGGACCTCCAGAGACATATGCTTCCTTCCAAGTCCTTGGCTGCGCCTCGCCGTCCTCCCACCGCGCATGGAAATGAGTGGGAAGGGAGGAAAAAGGAGAGGAAGACCGATTTCCCCCTCCCTGTGCTCCATGCATCAGTGTGCTGGGCGGGAGGGAACACGCAGCAGCATTGCTATTCCAAACAAGTGAACTCCCAAACAACAGATCGATGGCTGCACCGCCAGAGAGACTCATTGCTCCCAACCGTCCCCACCTTACACCAGCAGGAAAATAAACCACACCAAACTGCCACTGCAAGACGCACTGCTACGCCTCTCCAGTGACCAAACTAATGCCATGAGACGGGTAATTCCCAGCAGCAATGGGCCCAAGGGGAAGCACGATGGGAATACTGCCTGCAGGGCCGCTTCCCAAAGCCAGGTGCAAGATTTGTCACCTGTGTGTCACCACCCAACAGCCTCGCTGAGAAGGAAAGCAGCCCTCGTGCTGACTCACGCCGCTGTCCCTCTGCTTTCTGTGCAGTGCTTGGCTTGTGTGCACGCTGAGCGGGGCTGTGCACCATGGGCAGGGCAGGAACCCCAAGTAGAGCAGCCCTCCTGCTCCCAATGAGTTTGCAGAGTGCCTGCACTCATGCCTCCCACCCACAGCTTTTGCTCCCTTAGCATAAAACCTTCCCTCTTTGACATCCCATTGTAAATCTATAGGATTTTCAGTGCTTGGATATTTGAAAGAGCTATTTAAACCAGAAACAGGGAGCTGAGCTCTGATTCAACACCCCCCCAATGAACCCATACCCAACCTTTCTGGCCCAGCCATGCCATGCCACAGGACAAAACCATCAGGATGGCACATGGCTGCTCCATCCTCCCCTCCTGGGTGTGGGGCTGAAAGGCACAGCTACAAGATGCTGAGTCCCAGCAAACACACCTGGAGAGGATTCACATTTGTAAGGGAGCCCGACCAAAAATCTTCCCCTTGTTCAGTCCTGCCTTGGCCCTGCTCCACTCGCTCCCCTGCGCACACCTGACCCTTGCAGATACCAAAGTCTTTCCCGAGTTGCAAGCACTGCACCCAAGCATGGCAATTCAAACACAGCTTTGTACTGCTCATGTCCCTGCCCAGCAGCCCCGCCGGGACGCTGCACCCATCTGCTGTGAGAACAGGGACCGGGAGTGGGGCACAGTGCTGGGCACAACCCCTGCACCCACGGCACCACTGCAGGCAGGACAGGGGCAGGAGGTGCAGCCCACAGCCCCACATTCCCCCCCAGAGTCCCAAAGAAGGGAGCGGCGCTCACAGCTTTATAGTTCCCCAAGTGGGGAAACCAAGGCACGTCCCAAAGGCAGAGGCAGCCCCCGCGCAGCACAACCCCCCCCAACAGCCCAAGCCGAGGCAGCAGCTCCTACCTGAGCGTGGCACTCTCCCCTTGCCGCACAGTCACGTTGTCCATAGCTTTGGGGAAGGTGGCATCTCCGCTGCGCACGGGCACTCCTGCGGGCACAAGGAAGAGCAGCCTGAGACAGAGGACGACTAGGCACCTCCAGGGCAGGGCTAAGCACCCACCGACCCCCATCCTGGGCAGCAGGGACTTTTCCACCAGGCAAAAAACACACCCGACGAGGCCACCGGGAGCGAAAAGGGGGGAGAGGAGGGAGGGGGTGCGTGTGTGTGGGGACGGGGGGGAGCAAAACCACCGGGGCGGGCGCGGAGGCGAGCGATGCGGAGCTCCACGGAGATCAGGAGAGCCCCTGGAAAGGCAGCCTGCGAGCACTGAGCCTGCCGAGCGGCATCCGGAGGGAGTCCCCAGTATCCTCGGGTGAGGGAGGAGGACGGGAGGGCCGGGGGGAGGAGGAAGAGGAGGAGGAGAAGTGGCAAAGGTGCTGGACGCTGGGCGAGCCGGCTCTTCCCGGGAGCAGTCCGAGGCTCACTTGGGCACGGAGGTGCCGGGGGCTGCGCCGCACTCCCTCCCCGCACACTTGTCCTGAGTTCACAGCTCCCCGAGCGGGGGCAGTCCATAAAGACAAGGGAAAAAAAAAATAAAAGAGAGAAAGAAAGAAAAGCCAACGAGAGACGGCAGAAAAAAAACCACCACTCCCTGCAGCGAGACGGCAAACGGGTCCAGAAGCAACAAAGGCACAGTGGGCAAAGGCCCCCCAAAGTGCCCAGCAGTCCCTCTCCTCCTCCAGTCCCAGCGTGGGATCCCAAAGGCAGGCTGGTCCCGGCGGGACGCAGGGCGCTGCGATGTAGGATGTCGGATGTTGGGATGTCGGATGTTGGGATGTCGGATGTTGGGATGTCGGATGTTGGGATGTCGGAGGTCGGGATGCCAGACACCCTCAGCAGCAGCAGGACGGGGTGCAGAAGGGCGGCAGCATCCCAGCCCCGGCGGCACAGCTGCCCGGGAGCATCCCAGCGCGGCACGCAGGCTGACTGCCCGGGGTTGTCATGGCAGCGGCTCCATCACTGACCGGCACTTTGGCTCCTGCTCGCTCACAGCTCCGCACAGCCGCGCGCAAGCAGCGGGCGCGCGCTCTCGGGCGAAGGACGGCCGCCTTAACCCCCACCGCACCGCGCTCCGTGGGGATGGGATGGGATGGGATCGGGTACCTCCCCCCCATCTCCCCTCCTCACTTCCCAGCGTGCTTACCTGCACCCGGCAGCCGAACGACCTCTGATATTTACCCCCCTCTGCCTCCACACCATCCCTTCCCTGGGCGGCAAAGGTGCTGTGTAGGAGGGGAAACTGAGGCACGGGATGGTTTCCCCCTTCCCACACTCCCCTTCACCCGCCATAAAAACCCACGCAGATAGCGACAAGGAGAGGCAGGAGGGTGCCCTCCTGGTCCTCTGCACCTCGCAGACATGAGTGTCGGTGCTAAATTCCTCCCCAGCTGCAGGCGCAGTCCCCGAGTACTTTTTATCAGCTCATAATTTAACAGATATCACATTTGCTTATGCCGAGCAGTTCCTCCTTCCCTCCGCTAGCGGCCGGGCGCATTAATAATATTTCCAGGCACAGCTTCGTGCTGGTAAAGGTGCTGGGAGCCATCCTCAGAGCACAACATCCCGGAGCCATTGAGAGGTGCTTTGCTTTCAGCTCCTGCAGCCCCGCACCCCCTGGCTCACACAGTGCTGCAGGACCCCATCCCCAAACCCTCCCCCCTCCATCCCTCACCACGTGCTCTGCAGCCCTCACCCCACACCGGGGATTTTTGTGGGCTTTAAATCACTGCCAACCTGAGCTGGATTCCGAGGGGTGACCTAGATGTGAAAGGATCCATAGCCCGTTACTAATCCCCGGAGTCTCCGAATCCCCTGTAAACTACTGCTTAATTCACTAACTGTGCTATTTAATCTCCCAAACATTATGAGCTGTGCCAGGCAGAGGAAACACTCAATCAAATAAAGCTTTATTATTATTGTGAGTGCTGATAGGTCATATGAGAAGGGGATTGCTTTGCATTTCTCTCCTGACTCCTTTCCTTTCCAAAGGCTCTGCTTTATGAATCCAGCACGGCTGGGACGTGCTGCCCTGCATTCCCTCCCTCCACTTCCCGGCTCCCTGGAGAAAGGAGCAGCTCTCTGCAGCCCTCAGTGGGAGGAGGGAGCCCTGCAGCTCACCCTGCTCAGTGCAGGAGGGCTTCACAACTTTTGCAGCCTCAAAACCTAGCTGCAAACAGCCAGATGAGTTCGTGACAGAATGAAACTCCACGTGCAGGGCTGCATTTCCCCTGCAGCAGGGAATTTTCAGGGATGTATAAGTCAGCGAGGAACAAGAGGCACTGATTTTGCTTGGAGCATCCTTTTGGGACCACCCCGTGCTACTTAATTGCTGCCCACATGCATAGGACCCACATCACTCAGTGCACACCCTGCTCCCTTTGGCTGGGCAGCATCAGGCTCCTTCATCAGCAAAACCAATGGGAACAAAAGGACCGCAGCCACGCAACCTCCTAAGGCAGCATTCGGCCTCAGATTGCTGGGACAGAAATCACCTGTCAGCACTGAGAGCAGGAGGACCTCAAAGGGCTTGGGGTGACTTCCAGACATCCCAACCATGTTAGGAGATGCTTGGTGCCATCTGCAAATCCCAAGGAATTTAAATTGCTGGTTCCTGCATACCAATGCCCAGCAGAATCCCTGCCCATCCCTACTCTCCCTCTCTTGCATACACGCAACGTACATATAAATCAGCCTGTCACAGCTCGTCTCTTTTCTGACAGCTGTAATTGCTTCAGACTTTAAAAATATCTATAGACAATAAACGCAACGCATGAAAACAGCAAAGAGAAAACAAAATCAAGATTCCTTTCAATAATTCAGTCGCTCCAGCAGCAGAGGAGCCAGCAACCGAGTCCAGCTGTGAAGGTTCAGCAGGAAGAGAAAGAGAGCTTTGTAGCCTCCTCTGGGGATGAGAGAGCCTTTTTTCCTTCGCTGCTTTTTGACCACAGCAGCAGAGCCTGCCATGCACGGACGAAGATGCTTGCAAAGCAGCACCTCGCCTTGCTTTCAGCTCCTTTGCTTTCTTTTTTTTCCCTGCTCAGATAAAAATCTCCTTCCTTCGTGAGCAACAGGCAGGAAACAAGCGGAACGAGCCGGGCGCACGCACACCTGCTCTGCACACATATTTATCTCCTCTCACAGCCTCCAAGGCTGAAGGCCCCCCCCTCCTGGCAGCGAGTGTGAGCAGGAGGGGCGGGGAGCAGCGCATGGAGGGATGCAGGGGAGCAGCGAGCAGCAAGGAGGATGCTGAGAGCTCTCAGGGACACCAGCAGAAGGAGCCGTGGGTGCTGCTGTGCAAAGGAGGCGATATTTGGGGAGGGGAGAGATATTGACTCAATTTTCCAGCAAGGTTGGACAGGGTGAGACACCGCAGTGCCACTTTGCAGCAGCTCCTGGGGCACGCTCCCCTCCTTCGCCCCTGTGCTCCCCCAATGCCCAGCCATGGGCCATCAGTTTGCTCAAGATCAGTTGCAACTGTCAGCCCAAACCCAACCCCAACCGGCATTCCCTGCTGCTGCAGAGACCTCCTCAGCACTGACTTTGGGGCAAACCAGAACAAGGCCAAGCATCCAACCCATACCTTGATGCAAACTTGTTGCTGTTACTCCTCCGTCAACTGAAACAACACGACTTCCACCTCTTCCAGCTTGCCCAGAACTACCCAGCATCCCTCTCCCATGCAGCTGCTTGGGGGCTGCTTGATGGATGCCCTCACATCCAGCATATCTACAGACACACGGCCCACATCTCCCCACACTGACAGAGCTCAATCCTGGAGGAGGAAAAAAAAACACCACGCAACAAAAAACCTGCCTTTCCATAAGTAGGTCACAGCCAGGCCATTTATACGGCCAGATTTGGCTTTTAATTCCTTTCTTTTTCCCTTTCCACGAAGCTGATAGATGGGGATCTATAACCCCCAACCAAACCATTCACAGCCCCCTCCATCCTACGGCAATGCATCGTTCTCCGTCGGGCCCATCGCTGCAAACACGGCCTCATTGCTTGGCATTAGTCAGGTGCACACACACAGCTCCAGGGAACCACTCTGTGAAGCACTGAGCCCTGCACAGCAGTGACCATTCAGGGCACACAAAGGATGCGGGCTCGCCACACTGCCTCATTTATCCCCTTGTTAACGCCGGCCCCAATTAAGAAGCAATGATTGAGAGCCTTTCTTGGCTGGAGTCATTCTGAGCCCTTCTTGCCCCAAAGGCTTTCCCTGAGTGGAGCAGAGAAATTGCGTTCGGGGCCATTTGGGGCCATTTTTCTGAATGTGCAGAGTGTCCCTGCAGGCACTCAGCCCTCATTCCCCGACACGGGTGCCAAGCAGTGGGCACAGACAGCATGCAAAATGCATAGAGCCATCCAAGCAGCCCCTCCCTGATCCGCTTTCTGCTTTTCCCAACCTGTTGCAACTCAAATCCAACCCCACTGTGCCCACTGCCCACATCCCACAGCCCTGCAACACCCCCAGGGATGGTGACACCCCCCCCACCCCATAAGCAAACCCCCTTAAGGAGAAGCTCTGATTTACGTCACCCAGGATTGCTCCTTTCTGACAGTTCTCACTATCTCAGCCTCTGAGAACAGCCCACCCAACACAACACATGCATTGATGGAGTGACACCTCCATACGTGCCGCTGTCACATTAAACATGTACACGAGAGAACTCTCCAAGATACCGAGCCACATTGGCACAGGGAAAGTTATTAAGGAGGACTGATCCCAGCTGTCCGTGGTACGGATTGATATTGGTTTCGTATCAATCCGTGCTGCTGTGTTAGCGCTCAGGAGCGCATCTCCTCTGCTCACAGCATCTGATGGGATGAATCAGGTGATGCCACTGGGTAAAACCACGCCGTGGGCCATCCAATAGCACTGTGTGTATGACATGAACCCAGTGCTCCACAATCCTACCCGCTCTGCATTTGAACAGCAGTTAAGTGTGCAAGGGGAGGAAAAGTCTACGCGGGCAGCAAAGCAAAGCGAGCCGTGCCTCGGTGCTCACCTCGGCTACTCGGCAGCTCCAGCACGGACACAAGGAATGCAAAGAACTGAGCTTTCCTCCTCTGCTTTTGCCTCCTGTTGTGCACTGATAAGGCAGGTTGCATGGGGCTAACGCTTGTTTTCTCATTAAACACCAAAGCCGCAGAGATGTCAATGCTCCCATCCCGACTCCCGACAGCCAAAAACGGGGCTGCCTCTGCTGGACCTCCAACCCACACCTTTGCAGCTCCTGCCAACCCAAAGCGAATGTTCATTTCACAAAGCACTGAGGTTGCCAAATGGCTCAGGAACAAAAGCTGGGCGTGCACCAACGTTCTGTTTGCCACCCCGTCCTCTGCCCCGCGCGGCGGGTCCAAGAATAATATTAATAATAGCCGTGCCATTAAGCAGGATGCTTGGGTTGAATCTGAAGATTTTGAGAAATGATCTCATAAATTTAATTCCCGGGGTACCATCTCCGAGCGTTAACAGGCACAGTCACCTCTGAATTCTGGGAAATGAGCATAATTACACCGAGATCGACAAGGCACAAATGCCAAGAATTCTGTTAACCTTTAATACTGCAAAAAAAAAAACTCTCCCCTTGTAATTATCTCTTTCCTTTGTCTTAAATGTTACTGATGAATATTTAGTGGGATAAGCAAATAAAAGGAAGCTGAGGGGCGTGAGGAAGCGCGGCGCTGTGCAGAGGAACTCTGCAGACCTCACAGCTGTGTGCTATGGGATGGACCACAGGCCCCCAAACAGCCACACATGGCAATGACAACCCCAGGCTGTACATGGGCACTTTGGGCTGCACCCAATTCCCCCTGTACATCAGCTTGGATCCACAGCATGGAGCAGTCTTGATGCCCCACCGTGATAGATCCAGGTGCCCTTGATCCAATCTGAACTTCATCTCAGAATAAAACTTCCCGGGGAAAAAACACATCACCTTTCAAACACATCCTCCCGAGGGCTGCAAATGGCACTGCCCTCTTGCTGAACATTGAGTCTGATGGAAAGAAGATTTTCTCCCGGCGTGAACTGCATTAATATCTGTCACCACTCTGGCATTTCTGCCTATAATGATGAAAAATATGTGCGGAGAATGCGGGGTGCTCTCAGCATCACCTCCCTCCCCACGAAGCTAAATTAGAAGCAGCTGCTCCCGCTCCCGTCCTCTCCACGGCCATGCAGCACTGTCTGGAAGCTTTATTATTTGGGAGGTGACGTGGGGAGAGGCGAGCATCACAGCCTTTCCATATTCAACCTGTGCCGTGGGGCTGCTGGAAAGGTCACTCTGCTGCTCATGTCGTGTCCGACCAACTGCTGTGCCAACATGGGGCAGGAAGGCAAATCCCCATCGATGGAGGGAGAGGAGGGATCCCATTGCAGCGTGCACCCCAGCAGCACGTGGCACCTCCAGGATGACCCACAGAGGTCCCCTTCTCCTCCCTGCAACTGCATCCCAAACCTGTCAGCATCGCCACGCTGTCTTAAATTGGAGCGAGCTTTCAAGTCTCCGAGCTGCTTTTATGTCCCTTTAAAAGGTTATAAAAGCTGTCTTTATACTCCAATAAAGGGGTATAAAAACAACCTTCTTTGCAGTTCAGTAAGTGTGGTTAACTTTTCCCCTATATTAATACTTTTGGCCACGGTGATGCACGGGCTGCTGCCAAGCAGAGCTTTGGGCATCACACCTCATAGTTCTGTGTCCTGGCATTGGGTACTTTACTCCAAAGAAAGAGCATCCTGAAAGCTGCCTTTGGGCAAGGAAGGGCTGTCCTGTGACACGGATGGACCACATGCACCAGCTGCCCAGAAGGGTTTTGTATCTGCTGGTTGGATATTAGGGGAAATTTCCTCTCTGAAGGAGTGGTAATGCATAGGAACAGGCTGCCCAGGGAGGCAGATGGGTCACCATAAATAAATACGGGTTCTCAGATATGGGGAACTGAGATTGGAGCCCAGCACCAAGGCAGTGGGAACCTCCCTACCCGATGCCCTCATTTATCACATGCCTTCCAGAACATGCACAGCTTGGGATGGGGGCTAAACGCAGCAAGCTCTTGCTAATTAATGCAGCTAATTGCCATTACTGGGCTCCTTTAAGGCTGCTGGAGAACGATGAGGGCAAAAGGAGAGGGTGAGCATCCGGGGCTCCCTGGGGAGCTCAGCAGTGTTTACAATCCCTGGCAAGAGAAAATCCATACTCATCTCGGCTCCGGGCGGCAAGGCTGCCCTCCCACATTCCTATTAGCAATTTCCAATCATCTTTTATTAGGCCCGCATTGGTTTGCTGCTCATTTCGGTGGGGATGGAGGTCTGAGAGGAAGGCAGGAGGGAGCGGGGCGATGCTGACACGGAGATGCTCCCCTCTTCCACAACAGCCTTCTGAAACAGCTCGCCGAGCACCAACTGGTGGGAACCATGTGAATATTCTGTTCTGACACCAGCACGGAGCTATCATACACATTAGCACATACTCCACAAGAAAGAGGAGTAGTTGAATATCAAAACAAAGCGAATTTACAGGTTTTTTTTTTCTTTTCTTTTTTTTTTTCCCCCCTTCCTGCTGGCAAAGCCATCACTGTGAGTTATCAGCTTCCATGTGGTCCTACTACGGCGCCGTTCCCTTCTGACTGCTGCTCTACGTACCCAGTGTCCTCAGATAACCCACGAGGCACAGATGGAGGACACACATCCCAAGTCCACCACCAGCACAGTGTCCTGCTGCCCCCCCAGGATGCCCCGATGCTTTGTGATGGTTGAAGGAGTTGCGTCCCCCACTAAGGACACACGGGTTGGTAATCAAATCACTTCACCATTAGTGTCATAGAGCCATAGGGATGTGGTTCAGTGGGCATGGAGGAGGAAAGGGCTGATGGTTGGACCAGATGACCTTCGAGGTCATTTCCAACCTTACTGATTCTATAAGTAAGGAGAAACAGTGTTTGGGGGGGGGGGCCAGTGATGTCACTGCAGAACTTGGCCACGGGGAAGCAAGGCTTTGCTTCTAAACACACATCTCAGATGCCAATTACAACCGCATAATGAGCAAACCGGGTTGGAGCGCAGCAGCTTTGAATCAGCCCTCATTGTGTTTCAGGATTCTCTGCCCATTTTTCCCCTTCGTAAAGGCTCTTTCCACCTCTCTGCCTCCAGGCTGTAGGGGAACAGGACAGGGAGATCCGCCATCTGGCACCAACCCACCGTGAGCAAATCCGCAATCCAAACCTCTCCCTGGTGGAGCCCAATTAAAGTCCATGATGGTGCACCAGGGAGGACCCTGGCCCCCGGTCCTGGAGCCTGCACCAGCTGGCACCAGTGGTGGCAGAGGGATACGGGCAACCGACAGTGCTCTGCTCCATCCAAATGGAAGAAATGGACTGAATTGTCCTCCCAGCTCGGGGAGCTGTAGGTACATCTCATTAGCCCGATTACACTGACAGGGAAAGAGGTGCTGGGAGCTTAATAATGATCAAAATGCACTACATTACAGTGCTCGTCATCTGTAGGACTCAACCAGCTCCAAGAGGAGCAGGAAAACAGCTCTCCTTGCTCCAATGGAAGATGGGGAGACTGAGATGTGTGATAGGCATTGAGCTCAGCTTCATCACCCCAAGTCTGCTGAGGCTTCTACCTGCAGCCTATGCAGCATCATCACTCTGGGTGCGTGGAGCCAGGAGCTGCCCTCCATCAGCTCTGTGTGTCCTTGTCAGCTCTGTGATCCCACCATCCCCCCCCATCCATGCCAAGAGAGCCACCAAACATCCACCTTGGCTGCGTGCTGACGGCACAACAGGTGCAATCACACTGCAGTCGTGGGATGATTGCACAGCAGCTGTGCTTCCCACACTTGTAATTTCCACTGCGCACGCATAACTGGAAGGGTAGCTCCATGGCTGTACATTAATTAAAGTCTAAGTGCAGTATCAGTGGTGCCAATGAATGCTAAAACCACGCAGACAGGGTGACCAAGAAGCCAAAGGTACAACTGGGCAGAAATAGGCAACCTTAGTGCTGAAACATGGAGAAATGCCACTTATTAGGAGTAGCGGGTGGTGGGGAGGTGATTCAGAAGCATTACTATGGTGTAATTGCACTCTATTTGTAAGGTAATTACAGCCCCACTATTATACACCACAACCCTCCATTTTTGTGCCTAATCCTATAAGCCAGACTCAGAGGGAGGAAAGGCAGCAGTGAAGGCTCAGCAGAAGGATGGATGGATGCGGATTGATGGGCAGGGGGAGCAGAGGGGCTGGGATGGGAGTGCTGTAGGTGTGCAGAGCCATGGGCAATGCAGAGCAGTGTGCTCCTGCTTGCCCGGGAGGGAAATCTGGGTGCAGGAGGGGATGCAGTACCAGTGATGTAATGCAGTGAGGTCCTAAAGCAAACCGAGCCCTTTCGGCTGCACGGCACATTAATGCAACAACAGCCTATTCCCCCTGTAGCACTCCACCAACGTTTATGCAGAGCAGATATGTAGGCAAGGAAATGCAATCAGACAGGACACAAATGGGGCTGTCTGGGTTTTTCTTCTTCCTCGTTCATTCCGAGGGAAGAAAACAAAAGCTCGGCTGACCCAATGCCTGCAGATGTCGTGCAGCAAAGCAGAGCAAAGCTGCGTGCCCAGCAGCCCCAAAGCACTTTATGCAGCAATGCCCAAAAGCCTCAGGGTGGGGTTGGGATGGAGAGAACCCTGCAGGCTGCAAAGACATCGAGGAATCAACTCATGCATTGCACCCACATCAATGCTGCACCCACATCAATGCTGCACCCACATCAATGTTGCACTCACATCAATGCTGCACTCACATGTGCAGCCCTGCACAGTTTGCATCCTCTGGGTACAATCTCACCCAGTGCAACTCACTGCAAGCTGTGAGCACAACCTGCAATGAAGGAAAGGCAAGCTGAGCCACTGCTGGAATGGTCTCCCCATCTCTATTAGGGGCTCAGCTAAGCCACGAAGCCTGAAAGTTGATTATATCTTTCATTAGGAATGACTGAATGATGTTTTTTAAGCTGGAAAATGAACTCGCTGCTAAGAGGGAACACTTCCTTGGCGGGAGCGTTCCCTGCGGAATAGATGCAGTTGTGAGAGTCAAAATTAAATTGATATTAGAAAATTTCCTGAGGGGGGGGAAAAAAAAAAGTCACACGCTGCTGCAGGAATGGAATTGCAGAGAGAGTTGGCTGCAAAATGGAAATGCACCGAAACTCAAATATATAGATATATATATATACTTTTAATGAGAAAAAACCCTCCCCTAACTACCTCATCTGCAGAAGAAATTCCCCCAAAAGCAGAATTTGCACGGAATGGATTTTTCTCCACTTTGGTTTCATCAGAACCGAAGGCAGTTCTGCTTGCTGGAACAGACCCTGCCATGGGATGTGTGCTGCACGCCCAGCGGGACAAGCAGCTGCTCCTGGAACATCAACTGCTCTGCACAAATGGAAACTGTCCCAGGAAACCAAACAGCTTTTGCAATAAGGGTGTTTTCTGAAGGGAGAAGTGCTATCCGGGATTCCATGCGCAGCCTTCTCCATCCTGACTCATCGCACACTGATGCACATTCAGGTGCAAAGCCGGAGGACGCAGCAGTATGCATGGGGGGCACAGCTCCAGGGAGGAAACAGAGGTTGGGTGGGGAACCTGGCACGTCTCAGTGTCCCTTATCCCACACATGGCAATCTGCATCTGCAGAGCGAGCAAAGGGACCGCTCCAGATGCACTCACAAGAGGACCCTTCAGATCAGATTAACCAAACGCAGCCGATAGCGACAGCTCCTGCGCTGCCCCTCTCCTGCTAACAATTTGCTGTAACAGCCTCTGAAAAGCGACACGGATTCCTGTGGCATTTATGTTCTGCTCAATGGAGAGAAGGGGGAGCACCCAGGGCTGAGCTGCCAGCACCCACCTGCCCCCACGCTGCCACTGCAACCCCAAACTTTGCTCCTGGACTTCAATCATCCTCCCTTGCCGAGAGGATGCATGCAGTCAGGGGAAGAGATTTCCCAGCCATTACGCCGACTTATCGAGTGCCCACGGTGGAATTGACGATGGCACCGATGGGGTCAGCAGGATGACCTCGTGCATTTCCTAAAGATCCTTCCCTCCGTCTGCCCCATACATGCCTGGCGCCAGGGCTGCCCCTCCGGGAGCTTCCTAATGGCTGGGCAAAACCCCTCCTTCCCTCAGCCCCCAGTCATTGCTCCTTGTCCTACCACCTTCTGAGACCATGAGTAATTCCCTTTCTTCATTTCCAGCCTTGCCTGAGAGGTATTAATAGGCTGCCATCTCTTCCCACCTCCTCAGGTGGCCGTTCCTTTGCCAGACTTTTAATTTAGAGTTAGACCCAGGTAGCACCACACCACAGCTCTTTGGGGTCATTCACACCTCAGAGCCAAGGCAGAGGCAGATGCTGAATCACTCGAGGGGGAGACAATTCCCAGGATGAAAACTCCACAAATGTTTTGCAAGAGAACAGGAGCCCTGGAGGAGGCGGCTCATTTCCCACTGCAAAGATTTCAGACAGTCCCACAATGCAAAATTAGTCCCAACACTGCAAACAAGACTTACATTTTCTGGCTATCTCAAAAAGAACCCAATGGGAGGGCACAGCCATGGCTGGCTCACCTGTCCCCACCAGGGCGATGTGACACAGGTTGGATATTAGGAAGCATTTCTTCTCCAAAGAGCAGTGCTGCAATGCACAGCTGCTCAGGGAGTGGGGGCTCAGCATCCCTGGAGGTGTTCCATAACCATGGGGATGAGGCACTGGGTTGGACTTGGAGATCTCAATGGTCTTCTCCAACCTGAATGATTCTATGACCCCAAGCCATGGTCCACTCCATACATCCATCCCTATCTGCTCCCCATCCTCTTCCAGTTCCTACAGCCCACTCTCCTCCCCTTCTCAGCTGCGCAGGGCAGGAGCAGTGAGCTGCTGCTCTTTCACAGAGCCAGAATGTGGCTCATTGAGCTTCCTCTGCATGCAAGCACCGAGTGCAGGTTGGTACCTTGGGTTCAGCAGGCTGATAGGATGCATCAGCTAATTTGCTCTAACGATGCCAGAAAGGGTGGGGAGTGCTCTCCAGAGGAGAATGCACTTGAACTGGGAAAGCAATAACCTAAATAGATACTGGTTTCCAAGCAGAAAGTCCTTGAGGAGGGATGAGAGGCCCTACGGCTGAATTTCTCCTCCACCTGCACTGCAGCTTGGCTGGGGATGCTGGAAGGGAGCTGAGGACAACATCAGATCTGCAATGGTCCAGGTCTAAGTGTGAAGCCCACTTGGATGGACCCAGGCAGCCCTGGGCAGAACCCAGCCTGGCACCATCCGCAGCCCAAGGCAAGAAGTCAGCCCATCTGTGCTGCGACAGGTTGATATAGAGGGCGAGATGCCTAAGTAAAATTCCACAACAGGGCATTAAAAAGATGTAATAAAATATACACGAGTTATTAAATATTGTCATCAAGATGAGCCATAAATCAGGGATTTTATGGTTTCTGATTATAAATTCCATTTATTCTGTAAGCGTTTAAAGAAAGAAAAATGGAGACTCAGTAAAGATTTAAGCCTAGCCATGATGCTGATGATATTTCACTGTTGCTTGTGGGTGTCACATTGTTAGGAGCCCGGTCTGGAAGGAACCTCTTGCCATGCAGCCCATAATGCTGCAGAGTTCCTGGCATCCTTATGGACACTGCTGTGCAAACAGCACACCGGGCTCCATGCACTGCGTGCACCGACCTCCCTCTATGCACAGTTTATGGCTTGCATCTCGCAGAGCAAGAAATCTAAATCACTTTGGGGAAGCGATGGGAGCGATGAGCGTACGTGGGAAATACAGCCTTTTCCCCCTTTCAAATGCCAGAAGAAAATGTCAAAGAAATTGCTTTCTTGAAAAGACTCACGGGTTCCAAATAAATTGCCATGTGTCAGCCTGCAGCTCGGCTCCCAGCACCCCTCAGCACGGCAGTGCTGCTCCCAGCACCAGGATCTTCCCCTTTAGCTTCCTGCAACACCAGGAGATGCAAACCTGCAAGCATCTCTGTGGGGAAGCATGCAAACACACAGCCCACGCCTGTACCACTGTGGGTACCAACCCACACCACCAAATCCTACAACCCCCCCCAACCTGTTCCCAACCCTATTAGTGCAGAGCACGGAACCACGGCGCAGTGAAATCCCAACCCTGCATGTGCTGGATGGGAGGCAGAGCCCAGGGCAGATCCCGGTTAATTAGCACTCATAAAAGCAGCTCCGTGCTACACCGAAGCACGGGGCTGATTTGCAGCTGCCTTTAAAACCAAGCAGGGTTACAGCTTCAGCAGTTTTCCCAGCCTGTTTTATGGAGGCAACCATAAAGCCAAAAGAAAAAGGAAAAAAAACGAAATAAAACCCAACTCGTTGGTGCGCAGTGAGTTTTAGTGCTGAAGCATCTGATAAGGGCGGCTTATCGCAGCATCGCGGAGCGCAGCGCAGCCGTACTCAGTGCAAAAACCTTCTCTGCGTGGAGATAAGAGGTGCTTCCAATGAGCTCAGCCCTATTTCCAAACAGCCTGAGCTAAGGTTGCTGCCCTTCCAGCTGAAGGCAGGGATGTGGTGGGGTCACCATCCCTAGAGGTGTCCCAGCACCATGGGGATGTGGCACTGAGGGACACGGGCAGTGGGCACAGTGGTGGGTTGAGGTTGGATCTGGGGATCTTGGAGGTCTTTCCTGACCTTAATGACTCTGACCACGTCCCTCCCTGTCACATCTCCACATACTGGAACACGTTCAGGGATGGTGACCTCTGGGTATCCCTGCAGGATGGAGCTGGTTACTCCTGAGCCCTTTTACATCCCCAAGGATGGGCAATGTGATGCAGCTGGGTACCTGGGCAAGCTGCATGGGCGAATCAAGTGGATGAGAGTAAAAAAGCTGAGAAAAAAGCAACACAGGAGGTTTGGGTGGGAGGAAAATAATCTGGGGATGAAAAGGCTCTCAGTGCCCACGCTCAGCAACCAGCACAAACCAGAGCTTCCCTCCCTGCTCTGCAGTCAGGAGTGCCCAACATGGCTTTGGGTAAAAATCTGATGAAGCAAGCTTTATGCATGAGCAAAGCCAATCTGCGGCAGAGCAGCCCTTCAGAAAAAAGAAAAAAAGCAGGGCAAATGTAAGGAAAAAGAAGAACAGAGCGAGACTGATGGGGTCAGGGCGCTGCTAAGGATGTCAATACCCATCACTCAGCAATAACCTTTCTGTAACTCCTGACCCAGCAGTGGCTGTCGTGAAACCGCAGCAAAATTAAAACAGAAACGAAGCAGCATTAGGTCTTGGGGGGAGGAGGCAGTGCTGACAGGGGGTGGGATGTGGGGACGGGAGGGGGCACGGCGCTGGGCCAGGTGTGCCCAATGCCCTGTGATGAGCTGAAGGATGCAGGACGTGGTGAGGAGACAGGTTTGGGAGCAAGGAGGAGTGGGTGAGGCAGCGAGGAGGAGGAGATGCTTCATCCTGCTGATGGCAGCGGGGTGATTGGAGGTGAGCATCCCTCAAGGAAGGATAAAGGTGATGGAGTGCCAGCAGCTGGGGTTGGCTGCTGATGGCACTGAGCAGGGTTGCAAAGTGCTCATTCTGTGCTTTGGGGGATTTCTGCTGGGAAAAAGCTATTTCCTGGGCCAGTGGGTGGTCCTGTGCCCCTGCATGTGTGGAGGCATCAGAAAGTGGCAAATGGTGCCCTCCAAGGAGCTGCCGCAGCAGTGCCTCCCCTCTCCTCCTGTCCTCTGCTCTCGGTGCAAATTTAAAGCATGTTCCAGATATGGGCTGACCTTTAAAGTGCGCATGAAAAGGCAAAAGGAGAGTTGGAAATGAGCAGAAAGGAAAACACACCTTGCAGTGGGAAAGGAGCCGTGCTCAACCCAGCCCCAAAACCAGCTCAGTGATGGGCATAGCACCAAGCCCAGCACCACATGGTGGGTGGGGAGCAGCTCCATCTACCCTCCTGCAGAGCAGCACAACAGCTCAGCTGCAGGCGCTGAGTGCAAGAGAGGACACGCCGCTGGAAATTTTAAGGACTAATTTACTAGGTAATTTACTAAGCATGCTAATAATTGACATTGCAAGCAGCACACTGCTGTCCCCAGCTCCTGCCCAACTCCCATAGCAAGAGGCAGGGACAGCTGTCCCCGTCCTGCCCTGCGTGCCAGCTGGGTATCCGTGCCCAGTGCTGGCACCGATGCTCCCCTGAGCAGCATGCATATTTCCTCGCTCTGATTCCACCTGAGGATGGGGCACGGGGAGGTGTGTTGTAATTACCACCTCTTCCCTCGCTGTAATTAAAGACAAGCTGGAGGGAGGTGTGCCGAGTCTCGCGGTTCTCCTGAAGCTTCTCCCCGTGCCAAGGAAAGAAATAAATAAATTAAAAAAGATTTCTCTGCAAAACAACTCCCAGCAGCTTCTTGGAAGAGGGCAGAGCTCAGGCTGGAGCTGCAGCCTGTTTTGGATGACGGGAGCTGCACCAGGTTCCCATCCAACCAAGAACAGAAAGATGAGCCCAGCATCCCATCCAGCTCAGCCACCTGCTCCAGGATGGACAAGCTGTCCTCCAGGAGGAGCTCGGATGCCAAGCTCTGCTCCGACACCCACCAAGATGTGATTCCCAGCCATGGGTTTGAAAATCAAACTGACCATTCAAACAACCAATTCAGAATTAACACCTTATTGAGAGCAGCTCAGAATTAACACCAACCTGGGCCCTCCTGATAGCGCTCCCTAATGCCACCGTTGCCAGATGCTCAAAGAACAACGCGGAGCGCGTTTGCATTCACGCAGCCCTGCCTGCATCTGCACGTTTGCAAAGGGGATGAAAGCCTGATAAGCAGCGGGGTGCTCAAAGGCACGGAGCTTCATAGAGCCCTCTCTAAAGAAAAAACCCAAACCAAAGCAAAAAGCTCTCGCGCTCCTTAAAGGTACTGCATGTTGAGCACCTTCAGGCTGAAAAACCCCACACAACTCCTTGTGGCTGGCAGAAAGCTGGGCCGCAGATCGCAATTAATCATTCACTTGATTAATTTTGCCTCCTTTCCTGCCAGAGGGTCCCTGCGGGCACCGTGTGCTGCAGGTGTAATTACAGCGGGGTGGGCTGTGAGCACGTAGAGCCAGAGCAGGGCTGGGATGGTGGCTCTGTGGAGGTGACACCCAGACGCCCATTGCAGGGATGGGCACGTGGTCAGGGCTCTGTGCAAATGCTTGGGAGAGAGTTGGCTTCATGAGTTCCTCTGCTGGGTGTGCAGCATCACTGCAGTGCTGCTCTATCGGCTCACAGAACCACAGGGTTGCAAAAGACCTCTGAGATCAAGTCCAACCCCAACCCATCCCCATAGTGCCCATTCACCACGTCCCCAAGAGCTCCACATCTCACACTGGGCCCAGCAAACCCTTCTGTTCAAAGGGCTTTTTTGGCAGCACTTTTCTTGCCTTTTCTTCCATTAGAAGACATGTTCATTAGCAAAATATCAGAAACCTCTGGGGCAGCTTGTGCTTCTAATTCATTTTCCAAATGTATAATGAGCCAGGAGTAAATTTTTTAGGGTGAATTTAATTGACCTTTGCAATGGCATTAGGCAGATTGGCTTAAAGTCTAATGTAACCTGGTGAGATTTTAGGGAAGGTTATTGGAAAAACCTACCGACTCGGATTGCTTTTTTTCTTCCCTCCCCCTCAGTTTTTCTTCTGTGCAGAGAAAAGACAGATGGCTCAAGAATGGGGAGGCACCATAGAATCACAGAACCATTCAGGTTGGAAATGACTTCTCAGATGCCCAAGTCCAACCTTAAACCACCCCCACTGTACCCACTGCCCACATCCCTTAGTGCCACAGCTCTAGAACACCTCCAGGGATGCTGGGCTCAGCACATTGCCCAAGCAGAATGAATCCCCATTGGGTGTCCCCAGGGAAAGGACATGCACAGACCATGCACCAACACATCTGCAGCTCTCTGACGTGTTAGCATGGTTGCAGCAACCCCAAAGCCCTGGGGGAAGCTAAAGCCATGCACAGACCAGCCCACCCCTCCCCATTTCACAACCCAAGGCACATGACGTGCACTTACAGAGCAGGAACAACCCCAGCCCTGTGGGCATCGGCAGCACCCGAAGTCCCCCAAGGCTCTTTGCACCTCTCTCTGCCGCACTGTCACAGCCCAGATCTCAGCCCTGCCCTTGGCAGACGGCCCAGCAGCACCCAGCTCTATAGGTGTCATCACTGAACTATTTTCTCCTGCCTTGTTTTTGCACCAGCCTCCAAACAATCAGCCTGGGAAAATCTGCCTGGCGGTGTGTGTGGAAACATCACTTGTTTGCTCTGATAACCTCAGGCCCTACCTGGCCATGCAGGGTGGGGTCCATACAAACACCCACACCATTCCCAGAACAGAACAGCAACCAGGAGAGTTTGGGGAGGGGCTGCTGGAAATCCCTCCCCTCCCCAAACTCTCCTGGTTGCTGTTCTTCCCCTGGAGAGGTTGCGGTGAAGGAGAGGAGGCTTTCAAAGGAGAGAGAGAGCAAGAGAGAAAGCGGAGTGCTTCATCTGGACGCAGGGAAACGGGAAGCTTTGTGCTTTAGAAAATTCAGTGTCTATCGGCCCCTTTGTGCTAAATGCTCTGGATGGGATGAAAGTAAATAGAGCTCAGCTGGGCAAGGGGAGTGAGGGCGATGCTGGGGAACAATTTTTAGCCCCGTTAGATATTAATTTCCCATCCATCATCCGCCTGTCCTCTGCTTGTTTGAAGTGCTCAAGGTTCCAGGCTTCAAAGCACACCATGAGTGCCATTCACACAAAGCCCCAGGGCTGCGGGGAGCCGCGGGTACCAGCAGGGACAGGCTGGGGATGGGGACAGGCAGCTCGTGCCACTGCATGGCACATGGCCCAGGTCTGAGCCTCGGGTCTGGGCAGAGCCAAGGGATGCTGACCCACTTTGTGCTCCACAGCGCTCATTAAGAGCCAGCCAGATGGATGCTGGGGTCACGGTCCCCATCTCTTGCATCCTTGTCACCTACCCAAATCAATGGCGCTTTGTTGGGATGCTCTGCTAACGAAGATGAGGCCGTTAATTGTTTCAGTGCCACAAAGAAAGCCCTTTGCTTTCCTAGGGGCAAATAGCTGGGGTTTTCCAGGATGAGTTGGCTTTGACAAGAGCCTTCTGTCCTCTAACGAGATGCCCAGCCCTGGTGGCACTGGGCACCCCCTGTCCCTGCTCTAATCCCACCAGGAAAGCAGCTTCAAACCCGCCCTTAAAGCTCTGCAGCCATTCACTGGCAGCACCAGGGAGCCCTCCTTGGATCCAGTTGGGATGCTCAGAGCCGGGCATGCAGGGATATTCCCAATTTGTGGGCACAAGAGACCCAATTTACAACATAAACAGGCAAAAGCAAAGGGCACAGGGGCAGATCTGAGCCTGAGCAGAGCACAGAGAGCCCCGTGATGAGCCAACTGAGGGTGCTCGATTGAAACAACAAGTGCATAAATATCCAGCAGAACAAACAACACTCATAATTAATTATTTAAAAATTGCTTTTTCCTTCTGCTCTTCCTGGCCACAGTGCTCAGGGCGCACCACACACCACGGTAACAACTAATTATAAGCACCAATTACGACGGTAATGAAATAATCCACCTTGGGAAGCTGCCTGCCGTTAATTTTCCCTTGCTGGATGCAAAGTTGCACACTCACAGGGATGCGCTCACACGGGGACACACCACAGCTGAAAACAGTGCAGAAAAGGCATTTATCACCTCTCTGATGACCAAACCCAATATGAAGCTTGTCTTTAACCAGCTGGAGACAAGGAAGCAGGAGGTGACAAAAGATGCCCTGTCCATTGGATGGGGATGCTGAACATTCTTCCTTTCCATTGGATGACTCAGAAAAGCACACGGGCAGCAGCTAAGCAATGCCCTGATGGAGTGCTTGGGTTCATGCTGTGCTGTGCTCCTCTAGTGGCACACTTTGCACTGGGCTCCATTCACCCACGGGGAACCACCACCAATACACCGTTCTGGTTTGGCGCTACCGAGATGCAATAAATAAGAGCCCTTCTGATTGCAAGGAGTGCGGCCAATGCATTGCATCCACCTGCATGGCCACAACACACAGCAACTCTGCACGGAGCCCACCTGCCTGAAACACAATTCGGATCAAAAAAGAAAATGAGCAAAAACATGCAGGTTGCCAAGAGAAAAAAGCAAGAAGGCTGCATGCAGAGGGGCTGATCCCCCCCCAGATTGCATTCTCTTGGCCCGAGTGCTTTTACAAGCGTGTGCCATAAGGGCTGTAGCTGGCAGCAAGGGGTGGGCAAAGCCCATTGCATTTGTCTTTTTGTTGTCGACTGACGGCGTATTTTGCTGGAAAATGTCATTTCCAGGAAACTGAAACTATCTGTGGATTCAAGTCAGGTTTAGAGAACGGTTCCTGCAAGAAAATAAATAGGACGAGGAGAGGAGGGAGCTGAAGGGAAGTCAAAACACCGCGCGGTGATGTTTCTTGCGCCTTACATTTCAATCTCCCACTTGAAATGTCATTGTCATTCCAAAAAAATGACATTTAAATAAAGGTTAAAAAAAAAAAAGATAGAAAGAAAAAGCGACATAAGTGAAGCATATGGGCTTATTTTCAGGTTTGCATAAACTGTTTCATTATAATTTGACAGCAAACACTGATTTTGTGCCATGAAATAAATACAAGTCACCGACTTCTCTTTGAGGTGACCCCCAGCCAATGTTGTTTCTTTGCTCTGGATGCCAACCAAGCTGTGAAAAGTAACCATCAGGGAATACGGCCAACCCCATCCCTCCCAATATTGACCACAGCCCCATAGAGCCCCCAACTCTTGGCTCCCCAACTGCGCTCCTTCCCACCTCCCAGCACCAATTTCTCCTCTTTCTTTTTCAGTTCTTCATCTGTTTGGGTTGGTTTTTTCCCCTCCTCAGTATTTACTTACTCTTCAAGTTCTGAAGGAAAGGGATGTGTTTTCTATTCTATGCTCTGATGGTTCCCAGCCCCCCGACACAGAACCCAGAGGTGCTCACAGAATACAAGCGGATAATTAACCGCCATCATTGTGGATTGGGTGGTTTTTATTCACTTCCACCTCCTCTGTGGCATCTCTTCAAAAGAAAAGGAGGGGGAAAAAAAAAACAAACAACCCAAAACAACTTGAGGAGAAGAATAGAAAAGCAGCACGCCTGATCGGGATGCAGAGATTTATGGAGAATCAGTTCAGTCCTTGGGACCTTGTGCCATCAGAGTCCAACCAAACTTCATTCTTGGCTTTATGATGTTTTCGAGCCCCCTCAATGCAATTATTTCCTTGTCTCCCTACAGCCCATCCATTATTCTCTCTAATAATCTGTTTTCCAAAGCTCCTTTCCATAAACAACTACAGCAGGTAGCGAGAAACCTCATTGTTATTGATGTCATGTCACATCACCAGTAAAACAGCTTATGGAAAATGGACTGTGAGTTGAAATGGTTTCAATTTAAGACCTTCCGACCTTTCAAATTTCTTTAAGAAATAAATTGTGGTAATAGACAGTGATGCCACACAGAGAAATGCAGTGCCCATTATGGCAGCAACGAGGGCATCATTTCAGGCATGGGGTAACCCTACTGTGCATCCCAAACTGCTCTAAGTCTCTCCACTCAGACAGGACACTGTTCAGGACACAGCACACCTCAAAGCAGCCCTATAGGCCCAGGGACCCCACATCCTTCCTCATCTTCCCCTTTATTTCTGCATTTCTGCAGCATGGACAGCTGCACAGAGCACATTCCAAGGGACCAGATTTTATCTTTCTAATCATGGTCCAAGAGCAAGGCATGGAAGCATTTACTGGTCCAGAAAGCATTTGCGCTGTTCCAGTAACTAAGTGCCTTCAAAATACTCTTTTCCACTTGATTGTAGGAGCTGATAGCTCATGAGCCGCTAGCTAGAGATTGATGTTTCATGTGTTTGAAAGCTGAAACTCCAAGAAGAGCGTGCAGCACTGGCTTCCAGCTCCGGTGGTTTTCATAACACCCGGCAGCAATATCATGTCAGAACAGCAGCTGCAAAATCTGGTCTTCAATTACTGCCAGCTTCAATGAGAGCGAAATCCGGGGGTTTGGTGCAACCTGTTGTAAAATGCTGCTCCTCAATGAGAGGGTTTTTTTTCCCTCCCCCCCATCCATATTTCAGGAGCAGCCAGGTGTCTGCACCGAATGGGAGAGCGCTGAGGCCAAGGTGAGGCATTGCTGGAGGCATCCCCTGCCTTGTAAGGCTAAAATGGATGGGATAACCATCACAAACCATCACAAACAAACAAATCCGCATTGCCTCCCACCTCGTTCGAAGAGCACCTTCACCCTCAACCCTCACCTCTGACAGCCTGCAAAGAGAGGAGTCAAGCAGCAGAAAGCAGCGTTCTGAGAGCTGCACTCAACCCATGAAAAATGCAATGGAGATTGATGCCTTTCTCAGAGAGCACAACCTGCATCGTGCTGGCTTGTGTGTACAACGGTGCTAAAGGCTGTGAGCAGCACAACGGGATTGCACCTGGCTCTTACAGCCTGATGTTCTGGCCTCTCCCACTGCTCCCAAAGAGGAGATTTTGGCAGTTACAATTCGCCAGATTATCCACGTTTGCACAGTGTGGGTTATTTAGCAAAGACATTAATCAGGCAGCAGGACTGCCCCGCATCCCCACTGCAATGACATCTGCATGGCACCCACAGCAGTGACAGCACCATGCACGGCTGTGCAGACTGCCATGGCAAAGAGTTTCCTTTGACCTCTCCGCAGTATTAAAGCAGGGGATTGGGATATGCTAATATTAGCACTTTTGCAAGCCAAATTAATGCTTTTCAAGCCCTGGAGCCATCGGATTCCTCTATTCCTTTGCTCATGCTGGGTGAACACCAAGCTCCCTCAAGGCACACGGGAACTTCACACTCCAGAGATGGAACAGATGAAGTTTTAGCACTTGAGGAAGCTAAGGAAGGACTTAAGAGAAAGGCCATGATGAGTTTCCATCAATCCCCAATGTCAATGGTCAGAGGAGATGACCAAATCTGACAGCCTGAAGATGTCACGCCGTACAATTTCACCCTGTAAGCCCTGCAGCAAACAAAAGGATTATTCCCTTGCTCTCAGGCAAACACTATCAGACCAGATAACTTCTTGCTGATGCAACATATAGGCTACAGAGGGACAATCAGTCTTGCTTAAAAGCCTTCAAGTGATGATGAATTTACCATTTTCCCATGTAATCAAAGGATAGCTTGGTTTGCATCTGGCTTCCATCGTACCGGAGTTCAAAAGATGTATTACACAAAACAGCCTGGATTTAGGTCATGTATCACTGACATCTCCATCTACAAGTCAGCCTTTGCCAACATCTATAGGCAAAGCTCCTCTTCCCCAAACCCACCATTCTTAGTGCCTGAATGGAAGCTGTCCTAAGCTGGGGCTGGTGAAGGGGACACGGAGCTCATCCTCACACCAGTCCCCAACTGGGAAGCAGTGGGGAACCTCCAGGTGCCTCTTGACACCTTCATGAGCAGGGGGAAAAGCCCCCACCCCAAGGTGCCATGCTCAGACCTCACCCAACACGTCCTCCAAGTCCCGCCTGGGGATAGAAGGTTGGGCAAATAAATAAAGAAAAAACCAATCTCCATTTGGAGGCACTAAATCCTCACTCCTTTCCAGATGGCTGGGAGATTTCTCCCAGGTGGTAAATATATTATTAAGAACTCATTTCACCGTGAAATTGACTATTCAAAACACAGACAGAAGTTAATATATTAGGACAACCTGTCTGAAAAACTCGCGTTAGAGGGAATTTATTTTTGTTTAACACACAATGTGGCACCGTACACACGGCCTTCCTCAGCCTTCCTCGGTACACGAACACGTGCTGAGACATTGGGTGCTCTGCTACAGCAATGGGGTCGCTGGAGGAAATCCCAGCCAGATCCCAGCACTGGGAAGCACTGCCTCAACCTCCCCAAATTTGGGCTTAAACCTACACCCCAAAGCTCCCTTCATTCAATACAGCATCCACCAGAAGCCTTGGGAAAGCTGGAACCTGCCGCTATTAATGGTGCCATTAATGCATTATTTCTCATTAACCACTTTCTAATAAGATGTCTAACTAATATGTTTGCTAAAGCACTTTCTAGTGGAGTCAATTGTTTAGATTTGGGTAATTATTTAAAAGTACCATTGGCTTTATTTATTTATTTACTTTATCGCAACACGGTGTTGCAAATAGGGAATGAATTCGCCTCAAAGGAATGACAAACACTTGGTGTTGCTTAATTTGCTTCACAGCCTTTCTGACAAGAAACTCTGGCTTTCCTTCTGTGTAAGATCTGCCCAGGAAGGTCGGCCACAGTGACCTTTTTTTCTTCCCACATAATAGCTGAGGATGAGAATCTGACTGCTGGAGGCGTGCAGACTTCTGAGGGTGTCTTCATCAGAAGCCAAGCAACATCTCTCCAGCCCTTGTGGAAAAGCATGGCTGGAAGAAGCCCCTGCAAGTCATGGGTCTACTGGACTAGAACTTCTCCCTTCTGATTAATTCGGCTGCTAATTAGCTCACTTTAAACTAAATGCCCATACTTAGCATAAAGCAAACTCTTTGCAGACCTTTGTGCCAGGATACACGAGGCTTGGAAGCTCAACTCAACTGAATTCTGCAGCTCGAGGGCTTCAGTACCCTTGAAAAGAGCACAGTGCAATGGGTGGTGAAGTGAGGGAAACTGGGGGGAGACACCAGAGTTGAAGGAGCAAAAAGATCCAAGAGACAGGATGCAAAGGGGGTTAGGCCAATTTGGAAAAATAAATGGACATGAAAAAACCCAACGACATTATATAGACCTCTTGCTGAAACCAGGAGCTGAATGTGGGCTGCCCAGGGAGGTGTTGGAGTCATCGTGCCTGGAGGTGGCCAATAAACACATACATGTGGCACAAGGGAACACTGTTATAGGTGGATGCTTGAGCTGGGTGATCTTCGAGGTCTTTCCCAACCATTCCAGTCCTGTGATTCTATGAAAACCCACTTGAACTCTAAAAAAGACAGCTTATCTTCAGCAATAAAAAATCAAGGGCTCTCTTGGCAACTGGATGCTTCAGCTATCAGGCTACAGACTTGGCCTCTGGCCCTTTCTCTCAGTCTCCTCTCGGAGCCATTCTGCTGCAGATAAATAATTAAGCAGGCACTGGAACACACGCGTCTCCTCCAGCCCGGCTGAGTGCCCCACTGATGGGCTATAAAATCTCTGCTGGCCCAACAAATATTTATTCATGCAAAGTGGAGCGGCTTCAGTGAAAAGAGAGACGGAGACAACCTCAGCCCTCTTCAGAGCACTCACCCAGGAGCACACACTGACAACACCAACGTGTGGTTTTGTTGGCCCAACCCAAAGCATTTCATCCCTTGGCCGAACACGTCATCCTTTCAAACTTCAACCGTACAAGTAAAAATAACCACAAACAGCCGCCAACAGCAATAATGTCATTAATTACAAAACAATGCTTTGGATGAGGAGAATAGACCCTTCTTCTAAAGCGCCCTATTCCCAACCTTATGGAGAGCCACGGTAGCTCCAATGACAGATAGGGCCACCCAAATGACTGCGAGATCTACCAGCCTCTGGGGATGCAATGTGCTACCCAGGCCCCCAGAAGCTCTCTTATTAAAGCAGCCCCCCCTTGACTTGCTAAGCCATGCCAGCAAATCAATCCCTTGACAGAATTTCTCTTTCTCGGCCCTCTTGGTTTTGATTCTCTTCCATCTTTCTTCTCCAGTGGAATAAGCGATCATTAATCCCGTCAAAGGAAATGAGACTTTTGCTCACATACAGGAACACATCTGAAGTTCCTGCAACAAGTAACACATTACCTTGATGCCCTGACATCATGAAAAATGGTTCTGGTGAACGCGTCTTGCTTTACTTCTTTTTATCAGTTACTCATTCAAAGCACCAAAACCAGCTCTTACAAGAGGCTGGCATTTGCTTTACAAAAGGGAGAGGGGAAAAAAAAAAACCCACAATAAAATAAGAAAAGCTTCCACTGTACATACATTCCTTCTACAAATCCGAGTACTAATAGTATTTGACATGTTGGTAATTTTTTTCTTCTAAACCCTAATTCATTTAGTGTGGTTCTGCTTTACTGCTGTACTTTTTACACAGGGATGCACAGAATATGCTGTTGCTGTTGTTGTTGCTTTTTTTTTCCCCTCCTCCTTAAACAATTTTATTCCTCCTCGAAATCACTCATTCATGCCAGCCACATTCTAGTCTGGAGAGGGAGGGAGGGAAGGAAGAAGAAAGCAGAAATCAAACAGAAAATAGGCTGTGGGAGAGGAGAAAGTAAATGAAAAGAAGGGGAATGGAAAAAGAGAACAGGAGAAAATAAGCTGAGAATGTAGGCAAACATAAGAAAGGGAAGGGAAGGGAAGGGAAGGGAAGGGAAGGGAAGGGAAGGGAAGGGAAGGGAAGGGAAGGGAAGGGAAGGGAAGGGAAGGGAAGGGAAGGGAAGGGAAGGGAAGGGAAGGGAAGGGAAGGGAAGGGAAGGGAAGGGAAGGGAAGGGAAGAAACCCCAAAGACTGGCAAACCAAAGTCCTCAAACGAGAATCGTAGAGTCATTAAGGTTGGAAAAGACCACTAAGATCATCGTGTCTGACTGTCGACCCACCACCACCATGCCCACTAAGCCAAATTTAAAACATCGGTTAAACTCCTTGGGTTTCTGGCTGGGTTGCCTCCAGGTGCCATAGTAACACAAACAACAGCTTAAACTGGAGTAGAAATGGGGATAAAAGCATGGCAAAGAGACACTGGAGTCAACTTGAGCGGAGGACCAGCAGCGGGAGGCAGGGATAATCCACCCAGCCACTCTGCTCCCAGGGCATCGCTTACGTTATTACTTCTCTCCAAAGGCTTCAAGCCGCTGCAATCCCCTGTTAGTTAATAAGGAAAGCGAAAGACTCAACAATTGTTTGTGCTCGGGCTGCCTTGTAAAGGCTTCATCACTCGGCAGTGAAACAAAAGACGACTAATAACACCCCGCGCAGCAAAAGCAAGTGCCAGGGAAGAGACAGAAATCAATTATCTGGGTGCAATTCAAAGGGAGAGGAAGTGGCAAACGCGTACACATCAGCAAACAGCATGCATAATCCCATTAACACAGATGCTGTCTCCCTTGTGGGAGCACGGAGCCAGGAGAAAGATGATAATTAAAATAAACAAACAAAAAGTAACCTCAACTTCCTGGGAAGGGATGGTGAGGGATGAGCGGAGCATCGTCCGGATGGACAGGGGAGCACAGAGCTGGTGTGGTCCCTGCAGACCCCAAAACCTGCAGAAATCTCCAGTTTTGGGGACTTTCTGCACAAGGCTTCTCAGGAATTTGGGCACTCCTAAGGATTATGGTGATGCTTTCACCCACACTACACATACCAGGGACCCTCCACTTCATCTCATGAGCCCATCTGGCACTGAGGGACACGGTTAGTGGGCATGGGTGGTGGTGGTGGGTCGATGGTTGGACTTGATGACCTCAGAGGTCTTTTCCAACCTTAATGGTTCTATGATTCAGACAGGGATCCATTTGGCAGCACTGTTTGCACAGCCCCCACTCCAACTCCCCACATACATTCAGTGACTCCGGTGTAACCCTATTACTTTTCCCTGAGCATCTGCCACTGGCAACTTTTGGAGATAGACACTGCACTGATCTGCTGCTACAACTCCTTTTCTACAAACAACTTTCTCCTCTGGAGCCCAGGAGAGTTAATGGAAAAAGGGATTCACACTATCTGCCAAGGATTTGGGATCAGACACAGAATGAGCTCTGGGAGCCCAAAAAAATGTCTAAATCCTTCCTGCCTCCCCCCAGCACTACTGCTCTCTCTAACACAGCGCCCTCCAACTCCAGTTCTCTGCAAGGTGGGTTTTAATACCGGGATTTTAATTCAAGGAAAAAGCAATGCAAGGTAATTGCTGGAAGTGCTGTCCTTCTTCTGCCCGCTCCACCCCATCCATCTGCCCTGGGAGCAGCAGCCAGGGAGAGCAATCCCAGACCCAGGCAGCATGCTTGGACCGCGACACATCCCCAGGAAGGAGGCAAGATTAAAATACAGTCACTTAATCCCCTGCAAAGCCTCTTAAGCGTTTATATCAGGGTCAGCTCAGTTGGTGCTTAGTCAACCTGCCTCACAAAATATCCCCGTTTAGGCCCTTCCGCTGACTGTCAAGCAGGCTGAAATGAGGGACGGGATCAAAGGCAACGGGGACCAAGAGGATGAAGGTAAATGCAATGTAAGAAACCTTCATTAGGGAGCAAGGGCACCTCTCTCCCCAGCTGCTCCTCAGATCCCTCCCTGAGCTGCGCTGAGCACTCAGCAGAGCTCTGCTCTCCCCGAGTTGTGCAGGAGATAACCATGAGGACTTATCGCCATCGGCTTCGGCGCGCTCATTTGCAGCTGGGGCACAGCAGATAGGCTCGGGAGGTTGGAAGGAGAATTAAATCCTGATAAAACCATCCTAAATACGGGCGTTCAGCCTCCTGGCCTCATGCACCCCTTCCACGTGCACGCACCTCAAGCACCGCTTGCCTGCAGTGACTTTCCCAGGCTCCCCTTGAGCAGCTCACCAGACCTTGGTGCCAACGTCCTCATGAAATAAACTGAGGGCAACTGGGAGCATTAAGGGCTTGAAAACAAACCATCCTGTGACAGTTTATTTAGGCGAGGCTCTCTGCTCTGCCACATTCGGTTTGCATCACACACGCAGCCAAAATTTCCCTTCTTCTTTTTTTTCCTCACACCTTCCTCTTAAGTCAATGGAAATTAGAAGGGAGATGCTGAGCCACACAGGCACTGCGTACTGTGTGCCACGGGATGTGCAGGCTGTGCTTTGGTGGGTTGAGCCTCCTGGGCCTCTGTGTCTGCCCATCCCCCTCGGTACCACCACAGGGCTCCTCAAAACAAGCAGTATCTGCCTTCACCAGGAGCTCCTCTCCTGTGGATGTGGGAGCAGCACACGTTATTTCTGCCCGAGCCCAGAGCTGATAATGCTGCGTGGAGCTGTCGACTTTGCAAAGGCATACTGCGCATGTAATTATAAGCATAAGCACAAGTGTATATGTATGCTCAAATACACCCAGACACGCACTCAGTTTGCAAAGTCCAGATGATCCTACAGCTGTATTTTAATATTTCAATACCAGGGTCAGAGTGAATCTCACTGTCTCCCTCTTATCTTCCCTCTGCATACCAGTGCTGTCAATGCCATCGGCAATTTTACATGTAAATGAGCCCATCCATCACTCCCTGCTCTGCAGCGCCTCACTTCCAAGACTACCATGGAGTTACACCATTAAATCTCCCGGCTTTACAATATACATCATGACATATTTGACATCAATCAGCTGTGTCAGTCCACTCACTGTAAACCATAAACTTGCTCTGCATTCCAGCTCCGTTCGCAGTGATTAAAACCTTCTCAGCCTGGCTTCCTGATTATGGTGATAAATGAGGATGTCCTCCCTTCTGACTCAACGCTTGCCCATCCTCCTGCTTACCCCAACCCAAGCCAACACCAGTCCTGAGCTGCCCAAGGCCAATGCTTGTTGCCCTGTCTGGCTCTCAGCTCTTGTCTACCTACAGAACCTAAAGAGGCTGCAAGAAAGGAGGGGACAGACCCTTCAGCAGGATCTGCTGGGATGGGAAATGGTTTCAGACTGAAAGAGATGTAGATTGGATATAAGAAAGGTTTTTACATTAAGAAAGGCGAGGTACTGGCACAGGTTGCCTAGAGAGGTGGTGGATGCCCCAATCCTGCTGACACCCAAGGTCAGGCTGGAAGGGGCTCTGAGCAACTAATGGAGCTGTGGGTGTCCCTGTTCAATGCAGGGAGTGGGACCAGATGGTCTGTATAGACCCCTTCCAACTCAAATGATTCTAGGGGCTCCATTTAGGCCATTACATCTATCCACTCGCCTTCCCATCAGTGTGTGCATTCCTCCTGCAGCCTCACTTGTCCCTATGTATCGGTAGGGATGTGCTTTGACCATCTCCAGACTGCAGGTGAAGCATCAGAAGGGATGTTCTCGGGACCTGGATGGATGTAGGTGAGGCAACACGGTTGCCTTTATATGCACTCCTGCCATCTGACAGCCTTACACATGTAGTCATCTTTATGCACATTCAATGTGTCAAGTGACTTCAGTGAGACAGACCATAATCCTGCTTCATGCAGCATTGTGCTGTGAGGCACCTAAAAAGCCCTGTCTCGATTGTCAGAACGACTGATCCTTCCCTAATCCCATTTGCTTCCTGAAGAGCAAGCAGCACTGCGTGCTTCCTCGGGGCGTTCAGCACCAGGACTACTGAGCCATGGACCAGAAACAAAGTAATACTGGAATTCAGAAGGATTCCAAGTCTAGATTTCAGCACCTCCAGCTCTGTAGAGTCCTCTCAACCACATCACTACAACTTGAACAAAATCCCACTGTACCCAAGGCAATGTTGTAGATGGGTTCTTTTCAGGTCAGGCAGTGAAACCATTTGTGAAAGAACACAAGGAGTCACGAACCAGCAGATCATTACACTTTCCAGCCAACTTATCTCGCTCCGGTTTCTTTCAGCACCTAATTATTGCTGCTTCTTGCAACTTATTGCCACGATGCCCTCTTCCTGCACAGCCCTGTGAGAGCCGGACATGGATACCTCATTAGGACTCACAGTGTCTAAAATAGACTCCAACTCTGGAGCATCACTAGGGACCTTTGCAGTGACACCTGAACGCCTGCAGATGTATGAGGGTCAAACTCTGAGATGATGCTAAACCCATCTACTGCAGTGTAATCTGCATTAGGGATGAGGCAGTTGGGAAGTGGAAGGGAAGGGGAAGGAGAAGAGGAAGGGGAAGGGGAAGGAGAAAGGGAAAGGGAAGGGGAAAGGGAAGCAGAAGGGGAAGAGGATGAGGAAGAGGAAGGAAATTCTGGGGAGAAACCACAATGCAGCAGAGGCAATGGAGGGAAAAAGTTAGCAGCTTGCTTTCATTCCTGGGACATCCATGAAGAAATGATCCCTCCTTCAGTGAAAGATGAATGGACAGCTGCACAGGTTATGAGGGAGGTTTTATTGCAGATCAATAAATCTGTGTCACAGACCCCATCTGGAGGGAGTTTTAATTTAAAGAAAAGAGTGATGAGCGCCGAAAGACAATAAATCAAAAAGTTGTGAAGTCCCGTCGGCGTTAACCTTCCATCAACACAAATACGGGCTATGGGGGACACGTGGGACCCACGGAGCTGTGATGGGATCACTGGGCCGAGGACGGGGGGGGGTCTCAGGGATAGAGGCAGCCCAGGAACGCTCGGCCAGCAGCAAAGGGCAGCGCCACACAGCACAGCTCACATCCCGCTCCCTCCTGGCCTCTCCCAACACCAACTGCTTTGAACTCTCGGAAAGCCGCACTCCTTGTGAATTCTCGAGCCGTGTTATTAATCTTATCTTCCATTAAGGAAATGAAAGCTTTTTTAAAAATCCAATTTGCTTCCTCACCATATACACTTCAAGTTAAACTTTATTTTTCACGTTGCTCGGCTCGAACTAAGCAATAATCATTTCTAGATTAATGACGATAATTTCAAACACTTTCAGAGCAGCGATCTTAATATCCTTTCGGACCAGTGGAGAATTTCCTGTTCTACAAGATTACATTGAGGGCGATTAAACGCCTTTCTGTTACGCGAGGGAGAGACTCAGCAGCACAGCTCCCCATCCCGCTCCCTTGAGTTACTGAACGTTGAGTGAATGGGTAAAAATCTTATGTTGCTTTTTTATTCCCAATGCTGTTGGTGACAAATGCTGTTTGCTCACTGCCGGAGCTCCCGGCACGCTTCTCCAGGCTGCTAAGTGCCGCCAGCTCCATCAGTGGGGAAACTGAGGCTATTACTTAATTGACACTTGAATGGAAAATAGGAATTACGTCTCAGAGGACTTAGTCAAGCCCCAGAGAAGTGAAAGGGTGTCGTCCCAGGGGGCTGATGCTGGGGAGATTGGAAAAATCTAAGCACTGTATTCAGCCTCACTTCTAATGAATGCGGTTTCCTATAAAAAGACAAATACTATAATATGAGAGGATATTTCACACCAGCTCTCAAGGGCCTTTTATGGGCTTTGAGCCACCGAAACAAGAGAGGAAGCACAGCAGGCACTTCAGTAGCAAAAGGCAAGCTGACGAGCTGCTGGAAAACACGGAGGGTTGGGAGGCACTCAGCGCTGCTGCCACTCAGTGCTGACGGGAGGAGGAAGCGGAAGGCAGAAAGGGGGAAAGCAGCAGAAATGGGATCAGAAGAAGACATGAAAGAGCACCCTGCATTAAAATTACACTGAGCTGTTGCTGCTCTTCCCCTGTGTTCCATTCCTGACCTGCCTGGAAAGCAGAGAAGTTAACCACAGGCACAACCGGTGCAGTGTTGCTGTTGGAACAGCTGCACCCAGACCAGGAGTGCTTATACAAAAGTACACCAAATACAACCTTCAGTCAGACATGAATGGTTTATACTGGGGATGGAGCAATGCAAGGGAGCCACATCTGCAGCAAACATCCAGCCTTGACAAGGAGCTTTCTGCCTGGGCCAGAAGGCAGTGTGGGGAGGTGGGCAAGGATGCTGCAGGCTGCAGGCACATCCCTTGCACTTCTCAAAGCCATCTGCACCCTTCTCAATCCATCACCATCTTCCTGCATCTTCTCTCCCTCACCTCCCAGCAGCAGGTTCACCACCACCAGCACTGCTTTCGTGGATGAGCAATTCCTCTTCAGGACCCCCCATCCCTCCACCATTCCACATCACCTCCCAGGAGAAGCAATGAAGAACTTCTTCTCCCCACTCCAACCCAATGCCGCAGTCGGAGAGAGGCAGAACAGAGCAGCCAGAGCGAATATTAGCACATCAGCTTTTTGGGTCACCATTAAAAGGATCATGTGAAAGGAGGTCAGATAAATATTTAACACGGTTATTAATATCCACTCCTAATTTCATTCCTCCTCCTCCCCCTCCCCTGGCTCCTCCCGTTAGCCTTCATCTCTTCATTTTCCACGGTTGATCCCTTTTAAGAAGGTCAGTTGGGATCATGGATGGTGCTGGCTGTCAGTGCCCGAGGGGCTGGAAGGGGAAAGCAGGGGAGGGCTGCAGCCTTGGTGTAAGGGAAGGGATCCGTGAGGGATGCCACAAGGCAGCTGTGGTACCCATGTGTTCCTTCTCCCCACAGTGCTCAGCCCCACTGCACTGAGCACTGCGTAAAGGTGGCTGCAACCAGCACTGCAGTGCAGCCCTCCTGATGCACCGTGCAGAACTGCTGACAGCTCCTGAATGTGTCACTATAGCACAGCAGGGTATTGTCCTCTCCCATAGGGCTCCCTAAGACTTGTATGTATACCAGGATTACACCAAACCAAGCCCCCAAAGCATCCCCTCTCCCTCAGAGTCAGCCCACCGGTGCTCATACACCGCTCAGTAGAACCTCTTTTTGCTCTGAGCTGGGTTTTAAAGATCAGCCTGCAGCAAAGAGGTGCAGAGAAAAGCAAGCAGGGTATGAGGGACTCCTCCATCCTCCAGAATCAGTGGTACCCAAAGGCACCTCCTGCTTGCGGAGCTCTCTGCTCATCTCACTGCATTAGGGAAGCTAAAGGACATGCTGGGTGACCAACACCAGGGTCGAGGAGTCAAGTGCTTCAGAGTTAGGGAAGGCATTAATTACCACTGCCCGAGCCCTCTATATACCCATCACAGAGCAGATACCAGCACAGGCCCTCACTGCACAGGTGGCTCCAGGATGTATTTATTTTACTCTGCTCAAACCTGCTCTGAAGACAAAATTATTCATCTCCCCCTCAGCCTTTCTCTGGCACTTCCCATGACAGTGTTAAATGCTTTGCAAACATCCCCACATTCATCTTCACAGCCCTCCCTCCAAGGAGAGCTTCCAGATCTCCCAGTTTCACAGTCTGTATGTTGGGTATCCCCATGTAACCTTTACCTGCATTTAAAGGAGAAGGGGGAAGGAAAGGCAGCAAGCACAGTGCACCTACAGAGATGGGTAAGGATGGCCTTCTGCAGTGTGACTGGGGATGCTTGGTGGGATTGGCACCCCAGGACCCCAGTGCTCCACAGCCAGCAGCCCCATGAGCATCCCTTTTGCTGAATGTGCTATAGAACCTGTTATAGAACCTGATACACAACCTGAATTTGCTATAGAATCCTGTTGGCTGCAGGCAGTGGCCAACAGCCAGCCCTGAGCTCTCATCTGCATCCTTTTCATCTTCCAAACAATCCTTTCTCTTCCTCCACATCTCCCTTTCTCTCTCCCTCCTTCGGCACACAAAAGGTCTGCTGCTAAGCAGGGGTTGCCATGCTAACAAGACAAGCCCTCAGCTGCTCTGTGTGGGAATGAGCCCACATACATTGTCATCGTCCCCTGCAAATAAATAAGCAGAGAGAAAGAGAGAGGGCGATGCTGGGTGTCACTCGAGAGGAGCGTGGAGCAGAAATTATGGCAATTTCCTGTAACTGGAATCAAATGCCCAACTTCTCATTGCGCAGCAGGCACTGCCATTAATTCAAACACTTGTGCGTCAGCCGGGATTCCATTAAAGGGGACAATTTGGAGCCCGGCTCCCTGATAAGCAGACAGCGGTGCGCTCCTCAATCGGGGCTGGTTAGATTTGATTAGGGCAGAGTTCTCTGTGGGTTGAGGAGAGCTGCGCTGCTGCGGCACACATTGCACTGATAGCCCCTTGTGCTGCGTCCCAGTACATCTCAGCACCTCACCTGCCCTAAAATCAGGGCTGCAGCCTGCTGTGTGCACACTGGGGGGCAGACGGCCCCTTCCCAAAGCACGCAGTCACCTCGCCATCCCTTTGGGAACCGGCTGTAATCCCAAAGATGAGGAGCAAGATCAGACTTCCCACAGCAAGGGATGAATATTCATGTCGGCGTTAAGCCCCGTATCAAGGCTCCCAGGCAGGTGGTATTAAGAGCAGATCTCCAGAGAGAGTTTTGTTTTATTCTGCAGAAGCAGAGCCCCGACTCCGCGACACAATAACTCACTTAAGGAAAGCTAATTCGCTCTCGCCGTGAATTCAGAGCCCAGCAGAAGGACGACACTCCGTGACAGCCCAGCACCACCCCGTGCCTGTCTGTGGCTGCAAATCCCCTGCAAGCAGAGCACAACCCCAAATCTGCTCCTGGAGCTGAGGTGGCATCTGCAGACAGACACAGCCACTGCCATCACAGCATGGGGCACAGTGCCTCCCCATACTGATAGCTTCTCTACACTCTCCATACCCTGCCTCAGTTTCCCTACCATCACCAAATGGAGCAGAGCACTGAGAGCATGGCAGCATCACTGAGCGTTTTTTCCTCTTTAAAGATAAAAAAAAAACCACCCAACTCATCACAGAAAGATACTTCTCTCCTCTGAAAATTGAACGGTATTAAACTCCTGAGCAGTTGTGACAGGTGCTATAACAGCAGCATTCATTATCAGTTTTGCTCTGTTTAATGCTCTTCACTCACACGCTGCTCCCCAGGGCCCGCCTTCCTCCTGCTTTGGAGCTCAGTGCCACCCACTGCCACTGCTGCGATCGCAGTGTGCCCCCTGGATGGGCTCCTCACATCCCTCCTGCAAACCCACCATCAGTCTGAATACAGAAGGTGCTGTGAGCATGAGCAGAGACTGACCCAGTGCTGCGGTGCAGGATGCTGTGACACGGGGAGCCCCATAGGGCAGACCTGATAACCAAAACACAGCCAAAGAAATCAAACATCAAGAGGGCTCTGGAGCACCTTTGCTTCCTCCAGATTTTTAAGTGCAGGTATCAGAGCAGGGCACATGGAAGAGGTCAGTTCCCAAGGAGGGCCCTGAGGAAGCCACCTGTGGGTTTCCTGCACGTTTCCTGGGAGCTTTCATTTTCTCCTGCTTTGTTTGGCAATCCTTTTCAAACACCAGTCGTAAGATTGGCCAATTATCATAATTGGGTCACCCCTAAAGATTGTGATGGACACCCGGGGCAACCTACCAGAGAGAATCTGACTTATGGCTCATTATTAGCTTGAGTTTGACAGGTTATTTCAGTAACAGGCAGAAAAGCCATCAGGGCAAACGCACAGGGGAGAAGGCAGGGGCCATGCAGCCTGCCAGACTCAGTGCTGGCTCAGCCGCTGCCAAACCCACAATGTCACCTACAGGCAGCTGCTCCTCCAGCCACATGCACTGGGTGGGGGACACTGATGTGCCTCTGTCCCAGCCATCCGGGATGAGGATGGAAGGAGCTGATAAATCCCAAAAGCCCAAACCCACCCACCCTGCACGTTACAGCAGAACTCCACACAGATGGACTGGAGCATCAGAAATAAATACAACCACCCACCTTCCAATAGACCTCCTCTGCATTATATCACACCGACACAGCTATGTGTGTGTGTGTGTATATAGCAATATTCATTGCTTCTTATTTTTAGGCCAGAATCACTACAATTTCCCATCTATCTGCCCTCTCCCCCATTGCTCGTGTTTCCTCCCTCCCATGGCTGCATCATGGCCATCTCCCCCAGTCACTCCCCATCCAATTCCAACGCGGTTTTCTAATTAGACTAATTAATTTTCCGCCCAAGTTAATAAGGCTGTCTGCAGTTCAGAAATAATTGGACCTCCCCAACACCGATTCCCCCCTCCGCCGGCAGTGAGAAGCGATAGGACTCCTCCATAACTCACAACCGGTGTCTGTTTTTCCAACCGATGCTTTTGCACTTCAGCAGTGATGGAGTTTTCTCATTAATTCTGACACCAGCTCCCTCAGCCTGGGGCCAGGCCTGGGGGGGGGAGTGCCAGGATCCCAACCCCCGGGCAGTAAATCCCTTTGGGCACTGCTGCACACCTTTCCTCCCATGTCACTGCTGCACTGCAAGATTCATTTCCCCCACGCCAGGCTTTGCATTTTTTTCCCCTTTTGCAGAGTATTCTGGATTATTCTGCTTTCTGGGGATGTGCAAAGGGCAGATCATACAATGGTTTGATTTGGAAGGGACTTTAAAGACCACCTGATCCAACTTCCCCCCACCTGCACTGAACAGGGATCTCTGCATTATCACAGCCACACTGGGTGGATGGATTCCTCCTGTTCTCAAGAGGAGCAGCCCACGCAGCTGCCTGTCCCTCAGTGAAGGTTTTTTTAACCCAAATGGGGCCCGGACCACGTGGATGCAGCAGGCAGCATCCCACAGCCTTGAGCCCAAGGTTTGGAGGTCGGACGGGGTGAGCGCTTCAGATTCAGCAGCAAAAACAGCACCCTAAGGCAGGTCACGAAGAAAAGCAGCACTGTGACACCAAATCTCCCGGCTTTAAGAGCATTAATGGAGCAGGCATGCAACAACCTTCACCTGAGAGCATCCAAACACTCCGACTGTGCGGAGGCAAAGCGTGGAGCTACAATAAAGCTCAACATTACAATGGAAAGGGTCTGTCAATGAGGAGGAGAGCGAATGGGGCCGGCAGAAGAGGGATGATCACATCAGCTCTGACTCACTGCGAGAGCAGACAAGAGCAGAACCCAATGTGACACACAACCCCACAGCAGCCAACGACCCCATATATGCATAAAGGAGGGAGAACTTGGCCATCTGCAGGGAGATGCTGGTGCTACCCAGAAGGTCAGAGCAGATTAGAGCAGCCTGTTCTCCTGGCCTTAATACGTGGACTCCCTGCCTCCTCCTGCTAATCAAATAAAAGACAGAAGATAAAATGCCAACCACAAACGAGAGATTTGCACTGGGGGGATCTAATTCCAGGAGGCTGCGGGCCATAAAGAAGAGGGATCCATTAGCATCCACTTACCTGCCATGATGAAGTGACCACGATAAAGTGCACAGGATTAAATAAATTTAAGTGAATCCCCTGACGGCGTTTTTATGGGATTGAAAGAGGTTTTATCCACTCGCAACCTCTATATCCTCAGAGGAAACTGATTCAATAAAAACTAAACCCACTTCATCAAGCAGGAAGGGGGAAAAAAAAAGAAAGTACCCAAAAACTCTATGGCTCTCACAGAGTCACTAAAGGAGTCAGGAAAAAATGGAATATAGGGTGAGTCCATGAGGGGGAGAAATCTGCACACATCTGCTGCTGTGCCATTAGCAGCCAGGAAAGCAT
Organism: Excalfactoria chinensis; assembly: GCF_039878825.1. Taxonomy (NCBI): domain Eukaryota; kingdom Metazoa; phylum Chordata; class Aves; order Galliformes; family Phasianidae; genus Excalfactoria; species Excalfactoria chinensis. Next base: position 4,222,416 of record NC_092845.1, read on the forward strand.
CACATAGAGGTGACTCTGCTCCATCCCTGCAGTCCACCCCCAAGCCCTGACACCACCACCATCACAGCGCATCGTTTGGAGATCTCTACCCAACCCAAACTGCACCAAGAGTTCTGAGATGTGGGGTCAGCAATGGAAGATCCCCATCCTTAGGAGACCCAAATGCAAACTGCAGTGCTCAGCCGTCCGACCCCCTAACAGCAAATGTCATCCATTTATATCAGAGGAAGAAGACTACAAATAGAAGCTCCATGGAACAAAGCCATTCTCCTCTGATGTACATTCATGGGGGAAAAAGCCATTTTAATTACTGATCAGAAATAAATGACTTGCCATTTGCTAGCACTTCTTTCTTTTTCTTTTTTTATATTTTTGAAATTACTTTGTAGAATTACTTAAACTTATTAATATATTTATAAGGAAAGAAAATACCCATAAAAGCTTGGAATGCTGAGCCAACGAATTAATTAACATCAAATTACCAGTGGTTACTACGGCCTGGTACTAAACATTACTACCCTATTATGTGAAGAATGGACAAAAAAATCTCTCGCAGCTGTTAATTATTTCAATTATTAATTTTACTTAATAATTCATATCCCTTTCCCGACCCCCTGGAGTATACTCTGGTATCTACATTTCTTCCTCTCCTCCTCCATTTCCCCCATACCCCGCTTGCATTGAGACAATCCATCACTCTACAAGGTTACTGGCTTTGGGAGATGGGGGGAGTTTCTTTTGGATTTTATTTCATTTTATTTTATTTTTTATAATCCTCAGTCATTTCCTGCGAGAAATACCCCTGGTAAATACCTGCTCTGGAGAAACAATCATAAATCCTTAAAGGTGAACCTGAGCGCCTCTCACCCTTTAGAGAAAGTAATATGTCTGAGAGCCCAAATCCTTAATAGTACGTACATGGAGAGTGAATTGCAAATAAATCCACTTCCAAGTGAAGTGGAAAGGATTTTTTAAGCACCTTTCAGGACCTGCGTTCTGTGCGTCTCCCATCCCCATGCCTGCTGGCATTGCTCTCCATATGGGCTGCACTCCTTCCATATGGGATAGGCAGGAAGGGAAACCGAGGCACAGCCATGACAGTTATGTATATATGTATACATATATTCCTATATACATTGATGTATATTTACAGATGTATACATGGATATTTACACCCCACAATGCCCATTGCTGTGGTCCATGACCATAGCAGAGCAACAGCCCTGTGAGGGACCCTTGGCTGTCTGGGAATTTATTTGCTGATCAAAAGGAAACCGCTTAATGACAGAAAATAAACGGGGTTGGTGGAGGATGGAGAAAAGGATGAAAAACCCCGCGACCCCCGGGCGCTCCATGGCAATGAGGGGATTAATATTTCTGATGGGTTTTTAGAGGGAGAGAGGAGGAAGTTTGTGCTCAGTGCTGCGCCAGAGTCCAAATGTGATTGCGAATGGAAAGCGCTGCAGGAGGAGAGCGATGCGCGCACGGACCCAACGCACGCTCCCATCTATTAATCTCCTCCCTTGATCTGCAGGGTAGAACGAAACCGACGTTTCATGCTCTGTGCCCATCTCCGGAGGGAAAATCAAACCACAAATAAGGGGGAAAGCAGTCAGAACGATGCTATGATGCTGATACGGCGTAAAAATAGACACAGTAAGTACTGGGATTGCACTTGAGGAGAGCGAAGGGAATGATGGAGCACGGGGACAAAAACCTGCTATCAGCAACAAGGAGCGCGTGTGCATGGCTACTAATGGCACTTCCATAGGATCATAGAACCATACAGTCATTACCATTGGAAAACACCCCCAAGATCATCTAGTTCAGACATCAACCCATCACAGCATCACCCGTCCCATTTTACAGTGCCCCACCACTGGTCCAAAACCCACCTAACCCCCTTTTTTTTTCCTCCTGTTACACCATTTTCAGCCATTGGTTTCACTGCTGGCACATCCCAAGGCAGAGGCCCCATATCCCAACGCCTTTTCAAACATCACACGGCGCACCCCCAGCCCCCAGAGGCACTTTTTCTGTAAGGAAATAACTGGGTTTTGTTGGGTTTTGTTTCCTTTTTTTCCCTCCTTTTTCCTCTTAGACCTGAACGCTTTAACGAGCGTCCTTTTGACCTAGGAAACTTAGTTTTAATTTCCATCGCTTTATCCAGAGAACAATGTGTCCTGGGGGCATCTTTGAGCACAATGTACACTTTCATCATCAAAACAAATGCTAGAAATACCCATCTGCCGTGGTATCAGAGCGCGTTGGCTCACTGAGCCGGACAGCGCTTAGGGGACGAGGGATGCTTTTACTCTTCTCAAAGTCAAGAGCACTCCCTCTAAGCTCTTTAGCATTAGAGTCTCCTGCAGAGTTGGGTATTACAAGCTCTGCTCTTCTTTTCCATAGCCAGGAATGACAAGAGATAGAGCTTTCTTAAAAGATTTCTGCTCCTATAGGGGAAAATAGGAGCAGATCCTCCTCATTGTCCTCCTGGGCAGCACCAAGACCCCACCAGCTGCCCCAATAGCATTCAAGATCAAGAACGATTCCATCTCCATAGGATTTGCCTCTTGTAGGATTTGTCTCCTGCAGGATTTGGCTCTTAAAGGATTTGCTTCCTATAGGATTCGCCTCTTATAGGATTTGCTCCCTATAGGATTTGCCTCCTCCAGGTCCCTTCCCCAGCCCCACATTTCTGAGCCGCAGCCTCCCCTCCATTTCAGACCAGAATAATTTGGAATAAGTTATAATAATAGTAAACATAGTAAAAACAACAACAAATCAAACATGCTTTGTTACTCCCCAGGCACACGCATTTGTCTTCCGAGCGACAAAGTAATCACATTTTTGGTTTTAATTTATTGCGTGCATTACAGTTGGTGCCTGGGGGCATTATCACAAGTCACAGCCCCACTGAGCGACGGGAAGAGCTGAGGCTCTTAAATCCTCACCTCCTTTACCTTCTCCTCCTGCCAGCAGCTCCACAGGCACAGTCTCAAAACATAATGCCCGTCATTACTGGCTACGGGACACCAACACGCAGATATAAAGCATATAAAATGCAAAGGTAAAAATCAAAGTGTCGACAACCAAGGAACCTGTAGGGTTGGGATAAGATGTGGAAAGGGATGAGTGGGGGCTAGGAAAAGAACTATGTCCTTGTAGGAATGGGATGGAGGCTGCCATTGCCTTCCCCAAGACAGCACAGGGTAAAGGCACATCCCACAGCCCTGCTCATATGTTTCCATCCCCAGATAGGACCCAAAAGGTCTGCAGCGCATCAGGTGGATGCAGAAATGCCTTCTGAGGTCCCAGAGCCAAGCAAACACAGCCGTGGGGTTCTGTGTTTTGTGAAACCCGTTAATAGGATCAGCAGAACAAGGTCAGCATGTAAAATACAGCTGCTTCGGAGATCACAAAAACCACTTTAATCTGCAGTGGCTTTTCACCTCCGGGGGCTGGCGGACTGGTGCAACAGATCTGCTCATTTAGCTGATCCTGTTACAAAGGGATCAGGATAAAGCGGAGGGGGGAAAAAAATCCTTCATCGTGTAAACACAGCCAGGGAATACTTTCCCTCTAGCAAAACTGTGGCAACAATCCCACTGGGGCTGGAAATAACAACAGGAGGCTCAGGGCTGTGGGAGCATCCAGCTGAAGGGCGATGCTGCTGGCCCAGTACAGCTGTGAGCACTGATGCTGAGCACTGCTGGCCAGCTGGGTGCAGTGAGGCCAATCCTGCCCGGGTCGCCTGCATTGGATCAGAAAGAAAATTGAAAAGCTCAGAGCACACACACACACACTGTGCGGGAAGGCACCGCTCAGCGCCTCCGGCCGTGACCTTTATTTTCCATTAATGGACCTGGGCGAGCGTCGGGCTGTGTTGAAGCTGCATAAAATGAACAGAAAATAAGAGGGATAAACAGCAGCAGTTACGGTGTTGAGGGTTTTTTGTTGGTGTTGTTTTTTTTTTCCTTGCTTGTTTTTCCTGGGGGAATGCTGAACCCATCACTGACACGCAGGGAGCACTGCTAAGCTGTAGCCAAGGGCTGCAAAGGAGCAGGGCTCCATGGGGACACTGCCATGAAAACACTGGGTTCCAACGCCAGCAGGGTTCAGCCACCCCATCCCTCCTCAGAGAGAGAAAGAAAAAGACAACTGAGCACCCTCAGGGCAATGAACCTGTAATGGAGAGAGGGTACAGGAAGCGATGCTCAGAGGTGAGTTAACTTTACGCCAACGCGTGCACCATGAGGGCGCTACAGAACCACAGAACACCCCTAAAGGGACTCATAAGGACCATAATAATCCACCCCATGGACACCTTCTGCTGTCCCAGTTGGGGAGGTATCTCTGTTCGTCCTGCAAACCCAGCATCACACACATGGTGATGCTCAGAGCACAGCCAGGGCTTTGACGCACACACTGTCGGCATCGGGTAGTATAAGAGAAATGAAGATTTCAGAGCACACTGTGTGAGACTGCCGACCCCTTAATACTTTAAATCCAGGCTCATCTCCCAGCCAGGCCCTTAATTCAAATGTAACTGGATAGCTGCTCCGTGTTTAATAAATAACAATCGATTATTTAAAGCGCACCTGGGTTGAGGTTTACCACCTATGGCTGGGTACACGTGTAAAAACGCACAGTACCTATTATTGCCTTATTAAGCCTTAGTCCTAGGCATGTGCTTAATAGCCACTAGCTATTTAATTACCCGGTGAATTCAGGGTTTATTGGCATTTATTTATAATTTCCCCCAGCAGGGACGTGGCTGTGACAGCACTGGGGACAGCAGCCTCAATCCACCGTGCAACCAACACCAAACCCACGTCCCCAAAACCAACCCCCAGCTGCCACCCCCCCCCTTCCTCCTCCACTCCTAAAACCCCCAGAGGAGCAAATTAAGCCCCGTGGTTTGTAGCAGGCAGCGGTCTCACCCTTCCCCTGGACTCAGCATTACCATATTTCACTCGGAACGCGAGATATTTAAAGGTAAGTTTCCATCAGGATCCATGAGGATTTATCTACGCGGGCTCCCATTAGCGGTAATAAGATGAAGGCGATCAGCCTCATACATTTCACTTTGGCCAGTATAAATGCCTTCACATTCATTAGACAGATGTCTGCTGGAGTCACAGGCAGGAAAGAGGAAGGGAAAAAAAAACTGAAAGAAGGGGATGAAAAGGAAGAAAAACAGTGGCAGGCTGCTGCCAGCTTTGTGCTGGGGGAATGGCTGGGCCCTGCTCAAACTCAAGCAAACGCTGAGAGGATGCTGAGCAGACCTGGGCTCAGCCCCATTTGCCTGCACCGGTCCCAGCAAGCAGAGCCACAGCCCTCACTGCTGGGTGCAGAGCTGCACGATGCAGGATCTCTGCTTTCTCACTTGCTCTGTCCCAGCAGACACTGCCATCTGCTAGCATGTCACCCTGACGGGCAACTGTGTCAGTGCCACGCTCTGCATCACTGTGAAGGTGACACTTTGCAGGGGTCCGGCTGTTGGGTTCATAATCCAAAACACCACAGGAAGAGACTTGGTAAAAACAGTCACTCCAAAACCCCAAGCTTTCAGATGTCATTATTGCTCCGCTGAGTCCCAGAGATAACAGCTGAAATCAGAGCCCTGCTGTGCACTTCACAAACATGCAAAACCAGCCCGGCCCTCCAAAGCAGCCACCACTGCTTCTGTGTTGCAGCACAGCCTGCACAGGTCAGGGCTGAGTGCTGCAGACACAGCTTATTGCTCATACACACCAGAAGATGTTAACTCTGAAGCATATTGATGGCAAGCAACAAGTCATCATCGCATTCTGCTACCTTGCCTCAGCTGTTTCTTGGGTTCTGGTCAGCCTCCTCTCCAATAAAGGTACCTTAGCACCCTTCAAGCAACCCTAAAAAGGCAGTCAGAGCACATGAGCTCTGAGATAGCAGCCATACAGAGCTGGCTAAAACACCAAAACCCTTTGTGCCATCTGTTCCAGGGCCACCAAACAGCTCCACCTTCACCATGGGTGCACACAGGGAACACCTCTGCAGAGCTCCTCCACCGCTGAGCCAAACCACTGCTTTCATGACGTGACATTTGTTATCCCTAATTACCAGCTTGGCTTCATTTTGAAGTCATTTGCACTGATTACTCCGACTGCTGCCTTGGGTAGTCAATGACAGAGATTAACTAATCAGCACGTAGGAAAATATTTGAAATATATGGATATTCACCCAAATTCCTTCAATGTCCTGCTTTGCAGCATCCTGGCTTCAACTGATGCCCACTCGTTCCTCTAATCTGACACCAGCTCAAAGAGCCTCGTGGCATCAATCCGCTCAATTCCCTCCAGCAATGTGTAAGCCCTCAACGAAGCCCCTTCTTAATCTCCTTTTTGCTAGTGATTACAGAGCTGGTGTCTCTGACTCTACCCGGATAGGAGCCCCCCACATCCCCATTGTGTTCCCTTGGCCATCCCGCATTGCTCCAGCAGCCATCACTGCCCTGCTGTGCTCTGGGATGGGCTTAGGAAGAGATTGTGAATGCGGGTGGAGAACAGACAGATCGACATCCCCACCGGGCTGCAGTGCCATGAGTTAGCATGCAATAAACTCCTTCCAGACTTGGCACTGGGAGGAAAAGCAGCTGCAAGAGGCTCAGCCAACACTCTGCAGGAGGGAATCTGCCTCAGGCACGGGTCGTAAACACCCATGTGGTGAAGCTGCTGGAATAAAGAGTGATTTCAGCTCTGCAGCAAAGCAAACAAATGGCTGGGCAGCAGGAGCCCGCTCTGCCCACACCATGCAGGAGCTCAGAGAGAGCCAGGAGGAGAGGGGAGAGGAGCAGACAGCACCCAGACACCGCTACAGGGATGCTCACATGCTGGGGCTGGCATTGCAGAGCAGTGGGACGCTCGGGAGGGAGGATGCTGAAGGCCCCCAGGTGTTCAGCACGGACCATGGGCTGAGAGCAGCAGGGCTGAGGGCTGCACCACGGCTCGTTTCCGCCATCTAGTGCTCAGCTCTCCACCAAAAAGCCACCTGTGCCCACCCAGCACTCTGTTCCACCGAGAAACAGCCCGAAATAAGGGCAACTTCCCATGGATGGAACAGGGATGGGATGCTGGCTTGCCCACGCAGACCCCAAAATGGCTCAGACCCACACGCTGTCCTCCTTATGAGCCCTTAACATCAGCCACAAACCCTCATATTTGAGCCATTTCTAAAGAAAACTTTTTGCTCATGGGCAGAGAATGACAATGAATGGTCCCAGGTTCTGTTCCCACAGAAGGTAGAAAGTGATGGAGCAGAGCTGAGCCCTGCAGGATGCCCGCGGGCTGCAGGGCTGTATGGGGAGGGTGGGCTCTTGTGCAAAAGTCCCCCAAGTGCCACTGAGCTGCTGTGCAGTTCTGCAGGAGGGGATTGCCATCTGCTGACAAGCTGCAGCCCTGCAGCGAGCCCTGTCTGCTTTTGCCCTGCAAAACCCACAGCCAGCTGGGGAAAGGGGAGCATCCCCACATCCCTGCAGTGGGATGGGAGAGGGGCATAGCAGCAGCTGGCCCCAAAGGCTGCTGCAGGGATGGATCTACGTGGGGCACCGGGGCTGGGAGGATGCGATGCTACCAGGGTGCTCTCAGGGAAGAGGTTCCTGAGCAGGGAGGTGGGGATGCAGCAGTGGTTCCCCCACAGGACTGGGTGCCACCCCCCATCAAGCCAGGCAGATGGGACCACATCCAGGCAGTGATGCTGATGCTCCTCCACCAGCACCAAACAGGGAAAAGGCAGAGGCATCTACCAGCTCCAAGTGAATAATCAGCTTATTACAGATTCAGATAGAAAATCATAATATTTGCTAATCACAATATTAATTTCTAGCTAATTGGCTGCCTGATGGCACAGGCAGAGCAAGGGGGCACCAGCTGGAGCAGTGCCTTGTGTGGCTGCGACACAGCAAAGCCGGGTGCTCCCATCGGGGTCCCCATGCCTTGGGGACAGTGGCATCTGGCAGCATTTCCCTGCAGAACCAAGTCCTGGCAGAGGGACCCCTCTTAGCAGAGAGACCCTCATCACGTCCATAGGGGAAGAAGGGGCTCAGCACAGGGCAAGGGACTGGTGGGGCTCAATGGGAGGAGGGCAGAGCAAGGGCCCTGAAGTGGCATCAGAGGGCAGGGGGCTCTGGAGGTGCCTCCAGCAGCAGGAGCAGCTCCTTGCAGGGAGGTCCAGGTGACCCCACAGAGCCCAGCCCCTGTGACACGATGCAGGCTGGATGCCAGGCAAGGCTGATCACAGAGCCGCCACCACCGCTGCTGCTAATGAGGCCCTTAGGCTAATTAAAAAGCTGAGTAAAACACAAAAACATAACGAGGAGCCCGTTTATCAGTCAATCGGAGGACATGAAGGCGCCAATAAAAGTTGGAGCTGCCTTCTTGATGCCAGCAGCCCTGATCCGGAGCGGAGCAGATGGGCACCGAGATGGCTTTGTGCATCCCAGCCCCATGGGGAGGAGAAGGGCTGGCAGAGGCACAGAGCCTGTAGGGCTCCCTGCCTGCACTGTGCAGAGAGGTGCTTGAGTTGCTCAGCTGTTCTGGGGCTTCTCAGATGCTTTGTCCATGGAGATGGCAATGCGCTGACCCCATAGCCTGGGGAGCAGAGAGGGGCAAAGCATAAGGGAATGTGGGATTTGGGGGTGTGAAGTCTCAAACCCACAGCCATTGGGTTCCCAGGCCAGCCCAATTAGTGCTGTGCCACACGTTTCCTTGCAGGGGAGAAATTCCAGATCCATCAGCAGAGGCGTCGCAGGCGATGCTGCCGGGCTGTGATTCATTGCAGAGAGGCCAGCAGGCTGCAAGAGGAGGGGCTGCTGCCTCCATTGCCATCCCAAGCAACCAATTCAGAGGCACAGCCAAGGGTCTCAGTGCTCCCAGCCTGCATTAGATGCTCTTCGTGTTCCATAGAGCCAAGCATTCGACACAGTGCCCTCCTTCTGCAGGCTTCATCCTCATCAATGCAATGCACTGCAGAAGTGCACAGTGATTACCTAAATGCACCCCAGGGCTGCTGGACACCACCACCCACCTGGGACACCCCTGCAGTCCCATTCCCCTCCGCTGCCCCTGGGCTGGCTGTCAGGAAAGCCTCTGAAATGGGGCCGCTAATTAAATTACACTTTGCAGCCCAAACTGCTTCGTCAAGTAAATAAATAAATAAAAATTAGAAGGTCATCAAAGTTGTGTTTGGAGACCATCGCATTAGCATACATCTGCATAGCAATGAAGGGAAAAAAAAGGGCCATTTAAAGAGAGCTGGTAATTTACCCAGCCAAGTAAACTTCATTACCTTTAAGTAGCACTGCACGACAAGCACTAATTCACACTTTTAACGACCCTGGCACAGATGGCAGAGAGGGACCTGGGACAAGAGGCTGCAACCAAGGTGTCCTGAGCCACCGGGGGGCTGTGGGAGGTGGGGGGGGGGTCCCCAGCTATGGGCAGCACTGAGAGCATCGCCCCCTTCAGGATGCCTCAGCCTGGAGACACGATGTGGGATGAGAATGGGGAGACAGAAGCGTGCAGCCCTGCTGCCTTAGCACAGCCCTACAGCACGCAGCCCTGCTCTGCACACAGCAGTGCAGTACCCTGCAGAGCCGGGCGAGGACAGCACAGCCCTGCTGAGTGCTGCCACGTTGTGGTTCCACAGCCTGAGCCGTGCGTAGTTACTGCCAATGAGGTCAGCAGCATCAGGGCCGTAAAATCACATCTTTTATGGGTTTGTTTGGAGGGGGGGGTCTTCCCAAATCTCATACACCAAATGCTTCCCAGGTCAGCTATCTGCAGAGGGCACTTTCCTCCTCCCAGCCCCACAGCCCTGTGATACATATGAGCACATCAGAGCCTTGTTTCTCCCTTCCCTTCCCTTAAGGACCAGCTACCAACTGGCAGAAAACAATAATAAAATGTTTAAAATGATGAGGTGTGGGTTCGTTCTTTTCTCCCTCCCCTTCTTGAGACAATAGCGGTGATGATGGCGATGATTACACGGAGCATAACACCATTTCATACTGTGATTGGGCTCAGTAAAACAGGACGGGAAGAGCCAGGATCAATCCTCAATCCCTTCTTGCATTTGCCTGAAGTCTCTCCAGGGCAAGGAGGTGCACAGAATGGCAGTGCAGGCTGGAAATGCAAAGCATTGCTCTGCCCTCCTGTTAGTGATCCCCCATCCAGGGAGGCCAAGAGAAAGGTCAGCAAGGAACACGGATGCAACCCTGGCAATACTCACTGAGATGCAGGTGAGGATCTGCTGCTGGGATAAACCCACCGCGAGCACCAAAACTAAAGCACAGAGCTGCACGGTGTGTCTGCAGCCCAGTATTTGGGTACCAAGGTGCCACTGCTGCAACTGCAGAATTAAAAGCTTATGCACGCACTGTTGGTACAGAAGCTTCCCTCTGATCCCCCCACAACCAGAACCCAGCAGGCGCTTCCCAGGCTGCCTGCTAGGAGAGGCACCGTGCAAAATAAAGTTGTGTTGCAAAGTAATTGCACCTGGAAGGCAGAGTCGGCGCTGAGAGGCACCTCCCTGCACTGCCTCTTTGAAATTTGCAAGCAGCTGCCTGAATACATCAGTAATAAAAACAACAAAGAGGAAAATTGGGACAAGCTGTGCTGATACGGTGGAGGTGGGAGCAGCCAGAAGATGGGAAGTGGAGTGCGGGTGGATTGATTTTTTTCCTGTCCTCTAATTAGATAGAGATTAAGGTGGTCCTCCTTCCTTGCTCCCCAGAGAAAGCCAGCCTGGATTCAGCTGCTGTGGGACACTGAGGCACGGCTGTGGCTGGCTGGCATGTACCTGCCCCACTCCTAAGCCTCTTCCAGCAGAAAGCAGCAGTGTCCATGGGCACAGAGCGCCCATCTCAGCATCCAAACCTCTGTGTCAAAAGGCAAATCATCCATCCAAAGCTCCCAGCTGGTTTTGGAACCCCCTGCAGGGTGCATTTCTTTGCATCCATGGGGTATCCTGATGGGCAGCACTGAGCCGTACAGGCAGGGAGGAGCGCCCATCTATCCGGGTGTCCCCAGGAAATCACCACTGCTCAGATCTGCGTCACATCACAGGGATCAAACACGGCTGCAGTGCAGCTATGGATCATCGCTGCTGCTTCTGCTTCGTTTTACAATCCTCCTTCCTTCTCTCCACCTCGCCCCGCTCCAGCAATAACTTGGAGAGATGTCTCGGGATGCCAAATAACAAAATGCATTTCCGCAGCAGCTCCATAATTAATGTTTGCATCGTTTATCTTTCATGGAAAGATTATTCTGACTAACGAGGTTCTGGGCCACTAATTCATTACAGTGCCTTGTCACTTCCTGCTCCTTCTTATTACCCAGAAATAGACTCATTAGTCAGAGTTCAATGACAGGGAGAAATTGTGTTCGTTAATTTAATTCCTTTTCTCTCCCTTCTGGGTCGGTGTTTGTCCAGAACCGGGGGGTGAAAAGGGAAGGGAGGAGCACGACCTGTTGCAGAGGAGATGCTGACATGGCTGGGGCTGGGCAAGGGGAGATTAACACCCACAGTGCTGGGTTTCAGCACAGGGAACGCAGCAAAGCCAGGTCGGTGGGATCAGACTCAGCAGAGGCTGAACACCAAAGGGGTTAAATGCCCTGTGATTTACACAGGGTTTGGCCACGTTTTCTACAGGTAATTACAGTAACTGTGAGATGTAAACACCGCAGTTCTGCAAGGCAGGTTAGAAAGGGGTGTGAAGTGGAGAGGCAGGAGGACAAGCGAGATCAGAGGGATCTCCAACTCCTAACTCCTGTGATGCCACTAAGAGGGCACCATGGGTCTGCACTGCAGGGATCCCCAGCCCATCTACACACCCCAGCTCATTCATTAAAACCAGAACACCTCCATCCAGCACCACCCAAACCCACCAAAGAGGCTGCTTTTCCAAGCAGTGCTCTAAGCACAGAGCCCGGAGCCGAGTGCTCCCTGTGCCCATTGCAGCGCAGCCCCGGAGCATGGCTCTCCAATCTGAGCACTGCAGGAGGACCCGCTGCTCCCTGCAGGATCAGCCATTAGCAGCTGATGCTTCATTTCAACACAGCTTTGAGATTGTCCAAATATTTGCCTCGGATGCACGCTGTTCCGCCTCTCAGCTCAGCTCCCCTCGGGGTGTTGCACTCTGTTCCCATCCAGCCCAAGTCCCCCAGGGCACTGCTGTCACCACCAACACATGGCACTCAATGGGACAGCAAAGCAGAGCCTCAGCCATCCCCCAAGCAAATGGAATGCTGTTTGCTTGGATACTTTCTATTTTCCCTTCTATTCTGCAAATACAAATGGGGGGAGAGGGGGGAATTCAGCAGGGAAAGGACACGCTGCTCCTCATTTTGGTGCTTTTCCTGCTGTTTACAGTTCCTTTTTCCTCTCTTGCTGGACTCCCTGCAGCCCAGCAATCCCCTGCTCTGCTCACATGATGAAGATATCTTGCTGCAGAGCAAAACAGGGCAGGAGACAATAATTCTTTCCTGCCCGTTCCTGGACGCTGCCCAGAGTGTTCGCTGCTGTAATTCAGGTTTGCCACACCAGGCCAAATCTTTGCACTAAGTCAGCACACTCACTGAAAGCACAACTGGAAGGGCCCTGAGGACTGAGATCTGTGAGAGAAAACAGTCCCACTTTGCCTTAAGGATGAGTAGAACAAAATGCCACATACCTATTGAATAGAGAGGAGAAAAAAAACAGGAGAAAAAGGGAAAGCACGACACAGGCATTCTTTGAAATCGGGTCAGCTCCAAGCTTTGAAATGGTAAAAATTGAACGATATTTTCCTCCCGCTCCTCTCTTTGTCCTCCCCCTTCTTTTAAAGGGCTCCCTGCTTACAAACATCTCCACAAGTCCACTTTTCCCTTCACTCTGATTCTTTGCTCCATTGCGTGCCAATGCACACCTCCACCTGGCAAGGCAGGTACAAACATGTGCACAAACACACACACACACACACATGCAGATGGCTTTGCAAAGGAAGCAGTTGGGGAATACATGGGGAAGGACCTCAAAAGGGGACATTAGGACCTGCCATGAAGCCCAACAGCTGAAGGGGAACCAATGTGGGAGCAGGGAGGAGCTCACCTCACTGCACCCCACCACCCAGGTGATGGTGCTGGGAAATCATGCATTGCACCCATCCATCCCCCTGCCCACCTACGTGTCATAAACCGGACAGGGGTAGAAGCACCCCATACAACCTCAGCTGTTGCAAGGTGGGGGGGTGAGAAATTCGTTCTCATCCCTCTGCAGAGCATCAGCCTGCAGCTTGCAGCCATCGACCCAGGGCACATGCAAGGAAAATAGAAATCTTTCTGATCAAGACGGACTCAATTTGCTGCGCTCGTGAGCTGGTGGCCATCGGTGGGTTTTTATTGCAAAGCACCAGACTGGAACAGGTCAGTGCTGCCCATTTGTAACGGGTAACGCTTCCTTGGAGGGGGCCCTCCTTGCTGTGCAGCCCAGCCTGAACGAATTGCTGTCTGCTCCTCATAGCAGTGATATAAAACCATAAAACCAGGAGCTGCTCCTCACCAGTTTCAACTCACGAGGTCACCCTTTTGCTTTGCAAGTAGCAAATGTGAATGGCTTAACTCTTCTCTCCCCTTGCAGCAGAGCTGGGTGCTGTGTTCCCACACTGGAGCAACCAGCCCCAAAAAGCAGGATCACACCGGGTGAGAACACAGCACTGCACCAGCAGCACATCCTGCACACTCAGTAGCATCGCTAGGTGGGGACAGAGCCCTGCAGCCAGTGGAGATGCTCTCATTCTCCATGCTTTGTAGCAGGGTTTCCTATGCATTGTATTTATTTCTTTTTTTTTGCAGGAAGCCTATTCATCGATTTTTCACGCTGGGCAAAGCAACACATCCTGCACCTGTGGGGAGCTTCATTTGCAGAGCCTGATGCAGGGGGGAGGATTAGGGGACAGAAAAATGCATGGCAGCTTTAAACTGTTGCTCCTGTCACCCAGCAGGACTCAGCCCATGCAGCCACACAGGCAAAAAGGCTGAAAACATTCATTTGGTTTCTCTCTTGTTGGAAAAATGATGCATTAAAAAAAAACCTACTGCAAATCACCCCGAGATGCTGCGCTGGGTCCACTCTCAGCATTCTACATTAGCAGAGGTGATGCTTTGGCCCATGGCTTGCACATCTCCCCCCAGAGCAGAGGGACAAAACTCAACTATGTCATATATGTTAAGTTCATGAACAGGAAGCAAGAAGGCTCAGCAGGGTAAAGCAGTGCACGACTGCAAGCCGAGCAATGGGAGCTCAGGCACTGAAGGAATTGCGTGGCCACGTACAGCAGGACGGGGACAGAAGGGCATGTAAGAAGGAGGCAGAATGAGACACAGCCCCAGCAAAGCTCATCTCCCCCCCCTCACCCTAATAACCAATTAATATTTAGTCAACAAGCAGCTCTGCTAAATCCATGGAGATGGATTTCACAGGAGGGCTATTTCATGTTAAATGAGCACTGACTCATCAGCGGCATTTACCAAGGATTACGGATTAGCTGCAGGCACGGAATCCATCACATGAAGGGGAGGCAAACCCCCCCCCTGGATCAGAGAAACCTTCCAGGGATGTTGCTCAAACAGGGGCTGAGTTTTTGGCCCTCTAAGCAGTGATGCTCGCAGTCCCCCATAGGCATAAAGCAGCCGGGACATGGGTTGAGGCAAAGCTGATCCAACCCAAGAGCGATGGATGGATACAAAGCAAACGCCAACCTCCCAAAAAATGTATGTGCCCCACAGATCTGTCTGAACCAACAAGCCCTTCCCATGGGCTGGGATGCAGTGCCCAACAGCAGTACTGCAGCGAGCTGTGCTGATCGGTATTGCATCCACTGGAGGAGGTGATTAACTCCCTGACCCGCCGAGCTTTAACGCGACCTCTGAGAATAGATAGAATCTTGTTATCTTGTAATGAGTTTTATGGCTTATTTCAGTACATTTTGGCCATGTTTCTCCAGTGATTAGGGCAATTATCAGCCTGTGCGTTTCAGGATTATGAATTATGGAGCTGCTGAATGACTGCAGAGATTTAATATCTCCCAGTGTCCCTCTGCCTCTCTTCCAACTCTCAACTCTGGGCTGGCATCGCCTCTCTGCTCTTTATGCTTGGAGCATGGGAAACACTGAGCCAGGAGTTCAGCACCAATGCTTACATGTGTAATTACAATTCATAACACGCAATATTAACACCCCTGCCCTGGGTGTCATCATCCCTGGGTACCACCAGCAGTGATGCAGGTGATGCCAGTGCTTCTCTCAGACTTTGCACCACAACCCCGCTGCCATCTGGAGCCCTCTGGGTCACCTGGCTGAGGGCACCCAGCTCTATTTGTGGCCTCGTCCCATCCGGAGCTTATTTAGAACCTTAATGCCACTGAGCAGATTAGGGCTGAGCCACACGCACAGGATTAGCAGGAGGGGACAGCAGAGATTCCCCTCAGATGCAACTTCATTTAGACTCGCTCCAAGCTGCAGACCTGTTCTACAGCCACATACATGGACAACAGAGTGGTTCGTTGCTCTTCTAATGGCCCCAATGTTGCATCAAAGCAGTTCCCAAAAGGGCACTTTATGGCTTCAAGGGAAACCGAGGCACACTGCTGCAGCAGGACCAAGGCTCTGCTTCCAGCCTGGGGTCTCCAGCTGCCAAACCAGAAATGATGGCACATTTGCTACTGAAGCAGACCAGCAGTCCAGCCCTGCATCACAGCACTATATGAGCATGAAATCCCAGCCCCAAAACCTAAAATACAAAGATGGAGATTGCAACAGCCAGGCTCCGTTCTCCCACTGTGATGGGCACAGCATAGTCCAGGAAAGGCCAAGTTCTGCTGACATAACCCATCCTTAATTCGGTCCAGATGGAGCCTTTTAATGATCTTGATTCATGCCTGGTTTTATTTCCACTTTTCCCTCCCTGCAAATGATCACTGGCAATCGACTGCTGCTTGGGAAAATACAGACAGCAGCGCACGCGGCCCCACTTCCTCTGCTCCCGTGGATGCTGCCTTCCTTCCGAGCAGAGAACGTAAAATATTAATTCTGTGTAGAAATAAAATTAAGCCTTTGGAAACGGGCTCCGAGAAATAAAGCCGTCGCTTGAGTTAATTAAGAAGTGATTACAGTGAAAGCCTGCAATGAAGGCTGCGTGGCGCAGGATGGACTGAACTGCTGCCGTAGCCCAGGGTGGGAAGGACTTGGGTGATGGGACAAGGGGTGGGTGATGGGATTGCAGCTGGGTGATGGGATTGCAGCTGGGTGATGGGAGGGGAGCTGTCTGTCCCCATCCCTGTCACCTTCCTGTGCTCCCTTGGCACTGTGCTGGCTGAGGCTGAGCCATTCCACCCAGCGCTGGATGCAACAACTGTGCAAAAGCAGCTTCCCCCAAGGGGTGCAAGTGCCTCTGCCCTCCACGAGATGACAGATAAAATCCCCTGTTACTGGAGGAAGGTAATTTGACATAACAGCTGTTCTGACATTCTCTCCCCATGGATATTGCTGGCAATAAGAATGCAAATCAGTGCTCTTTGCACTTCTCCTGGAGAGCAACTTTCACCTGAAGAGTTGAGAGCACTTCCAAAACGTGAACTCATTAAAGCTCCCTTCCCTCCGGCGAGGCCGAGCCCACAGACAGATGGAAGCAGACAGACTGACTGCCCCACAGCTGCACAGCCATGCTACAACCACAGCTCCATCTTCTCCTTGCCTTACTTATGGCATTGTGAAAATGGGGATGGAGAGGGGATGTTCTAAAATCTAAGCAGAAGTGCTTAGTGCCCCTCGGCTTCCTTTGTGGCAGCTACTAATTATCCCTCTAAATGTATGGGCTCCTGGGATGCACACAGGTGGGTATAGAAGTCAGCAGCAGCCTCAGCTCTGCAGCAGCACCTGGCTTGGCTGGAGCAAACCCCACAGTGCAAAGGGTGCTGAGAGACATCCACGAGCGGCAGCAGCTCTGTCAGGCTGCAGAGACATGGAAAAGCTCCAAAGCAAAGCCTCAGCCCTCGGCACCATCTTGGCCCCGCATCTCAGGGCTGGATGCTGTGGCCACCTCCCAGCCCATGCCCCTCATCCGGCATTCAGGGGGCTCACTCCCTCCTGTTGATGGTATTTTACTTTGTATAATTAAAGCTTAATGAGAATAGGGACCTGAGCTTCCCCAGCGAGCAGCCTAACCTCTGAACGAAGGAGCCACTCAGATTCCTAATTAATAAATACCTATTTGTATACAAAGCAGAGCGTGCCAGCAGGAGGGCAGCTGAGCACCTCCCATCCGTGAACGTCCTTCAGCAGCTCCCAGGAGCTGCAGGTTCACATTCCCCAGGCAAAAAGCAGGATTGATTACCAGGCGGCTGCTCTAAGCCCTAAGCTACTGGATTAAAACACAGTTATCACCACTCCATTTCTTCCATCAATCTAGACCCTATTTTTTCCCCTCCTGTAGTTGAGCACGATTTGATTAATTCAAATCACACCAGCTCCAGACAAGCAACACGGCAAATTTACTGCCCACTGCAAAACATTGCTTGGGTTGGACTGAGGCTCCTCAGCTCCCAGCCCCAGGTTGGTGCTGCCCCAGCATTGGGGACACCACGTTCACCTCCAAAATCCTGAGCCCAAATCTCCGAGCAGCTCCTTGGAAATCAAATGGGGAAACGAGGAGCTGGCAGGGGGAGGTTGGATGCTGCAATGTGCTGTGTATGGCTGGGTTCGGATCCCAGGATCCTACAGAACAAGCAGATTCCCCCATTCACACATAAGGAACCCAAGGCCCAGAGATGGGGATCTGCCAACAGCAGTGGCAGAACAAGAGAGAAAACTCAGCTCTCCAACCTTCCACACGTGCTCACAACAACCAGGCCAACCCTGCCCTGCAAACCAATGGAAGGCCCCCAAAAGGACACAAAGAGGCTTAACCCTCCATTAAATCACTTCCGTCTCACCCCGTAATTTACTGTTGCAAGCAAAATCAATTTAAGCAAAGGTTAAAGCAGTCCTGTCTGTATTACGAGTTTGCGCTATTCTAAATAAATTGATTTAAAATCAATTTACTTGATTCTGTGCAACTTTTCTACTACAAGCTCAGGCACAGCTACGCTCAGTTTGGGTTGCAGTCCAGCGCACGCTTTATTTCATTGCTGGAGCCCTCCCAGAAGATGTCAAATGTCAAACTTGGATGATAACTTTAAGTAACGATGATACAGAACTCATGAAGAGCCCCACAGTTAACCCAGCTTTAAATAGCTATTATCCCCCACATAACACATGGAGCTCTTCCAAAGGGACGCAGCGTTGCCCAAAGTTTTCTTGGCAGCACAGAAGAGCCCAACCTTCTTTTTCTCAAGCAGCAAAGGAGAGTCAGTGCATAAAAACCTTTTGTTCCCCATCCCTGGGCACTGCTCTGCTCCTCTCTTCTCTGGTGGTCCGGCTTAGATCTCAAACGAGCCCAGGTGTGGCTTCAAAGCGTCTTCAGCATCACAAGCACTTAATAATAACCCATCCCTTCAACTTGTGCAAAGCCCCCTATGAAATGAGGCCATGAAAGCACCTTATGGACTGCCTCATCCCATCACGAGGGTGGAGAGAGGGACAAAAATAGCTCGAGCACAGCAAGAAAATGTATGAAAGCCCCTTTTCTTTGTCAAACAGAATTGACCTCCCGTCCCATGAAGGATAACCCCTCAGCAGAGTGCCAAGAGCTTGCAAAAAGCTGGCTACCATTTCATTTTCACCTCTGTGGTCTGCATAAAACGACAAGGCAGGACCTGGGGTGTGTAGCCTCTGCTCCCAGAGCAGCAAATGGTTGGAGCACAGGGAGCAGAACCACGGAGGGATGCATGGAGCAAAGAGCCCCCGAGGAGCATGAAGGTGGGGAGGGGATCACTGTGAGCATCCAGGTGTGGGACAGCGGAGCTGTGCTCCATGTAGAAGACAACCCAAAAGGTGATATAATGCACTAAGGCCTGACTTACCCATCGCTGTACCCTGAATCTCCCCTCTAAGTGCCCATGCACTGAGGCCTTTATGTACTAGTGCCTCTATGCACTGAGGCATGGCTTAGCTCTTTTAAATCACGACGCTGTACACGGAGCTCAAACTCAAGTATGAGCTTTGAGTCTGTAGAGCACGGCTCCCATCTACCCTCAAACCAGCTCCTAAGGGCTCGTCCCCGTGCCCTATAGCAGTCACAGAACGACTTGAGTTGGAAAGGCCCTTAGAGATCACCTACTTTGACACTGCTGATGTTATTCTCTGGAGCAGTCATTTCCTGCTCTGCTTTCAGCCTCCAGAACAACTTGTGGCAGGAGGTCTCGCAGGGCAATCGTGTCCCCACTAAAATTTTATTAGGGATATAAAATTCCCTTCGATCAGGCTTAATTTTGACAATTCCTGGTTCCACGGGGCATCCCTTGGATCTTGAGTTACAACAGACGAGCAGGAGCTGCAGCTGACCTCTCTGCCATTCACCATCCCACCACCAACACTACCAAATGCTGAGGTATCTGGCCAACAGAACCCTGAGCAGCAGCACATCCCACGCTGCAGTCGTGCACAACCACAGGCTCCGTCCTATCAGCATCCCCATCCCCATGCATCACAACAACACCCATCTCCCACTTTGGTCTCCAAAAGAAGCAATGAGGGGAAGAGGAGGGGGATTTTGGTTTAAAGGAGGGGGCTGAGGTGAAGGCAAGGTTGGCAATTTCCTCCTGGCAGCCCTTTTTGAGATGAGTTATTAGAATTTATTTTCAATTATACACAAGAATAAGCCGTCTGCAGTATAGTTAACTTTCAATTCCAACCAATTTTCGACGCATTCAATCATAGATGCCTCAGTGATTAAGAATCTATGTTGCAAAACAATTCCCACTTTGCAACAATGCAATCAAACAGATCTACAACTCATAACCCATTATCCAATAGTTTCTCAGCTCATTGGTGAAGTGAAATAGGATTCACCAAGCATCCCCTTTTTACCCGGCGAGGCCCCGAGCTCATCTGCAAACAACACTGACTGCAAACAGCCCACAAAGGGAATGTGGGCTGTTTGGTTTCTTTTCCCCTCCTGCTCACCAAGGAGCACCGTGCAAACTTCTGCAGTGCACAGCCATCCTATTGCAAGGGCAGCGCCTCCAAAAGCAAGCTGCTTCACCTCCCTAGCATAACACCAAGCAGATCAAGGTGACTTGGAGAGGAGGACCTGAGTGCCTCCCAACGGGGACAGGCAGACATCCCCACCCTGCAATGCACTCCCTTCCACGTGCAACCCCTGCCCAGGCTCCTCTCTGCCTTTGATGCCAACAAATAACAATTTCAGAGTGGGGAAGACACCTGGGAGAGCCGAGGCACTTGTGCTACAAGATAATTAGAGATTATTATAATCGAAATTTCATTGCCACATCAAACTGTGTCTTTTAGCATTAATTAATCTCCTCTCCCAGCCTCTGAGCACTCTCGGCTCGCTCGCTGTAGGACAGCAGCTTGTCAAACACACCAAAGCCTTGCATCTCATTACCTTATCAGAGGGGTGAGCGGGGAGCTGAGCAGCAGCAGCAGCAGCACATCTCCCAGCACAGCCGCAGCCACGAGGACACCTGCATGCCTGCACCCAGCTTGCAGACTTGTCCAGCACACAGCACAGGGCCTGCTTGGAAAGGATGCTGCTTGCAACTCGCTGCATCGCATGGCCTTGGATGAACTGTACCAGCTGCAAGGCTGGCATCCATGCAGGGAGCAGGGAGCAGGGAGCAGGGAGCAGGGAGCAGGGAGCAGGGAGCAGGGAGCAGGGTGCTGGTGCTTTGCTTTCCTAAACCCAAGTTGTCAGGGACCCAAAGGGATCACAGAATCCAACTCTGGGCTCCACCCAAAGTGCAGAATGGGGGAAGATAGAAGGATGAATCCAATTCTCCCCATGATGTTCATAGCGTCTGCTGGACGATGTCAAGCCAAATGGGGTTTGGGGCACCAACCAACAGGACAGATGCAGCTTCAGGCACTTGAGACCTGCTGCAAGAGCCCCGAGCAACTCTGGAAGTAACCAAAGCGGGTGCCCTCAGCTCCCCCAGGTCCCAGCCTGCAGCATGGGCTGTGCACACACCGGCGACACGCATGAGATGCTCTGTGTTCCATTCATCGATTCTCCACTGCTTTCATACCTCATCTGGAAATAAATATCATCTCCCTCTTGTTTCCACCTCTCCACTCCCCCTCTCCCCGTTATTGGCTTTGTGACAGAAGGCTTTAATTTATCCCTCCTGCCACAGCTTTATGCTGCTCTTTTCTTGCAATTTACCCCATATATTATCCCCCGTCTTGTGTCATTTAACTCCAGAACATGGTTGGAGATACAGTTTGCTTGAAGGATGCTGGATCCATCAATCCTGCTCCCAGGGACGTTGACAGCAGGGAAGTCCCAGCACACCGGTACCTCAATGCACAATGCAGGTGCTTGGCTGGGCTTGCATGCCTTGCAGGTGCCTGCAGCACTCTGCACATCCCAGCAGCAATGGGATGAACTAGCAGGAAGAGGATGATGAATCTGAAGGCTCAGTTGCCAGCTCCACCTCTGCTCACTCTCCTCAATGCACACCCCTGCAAACAGTGCTGCTCATTGGGGCAGGGGGAGGCTGAGCCTCAATGAGCTGCTCAGCCCCATTGCTGCCCCACAGGGACCAAGGGAGGGCTTCCTCTTACCCTTCAGGTAATTTCTTAATTCATCGCACTCTACAAGCCAGGCTCTGCAAGGAGATGCAGCCACGCTGCTGCCTGATACATCGTTAGGATACGCTTAATTGCGCTCGCACTCAAGGGAGGACAGTCAGTCCCTCTCTAGGTGCAAACCCTGCGTGCAATGCACGAGCCCACCCTGCTCCCTATGTCCTGCATGGTGAGCAAGCAATGACTTAACGCCCTGATTTCAGCACTTCTGACACCACAGCAGCTCCAGCCCTCCTGCGGCATTTCCCATAAGCAAACCTTGCTGGGAAGGATGTTTCCTTGTTGTTATTGGTACTGACGGGGAAATGCAAAACTCCCTGCACCTCCTGCAAGCAGCACACCAGCACAGCTGAGGCAAAATTAGCAAAACTCCTGGGGATTTGCAAATACCTGCACAAAATCCCAGCAGGAAGCTCATGAACAAGGAACTCTGTGAATAAAGGCGACCTTCAATTACCACCTGCATCAAAGACAACGTCTACAAAGATCCTTTCTGGAGAGAGCAGGATCGGTTTGTTCCATCAGGACAAAAGCTGGATGGGCTTTAAGGTCCCTTCCAGCCCAACCATGTTACGATTCTGTGCTAAAACAAAGCACAGCCTGGGTACCCAGAGCACCAGAAGCCACCAACAGAGCACAGCCCCCATCTGCAAGGAGAGCACATGCAGCGTGCTCACAGCTCTGCCATGCCAGCTCCCTGCAGAGATGCTGCAGGAGGGGATGCTCTCAGCTGTGCTCACCCCGCAGGCACCAGCTGCTGCCCCTGGTTGCAGACATTATCCCAAAGGAAAAGGCAGCCCTAGAGGAGCTGGAGGGACCATGCATGCTCAGATATGCAGGGGAACCCAGGGCTACCCCAGCTGAGCCAAGATTGCAGCTGGCTGCCTTCCCCAAGTCCTTCGCTCACATAAAGCCTCTGCTCAGCAACATCAGCGTGTTTGTTGTGTGTTGTTTTGGCTTTTTTTTTGCCGAGGAAGCAAAAGCGAAGGTGGAAGGTTAAGACCACTTTGCTGCTCTCTGGCCAGCCCGGCAGATGAGCTCACACAACAGGCAGCTCTGAGGAATGAATGCAGCTGGGCCAGCAGCCACTCAGCCTCCTTCCCTCCTCCCCAGCAAAACACAGCCCTGGCTGCATGTGGGAACGTGGCAAGGTGAAAGGAAAGCAACTCATTGGAGGGGGGGTACATCTTTTACTTCAGGGCTCTGCAGTTGCAACAGTCCCACTCCTCTCTGCATCCCCATCCCTCCGCACATCCCCACCTCCCCAGCAGTGGCACATTTCCCGATGTAACTGCACCAGCAGAGATGTGCAAGCTCAGCCTTGCAAAAAGCACGTGCACCAGCTCTCCCCAGTGCAGAGCTCCCCAGAGGTCAGCAGCAAGAGGCACGCTGGGGCTGGCACTCAGCAAAACCCCAGTAACAAATTGCACGGCAGCCGCCGCGATGACAATTAGCTGCTCAGGGAGGTTAAAACAATGCAAACCATGGCCCTGCCAGCCAGAAGATGCCAAGGGAACATGCACTGAAAGGTTTGGCCCTCTTAGCATCCCTACAAAGTAATTCCACTTGTAACTCATAAAGCTTCCCCTGCTGCCTGTGCTGCGTTTGCCAGCTCGGGGATGAGGCAGACATTTGTATGAGATATACAAAGCCATTTAGCTGTTCAAAAGCTATCAGCACTTACATGCAAGGTTGAAGCAGGACAGATTCTGCTGCATTCAGGGCATCAAAGGGGATTATCCGGGAAATGATAACAGATTTTAATTTAGATCATCCAAGATGGGTACAGGGGATGGGGAGGGGAGCTGGGGGCTGGGGCTGGCTCAGCTCTGTGTTGTGGGAGAGAACACAGCTCCATTTCAGACACACAGCAGCAATGCCCACCTCCAGGTGCTCCCAGGGACAGGGTCCAGGCTCACTGCACAAGGCTGGATGGATGGAGGCCACTGACATCAATGCTTTGTGCTTTGTGGAGTTATGGGGTGACCTGCTGAGTTTGGGCTGTGAGAACCCATCCAATACAAACACTCCCTCAAAATGCAAATATTCCATTGCTAAACAACGACGACAAAAAGGGGGCAACCGGCTTTTAAATCGTTTCAATTGAAAGTACGTGGCAGCTCCTCACAGATTGATAAATAGTTTTAACCAACCCCTTGTTTTCTTTTTGGAAGCAGTGATTTGCCTCGTGTCCTCTCTTGCCACATGGCTCCTCTGCAGGTTTTGCCTTTCTATTTCTGACAGTCCCAGATGGGATCTATGAATAAAACTAAAGAGGAGCTGCAGATAGGCTCCGAGTCATTAACGCAGCAAATATAGACCCTGCTCGAGATCTGAGACACGAGCAGGGGGGGGGGATGAAAAGCTGCCACCTCTTCCTGGGGACAGATCCAGGCTAATGTGAGTGACGCATCCCCAACAACATTAACAGAGCACGGGGTTTGGCTCTTCCCTTTTAATCCTCAGGTAAATTCAGAGCATGTGAGCTATATATAAAATGTATAAAGTGGGGGTTAGCGTGGTACAAGCTCCCTGCCCAGCATGGCCATCTTAAGGGTCCACTCTTGGAGAAGGAGGCCACTCACCATCCGTGATGGAAAGATGGTTTTCCCATGGATTTCCATAGATCCCATGGGTGATTGCACCTTCACACACTGCTCTGATCCAAGTGTTTGCCCAGAGATTACTTTGTGCACCATTTGCTTTGGTGCAGACGTGCATTCAGCATCCCCAGAACCCCAAATCCTCCAAGTTT
Source organism: Excalfactoria chinensis (assembly GCF_039878825.1). Taxonomy (NCBI): domain Eukaryota; kingdom Metazoa; phylum Chordata; class Aves; order Galliformes; family Phasianidae; genus Excalfactoria; species Excalfactoria chinensis. The sequence continues at coordinate 4,246,950 of NC_092845.1, forward strand.
CCACACCAAAGCTAAGGGCACAATGCAAGGCCCAGACACGCTGCTCATGGAGTCACCATAAAGCACCCAACAACCTGAATGCCACCAGTCCCAGCTGGCCAACCTGCACAACTCACACACAGCCAAGTCCCATCCACTCACACACCTGCGAGGCTGACCAGATTCCCAAGGTCCATCTCAGGTTGTTTGGATGATCAGCTCCCATCTGAGGTTGAATTGATGCCGAGTGAGATCACAAGAAACTCCAGAGAGCATCCAAAAATACCCACTGTGTCCACCTCAGCACTTCCCCAATAGCAAACTCTGCAGAAATTCACCCATCCATGGAGAAAGCCTCCGTGCCCCTTCTCAGCAATTAAAGTAGTAAATAAGCCAAAGGAATCTCATTCCAACTTGAATGCTAAAGGCATGAGGCTGAAGTAAAATGGCACCGCTGAGAGGCAGGGCATCCCAATTAACCCCCCCCTAAGTATAGGCTATATTCTTCTTTCAATTCTTCTATTTAACATCTTTCTGATGCCCTGACGAGGCGGTTCCCGGCCCAACCCCTCCCCACCTCCCACCACTAAACGCAATGAAATGGATTCTTCAAATGTCATCCTAGTATCCACTTCATAATACATCTTCCTACAGACGGGACAATAACACGTATTTTAATCACTTTTCTACAGGCAAATAAACGACACGGAAGCTTCGCCTCCACCGGCGCTTGGAAATTATGAATTTTTCAATAACCTTTTCTATTATTCATCCCGCGTTATTCCGTAACGTTTCTATGTGAGGAATGTGCTCGCCAGACACTTTATGAAGCTCTTCTTTTATTTATTAAACAGCGAGGTGTCTCCCCCAAAACCCCTCCTCCATCCTCTGGAATAGATGTCAGTGCAGGATGAGCCGGGCTTAAGACACATATAATTAGGTGTCGGGTTATTAATGATTTCCCTGCTGTCGGAGCAGCTCTGTGATGCAGCTGGTTCAGCCTCAGGTGGTTTTCGGGGCAGATGCTGGGAACAAAGTACAAAGTTTGGGGATAGAAGGGGGTAATGGGGTGGCCCAGAGGGGATGGGCCATAAAAGCAAGGGGATGAGGTGTTGTGGAGGGGATGCCCCAGCAGCACAGCTCCTGGGCTGCAGTGGAGATGAACCATCTCACAGCTGCAATGCTCCGGGTCTGCGCTCCTCTGCTTTGGAGATGTAAGAAAAGGAGGGATGGGATGGAGGAGAGCAGGGATTAATCTGAGTGCACTGCTCTGTATATCCATGAGGTAACTGGTTAGAAAGGGTTTTGTAGCTGAGAGGGAATGACCCCTGGGCTGCTCCTTTTGCAGGACCTCCCTCTTTTACACATGACATCTCCATCCCAAGGCAGAGCCTCTTGTGCTGGAACACGAATAAATGAACAACGCTGTGACAACACGTCCCCAGCACAGAGCCCGCATTCAGCTTTCATGCCCAACTGCTGCTTTTTAAACTTGCAAATGTAACATGAGTGAAAAAAGCAGAGACGAGCGAGGTCTGAACCAGCCATGAGCACCTCCAGGGATGGGGCACCCACAGCTTCCCTTAGGCTGCTATAAGGTGAGATGCCATCCGAGACACGAGCCTGGGGAAAACACAGAGCTGGTCCAACCAAAGACACCTTTAAGACTCTTTACTGAGAGAAAAGGCACAACGGTGATTTCAGCTTCCCTCAGACATCACAGAATCCTGCAGCACTTTGCTCTCGAGATGCAGACACTGAGGGATCCACGAGTAATTATTTCTGCCGCTCGCAGAAGCCCCTGTGTATTTTCTTATATATATGAAATCAACACCAGAATATTTGCCTGGATAAACTAATCGAAATTGCTTGTTGGATGAGTTCACCGGCCATAAAACCCCGCCGTTACAAGGTATAATTACAGCAGCTTTTATTTTCCTCAACAACAACAACAACAACAACAAAAGTCTTCATTAAAACAGAGTTAAGGTTGTAAACAGATCATTAATTTATAACAACATCATCAGATGGGTTACAGTTATTAAAAGAGCACACACCGAAGAGCCAGGAAAGAGAGGACGGAGGGGTAGGACGGGCTGGAATTGAAGAGCTGGGTTTCAGACACTGATATCAGAGGGTGATGCTGCAAGGATGCAGGAGTTGGGTATTATGGGGGGATGCTGGCTTGGAACACATGGGGTCCGGCCACCCCATGAGATCCCCTTTCCCCTGACACAACCTCAGGTCTGATTTCAGTGGATGGAGTGGAGGAGTGAGAGGCAGAAATACAACCCTGGAAAACCTTTTAAAGCCAGCCTGATCCTCCCACAACGGCACATTGTTAAAAGGGATGTGATTCCGAGGGGACGCTGCGGATCTATGCAGTCAATGCTCCAGCACTTTAGTGGCAAAACAACTCAATAGCCTCAATTGACTGCATGAAATTCTATCATTTTACCACTACAAAGAAGGAAGGCAGGAAAAAAAAAAGCCACGAATAAGAGGGTACATTGCATTTGTCTTTCGTTAGCTCCCTCTGCAAGAGCATCTCAATCCCAGCCCACAGCACATGTGAGCTGACCCCTCACTGCCCACAAAAAGCCAGATGCTCCCAAACCACAACCCTCCGTGCTCCAGAGCAGCACAGCCTCAATGGCACGGAGCAGCTCCATCCCCTGATTGCCACCTTCCTGCTGATGGAGATGACGTGGGATGTGATTAAAGATGCTCTGAACAAACACCACCGTCACTGATGCCAACTTTTCCTGCCTCCTTCCCAGCCAGGTCACTCAGAGCTCTGCTTGGATGCTGATTTCTCATTCCCAATTTGCCCGGACTCTGCTCTTCTTCATCAGCAGAAGAGCTCTGAGATCGTGAGCGCAGCAATTGCTCCTCTCCTGCTGATTGGGCTTTGTAGCTTCTGCTTGATGGCAGGAGCTCTGCACCCTTGATCATCCAGCATCTAAGAGGGCTCAAAGGTTCAGAGCATTGCAAAGAACCAGAAAGCATTATTTTCTTCAAGCAAAACCCCTGCCTCGCTTCCCTTCATCTCTTTTTTTCCTGCTAGCTATGGCACGCTGTAATTCAGGGGCTCAACAGCCACGAAGCACAGCACAGCTGCCCTCCACACACATCCCTGGGCAAAGCCTGAGTGTGGGGTCTGCATGCATGGAAACTGCACAGCAAGAGCCACATCTCTGAGGCCCTTCTGCACCAGAGCCCACCGCCCTGTGCCCACCCAACAGCCCTGGTCCATCCCCACCCCACATTGCACGTGGGATCCAATATTGTCCCTGGTGCTGTGACTCCAGGAGGGCCCACGATGCCTCTCCCGCTCCAGGCAGTACCTGCCAGCATCTCTCGTTGCAGGCAATTGATATTCTACCGAGCATCTTTGGAAAATCATCTGCAAACAAGACGCTGCAGGCTATAAAATCACTCCCTCTCCTTTGCTTTAGATTGCAGCTTAATAAAAGCACAACAGAAGCCAGCCAAGGAAACGGCCGCTCTTTGCCCAGCCACCTCATCCCTTGTGTATTATTAATCGGTTTCAAGTTGTATCACGGCTTCCTGGGGCAGCAGGAAGGGGTCTCTGGTGGTGGAGGAGGGATGGTCCCTTCCTACCAGGATCTGGCAAGAAAAGTCTTGTTGAATGGAGAGAAGAGTGGCACTGAACCCTCTCCAGCCCCCACATCCCCATCCTGCAGCCAAGCAGAGGGTCTCTGCCCCACGGGACCCCATGGGTGGCTGAGGATCACACCAAGCTGCTGCAGCACAGCCTCCATCTATTTCTTCCCTTCTGCTGAAAAACTACAATATATTGTCTATTTGGGAGCAGTTTCGGTCGGTTCATTTCACACACGAAATTAACCTGATTTCTTTAATAGGGGATTTTTATTTGGTGTCAAGCCCCAACTATTACACCAAATACTGTACCCTGGGACTGCAGCTATTAAACGTCCCCTCTGTGCTCTATGCTGAGTGCTGCCAGACGCACTGCTGGGGCTCAGCCTTGGTGGCACTTGGAAATAATGGCTCAATCATCCCTAAACACCCGGCTATTTACTGCAACCACCGGACCCGGGAGATGTCTCGAAGCAAAAACCACTTTAAGATCTCCCAAATGGAAAACGAGGTGCTGGGAACTGAAGCTGAGCTATTTCCAGGTGGGCAAATAACAGCACGGATCCGGTCACTTGCTATTCCCTCTGCACACCCCGTGGCTGTGATGGGTCGGAGCAGTGTGTCGCCATCCCCCCCTCCATGGGCAGAAAGGTGCAAAAAGCGAGCTGAGATTTGCAGTGAATCCCCGGGGAAGGGGGAAGCAGCTCTCAGAGAAGCGGGGTGCAGGGATTTAATTCCACTCCTCCCACCCCCCGAGTGTCAAAGCTCAGAGCTGCACTTTGTGGCACCGCTCGCAGGAGACGCGGGCACCCGGCTGCATCCCGCTCCACTCCACGCCTGGTTTAACACCTGACAAATGCCACCCGCTAATTTCCCTCCCCTACCCCTATGCGGGTGCTGCTGACATTTTGCTATTTCCCTGGGAGATTAGCCTGAGTGTAATGAATTTTCCCCAGCCCCTCCTTTATTTTAGGGGGGCCTTTTGACTTTGCTCGCTCTCAACTCCACCAGCTCCAGGAACGTGCCCAACACAAGATGAATCGTCCAGAGACTCCTGGAGCATCCTTCTTTACACTTCATGTCTTCCCACAGCGGATGAGAAATAGGCTTTTTCCTCATCCATCATAAGTCAGCATGACAGGGCTGTCGTTCTCCGGTGCTGCAGCGTTGTATCACGCTCCTCTCGGTCCTGCTTGGCTGAGCATCTGCCTCCCTGCGAGCAGCTGGGACCTTTCTGAAGTGCTTTCGATTGTATCAGGGATTTGGGCACTGAGCAGAAGTCATTTCCAATGTGCTCCTCCCCCCCTCCCTGCTGGGCTGTGCCCTGTTACATCCTGAGCAATTCAGCTGTTGCCTGGAAATGTCACATTCTAATGGGGAAACTGAGGCACGGTGCACATGCACCATCCCATGAGGCCAAAAGTGGGGATAAGCATCCACAGAGCCTCTTAATTCATCACCCTGCATCCACACACTGCTGCTGCTTCAACATCCCTCCCCAGCACAGCTCATGGGAACTCATCTGCTGATGGGTATTTAGGAACACCGGCATCACCTCCTAACACTGATGTGCATCGCCAAGCAAAGCCCAGGCAAGCACAGAAAGCACTGATGCTGTTGCACACACGTGTTTCCCAAAACCTGAGTGATGGCATCACAAAAACCGTACAATCATCAAGTCTTATCTCCTCAATGAACTCCAAGCACTTCGTTTCATTTTCCTTCCTGCAACATGAGCCAAAACACAGCACTTCTGTCTCAGATGCGCTCTGATACAGATGCTGCCATGGCAAGATTATTTACTCTTGATTTTTTTGTAAAGAATTCTGCTGTTTCAGATGTTTCACTTGGGTTCGGGATGGAGGGAATCTAGGCTGAGGGCAACACCTGAGATTCAACATCAAAACCAGAACCCCGGTCCCCAGAAGGAGAATCTTGGACCCCCAAATGATCATTCTGCTTCCCAAATAAAAGTCTACTGGTCCTCAAAATGAGAATCACAGCCTTCAAAATGAGAATCCTGGTACGAGAAATGGAAGATTCCCATTTTGGATTCTCATTTTCGAGACAACTGGAGGCCACCAAACGTCGTGGCAAACAGCGCGCGTGCAACAATCCAAACCTGGAGGCATCCAACAGCCAATGCTTCACAGTTACAAAGGCAATATTACATGGATAAACCTATTTTTAAACTCTTAGGCTCATTAGTCAAATTCAAGCTGTGTTGCTCTATTAGAAAGGCTCTGATGACGCCGGTTTTATTCCCCATTGGTACCTCATCTCTTCTTTTAAGGCTTTTCATTTAAAGTTTTCAAACACGCACGCTTAAAACTTTGCTTTCTGTGTATCTGTATTAATGGCAGCTGACTCCCACCGACGCACTCACGGCACTGTTGGTCCCCTGTCTTCAAAATGAGGAGATTTAGAGCACGTTGGGGCACCTTTTCTTTCCACTGACACCCTTCTGAACCTAACAAACCCTTCTGAACCTTAAAACAAGCACTGGACCTTTGAGCAGGTTCTCACCTCGGTGGAGAAGGACATCTCTCCACAGCTCTACCAAAAGCTCACAGATGATTCCAAATGAAGTGCCCACAAAGGCAGTGGGAGAGGAGGCGGAACGTCTGAGCTTTGCTGTGATGAAAAAGCAAAAACACCACACGTTTGGTATCTGCTGAATGCAAACCGCACAATAATTGGGGACTTCAGATGCTCACAGCTATCCGAAATGGAAGGACAAAAGAAGAACACTCTGCTGTGAACAATCGGCAAAATAAATCATTCCTCAGCATATGCTCGGGTAAATCGGAAGGAAAACCAAGGACAAACGCTTAGGGATAAAAAAAACCCAAATGGTTTCTATCATCAGAGGGAGGCCAAGGATGGGCAGTGCTCAAAGAACCCAGATTGCTCCTCATTCCCATCAGCATGAGATGAAGGAGCTCAGCTTTACAGCAGCTGACTGCAGCACGGGGAGGGCTTTGGGTTATCCACTGCTTCTGGATGAGAACACGACCACATTCTGCACCAGCCCATCCAACACAGCCAAAAAAAACACCCACACAATGTCCAGCTCCTTGGCTTTATCCTGACTCACTTGTGCTTCTTTGCAGGAATGCTGTCTGGGTGGGAAGGCAGCAGAGCTCCACTGGAACCAACTACTGCATCTGCATACCTGGGATCTCCTTGAGAGCCGCAATGCACCCAGGAACCCAGGTTTCTTCACCCCACAGCACCTCAGCTGAGCATCTGAGCAGGCTGAGGGTGCACCCAGCCCCAAACCCAACTTATTATGCAAGTCAGGCAGCGCTCGTGACAATTAGACGTCACCGTGCAGGTGCCTGCCTGCCTGCACCTGGGCTGCACGCAGCACTTGGGGCAGCTTTGCAAGGTTGCATGTGCCACAATGGGGCTGCTCAGCACCCCTCTGGGCAGCTTTAGGGTTACTGTTCCCTTCGCCACCTGCTTCTGAGGTGGTGGGAGGGCTGCAAGTTGCTCTGAGACCACGAACAAGCAATGCAAGCTCTTGCAACTCTTCACACGAACCTCAGCATGGTGCAAAAAACCACCTGAGTGATTCAGTTCAGCTCCCAAGCACTGAAGGCACCCCAAGCCCTGGCTAACGACCTCTCCCATCGCACTAATCAGTGCCAAGAGCTGATTTCAGATGACTTTGGAGGCAGGCAGGCTCCTGGCAGCAGTGTGGACGTGGGCTCCTCCAGCCCTCTCTCCTCATCAGAGTTACTGTTTTGGGTAATGACGAAGCAAGGGAATTGATTTGAAGCCTAATGAATAATCAGCCACCATCAATAATTGTAATCACTAATCTGGTGCAATTAGAGGCAATTATAATAAATGCAATTTCCTCCCGAGCTGCTAACGAACTGCAAAAATATGAATTGACTCGAGCTGGCTGCCTGTGATTTATGCAGCCGCAAGATCAAGGATCCTATTACACCAATGAAAGCTCTTAAAGGGGCAGAGAATGGGGACTGCGGCCCTTTTCCATCCCTCACTCCCAACAGAGCCACAAAACTTTATGAGAAGTCCTAAAACAGCCCCATAAGGGCACGAAACCCTTTGGTTGCTGCCCTTTCCCCACACATGAGGGCAAGTACATCCAGGCACACAAAACACCCCATTAGTCCGTGCTCCCATTGCAAGACGCCTGGCAAACCAGGGATCATACACACCAGGTGAGGTGACACACATCACAGCCTTGTGCGAGCAGAGATTGCCACCTATTGGCACAGCAGCACGTGCTATGGAGGAGATCACTGCATCCCCAGATACAGATCAGCAGTTCAAGCAGCGGGTTTGTGTAATTGGGGAGATGAAGCAGCCGACTTCAAGTTGCCTATTATCCTTGGGATGCAGTTAAAGGCAGCATTTCAAAGTGCCTTTTAATTTCAAGAGCCCGCGATGACACGCACAGCCTCCATTTGAAAAGGTGATAAGCGCAAGAGTGGGATCTGACAAGAGTTTTTGAGATGAAAAGCAAGCAGACAAGCACTTCTTCCTCCCAAATGTGATGGAAAGTGAAAGATCTCGGGGGGAAAAAAAAAAAGCACAAATCACTTCCTGAAACAGGAGAGTTGAAATCAATGGAAGAGTGGAAAGCAGCAAAACAACGTAGTCTGAGAATTTCACATGGCCACAATCTCTCCCCCAATTGGGGTTCTCATCAAGGCTGGATTCTGCCAACAGAAGGCTTAATTTCTGGAGGACAGCATGGATATCACATGAAAACGTGTTTGGTGGCACTGAGCAAACAGCAGCTGCCATCGGGCAGGAGCACACCATTGGGTTCCAATGGGTCAACCCCAAGCTGGAGAGACATCACAGCAGCACAACCAGGCGTGGAAATAAATGGGCCTCCAGGAACAGCCCCCACCCCAATGTGAGCCATGATTCTCCTTGCAGTCAATAGCTCCAGCCCTCGTGATGGTAAATCTCAGAGCTCACCTCCAGAGCAGTCAATACCTGCCTATTATCGGTCGGTAATTGTTACAAAAATTTAATCAAGAGTCAATAAAAGAGAGGAACAAGTTTATTGCAGGAGCATGAGAATTTCAAACACAACGTACGTCACTGACCAATTACCCGGTATTCTTGACTTCAGCTGCTACCATTTATTATTTGAGCAACTGCAATACCCAGAAGATTCAACCTCAGCTTTGCAAGCCAAACTCTGCATACAAAGAACAAATCCATCACCGTTGTCCAAACTGTGGCAAAACAAACCACCAAATACACTGCATGGAAGTGGTACTGACTGGTCTGGAAATGATCGCTGCAATGAGTCCAGGACCAAATCTATAGCTGCTAAGTGAGCTCTGAGAAGTGGGATGGCAGATGGGATGCTGGCTCCCAGATGGAATGGATGGTGGAGGAGGTTGGTAGGAGGTCAGGAGCTCTTGGAGAGGGGAATGTCAGATTTTGGGGTTTTTTATTAAGTCTTTGTGGATCTCCCCAAGGTTGGACAATGGGAAAGTGTTTTCATGTTATCTTTATGAGAACCCCTGGGAATGCTCCGCCGCCTCTCTTGGTGCCCACTTACCGCTCACCCTTCATACAACACAACTTCAAAGTTACCAAAACGCTCTATTCCCATGTGCTCACCACCTCCCCTCCATAAAAGAAAACCCAACCAAATGCAGATTTGTGCCTGAGGATTCCTTCCACACCGTAACAGATTCCAGTTAATTACCCAGCAACAAACAGCACCGCCACCACCCTAAAGACGCGGGAGCAACGCACAAAAAGACACAGCAACAACAACAACAACAACAAAAAAAGGCAAAGAAAAAGAAGCCCTCTGCTTGAATTTCCAATCGTGAAGAGCTCTGTCCCCCCTGCGGCACAAAACAAGTAATAAATATGGAAATCCGTAAAGCTGCTCACACAGCGGCTCCGCGCGTTTGTTCATCGCTCCCCCACGTCCTGCCCACACTCCTCCCTATCCCGACCCATTTGTTTCTTTGCAATACCCCCAATGAATCCCAGAGCTGTGCTAAAAAAGCCATCCCGGGCTGCTCCTCAAATGGCAGCTGTCATTTGCTTTGAGTCCAATCAGACCATGGGCAGTGTGAAGTTTGCTCCCAACGCCGACGCGTTTCGTTCGGGCGAAACAATTTCTGTTTGCATCCATTTCCACTTCCTTCCAATTCCGCACTATGAGATGCAATCAGATGAGTGCAAATAAAGCAATTAAAGGAATCTCACGGGAATGGCGAGCGGCCATTGATACCAATCAGCTTCAAGAGGGTCTTGGCACCCAACCTGCACAGTATTTCATTTAGAGTGGTGGCTTCTTGCTTTTTTCCCATCTGAGCACGGAGCTGGAGCTCAGATCTGACCAGATTTGCACACAAGGACAGCGATGCTTCACGTACACTCAAAGCAGCAAGAGCTTGCCCTGCTGAGCTGTGGCACCACACATGCATATACAAACATGCTTTTTCATCTTCCTGCCACCCATGTTTACACCCAGCAGCTCAAGGACTGGCTTTGCTCCTCCCCACCTCCTGCCTTATCCCTGTACCCCCCCACACCTCCTCCTCCTCCCAGTGCTCCCATCCGCACCAGGTGGACCACAACCACCACCTTGATAGAATCCAGGCTAAAAAACCACCAGTGCCACAACCCCACAGCTCTGAAACAGCCCCAGGGATGGGGATTCCACCACCTTCCCTATAACGGCATCCCAGCTTATTTTTAATTGTGCTGGAACCAAATTGTTATTTAAACTTCAGATCTCGCTTCTCTCCCCCAAGACCCCTTTAATTCCTCCCAGATGTTAATTATAGCGAAATGCAAAGCTGCAAAATTTCAGACTGGCTGCAGAAAGCCCCTCCGGCCGGATCTGGAGCTGATGGGAAATCAATGCAGCCGCTGAGCTGCAGCAGCCAATGTCGGTGCACACACTATGCAGACCCCTCCCCACCCCCAACTGCAGGTACAGGAACCACCTGCTACCCACAGCTCTGCACAGACCCCCCCTTCCCACAGGACCAAAGTGATTTTAAAGGCTTAATTCCCATTTTCTCAAGGCATTCAGCAGCTGGGATGCTACAGCCTTTCTCGCTTCTAATTAAACACTGTGGTCTTCCAAATCTCTTCTGAAGCCTCTGCCCCATTACTGCCATGCCCTCTGTGTCTGCACCTTTGGCCTTACATCTGTCCCCCATTCACTGCTCCTCACTGCCTGCAAAGATTTATCTGGGCAGATTTGTCAGCCTTTTCATATTTATTCGGACCCGCACGATACAAATTGAATTGTGGGCTCCTTCCATCAGGACTCACACGCAGATAATGCTTTTCTATTACATCTGTACACAGGAGGCAGGACTCGCTTCATCCTTTCAGATGGGTTTTGGAGGTTGGGCTACTGGATTACTTCTTGTTTTCTCTTTCTTTTCTAAATGCCCATCAAGGCAGGTTGTGGCATTCTGGTGGCTGACTTGATAACCCTTTGGATTTGAAAGGGAATGGGAAAAGCAGAGCAAAAACACCATTCTTTCCTCTCAGAGTTCCCCTCTGCTAGATGCAGCCAACCATCCTCAAGCCAAAACCTCACTTATGGAACTGGCCATATCCCACCCTGGGTGGTGCAGAGCATCCCTGGGCAGGACATCCCACACGTCCCTCATCTCAGCAGCTCTTTACCCCTGGGAGCCATCCTGGGGGGACGCAGCAATGCACCCCATAAAGGCACGCAGCCCTCCTGGGCCCCAGCCCTGCCCAAAGCAATGGGATGTTAACTCGTTTCCTCCACGCCACATTAACCCCACCTCCGCAGTCCCAGGGAGAAGCAGGGCTTTCGCCTAATATGTATTTAAAGATCGAATGCATGTATATATTTCCAAACATCAGCCACCCAGACACACGGCTAATCCACTTCCAGACATATCCCCAATTATCCCAGGGTCTTCTGCACAGCCCATTACCCCGTAGATGTTACTAAGTGCTGCATAAACAACCCTCTCTGCTGCGAAGCTGACACTTCGGCGTGTAAGTAAGTGTGCTGCAGCAGGACAGCAAACGGAGCCGTAACACACACAGCAGCCGACTCCCCCCACTGTGAAAGCCATTAACGCCAGCACGGCGGTGCATTCTGGCTGAGCCCAAGCAGCAGAAAATCCCCTGCTCCCAGCTGCTGCTTCTACCCTGCTCATGGCACCTGCCAAGGAAGGGCTTTGCCCTGCAGCCCCGTAAGTTTTGGTGTGGGGGGGGGGTGCATTGATTCTGCTGAGCTCGCCTGCATGATGCTCTAAGTGGTCATTTCCAACCTTAATGATTCTATGATTCAATGTGCCTGTGCTTCAGGTGGGGGTAAGCACAGCAAGGTTGGGAGCAAGAGGAGAAGAAGGGCATCCAAGGGGCTCCATCCTCAGCAATAAAAAAGGGGACCTTGCAGGCCCAGCAGCATCACTGCTCTCTGCCAGCAGCTCCAAGACTGAGGGGCATCGTCACACGTGCCACCTCTCAGCTCTGAATGCCACCATGTGCTTCTCCCCTCCCCCCTCTCCACTGTTTTTAAGGCAGACAGAGTGTTAATTAAAAAGGCAGAAATCAATTGCCCTCATCTCCCCATCAGAAGCTCCTCTGCATGCAAGGATTAAAGCCTGCTTCTACTTTAAGTCAATTAGAGATAAGGGGAAGCTGACATTTCTACAACCCGCCTTATCAAACTGCTTGAAAACTGCTCAAGATTAAAATGTAAAAAGATTATTTCTTCAGTTCTCTGCCTCAGCCTCTTTTTATTTTTTTCCCCCCTTCTAATTATTCACAAGAAACCCAACAATTGGTCACCAACAGCCCAAGATGTGGCACGGGGTTACTGGAAATTCCTCCTTGGGACAGGGGCTGCTGTGAGCGCCCCACCATGGTGCTGCCATCCCCAACACGGGGCAAAAGACACAGTGGGACTGCAGACTGTGAATAGGCTGACGTGGAGGGGATGAATCCAGCCCTTTGGCTTGGGGATGCTTCCCAAAAGGGACCCCAAAGCAGTTCTGCTCCTGGGAATGGGACAGAGCAGTGCAGACAATGCTGAATCCAAGTCAGCCTTTCTGATGGGAAGGAGCTATCGGATGAGATGGGAACGGCTGCATTCCCCCCAACCCTCCTGTCAATCTGTATTCTCCTCCCAACGTGTGATCTCGCAGGCGGAGAAAAGAAGAGAAAAAATATTAAAGTTTCATATCGAAACCGGTTGGGGATTTTTTTTTTCCAGAAATGCTCCAAAATGTTCGAAACAAACTGCAACAGGAACAGAGGGATCTCAGCGGCGTCTCTAACAGAGGGTAAAAAATAAAGCCATTTCAGCAGTGCCTGCAGGAAGCAGAAAGATCTCCTGTCCCCAAAGCAGCAGCGCAACCACGGAGCCAGCAAACCTCCAAACGTTGTCACATCCCTATCAACATGGGAGCATCCCCAGCAGTAGACTCTAAGGGGAGCGGGAGATGGGAGCAGACAGATCAGTGCTCGTCTCAGACACGCACTAATAAAACGAAAAGGGGAACAAAATGGGAAGGATGAGGAGCAACAGCTGATCTCTGCTTGCCCTGACACCTCCTGCATGGGCAATTCCTTTGGGCAAAGCCACACCAAAGGCAATGCCGTGGCTTCTCATCCTTGGTAAACCCAATGCATGGCTGGCATTCCCACTTCTGCCCACCCCAATGAGTGCTCCAGACCCACAGCACATCCACACCCAACCCCTCCATAAGGATTTCATTAGTTCCAACCCTTAAAGATTTATAAAGCGCTCGCGAAAGCTCCTGCATAGGAAATATTCCAATGTCACAGGAAACGTCAACTATAACATATTAAATCTCCAGCTCTTAAAAAAATAATAATATGAGATTATGTCCCAGGAGGAAGTTTTCCCACTAGACTTCCCTATTCTTACAGAAACGATCTAGCATCACTTAACGGCTCATAAATTCCATCTCGCATTAAGCGGATATTAAACATGTATTTATAAAGGTTTAAACAGATCTGTTCACTTAATTTTCAGTTCTGCTTTAGGCAAGAAAAAAAAGAAGAAGGAAAAAAAAAAAGGCATTGCAATCATGAGGGAATCCTGCTGTGGCTGATGGAGGAGGATCCGCTTCAAAGGGACCAGGGGATGCATGGGATGCTCATGAGAGCTTTGTTCAGAAGTCTTAAGCCACTCCACTCTAACAACCCCTCCCAGCATCAAGGGACAAAACTCAGTTAGACTGAATCGTGGCCAAATTTCTCCTGTTTTTCCATGAAATTGGAAGGTGTTGTTCCAAACCAACTCAAGAACACCTGCGTTTGAAGCAGAGCTCTGTGCTGGGTCACACACTGCTGTCTGGGCCCACCTCAGGGAGACATTTAGGAGACAAACTGATGTAGGGCTGTCTTCTGTGTTTGTCTTATGCAGTACAAAGACTGGATTTGCTGCGAAATCAAAGCCTTACAGTTCAGTAAATAGCAGAGCAGCACACCGTGACCCAGGAAAAGCAGCATCATAGGAAGGGAAAGGATGAGAGTTCTACCTTGAGGAGGTCCTGTTGGGTAAGGTCAGACAAGAGCAAACCGAGAGCCACAGCCAGAGTCGATCCCTGTGCAGTAACAGAGGGAAGCATGCCAAAGGTCTGCTGGGGAGCAATTAGAGCATGAGGACACAGAGGAGAAAGGAAATGAATGCCTTGCCTTCCATCTCACCACTGCAGGCATAGGGGAGAGGGCAGCCCCAGCCTTCATCATGGGCAGGATGGGAGCAGGAAGGCATGAACGGAATGACAAGTGCTGGGACAGGCGGTGACATTGGGAAGGTGACTGAAGCAGCAGCATCAACAAAACATCAGTGTATCTTCCTTGCAACCAACGGGCAGACCAAATGCTAAGAGCAACAGCAGAGCAAGCAGCGTCCTTGCAAAGCCTTGCAATTTGGCTGAGGCATCACCCTCACACATGGTGATTTTCTGTCCCTAATCCTCTGACTGCTTCCAAGCCATCCACAAAAGGCTTTTGACAAAAAGAAACACAACACTGTTATTATAGAATAAGGCAATCTGCACACATCGTATCTCTCAAATGCTCTCTGTCCCCACTCTGAAACGTCTAGGATTGACAATCAAAGAAAAGATTGAATATTGCTACCTACATGAGCATGATACAACAGCAGGAAAACAAGCAGACACCTTTATTCTCTGGGAAAAGAAAGTCAAAACATGGAAATTCTCTTCCATGGGAAATGCTGAGACTTTGAAATCTGGGTTGAGTTTCACCCAGGGCAAAATTCTGAAGCAGTGAATATTCCTCACATCACAGAGTATTCCCAGGAATAATCTTTTAACCCGATGGAAAGCTTTCATTTTGACTCCATTTTATTACTATAGAAAATAAGACAAAAATATAAGGCTGGAACTTAACTTTGCAGCTCCAGGGATGACACCAATAGGCAAACGCTCTCCAAAACCTGCAGTGAAAGCGACCTTATTGGACACCAAGAAGTAGCAGCCCCTCCATGGCATTCAACCAGCAACACCAAGGTATGAGATACCCCCTTCTACATGGAAGCAACTAAAGAGAAGCAAAGAGATGGAGGATGAACAGGAGCAAGGAGAACCTGCAGGGCTCTGCTGCGGAACAAAGCCAGCCCTCGTGCTCCAGGGCACTCCCAGCCTTGAGTTGGGAGACTTCTTGCTCCTCTTCCCAATTCCTGCATAGCAGAAAGGGCAGCGGATGAGCTGCTGCACCCCTGGCAGAACTGAAAGCCGAAGTGACAAAACCCCAGCATCCCCATGACAGGGTCGCCAGGAGTGTGGCACTGCCTCGTCCCTTTTAATGAGTGTTAATGCTCTCCTTTCATTTCGACGGCCACGGGATGCCAACGCATTTATCTGTTTTATGAGTCTCAGTTCAATTTCAAGAGACGTTTCTTTGGACATCCGACATTGTGATTTGCAGCAGCTCCCCATTGCGAATGGCTCGAGTTTGAAAAATCACTGAGTGAGTGATCAAACACATCACAAAAATAGGCAGGCAAATGCACCACCACCCGCTCCTCGCGAGCCATTTATAGAGGCCAATCCAAAAGCCATTGAAGTCAATGGAAAGGCTCCTGCGGAATTCAATGGGGTTTTGATCGAGTCCTTATTGTGCTACCCATAAGAAATAGGTCAGATATTTATATATAGTCCTGAAATGTTTTGTGCCACCACGCTGGCAGTTCGCCTTTTTGAGTCGCAGCGTAACTTTTTGCTCCAGCACCCAGCATTCTGTAGGCACATCTTGCTAAGGATCGGCTGCCACGCCAGCTCTCACTCCACTCTCCCTTCCTGCCACACAAAACCAATGCCAGCAGTGGTTTAACATCCCGTTTGCATTCCCTTTGCCAAACTCCAATCTGCAATAGAGAAGTGCTCGTGGCAGCTGCTCATGGGCACAACAGCTAAATGGGGGCACACACTAACCGCGAACAGAATGCATTCTGGTTTAAGAAGGGTTCAGCTTATGCTTCAATACGATCCCCCTCAACTTGAGCTGAAGCACAGCCTTCACCCTCGCACGCTCTGCAGCTTAAACACATCAGGTTAAATTCATATTAGAGCTTTAGTGTGGGAAGACAAGGCTTGTTTTGGCAGCAAGACCTTCGCGATGGCACCTCGAGAGCACGGCTGCAAATTAACAGCCCTACTCTGCATTCCGCGCGTGCTGCACGGCGATAACTTCGAGTGGGGGACTCGGAGTAGGTTCAGTGAACATTACTGCAATTTAAGCTTCCACCGCGGTAATTGTTACTTGCTAACGAGTTACTTCCTTCAGTTCCAGCCTCAGAGCAGATGAGACTTCGGAGCAAATATTTTCTGGGGCAGCGCACCTCACCTTTATTCATGCCTTATGACGCACCTTCCATTTCTCAAGCACCGTGGAATAAATAAAAGCAAGCCTCGGCCCTTTAAGCCATTATTCACATGCTTGGATTTATACAAGTGAATCATCATCCCGCTGAAAAGTGGTAATACTGCTCATACGCTCCGAGTCTGTTTACCAATTAGTGGGATTGCAGCAGGTTTATTCAGTGCCATTGCGTTAATTATTTATAACGCTTTGCAGAACACCAGTACATGTACAGTAGCATCTCCTGTAAAAGTAATGAGACCTTAGTCCTACAGAAACTCCCTGCAGCATCCGCTATTAGAACTTCCTTGAAGTGAGAGAAGAAATGGATGGTTTGCATGTGCGGCGCGAGGAATGCAGAGCAGCAAACCTCTGCCGAGCCGAGTTCTGCCTTTGTACTTTTGGTCCTTCCAGTAAAAATCAATGGAGAGAAACAGCAGCACATACATTTTCACTAGACCCTTCATAAGAAAGTCGCTTTGGGAACGCATGTCACTTTAATGACTGCTCATTTGAGGTAAGCGGGGACCCGGGGAGATGGGCGAGCAGCTCCCAGGTGCGCTAATGGAGCTGAAGGTTGGTGTTCTTGTAGGATCAATCTGGCTGCAGACACGTCTTGCTTCTTGGCATGGATTTGATGAACGCTGGGCATGGCTCAAAGATGAGATAATCTGCTCAATTTATTCTTATTATTTATTTGCTATCCGTGTGACAAAATGAATTATGATTCTGCAATGAGCCAGAAGCGGGGATAAAGTTACCATTGGGGAAGAATATGTCATTGTAATAGTGTCGTGTTGGCTTCTTTTTTTTTTTCCTTTCCCTGAATGAAATCATTGCACTGAAAAATGCTTCGCACATAACCTGGAGGAATCATTTCCAGACAGCAGAGGGGTAAAGCGAGCCTTCTTGCTTCACTGTACAAACAAAATTGCTACAACAGCGGCTTAACACAATTGTTTATACAGATGCTGAGTGTTCCCAGCAGCAAGAAAAATCCCCATCTTTCGAGGAAGGACTGCAGGGCTCCAGGAAGCACCACGAAGCACCAGATGTGGGCTGGGGGATGGGGCCGTGAGGCCGGCATGGGTCCCCCAAGGCAAAGCTTCCACCACAGGAGGTGATGGTGACTGGGGAGAGCTGCACCATCGCCCAGAATGGGAAAGACCTTCAAGTCCAACCACCAGCCTGACCTACTGAGTTCCACCACTAAACCATATCCCCGTGGTTTTACTCATCAAAGGGTGAGCATTTCCCTGTGATACAGCCTGATAGGGTATAAAACCAGCAGTAGTGATGGTGTGATGTTCTACATAGCGCAGCCCATTAATTTACTATCAAAGGGGTGTTTCAAGGATAACTGCATTAATGATGGAGACTGAATATCTGATTGCTGGGTAGCAGGGAACACGTTGGGGGTGTGATGGGTTCTTGCATTCGCTACCAACACACAGCACCACGCATTCACAGCTCGTATTTATTCTCCCCAATAGACAGAAAGGGCACGAGGTTTGTGAAGCACTGCAAAGAAGGTGGCGCAAGGTTAAAAACACAACAAGTCCCAATCAAGGGGCAGACTGGATTACAGGCAAAGCTGCAGAGAATTTCTCCTTTTCTCCTAGCCAGGGCTCGGAACACAAAAGGAACAGGTTTTGGGGGGAATTCCGCATAATTCCGCCAAATCCTTTTTGTCATTTCCTCACCATCCTTTAAACATCTGACAAGGCAAATCGACCATGCAAGGCGCAGAGGGGATCTCAGAGCCAGGGCTATAACTCTAAGTTCATTAAGTGTGAATTATTATTTGAGCCAGCCTCAATTTTCGCCGGCAGAATTATACATTCCTAAAATAATGTCCCTGACACATGCAGAAAATCGGCTTTACGGCTCTCACCTTGAACTCCAGCAGAACTCCTACCTCATCTGTTACCCTTCCACGGGCAGGAGGTGCGGCGCAGCGCTGCAGTTTCACCTCTAATTATGCCAGGTATTTAAGGCCTAATGTTCATAGAAGAGGAGTATACGAGGCAATAAATGGCTTTTGCGGGTGATTAAATGCCCAAGCAGAGCAGAGGCACTTGATAAGCTCAAAGGCCATTTGCTCGGCTGTGTTCCCAATGCCATGAACTCTATCCCCAGTTCCCAACAAGGAGGGAGCCTATTCAACAAGCTGCAGACACAGAAAGAAAAACACGAACATATTGGGGTTTGGGGGTATTATTTTTTATCTCTGTGTCATTCACAGAAGTTTGTTCTGCCTGAGTGGAGCAATTTTGGTTGCTGAAGTGAGGTGAAATGTCACAGGTTGCTCAGACCAAAGGGATGCACGCAGCTGGGATGCAAATCACTGCACCTCCGCTCCCTGCAGCTCCATGGAGCCAACCATGAAGCACAGTGTGGACTGAAAGCAGCAACATGTGCCCAAGTCAGCACTGGGACTGGGCAAGCACTGGGCAGGGCCAGGTGGAAACGTCCCAGTGGGGCTGCTGGCTTCATGCAATGCTTGTGGGGAGGAAAAAGTCACCTTTCAGTCTATGCTCCTTTGCTTACGTTCAGTTTGAGGTTCTTTTCATGCTGTTGCATGCCCATTTGCATGACTTTCTATTCTTATTTCCCTGGAAATGATGGGAAGTATCAGACCCATTGCTCTGCTCCTGCAGGGATACACGCACAGAGCAGTCCCCATCCCACTGCTTCTCTCCCTAGCACAAATTCTCCTGCATACAGAGCAGCTCTGCCCTGCTTTTCTCCTTTCCTCTTATTTAATAACGATATTTACCTCTCTGAAGGACACGGCCTCTGCCACGAGGACTACAGTCTGATTTATCCACTTCCTTTTCATAACTCCCCAAACTCCATTATTAGGGCAACTTGCTATTTCTCCGGTAGCCAAAGGCCGCAGCCCCGCTCACCCCCTTGCTTCAGACCATTAAGAAATAAGTTAAACAACATGAGACCCCCGAGGAAATTTCAGACTGTCTACTGCTAAGCTTTTGCTGCAGTGAAAATTGATCTTTTCCTCCTATTCTCCATCTCCAACCCAAGAGCCAGGCTTGCAGCTCCTAACAACACCCAGCCACGTACACCTCACACACAATTTGGGGTGCATGGGGCACACAGCCCCCAACCAGCAGCACTAAAACAACACCTGGTCAGTGCACGGGTTGCTGTCCCCAGCACAGATGTGTGCCAGGCAGGGATGAACAGCATGGGAAGCAAACCCGAATGCGCAGCAGATGGAGCCAATTTGGCATTAATTCTCTGCTGGAAATGGTGGCAGCTCCAGAGCCATTCCCACAGCGTTGGCTTGTCCTTGGGGTCATGTCCTCAGGATACCCCTCCCCACCTCCTCCCATTGCTCCGACCCTGTGCTGAAACCAGCCTGGCAGCAGCTCATCTTCCCCTCCACGTATCCATTAGTTCTAAGAGCAGACGTTCCCTCATCACAAATCTCACCTCAATAAAATGTGACATTTTCCTGCCTTCACCCATTTATTGCACAACACGATCTCATTCTCCGGTGCCGATTTACATGCAGAAATTTTCTCCTCAATTTTTTTGTTTAATTGGGGAAGAAACTCTGCTACTTTTGTTGCATCCCTAAAATGGCAATTTACAAACCCTAGAGCGAGCTGTTTACGGATAGGCAAATTTCTGTTTAGCGCTCTTGAGATCTGTTTCCAAACCTCAGCTTTCCTTTATCACCTTGGATAAATCAAGAGGGATTTTTTTTGCTCTGTGCCTTTATTAACTTGGACGGCGCGTTTCCCTTTGGCTCAGCTATCTGCAGGGTGGGGATGGGCTGATGGGGAGGGCTGGTGCTCTGTCTATAGGGCAAGGCTGTCGTGGCAATCTGCTCGTGCAGCACCTCGCACCAGGATGCTGTCAGCCTGGGGCTGGAGGGCAGAGGTACAAATGAAATGAACAGGAGTTGCAAGCATGGTAGATGGGAGCTTGTTAGCTACCGGGCGTAGGTGATAATAGATGAGATAAAGCATACATGCCCGTACTGCTGTAAGAGAAGAGGGAGCAGCCCATGCTGCTGTGCCAATTTGCAGCTAAGTACAACAAAACCCCAGCAGACGTCCCAGGGAATTAGGTGCTGCTGGGAGAGCAGTGTGGGGAGCTGCTTATTTGCTGATGTTCAAGTGTGGAAGCAGCTGCAAGGACCTGTCAACCTGTGATTGCCCTGGAAAAAATCCCATCGTCCTGGCTTACCGAGATCAGAGCTGGAAAAAAAATCAATTGGGAGCTGAGATTGGATGGAGTAATGCAATATATATGGCTCGGCTACTTGAGTGGAAGGAGGGGATGGACAGCAGTGCCATACATGCCCTGTGGGTCCCCAAGATGCGCTCCAATTGGGTTGGATTCACTTGTCCCCACTCTGCTGTTCCTACACCCAAGGCTCAGTGCTGCCACACATGCACAAGGACAGCATGGAGAGAGCAAGGAGGTAAGTCCCAACGGCCATATATTGACCCTAGAAGCAACAGCCAAACCGAAGCACCCTGCCAGCCCCATCTCCCAACCAGATGGCATCAGACCGAGCCACAGCAATGCCCTGACAGCAAGGGAAGCACGGATGGGGGCTGCAGCAAAACCAGTGTCCCCCCTCCATCTCCAAGAGGATTTACGGGGCTGTCCCGGTGACACACCGTCTCAGTAACTGCAGAATGGCAGTTGTAAAAAATCCCATTTGCCGGCGTATTAGAATCCTATTAGCGCTCTCGGTGGAGAAATAACGCAGGCCCTCCTGGCGGGATTAAAGGGATGAGGACTCAGCCTCTGTAGTTTTATGGCCCTCTCCCCCATTTGCTGATCAAACTGACAGATATAAAGCTGCAGGCAAGAAGTGTCCTTGGCCCATAAGCCCCACAAGGAAAAAAAACCTTTGCAGGCAACACTAGTCCTGGCAGGCAGACATCACCAGAAGAGGCCACTCGTCCCTCCAGCCTGGTGGTTCAGCCCAGATTTGGGGGAAGAAGATCCATGGGCAGTGTAGGAGTACGGTGATGTGGCAGGAGGGACAACGGGACAAGCCCTGGCGCTGCCTCCCATGCCTTCCATCACTTCTCCAATACAATTTCCCTCCTTTTTGTGGTCTCGGGCTCACAGACACCCACCCAAAGTAGAGCACAAAGGTTTCATATCCCCATGACACGAACAAGAGCCAACACAGCACACAGGACAAGCCCAGCCCTGTGCCCCCGCAGTGCAGAGGAGGCAGCGCAGGGTGGGCATGAGCAGCTCTGCCTCTCCAGGGCTCCGAGCACGGTCTGGCTGGGGAGAATAAATAAATAATGGTGGACTGCTTGCTCAGCACGGATGTAAATAGTTCATGAGTTCCAGGAGATTTATTCCTCTCTTCTCGCCTTAACGAGCCCACAGCAGCCATGAGGAGACGGGCAGGTTCCCAGCTCACAGCTGCCAGCCGGCGTTTTTGGGGAGGAATGGGAGACTCACTCATCAAGCAGCACAGACCCACAGCACCAGCTCTCCTGGTTCCTCCAGCAGCTCCTGCCTGCCTCCAGCTGGGATCAACCCCCTCTGTGAAGCAGCAAATCCTGAAGATAGGAATTACGGATCCATCAGCCAACGAGCAAATGCTTCTCCTGACCCTTAAGGATTTGCTACGAGGTCCTTAATGCTGCTCCCATCTGCTGCCTGCCTTCATCTTG
The DNA here is from genome assembly GCF_039878825.1 of Excalfactoria chinensis. Taxonomy (NCBI): domain Eukaryota; kingdom Metazoa; phylum Chordata; class Aves; order Galliformes; family Phasianidae; genus Excalfactoria; species Excalfactoria chinensis. The sequence goes on from NC_092845.1 coordinate 4,269,116, forward strand.
CAATCACTGCCTCGACCAGCCATTAGGACAACCCTTCTCTGGAGGTTTACAGCGAGGTCTTACACATGGCCAGGGGCTCCCAGCACCTCCCCAGCACCCACTCAGCTCTATGGCATGAAAACGGTCCATCCACGTGAGATCTGCAGCACAGTGAGGCATTAAGAGCTTTGCTCCTCATCCTGCAAGTGCCACCCAAGAGACAAACATTTGTGGCTGACGACTGTGGAACGAGTCAAGCTTCCATCCGAGCCTTTCATTCTGAGATCCGTTCTTTATTTCCAAAGCAAACTCAGTCAGACAGGGTTGTTGCAGGAGAATTTCTCCCATGCCGCCTCTCCCTGAAAGCCATCTAACAAAAGGGCCAGCAAAGCGTGTGAGCTCCACCAGGCATCCACCCCTGCTCACAGCACAGCCAGCACTGTAAAGGCTTTATCAATCCCCGGAGCCATCCAGCCTCCCCTGCCAGGTCTCTTTATTATGTGCCTTGACATTTCAAAGGGTTATATTTCCGCCTGTGAGAACCATCAGTCCAGCAGCACACAGTAATATATGGAGTAATAGAGTCTCAGCACAGCAGGTTTAATCTCATATAGCTGAAGCCCCTGGTGTCCTAGCTGAAGTAAGTTTGTCATTAGGAATTCCTTTCTCCCGACTGCAAGCTTGTTTTGTTTGGGGTTATTATTTTTCCCCTAAAGAGAAGAGAAACACTCAAGATTGATTTATGACTTTCCCATTTCCTCCGATGCGATGCAAACTGGTGAGCTCCAGGCAGGAGGAGAGGAGCAGAGATCCCAGTGCTGCTTCCAGCCCTGCAGTGCTGTGGGACAGCCTGGGGACCCCATCCAGAGCCAGCACATCTCCAGCCCCCGAGCCAGGACAGAGCCCTTTGCAAAGAGGACTCGGTGCCTTTACCAGAGCAGATTTACCAGCGGTGCTTGAGAGCTGTGGAAGATTAATGATCAGCCTTGGTGCATCCACTAATTCAACGAGAGGGCTGGCTCTGAAGGGGCAAGGCAGGGGAAAGGAATATCATCACGATATTTTTCACTATGCCAGCTTGGATTTGGGTGGATGAGGCAGCAACCAGGGCAGCAGAGACTGGAAAATCAGAGGTTCCTCTGTGCTTTTAGGGTTACCCAAGGGTAAGGGGCTCTGTGCCCACAGTCCCTGTTACTCCACACTACAGTGCCTCCAATTCACCTCCCAGCCTCAGTGCAGCACTCAGTAGGAAACACGAGCACATAACCATTTCATTTCCACAGGTACATCCCAATCAGCTGGGAAAGGTGAGGTTTGGAGGTCAGGCTGATTAAGCAAGGCTAGATGGCACTGCTGGAGATGAGCTCCTGTCCATACACCTCCATCCATCCCAGTGCTTCAGATCAGCCACCACTGAAGCTTAAGATATGACCACAGCCTGGTGCTCACAGCCTCCAGCCCATTCCATGCTCCTGGGACACAAAAGCAGCAGCCGAGGCCCTATCTCAGAGCCCCAAAGCACAGGAAAATCCGATTAAAGCCCAACACACCACCCCCAAACAGAAGCACTGCTGAATGAGAGGGCTGAGGATGCCTGCTCACCCCTGGGGCCTTGACGGTCGGCTTTGCTCTGCTGCAGGAGCTCTCCTTGCTGTGTTTGATTGCTTCTCTCCCCTCGAGCATGGTCATTCCTGGGATCAGAGCTTCGTGGAGGGAAGAGATAAAAAGGTGCCAGGAACGATGCCAAATCTCCATCCACTGAGGGCCAGCTGACGTTCTCCAGCTGCAATCTGGCTCTGCCCAGCAGTGATGCTCTGGCAGGTGCCAGGTGCAGGACCAGCGAGAAGCTCCGCTCAGATATTTTGGCTGTGACAACCAGGAGCTCAGCTGGCTCCTCAAGATCTTCAGATTTGCAATTGGGAAACTAATTGCAGAAGCTGACAGGGGTGGGCTGAGGGGTCACCCGGGTGCACCTGTGCAAGGAGGAGCCTCAATGGGCTGGTTATCTCAGCCCATTTAGAACCTGCATGAGGACATGTTGGCAAACACACTGGGTCCCTGCCATAACCCCGGCCAGGTCCTCACGTGCCCGGCATTAGGAGGCTGAAGTTTCTCCCTCTCTTTTGTCAGGTTGGATTTACTGCAACAGGAGAACGTTTCAGGAGAGATCTGTCATTGTTTGTGGCGGTTTGGAAAGCTCCTAAATATGCTCCGTGCAATCGCGAATGTAAATTGAATAGAAGGAAAAGCAATTTGTGAGGCATTAAAATCCCTCTGCAGGTTCCTTTGAAATGATCGATGTTTTAAACCGCGATGTTATCGAGACCTAACTGAGTTGGGCAACGCAATCCAATCCCCCGAGCCGCTGCCTTTGCAGGTAATGTGGGCCACGTCTGCTCCTGACCTCAGCACTGGCAATGCTGTGCTTGCCAAGCACTCTGTGATGCTTTGGGTACCTTCACTGCACCGAGCAGAGCTGCATGCAACACCTGGCTGAGCTCCCAGGGCTGCTCTGCTCACACACACTGCCTTTCCACTGTGCACACAACCCAGGCAAAGCCATTTGCTGTGATGCTGCTAACCCTTCAGAAGCACGTGGCATGGCCTTGCAGCCACTCAGCTCCCCAGAGCAAAGCACAAGCTGCAGTAAAATAGAAGCAATCACTGCTGCCCCGTCCCCACACACACGCACCAACACAATGCATGCGCATTAGGAGCAGTGCAGCACCATACATACATATCCACCTGCAAAGCAAGGGGCATAGCAAGGAGCCACGTGTTGTTCCACGCACTACAGGAGGAGCTGTGATACAAGGAGCAGGACAGGGCACACAAAGATGCTCCAAGCAACTACATCGTCTCCATCACTGCTCCTGCAGCACAGTTCTGCTGCAGACAGATAGGTGATGGTTTCTCTGCAAGAAAAGTTTCTCCCTAATCCCATTAGCTAGAGCTGGGCCTGTGCCCTGCAGCAAGCAGGTTGGTAGCCAACTGAAAGCCTTTGCTTATTGAAACAACTCGCTGCTGGAGGAGCGGACAGTCTGGTGCATGTAAAGCAGGAGCCCTTCTGGTGTCACAGAGGAAGGGGAAGGGAGAAAGGAGTGAGGCAGCAAGATGGGACAAGGGAGGAGAGAGAAAGGGTTAAGCTTGCTGCTTCCCTCCCAGCCCCACGCGAGTGTCTCTCAATCAGAGTGTGATTGCAATCAGCAGGAAGGTGCCGTTTGCATTAAACAGAGCAGACGGAGGAAAGAAAAAAAAAACAGACTGTGCAATCTGCAAGATTTATGTTAAAAAAATGGCAAACAACAATAAAAGAACCGTCAGCTTTTGCTCCTCTTCCCCTTGTTACTTTCCCCACTAGGGCATAAGGATGGAGCACAGAGCCCAGCTCTGCAGCTTGCCCCAGCCCCACTGCCCTGCTGCCCAAGCCTTCCCTGTGCCAAGCCCTGCAATCAGCCTCCTTTACTACTCATTTTCCCTCATGTTTTTTAATTGAATTCTCCGCTTCCTTCAAACACCACTCAATGAACCATTCATGTTTCCTTCAAACACCCTTGAAGATGTTGAACTGGGGAACACAGTGCATTAACAGCCCCAAACAGGCGCCCGAGGGGCAGCACCCATGGCATGCAGGCATTGGGGAGGAGCTGTGGGGCACAACACAGACCATTGGGATTTATAGCACGTCGGAGGCAACCAACCTGCTAGCTGCAACTTCAAGGTAAGGACAGACCTGAAGATGGCACTCATGGGCCACCCTTCCCAGAGCAAAGCTCCTTGCTGACCCCCCATCACTGAGGGGTGATTCAAAGCCCCCCCAGTACTCCCCCAGGTTACCATGTAGGGTGCAGGATGCCCCCCCTCCCCAGCCCCGAGAAACCATGTTCTGTTCATGCACAGAGCCTAATGCTGGGGAGGAAGGATGAGAAACTCCAGGAGTGAGGTCACACTTTGCAGGGGGAATAAAAGGGAGCAGAAAGCTTTGCTTCCATCACTCCGACATTTGCTGCTTTCCAGGTGCACTCAGCAGCACCTCCTGTCCGTATGCTGGCACACAGGGCTCCAGCAGCCCATTACCCACCTGGAACCCCTATGCCAAACTGGAGTTGATGTATGGCTCTGCATCAAGCCTCAATGGGAAGTGGATAAAATCCGATGGGGTTTTGCTCAGTGTTCTGCTTTGAGGGCCACGGCACGTTTGAAGAAGCAGCTCAAAGGGAAGCACAAGGGACTCTGAAGCCCCCCCGCAGCTTGGGACTGCATGAAAAAGCCCCCATGAGCTCGAGAACACCTTCACTGTCTTTGCAGAGCGTCTCAGAGAGCTCAGTCCTCAGCATACAGAACTCCAGCACTAACCCCTAACGCTCCATGGGGCAGCCACAGCCCTTTCCAACCCCACCGTGCCCATTGCCCACACACCCCTATGTGCCACATCAACCCCCAGGGATGGTGACCCCCCACCCCCTGGGCAGCTGTGCAGTGCAGCACTGCTCTTCCAGAGAAGAAATGCTTCCTAATACCCAATGTAAACTCACCCTGCTGGGTGGGTGCCCCCCAAAACCTGGCTGCGAGAGGCCCCATCCAGCCCAGCCCATAAGCACCCACACAGGGGATGGTAAGCAGGGCAGTGCCTTACTGAGAGATCTACTTGCTGGCAGAGCACCGTTCCTATGCCCTATGCATTATTGATGCCTTGCACCACAGCCCCCCTTTATCTGCCTTCCAAGGGGTTCCGCAGGAAAATGAATCTTTGACTCAGCAGTTTTGATCCCAGCTAAACGGAAGAGAAAGACCCTCATAGGAGCTCACACATCTACTGACTTCAACTCTTCCCCTTCTGCCAACCTCCGCCTGTCCTCAGGCTGCAGCCAACCCCACACCGGCCTTGGGGAGCGCTTAGGAAGTGCCCAACGCACTCGAGGTGCTGCCATGAGTGACATCAATCTGTGCCATGCATCAAACAAACAAATAAATACACGGAGGCAGCTGAAAAGCTCTGCATTGTTTTTCCCTATGTGCACCTAGACTCGCGTGCACTTAAAGCCAATTTTTCAAGCAATAAAACGCCGTTGAATTTTTCTCCATGAAAAATTCATTCTGTCTCACGACCATATAGAAAGAGAAGAAACAAACAAATAAATAAAGCTTTTCTTGGTGGAAAACATCACCCAGACAAACTCTGATGGAGCCTCCGCACTGCATGGAGGGACACAGCTCCCAACCACCCCACCACTGGGAAGCAGCAGCACAGCCCAAAGAAAGCAGGGGTAATAGAACATAGCATTAATTCAGAGCCATGCACAGAGCTGCCCCTTCTCCCCACCCTGCTCACAGTTCGTTATCGCTCCTCCCTCTCCTGCATCCAGGTTCTTTATAAATAGTTCTTTTAATCAGGGCTGCTCCCGCTCTGGGAGGTGATGTGCGATGCTGGCACTGGTTGCAAATGGGTGTCCCAGATCTATGTGGGGCTGCCTCATATCCTCAGCAGAGGGACATCAAGCCACGTGGGTTGACATGGCAGTGAGACGTAGCAGACCCTGTAGGTGGGGAAACCAGTCCTCTTTCCTCGCCTTCCCATCTCCTCTTGGCATTGCCCCACCTGGCAGATCACCTCCATGATAAGCAGATGGGAGGATGCGACCCCTGCGTCCCAGCATCCCATCTCAACCTGCTCCCAACAAAAGCCAAAACACCAATTGGTTTCCCAGTCCCCAGTATGAACACCACCACTGTGTAACCCAGGACCTCCATCCACACCAGCCATGGGATCGGTTTGCTGAGCAACACGCAGTGCCCCCAGGATTCCCCTCCTCAGACACCTGCAACCACAGTGGAGATGTTGGCATGCGGACACAGCATGGAAAGTGGCTCCCACTTCAGACAACAAATGGGCACTGTCATTATGGAACAACGTGAAAAATGGAGCCCTGTTTGCTTCACAAGTGCAGGAAGGGCACAGGAGAAGGATGCAGGAAACCCTTTGTATTGCCACTGCTCACCAATGGATGCAATAGACCCCTGTAGCATTGCTACTGCTCACCAAATCCCACCTCCTGAGCAAAGCACAGTTATCTCTCCATCTGCCTGCTGTCTGTGCTCTGCAAAGAAGGAAGCAAGCACAAAGTGCAACCCCTGCTGCTAATGCAAGGTCCTCGATTAAATGGGGATCCTGCCCTTCTGCAGGTGTGTACCTCTATAAGCAGTGGCATCAGACACAAGCACACATTGCACAGGGATGCTGCATGCTTCTAATTGCTGGCATTAGGGTGCATCAGCAGGACGTGTGCCCCTCAGGAGATGCCCTTCAGCACACTGTGCTCACCCTGTGCATGCACCCCCTGCATCTGACATCACTCAGCTTACTCTATGCCGTCTCTCCCCTTGGAATGGCAGATAACAAAATGGCATTCTTCAAAGAACCAAACCAACCCCAAAACCTGTTCCCGAGCTATTTTTTCTCCTCCCATGGCCTCAGCACAGCCCTCCTTCCGGCTGTGAGACAGCCCTGCTCTACCAGCTGGTGGGGAGAGAGGTCGAGCAAGTGACAGCCAAACCCCCTCCAGTGCAGACTGAGATCCATCACCAGACACATGGAGCAGGACGGGCAGTGTGGGAGACATTCCCTGCCTCAGAGCAGCACAGACAGCAAACCCTTCACCATCGCAGCACAGAGGTGGGCTCACAGCCCTGGCCCAGGAGACGCGTTCCTTATTGAAAGGCATCCAAATAACTGAAAAGATAAATAAAAGCAAGGCGGTAAAGGTGAACACGGCTGGCAGTGCCTCCTGCTCATTAGGAAAGGGGGCACTTAACACTACACAGACAGCAAATTAGCCTTTAATCATCGCCTTCGTTCGCTGGGTTTTATCTGTTAGCGCTGTAAGCTCCGGCACCTCCTTGGCGCAGGCAGCCCTGGGGACTCCAGCTCGCCTCCTGTTTATTCCCCAGCTGCTTTGTTGTCTCAGATCAGCAGAATTAGGGAGCCGTGTCGGCTGAGATACTTCTGTGCAGCCAGCGAGAAGTTCACACAGAAAATTGATATTCGCCGCAAATTATTGTGGATGATTTACTGGAATGAATTAACTCGCAGCGACGCGGAGAAAATTCCAACGCGGCGGCCGCCTGCATCCCTCCCTGCAGCAGCACAGCATCACCTCCAGCCATGCCATGCTGCAACCCCACACCTCACCCCTCCTGCAGGTTGGCACAGCCCGAGGTGGATGCTGGAGCACCGGGGGAATGTGGGCAGTGCCAAAACGCAGCTTGGATTTCAGCTTTAAGTTTGCTTTGTAAGGATGCTGGCTGCTGCCCATCCCAAAGCCACGAGGCTTGGGGAGAAGCCTCGGCGTTGTCAGCCCAAGATGCTCATCCCAGCACCCCGCAGGGAGAAGTGCCACCAAAGGGGGTAGGATGAGGAGATGGTGCATTGCCAGATCTGCTAGTGAATTAAATCACCTCATCTCAGTTTTGTACCACGGATAGTGTGGATACCGACAGACCCTGTGGGAGAGGCACCCTGCATGCACAGCACTGGGGAAGTTCTGACAGAGGTGGGAAGCAGAGTGCTGCTCACACTTCTGCTGTCTCTGTTTGCAGAGATAATGGCACCGACTGATCTTTTCCAGCCCTTTTGAAATCTCCAGATGAAAAGACTCCAGGCTTAGCACAGGGAAAAAGGACCACATCCCACTGGGACAGCTCTCCCCTTGATGCACACAGCCTCGTGGTGGTGGATCCCACAGCCCTGCCTGGCCTCAGGTCAGGGTCCCAGGCAGGACGTGACGCTGCTCAGCTCAGCACAGGGTTATGTCAAGTCAAGAGCACTTAGGGATCTCTAATTAGCACCTCTTAGTCCATCAGTGCACCCGGCCAGCGCTGCTCATACTGCAAGTCTGCTGACTTTGAGGGCTTACAGGAGGGATGAACTCAATCCGTCAATCCTGCACTTCCCTCCCACCACCACCTCAATCCTATACACCGTCAGCAGGGTTCATGGGTTCGCCCTTCCTACAGATGGGGCCCCCACAGGGTCCCACCATCCCCTCTTCTTGGCTGCAAGCTGCCCAGATGCCTCGCTGGGATTGCTCATAACCCTGAGCTCCCTGAGTGGCTCTGAGGATCCTCAGGGACTCACAGCATTACACACCAAGCCCTGCAAAGCCTAGAACAGTGAAGGACACAATGCAACGTGTGGGGACAGCCAGTGCCACCAGCTGCCATCCCCTCCCTGCAGTACCCAGCCCCATTCCCTGCGGTCTTCTCTGCTCACATGCAGCCCGGACACAAAACACTGCAAACTCTTTGAAATAAGCATAGAAATTGGTTTCCAGGCTCCAGCAGTCCCTAAATAATGGATGGTTAAGATAATAAAAAGAAAAAAGAAAAAAAAAAAGAAAGCGGTGCACAAAGTGGATTCAAAAAATGAAAAGGCAAAGTGTGTTTTCATTGCAAACCTCCAAGAAAAGCTGGAACAGGAACAGGGTGAGACGGAGGAGCAGCACCGGCTGCAGCCATTTAACCCCAAAGCTGCTCTTCCCTTTCCACTCTGCCTCAATGCAGATGTAATATATCCCGTCAGTGCAACATTTAGGCTGAAAAATGCACTGGTCTTTGGGAGATGTCTGGATGGAAGAGGAGGATGAGCACACAGCACAAGGCTGGGCTCTCTCCATCAGCGCTCCCATGTGTACCTGTATGCACTGCTCCAACTGCATCCCCACGCGGCGTAATTCACTCAACGGCGCTGTTTCACCGCGTCAGCAAAATGAAGAGATTCAATTACAGCCTTTGACTGGGCCTGCTTATTGTTATTTATCATACAACGCATCCCGGCTGCTGGGGGAGAGAGACATACAGGTGCTGCAGTGCTGCCTGTCTCACTGCTTAATTGAAACGCCGACACCTGGCTCACGTGGCCTGGAGCCGGGCAGTGCCCACTGCACTGCATCCAGCACATGTGCTCCCAGCCCAGCAGCACGGTGCTCCATCAGGGCTCAAACCAAGCTACCTGCATCCCCTCCACCCTGCCCACCTCACCCCTGACTGCTCCTCGCCCTCCTCTGCTCCCACTCGCAGCAACACACTGAGCCAACACCATGCGCTCCCTCGCCCTGCATCCATGTGGATCCAACTGGCTTTGGATAAAATGCAGACTCACCCTCAGGGATTGAACTCCCATTCACAGAATGGAAATGAATGACTGAGGAGCACGGAGCAGGCTGAGCCCCCGGCCAGCACTCCGGCTGCCATCCACGCACGGCGAGACACAGGCTCCATGTGCATCTCCTTTCCTTGGAGCTCCGTCTCCTGATGGTTTGTGACAGCCCAAGTTTTGTCAGCCAGACACATTTACCAAGGAAAAAAATAAGACAAAACGGAGCAAGCCAAAACAAGTTGGGGATGCGCTGGGGGAGGGGACGGGGAATAAAAGTGGGAGGAAAGGAAGGGTCCCCGGAGACAGCAGCCAATATGCAAACTTTCCCCATTTCCTCTGCCTACTCCGTGTTAACAACCAGACAGACATCTTGTATATATTTGATAAATAAGCCTCTCCGTTTTATTCAGGGGACTGAATTTGTAGCTATTATGATTCAAATGGCGTGACAGGTTCCGGATTGTTGTATTTTGTTGAGGTTTTTTTTTTGCTATTGAGTTTGAAAAAAAGAAAAACCCAACATGAAAATGGCAAGATTCAAAGCAATCTTCTTTGGCTACGGACCCCCACCGCGCACAGATGGACAGAGCCCACTCTATCCATTTATATGGAATAGAAAAGCCAGTCTGAGCACCTCTTGCGTTGAGATGGAAGGATGAGGGGTGCAATAAATAATTTAGAAATTGCTACCATCGCTTGATTCAGAGTGATGGATCTGGCATGTGTTACAACAAGGCACATGCTGTATTCATTACCCATCGAGCTACATTTTAATTTCTCCCTCATTAACCTTATCTGCGACTGGGGTTGTGCATCAAGTCAAATCCTTCGGATGTCAATCAATTCATTAGATGGTTGTTTGCTTTGTCATATGTGCTGTTATCGCTTATTAGCCTGCCACGCCGATCAATCAATCAAAGCCAGGGGACGGGGATGCACCGCAGCAGCTCAGTGCTGCTCTGCCACAGCAAAAGCACAGCCCCAAATGGTCCCACACAGCCCCACATGGCCCCACATGGGGACAAAGACCCAGCAGCCAGCAAATATTCCCCACTCAGCCTCCTCCAGCTTTGTTTCAGGCCGCTGAAGCATGCAATAAGTGTGTACAAGTACCAATACGTCCCGCTAAGTGCTGGCAGGGCTTCAGACCTAGCACAAAGGATGGCCCAGCAGCACAAGAAGACCCCCCCCCTGCCCCCTTTCAGCATCACCTGTTACTGCATACGATGGGACAGGGGCCAGATTGGGGCGAGCACCGCTGTGCCAAGGAGGGTCCCAAAGGGAACTGGGAGCCCTTGTGCAGCTGCTCTGGTTGGAAATGCTGAGGGTGGCACAGCACGGGCATCCCTTTGGTGCTGCAGGTGGTGGAGAGCTGGCCCCTCCATCCTGCAGCCACAAAGCACAATGCAGTGCTCCTGCATGCAGCCGTGCTACTCTGATTCCCATGCACATGGGCAAGCAGGTGCTGCGGGCAAGGGTGTGAGTACAGAGGAACAGAGGGAATCCCAGTGTGAGCACTTCAGCTCTGCTCAGCGTTCCCCCAACCTCATAAAGTACAGCGAGGGCGTGCAGGCTTGGTGTTTGCTCATGGTGTTCAGTGTAAAGGTGGGATATGACTCACTCACAGCAGAGGTGCTTTGCTGGCTCACCACCCCCCGGGGGAAAGCCTGAAGATAACCAAGCACAAGAGAGAGGACAAGGACATCCCAGGCTGAAAACATTGGCAACAAAGAGCTGGAATCCAGCAGCAGCAACCACAGCCAAAAAAAGGTCAGTTACAGCCATTTTCTTCTGAGCATCAGTGCTCACATCTTGCAGGACTCCCACGAGTGCTGAGCATCACCAGCTGATGCCACAAGCTCCAAGTGACACCAAAGGACCTCATCACCCTCTCCCTCATCAGCAAGGCAAGACAGACCTGAAATTCATTTGCTACCAAATCCTTATTTTCCACCAAACCCCTTAAAAACAACGACTGGCTCCATTTCTCCTAACGTTTCCTGAGGAACGCTCCCTTCCTGAAGGATCATCCCAAAATCCCCACTGTTTTTAGGGCTCATCCGACCCCATTAGCACACCTTATTTGCTATGGGCACCGCAACAGACTTTCACACGTCTTCCAGGTCTGTCTGTCTGCTGGGTAGAATGGAAAGCCACATCCACAGGCTGCAGGTCAGGGCTGTGCATGCAATCTGCCCCCCCACGACGCAGGTGGGGAGGGCAAGCAGGCAGCACTCACCTCCCAGCCCTCCTCTTGGCCAACGCTGGCAGTGGCAATGGGATTTGCCACAAGGTGCTGGCAGTGCCATGTGCCAACACTGAGCTTCTTGGGGATGCTCCGAGCTGAGGGTGCCTTGGCACAGAAATGGTCCCCGAGGTGGGGACAGCAGGCAGCCACCCAGGGATGGATCTGGACATAGTGGAAGTTGGCAGTGGTTAATTTGTCATCATGGAAACGGGCAGCCCAGGTCAGTGCTGGTGGTGGAGGAGCGCTGCTGTCTGTGCTCTGTTCATTTTTTTTTTCATTTCTTTTAAGGGGATTTCATTTAAAAAAGCTGCCTTGATAAGGAATTTACCGGGGCAAAACAAGATTACACCCAAGCTCAGAGTAGCTAAAAGCAGCGGCGCTGCTGGGCACTCAGAGGCTGCTGCGTGCACTGTCTCTCTATCATCACATATATCCTTCTATCTAATCTATCTAGCACCGTATATACCCTTTAGCTCCCCAGCTCTCACAATCCCTGCCCTCTATCCATCATCCCCCTATTCATCAACACACGTCCAGCTCTATCTACCCAGCCATCACTATAAATATCCCATCCATCCATCTCTCCCAATCTATCTCTCATCAGAGAGTTCCTCCCCCTACCTACATATATACATGTACATGTAGATAGGCACACACCTGTCTACCTGTCATCAGCAGCACTCTCCTCTTTGCCCCTTCCACCCTCCATCCCTCACTCACGTACCCTCCCATCCTCCAGCCCATCCATCACAATCTGCTCTGCCGCATTTACTACATGAGGGCACCCAATATTTTGCCATCTATCACCAATCCAAGCAGCAGGACCCCATTCCCCATGCCCTGGTGCATCAGGAGAGGGTACTGCATGGGTTACATTGCTGGGAGCAGCACTCTGACCTGGCTAAAGATTTTAAAGCAAAATCCAACCAGCAGCCCAGCAGTATGAGTGCCCCATGGCACCCTGCATCCTGCCAGGCTCTCTGCAGTGCTCTGCAGTAGCAGTGTGCAATGGCAGGAGGGCATTCTGGCGGCGTACTGGGGGGGCAGAGCAGTGAGCACGAGCCTCTCAAACCTGATATTCCCTCTCCAAACCCATTCCTGAGCCCCCTTCATGCTGCAGCCTCCCCACGTGGCCCCAGGGCAGCTCCGTGCCAGGGCTGTTGGACCCGGGGGGGGGGGGGGGAGACACACAGAGCAGCACCACATGATCTGCCAGAGAGCAGAAAAGCACAGGCAGTGCTTAAAAACTGAAAGCTGTTACTTTAATTACGGCCTTTCTGCTTTATCACCAATAGCATTTCTCACACATTCATCAGCAAACCTGGTAATAAATCAATCGCGGGTAGCCAGGAGCTGCAGTCTGGCTCCTTCCCCTTCCCTTCCCTGCTCCCTCTGAGCTCTCGCCCCATTAGTATGCAGTCCAGCACTGCTGCTCTGTGCATTTCTCATCGGCTTTGGGCTGGAAGCCGGCAGCAAGGCGCTGCCCCCGGCATGGATTGCATACAGGCAGCTCGGGCTGCAGGATGACAGACGTGCCAGCACCTGGTGGGACGTGGTGAGGGACCGAGGGGGGCTTGGGGACATGGGGATAAGGCAGGTGGGTAGAAACGGAGCTGTGCCCTAAAACCCTGGTGGTGAGCTGCAATGGGCAGAGGGGTGACCACCACACTGGCACAAAACATTATCCATGCACTAACACTAACACGCACCCCTTCTGGCACCCACTGGTAAGCCCAGACACACAGCCCAAGGCCAAGGGAGAAGCTGATGAAGGAGTTTTCGTGACTCTTTGCTGCACGCTTCAATTCTATTTCTTACTGAAGTGCTTCTGAGCTACACACTCCAGCAGCAGAGCCCAGCTCCTCACTGCACGCCTTCACCCAGCACTGCCCAGATGTGCACAGCAGCTGCCCAGATGTGCATGGCACACCGCTGGGCTGCACTGATATCCAGGCAGGGCTGCAGGGGGAGCAGCCACTTCATCTCTTGGTCCTCTGCTCCACATCAGCCCTGCTCATTGGTGACCCCCCATTGCTAGACGGGCTCCTTCCAATTCCTGGTGGAGTAAGTGTGCAAATCAAATTGACCTTGAGCACTAATTGGCCCTCTAATTAGCACTTTCAACAGAGAAGCAAAGGACCGGGAGGAGAGCATCTTTTCAGAGGAGGTGGCAAAGCCTTGGCCTGGGGAAGAGGAGCAGCCACTCTCTGCTGTGTGTTCCTGCATGCAGTGAAAGGACAACTACTGAAACCCCCTCCCTGAGGCTAACTCTCAGCTCTGGTATGGAAGGATGGTGCACAGAGCCAGGCAGAGCAGCCCAAGCCAAAGGGCACCGCTGCATCCCAGGGGTGTTCTGGGGCCACCCCTCCTGGCTGGCTGTGGAGCTCAGCTCCAGCATCCCCCTGCCCAGGGATCCAACCCATCACACACCACCTCCCTCCATCACACTCACATCCCTCATCCTCCCACACCCAGGCAAGCGTTTCCCTCTGCTTATCCCCTCCTTTAGCCTCCCCTTAGGAGCTCCGGGCTTGACATTTCCATCCACCATTATTTACAGGAGGTCAGTCCTGCAGAACCACTCGCAGGTTCCCTCCCTCTCTGCTGGCTCTGTGGTCCAACAGCTCACTGCAGATGTCATTAATTCAGCAAATCCCCAAATCCCACCCTCCTGCCACCCCCATCCCGGGGACTGTGCAGACACCACGTGCTAAAGCTGACAGCAATCAGAACCATTTGCTGCCAGCAAGCCCAGGGAACCCCATGTGGGGGTCCAGCAAAGCAGGGAACCCCAGTGTGGGGCTGGCCTGGCTCCAACCGCTACAGGGTGAAGCAGAAGAGCAGCACTGAGGCGGGCACTTCAAAACATAAACCCGAACCTTTATACATTTTTCTTCCCTGTAAATAACAGCTCCATGCTGACTGCTTGCAGCTCGCAGCTCTCGGCCCCATGCACTCCCCATGCGCTCACCAGCTGCTGCCTCCCTCACCTCCTTGCTTCCCTGACCATAACTACTCTTTAATTATTTAATGCCTGCAAAATACCTCGAGACTTGCATTGGAAGGGAGATGAACTGTGCGACCTAAAATCGGTCTTTTCCATCTCAAACTCCTCACATTTTATCCTGGGATGAAAGGAGCTCTATTAGGCAAAGCATCAGTATTATTAGATTTCCTTGGAGTCCTAACAAACGGATATTAGATTATTACTGCAGATGCATTTCTAAGGCACTCATCACCAGAGTATCTGGGCATCAATTACACAGATCTAGAGATAAAAATGCTTTCCCTGAGAGAAAAAAGAGTACAAAACCCCCTCTTCTCTTTGCCTCCTTTCCCCATTTCTTCCCGTCCGCTCCCCTCCCACTGCCTTCAGCAGAGCTTGAGCTGCTTACAAGGAAAGCTCTCCGGCTGATGGGCAACCCTAAATCTTTGAACCATCTGAAGCTGTAAAAGCTTTTTGTAAAGACTGGCAGGAGTCAGCTGAAGAGATTTCAATGTGCAAATGGACATAAAAAAGATGCCAGAAGAGGAACGAAGAGTCAAGATTCGTTGTTCTAAGGACAAAGGGTTTGCCATTAAATGAGATGACCCGGTGGCCTGGCTGCAGCACCTACAGGTCACACTGCAGGAGGAGGGGTGAAGCTGGAGGGGGAGAATTGGGAAAGCAGCAAAGTTTGGCTGGTAACGTCTCTAATAATTCACTGCATTACTGTCTCCATTATGCCGACCCGCAGGAATTGTGCTGGATACTGAACACACAGATCCATGGTGAAGAGTGCTTAAAGGCTGAAAAGATCAAAGTCAGAGAGAGAAAACAAGGAGCGGGAGCTGGCTGGGATCCTGCAGCACTCAGACTCTTCTCACCTCCAGGTCCTAATGGGAACGGATCCGGACTGGGATGGTGCATCATCCCATTGCTCACTTTGACCTTCCCTGCCCTTCCAGAGTGCCTCACAAAAGCCAAACCACACTGAACAGTCACTCCACTTCGGCAGCTGGTTCTGGAGATGCTGCCTGGCCCCGTTTCAAAGCAAAGCACCAATGGATGGCTGCAGCTGGCAGCGCTGTGCTGTGCCCCTCTTCCAGCCCACCATGCTCACAGCCCACCACTATGGTGACTGGGGGGGTCACCATCCCCGGGGGTGTTTGTGGGGATGTGGCACTGAGGGATGTGGGCATAGTGGGGTGATTTGGGCATCTCAAGAGGTCTTTTTCAACCTGAATGATTCTATGCTGGCTCCAGCTGAGCAGAGGTGACAACTTGCTCCTGTAGGACAAGCCAAGAGTGAATGGAGACTCCAAGAGCACCCCAAGCTCCGGTGCTGGAGGGCAGAACACACGACACCTCTGCTGGAGGCTTCTACAAGATACAGGGTCAGTGGGTTTGATTCTCTCTCAGCCCTTCCTCCCCACCAGCCCTGAGCACGAGCCATCACAGCAACTCCATCACCACCTCTGCTCTGTGTGATAACAAGGAAAAGATATTCCAACATCTCGCTTGCCCGGCATCGATTTACAATTAAGGAAGCTCTCCAAAGATCCAGAGACCCACCCATTCCCCCTCTCCTCTAACCCCGCTCCGTGCACAAACATCTCTCCATGGTTCACGAGCAGCCTCAGAAATCAATGCTTGCTGAAACACAGTTAGTTCCTCTGGTTTATTTATTATTTTCCCAGCTTGAACTCAACCCTCCTTCCTCACAGGGAGAGCAGGGCAGGAATCACCCAGTGCTTCACAGGCAGGCACGCAGAGCTCGGAGCATCCCGCAGCAGCAAGGCTCGCTTTGCCAAGGCTGCGGCCAGGGATCACTTTGCAAAGTTAATTGCAAAGCCGGCAGCAGCGCCTGAGCAGAAGGCGAGCCCTGCAAAGCCAATTCCCACCAGGAGGAGCTGATGGGATTTCTGTGCAGAAGGGGCAGAGCGGGGCAGGGGTGAGGGAGCAGAGCACAGCCGAGACAGTCGCTCTGCTGGTGCTAACGTGTGGCTAAATACCTCGTGCCGACATCTGCTGAGAAATACCTTCCCGTTCCACACCAAGAATTACAATCTAATAATATCCCATCTGCACCCCCCCACCCCCCCCCAACCCCCCGCCTTCCTTCTCCCTCCCCCACCCAATTACCGAGCCTGACATTATCCGTCATCTTCCCTTTGTGTCGGAGAGAATCCAAATGCAGACGCCGGGAAATTAATAATAATTGTTGTGTCAAAAAGCGGGATGTAATCAGGATGCGGCGTGGAAGCTAATACAAACACAAACAAATGGTATTTATCCTCCCGAAAGATCCCTCCCCTCCTTTCCCCCTAAGGGCCACTGATGATAATGCTCATGGAAGAGATGAATCAGCTCTAATATAGGGATTAGGAATGGATCCCAAACCCCAGCCCGGGCTGCAATCAAAAGGAGCGCTCTTAATTGAAATTAGAGCTGGGATTTCTGTGCCTCCACAGAGACGGGTTAAGCCCATTGGGGCTAAACAGAAGGGAAAATAAAAATAGCATCTTTATTCGGGAACGGGGAGGAAGGTGGGCAGCCATAACGCTTCTCAACAGCACACCTGGCTCCCAGCACCGGCCCAACCCAACCTCAACCCTTCTCCATTTTCAGATCCAACTCTTCCTCCACGCCTCAGAACAACAGTGGGCACAAAACCCATTGAGCCACACCAACATTCCTGAACAACAGCAAAGTCCTTCAGAACAGCAGACACCAACAGGGCTTTCCAGCCCTATGCATCACCTGTGATGATGCTGTGGGTTTTACAAGGCCCCCCGCATCCTGGCCAGGCTCTGGTTTATCCCCTCAAGATGCAGAAGGCTTTGCAGTCGCCCTGATGGCTGCAAAAACTGAAGTCTTTGGATGAGCTGATTACACATTGGGCAGGGATTTGAAGGCTGCCCATAAAACTCCTCAGGAGCGTCCATTTGTGCACTCAATTACTAAGACAGCATCTGTCCCCTGCAGGGGGATGTGGCACTGAGGGACATGGACAGCAGGCACAGTGGGATGGACTGGGGTTGGGCTTGGGGATCTCAGAGGTCTTTTCCAACCTGAATGATTGCATGATTTCATTATGGGGTGAGGACAACTTCTTGTTAACAACTTCCTTCTTATGTCCAATCTACATCTCCCCTCATCCTATCCCAGCTGAAGAACCCATCCCCTCTTCCTTACAGTCCCTTTAGGCAACCATGAGGCACATATGGATGTGCTGGGAATCCGTCTGCAGCAGGACGGAGATGGGACACATCTCTCAACTGACTCCCAAGTTGCTCAGCAGGGCTGGGATTCACCTAACTCCATTCCTGCCCCCCAAAACGTGGCTATGTGCCCCAACACCAGAATCCATCCCCTCCCGCAGGAGCAGAGGGCCAAGCCTGCAGCTGCCATGTGTCAGCACACAGAGCTGGAGGAGGCTGTGGCTGCCGGATCACGGATTGTTGCGAGCATGAAAATTCATTCATATGAATTTGGAATATAATACCTGACACAAGATGTATCGCTGCTGCCACGCTGCAATCCCAGATAAGGACACAGCAGTAACAGATGGAGGAACAAGGCACTTATCTTGTTAGCTGATGGATTTATCTCTCCTTCCCCCACCCTTCCCTACATATTCCATAGTGTGCAGAGAGCCACGTTCCCCAACAGAGCAGCATATGGAGCACGAATTGATTTCTTCCTAACACCCCCCTCCACACTTTAATTCAATAAGAGCTGGAGTGGCGGATAAACAGCTTGTTGTGCTAGGAAAATTTCAAAACAGTCAAGAAAATGTCAAACTGTCTTTTTTATGAGTGCCTTCCCCCCCCCCCCTTCCCCTTTTTCATTCCTCCTCCCATCCATGGGTACCCAGAATGTGCCGGCACCACGGAGCAGGGGCTGCAGTGAGCATCTCCTCTACATTAGGGATGCAGGCACAGAACATCATCCTCCAGGCCAGTCCATGGCAGAAGGCGGCCCCGGTGCCATCCTTGGATGGGAGCTGGGAACAGAGCTGCTCTGGGTAAAAGATTAGGCAGATGGTTTCATCTGGCAGCTCCCTTAATCTCATTATTGGAGCGAGTGGAAGTTTTTAAAGTGATCTCTCTTTCCTCCTCTACACACACCCCATACAAAATGGCTTTTTTTTTCCTCCCCAGAAAAAGACACATTTCCACGGGGGGCTCTTTGTTAGCTACCAATAGGAACTTTACCATTTTTCTCCTCGTTTTTGGTGCGTTCTCCCTCTCGGTGCCTTATTTTTAGCACTGAAAAAGACGAATTATTAGAAAGGAAGAAGGGAAAAAAAAAAAAAAGGCAATTAAACATTTTCTGGGTCTTGCTTAAAAATACAGAACACCTGGACATGCCGTGCAGGAGCTTCCGACCACCACAAACTCTGCAACCCGAACACAGAGAGGCGCTGGATGAGGCACAAGAGTTAACTGGGATGTGCACACCCAATCCCAATGCCCGTGTGCCATCCCAAAGCCCCTCTCATCCCCACTGCCCGCTCCCTTCCACCTTGCAAAGGTTGCTAAGGATGAGCAAAACTCAGTGCTCTGCAGCACAAAGCTGCCTCCCCATTGCTACCTGCAGAAAGGAGGCACCAGCAGAACCCTTCCTGCAGCAACATGACCCCTGGGGATGAACATCCCTGCAGGGAAAGCAGATGTTATGAATACACTGCAGAGGCACACGGGCACACAGCAGCCTGGGGCTGGCACTGGCTGAGCCCCATCTTGCATGGGTCTGGGCGAGACAAGCCCCACAGGAATGCATGCAAGGAAGGAGGGCTCCGTCCTGCTGCTTCCCACCTCCCCACTACTGTGCTATAGACAAAATCCACCTCCCCACCCCCTTTGCAGCAGAGCAGTGCAGAAGGCTGCAGGATCCTGCAGGGAGACAGCGTGCTTAGCATGCAGGAGACAGAGCTGAGCTGAAGCCCTGTCTGTGCCACGGTGCACAGGGCCAGCGAGCGGCCAAACGCTGCCTGCAAGGATTGGAGCCACACTGAATTTGTAACCCCATCATTGCTCCCCACATCCAAATGTGGGGATGGGGACAACAGGGACTGGCACAACCCAGGTACTGCCTCCACTGCTGGGGCTGGGACCGAAGGATGCTCAGTGCATCACAATGCTTCCCCCCAAAAGGCATCGCAGCCCCTCAGCCCCCACACCACGACTCTTTCTAACCTGCCCCTTTCCAGCCAGGCTCTCACCAAGCACCCAATTTCAGCTCCACGGCCAAAGATAAAAAGCCTCTCTCAAGAGCATCCTGCTTGCTTTTTTTTTCCCCCTTTTCAAGGTTCCTCTTCCCTCCCTTCTCATGAGGTTAAAGAGCTAAAGACCAACTCAGAGACAGATAATAGAGTGACAGAGGCTCATAAAAAAGAAGCCGGAGCTTTGGAGAAAGCTGGCATACGGTGCATTAGGGATTTCTGTCGCAGCAGCTGGGAGTAACACTGACCCTCTGAACTCAATTTGCTCCACGGCTTCGAATGAAGGGAAGGCTGTGGACCAGCAGCATCCTCTCCTGGGGCTCTGGGACTGCCCGCAGGCTCTGGTGTGAGCTTTGCTGTGTGCCTCATCCTCCAGCCCCGGGTCACAGCCAGGGATGGAGGCAGGTCCAGGTCACATCCAGGCAGTGAGAAACCACACCAAAAGGCAGCACAGCCAACAGCACCAGGTGTGAATCCACGTGGTTATCCATCACAGTGCAGCAGCAACCCTTCTGAGCACCGTCTGCATGCAACAACCCCTTCTCATCCATCGTCCTTATACCCCGATGCTGCAAGACCGGAGCTGTGAGCTCTGCTCCCACCCCTCCATCCCTGCAGCCCCAGTGCAGCTGCACAGACCCAGCACATTCCCCTCCACTGTCGCTTTCTGCTCCTTTTAAACGAGCCGAAATTCTTCCCACTACGCATTAGCGCCCGACGTAATGGTGCAGAGCATTTTTCATTTATCATCATAATGCCAGTCAAATGAACCCCCTAATAACGTAAATGCAAGAGGAAAGCTATTAGAGTTTATTTGTGCAGTGGCTTTGAACTCGTCCCCACTGCTCTATCCATGTAACTGGAGGGGATGGATAGAGCTTGCATCTTTAGGTCCTTTCATCAAAAGCTATTCTCAGCTAGCCAGTCTTTCCTTACAACCCTGCACAAGTGCCCATATTTGCTGGATTATCAAAATAAATACCTAAATACCTGAAATAATCCAGATCTCTTTACAGACACGAGCTGCAGCTGAGATCTGCTGTGCTGTGCCATCCCTTCCTGTCCATCTTCACCATCCAACCCCACACCTCAGCATCCCCCAACATCTTCAGGTCATGGCTTAGTGGGCACAGTGGTGAATAGTTGACAGTTGGGCCAGTTGATCTTAGTGGCCTTTTCCAACCTTAATGACTGCATGATCTTCCAAGCTCAACTTGTCACAGCAGCTCCCGTCCCCATCCTGGAGAGCCATCGCAAGGCATTTCATTTTATATACGATCATTTCCTCATTAAGCCTAAATTAAATGCATATTTCAGAACCTACAAGCGAGAGCAAACAGCTCGGTCTTATGCTTTATTAAACAACAAAAAAAAAACCAACATCTTTGTGTGGAAAGAGCCTCTGTGCCAAATCACCGCCCCGCTGCCGGGCCGAGCTGCTCCCAGCAGTGCAGCATCCAGAGCATCACGACGTGCAGTGCTGGCAGCGAGGACCTGCACTGCGGAGGGAAACAGAACAGCGCCCGCCTGACAAATTAGTTTACTCGTTAAGTTAAGAAGCCTATTTTGCTCGGCTTCCACAGAGCAACGTGCTTAGCAGCCAGCAAACTTCGAGGCGAGAGATGTGCCCAGCCCTGGATCTTTGTGCAAAAGCAAGCTGGATGCAATGCTGTCACCATAATACCCAGATAGCATGGCAACGGGACAGTAACAAACCCCATTCAGTGCCTGGACAGAAGGGAGGATGGGAGATACTTCTGCAGGACTGCACGCATGATGAGGAGCCACCGCTATCAGGATACAAGAGCATCCCCATGTCAAAGCTAGTGAGCAACCCAACATGCTACCAGCCAGCTCTTGCATCCTTATAAAGCAATTAAAGCAGCCATAAATAAAATACAGAACTACTCTGGATGCTCTGCTCCTGGCTTCCAGGTGATGTGATCTGGGACACAGAGGTGCAGCAGAAGGGGAAAAGAGCAGGAGGCAAAACTTGGGCAGCAGGAGAGCAATGCATGAGCTGAGAGCAGGAGGAGAGTCCAGAGAGGAGACAGAGATTAACAAGTGTTTCCCAAATATGATAATTTCTGGACATCAACACATGAAATTCAATATCCTCATAGGCAACTGGGAAGGAGTGCATCTCTCTGAGCCCATGCTGGTTTCCAGCACCCATGCACATACACACAGGGGACGTACTGCACATCCAGCTGTCAGCTCGCACGCTGCTGACAGTCCCTGTGTGCCTGCTGGGGACAGAACAGCCTGTTTTGGGGACGTGTCTGTCACATCATGGCTGGGACACCGCTGAGGACAGATGCCAGACTGCATCCCTCACGCGCTGCTAATGGGGCGTGAGCGTGGCAGGCTGAGCTGGGCAGAAGGCAGCTGGCAGGGGGTGTCCTGAAATCCCATATTTTACACCCAGCCAGTCAGGAGATCCTGCATTGTGCAGCCACGGGTGGGGGTAATTCTGCTACAGCAAAGCTGAGCAGGCTGAGGGTTGTTTAAGGGCACTGCTGGGTGAGCAAATCCTATGTAAAGCCCTATATTTTCCTCACACACCCTGCTGTGCATCCCTGGTTTGCAGCAGCATCTATAGAATGGGTTTCACCATAGCCTGGGGCTGCTCTGGTGCTGTGCAGTGGGACAATTCTCCTGCCCAGCTCTGCAGTCCCTCCCTGTCAGCTCCCCACCAAGATTTGTAGGCCATGCAGAATTGCTCTATTGACATTTAAAGGTCTCTGCCAATCCGGCCCCCACACATCTTTGTTACGGAGGACAGGATTAATTTCACCCAACCCTGCTGCCTGAAAGCTCTGAGCCAAAATCAAGCTACGTTTTTCCTTCTTTGGAGGCACTTCTGGTCACACAAATCCATGGGGAGGATGAGCACCCAAATCCCATGTTAGAAGGGAGGCAGGCATTCGTGCTGGCGCAGAAAGGGTTAAAACAACAAGTAAAAAGTCATCAGAAGTCATTGGGGCTGATGAAGCCATCCTGAGCGAGCTCACAGATCAGGGAAATCAGGCAGTAGTGCTCCTGGAGAGCTGGAGGAGGGCGGCACAAAGGGCACGGAGCCTTCCTATCTTCAAGGGAGAAAAAAAAGCCAGGAGCTGTAGGCAATCAGCTCAGCTTCAATCACGGCAAAGATACTAAAACAAACGATGGAACTATCACAGCTTGTAAGGCCCGGGAATTTAATAAAGCGAGAAAAAAGCCCCACACCACCACCACCAGCACGAGTTTGTCAAGAACAGATCATGTCAAACCAACCTAATTTCTGCCTTGACAGGATAACTAGGCTTGGTGGATAAGAGGAAAGCTGTAGACATGATATACCTTGACTTTAATAAGGCGTCTGAAGCTGTCCCACATGGCACCCTGCGAGCAACGCCGAGGACGCGCAGTCTGGCTGTAATGGGGGCGGAGGGGAGGCTAACAGGCTGTTGACAAAGCGCTCTCAAAGAGCCCTTATCTATTATTTACACACAAGCCAGGAGGGCAACCCAACGTGGGATCGCACCGAGCTCTGTCCCGAGCCCCACTCTGCTCAGCATTTGCATTAACAACTTGCATGATGGAGCCAGAAGCACGCTTATTAAAATTTGCAGACGATGCCAAGCGAGGAGGAGAGGGACTGGAAGCGCTCGGAGGGTCGGACCAGAATTTCAAATCACCTCCGGAGCAAGCAATAGGAAATTCAATATGGACAAGGGCCAGGTGATGCACTTCGGGAGGAGAAATCAAACGCATGGATGGAAACGAGGTGAGGCGGGCAGGGGGAGGCGGGCAGGAACCGATGGGGTGCTGGAGCACCACGGACTACAAAGGAATCAAGCGGGCTACGCGAGATGGCAAATCGTATTACAGGCTGCGTTAACACCAGCGGTGTAAGAAGGACAAAGGAGAATTATTTTGCTCCGCTTGCTTTAATTCAGGCCTCAGCTGCAATATCCATCCCGATCTGGCCCGTCGTGCTCGCACGGAGCCAAAGGTTAAGGCGCTGCGGCTTAGCACGGCCACCGAGCAGCTGCCCCTGCTAAGCACACATCTGTCTGCACACAGCTGCCGCTGGAGGGTCCCCTTCCCATCAGATCAATGCACACTGAGCTCAGCACGGTGCACACACAGGGGTAGGCGCACACCTCGGGCTGATGGGATGCGATTGATCGTATGTCGGAGCCACGGACGAGTGGGGCTGAGTCCAAGGAATAGCAATGAAACGGGTGAGAGGCACAGACAGCTCCAAAGGAAGATGAAAGGCGCTGGGGTTTGCTTTGTCTCGAGAAGAAAAGATTGAGTAAGACATGACAGCACTCTTCCCATACATAAATACCATATGAAGGTAGTGGTGAATAATTATTTGCCACATCCCTTGGAGGAGGCAGAAGAAAAAAAGCCTAATTTGCTGCAGAGATTCTGACTCGCTAC
Organism: Excalfactoria chinensis; assembly: GCF_039878825.1. NCBI lineage: Eukaryota > Metazoa > Chordata > Aves > Galliformes > Phasianidae > Excalfactoria > Excalfactoria chinensis. Next base: position 4,293,141 of record NC_092845.1, read on the forward strand.
TTGGTGCAACTTCCGCTCTGGCTCATGAAAGCCTTGCAGGATGTTTGCAGGAGGCTGCATCACCTCCAGCACCAGCAGCAGCTCTGAAAGCTGCCCGGGACCCCAGTTTGCCCCCAAGCTTTGCAGGGGCTATTCAGCAGCACTGACAACACATCGGAGCAGCACAACAGAGGAGCAGACCACAAAGCAAGTAATCACCACAGCAGTCATCTCCACATCACCCTGTTCTGGCTGCTGGGTGAGCACCCACTCACCAGAGGGAACGCAGCTCCTCCGTCCAGCCAGCACGACCCCACAAATCACAGCAAGCCACACTCAGCACTTTTATTCTTTATTGTTCCAGTTCAGACAGCTCCATTATTTATCCAGATCACTTATTCATGTTCTATTTCCAGTGACAACCTGCTTTGCTGGAGAGTTACCATCACCTCTCCTCCCTGAATACCTGGCTAGAGGCACTCTCAAACTGGAATATCAGGTGCAGCGATTTTTACCAACATCCCATTGTGCTGTTTTAGCTAGAAGGAAAAATATAAAGCAGAAAGGAGCGAGGCAAAAGCAAGCACTCACACTGACCTTGTGTGTTCACCTCCCTCTTCTGGCTCATCGTGCATGTCCCACAGGCACGACCCATTGCAGACCTCCCACCAAAGCCATCAATGCCACCACCCAGGTGTTTCACGACCCTACAAGCAGCCCTCTATCTCCAGGTCATTTGCAGAGAGCTCGGAGGGGCACGACATCCCATCCAACCCCATGCTGAGCACACAACCATCCCAGCTCCAGCTCCAGCCTCTCCTGAATGTCCTTTGAGGTGCACAGTGGCGGTGGCTGAGAGATGCTCTAATCAGTGCCTCTAATTTCAAACGCTGCAAGGACCATGTTATGCCTTGGGATAAATGTGAGAGGCTCCCATTGAAGTAAAAGAGAGGTACTGCACTTCAGAAGCTGAAATTTAGCCTTTAGGAAAAAAAATAAAATAAAAAGTCGCTAAAACTAAAATATTAAAGTGCATTTAAAAACATAATAAGGCAGATCAGCAATCAAACGGAGCAGCTTGCCGAGGGGCTGATAAGTGAGGAGGATTCCAGGGGCAGATACCACTACAGAAGGAAGGCCAAAAAGGCCTCGTTTAGAGTCAAAACGGCTTTTGATCCCAAACGTGGCACGGATAAGCCGTGAGTAGAAATTAATGTCGGTGCTGCAGAGCTGGTGAGCAGCAGCCCAGGGCCACCACTGAGCCCCCTCTTCCATCTTATGGCCCTGCAGGAGCCCCCCCAGCTCCCACCCCAGGGATTTTGGTGCCCTGAGATCCACAAGCTGAGCATCCCCCAGCACCAGTTTCCCTCCACGTGGCACAATCCAGCCTCATTACCTCACCGGGGTCAGCCAGACTGGAATCAGAAGTGTATAATCCTTTCACGAGTTAATTAAAGCACCCATCCATCCTTCATTCAAACCATTAGCCACGGGTTTTTACCATTAATTATTTGGAACCAAATCAAACAAACAAACAAACAGAAGACGCAGAAAGAGAAGAGAAAGCCAAGCAGGGGAAGGACGGGCACTCCTGCAGCGGGGCAGCAGCAACCCAGGACCCAGCTCATCTCTCCTCTGCTCTTTCCTCCCTGCTTCCTCCCCTCTCCTTTGCTCTGTGGCTGTTCCCCGTCTCCTTCTCCTCTCCTCCTCACTCCCCATCACAACAAGGTTTAACGCCTCTCCATCTCTTTCTTCTTCCAGGGTAAATTGCAGCGAGCCTGCCGGCTGCTCGGGTGGAACACGCTGTTTTATATGCACCATAAAAGGAGAGAACTCTGTAAACAATATTATTTTTAATAAAATCCGAGGCTTTGGCAGGCCAGCTGCTTTTGTGTCTGTCTTAATTTAATCAGACTATCAGCTCTTTCAAGCAGCAAGAGGGAATGAAAAGCATTAGCAAGGAACCAAGGAGCTGGTGAGGAAAAGACACGATTTCCATCGAGTGCTTTCTGCACCCGGTGTGTTGCTATGAGAGCAGCACCAACTTTACAGCAAACTGGTTCTGCTGAACGCAGCTCTGTCAGGGCACGGGAAGGACATGAGCACAGCAGTGCTTGGAAGCAGTGCTACAGAGGGTGCAAGGGATGCACAGCCCAATGCTGGGTGATGTTTGGAGCCTCTGCAGCTCTCCAAGGCACTGCAGGACTCTCCCTGGAATGGGAGCGCCCCTGGCTCCGTGGGTCTCACTTTTGTGCCCACTCCAAACCCCAGACCAAAGCTGTGGGGTCAAAATTCAAAGCCAGCTAAACATGAGGTAAGGAAAACATATTGAAGGCCTTGCAAGTAGATCCCTAAAGGTCTGGAAATGCATTTGATCAAGCGGCAACCAAGGAGCACCCACCAGTTCCCCCCTGGAGCAGAGACCAGGACTTGGCACTGAGGGATATGGCCCTCAAATCCTCAAGAACAGAGAGCTTCCAAACTATGAAACAGTAATTGCTAAATTCAGGCACAAAGTAAACAAATTAATTGATATTTACTTGTTTACCCGGTTACAAAAAAAAAAGAACGTTAATCACTTTTAATATCTTAAAAATACATGCTAAGGCACAGGCATAAATATCACCAGCAAAGCAAACATGGTGCTCGGCACTGCAAAGGAATTAAAATTAGTATTTAATTACAAGAAATCGCTTGAAGTTCTTTTGCTACCATTAATCATTTCCAATTATGACTGTAATTACATGCCAGCTTTTCTCTTTGGGTGGTCGCTGCTGGGACCCAACGTGGTGACCCCGTGCTCATTACCAGGGTCACCAACCAGTGAGCACCGCTATGGCGCAACAAACAACAGGAGGAAGATATGGCGACTTCATCCCCTTTGCTTGCACTGATTTTGCAGCAGCAAAACAAACCCACACGGCAGGCTGGAGCATCACTCCTGGGATTGGTGCCCTGATGGCCGTGACGTTCCCCCCCCCCCCCCAGCTCCGTCTGGCACCGTGATGCACCAAAGGCGACCAAACCACAGCAGGCAACACAGAAAATCAAATGGAAACGTTCCCTCTTGGTTCCCTCGGTACTTCTGCACGGGAAATGTGATTAAACTGTCCTTATCTTTGTGGGAACAGTTGTTAGCAATAATGAAATCATCCAGCCCTTTTCTTTTTGAAATCCAGCCACATCCTTTGGCTCCAGGAAACAGGGGCAGTGACATGTGCTGTTTTCATAAAAAGCCACAAGACAACATATTTCATTGCAATAAATTCCCTTCCCTCAAGTGAAGAGCGGAGGAGAAGAGATTTCAAGGACAGGGAAAAGTTGCAGCCAAAGGGAAAGGTTGAGCCGAACCTCAGCCCATGCAACACTGGAGCTGCCTCAGCAGGATGGAGGTGGCGTGGTGAGGGCTGGATGCTCCCCTTGCCACCTTGGGAGCACTCAAACAAAAGGCTCCACCAATAGAGATGGGACTCAGGCTGGATATAAGGAAACATTTCTTCTCCAAAGGAAGAGAACTGCTGCACAGGGAGAGGGGGGTCACTGTCCCTGGGGATGTGGGCAGTGGGCACGGTGTGCAGTGGGCTGGTGTTGGGGATCTCAGAGGTCTTTTCCAACCCAAACAATTCTATGACTCTACAACCACAAGGCTGCAAACCTCACCCCACTGTGTGCTCCATCCTCATCCTCACCAAATGCTTGGACCACCTGCTTTCCAGCCCACACCAAAACCCTGCTACGTTCTCCTCTCTGCCCAACGTCAGCCCAGCATCCCCAAGCCTTGGCTGCCCGTGCAGATAACACGTGGTGACTTAGCAGATTTGCACTGAATTAAGCAGCCAGCTTTCCCCCGCGCTGCCCCCTAATTAGCGGGCTGCATTTTGTCGTCCTCCCAGCACTTGGCTGAGGCTCCCCTTCCCTCCACTCCTCGCTTATTCTGTTCACTGAGCTAATTGCTGAGCGCCTGCACCCTGGGTGTCTGCTGCTGTTGGAGAAGATTAGTATTTTTACATAGGGGGAAAGAGAAAAAAAAAGAAAAGATTAAAAAAAAGAGATTGTGTTTTTTAAAGCAGATGAAAGGAGAGCCCAAGGAGATGTGCATTTGACTCTCAAACACGCTCCTTCAAGTCTCCCTCAGCAGTACTTAAAGGCGTTTCCAAAGCAAGACTTTATGAATGCTAAATGAACCCAGCGCCTTGTTCCTCTGCCACAAGAAAGGGGAAAAACTTATCTTTTATATACAATATTTCCTTTACGGCTGACACCGTGCATCACGCGTCGCTACTACCAGCCCCACTTCAGACACAAATGCTGACCTTCACAAAGTCATGGGCAGAGCGCAGCCTCACCTGGTGGGATGCTCTGTGCAAAGGGCAAGGTGAGGAGAGCACAGGTGGGGGATGAGCTGAAAGCTTTCCTCACAGCTGCTGTGATCTCAAAACCAAGCCGGGATATCCATAGGGACGCACTGCCCAACACGAGGCTAAGGATGCTGTGCTGGCAAGAGGGATGCGGGCTGGATAGAGGAAAGACAACTAAGGAAGAATGACAGCAACTCAGCAAGACAGAAGCTGGGGACAACGTGCAACACTTCCCCATCCAGCCCCTGCAAACTGTACCACAGAGGGATGCTGGTTGGATTTACACCCAAACTCCCCAGTTTCAGAAAGGACGAGAGGCACTTGGCCAGCACTGCGGGTGTTCAGCATCCAAGCACCTTGGGCTAAGATAGGGTCACTTAGCAGAATGCACTGCTCACCCTAACTGAGCATCTCCAGCAGGACCAGCTCCTTCCTCAGCCCTCCCTGCCCAGGAGCTGGGTGAGAAGTGCACACAAAACACCCTGCATGGAGGCAGGGCCGTGCTTATAGGAAAACACCCACCCAAAGGAAGTCCTGGGAGATTTAATTAGCCGCCGTCTGTGCTGCTTAAGCTTGTTGGGTGCTACATAATTGCTAAATATTATCTCGGCAGGTACAGCAGTTTGTTCGGATAATGCCAGTGATTGACGTTTCCCTGGCATCTTTCATCCCAACCAGATCTGATATTAGTCTATTATAAAACATTCTTCTGTCCCAGTCCTCCATATGTCTCTGAACTGTCAACAGGATCGTAACTGGCTCTGCATTTTCAAAAGGCTCAAAGCAACTCCATGGGATGCAGCAGAAGCTGAACTCAAACTTTGCTCAAGTTGCACACGCACACACATGGGGATTCAGGCTCTACTTCAGTAATGGCACAGGGTGAACCTGCTGGGTGTGATGCACAGCACCCTAAAAGCTCACAGCCAAAGGCTCCATCCCCAAGCCCTGGCAGGCAGCAGCGGGTGCCACAACCCAACACCGACGTGAAAAATACATCCCAGGGACAGCCCAGCAGAGGGGCCACCGAGTGATTAATTGGAGACTATCAGTTTGGGATAGGTCTCTAAATTCTCATTAAGTCAGGTGCTGAGGCATCACACATTAATCCAGAACATTTCCCCTTCGGCCCAAACAAATAAATAACTGCTGTATAATTCAGGGAGGATGGGGTGGAGTCACCTCGTCCCCCATTTCTCCCTGCCTCTTCCCAACTAACCAGTGAATAAAACATCGCCCGCAAATCTATTAGGCTAATTTTAAATCCTGACAATTTAGCAGCACTTCAGCAAGATAAGAGCCATTTATTAAAAGGCACAGTTCATTAAGCCAAATGCTGCTGGCGTATTTACTCAGAGAAGCTGGGCTGGGCTCCCACCAGGACCAAGAGAGGAGTCCCCGTGCCCCACCAGACCTTCCAGCATGGATCTTCCTCCTCCCAAACCCATGTGGGGCTGTGGGAGAGGATCCCATGGCTCCCTGCATTACTGCATCTGCAAAGCTGTGCCCTACCACACCACAGACCAAAAACCAGAATCAGGATGAGCCGAGCATCACTTCAGCCCTGTTCCTGTTAATGGCAAGCACAGATTGACTCCAGGCAGGGGATGACAGCAAGCCAAGGGAGGGCTACATAGGAAGGGTTGTTTATTGCCAAAAGCAAGCAGATTGCACTCAGAGCTTTCATTCCTACAGGCTGAGACGTGACATCTCTGTAAGGCCCCTCTGCTGCACCACTGTACTGCCTCCTGGAGCATCCCAGTGCTCTGGGACACAGGGGAAAGGCTCAAGGCTCCTTAATGGCAGGGAGGCAGCAGAGAAGGAGATGGGCTCCCCCCTTTATACAGCCCTGCACCTCCTGCCTTGGTTTTTTAACCTCCAGGATGGCAAAGTGCCATACCACAAGATGCCATGGGGCACAGCAACCACAACCAGCCTACGAATGGGTGAAATCCAAAGGTGACCTGGCAAGGAGCTGCCCAAATACAGCCCGTGGAGTCTGAGCAAGCTCTGTGCCAGCCCACTGATACCAGCACAGTGCAGGAGCATCACTGAGCTGGCAGTCCCCCTCCGGGACCTCCTTGCTGCTCAGATCTCAGCAGTGCGGGTCTTTGTGTGTGGGGAGCAATCAGCATTGGCTCGGTGGTACCCGAGGGATGCAGGCACGAGGGATGCGGAGCAGCACTGCGAGCAGCAGGCAGCAGAGGGCAGTGAAGAAATCCCATCTCACAGAGTTTGTGAGCGTGATTCATTCCAGCGGGAGCCATCCAAAGAGACTTTATCAAGTGCAATCGTCCCACTGTGCCTTTCACCTGCACACACTCGCAAGACAGTCTGGAGTCACCACAGAGTCTCCCTTTACAGTCATAGCTGAAAGGAGCATTATAAAGGTGAATTAACATTTAAAAAGAATGTAAAAAACCCAGAACTGTTCTAATGATGATTAATGGGAAGCTATAAGGGAGGCCGTGACCTCCTAGTGTCATTAAATGGATTGGCAGGTTTCTGAGCATTAATTATAAATAGCCACAGGAGTTCCAGCGCTTAGCAGAATGATGATAAATCCATGACACCGGTGGAGGGACAAGGAGTCAGGAGCAGAGGGAACGTGTGCCGGGCGTGCACGTGCACAAGGCAGCAGTGCTGGTTTGCACACCGTTATGTGCACAAGAGAGGCTTTTCACACTGCTGTGTTGGGGTGGGGAGAGAGAAACGGGCACATGATAAATTAGGCTCTGCCAGTCAATCACATTTCCTAAATGTTTTATATCCCCAAAGCTATAAAAGCAATATCCCTTTCTGGCCTTATTGGAGCCATTTCTGTAAGGCAATCACATCTGTCTCCCCGGGGATTTCAGCTGAACCTCGCCTCGGCTCCCCCTGCTTTTGTACTTACTCTGCAGCCTGCTCCCAGCCAAGGGTCAGAGCGTGCAAACAAATGGGGAGCAAGAGGGACAAACAAACAGCCCCCAATCAGCTCTGCAGCAGACACAAACTTCTCCGGACTGCCCAGCACAGAGGCAGCAGGAACAGGAGGGTTTCCATCTCTCCTACATGTGCTCCTCCAGATATGACATCCTGGGCTGCCCTCCTAAGGAAGCACAGCGACTGCAGAGGGCAAAGGGCCCTCATGCTGACAACACAGGGGCTGGGGGGGGGAGATGTAAGGGGTGTCCCCATGCTACAAAGCCCCCTCCCTATGGATCCCAGAGCTCCCATCTCCACTCCCCGCATCCCCACCTGTGCCGGAATTGAAGACACTGCTGCTGAGATTTAAGTATCATTGCCCTGTGGGCTCCTCCAGAGGAAGGCATTATTTCAGCTGATTGGAAAACGGTGGCGAAAGAACAGGTTCTCCATACAATTTGCTTCATATCCTATTAGTCGCAACACAATTACAGCGAATGCATCAATTCTTCGTCCCAGCAGCTCCTGGAAAGAGCCACCTATTAAAAGCTGGCTTATTAATGGAATTGTACAGCCAGGATTAATCGGGCCGCACCGGCCCTTTCCATTTCTCACTCCACAAGTGCTTTTGTTTGCTTAATAGGCTGAAGTAACTCGAGAACGGCACAACTCAGAGCTTCCCCCATTTGCTGCGCACATCGGCAGCAAATTTAATCTCTCTTTATTTTAGGGCATCGCTCGGGGATGAAACGCGGCACATGGCAGCAAAGACATCCAGGCACACAGCAGTCAGAAGAGGCATTTCATTTCCCCTCCGGAGAAGCACAGCAAAGGGGAATCCCATAAACCACCTACAAAAATCCCACACGGATTTGAAACACTGAGAACAAGAGCCGAAGCAAACCAGCAGGAACCAGCCAGGGGACCGATGCAATACCATCCCATGAGTGCTCTGAGAGCCCTCAACCGCCCCAAAAGAGCCCCCAAAGAGCCCCAGCTGCAATGCCAGCCCCATTCCCACTGCTACAAGTGAGAGCCGCTGTCTCCCAGCACAGATATTACGGTGGTGGCGAAGCCAATGCATGTTGAAGCACGGTAATATAGTATGACTTTCCCCTTTAATGGAATTTTTCTAGCCCACTAGGAAAAAAAAGACTCCATTAGCCCTACTACAAAGGCTCCTACTTATTAGTATTTTAGAACAGCGGCAAAAAACATTTCTTGAATCTAATTATTGCTGACAAATATGAAAATTGAAATCAAAGTTAAATTTTCAGCTACAGTGCCTCATACGGCAGCAGCTCCCGACTTCAGCATCAACACATTTGTTCTGCAGGGACGGAGCCCCCCCCCCCCAACAGCCCACCCCCCTCCAGCTCTGTGTTTACCAGCTGGCAGAGTGCAGCAAGGCTGGGAGAGGGCTTCAAGACGTTCATTCCTATGTCTTTATCCCCCCCACTTTGCCCTCTCCAAGCAAGGAGCTGCTGGGTGATATTAAATTCCTCGAGATCCAGGATCTGGGAGGGAGGGGGGAGAAAAGAGGGGGGAAAAAAAAGAGCCTTGTCAACATATTTCCTTTCTTCCACCCACCCCCCCCAACATACTGTAAAAATCAATCCCCTTTGTCATTTTGCTCTGCTTGTGTGAATGTTTAATGGCTGTCGAGGGAGATAATGATTGCTGCTAGGAAATTCATTTCAGATTTGCTATTTATAAAGTACTTGGTGCTCAGGTGGGAAATTAACATAAGGAAGGGGGAAAGGGACCGAAGCAAGGAAAGAAAAGCAGCAGGAGAAAAGGGATGAGACAGCAGGGCAGCCAGAGGAGCCCAGAGGAGGATGCGCCCAATATCTGCATCCTCACTGGGGCAAAGGGATGAGGGTCATGCATGGAGGGGAGACCCACATGGGGCACACAGGTGCTCCCCAGCACCACCAGCACCTCGCATGGGCATCCCTTGTGTGCATCCCCCAGCCCAGCCTGTACAACCCACAGAGCATCCCAGCTCCCCTCACAACCTGTTGCTGTGTGGGTGGCTGTGAATCCCAGGAGGAATTCCCAGCTGTGCCATTGCTGGAGCCGTACAGGCAGCACAACGCATGCAGCCATTGAGCTGCTAATTCCTCATCTCAGAAGTTGCTTTTCACTTTCTGATTTTTCAATAATAGGCTTGCTATGAATCCCTTAAGCTTCTGAAATAAGCCAAAAACCGCTTTTCCAGCCATTTACATAAACACAAGTGGATCAGAAGGAATAATCATAGTTTATGCATTATTTGGGGGCTTTGGAGCCGGCTGCTAATGTGATGTCAGGTTTTGAAGCTGAGAACCTACAACGGGAAGTGTTGACGGGTAGCAAAGCAGCAGAAAGCATAAACAATAAATAATAGCATTTTATTCCATGTTGCATTCAGTGACAGCTTGGCTGACCAGCGGCTCCCGCTGCCCGCAGCACTGTTCCAAAAAGAGCCTCATTAAGAGAGATGTCACTCATGCCAAAGCCAAAACCAGCCCTGTCGCTCCTTGGACTGCCATCAAAACCCCGGTGTCGGCTTCGGGGACCGACCGAGCAAAAAGCCTCATGTAGGAACCCTCTCATCTCTTCATACCATCTGTCCTGCAGAATAGGAATAAAGCCTGAAAGCAACCAAACAAACCCAGCAACTCAGCGTTATCCACCAGACAGCCTCCCAAAGAGGGGGGAAAACAATCCATACAGCCACGCTCAAAGGGCCAGATAATGCTGCAGTATTAATGAACCTTGCTTCGCACTTCAAGTGCTTGTCGTGCTTCCAATGAGGCGGGTTGGATTTGGCTTTCAAACCAGGTCTTTAAATCAAGAACGCCCGCTTCTGACAGAAGCAAAACATGAGCAGAGGGTCTGTTTTGAAGAAGCAATAATAATACTAACAATAAAGAAACGGAACGAGGCGCGAGACTGCAGGCTCTGCTCTACTGCTGGAACGCCGCCCTCGGATTGCTATTTTGTTTGAAATAACTTCACAACTTTGCACATAAGCAAGCTCGGATCTGGAGCAAAAAAAAAAAGATACTTGAAATCAATCCCTATTTCCCCCACGTTTTTCCATCCGTGCCTTTGAATGAAGAAAACTTCCCCTGTTTCCAACATTACACAATTTCCTGTGGGGTTTCCCACTCCTTGGCGGCTGCTGCTCTGCACTGTGAGTCACAGCAGGGCATACCTGAGGGCTTGGCTTAGCTTGGGAAGGAGCTCTCTTCATGCTCAATGGTGCTCAACTGCACTGTGGGGTAAAGACCCCATTTGTAAAGGGAATACAAGCTAGATAGAGCAGTGAGAAGAGAGGTAAGAGGCGCTGTCCCTATGGCAAGGTGAGGATGCAGCACGCAACGAGCCCAAATCACTGCAGGATTCAGGCAGAACCAACCTCCCACTGAATGGTTTGAGTTGGAAGGGACCTTAAAGGCCATCCGGTCCCATTCCCTGCAACGAACAGGGACACTCATAGCTCCGTCTGGTGCTCAGAGCCCCGTCCAGCCCGACCCTGGGTGTCTGCAGGGATGAAGCACCACCAGCTCCATCAGCACCTCCCCAGATGTTTTAAGGTAAATACTCAGCCACACTCCCCACCAGCCAGCCCTGCTCAGCAAGCGAAGCATGCAGGTGGAGGAAGGAAAAAGCAGAGGGGGGAGGTTGCAAAGAACGGAGCTCTGCCTTTAGTGGGAACAGCCAGCGGGACAAGGCGGGTCAAAGGGTCAATTAATTTACAACAGCTTTCAGCATCGGACATATTAACTGTAAGCGCATCAAAAATCCATGCTATCCTTCTTGGCAAGAGATAAGAGCACACTGAAGGCAGCACCTCTGATTTATTATTAACCAGGAGCGAGGTGCGTGCATGGAGAAGGCAGAGGGAAGTGGATGCAGCCCTGAATGTGCTAGTAGCACAGCAAGCACCACGCAAAAGGGGTTCTGCACCTGGGATGAGGGTGCCCCAGGGATGCTGTGATGGAGAGCTCATACTTCACACTCTTTGCTACTTGAAGGAAGGAGAAGATGCACACTCAGATGTGCAGGATGCCGGCTGAAGATGGAGACATCGGCACCGCTTGGCTTTCTGAATCCCAAAAGTTGGCATCTTGCTCCTCTTGGCCTCTAGTCGAAACCAAGAACTCCAGCCCAACTCACAGCTCCAAGGCAGCTGCGAGCCTTCGCCATCAACATCTGAGAGGGATCGTGGCTTGGTTCCACCGCGCAAAAGCGGATTTGACACCATGCATCAAAGGGGCACAACCAACAACCCCAAACCAATCACTGTCACCCTCCTCGGGGCTCTGCTCTAGTAAAGACACCCATTGGGCCTGGAAACAGGCAAAGAAAACGTATCCTCACCCGCCCCTTCAGAAGTTTGGGAAGAAAAGCCAAAAGGTTTTTCTTCTGACACCGTGGCCATAAGGACATCTCCTCCATGGCACATTGGCTGCACCTCCACCCTGGCTTATCACAGCCAGCCCTGCTTGCAGCCTTGACCCAGATCTGTCAAGTGATCAATTCTTCTTCTCATGGAGAAAAAATAAATTGGGGGGAAGGAAATCACAAATATGGATATTTTTAAGCAAAAACAGCAAGAGAAATAAACGAAGCAGACACTTGGAATATCAAATGCGCTCATCTCATGCACAACAGGGCGAGCACAACAGGCAGATGGAATTACCATCAGCCAGGGTTACTATGCTGGTCCAAATGAGATGAGCATAAAAAGTGGTTTTCACTGAGCATCAGGACACCCCAAAACTGGTGGCAGCCCCCAGAGCACCCAACCATTGGCAGGAAGGCTGCTGGGAGCTGCCTGGAACGGTCCCTCTGATACATCACAAACTCATCTGTACCTGAGAGGAGGAGCCTCGTGCACAGCACCCCCAGAGCTGCACCCGTGCATGGAAGCAGCAAGGGACACCTGCACAACCCCACCTGCAGCACTGCATGCAGCGCTCACACAGCCCAGCTCAGCCCCCTGCACGTGCCAACCCAACGCCTTCTGTTCCGCCCCATTCACGCACAGTGCAGCCTTCCCATGACAAAGGTCTGCTAGGGTTCCCGTTCACTCTGCTGAGTCTTAAAAATGTGCCAATTAATGCCCAGCAGCAGCCTGGTTTCCAGAGGTGTCGGATCCCTGCTTGCAGCTCCACTTAGAATCAACCAGAGTGACAGATGCTCAGCAGTGCTCCAAATCAGGCCATCAAGTACCCACACCGCACCCCCCCCTCTTTTATGTACTACACCTAACTAGGTTATCTAATCATGTCGGTATTGATTATTACTGTTATTACCTATTAAATAGCTATTTTCTGCCGTTGGGGTGAATATCACATTTTATTGACCCGCGTGGTAACCATTAAACCACCAAGGAAGCCACATCCAGCATTTCCCCCGGGCGCAATAAATCCGGGTGTTCACCAGGAGATGTCGATACACGTAATTTTTCTGATGCACATTCATTAGTGCAATTACCTCCGTGCGGGAGCTGCCGGGTTTCCCTCCATTCCACGTCACATTCCCCAACCCTGCCCTTCTCAATGTCTCTGTGCTGCCTCAGCCACGTTCCCCTACAGGAACCACCTGCAATCCGAGCAATTGAGGGGGCAGATAATTCTTCTGAGCGAGGATTGCTCGGCGTTATGATGTTGACACATGCTATTATTTTACATACCTATTGCAGCGCGTGAACTTCTTAGAATAAGGTCTTTATGCTAATTTGTAAATCAAATTCCCATAATTCTTGGCTTACCGATGCTAAAGGCCTGGCTAAATCTTTGCTGACCTTTTAGCCTGGTTAATCCCTTCGTGCATGGCTGAGTGAGGAGTTCCTCCTACCCCCTAACTGATTTTTGCACCTACCCTTGGGAAGCACAGCTGGGTGGCAATAAGGGCACAGCCAAGAGCATCCCTCTGCTTTGGCAACAGAGAACGTGGCCTCCAAGCATGCTCCACCATCCCTACTGCCACTATTTCACATCATGCACAAGAGCTGTGGGTCGCTGCATTGCAAGCACTGCAAGCACTGCAAGCACTGCAAGCACTGCAAGCATTGCAAGCAGCACTCATCCCCCAGCAGTGGGGCTGGAGCCCTTGGCTCCCTACATGCCCAGCACCAAGGGAAAGGGAAAGAAAACCAACAACACAAAGCTGCAAACCTATAGATGATTGCATAAATACAGGCGCCCGAGCACTCCTGAATTACCCCACTTCACGCTCCTCTCCACTCTCAAGCGCACTCACCAGCCACTCTCCTTATTGTTTGTTTGGCTGCAAATAGGTAAATGACCCGGAGTATTGACAAACTGCCGCAGAGGGCAGCACGGATCTCTCGAGCTGTTTGGAGTAGCGATGTGCAAAACAGTTGTTGGTTGGTTGGGTTGGTTTTTTTTTTCCCCCCTCTCCTGCATGACAACAATTTTCGTGCTTTCAGCCACAAACCAGTTCCACCATCAGGTAGGAAAGTTCCAATTCAAAGACATACTGTGAATAGAAAGATCACGACAGCAGCAGGGGGGGCTGCTGCGTATCTGCCAATGCACACACACTTGGAAATGCACACGTTCCCTCTGGGGCTGAATGGATGCCCAAATTGCTCAAAACACACTTGGAAAGTTCTTGCTAAAAACCAAAAATGACTTCTGCTGCTAAGTTCATTTCCTTGCCGTGACTCTTTCAAACCCAATTATGCAACGCAGCCTCCCATGGGGATCCTCTTCCATACAGCACTGCTGACCCAGCACTCCCCCCAGCATCCAAAAGCTGCCCAAACTTTTGGCTGCCCTTTCCCCCCCACCCCATGGCTCTGTCCCCCCACCTCCCCAACCCACACTGTGCTGCAGCTCCAGCTGCTCCCACCCAGCAGTGACTCAGGGCCTTATGGGACCCACACTGCACGCAGGGCTGAGTGCAAGGGGGGGGCTGGTGCAAAGGATTTCAGTTAGGGGGAGGCAGCCCACCCCCCCCCCCCCACTGCTCTGCTGCAGAGAGGAATAAAAACCGAGAGAAAGGGGAAAAAAAAACCAAAAAAACTCAACTTTTTGATCTGCAAGCTTTGATGGGAGAATGAAGAGAAGCATGAGAGATGAGCAGGGAATAGAGCTGCAAGGAGACAGAAGCCAGCACTAAAAGAGGCACAGATTCTGCATCAGGGAAGCGAGGAGAAGGATGGAGATGCCCACCGCCCAGCCTGGGCTCCCCATGGAGGTGGCAGCCCTAGGGGGAGCAGGATGCAGAGTGCCAGCATTCCCAGCAGCATCACAGGCAGCGGGAGCCTGAGGAGGGCGATGGGAGGAAGGCGAAGAGGAGCGATGGCTCGCTGTGTGCTGTGCATGCTAAGCAGCCCGCACAGCTCCATCCCAGTAGCTCTCCCTGCAACAGCGGGCTCAGCAGAGAGAAGTTTGAGTGCTGCCCGTCTCCCCTTGCTTTGCTGGGGCACAGCCCCCAGCCCCACACAGCGTCCTGCTGCATAGAGGGTGAACCAAGCAGGGATGCTCAGGGCACACGGCACCCAAACGCTGCCCCCTGCCCAGCAGGACAGCTGCAGCTTTCCCACTGCAATGCCATCCCCTGTGCAAACACATCCTCATCTCCAGGGCTGCCTTCACCCCTAAGCCCCCCCCCCCAAGGCAACCGGAGCCCTCGGGATCATACAACCTCAATGGGGCTTGGGGTGACCAACTGGCTGCATCCCCCTTTTCTGCAGCCTGAGCTGTGAGGGCAGCCGGTGCAGGATGTGACCCCCTGCAGGGAACCCTGCTCCTACAGCCCCTCCAGATGGCTGCGAGGAGACTAACGCAGACTGACAGCCTGGTGCTGTTGGCCAGCTGGGGCCGGCTCCAGCCTCCACCTCCCCCCCCCTGCTTTGCTATATTATATATTAAGTGTATATTTATATACACACACACATTACATATTTCTTGCAAATCCCCCCCAGCGGCCGCAGGGTGTGAGCAAACAGCTCGTCACCAGACCACAAATTCCCCAACTCCTCAGCCCTCGGGTTGCACCGAGTTTTTGGGACGACCTTGCAGGCAGATCCAGCAAAGCAAAGCCGAGGGAAGGGGGGGGGGGGGGGGGCTGGCAGGGGAGACAGAAAAGCAGCACAGAAGGGCCACGAACGTCCCCGTGCCCACTGCCTGTTGGATGCACGGCTCCTGCAGGAGCCAAGTTGTGCTGCTGGAGATGGCAGAGCTGCACGGCACCGCCCAGCATCCCCTCTCCCCAAAAACCAAGAAGTTCTTCCATAGCACAAAGTGGGGGAGCAGGGGGGGTTAGCACACAGAGGGAGATGTCACCGTGCTGCATCCCCCACAACTCAAAGGACAGGGGGACCCCCTCCCAGATGTCTCTTCCCCCCCACACGCACCCCCTGCTGGGGGTCCTCGCCCCCACGATGTCGGTATGGGATCACGCACCGCCGCCCCCCCTACCTTGGAAGAGGAGGAGTGCGGCCATCCCGGCGAAGATCACCCATGAGACGGGGTGCTGCATTTTCGCCTGGGCCATATTCGGAGCTGCGTGCTTCCCCCCTCCTTCCCCCGCTCACTGCCTGCCGCCAGGGAGACGTTTAAAATCCAGCGTTTCCCGGAGCGAAGCGCGGAAAAATAGGAGAGGTACAAGAAAATATATATATATAGGAAAAAAAAAAATAGGAAAAAAAAAAAAGAAATCCCCACAAGGAAAAAATAAATAATAGGGGATAGGGAAAAAAAAAAAAAAAAAAGGAGAAAAAAAAAAAAAAAAAAAAGGAAAAAAAATCACCGCAGGATGGGGGGAAATAACTGAAAAATAAAAAAAAAAAAAAGGGGGGGAAGGGGGGAAGGGGGGGTCGGAAGGGGCGGCAAGGTGCGACGGACAGGCGCTGCGTGCCCGCCGCTCCGGCCCGCACACGCCGCCCGGGCTCCGCACGCCGCCGGCCGCGCACCGCATCCGCCCCGCGCCGCTCATTGGCTCCGCGCAGCCTCCGGAGCCGCCCCGCTCCGCTCACACCGCAACGGCAGCGCCGCCGCGGGGCCGCTCCGCGCTGCCCCCCCTTCCCCCCGGCAGGTCCCGGCTCGGTTCCGACCTCAGGGACGGCACTGTACGACCCCCCCCTCGTGTAGGTCCTGTGCCATAACAAACTCCTTGCTAGGTGCCTCTGCAGGTGATGGTGCCTTAACGCTGCTGTGATGCTCTATCTGGAGCCCATTCCCTTCCTCTGACCCTAAAAGAACCAAAACCATCTTATCTGCCCACAGCACCAGCGTGGGCCCGGAGACCAACACCATGCATTGATCCTACCCAGCGTTTGTCCCACACTGAGAAAAGTGGAAGCAGCAAACCTGGAGATCCCCTCCTTCCCACCAGCCAAACGTATAACGCTGTGCTAAACGTTCAGCGTTTCATTAGTGGTGCATTCTGTTGTTTGAGGTGACTCACAGCAACATCAACCAACGTTACAGGCAGAAAAAATGACAAATAAATATATATATATACACATATATCTTGGCTTTTTACATTGACTCCTCAGAGCATTCCCAAGTCTGAGCTGCTTGCTTTGCAATTCAGGTCTGGCCAGGAACTTCTGCACATCCAGCTGTGCTCCTCCTGCATCGCTGCAGCCCAGGGGGCTCCTATGGGGCACATCTGACAACAGCTGGCCAACAGTCACACCAAGGGCCAGCACCCCACACAACCCCATCCCAACACAACCCCAGCTATTACAGCACCTGGAGAACCACCTCCTCCAAAACCCAAACTTCCCACTCATCTGCCCGAGCAGAGCAGCTCACAAGCAGCTCACAAGCAGCCCACAAGCAGCTCACAAGCAGCTCACAAGCAGCTCACAAGCAGCCCCTGTGCTGCGGTGCTCCTTACAGATGTGCTCCATGCATTACTAATCCATACAGCACTCGTTCAGGGCACGTCTATTTACCCCATGCACTGCCTTAAGGAGCCTTGTGCCATGAGCTGACCCAGTCCCAGCCGTGGCTTTATTTCACTCACATTTTCTTTTCCCAGAAGGAAATGCCCCATTTCGTTCTATTTCTCTCTTCTTTTTTCCCACCATCCCTCCACATACACACCTATAATTACGCTATGCATTACAATAGCACTCACAAGCTGCTGATAAGATCCCAGCTCCATTATGCGCACCCGCTCAAATACAATCCCCTCCCTTGAGCTGCTGGAGTCAAAACAGAGAAAGAGAAGTGTTGAGACAAGAGCAAATTGCTCGTTTTATGGAGGGAAAGAAAGCAAAGCTGGGAAAGGCCAAGTCAGCGCTTGAGGTCAGGAAGGGAATTCCCACTGGTGACAGAGCTGAAGCTCTCCCCATTGCCACAGCTTCCCCCACTGCCCAAGGTGACATCAGGGTGCCTTAAGGGGATGCTCCCACACCATCGGAGATGACAAGTAATGCACGCAACGCTATTTTCCCTGCTGAAGGGTGGTGGAAAGTCACACAGCCTCCCCCCCCCCCCCATAGCCCCACTAAGGCTCTGTGGCACCTTGCACACACGGAGCCAGACAGACGAGCGCTGTGCCCAGCTTTGCTCCTTTAATTACACCTCCTACGGGCAGGAAAGATAAGCCCAAATGGAGTGACTGCGCGGAGGGAGGAAGCCTATAAGTTATTCATAAGTTCAGGCTCAAGCTCCTCTCTTGCTTTCACTCCATGACACCTTCAAAACATATTATTCATCTATTTTTTCCTCCTCTGGGAAGAGAGATGGTAATTGTAGTAAATACATCACTGCCAAGCCATGCCTGCAGCCCATGCGGCGCTGGGTCGGGATCGAAAGCAGCCAGCGCTGGTGAGGTGCATGGAGATGCCCAGGTTGCATGAAGGACATCCTGCCGCTGACAGCACAGCAATGGGGAGAGCCCCCAGCAGCCCCCCATCGCAGGGTGCACACCTCCACACTGCTGCAAACCAAACCCTATGGGCCCAACCTCCTCCACTGCCCCCTGACAGCATCATCTGTGGTCATAGCAGGGAGGGGAGGGTGAAGGCACTGCCATAGGGCGCATTGGAGAAGAGAGAAGGCATGGTTTTATTTGTCCTAATTCCCTGGGAGGTCATTTCCTGCAGTGCCCCTGGCGCTTCCCCAGCCCTTTCCAGCACATTTGATTCTTGTGAGTTCTCTTAATCTCATCTCCTCCGTTGGTTATTGCTCCTTCAGTGCTGAACTCAGCAAGATCGCTTCTGTTTGGAGAAAGATTAGCGCTGAGTACATTAAACACAGTAATGCCATGTGCTAACAGGGCAGTGGGCCACCACCCCGCCCCAGTGCCCAGAACAGCCTCCAGCCAGGGCTGCTCGTTCAGGGCACATTGTTTTCCCTTTAAATTTGAACTACATGCTGAGGGACAACGTGATCTTCATGGTAGAAGAAGCAGATAGAAAGGGCAGATGGATGGAGAAAGGGCTTCGTCGAGGTGCACATTCAGACATGGGATGGCTGCTTGCAAACCCAACAACCTGCCCAGCCCCGCTGTCAGTCCCTAAGCATCACAGGGATGCACACACCTGATGCATGAGAACCACTCATCTGCATGACCCAGAGAACAAAGCTCTCCCAGTTCTAAGACGCAACACAAGTGAAACCAATGGGTTTGGACCCAGCAAGTCAGCAAAAATCTGCTCACCTTTTCATTTGCTCCTTCCCCCAGACAAACCGGATTCCTTATTCCCACCATTTACAGCCATGGTTTTCCCACACGGTCCCTTATCACAGCTCACAGGGCTGTTTACCCACGGATTACAAGCAGGCAATAAGTCCACCCAGGGAAGAGGCACTGCTGCATGGGCCAAAGCTCTGCAAACAGATGGCTCGAGGAGACAGAGGGGCTTTGCTACCCTGTGTGGATGTACCCGTTCTTGAGGGTGACCCAACCATGCACACCTCTACGTAACTTGGTATTTCACCCCCATTTTGCCCTCTCCAGGCCTTGGAGAGGGAGCACAGACTCATTGATCTGTTGGGCATGGAGGGAAACAGAGGAGCCCACAGTCCCCTCTGTGTCCCAACACCTGAAGAGCTGGAATGGGCCGAATGCATCCCCCAAAAGGGGGAAGTGCAGGTAGGGCAGCCCCACAAGGAGGAGCAGCACCCATTTAGCCAACAAACCCCCTGCCTTCAGAAACCCCTATCTGCATGTCCAGACACCCCAAAAGGCAGCACTCCCTGCTCATACCCCCCCACCTCCATCCCCCCCAGCACTGCTGGAAAATCAAATGTAGTAGAAAAAAAAGGAAGGAGAAGAAGAAGAAAAAAAAAACCAGAAAGAAAAAGAGGCAGCTCTTGTCAGGAGCATCCAGGAGCACAAGGAAGTAATTTTTCTTGCCCCGTTGCAGTTGGACGGCGTTGTTTACGTCTGCGTGAGACGCTGCATCCTTTCTTCTCCACCGTGCAGCTGGAGCATCAGCAAATTGGAGAGGGGAGACACGGGGGGAAGGCAACAGCGACTGAAATTGGATCCTATTGAATTTTCAATAGGACACCAAAATATATCCATATTTCAGCCTGCGTTTGTACGGATATCCAAGTCAATGGAGGGATCCGTGAATAGCTGGTTCTGAATAATTACAGAGGGGGGAAATCATCGGAATAATTAGCAGTTGCTACCAGAACATTCAGGGAAATGAAATGCCGAGCGGTGTTTATTAAACAGCACTTTATTTTCAGTTTAGGGCGGTTGGGAAGAAATTAGGTGGCAAATACACAGCGGCACTGAATGATTGGGAAAGCCTGGGATCATTAAGATCATTCAAGCCGCATCGCCTGGCCCCTCCGTTTCTGCTCATCTTTATGCCTTTCCTTGGGGTTTCTCCCCTTCCTTCCTTGCACTGATACCCTTGCAAAGATAACCTACAGTCCACCCAGTGCTCCACAGCCTCAAACGCTGCCTGGCGTGGGCTAAGCTTTCTTCTGCCTTTGACAAGAGCGGAAGCCACATAAAATTACTGCACAGCAGAAGGAAAGAACAGCAGAGAGACTGAGAGCTACCAACAGGCACAAGCCTTGCAGCAGCAAAGGGCTGGCTGGCAAAGCAGCAGGGAGGACACACAACCCATATACGAGAAGCAGGCAGGCTCTACGTTTAGGAAGGAACATCACTTTTTCAGCCTCGTGGATGTTTTTTGGCACGGTACGGAGTAAAATAGGGCAGGGGAAGAAGTAAAAGAAATAAGGATCAAAGAACACATGAGATTCAGCAACACACAGTCCCAACCTGGGAGAGGTCAGGCCTTCATCCCCACCGCCAGACTGAGGTGTAATGAGGACACTGGAGCAACACAGAGAAAGGAGCAGGGCAGCACGAGAGGCCACATCCCCACCTGCCCCCACCTACATGGTGCAAAGCAACCTGACATGGATCAGCACAGGAAAGAGAGATGGAGTTTTAAGCTCCAGCACATGGTTTAGATACCTCAAAAGATTTCACGCCGTATTTCACATGATTCACATCACTAAGCTTCTCCCTTCGCAATGCAGGAGGAGAGAAGAAATGAGGCAGGTCAAAAGCCTCATAAGCCTGAAACATCTCCAGGTTTGCAAAATCACTTTCGGAAGCTTCTCGTTCTGGATTGAACATGGTTATCCAATGCCAGCCAGATAAAACCGCGCTCCCAGAATCCCAGAGCGGGCAGCACCACCACAACAAAAAAACACCAACACAATAAAAACTGCCTCGAAAGCTGGGAGAACAGATTGATGCCCTCCAGACACGTATAATCTTGTAATCAGAAATAAGTCTGCCCTACCTTGGGGATGTCTTCTCATTGCAGCGATCCTGCGCAGCCAGGAGCATCTGTCAGCCAGCCTGGTCCAGCCTGCAACAGGGAGAGGATGCTCACTCATACAGACTTGGACTGTTGCTTTCTGATGTAGTTATTGGGGGGAGCAAGACAAGGCATTTTAAAATGATTTTTGTACATTAAGTCATTCGATGCATAGAAACCCCCCATCCCTCCTCACTGCACTGAGATGGAAACAAATGGGAGTTGGACTCTGCGAGCCCATTGGGTCCATTCTGACTCCAGACATCACAGAATCGTTACAGTTGGAGAAGACCTCTCAGACCCCCCCCGATCCAACCCCAACCCATCCCCACTGCCCACATCCCTCAGCGCTGGCTCTGGAACACCCCAGGGATGGTGACCCCAGCACCCCCTGGGCAGCTGTGCCAATGTAGCACCAGTTACATTATTCCAAGAGACTACAGGAAAAAACACAGACTTGCTATTCAGCCGGAACATGAAGTAATTCTGCAGCTTATTGACATCTATGCCACATCCCTCCGCCCTACCTTATCAAACCCATACAATTCTAAAGCAGTGCAATGCTTTTCCTTTGCACCACCTCTGCAGCGAGGCTAACTTCCAGCATTAGGAAAAGCAACACAACGGAGCAAGCATCCAAAACAATAAAAATAAATTAAAACCCCTAGAGCACACCGAGAAGAGTTGTGGCTTCTTTTACTGCATTTTCCAAGGTGCTGTTTAAACACAGAGCAGGGAAGGTACATAAATACATCAGCTCGGCCCCCTCGGGCTCAGGGCAGAGCTCTGCAGGATCACCCCTACAAGCAGCACAGCCATGCAGATGCCCCAGATGCCTGTAATGTGGCTGCGTGCCGTTCCTCCTCCAGGTACTCCAACTTGAAAGGCCCCAAAGCAGAGCTGGGTCTCTGCAGGAGGCAGCTGAAGGGCCCCCTCCCCATTGGAGTGGCTGCAGACCACCTGGGGAAGCAGCTCACCCATCAAACACCTGAGCTGGGGCAAAGCATCCCACATGGACCAAGGTTGGTCAGAGCTCCCACCCTGGCTGGCTTCCATAGAACAGAGCACAGTGCAATGGGACAGGAGGAGAATACACACTTGGAAATGCCTGCCTTGGTACACACACACACAGAGCAGCGCCTGGGGAGGACCCTCCACCCCCACTGAATGCAGGAGCAACACAAACACTGTGTGAAAAACTGAAAGCCTTCCTGGAGATGTCAGACCTTGGACCCAGGTGTTCAGGCTGCAGTAATTGGGTGACTCATTCATTAAAGGAAACACAGCTTAAAATCTATTATACTCCTTAAAGCCCAAATGCTTCCCCCCTCCCTGGCCCAGCCCAGCAGCAGCCCTGTGCTCAGTGGGATGGGGCAGGGGGGGCACACACGTGGCCTTATCCCAGCCACTCCATGCTCAGCCCTGCAGAGCTCTTTTTGGTTTTCTGCTGTGTTTGTATTTGAAATAACAAGCAAACGAGGGAAGCAAGAGAGGGATGGAAGTGGAAAAAGGCTCCAAGAACAAATGGCTTGATTAAAAACTAACTGAGATAAAGGACATCGAGAAACTCTTTGGTTTGGGGGAGAGAAGGGAGAGAAGTGTGGGTGGTTCAGAGACTAAGCCAGGTGTTAGACACAGCGACAGGCAACACCTGAAAGGTAAAGGCAGGCAAATCAAATGAAGCACAAATGTTTAGCAGCGAGGGTGATTAACCTTTAAAACAAACTACCAATGGCAGCCCTGCATGCAGCATCTCCTGAGATGCATAAATCAACCCCCAACACCTTTTTGGAAGATGTATGTTCTACAAACACGAAATCTGAGGCTCAGGAAAGAACCATCTAATGACTTTCCAGGGCCTGGTTATGTGATCTAAAAGTCCCCTCTGGCCCTAAATTCATTGCGCTGCTGCAGCTGATCTGGAATTGATCTCGGGAAGCAAAAATCCTGCATGGCCAAGCAAGGAATGAACAAAGCCCAACCACTGCCCCATGTCCCTGCTTGCTGTTTGCCCACAGGTGCCGTAACATACAGACAGGTCACCCCGCTCCTCAGCAATGACAGAAAGGAAAACACTTCAGAGCAGTGTAAATGCCATGGAGGGGGTGGCAGCCTTGTGCAAAGGGGGAGATGGTGCTGCAGCAGCATGACCTGCAGGCACCAGGCTGGGGCATGCTACAAACAGGGAGCACAGCCATGCAGAGCTGCTCCTCGCCTTTGCTGTCCATTGACATCAGCAGCTCCATTTCCACCTCAAGACGTTGCTCTTCATTGGCTCTGGGTTCATCTGCCCTCCCGCACGCATTTCCCTGCACTATTTTGCAGCAAAACTCAACAGCTCAACCCACATCTTTCCCCTCCAAGGAATTTTCCACCCCGTCACCACCACCCCAGATGCAGGTTTGCATCCCCAAAAAGTCCCTTGCAAAACCCAGCGGTGAGGATGCCCTGAACGTACCAATGGGGGTAAATTAAACGCATCCATCTCTCTGCAGCTCACAATGGCACCGTTCCTACCCTGCACACAACTTCACAACAATCAACCTAATTTATTTCCATAATAAATGGAAAGCCAACTTTTCTTTTGGAGCAGCAATCAGCGCTGAGCGCTGCAGTGCTTTTTGTGTGTCTGTTGGTTTTTTTTTAAGGCAAACTCTATTCAACTCATTCTCTTTAAATAAAATGATTCCTTTATCTATTATTCATTTGAAATACAGAAGGAGGACACAGGAGACCGTGGAAGCACACAGTTTGTTTCTGAGCCCTCTCGAATAGGTTTTAAAGCACAGAGCTTGGAGTTTGGTAGTTAGGAACTCGCTGTTTCCATTCCCTTTATGATGTTATAACGTGGCCCATCACTCCAATGTCCACATGCAAATGCTGGCAGAGCTGTGCTGTTTGCTTGTTGCTGCTCACAGAGGTTGGCTATCTCCTATGTACAGCACAGGCTTGCAGGGCATCCCTCTACTTTTCCATATCAAATGGGAAAGGGTGCATGGGTACAAAACCGCATCAGTTGGGAGATTCAGTCCAACTGCATGGCAGGAGAAGGGGGGACTCCCAGCAGAGGGCTGAGATGCTGCACCCCCACACCCAAAGACCCCATCCCATGCAGAGCTCTCCCTTCAGTCCTGATGGGATCGAGGGTTTGCCTTCACCTCCTTACACGTACTTATAAAATACATGCTATGTACGCATATATACACCCAAAGCTCCCATTGCCAATGGAGAGAGGCCAGCACCTCCAGAGGGCAATTCATCTCACCTGTCTTTCTGGTAGGAAATAAACGGCCCCTGGGGATGCCTATTTCTGTCCATAGACCAGGAGGGAGCCCGAGGCGACCAACCCCAGTGCTGACATACAACTTTCAACATAGAAGTCAGAGCAGATTAATCCAACCCATTAAAAAAACCCATCTAAAAGGCCTTTAATTCTGGCTGTCTTAATTTACCAGTGCTTTCCCAGCACATCCAGCCCCACGCAGACCCACACGCTGCTTTTTCCCTTCATTTCTCCCACTTTTGATGGGGCTTTTTACTCTGCCACACCTCCCAGAGCATTAAATATGAAATAAGAATTATCCTCACTTGGAACTTCCTCTTGGAGACCAAGAAAGTGAAAATGTTTGCCTCGATTGCATTCTTGCCAGAGTTCTCAACACACCTGGGACACAAAAAAGCTCTTCCCAAAGGAAGGATGCATCATTATCTTCATTTGGAGGATGAGGAAACGGCTGAGTCATGAATAAAGCACAGGAAACTGTAAGCTGCTGCTCTGTCTGTGAAATATACCTATATATACATCTATATATATATATAAACCTCCACACTGGGTGCAGCCCCAGGGCCCTGCCTGCTGTCAGCACCGCTTCCCCAGAGGATGAGGACTGCATGCAGCTGTGCCACATCTGGAGTCACAGATCTGGCTGGTGGCAAACAAGTGCCCAAGAACAGCGTTGTGTTCTGTTAGTGATCTCAGTCATCCCCTGCCTCTGATGACACCTGCCCATCCCAGAGGCACTGTGGGGCTGCATGTGGTTTTCTCACTGCTTTCCTGCAGCAGCTGGCACGTCAATGGCTCCATTCTGCACAGCCCACGTGCCCTCTGTGCTGCCCCTGCAGGGGCAGCAAGTGCAAGGCTCACATCCAGCCCTTCTGCACAGGACGGAGCAGCCCGCAGCCCATGCAACATCCATCTCACACACCAACCAGGTGCCTCTCAGGGGCTAATTAGGCTCAGATCCCATTCAGTGCTCATGGGCACATTTCAAACCATCTCCCACAGCCTCCACAAGATGAAACCGGCCCTTGGGCTGCTCATCTTTTGTTAACTGCAGCTGTTCCGGAGGTACAATGGAATCTGCTGCTCAACCACATGCCAGCAGGTGGATGCCTACAACACTATCCCTGCCTGCATGCGGTGCTGCTCACACCGCAGCATCCCTGCCCTCCGTGCTGCAGCCCTGCAGGTGGGAGCCACAGTCTGCAAATAGGGAAGAGCCAAAGCAGCTGCTTCCTGCAGCCTCCTGTCTCCCAGACCCTGCCTGACCCACTCACTCAGCTGAAAATTACAGGCTAACCTCCCCCCTGCAGGAATTCAGCTTTCCTGTCTTCAGCATAATGAAGTGCAGGTCCATAAAGCACGCTCCCAGCATCACCTTGCAGCCATGCATGCAGAGATCCCCTCAGTGCAGATCTAGGTCAACGTCCAGCAGGACAGGACAGGGCCAGCATTGACACTGCATCAGAGAGCTGAACAAAGCAGGCATCTGCTGTGGAGGTAACACAAACCTCCATCTCTATCCCATCTCACAGCCAAGGCATCGCTGCTCCTCCATCCTGCTCCATCAGCACCCACTGACCCAACACTGAGCCCCAGCCCGGCCATCAATGGCTGTTGGTGGTCTTTCCATAAAGTTTGCCTGCAAAGGTTTCATTAGGCTGCCTCGCAGTCATTACATCAAGTAATGGAAAACATCCATCTCCTTCAGCTCCTCCACAACAGCCAAAGGAAATTGGTCTGAAGAGTGTTAATCAAGCTATGAAAATCATTGGCAGCTCGCATCTTGATGAGGAGAACCCAGCTTGTGTTCAGAAGCACCTGGGGAGGAGCTGTTCTCCCCCCACCAGAGCTCACTGCATGCGTGTGGGGATAAATGAAGGCTTCGCTGCTCTCCTAGCCTGTAAATAAGCAGGCATAGGATCACTCAGGTTGGAAAAGACCTCGAAAATCCTTAAACCCAACCCCAGCCCACCCCACCACATCCCTCAGTGCCACAGCCTCACAGCTCTGAACAGCTCCAGGGCTGGGGGTCCCCCCACTCCCTGAATGCCCACAAGCATCACTCACTGCTCCCCAGCTTCCTCCACCTTCCGTACCTACATGAGTCGCAGACTGGAGTGAGTAAAGGTCCCAAACCTGCACAGATCTCCACACAGCAGAGATGTCAGCATCCTTAACCCTATTGGAAGCTACAACTCCTAAGGAGGAACAGACCTGAAATCCAGCACCAGCTTCAGTTCTCACCCAGACCCACCCTGGCAGGCGGCTACATGTGCTGACCCTACAAAATCATTGCAGCAAGCCGGGAACTGAAACGCCTTTCTGTAGCAGTCCTTCCATGTTATTTTAGCAGCTGCTGTCTTACAGACTGCTGGAGTAAGAGATTAATGCTTTAATTATACCATCTGAAAGCCGGGAGGCTGAGCGTTCCAATGGTATACAGCACTGACTCCTGGCACTGGTGGATCTGGAGGGAGTACACACTAAAATCGAGCTGGAGTCCAAGTGAGGAATAAAAGTGGAAAACGTAGTAAGACAGTAATCAGAATAATGTGATTTTAATGCTCAATATCTCACAACCAGCTGGGGCTGGAAATTAAAGCTTTGTGCTCGTTGCAAGTGGGGGGGGATTTTGTCTTGCAAAGTCTTTCCTACTCTCATCGCGGTGTTCCCAATGTTAGGGTTGACAAAGCCAGCCCTGCTCCTGTCAGCCTGCACACGGGGAGGCAAACGTCTCTCTCATCTGCTCTGCACTTGGCTTTTCTGCTCCGTTTCCATATCAGAGGGCTTGGAGGCGATAGCAGGACTGCCTCTCCTGCTTCTATTTTCTCGCCGAGCTGTGATCTCGACTGGAACGCGGTGTGCGAGCGACTAATTCCTTCCCCTCAGCTGTGGGGTCCGTCTGTAGCACGTGGGGCTTCTGTGCTTTGCCACTTCCCTTCCCAGCGCACAGCTGAGCAGGAGAATGGGGCAAATCAACCTTTTCAGAGCTGCATTCATCTTTCCTCGGCGCTTTTCAACCACGGAGCTTTGCAGCCAGCACAGAGCTGAGGCTGCCCTCGCTTTGCAAGGGATGCTCAGGGGCTGCAGCCCCAAAACCATCAGGGGGGGAAGTCGAACACTGAAACACCTGCACTGTGCTCAGCTGAAAGCAGAACAAATCCTGCCCTCGTGGCCAAACACCCAGCTCCGATTAACAACATTTTCTGCACTGCAATCTGCTCCTATGCCCCAAAGCAAGCCTGCTGGACCTGCCTGCCTGTTTGTTCTGAAAGAGTTGCATTGGGAAACACCAAAGAATCAAAACATCAGCCCTGCACAGGTCAGGATTCAGTTTCTGCAATGCAATGTCAGGAGTGCACCGGGAGCACCAGCCCACAGATCCTCCAGAACGCAGCCTTGGGCGCAGCAAACTGATGCTAACCATGATCAAAAAGGAAACTTCGGGCTCGCTCTGACAAAACCACATCCTCTTAAAAACTAATTAAAAACAAAACAGCCCATTTTGCCCAATCTATGCTCCAAAGGCATCATGAGACAGACTCCCCAAGAATCACATTGCAAAGCCCAATCTGAGCTGCTGCAAGCTGTCCTTATCGCACTCAAACTCTTTGCAAAGAGCAGCAATGCATTGGCACAGGCTGCCCAAGGATGTGCTCTGGAGCTGCACGGATGTGGCCCTGGGTGGATGTGGTCAGTGTGAGCAGTGGGAAGGGTTGGGCCTGGGGATCTGAGGGGTCTTTTCTAACCTGAATGATTCTGTGATTCTTTGCATCTCTCCTCAGAGCCGCAGGGAAGCTGCAGAGGACACCAGAACAATCTGAGACGTGCTGCACCGAAGAGGAGATGTTGTTTGGACTGAGGGGACGCAGACGAGGAGCAGGAGCCCACCAGCTGCTCGTCCTTTATTGTAATGGAGCGGCACAACGGATGCAGAAGTAATTTCCTTGCATGGCTGCCTGCACAGGACGCGGTGAAGTGAACCGCGCTGCGAGCCAACATGTGTACGGCTGTGCCTATGTGCCTGAACACGCATGCAAACAAGCCCTGCTCCTCCAGAGCCTCCCATCAGCTCGTTGCTGCATCCAAATGAAGCAAAACACTGTTTACCAATATTTCTAGAGCTCGCTGCAGCCAAAATACAAGATTTCTGCTTTGGAGGCACTGCTAGGATTACAATGCCTCCAGCACTGGCTTCTTGTCAGACTCTGCAAAGGGGAGACCAGAGCACAGCACAACCAAGCAAGGACAGGACCTGCATATCCCAACTGCATCTTGCTATGGCCATAGAGAGGGGTCCTGCAGCCCTGCTGAGTCCTAATGCAATGGGTGGAAGCTAAACAGCCCAGGGGGAAATGGAGAACATGAGAGCAGAGCCTTCCCCCAGACAAAACCCCAGTTGGGTGCACAGTGAAGGGCAGTGACTGTGCAGCCACGCAATGCCATGCATGAAGCAGGAGCACCTCAACAGCCACACTGCAGCAGGGCTGGGCAGCTGCACACAGCGCTGTGCTGCCCACGTGGAGGTAACAGCTCAGGGAAGCAGCTGCTTGAGTTGGCTGCACAAACCCCTCAGTGGGTCAAACCCAAATCCTCTTCTCCCAGCGCTGGTGAGCTGCAGATGCTGCCAGGAGTGGGGCCAGGAGAGCAGCCTGCCTGGTTCTGACAGCAGCCAGACACACTTTGCTCTTGGAGCTGGCAGCACCTGCTTGTTTCCATTGCCACACTGATGATGTGGCATCACCCCATGGTGACACACAGGGTCTGGCACCCACGCGCTCTCACAGGCCGTGCCAAGGAGCAGCGAGGAGGCATTAGAGCATCACCTCACCTACTGGGCTCAGGAGACAGCAGCAGTGGGCACTGCACTCAACCCTCTTCTTAATTAAGAGCGCAGGTAGTAAATTGCAGCCTTTTATTCATGGACAGGTGTGTGTCTTTGTCAGAGGTTCTTGCTTAAATCATCCGCCTCGTCTCCAATAACAATGTTAACGATGCTCAGCGCCGGCTCTGGACTGTAAAACATATTTCCCTGATGTTTGTTCAATAATTCCATGAGAATTAAAAACATCTATTACCGGCTGCAGGATGCTAAGAGGCCCCTGGAGCAGAGAACGGGCTGTAACTCACTCGAGGGGCTCAGCTGATGCCACAGATGCTGTTGTCCCAGCAGCAGCTTGGATGCTGCTCGTAGGCACAGAGCTGGATGCCCTCAGCTATAGGCATGTCCCTGGGACAGCCCCCAGCTGCTCTCTGCTCTCCCATCACTGCCACAAGCACCAGGACACAGGGCAGCATCTCCCTTAGCACAAAGCATTGCAATACACATCACATCCCCCATGCTCAGTAGGAGGAAAGCTGCTAAGGAAAAGGAACCACAGAGGGAGGGAGGATAACTCCAGGTGTCCCCAAATGTGTCCCAAGCATCGTCACCAAGCTCCCCGAAGCACACATTTAGCACCCAGATCCCAAGCCACAGGATGCAGAGCGCACTGCCTCCACGCAGAGCAGTCCCCATCCCTGTCACGACTTCTGGCAGCTCAGAAATGTTGTTTCTGGAAAAATATTTATCCTGCTAATGAAGCCGAGGCAGCAGCAGAAGCCCCAGAAGGTCAGAGCAGCGCCTGCTGCAATCAGCTCCCTTCACAGCTCCGGCTGAATGGGGCTCTGATTGCAGATGCCAATCAGAGCACTCAATTTTGCCTGCTTATTTGGAAATTAAAACATAAAGGCACTTTCCCAGGCGCTGCGTTTAGGGGTGGTTTATATAACATAATCTCACGGGCAGAAAGCCAGATGGATCCAGAGGGTGGGACCTGGGAGTCAAATGACTCAATTTGGGTAGGAAATAAACTCAGCCCTCAAACTCACGCTGCAGGGAGCGGTAGGGAAGGGGTCGGGGGTTGCTGCCCACCTAAGCACCGAGCACACAGGGCTTTCGTGCAGGTCCTAAGGACTGAACTGATTCCAAGGGCTGCTAGCCAAGCGGCAGGCTGCAGTTTGGGTTCCATCGCCTGTTATCTTTAATTATTATTGGTATTCCCGGTATTTTGCAGCTCACCCAAACACTGAGACAGTTGGATGATCAGCAGGCAAAAGGAGAAACGAAAACAAACGAATCCAGTCCTGCAAAAGCATGGATCCTAGAACGCACGATGCTCAACTGCTGCGGAGCGGCTGGGCTCGTCCCTATGTAAGCTCTCATGATTCTTATTTAAATCATCAGAATTAAAGAGTAGTTTGAGTTAGAGCATCTGCCTGAAGATTGCCATGCCTTCCCACATCCCCACCAACACAGCTGTTTGGACCAGAGGCAGGAAAAAGGGGATGGAAACTTGACCTGAGCTGCTCAAACAGCCTCCCGACTTCGTGCACGAGCTGCTGTCAGCATGCAGAGATGCAAGCACAGACTCAGGGCACGAAGGCAAAGACAGCAGCAGGAGCTCCAACTCAGCCCAAAACCTCCCTAAATCCCACAGCAGGAAAGTCCAAGCTCTGCAGACACCTTGCAAAGCTCCCGCTTGGGTGGGATCATTGATGCAAAGCAAGTAGCACAGCTCTGGCTTTGCACGGTTCCAGATGTGTGCACCAGCACAAAGCCCAGAGTGCCACACAGCACAGACTGCAGCGGGGCTCTTGTATCTCTCAGCCAGTGTTTGTGCAGGGCTATGTGAGCGTTTCTATCTGTCCTACGTACTCGTTCAGTGAGCAAATATCCTCCGCCTGAAGCAGTCTCTGTATGTGCAGATACCGGCTAGACCAGGCAGAAGGGGAAAAAAAATCTGAACCCAAACCCAAAGCCTTCCTCCGGCATTCATCATTTTAATTAGTGGAGCTGTGCCTTGAATCTCAATGGGAGATTATACCATAAAGAGAGCCGGGCGGAATAGCACAAGTGTCTCCTCTCACTTCAGAAACGAACAGAGCTGTCTGTGAAATTATTAGTAATATTATGTGTACCATTTACAGCTCAACATGCACGTCCTGGGGGCTCATCAGCAGCTGCAAGCAACCTCACGGCCGGGATGGTTTTGAGTGCACAACCACGACTGCTGAACCAGGCGACATTTCCAATGCCTTTATCCTGCCACATCAGCATTGCACACAGCAGGTCCTGCACCCACTGCAATGCCCCCAGTGGTCCTTGCTGTACCCCAGGCAAGCAATGCACACACTGAGTGATGACAGTTTCCAGCCCAGCCAGCCCCATGGCGGCGAACAGCAAACACATCGCCCCTACGTGCCAGCCATAGAAATAGCCAAGGAAATAAAGAAATGCACACACACTAAATCGTCTGCGCCCCAAACGTCTCCAGGTAACCATAAAGAGCACAGGAGTACATCAACGTGCAGTCCTCGCTCGTTGGCCCTTGATACCAATCGCTTTATTCCCTCTTATAAAGGTTACAAACTCACTCCTGCAGGTGCTAAGCTATGATTCTGCACACAGCAGTGCTGGGGCTGCAAGGGAGGGACGATGATGGGTGATCCTGGGGATAGGGATGGAAAAAGGTGATGTTTAAAGGAGTCAACAGGAGCCTGGTTGGCACCTGCACTCCGAACGCTTCAGTGCAATTTGTAGATCGTTATCGCTGGGATAAAATCAGATCACTCGAAAACAATTGTGAGTGGTGAGAGATCATCTCCCCTCGGAATACAGGATGTGCTTTAACGATGCTGTGTGTCAGGAAGGATGAAGCAGAGAGCCAGGATAACCCACCCAAGAGCCACCAGCAGCAGCAGAGGCCAAAAGCCACCCCCATCCCCTGACGGAGGGGAACCAGTAAACTGTGAGAGCCACAGAGAGCTCCCCAGCAGTGGGGTGGGGGCTCAGGTGAAGGCAGGAGCTTAAATTAAGAGCACACAGATCTGGGTCCCAATTTTTCTCCCTCCGAGGGGTTCAAAAGACACAAAAGCTCCAAAAC
Organism: Excalfactoria chinensis; assembly: GCF_039878825.1. NCBI lineage: Eukaryota > Metazoa > Chordata > Aves > Galliformes > Phasianidae > Excalfactoria > Excalfactoria chinensis. The sequence continues at coordinate 4,325,376 of NC_092845.1, forward strand.
GAAACCAAAAAGCATCCTGTAATAGGACCTAACGTGGCTCAGACTCTTCCCATTTTGCAGCCAGGAGCTCCCACACATCCAGATAAACCCCATTCCATAGAGCCCAGCCAGGCTGGAGCAGTCAGAGGACTCAGGAACACAACCCTCTGGATCCACACCACCCCTGATCTGTGATGGCCAATATTCATCCATTGAATACACAGTTAAGAAAGGGCAGATCAAGGCTCAGAGCAATACACAAGCAATAGCAGCCTGGCTGCCCACCTGCCTCCCACAGCCCATGACAGAGCAGGGATGCTCGCACGCTCACGGACGTTGTAGCAGTTGTTCATGCATCGTCTCATAAATATTTAACAGTAAGCACTTTGTAAAGAAGAATGTTATTAAGGCTGCTGTAGTCTGTGGCTCCAAATGTGGCCATACATCAGATGTTGCCAGTCTAGTATGCATAACCCTCTTAGAGCAGCCGGTGGCAAATCAGTTTCACTGCGTTAAAAATATATATGTATATATATAGAGAGAGAAAAAAGATAGAAAAAAGGTAAAATCCTGAATCTGAGAGCCCTGGGGAGATGCGTGTGAGACGTGTGAGGGATGTCCCACCAATAGATCAGACCTTCACAATCACCTACAGCAATAGAGCCGGCTCGGGGAGATGAGGGAATAAAGGGAGGGCGAGAAGGGAAAAGCCAATAAAGCAGAATGCAGGAGATGGAAAGCAATTCCTGGCAGCAATTTTTAGCATAAGAGCATTGTTGTGTTGTGTTTTTTTTCCTTTCGTGCAATCGCAAATTAATCTTTTTATTGCTGCTGAAGACGCTCTAATAATATTTATTCCAACACTTTACACTTTATTGTGATGCTTTTGACTTCTTTTGGGGTCTATTCCTTTTTTTTTTCCCCCTCCCCTGCTGTATTGATTTCACCTGCTCCATCGCAGCCCCACCAACCCCAAAGGGATGGAGGAAATCAACAGAATCCTGCCCCAAAACCAGAGCCATGCCAGGCTCTGCAGCCCTTTGCCAGGTGTTTGTTTCCATTCCATTTCCTTTATGGGGCTTCCACAAACCAGTCACTCGCTCCCTCTGCCTACACAGCCACACTGACAGAGGCTGCTGCACATTGACCATCTGAGCAATGACATCTGAAGTATATTTAAATAGGAAATAGGCCTATTAAGACACTTAACAATATGGCAGGAGCAAAAGCAGCCCGTGAGTTCGTAACTTGGTTTAAAAATACTGAAAATTATTTTTAATTCCCTCATTATCATAATGAAAACCTGGGGAGAGGATGAGTGATGGAGGAGATGGGCAGGGAAGGTGACTTAGAAGACATGACTCCTATGGTAAATGGGGAGGAAAGCCTATGGGCCAAAGGGGTGGTCCTGCACCCTTCTATCCCAAATACTGTCTTGAAAGACACAGAAAGGTACCTGCACCAGGGCAGGTGTGGCACTAAGAGACACAGCCAGTGGGCATCGTTGGGTTGATGGTTGGACCTGATCTTAGAGGTCTCCTCCAACCTTAATGATTCTACAGTCAAAGCGCCCCAGAAAGCATCAGCAACAGCCTCAGTGCTCCCCTTGCACCTCAGCTCTGCTCTGAGCCCCTTTACCCACATGCACCCCAAAACACCCCCTGATCCCACAAACCTACTTCATCAGCAATGGAGCTCATTTAACCTGTGCATGTGTTTAATTCCCCACGCTGGCACTTCCCTGCTCTATCACTTTTCACAGCCTGTCAGTCCCGAAACCCTTTGCAGAGCAGCCACATGCCATACCTACTTAGGAATCACGCCAGCTCCAGCAGTCATTAAGCACTTCCCATGTCCTACACGCAGCTGTGAGCATCCGCACAATCAGACGGCGCATCAGAGCGGGGAGGTGGGCAGGGATGTCACCCATCACCCCCCTGCCTCCACAGTTTTCAGACTGCTGCTTTTCGATGTTTATCTACGCGTACATATATTTTAATCTAATAAATTCCAATTGCTTCTTTTCTTCTCTCGCCCATTTCCCCACAGGGATCCATCGCTTTGATTTGGGCTGCCCGCAGCATTCCCAGCCAGGGATGCAACCTCCACGCACCTCAGCCCCACGGAGGATCAGATCCACACCATCCCAACAAACCCAACCCCTACTTCCATCGCTGCTCCCCCTCCCGGAGTCATTAGGAAAGCCACAAGGGTTAGCATCAGAAACCAGCATTCGCCCTTGGCAAGGTCAAGAAAAATCCCTCAAAGTGTCATAGACTTTTGAGTGTCCTAAATGAAGAAATTGCTTAATCTACCTGGGGGATTGCAGCTATTATACCCACTGCCGTAAACAAGCTTCAGATCCAGCTACTAAGGATTGCACCGACATCGCGGAGCGCAGGCTAAATTGACAAGTTGTCTCTGCTGCCCTTGAAACTCAATTTGCCATCGCTCACCTCATTTCAAATTAGCACAGAACAAAACCTCATCGTCCCGCTGCTCTGCTGGGGCTGCCTTATGCAAGGTCCCTGCTCCTATTGCATCAGGTAGGGGAAGAAAGGAGCGTCAGTGCAGCCCCTTGCAGACAGCTAGAGCTTAAATTTGGGATAATTTCATCCTTTTGCTAACTAAACACAAACGTGAGGACGTGGCTTAAATCACACAGAAGGTATGATCTTCAGACAGTCCTGAATGGAGCCAGGAGTTGGGCTCAATGATCCCTATGGGTCACTTTCAACTTGGGATATTCTATGATTCTGATTTGACAGTGTGGGGGCACAACAGCAGCCCTGAATGTAGAGTCGGGGGCGGTTGGGATGGAGTTGAACATTCACAGTGGATGGGGAAGGTTGGAGCATCTTTAAAACATGCCTAGAGCCCATTTGCCACAAAACCGATGCACTGTCCAGGCTTCATTTCTACCATTTCTACCATTCCCGAGCACCGAGCCCATGAGCAGCATCCCAACTCCTCCCTGTCCGCTGTTGGGAAGACAACGTGTGGCGTGATGCCTCCCAAACCCAATCAGCCAATTATACTCCCTAATTACCTGCAATAGTTTTAATTGGGCTGGGACAACACGCGGCGCCTCAATACATTCCCCCAAAAAGGAGTAAAGTAGCACAGACACCAGCTGTATTTATCTTAGAGCCCCCACCACCAGCCCTATGTTCAGCACAGACGGGGTAACAACTGCTGCCAACACTTGGAGACACTTAAAACCACAGGACAGGTGGGTCCCCAACACAAAACCTCCCTGCCTTCAAGGGATGGGGCTATGCAGTGGGGCAAAGCGTCAGTTACCAGCATTCATGGGGCAACAGAGAAATAAGATGGAGTAAAATGAGCTGGTAAAGCTGAGGATGCTGCCTCTTGTACAGCACTGAGCCCAACCAGCTGCAAGCACATCCCACCAGACCCTACAACTGCAATGAGATGAGTCTGCATCCTATTTGGCCAAGAGGAGCCTCCTGACTCCCCACAAATGGCTCATTGAGGGCTCACTCCCCGATAGCCTTTGCCCCCAGCAGCCCCTGAGCTGACTCCCCAGGCGCTGATGCAAGCACACGGCTCAGCAACAACGGGCCTTATGTTCAGCAGGGCAGCAGGCGGATAAAGAGGCAGTGTTTGCTGCTGCTGGCATCAGCAGCTGATCCAGAATGAACGCCTGCCTCCCCCCATGCCTCCATCCCACCCCCTCCCTCCTGCAGCCCGAGCATCGCTGCACTACAGCCCTGGGAGGGAGCAGGAGGTGCCGTGCACTGAACTGATGCGTGCACAGAGAGCAGTGGCTGCAACAACATCCCTTCATCTAACCTCTAGCAGACACCAAAAGCCTCTGCAAAAGCACAGGAGCTGCCAGCTGAAGGCAAACTTTAGTACATGGCATGCACAGACACAGCCAGTGCTTGTCCTGCCTGACACAAGGTGTGTTTGAGTCGTGCAATGCTCCTGCTTGGCTCAGCATGTCACACACAGGTGGTGCTGAGCTCCTGGGGCGACACAAACAGGCTGAGCCCTGCTGCAGCAAACAGCCGAGACACAATGGAGCAATCCATTACCGAGCAGTGTGCGAGCTGCACCACCTGCCAATAACCCAAACAGCCTTCAGTACAGGGCTCACTGCCCATGGAGCACAGCACCCCAGCACCCCACTGATGCACATCCCCATGCATCCTCCAACCCAAGCAGCAAAGCCCCACACAGCCCTGAATCCCCTCCAGCAAAAGCAGCCTTAAGCAGCGGTGTGCGATGTAGAATTTGACTTTGAGTGACTATAATAAAGTGTTTTTATTTTTAAGCTGTTTTATCCCCGTTTTCCTCACTCCCAAGGAGTGCACCTTGGTGTCAACAGGACTCTTTTGTCTTTGTAAGCTATTTTAAGGCAAAATATCTGTAAATTACTTCCCCAAACCTCCACACAAGCAGATCATGCAGAGAAAATAGGCTTTGCAGGAATGCAGTAAATTGTTTCTGTCACACGAGGAAATATAACCAATAGAAATCGTTATGGATGAATCATTATGAGAGGGATCGAAAAAATTAACCTTCATCCATTTCCCTCATCCCTGTGCAGATGTGAGGGGGAAGCAGGACGGGCAGGAATCCCACCGTGGGCTGCAAAATGGGGATGCTTAAGGGATGCAAAGGGGTGGGAATGAGCAGGAGTGGGATGTTGCTTTCTTGCCAGCCCGAGGGCTTTGCTGGTGGCTGTTCTGGTGTCATCTCTTAATACAAGGCAAAGATGAGAGACATGCTTAAGTGTGGGCCAGCGTGTGGGTGGGGTGGCTCTGAGAGGGGCATCAGACAGAGGAGGGTGTGTGAAGGTGCTGGAGGAAAACATTGCTTCCCACTTATTTAGGGTGAGCGCTGTGAGGGTAATGCGTGGCCACCCCCTGCACAAACCAAGCACCATCACGCGGACGTTTCCCCCCCACACCTGCGTGCATCTGTTACACGTCTACAAAAAACAAAGTAATCCATTTCCAGAGCAGCAGATAACGATTCCTCCTGCCACACCGTGCAAACAACGCCGCGGAAAAAGGCCCAAGTGTTAAATGTTCCCTAATGTGCAGTAATTGATTTCCATGTGTGCAGTAATGGATTTGGTCACATCATGCAACAATGGATTTGACACGGGTTCTCACTGATATTATAAACACAGTGAAGTCGTTAGCCTCGTGCCTGCGAACGAGGCTGACCCTGCACAGCCACAGAACCTTCAGAGCTGCGTCACAGCCAAGGATGCAATCAGCAGTTTAAGAGGGAAAAGCCACTCAGAGCAAGGCAAGATGCACCTGCAGATGAGCTCCAGTCACTTGGAGGCGCATACACAACATCCACCCAAAGACCTCTCAGACCCCCAATCCAACCCCAGCCCACCGTGCCCACATCCCCACAGTAATGGAACGCCCCCAGGTGCATTGATGGTGAGCCCACACTCCCTGAGCAGCTGTGCAGTGCTGCACTGCTCTTTTGGAGAAGAAATGTTTCCCCAGTACCCAAACTGAACGCCCTCTGGCACAACTTAAGGCCATCACCTCTCATCCCATCACTGGGAGAAGAGGCAGACCCCCACTGCATGACCACCTCCTTTCAGCCCAGTACCTCCTATCAGTGCCTCCCAGCAGGGTGCTGGGAAGGAAGATGCTCGTGGGGTGTTTACAAGCCTAACGGGAGTGTTAAAAATCTATTATTTGCACTCCAGCAGTGCTGCAGCACTCGCCTTCTGTCAAGAAGTGATTGGGCTCCGGTCCGTCAGGGACACTGAGTGATTGCACCGAGAAAATTGCATTTGGCAATGGGGGATTTAAGAGGGTGCTTGTCCTCAAACCGGGCTCCAATTAATTAACTTGGAGGAAGGGGCTGCTTGGGGTTTGCTCGGTCTTTTCTGTGTTTTCCTCGGCGCATTTAATTTATCGGTGCATGGCTTGTTTTGTTTCCTTCTTGCTTTTCTGTTTGTCTTTAGGACTCTTTGCGGGATGATGAAGCACAGGGAAGGTATTTACTCAGCAGGGGATTAATTGGCTAGCAGGAAGGAGAAATGGCCAGGCCGAGCCCTAAATCCTGACCATGGTGCTGTACCTGCCAGCACAGGGAAATTGAAAAACCTCCTGGCCAGGAAGAAGCATCTGAAGCAGCTCCCAGAGAGAACCTTGGTGGGGATCTGATCCCAACACTGCCAGCCCTCATCACACAGACACAGCGAGCCTAAACCAACACCAACGCGCCCCAAACACCACCACGTCCACAGCACCCAGCGCTGCCAACCCCTGCAGACCCCGAGACATTTCACATCGCTGCTGTCATTTCAAGGGGTGAGAAAGGTCCTCATCTCGCCCTCTGCCCTCATCTTTCAAAGGAATTAATCTTCAAAGCAATCTCACCCCAGCCGTACTACAAAGTTGTGATTTATGAGTTGCAGTGACAGGCAGCTCCTCTGGCGTGGGAGATGGGAAGAGTTGCATGGATGGAGCCAAGGCTGGGAGAAACCCTGGCAGAAGTGGGCACCCAGACCTCAGCTGGAGCCAACATCACCTTTTGCCATGGAAAAACCCATGAAATGGGTTCAAAGGCTTTGGTTCCCTCTTACAACACCATTCCCTACTCTGAATTGCAACACAACCTCGCACGCAAAGCAACCAAGGGAACCAAAGGGGGTTTGGCGTCGCTGAAACGAAGCACTGATGAAATTGTAAATGAGAGAACAGGGACGGTCCCACGGAATGGTTTGATTTGGGTGAAGCCGTGCCTTCATTCTGAAAACTTCCATTAGAAAGTTTAGCGGGCGGCTCTAATCAAAGCGCTTAAGGCAGTTCTGACAATTTCAGTTCTCCAGCTTCAAAACAACGCAATTTGTGTCGTAAAGGGGAGAAGTTTATGGCACACAGACACGGGGAATGGAAACACTTTGACTCCTGCAAACACTTCGACTAGGAGAAATTCAATTAATCACAACGTGGGTGAATCATTTCAGAAGTTTCTTTCCCGAAGTGCAAGAAGTAAATTCAAACTCATCTGAAGGCAGGCTCTATATGTATAATATAAGGTTGTCATCTCCACGCGCGCAGCTCACGCTTTGCTAACGCCATCTCCATTTGAAATTTCTTGGGGTCGTGAGCAAATGAAATAAAAGAGCTCGTTTCTCATCGGGAAAACTCAAGCGATGGGATCATTAAAAAAGAGAGCGTTTCCAAAGGAAGAGAGGCGACGCGCTGAAAGAAAGGAGAGAGAAAAATAGAGGGTGTAGAGCAGAAATGGAAAGAGAATGAGAACATCGCTGGAAATGCTCATTGCAACAAGAGCCCCATTCACCCTCGCTTGTCTTTCCCTTCAGGGTTACTTCTTGTTTCATTACAGATTAACACAGCATCTCTTCTCTCGCACCGCGCTCGCTGGAGATCGCTACATCCATTTAAATGGATTTCAAAAGCCGGGATTGATCGACGCCGAGTTGTAATTTCGGACACTAGCATGACGGGTAATGCACTTCAGCCTTTGCTGGGAGTGAAGGAGGTGTGTGAATTGCTGCCTTGATATGATAAATTCATTAGATAAAGGAACCCGAGATAACAGCGTGGCGCTCAGACAGCATCTGGTGGCACGGAACGCAGATGCACAGGAAAGGGGGTTGTGGCACAGCTCGCTGGGTCTGCATCAGAGCAAAGAGCTAAACAGAAAGGAGCTGTGTGGAGGGCTGGCGGGGACCTCCTGGGTCAAGCATCCCTACTTTTAGCTATCAGAAATAGCCACATCACGTCTCCCTGATGGATACTTGAACCCGTGAACTCCTCAGCACGGGAAGCACCACAAAACACCAACGATGGGAAAAATGAAACTCTGTTCCCCCCCAAGTCCTCATACAAAACGCCACACGAGGCAGCCAGCAGAGCCCAATAATGGTGATGCTAGAGATGCGCCGTGCCTCGCTGCAGAGGGCTGGACAGGAGGCAGGCACAGCCACGGGCTGGAAAATCTGCACAATCACTCCAGCTCCTGCCATTTCCATCTGCACGCACTGGGGACCAGGGAGCCTGCTGTGTTAACAGTGGGCCTGCAACGGCTTTTGTTTCAATTCAGCTCCAATGCCTTGGGGAAAATAGCATGGTGGGCTCCCAGTACCTGCCCAGGAGAAACAGGGCAGAAAAGGGAGGATGCTCTGGTAAAAGGGAGAGTCTGGCAACATAGAAGGACAACAAAGGCACTGCAGGGAGCTCAGATCTGCACACCCCACAGCCCCAACAGAAGCAGCCTGGGCTGAAACTCTTTCACATCAATGGAACGTTCCCTTTGCCATACAGAACAAGGGGCAGCGCTGCCTGGTGGTGATCTCCTATGCTGAGACCATGCCACCCCCTGCCACAGTTACCCCAACTCCCCTCAGGTGCTCTCTGCTTGCCCCTAAGCCAAATGGCTTTGAGGACCCTCCCCCCAAATGAAAAGCACTCTGTAATTGCTGTTTTGGGGGACTGGAAAACACACAGAGGATCTCCAGCACTGCCTCCGTGAGACAGGAAACTCATCACACACAGAGCAGTATCTCAGCCCTCTGCTCTACCCACTTACAACCAGTGCGAGCACAAGGCGAAGCAAGGAACAACCCACAGCCCTTGTGTGGAGCAACAGATTACAGCTACCATTGGCAAATAATAATAATAATAATAAATAAAGCTTTAAAGAGGATCCACTGCTTCTGATGGCTGCAGCTCTGCCTGCTCCCACCACCCAACAGCCCAATACCAGGTCAGGGTATTGCTCTGCAGTCCTGACCTCCTTTACATGCTGCTCCCAGCTCTGCTCCCCCTCCACCCTCCATCCTCAAACCCTCCCCCCCCCAGAGTTCACTGCGATTTGGTCTGCATCAATTAGGGACAAATTTAAGCTAATGAGAAGTAAGTGTCCAGACTGCGCTTTGCATTGATTTGGTTAAACTGATGTAAGAGAGAAAGTGCGTGCCTGGATGGGGACACGCATGCCTGTGGATAACTCTATTGCACCTTGGCTGTATGCTCCTAAATCTCTGGTTAATTCTGAGTATTTTTCATATAAAGATACCAATTTTTCAGCCTCTCCCATTACGATTTTAAGTAACGATGCTCACCCCGGACCCACTAAATCCTCCACAAAACAGCCACCGTTCCCTTTTGCACAGCAAAGTTGGGAGATAAATTGCAGATGATTCAAGTAAATAACTCAGCCTATGACCTTGATGCTTATTGATTCCTCAAGCTGTTTATCTTTCTTGTGTGCTCCCCAGCAAAAACAATTATCACTTAATTATAAAGCAGCCTGGCTGGAGGGAGCCGCCAATTGGCTGGCAGGCATTGGGAAGGGGCGAGTTCATCCCCATCCACTGCACAGCGCCAACCAAAGCTGCTGCTTAAGATTCAGGGCCACAAACTTCATTATTTTCTTCCCAGCTCGCGTTTTTCCCCTCGCTTTAAACTCACTTAAGGCTGCTTGGCCAAGCTGGGTGCCTGACTGCCCGAACGCTTGCGACGGATGGGATCGAAACAGCAAGTGCCAGTGCTGGGAAGGGGGAAAAACAGGAACTGCGATAACAAAAAGGAGCAGAAGGAAAAGCTGTTGGTCCTGGAATGCAATACCTGGGCTGTTCTCTCCTTCAGTGACCTTGGTAAAGGTGTTTTCCCCACCTCTATTGCCTCCCCCTTCTTTCTCTATGTATGAAATCCAGCACAAAGCGTTGACCCGAGCTTCGCAATGGGATGCAAATAATGACAGCACTTCTGCAGCCACGCATGCTTTTGCAAAGCACTTAGTGGCATCCATTAGCAATTATCATCTCCACCCCAATGCACCAGGGTAGAGGTATCCACCCTCTACCAGAAACAAAGGATCTGCCCTTTCCACGCACCCCTGTGCTGTGCCACCCCTTCCCAGCCACTACAGCAGCTCTTCTTGCTGCCAGCTCCCCCAAAACCCCCATTCCTCCTCAGGATGGAACCAACACACCCCCAAATACTGTTGGAGCGCAGCAGGATGCTGATACCATCAGCACTGCAGATTGAGGGATGCGATGCAATGAAAAGCAGCAGCTGCCAAAACCCTGAATGGAGCAAACGTGATTACGCCTTGTCAAGGAACAAGAGAGGGGGGGAATGCATCCCAGTGCTGGCTCTGCAGACCTGCATGGCTGCCAGGGCTGTCCCTGCCGTGCAGCAGAGCCACACGATGGCACTGCGTTTCCCTCTCATTTCATCGGGTCCTGCAGCTGTGCAAGACAGCGCAGTATTTCCCTTTGAAATGGGGGGGGGGAAAGGACTCAGGGCTGGTGTAAGGAGCGGGCTGCAAACAGCATGATGCCAGGCCAAAGGATGGCTGTTCTCAGGCTGAGCTCGAAGGAGAAACTGAGTTTGTTCTAAACCCTCAGACAGTGAAGTGGATCCAGCCTGGGAAATAACAAGGTTCTGCAGCCCCGCATCTCACAGTATATACGGCATCCTTGCAGGAGGGGATTGTCACATTAAAAAACTCTAAATGCTTAAAAGGGTTTTCGTTTAGACTCTCCTGCCGAGAAGCATCTTCAAGGGCCCCGGATTTATTATTTCATCAGAAGATCAGAGAGGAGAAGTTTGTAGGAGATCAAACAAATAGGAATACATTAGAAAAGACAGTAGGAGAGGCTGGGGGAATTGTTGGATTAAATAAAGAAGCGCCGACTCGGCGGGATGTTTCCCCTCCTGCCCCCACATCGGGTCTGGCAGCAAAAAGGTTTGGGAAAGCCATTATTATCATTGTTATCGTTAGTTTGCGATTGCAATAGGAGAAGCACAAAGTATTTCCAACCCAGACCCAGGTGTGGCACAGCACTGCCTGCAGTAAGTCTTGCATTAGGATCTTGCAGTGCAAAGCAGTGCAAAAAGCAGCAGGAGATCAGAGAGCATCTGCCTCACGTGCAGGGAACTCGCCAAGGGTGAGGTTGGGGAGCAAAACTCAGGACATATTCTACCAATTAATAGCCTGACTTTGCAACGACAGAGCTGAGAACACTTGATGTAGATGAAAGGTTGGGAAAATACTCCGAAAGAGGTAATGCAAAGAATGGAGCCTATAAAAAATGCTGTTGGATGAGCCTGGATTTGCTTCCTGGCTCTGCTGCACACACACACACACACCTCTTGGTTACTTCTTGTCCCATACCTCAGTTTCCCCACAGAGAACAGCCCTCATCCCCACACATTACTTGCCATGGGGGAGGGAAAAGAGCTCTTCACCCTATTGGAGCCAAACCTTCTGGCAACACCACAGGAAAAAAGGGACCACAGCAGTCAGAATGTTCTATTTTTCAGCACAGTGGCTTGCAGAAAACAGCAACCATCCCTTCTGTTCCCTCCAGCATCCCCCAACACAACACCAAACATGGCACCTCCCGGTAACCTCAGCCCCACGGCCCATTCATTGGCCATCATAGAGCAAAAGGTTGGGGGGGGGAGAAGAAAAAAATATCATGTTTTCATTGCTGGCAGCTCAGTGGAGACAGCACCTGCCTCTGCCCACTCCAGACTCAGCAAAACTCAGCTTTCATCACCTGATAGCGCACATGGCGAGCCCACGCAGACACACAGAAATCAATGTGCATCGATCCCTAAGCCAGGAATTCATAAACTCCTTTAAAGGTCAAGGATTGATTTTTCACTTGCTGTAAGAAGAGGCTCCTGCAGCTCCCCACCAGCACCCCCAGCACTCTGCTCTCCTGCAGCACAGCGCTGCATCCCAGCACAGGGTTGGGGTTTGCACGGGTGCATGAGTGGTGTGCAAATATCATGCTAAAGCAATCAGCAGCTTTAGCAGTGCTCCATTCCATTCCAGGAGGAACGATAACACCTGTTGAAGGGTTCCTCTGGTGTGCAGTGCTGGGGGAGGCACCTGTTTGGGATGCACGGCTGCAAGGCTCACGCTTCACTGCTACAAAACCCTAATTGAAGTGATCCTTTGCAGTAAATAAAGGGTTCTGCATTACAGCGCTGGGGTTTCTAAGATCTCCCTACTGAAGAGTTTGCTTTCCAGGGAGAAGAAACAGGAGCTCAGAGTGGGAAAATTGCAAGAAATTCACAAATTAATCCCTTGGCTTTTTACAACATAAACGTCCATTGCTGAACACAAAACCCAAACAAGTGCTTTCTGGCCAGCAGCCCCGAGCTCTGCAGTCCTTGGCTGGAGCTCCCTGCACAGTTCCCACAGTCCCCCCCATACCCACCCAGCACTGTGGATGCTCCACAAAGAACAAAACATAACCATCCCTAATGAGTGTAATTAGAGTCCTGCACCCACCGCCAGTAAAGGAAATGAAGCCATCAGGTCCTGTCAGTTCTATCTTAATGCTTCAGCATCTGTATGGCCACAACACTAGTCCTGGGTAGCTGCTACCACAGGATGGGACCTGCTGCTCATTAGGGGCTTCAGAGCACCACAGGGCATGAAAATTAAAGCTGATTCCAATGGGAGGAGAGGAGGTGTCAGAGACTTCTAAGGCAAAATGAAAACTTTGCTAGAAAGCAAAGAGTGTTGGTTTTTTTTTCTTTAAATATAGGATTTGTTTCAGAAAAGCCGTCAGAAATGTTTAATTGATGAAAAGCTGGATTTTCAAGGAAAAGACATGTTTAGAAGTGACACTGATAGCCATGTGAGTAGAAAGTCTGGGGCTGAGCATGAGGAGTGGGTGGGAGCGCAGGGGAAGAATACATTAGAGTTGCAAATGCAGAACGAAACAAGGCCTCCTGACTTTGAAATCTTACTGAAAGGGAGCTCTCCTTCCTGACCTCATCAGCTGCTCATGCGGTGCCATTTGGTCTCCAAACCGGGAAGCAGGAGCAGTCAAGAGCAGCCATTGCCACCTCTTCTGTTAAGCATACATTTATGAGCACGTGGAGGGGAAGGAAACCTGGCATCGCCCTACACCGTAGAGCAAACCCTCTGTCCCCGTATGCTGGATGAGACCAGATTGCAGCCATCCTGCCCTGCTCAGAGCATCGCAACGCAGCTCACCCACTGCCCAATCCCTCATGGCAGAGCTGAGCTCCAGCTCTCCAACATCAGAAAACCAAAGTTAAAATGAGCAGGGGAACACAACACGGGGATATTTCGATCCTGTCGTTCCTATGTCTTTTCCAGAGGAAAGCTCCTCTATACCCCGCACGGCTTATAAATCATGCAGCAAAGCTACAAAGCTGGAAATCTCTGTGTTTGACTAACGGGGCTCTGCTCTCCTTGGAGATGAGCGGGTTGACCTCCGGATGTCAGCAGTAAATAAGACAAAACCATCCCCAGCGCTCTCCTTCCTCACTCACCCGCCGTTGTTGCAGCGTTTTCCCTACCTCAGACAGAAGGTTCAAGCAGTTCCAAACCAAAACCAGCCTGCAGGGCACTCTGAATGCCCATGCAAAGAAGGGCCATTCCTGCTTATCCCATGCTTTCAGCCCCCCAGTTCTCCCCACAGCAACACCAAGCAGCGTTCGGCCTCATGCTCAGACTCAAAAGAGCAACCAACCAACTTCACAAGCCATTTTAAAGCACACATGAGTGTTTCTAGCCCTGAAAACACAACTGCAACAACTGAACTAGACTGAACGCACTGCTTCCGGATGAGGTTTTTTTTCCTCCCCTTTTCATCATCCCTTAAAATAAATAAATAACATTTCCATGTAGCTGACTTGATAGAAAACATGCTCCATTTGGAAACTATTTGCTTTTCTTTCTCTTTTTTTTTTTTTCCCTCCTAATTTCTTTTTTCTTTTATTTTGTCCTGGCTGACAACACACGCTGAGCAGATCGCTGCGGTCAGCACAAAGCCGCGTTGGGGGCGAACAAAGTCCTCACTGCCAGCAATTTGCCCAGCGCTGCTGCAAGCCAAGTTGGAGAGCAAAGCCCTGCACACTGCGAGCTGCCTGAAACCAGCACTCAGGTGCTGAGACTGTGCAGAGCCAGGACTTGATGAGCTTTACTCCAGAACACACAATGAGATGGCTGCCTAACCTGGGCAGGGCTACAGAGCAGACCTGCAGGGTGAGAGCTGAAGCAAACTCAGAATCCAATCATTCCAGTTGGAAAAGACCTCCAAAACCCCCTGGTCTAACCCCAACACCTCCATGGATGGTGACCACACAGCTCTCTTCGTTCCTCCCAGGCTCTGCTCTACCAACAAAGGTGCTCAGGATGCACTTTGCTCCCTGATTTGGGATGGTTGGTGAGGGACACCAACATGGAGCAGACGCACACGCAGGTCTCACCACAGCTCTATGTTTAGAGAAGAGCCTGCTGCGGGTTTTGTGCCTCACAATCTAGCAGAGCAGCTCACTGCTTTAACGGGAATCAAGGCAGCCAGATTGGAAAGGAGGGAGCAAAACCCCGACAAAATAAATTCTCCGCGAGACGCAGCTTGCCAGTATATCTGCTCAGCGACACCTCCTGTAAGCTCCGCAAATGCAAATTGCAGTGAGAGCAGCACCACCTCTGCGAGGAGCACCCTGCAGAATGCCAATGAGGCTCTGCGGGGCCACGGCTGCTGCGACTGCCCACGGGTAGGACAGACGGACACGAAGCCGCGTGCCCTGCTGGCATCCATCACGTAGGGATGCTGCGGTTCCGCCTGGCTGAGCCATCAGCAATGCAGGGGGAGGCCATCTGCAAGGGACTGCTGGGCTCCCACAGGTTGGCCAGCGGGGAAAGCGCTGCCAAACTGGAGGAGAATGGCGAGTCAGGAGTTACACTGCGCTGCAGTCAAAGTGTTAAATACTGCAGCAGCACAGACCTAGGTGGGAACCCAACCATGGACCCTCCATCACTCCCGCACCAGCCCCACAGAGACCAAGAACTGAGTGACTGACTCCGGCAATTAACTCACTTAGTCTCTAACCCAGTCTTTTTAAGGTAAATTTGCTCGCGTTAATGGAATGGGGTATTTTGGTTTTCCATCACCTGCCAAGTCATTTAAAAAATTGTTTTCCCCCTTCTCCCCTCTGCATTCAGGACTTAATTGCAACCGCTCTCTGACAGCAGATAGGTTCCAGCGGGCTGCCACTCCAGATGTCAGGAGCATGTTAGCAGGAAGGGGCCCTGTAGGATATTTATGGCTTTAATTCCTCGGTAGAGGGTTTTGTTCTGTCATGCGGTGACACACGAATTGCTACTCATTTGATCCCGTATTTCCACATCAGTGACACTCAATGACGGGATTCTGGCTCTCCAGAACTGCCTCCAGAGTTGGCGGTCCCGGCGCTGCCCCAGGGAAGCAACACAGGGCACAGGCAGAGCGTGATGGAGCTGAGAACTGGCAAAAACAGCCCAACAAGGTGCCCACAAACAGAGGGAGTGGATAAAACCCAACTCTTCCCCAAGCCAATACAGAGACGTGGAGACCCTACTGCTCAAAATGCTGCAAGGCTTTTCCAGAGCACATTGCTTGCTGTTCCCCAGAAGCACCCCTGAACTTCACACCTGGCCTCTGCAGTGCTGAATTAGCATTGCAAGTGATGCACAGCCCCAAACCAGCCACAGAGAGGTGCAGGAGCCGTCCTCCTGCCAACTCCTGGGCAGAGCACAAGAGGAAGGAGATGCAGCCTCCTGCTGGTGCAGTGAATTCCCATCATTTCCCAGCTACAAATTGCCTGAGAATAGCAAGACAAGAAAAAAAAAAATCCCACAGATTTCCATTTGCTATAGTTTATATACAACAAGAACGAGTGCATACAAATACTTTCATTATATTGTCAATACAGTTAGCTTGGGAAATGCCATTCTCCAAACCATCGCTTCCCGTTCCGGGAGGAAATTGGCTTTGCTAAACACAGTGCTTTGCCTTCCCCCCTCCATGCACATCTGCATGCAGACTGAGCTCCCCCCACATCCCCAGCAAAGCAATCTTGTCACAATTTCTGTGCCTGATAGAGATACCCTCCTGAGCATCGTGCTGGGGGGTCTCTACCAGCACAGCATCCACTTCCATTCGCTTCTGCTATGGACACACAGAAGGATATGGAATGGGGGGGGCTGAGGAAAAAGGACAAGGAGGACCAGGCTTTGACAGCACAAGTCAGCCTGGCTCTAGGGCTGCTTGTACCACATCAGAAACACCGTGGTTATGCGATGCAAAGTGCTGGCTAGGTATAAAGTCACCCTGCCATTTCAGATTTGTTCAGCTTTTTCTTCCCCCCCCCCTTCTTCCTTCTTCCTTTGTGACAGGCTGACTTTGTAGCAGCTCATTTTACACTGGATCAAACAGCGTCTGTCTGTGCGCTGCTGCACGGCGAGGCTGAGCTCAGGTGCAGCAGGGAGGGAGCTCACACCCAGCCCAGAGCTGCCCAATATAAACCCAGAGAAATGACATGAGGAGCAAACAACCCACAGAGACAGAGAGGTGGATGCCATGTCCACAGAGAAACTCAGGTCAGGCACCCTGGGCACCTTGACCCAGCTGTAGGTGTTAGAACTGGATAAGGGTTAGTGCTGGATTATCTTCAAGGTCTATTCCAAACTAAGCCATTCCATGAGCCCACGTTCATTGCAGGACAGCTGTACTAGATGACCTTTAGAGGTCCCTTCCTTCAAAGGATTCCATACTCCCATGACCCAGCACCCCCACCACAGCTGGATCCCACCTCCAGCACCCAGCTGGCTTAGAGGCACGGAGCCCTTTCAGGACATGCTGACTTTTTCCTCATCTCAGCCTGTCTGCATGCACGAGCATGCAGCCATTCCTCCTACGTCGGGCATAGAAGAGCCGTTCAAGCTCGGGCTATTAATTAAACCCTGGTAATGCTAATTTTACTGCCAACTTGGAAGATCCTTCCTGCATTTTATTAGGTAATTGCCACTTGTAAGGGGTTTAAACTGATGTCTTTATTAGACGATGCGATACAGGATAGTTATAATAATGGCTGAAATCATCTCCACTGAAGGCGCAGACAGACAGAGCTGCCCCTGAGCTGAATGGGGAATCGCAGCCATGCTGCACACACAGAGCCCAGCATGGACACCCCAATGAAGGACAACTGCTGGCCTGGCTATATAAAGGTGGTAAGGAGAAACCAACGGGCAGCAGGGAGCTGCCTCTGATCACAGCCCCGGCCTGAGCCCAGCAAACTGCAGCTTACCCCTAGCAGAGGAACCCCACCATGGGGCCCTCGTGGCTCTCAGCCCTGACCAATAAGTTTACAGGGATGGAGAAAAACATGGGGAATCAGAGGCTTCTCCTTCTCAAACACTTAAAGCCTATTACCCAAACAGGTGTGCAATGTCACACTACGGATGCCATCCCTAACACCTCCTGATTTTCCCCTTCCCTCCTCCCTGACTTCCACACCGAAGTGTCCAACCTATTAGGGAACAAAGGGAAGCTGCCTTTTAAATCTCATTCACTCCAGCTCCTCGCCTGATAGATGGCTTCCCCTCTGAAGCTCTGTCTCACATAAAAGCATCTCAGCATGGTGCTGTAAATCTGGTTTACATCAGCCTTTATGGGCGGCTGGGTTGGGTCCACGACTAAATTACCATTTATTTATTTGCTTGCTTCAAATATGGAAAAAAGAAAAGAACCCACATACCCACAACAACTGCTCAAAGAGGAGGGTTGGTACATGGTGTTGGTGGAAGAGGTTCCATAAGGGCAGCAGGGACAAAGCAGAGCCACCAAGCATCCATGTAGTAACACAGGCACCTCCAGCCCCAGGTAATTAGGCACTAAACTTCCTCCTAAGCAAAGAAATCCAGGCGGGGTCTCCCAAGAATGGGGAGTCCTACCCACAACCATAAAAGCACCGAAGGGGCAAAGGAGCAGAGAATGGGGACAGCAGCACGCACTGCCAGCCCTGCAAAGCACATCATCTTGCAGGGAAATCCACAGCCCTCCTGTGCAAACCTCCCCCAGCCTTGGCACCTATCCGCAGGGCTGCTAAACAGAGTCATGGAGCTAATAATCCTCACAGCTCATCATTGCCCTCCTGGGAAACAGCAGTTAGAGCCCTGCAGATAGAGGAATGGGGCTGGAAGCAGCGTAGGGGAAAGGAAGGGAGCAGGGTTTGGGCTTAACCAAGCGTTCTGCTTCCAATTCAAGCTCCTGTTGCTTTTTAGGTTTCCTAATAAAGGATACTTCAAACAAAAGGTCAACCAGAGCCACAAAAGGAGCACGTCTGTCACTGACACTGTGGGTTTTCATAAGGTTTTGTGTGTGTGTGTCAGACACCAACAGCAAGGGGAGACCCACACCTTAAACTGTGGGCTCAGAGTTTTACTGTCCCTTCTTCTAATAACCAGCACTGATTTTACTGCCCCTGTTACTGTCCCAGCACGGAGATTTATTCTCGTTCTGCTGTGCACGGTCACAATGCTTTACAGCACCAGGGATAATCACCCACCCTGATAGGGAACAGGGATGTTTGCACCACGCTGGAAAGCAGCCATCACCCCCAGCCCCACATGCAGGCACTTCTATTGCAATCACAACACTTGCACAAACCCTCAAGCAAACTCTCCCACCTTTTTTTTTCCTCCCCCCCCTCCAATTTCCCACTGTATTTTCAGGTTTGCCCTCACGCTCCGTGAGCACAGCAGCACTGGGTCCAACACAGCCCTGACACACGAGGTCTGCTGACCCCTGCACCCAATTAGCGGAGCAGACAACGTGAAACACGCACTTGACATTGATAGGATTCAACATTAATAACCAGGTTTCAAATATTTATTACAATGGCTGTTTTTAATACATATTTCATGAACACCAACTTATTTTTCCCCTCCGTTGCCAGCTTTGTGGGCTTAATTTGCCTTAACGAGGATAAAAATCTCTCTGATAAATTGCTCCTTTGCAAATGCACACAAGATGCGAGCAATGCTTGCCTGGACTGTTTGTGATGCAGAGCTGAGCAGCTGCCCAGGTGTTTGTAAGTGGATGACGTGAGCTGGAGACAGTGGACACCCCAGTGCTGCTCCCATCACCCCACACTGTTCCAACCCCCCTTGGCCCAAGAAGACTCCATAGAGCCAATGGGCAGCTCCAGCCCGCTGGCATTAAGCAGCAGAGGAGAAAATCTCTCTCTGAGGCAAGCATCAAATGCTTTTTCTGCAGTAAGAGCTCATGTATGTTTATGCCCCAATCGGGGGAAGTCTTGAGTTA
This sequence comes from Excalfactoria chinensis, assembly GCF_039878825.1. Classification (NCBI taxonomy): domain Eukaryota; kingdom Metazoa; phylum Chordata; class Aves; order Galliformes; family Phasianidae; genus Excalfactoria; species Excalfactoria chinensis. The sequence continues at coordinate 4,344,481 of NC_092845.1, forward strand.
ATACACTGAGGCTTAGCACTAAGAGGTATTGAACTAAAAGCTTTAGCTGCACATGCTCAATAAGCTGAAGCTTTCCCCCAAACCAACCCCAACACGTGTCTGCTGCCCATAGGCACCACATCTCCCTCACCCTCAGACACCCGAACTCATCTCCATCCGCAGGCATCAGGGATGCTCAGCCCATGCTGCCTCCCTCCCCCTTCCCAAACACTGCGAACACGCCTGGCTGGGCCAGCTCAGCACACAGCATCCAGGTTTCTCTCTTCTCCAGTATTTACGTTATGAGCAGGCATGGGAGACAATTAGAGGCTGTATAATCAGCAGAGCCAGGGGCAGGGCTTTCATGTGTAGCTCAGGGACCCTGGGGAGGGGTTATTTCCATACCAAGCATCCCTGGCTCTGCTCAGCCCGCTCACACACAGCTCTCTGCCCCCCTGAAACAGGGAGTATCCAAATGGGATGTGCAGGAAGCCACAAAAGGCGCTTGAGAAGCAGAACTTCACTTTGTCTTTCGCTGCCTTTTCACTTCTTTTGATGTCTAATTTTTCTTCTCTCCTTAGTTTTATTTACTCCCCCCCCTCCCCCTTTCTTTTAACAGCACTATTTTGGTGCATTTTGTCGCCCTCCAGCCTTGTCTCTGCACATCCATCTCTCCACACTGCTGCAGACAGCACCCACTGCAGGAGGTGGTGACACCATTCCTGTCCCACAGTGCTACCAGGACCCAAGGGGACAAACCAGCAGCAAGCTCCAGGGAGAGACCAAGCACAAACCACATCACCACCACTATTCCCACTCATGGAATCCCAAAGGTCAGAAAGCATCTCCAAGACCACCAAGCCTCTCTGACAGAGCAGGTGTTGAAGGCAACACACAATGCACCACTTGGAGGAACCAGAGGCTCCTTCCCAAGACGTTTCCTTCCCCACATACACTCCAGCTGGAGCACAGCATTATGTTCATCTATCTCATTCGGTAATTTGGTCATTTTAATGCCATGCATCCCCCTCCCCCCGGATCACTCATAACTAGGAACACGGAAAATAACCACAAACATCAACTGGGAAATGTCAGAATGAAAACTCTCAGCGTTTCACTTCAAAGCAAAGCGCTGCGCCTGGAAACGTCGGCGTTTTTAGAATTCAATAAGCTGATTTGAAGCATCTTATCTGGCCTCCTCTGTCAAAAAGGGGAAAATTGACTTTTTCTCCCAACAGTCTGGGCAAAGCGTTTCTATTTCCTTAGACACGTTTTACTTGTATTCAATCAGCTTCTGTTTTAGTGCTCTCCATACCGCAGGTCCTCAGGCAATGCGGTTTGTCTCCAGTCAAACCCTACAGCACGCTTTGGCCACGCACGCTGAAGACATAACACAGCAAGAGCATTTGTTGCTGATGCAGGTAAAGCCATGCAGAACATACGAGGCATACATTTAGGAGGGTGTAAGTGCCTTGTACTTGTTGCTTAGCAGAAGAGCTCGCTTGCAGGCTGGCCCCAAGGCACTGCAGCATTAAAGGCAACCAGCAGACCCAGCTCCTAACAGCACATCATTGCCCACTAAAAGATACGAATAAGGAAAAATAGGTTTCGAAATGCAAACTTCCAATGGGCTTCAGTGTCAGAGAGGACCATCCTGCAGCCAGGACTTGCACCCTGCCCCCTATCTACAGACAGCAGCACTTGGGGTCTGTCTCCCCACACTCACAACCTTAAAGCACAAGGAAGGCACCCAGAGCACAGCCCTGGTTTTGGAGCTGCAGGGCACTGCTCGGTTTCTTTTTCTTCCCCACCAACAGAGCAAGATAATTATCTTAACAAGATATTTCTGCATATGCGCGCACGCACACATGAGAAAAATCTGATTTATTTTACAAGCTTATCGAGATTGTAATCTTACAACAAATAAGGCATGGCATCCAGACAGCCGGTATCATGGGAAAATCAATATTGATTATTAGGAGCAAATATGCTGCATACACCTGACAGTTAAAAATCCTTTTAAGATCTGGGGGGGAGAGAGGAAATGACAGTCCAACACTACAGATACAGCAGTGGTGAATCAACAGCTCAATCACCACCTCAATCAATAGGGAGTTGGGGCAAAGTTTGTGAAGTCGCAGACAAGGCAGCCCGGTGATGGGGCTGAATTCAGAGGGCTGCACAGTGGGATGGGGAGCTGAGAGGTCTTCAGCTATAATGATGCTCTGATCTCTGATTGCTGAGCCCAGGAATCATGCAGCTGCATCCCCTCCCTGCCTGCAGGCAGTGGTATTTCTGCACACCCCCCAGAGCAGCCTTCAGCACGAGGAGAGAATGGGTTTTGTCAGGACCCCACGTGTTATGGGAGAGAGCGTAATGCGTTGTGGCAGTCCATCGAATATGACATGATAATGAATGTTAACATCATGTGCTCCCCTTCACCAACAGAGGGGAAAGTCATGTTAGATTACAGCTAAACACTGTGTTGGTGTGAATGCTGTTTCCCTCCCCTGCTCCAGGCTCAGTGCTCCTTCCCTGCACGGCATCTTTACTGCCTGGGAACTGCAAAGCAAAGCTCGTCCCCAGCAAGCACTGTGCTCCCAAACCCACGAGGCTCCTGAAGCAACACCTTCAGAGCTGAACCACTCTGCAGCAAGGAGCTGATTTAGAGGAGAAAAATAATACAAATGCTTCTCTTCAGCTTCACTGGACTCACCCTGCACACAGCACGGCAAAATGGGGACCTGGCACACATGCCTCATGCTGGGCTCCTGCTGTTGTATTTAAGATATGGCAAAGCAGCAGCTGAGATGGTAAAAACAAACAATTGCAATCAAGTGGTTCTAATGCAGGTGCTGAGCTGATGAAACTTGCCACTTCATCACTAATTAGGGCAGCCGCTTAAGTAATAACACTTCCTAATCACTAGGAGATGCTGCAGGGCACGGGGTGGGACCCAGCCCTAATGGTATACATGGGAAGGCTGATGCTGTCAAGAGACCTGGGCCAGTCCATTTAGGACAGCAGCACAGAGCTACCTCTATTTCCTCACTCTTCAGGCTCTTTGTACAGAGATCCAGCTACCAAAAAAAAAGCAAAACTGCTGCTGCCATCCTGATGCAACAGGAAGAACTGGTCGACCTCCTCCCCAGTGCCACCGTAACCTATGCTAAGGACTGGCACACCTTGGCACAGGACCTCAGACAACCCAGCAGCCCGGCTGCAGACACTGAGCAGCACACTGATCACACTGCAGACGCATCGATCACGCTGATCCTCTTGCAGGGACATGCTGATATCATACCCCATCTCAGGAGATGCGCTAGATAGATCAGAGCTCGCTCACTGAGGACACTGTGCCCTCTTTGGTTTTGAATGAGGAGCAAAGCTGCTTCCTGCCTTGTTTGAGATAAGGACCAGGCTACAGCCATGGTGAGAAGCAAAGGATGCTGTAGAAAAACCTGCACCAGGCTGAGCATCATCTGGGGACACCTCTCCATGCAGCAGACCTTGCTCCATATCCTCCTCCATATCCCCTCCCCATTGCCTCACGCACCCAATTTGGCAAGCAGGAGCACCAAGTTGGAGCCAACTTCACCAGAGTTCCCCTGCCCACCCATAGCCCAGTGGGCACAAATGGGCTGCACAGAATACAAATGGACCCTTTCACTTAGCAGGAGGCAGGTAATTTCTTTTGTCCCCGCTGATGCATTATTGATTGTGATGAATGTCAGAGCAGGAGCCTGTTCCAAAAGCCATTAAACAATAATTTCATCTCCGGAGGGTAATTGATTGTCAGAAGGAGCAGCTTTGCTGGTTGCAAGGTGGCAGTGATGGGGAATGTTTGTATTTGGGTGGGGACGGAGGGAAGTCTTGGGCAAACTTCATGATTTATTAATCAGACATGGAGAAGGAGTTGGGAGAGCACACACACTGCAGATAAGGGACCGACCCCTTCCAAGGCACCGGGCAAGGGAGCAGTGAGTAGGCAGAGATGCCGAGCCCACCCTCCCCAGAGGAGGAAAGCACAACCCTGACATCCCCCAAATGAATCACCTCCACCCAGCAGTGCCGAAGGACAAGCAGCATCCTTGCCGTGGGCTTGGGAGAGAAAAATCCCGCTGTCAGGAGGGGAGAGGGAGTTTATCTGTCTCCTCCACAGCACGAGAGGTGGATTTATCATGGATTTCCCTTTCTCGCGTGCTGTGTTTGGCAGTTCATTATCTTGTCAGCTGGAACTGGCTGCTCCCCGCTGCACTCCATCAATCGCTGCTCTGTGAACCCCACAGGACCCAGCCAAAACACCCACCTGGGCCACGATCAGTTTGGGGCAGAATAGCCCCCCAATGGCCATAGGGAAAGGGGTGCTTGCTCCTCACTTGCTGTGTCACCCCATCCCTGCAATCCCACATCCAGCTCCAAAAGGGGTGACCCTAAACCCAGCAGGGGCTCTCAGGCAGAGATCTCACTTTGGTTGCTCTTTAATCTAAAAGCATTTAGTTTGATGGAAACAAGAAAGGAAGTTCTGCTCTTTGGGAAAACCAATCAATTACAACCTTTCAAAGCACTTCAGACAATGGTCTTCATATCAACCACAAGACCTGGAAATATTTCCAATGCAGTCTGAGTCCCTTCCCACTGCTAAACCCCGAGAGGAGCAGGAACCAGCGAGATGCTTGAGATGGGCAAGAGGGCAAGCTGCAGCTCTGCAGTGCTGTGTGGTGGTTGTGATGCTTCCCATGCATTGCTGGCACCCAACACACAAGCAGAACTTTCACCAGGCTGTAAGTGACGGAGGACAGACCACAACCCGAATCACAAGGTTAAATCTTTCAGTGCCATCACAGATCTTTGTAACCTGGACAGACAGCTGCGGATGGGATTTGCAAGCAGGATCCCTGCCCCAGCCATCAGCTTATTGATCCCTTTAGTTGCCACACGTGCCTACAAATGCCAACACAGCAGGGAGCAGCTCTATCCCTCCCCTGGTCCTGCACAGGGCAAACAGTTCCATGACTTTCAGAACCAAACCTTGAGAAAAGTTTAGTGCAAATCTTCTGTGTTTATTTGTTTTCATTTACTTTCTCCATTACATTTCGACGATCAATACCATTATTTGAATAAAAATGCAGTATGTACAAGAGCAAGCAGCACACTGAGCATACCAATGGGACGCACTGCCTTGAAGTGAAGCCAGCGAGGGAGAACGCAATTCTCCTGGGGAGCACGAGGTCAGCAGACCTTGATGCTGCCAAAGCACTAAGCCACACTCCTTGCAGAGCACGGAAGGGAACAAAGAGGAGAGAGAAGCAAAGCAAAGAACCCAATCACAACTTCAAAAGCACTTTCAAAGTGTTGCACACGATCATAGAACCATTCAGGTTGGAAAAGAACACTGTCCTGCAGTGCCACATCCCCACAGCTCTGGAACACCGCAGGGATGCTGACCTCCTGCTCCATGTGCAGCTGTGCAAGCACAGCACTGCTCTTTGGTGAAGAAACGTTTCCTACTACCCAACCTGAAGGAGCATTTCACGTGGGGTTCACCAACACGAACCCTGACATTTATTCTGCTGTTGTAGCAGAAGGCATCCCTGCCTGGAACAGCGTCCATCCTCACGGCACAACCATAGCAAGAAAGCCCTTGGTGACCTCTTAGACATGCAGCACATTAATTGCAAGGGTCCCTCCTGCAGCCACAGGCAGCCCCCTGCCCTACAGAGGACACAGGCCTGGCCACAGTACTCAAAGCACACAGTCCCTCTCCACAGCGCTCCCAGCCTGCGGCTCAGCTTAAGAAATCAAAGCACGGTGCCTGGAAGCACTGCTTGGAGCTCAGCTCTCGCTGCTGCTCTTAACCCCCGCGACCTTTCCAGCTCTGCCCTGCCAACACAGAGGAAAACAAGGCACTTGACAGGCTCCCTTCTGCTGCTCCCGGCCGCCTCCTGCATCTCCCCAGGGAGGGAAGAGGAAGGCAAGCACCGGCTCCCTGTCTAAAAGATGAGGAGATATATTCAAGCTGACGTTCAGCACTATCAACGTTTTATGAGCTTTGGAATCCAGTTAGTTAGCCAATATTTTACTTAGCTCCAGCTTAGATTTAAAAACTTGACCTTCTCCGGGCATTGCATTTCACACAGTCCCATCTGGCCAAGCATGCCAAGCACGAGGTTATTTATCCCTGCTTTTATGGCTGCACTGTTATTTGTACTATTCAAAAACTAACAGCATAGAAAGGATGGGGCTCCCCAGGCAGACCCCTCAGGCATCCACGCAGCTCTAAGGCAGTTACCACACACAGCACAAGGCTTTAAGGGTGTAAATCAGGGCACAGAGCAGCCCCCTATGTGTGTCCATGCAGCCCATGGGGTTACAGAGCAGCTGGCATCCTCTTCCTCACCAACTAAAGTAATAATAGATGGAACAATTGCATTTTAATAAAGAAAATTGATTTTGTTTGCTTTATTCATTAACGAACGCGAGCACACGCCGATCAGGAATGATTTATGCCCACAATTTGCGAAATTATTTCTCTATTGATCAGCACAGGTTTGTTTGCTTGTAGGTTCAGTCAATTAGAGGGAACAGCAGGCAGGTGGGCAAATTAATCAGCCTTAAATACAGCCCCCCTGTGGACGGGGACTCTGGAGAGAGCACAGGGATTTGGCTGCATCCCCTCAGCCCCATGCACTGCTGAACCTCACCCCTGCAGTCCCCCCCCAGGGTCAGCCCCTCTGGGTGACCAACAGGCAGCAAATCAAAGGGCAGGCACAGAGCAGGTGCATATGGAGGAGCAGCAGCACCACACGCTGCTCACAGCACAGCTCCGACCGGGGCCAGCACACAGCAAACAAGGACAGCAGATTGCAATCTACGGGGCGGTTATCTCTGCAAGGCAGTGCAACGCACATCATCCTCTGCTCACAGTCCAGGAGCAGGCACGCACCTGCCAGCAGAGCCCACAGCTCACCGTACTGCATCCTCCCAGCAGGGCTGACGGATGGGGCCGTACACTGCTTATCTGCTGCAGCACAAAGTCAGGCAGCAGAGTCAGCACAGAGGGGCTGGAGCAAGCCCACACAGCAGCAGGAAGGGAATATCATACGGGCTCATCTCTTCAACCAAAGGCAGCTTTTAAGGACCATTTAAGGCACTTGCCTTAATCTCAGTGTTTGCAGCAGAACCTAATAAATCACAGAGCTCTCCCACACGGCTGTTCCCTGCAAGCTCAGCTCTCTGCAGACCTTCCACCCATACGCAAAATGCACGTTCAGGGTGTAGGCATTGTCCACGTGCACGGAGCAATGCATGGCATAGACACAGAGCCAACCCCATGGCCACAGCATGCAAGGGGACTTGTTTCCATCTTGGCAAATGTCAGGGCCTTTTCTTTCCTGAATGAGCTATGGACACAGCAGGGCGATATTACATTACAAGTCAAATAACACAAAGGCTGTTAATTACATGCCAAACAGTAGCTGCTGTCAGAGAGGAGACACCGGGCTCAATGGCCCATCAGGCTGTTCCGCTCTGGCAATTCCCATCTACCCGGTAAAAGTCCAGGAAATTGGATCAGTAATGGGAACCGGGGCCTTTCACCTCCAGCCCAGCCATTCACATCCAGCCCTGGAGGGAGAAGGAAAGTCATTACTAACCCACAGCAGCTGGTGCCAAAGCAGCCAGCAGGGCAGCAAGCCCTGAGGAGCACAGCAGGACGGGATGGAGCATCCTGCAGATGCTGGTGCTCTGTGCAGAGGGATGCTGCAGAGCATAGCATGGGCTGGTACCTGGCTGCCACATCTGCAAGCTCTGCCTCCAATCTGCAAGGCTGATTTGTTCTACAGCTTTGTGCTCCCCTGAGAGTGGGGTCATTTGACACAGAAGATTGATTAAGCTTTTGGTGCATCAACATTAATGAAGAAGAAAACAAAAGAACAACATTGGCTGATAAGTGCCATCTTTCTACAGCAGCCCCATAAAATGCAATAGAACAGGTAAAGGTGGGCAGACCAAGAAGGTCCTGTCCTCTCAAGCTCTGTGATGGCCACACATAGGAAGTGCCCTCCAGATGGGGCCATCCCTGCACATCCCTGGGGATGGGATGTCTGCACAACCCCCCACTGCCTCTGCCAGGCTCCAGCCTTTCTAAAGCCTCGTGGCATGAACTGCAACCCCTGCTGTCCCCTTGCACACTCAACTCCAATGGCAACAGGGTTTACTTTTTGAAGGCTCGCTCCTTGCAAAACAAATAAGAGTAACAAAGCAAGGGTGACCCTGACCTGAGCATTTGGCTTCCAAGGCAGAGCAGCCTGAAGCTGATGGACCTGATGCCTTCCCAGCTCTCTTCTACGTTCCAGAATGATGCTCTACCAGGAAAATCAAACCAACACAGGTCCAGCATCAGGGCTGCAGCCCCCCAGATGCAGGACTGGTGCTGCCATCGCATGCAAACACCCAGCAGAGCCCTTTGTTTCTTCTCAAGGTGCTCCTGCAGCGCAATCCCCATTTTCTAAAGCCATCATTTGAGGCTCTGCATCTGAGCAGGGTGATGGCAGGAGGCTTCTTGTTACAGGACATCATTAAAGCTAATGGATGTGCTTGAACTGCAGACAGCAGGGCCTTGCCAGGGGTGGGTGGGGAAAGGCAAGCTCTCTGATCTTGCAGAGAGCGAATAACCTATTAAAAAGGAACTTAGCCTCTTGAATAGAGCTATCAAACAGTTGGAAAGGCCTGGCTTTTTTTGCAAGAACAGAAGAAAAAAGTCCAGGCTTCAGCCCATCGGCTGCATTTGAATATCTGATGCAGAAGAGTTAACACAGACACACAAAAAACCAACAGCTCTTGCACCTCTCCAGCCCTGCTCCCTTGGCCAGCACAGCCCCAGCACTGCCAGCCCTTCCCCTCGGAGCAACAGCTCCAAGCACATGAATGGGACCAGGAAACAAATTAGAAATTATCTCATTTGTTAAGCATACAGAGAGCTGCTCCTGAGCCAGGCAAGGAGCCGTGCACACTCAGTGCCAGATAACCAACAAAGCCCTCAGCTCTCCCGCAGCCCCTCTCCAGCAGCACCATCCTCATCCAGCACAGCATCCGTATCGACGTTCCCATGCACACAGCCCCTTGTATCTTTTTGGTCTCAGCAATGTATTATTCATGTGCTCCCTTGTTCTTGTACAAGCCGAGAAAAATTGAGAAAGATTAATTCCCCGAGAAATCAAATAAATAAGCAGGATTTAAGAAAAAAAAAATAATAAAAAGGACTGCGATCCATTCAAAGCTCTGCCTCCTCCGTGCTGCCTGTGTCACTGCTGATTGAGTTTCCTCTCTCCTCAGCTCCAGTTCTGTTGGAGTATCTTGTCTCCTTAGTATTACTGTCGCACTTCCTTTTCATACGCCTGAAATATATACTATTGTGTTCTGACTTTTAGTCTTTGTGCAGGGATCCCTTTCATGTCTCATCTTCTGTACGGTCCTTTTTTTCTTGGCAGTCAAGTGCATGAATGTTTGCTGCCAGGAGATTTTGCTTCTATTGTATTCCAGACATATTATAATATATGGTTTTTGTTCTATATTGTCTGTGAGGTGTTTCAGGGGTAGTTTTTCATGCTAGCATGACTTCTTCCCACGTGGATCCTGCCTGCCTCTTGCCCCCTAAAGCAGCAGAGCACCACCTCATAGAGATGGGTACGAGGGCAGAGCTCAGGCAGTGCTGCCCCAGGCTCTAATGGAACTAATTAGCTTTCCCCACGCTATGTGGGGTTTTATTACCAGTGTCCCTTTAGCAGAACCGGGGCACCAAGAAGCAGAGCTGCTCGTGCCAGGCTACGCTGCAATAAGGGGCTGAGACAAAAACACAGCCGGGATTTCTGCCCCATTGCCATAGTGAGGGCTGCACTGCAGCCCCCTGACTCACATCACCACAGCATGGTTTCCCAGTGCCTGGAGCAGAGCAGTCACTGCTGCTTTTTGGCTCAGAGGAAGCTCTCTGCAGCACCAAACACCTCCAGATCCCCACCAGCACAACCCCATCACATCTCAAGGCAGCAGCCCCAGCACATGGGGCGTTTATGATTCCTGCATCCTCCACAAGGGAAAACATCAGAAAAATCTGAGTTTATGTGGCTTCAAACAGCACCACCGGGAGCCTAACGACTGAGCTGCGCCAAGAGAGATTAGTTCTCCTGCAACACGCTTGTGACCAGGCTCTCTGATCTCTATCAGCACCCCTCCAACAGCAGCTCCTTGTTCCATTTGTTCTTCGGACCCCTCTTCCCAACTCTGACTAATTACAGTTTGTTGGTCGTTATGGCAACTATGGATTTCTCTCAGCATCCAGCTCTCATGATTTTGGCTGCAAATTGCAACGCTGGAGGAATACAAGATACAAGCAGGGCTTTACATCCTACTTGCATGCTAACCTTGCTGCTAGGCCCCCCCTCCAAAACAGCAGTCCCATTGGCCTGCTCTCACTGATGCTACCCAAGGAGTCTGCAAAGTCAGAGCAGTGTCCTGCACGTCGTCATCAGTAGGAAATGAAGCACCTTGAGCAGTTCCAGCAGCACCCTCCTGCCAAAAAGGAACAAGAACCTCATCCCCAAGCAGACACGGATACCAGGACTTCATTTCACACCTCCTAGGCCAGTCAATTAGCAGTAACTGAAGCCAGACGCATAGCAGGAGTCAGGCTGAGGTCAACCAAAGCCCTTCCACATGAGGCTGCCATGCTCGAGCACGGGGACCACTTAGTGTGGAGGCTGCAGAGCATCCCTGCAAGGCACAAGGAAGGGCTCTCCTGTCCCAGTCCCTGTTTGTCCTCATCACCTTGTGCACAGACATTCAGATAATGGAAATTAACAGCCCAGGGACACGAGGTGGAATTGAATTGCAGGAGATTGCTCCCCGCCAGCAGGCACGGGGCAGCACAGCCCTGCTCTGCATTCCTCACACATCCCACCCCGAGGACAGCAGGATACCTCCAGGCCCTCTCACAATATTGCTAATTGGAGGCAGTGAAAACAAGGCTCTGTATTCCATTTTTCAATGGACGTGGCTTTTGCCAGCTATGATCCACAATCAATGCAACGGGCTTTGCTGGAGCTCGGATGCTACCGCCGAAGCCTCTGTTCATTCTGTACAGTGTTCCTCAAAGGGGACAGAGCAGGGAGGCATCATTCCTGCAGGACTACTTCTGCAAGTAAACTCTCCATGCAAGAAAACGACAAAAGCAACTTATTTCATCACCAGCACAGAACAACCAGATTGGGCAAGGGAGAAAACCAATCACACCTTTCCCCTGGAGGGGATTTCTGCACTGTAATGGTACTTAAATCATGCACAGAAGCCAGCAAAAAACAACCACCATAAAAGAGCAGGTCTTATTCACCCTTATGCCACATGCTTGGCTATGCCAATGCTGCACATCAGGTCCTCCAGGGAGGATGCTCAGCTCCACACTCAAGGACAAGACCCATAAGCAGGGCTCTGTTAGGCTGAAATACCCTGCAGATTGCAAGGAGAGCAACGAAGACTGGCATACACCAAACTGAATTGTTTCTAGAGACACAAAATAGCATGGAAGAGGAGACCCCATTTATTCACAAATGGTTCACCTCCTCCTTACTGAGAGCCGCCCACAATGACCACGGGGAGATGAAAAGGAAGTTGTTGTGTGACATTCATGAAGTGCCAGCTGATGGAGAGCCGTGTGTGCCAGGCCAGCTGGGGAGGGACCTACCATCAGCTCCCAGCATGCAGAAGATCAATACTGTAATTGGGACTGTTTGTAGCACATGAACTATTGCAACAATAGGGGCACTGCACAGAGGGGGAGGCAGAGGGCTGAGCTGGGGCTTGCTGCCCTCTGCTGTTCTGCAGCTCCTTTGCTGGTTACAGTGGGGTAAGGGAGCCCAATACAGAGCTGTGTGCTCAGCTCAGGGGTGCAGATGAACAGCTGACAAAGAAAACCCCCCAGTGCTGCTGCAAATGCCTCCCCAGGGAGCATCCATCACCAACATAAGGGCTCCTAACCAGGTGCTACCACCCACCTGCCCACACACAGGAAGCAGCCTGAGCTCTATCCTACAGCCAAGAAGCTGACAGTGGAGGGTCATGATGTGATCTGAGACACCTCTTCCAATCCAATGACTCTGTGACCAAAGCACCAAGGTGCAGTGCTGGGTGCTGCACGGGCACTGGCTGCCACCTCGTGGGCAGTGCTGAGAGAGCTCAGGGCTCTCATCCCCCACAGTCTGCCCCGGGGCTTTTGTCCTATTCACCCCATAAAGCTTTCATCCCAAATCCACACTCTCTCTGCTCCCCTCAGTGCACTCAGCATCACTTCAGAGGTCACCCTGCATGCTGAGGTCAATTATTCATCGCTCAGAATCAAGTATTAAAAACTGAGCTATATTGACAAATGCTTTGTATATTCAGGAACATTTCCACCAGTAGGTTATTCTCTCCTCTAGGCAGCTTTCTGAGCAGCCCAGGTCCTGCTGATATGCCTTGCTGTTTAATTGCACCGAGGCACTCACCTACACTCTTCTCCCTTTGGTTGGACCTCAACTGGGAGTGCAAAACCACCCAGGGCAGCACACATTCCTCCCCTGCTCCTCTCCAGCAAAGAAAATCCAGCCTCTTTGAGTTCTTTCCTTTAGCAGAAAACAAAGCTCTCTGCCAGCAATGGGAAGCAGCTCAGCCTCTTCTGTGTCTCATCTGAGGGATGACCGGGTCTGCTCCTCCCTTGGATGCTTTACTGGATAAGGAAAGGATCTAATACCACCAGCTGTTCCAGGCTGCCTTCAAATCTTTTGCCCCCAGCCCCACTGAAACTCTGGCTGCTGCAGCCTCCTCTCTGATCCCCAAATCCCACCATCCCAAGACAGCCTCCATGCTCCTGGAGTCACCTCTACTCCCACCACAGATGCAGACAGAAGGATGTGCTCCCAGCAGGCACAGCCCAGGAAAGGGCAGCAGCAGCACACGGGGGGGTTGGCAGCTCCTTGCTCAGCTGGCACTGACATCTACCAGCCTGGGATGGGGATGCTCCACAGCAGTTGTCAAGCGGAGCAGCAACACCAACCACTTATCAAAACATTAAAGTTCTCCTAAGCTGCCGAGTTAATTTCTCAGACGCCCTTTCAAAGGGCTAGATAAATACAATCTGGGAGCATCTCCGCTCCCTCGGCTCACATATCTTTAGTCAGGCGGAGAGATAACATTTCATACAGATTGAGACAGTTTAAGCAAAGGTTGCTGGCTAACCTTTCCAGCAGCGGCTGTTCCCGGAGCCGTGCTGTGCTCCAATGCCCATCCCTGCAGGGATGCAGGAGCCCCACGCACGGATCTGTCCCACATTACAAGGTGTTACTGCAGGCTTTCAGTGCTGGTGAAAGATACTTCCAGCAGGGAGTGTCAAAACGTTATCATGACATTATTACCCTGTGTCCAGGAGTAGGTGTGCAATTCAACTCAGCCCAACCCACCAACTCATCTTTGCCTCCTGGCTAAGGCCAGAAGTAGCATCCTTTTCTCCCTGCAAAGGTTAGCCTCATAAAGCCCCAGGCACAAGCAGTGCTGGAAGCTCCCCATGCAATGCTGCTTGCTCGCACACTGGCAGTGAGAAGCAGCCATTGGCCATTTCTAGAACTTGGTTCCAAGCTCACTCCACGCAGAGCAGGGCACAGCAGAGGAGCTCAGCTCCCACAGCCCCTGCTGAGCATCACACACCTGGGGCGGGCTGCAGCACAGCCTGGGGATGGGATCTGTATCTCAGCAGATACAAGCACAGCACCCTGTCCCTGCCATAGGAGCCCTTCAGCAAGCAGCAGCTCTGGCAAGATGGGGAACATCTCACAACCCATGGCTGGCAAGGGAGGAAAGGAGGAAGGAATGCTGGCAAATGACAGAGCCCTTATCTTAATTACAAGCTTATTTGCATTTAAATGAAGGTTATTCTATAATTACCACCAAATGTTTTGTGTTGCAGCTGAAATACCTCTGAAATACCTCTCCATGGGCTGTCAAGCTCCTTCCCATTTTCATTTTCTCTTTCCATTCTTCTGCTTTCTAATCAGCTGCACACACAGGGAGGCATCAGCACAGCCTCCCTCCCCTCCCCGGGTACCACTGCACCCAGCAGCCCTCTGGGGCACAGCCCCCACCTCCTCCACCAGCACTGAGGGTCTCAAGTTCAGGCTCTGGGTTTTTTGGGTGAGTTTGTTTGTTTTTTTTCCCCCAGACTCCAGTGCAAAACCTAAAGTGCTTTTTCTGCACACGCACACATCTAATTACCTTGTCAAACTTGTTGCAGCAAGGTGTTGGGAAAGGGGAAAGCATGAGCAAGGTCAGAAAGAGATCAAAATGGTGGAGGAGAACAGGAGCTGAGCTCACACCTGGCTCTGCAAGTCCCCAGGACATGGGCTGCAGAATGCAGGGGCTTAAGGACCACAACAGCCTCTACTGTCATTTTGTTGTTGATGGTTATTCTTGAAGACAGGACGGAGACAAAGCAGAACCCGGGAGAGATGTTTGCACTGCAGCTAGCACTTCTTTGGAATAGATAAAGCACTCCCATCGAGAAAATAACACCCAATTATATCATTCAAAACAATCACAGTGAACAAATCCATGCAAATGGCCAAATTAAGGCTGAATGAGAAGCCTTCTGCTATTTCCTAAATTGCTATACCTTTAATCAAGCTCCTTTAACAACCTGTCGTGAGCGTTTTTGCTATCTAGCCAGGAGAGCCACATTAACCAAGCAGCCCATGTGGGGATGAACAAGGCAGCAGCTATTAGAGCCGCAGCAGAGCCTCCTGTTTATGAGTCGGTGGTAATGAAAATGGACAGTTCTCTCTCACACAGCTCTCCTCTCCTCTCCCTTCCTGTGCCCATCGCTGCATCTCAGCCCTGCGCAGCACCAGCATCCCCCTGCCCAACTCCGAGCCTCTGCCTCCATCTCATGGAGAGACAGGATCTCTTCAGCTCCGCTGCCACCTCACTTGGTTTTCTCTTAAAAAATAGATTTTTATTTAAAAAAAAAGACTCCCTCTCCCCGGTTTCCAATAGCCCAAGGCAGACTTACAGCACTGGACATTTTTAGCCTGAACAATTATCGCCTGGCAGAGTTAACTCAATGGAAACAGGATCTTCTAATGGGCAGCCATGGCTACAAGCAACTTCGCTGGCTCCGTTTAAAACAAGCTCCACACCTCGGGACAGAGAACTCCCCCGCAGCCCATTTCACAGCCATTTACATTAGATAAGAGGCAGCACCAGCAGCATGGGAAATCAGCAGCACAGCCACCGTGCTGATGCTCACACCAAAACCATTCCTCTTGTTCTCCCACCACAGATAGGAGGTGTTAACCCACACCAAAGCCTACCACCAAACTGCATTAAGAGAAGGACAAGCCCACAGCCACAGCCTCTCCTTGTCTGCAAGCAAAGGGATTTCACATGGCTGGCATTGAGGCTGCAGCCCATCCCTGCCTGGAATGCCATCACACTGTGTTAATTTAATGACAGCATTTGCCTGGGGCAGAGGCGGAACTGCAAGGGGCAATGGGAGGTGGCAGGATGGCTTTGGGAGATGCTGCAGACACTGGGCAAAGCACATTGCATCCCTCTGCAGGATGGGGTTTGGTTGGAAAAGGAACAGGAAGATCCTCATCCCTCCACCTTCAGGGGATTTGGGTACAAACAGAACTCTTCTGAGCTTTAATCTAGCTCCAATTCCCTCCCCAGCACTGCAAGGGGGGGGGGGAGGAGGGAAGAAGGCAAGAAACAGAGCATCTCTCTCCCTTCTCAATCTCCCTCCCTTCTGCCTTCAAGTGCTCCTTGGAGTGTCTCTGCGGAATCATGTTTATATGCAGTGAGTGCTGTTGTTAGTTAATAACATCGCGATCGCTGAACCTCCCTAATGAAAGAGAGAGACAACATAAACTGTCATCTCAAACAAACACGCAATCAGGGTACCAGCGGCTCTGAAAATATTATCTTCCCAATTTCACGGGCTTCATGCAGGAAATAGGCTGCTTTCATGGAGATTGTGGAGCATCGCGCCCAGCACACGGGATGCAGGGACGGGCTGGCAGCAGCGGGGACGCATCAGAGCCATGAAATTGGCTGGGCTATGAAGGAGGAATTGTTTTAACAGCTGGAGCCGGGAAGGACAAATAACAGCAGTGATTATATCTTCATTGCTCATCGTAACCAATGCACCAGGCAAGTTGTAATTAGGCTGTGAAGAGCTGAAGGTTTGATAGTGAAGGCTTTGAGCTCACGATTAGACACGGCGCATTTGTGCCTGCCCCACGGCCACCCTGCCCCACTCTGGAGCTCTGGTTATGCACTTCAGTGCTGCAAACACCACTCGACCTGTAGAACAGCAGCACCTAGATGCTGCATCCTCCTCTTTGGCTTCCATAAAGCTTCTCCCAGCTTCACCTTCAGAGCAGGGGCTGAGCCAGCAGCAAGGAATGGGAGGCACGGAGATAAGAACTTCACCTGACCCCTTCCACAGACCCCTGTTATCTATGAGCAACCACTGAGGATACCTTGCAAACCATCTTCCCTTAGATGAGCCCCACTGCTGCCCACAGCGCTGACACTGCAACGACCCCAAGCAAGGCAATGCTTTCCAAGCAGCAGCCATCACAATGAGCCCAAAGGTACCGCTGGGCACAGCCCTGGTAGCACACAGCCTGCTGAAACCATGAGCTTGGGTTTGCAGCTGGGCCAGCATCCAGCTCCTACCAAACAAGGAAAACAGCAAAACAGCAGGAAAAAACATCTCACTGCGCTGAGTTCTGCCTCATTTTGGATCCTCCCAGGAGCCAAAAGGGATGGGACCACTCTATCACGGCGGCAGAGCTGGGGCTGGAGCATACACAGCTTCTCCCCAAGGGCAAGCCGTGGTGCTGAGATGCATTCTGACAACCATTTTAAGAACCCTCACTCATAAAGGAGTGGGCCAAAATCTCCCCTTGTTAATAAAGGAGAGGGCTGATGCCCCCTGCACACATTGACCAGGCAGCCCCAAAGCAGGACAGACAGACTGACCCCACGGGAAGGCTGAGCTGCTGCATTCAAATCAAGTTTAAAAACTCTTCTGACATTTAAGAAAAATCAACAAGCATCTAAAGCGATGGGGGGACCGAGCACATCACTGCCTGAATGTCACATTTAAAGCTAGAGAGATAGCAGCTGCTTTATCTCCTGAAGCAGGTGGTTTGAGCAGTAAATAAGGCACCCGAGGCCAGATTCTGCTCATGCACCTGAACTCCTCCATAGACTGCAATGGGGCAACCCTGGATTTGCACCACGGTGACAGCCAGCCAGAACAGAGTATATTAAACTTAAATACTTCTGAGCATCAACAGGATGCGCTACCAGCCCCTGCCCTGACTCCCAGTATCCATACAGGCCGCAGCCAAACCTGTTAAAGTTTATTGATTCCAATTGGCAGTGCCCTTTTGGAATCAGCTGTAGTTCTGACTGATGTACAGATAGGAGCAAAAGGACGTTTGAAGCGTTTTAATGCACTTTTTTACTGCATTATCTCTCACCACCATCTTTGCTGCTTCATGGAGACGACTCGCACCGCGAGTACAAGAACCCAATGTAATTAACGACCTGGCAACTCTATAATGATCCTTCCTACATAAAAAGGTCTTCCCTATCCTATGAACAGGCTGGAAGTAATTTATTGCAATCCATATAAAGATGAGACTGCTTTGACCTTGGGGATTTTAAGGTGTTTTTTTTCCCCCCTTAAACAACTATAATTGCTAAGGAGATTTTTCTTAAGTGATAACAGTTTAAAGAAGATTTTTAAATGGGATGTAAGAAGTGAAGAATCAGCCCAAGCAGCCTTCAGAGAGAACAAGCATCCTCTGCCTCACTTAGGAATGAGCTTTCAAGTCTAAACAATGGGTTCCTCCACTTCTTATGGGCACCTCCTTAACCCTCAGTACACTGAAACACAGACAGTGCTTTATTCCCCCAAACACAGCATATATGCAGGGATGCACACAGGGAAGCCAGGAACCATTTGCTTGTGCTCCCTATGAAATGCAGCTCTGCCTCCTGCAGAACCCACATGGGCCTCAGCTTTGCTCACACTCATGCTGAATGCCCACAGACCCCTGCAAAGGGAGGAGCACCGCTTTGGTTCCCCCCTTTGCTCTGGCAAACCCCTTCCTTCACACCCAGCAGGGATTTGCAGCAGCTGAGCCATTGGCAAATCATTATCTTTAGGCTCAACGTGACAGCACCGTCTTGGCTTTTGCAGCATGCTTTGGGAAAGCCTTTCCTCTCTCCATCTCGCTCACACCTTGCCTGCTCATCAGCTCCCCCCTCGTTTCTCATTTCATCTCACTCGTTCTCCTTTCAGATTCCCCAAACCCCTGCATTTTCACAGGGAAAGTCTCGCAGGCGGGCGATTGCTGCAGAAGTGGAGTTCAGTCTATCAGGGCTCCTTTCAAGGTCTTTGGAAGAGGGGGACACCTGGAAGGGGTCACGTCCCACGCTGGATCAGCGGCTGCAGGACATCTAACATGACTGCCACGCTTTGAAGTACCCGCAGCTGTTTTGATGCCTTTCCCAGAGCTTTGGGGCGGTCTCGATGACAAGGAAACACAGGGAGGGAAGGAATAAATCTGGCCAGAAAGAGCTTGGGTGGAATGGTTTTCCATCAGAACAAAATGAGATTTGTTGGAAGCAAAGAGCTCTGCAGAGTCAGATCTTTTACCTGCAGAAATTTCATGGAAAAGGGGGAAAAAAAAATAACATCCAAGGACTTGGAATCCTCCTGCTTTGCTGCATCTCCAAACCTCACATTTGCATTCCTTGTTTTGAAACCACCTGAACCTCAGGCTTGCTTTCCCCAATTATTTCCTGTTGTCAAGTACAACATAAAGAAGCTAATGCAAAAACAAGACATGTTCCTGCCTGTAACGACTGACGGAGCTGCACAACAGTGCTTCGATCCATCCAAAACAAAGCCACGCTCCCAAAACCTGCATTGGAAGGACAAGGATCTGCCCAGAGCTTCAGAACCCATCGGGGCAATGGGTGAGGACAGCAGATCACCTTCACACAAAGCCAAATCACCCAGCACAGATAAGGGTGTCCCAAATGTTACAGCAAAATGCCCTTTTTTTCCCCCCCCCCCATCCCTGCCAGGCTTAGATTCATCATCTTCAATACACTGGATTAAACTTTTATATGATTTAAGTTTTAATTAAATGTGAGGATTATATTTAATGGAAACAAAGAGCAGCAGCAAGTCAGCGCCTGCAACTTTCATTTCAAGACCCTAAAAACGCTGCAAGAAGCGAGCAGACTCAGCAGGAGCTGAAAAGCATCCTCCAAAAGGAACCTATTCCTCCAAGCCAGACCCACCCCTGCACCATCCTATTGACTATCAGCTCACATCACCCGCCATCGCTACCATATCTCACATGAAAAAATTAAGTCCATAACTGCAGAGAAACATCTCCCCGTTTCTTTTATAGCTTCTTGCCACAGCCAGCCATATATCTCCATTATCACCAACACACAATAGATCTGAGCTCGCGCCGTAAATAACGCTGCCATATAACAAAGTTACGCTTAGGAGTACAGGCATAAATTAACACTCAGCCATGCAACTCTAAATAGTATTTTAGGCCTTGTCAGAAACCAATTATGCAAAATATTCTTCTTGCAAAGATCTGGTGATACTTCAAAGCATTACCTCAGTCCAACAACCGCAGACAGCACGCAGGGCTGCAAACTGGGGGTGAGGGCTTTGCCAAGGGATGCTCAAACCATCGACTGAACCCCCCCAAAGCCATTTAATCACTGGCATCAGCACTTGAAAGCATGGGTATGCCTTGCAAAACAGGTATTCTAGTTTGTCACTTCTGCATCTGATGAGGCTTCCACTCACATCAGACTCTGTTATCCCAAGCTGAGAGCACCAAAGCCAAAATGAACAGGGGTCTATCAGGTCAACGAGGCGGGATAAAAGACATTGCCACCTCAGCACCATATCAGCTGTGACCCAAAGGATGCCAGCACTGCCCTGTTCCAACCAGAAAGGGATTACATGCCTTCCTCAAGGTCACACAGCCCACACAGCATCCTTTATCCCTCCATTCCAGGCTGACTCCCCAAGCTGGAACCAATCAGAAATACCCAGAAGGCTGTAAGAGCCTCAGCTGCCCCCAGTTCCAATGAGAGATGGGCACAGATGTCCCCAGGGATGTTTTCCTGACAGCTGTTCAGCACCATGAGTTTTCATTGTCCCAAACCCCCTGTTGTCCCTATGAAACCATATGTCTCTTTTCCACACCGTAATAAAACACTCCTCTCCCCATTGAGCCACACTGACAAAAATTAAAGGCACCCAGATGGGCAAATTGTGCATTTTATCACCCAACCTCTCCACACCACTTCACCCATAACACCCTACATTGGCCTCAATCCTCCCCAGAGCTGTCCTGCTCCAGCAGCATTCCTTCCACCTGCAGGAATTAGCTGCAAATCCAATAGCAGATGTGACTTCCAGCTGGGTCCATAGACTGACCACAGCAGGTTCATTAATAACAATTATTAAGTGCTTTATGTTACAAATTAGGCCTGTAGGAATACAAAAACATATCCAGCCAGTTGGTTTACAGCCTCTTGTCAGAAAGGACTGTAAATTCCCATTATCACAACACTATCATCACAGCAAAATGGGTATAGGAACTCATCGTAAATAACGCTTTAAAACAGCTAAATCATCATCGGGTGCAGGAGCATAAATTAGCACTCATACACAATGCAATGGAAGGCCCCATCCAACAGCTTCAATCCATCAGGCAGCGAAACACGCTGATTTCTGTCATGGTTTCATTGCTTTGGCTCCCATTGCAAAGGGCAGCACATCCCAAGAGGAGACCATGCAGGGAGGAGGGGGTCTATTGATGAACACAGCAGCCCCCCGCTTTGCTCCATCCCACCTGCTACCACCACACGTGCCACCAGGGACGGCTCAGCCCTTTGCTCCCATCTGCTCCTGCCTGCGGCTGGATGCAAGGCAGCTCATTCATCCCATTACCAAACCCCTGAGGCATCCAGTTTCCCCCCCACCATGAAAATTTTAATACAACTGGTGCATCGACTTTCAATTAGGAAGCCGTAAAACGGTTCATTTTCATCTGTTTGTTGCACAGTAACACAGATCCTCAGGAGAAAACAGCGCCTTTTCCAGACTGTCTGCGACGCAAAGAGCATTAATTGAATATTCTGTTGAAACCACCTTCAATTAAGTGCCTTGGAGTTTTGCATGACATTCATCACCGCAACTCGCCCGATTCCGCAGGCAGCACGTTTGGGGTTTGGCGACGCACACATCGCATTAACTCACTGCACTGTCCTGAAAATAACAAATTTATTTGCTAATGGGGTGCCAGACGGCATAGGGTGAGCTGCAGCAGCAATGGCTGCCTAGTCTGGACAGCACAGGGTGGGAGATAGCATCCCGCATCCTCCTGCCAACCCAAACCGTACCCTTCCCTTGTACAGCCAACCCCTAGAGCTGATGCTATCATGAAGTTAGATACAGCACCCTCCATAGAACAGCATCATCCAGGTTGAAAAAGACCTCTCAGATTCCCAGACAATCACACAGCAGCAGGGGAGGGGCAGAGCTTCAGAGGATGAGCAAGAAGGGGAAACTGAGACACAGAGCAACACCAGATCCAACTACAAGACATCTGAAGCATCATTAAGCAAGAGCAGAGTTTGTAGGGCTGACTGTAACCTCCTGCAGTGACAGCTGATATTAGCAAGGTGATGTTAATAAGCAGATCTAACATGCAAATTCCTACATGCAAAACTGTACGACTTTGAAGACTGTCAAGTGCACAGCAAGCAGATTCTTTAATTACAGGGGGTCTTTCCACTGCAGCACCATTATTAGCTCCAGCCTCTCCAATAGGCTGAGGAGGGGAGAAGGGAAGGTCCGCAGCTTGCAAACACCCAGGTGCAATGGGCTGCACCACCCTGCTTGCACAATAAGCAAAGCACAGAGCAGGTGTTTGCAGCAGGGCTCAGAGTTGGGTCCGTTGGTTTTGAGCCAAGCCACAAGGAAAGAGAAAAATACCTCCAATAGGAACACAAACACAGCAGCAACAGGAGAGCTTTGGAGGAACGCCACACACCGGCCAACACCTCTTTTAATTGTTTCTTAACTTTCTATCTGCAGATCCACAGAGCATTCTGCTATTAATCAGGTCCTCTATGCAGGGGATTAGCAGGCTTACGTCCTGCAGATCCAATCAGGAAAGTCTATCAGCAAAACATACTTATGTTGATACAGCTATTATAATCTGCATAATTCTTCCGAGTTCACATACTTAACGGGTAGCAAACAGAGTCATTACTGCTGCAACTTGCAGCCGTAGGATCTCCACGAGCCATTCGCTGCAGTGTTTTTTTATTATTCATAGCTTTAGTTATTGATTTTCGGGGGAAGATACATGCTTTTAAGCACCATAAAAGCAAAGGAGGAAAACAAACAGCGCCATTCCAAGATTAATACGCTGCTCGTAATAGAAGCATGGCTGTCACATTGCGCTCTGTATGGCTGGTGGAGCCTTGACAAATTCCACACTAAACAACCAAGACGCTTAAGGAGCTCATTAAATAACTTAAAAGCAAAGTTTGAAGGGGGAGGAACAGGGAGTTCATCCGCAGTGCTTGGGGCTGCTCTGTGCTGCTCCAGCCCCACACCTGTTGCAACGGCAGCTCTGCAGAACCATGCACGAGGAATGGCACGAGCAGAGCTGCAAGCAGTCAGCAAACGCTCCCCGCACACCCCACCGCCCACCTTCCCCTTCAAGTTTCATACCCTTAACTTGAACTACTCCAACCCCATTGCAACTGAGAAACTCCACAGGTACACAAAGCAGACGGGAACAGCCAAAGCACAGCGCAGGGCACACACACAGCCCAACAAACAACCAGCCACCCACCACAACCCCAAAACGCTTCAGAAAGCGACTTACCACCAAGGCAGGAAACTCAAACGCGGGTCCTTCACTCCCACAGACCGCCATAGGAAAAGGCCTATCGCTGTACGGAGAAGCAAGAAGAGGCGGCTGCTCGCAGCCATTATATGCAGCTTCTGGGCCACAGCGGCCGGGCTACGTGCTAATTAACGCTAATTAACGCTAATTAGCCCCTCCACCTGTGCCGCTAACGGTCCGCGCTCAGCCCCGTCCTTTGGCCGCCCCCCTCTAATTAGGCAGCGCTTAATGAGCTCCAGGTGCCCAGCTGAGGCCGATCACCACAGCGCTCCGCCTCGCGCCGGCAGCGGGCCGCTTTACAAAGCGAATTGTAGCGCCTTTACGAAGCACGCGCAGGAGTGCCGACGGGAAAGCACAAACTTCTTTCTTTTTTGCTAAAAAAAAAACAGCGAGAATCGTGTCATTGGGCACTTTTACCTTCGCAGCGCGTGCAAAAGAAACCCAGCGCACGTGCGCCGGGCGCGCCAACCCAACGGCTGCAGAACCGCGCGCCCGCCGCTAGAGGGCGCTGCAGCGCGCGCGGAACAGCCGGGGGGCGGGGCCGGAAAAGGCGGGAAAAGAGGCGGATCCCGCGCCGGGTGCAGCTGAAAGCGGAGGTTCCGTTGCGGGGTTCAGCCCGTTGTTCGGCCCGTTGTTCGGCCCGGGGCCTGCGGGGCTGTTGGAGGCTGAGGTCGGAGCTGCGGTACGCGGTGAGGAGCCGCTGTGTCGGTGCTCGGTAGGGGTTAAGGAGGAGGAGTGGCTGGGGAAGGTGCAGTGCCTGTAGGGGGTGGTCAGTAGAGCAGCGCTGTGTGGGGGGTTGTGGCAGTAATGTGGGAGCCCAGCAGGTAGGGGGGGCTACCAACTGAGCCCTTGGGCTGCGCTAATGTTAAGCTGGATGCGGGTTTTTTGTAGCCTAAGTGCCGGGTTGGGAGCCTGGGGCAGGGCGGGGTGGGCCAGCTGAGCCCCTGTGTCTGTGTGGTGGGTGGGCAGCCCGCTGGGTGCAGCCCTGCTGCTCGGCCATTGCAGCCCCGGCACCGAGTGCAGACCTTGTTGCAGAGCCTGACTGCTAAGCTTGTTGCACCATGCCGTGCCGCCGGGAGCTGCTGGCGCTGCTGGCCGTGCTGGGCTGGCTGCTGGTGCTGCTGCTGGACCTGCGGGTGCTGGTGCTGCTGTGTGGGACCACAGCGGTGCTGGGCGGCTGGTTGGGCCCACGAGCCCTGAGCAAGCCGGGCTGGCGGCTGCGTTTAGAGCGCTTTGCTGCATCCCTGCGGCCGGCAGCACCCAGCCCTGAGGCGGAGGAGCAGCTGGAGCAGGAGATCAGCAGCACCATCAGGAAGGTGGTGCGGGACTTTGTCTCCTCCTGGTATCGCACCGTCAGCAGCGAGTGTGCTTTTGAGGCTGAGGTGGAGAAGGCCATGGCGGGGCTGGCAGCTGAGCTGAGGCGGCGGATGGTGCAGGTGGACCGGCAGGCTCTGGCCCGTCGGCTGCTCCTGCTGTGCGGCCATCACCTGCAGAGCTACCTGCGGGCCATGCAGGGCCATGGGCTGCTGTGGCAGGAGTACTGCAGGGTTGCAGGCCTGCACCCGGCCCTTAGCAGCCCAGCAGCTGAGGTGAGCTATGCCCGTGCCTCTGTGGAGCTGCTGCTGCGGGTGTTGGTGCCTCGACCCCACCTGGAGACACGGACAGGTCACTTTGTGGTGGTGGAGCTGGTGGCCTGCAATGTGCTGCTGCCCGCCATCAGGAAGATGGCTGACCCCGACTGGATCAACCTGCTGCTGGTTGGGGCCTTTCCCAGGAAGGCACAGGGTGAGGAGCCCAGCCCTGCAGCTCCGGTGCCGGACACTCTGCCCCTCACAGTGCAATCAGATGCTGCCCCAGCAGTTTCACTTCTATCCCTGTCACCTGGGCAAGAAGCAGGGGCTGGTGGTGAGGACGGTGTGGATGTGCCATGTGAGCCATCCCACAGTGAGGGGGTCGTCCTGCGGCCGCGAGGCCTGGGCTCGCTGTTCCCCTATGAGGGTTTGGAGCTGGACTCTCCAGGCCAGGATGTGGAGCTGCTGGCACCGTCACCTGCTGGGGAGTTTCTTGATGAGCCTCTCCTTGATGTTCCTGCTCCACTGGAGGGAACAGACGCTTCAGAGGATGGGATGGGGGACTTGGAGGATGGCCATACTGCCAGCAGTGATGCTGGTCTGCTTCTCCCCTCTGCTTATGCTCTGGGTTCCTGCCCTGACATCCACATCGATCCAGTGATGGAGACA
Organism: Excalfactoria chinensis; assembly: GCF_039878825.1. Classification (NCBI taxonomy): domain Eukaryota; kingdom Metazoa; phylum Chordata; class Aves; order Galliformes; family Phasianidae; genus Excalfactoria; species Excalfactoria chinensis. Next base: position 4,369,766 of record NC_092845.1, read on the forward strand.
GAGGAGGACAGTCCCAAGAAGTCCTCCGTGCAGCGGCCCTGTAGCTTGGGGAAAGAACTGGGGACACCAGAGGCCTTGCCACAAAGCCCGTCAGACCCTGGGCAGCCCCTTCCCCTGCTCTCATCCTCCCCAACTGCTCCCATCAGCACCTTCAGCTTTGAGCCCCTCAGCAGCCCTGATGGACCAGTGGTCATCCAGAACCTGCGCATAACCGGCACCATCACCGCTCGCGAGCACAGCGGGACCGGCTTCCACCCCTACACCTTGTACACCATCAAGGTGAGTTGTAGCCATCCCTTACATCATGAGAGATGTGCGTGATATGTGGGGAGAGACCTGGGGAGTTGTTAAATGGGATGTGTGGGCAACATGGTGTTGTTTGGAGGTCCATCAGGATTAACGAGCACTGCTTTCCTCCTCAGTATGAGACAGCCCTGGAGGGTGAGGTTGCAGGCAGCCTTCAGCAAATGGCTTATCACACTGTGAACCGCCGCTACCGGGAGTTCCTCAACCTGCAGACCAGGCTGGAGGAGAAACCAGAGCTCCGCAAGTTCCTGAAAAGTCAGTACTGCATCAGCTGCCCTGTGATCACAGTGTGCCCTTCCCTGCTCTGAACACATGCAGCCCTCTCTGAGCCAGTCCGGGTGCCAGGCTGTTTGAGGTGCCTGTGGTCCTCTATGCAGAGCTGCTGGGAAGCAGAATTTCTGTAGCTAGCAAATTCCAGTGTTGTAGAAAGCATCCTTGTTCCCTATAGTGGAAAAGCTAAGTCATGGCCTGATGGAGCACATGGTGGGAAGGCAGGGCCAGCCCAGGGGATCTCAGGTGCATGCAATGTACTGAGGGATGGAAGGGGTGGAGTCAGGATCTACCCCTTCCTAGACCTCATTTAAGGGTTGGCAGTGGAGGTGAGGGCATCTCCTGTTGGAGATTGCTGACTATCTGATGGTAAAGGTAAGCAGTTCTTTTCCTTCATTTCTGTATCCACAGCTGCTGCACTTGGGCTCATTCTCATTTGCTGCAGCCAAAGACTTTGCCACCCTGTTATTATCATGGCACTTTCCATCCCATTATAACATTACATCCCCAAACAGCTTTTTTGCAGTTTTGCACCTTGGCAATGAACAGCAACACTGAATGTTAATGATCTGCAGGCATCTTGCTTGTGTGCAAGGGAGTGTTGTATATAAGCTGTATTATAAATAAAATATTAGATTTACATTATTTCCACACAGATGGCTTTAAGGTCTGACTCAACCTGGTCTGGGGGGTGTTTTGTCTTGGGCTGAGGCATAGTTGTGGTAGTTTTAAGTGAAAGAGCATTAAGATTTTAATACAGCTCTTACAGTTCTCTGGAGCTTACAAATGTGCATTTTATTTCCAGATATCAAAGGACCAAAGAAACTGTTCCCCGATCTCCCATTTGGAAATATGGACAGCGATAAAGTGGAAGCCAGAAAAAGTCTGCTGGAATCTTTCTTGAAGGTGAGGTACTTGGTGCCTGCATCCCCTGCTTGCTGTGCCTGATAAGTTGACTTTCACTATTCCCTTTCCTCTGGTGCAGTGATCAGATCTCTGCTGATGCGATACCTGAGGGCTGGGCTCTTGTGCTGGCTCTTAAGTATTTTATTGGCATAGATCAGAGGCTCAGGACAGTTGTGTATTGATGCAGTGGAGCATCTCAGGTGTTTTCTGCTTGCACTTCACATGAGAAATCTGTGATGCTCGCTCTGAGAAGACCTAAAGCCCTCTCCCCTTACAGCAATTGTGTGCAGTCCCTGAGATTGCAAACAGTGAGGAGGTGCAGGAGTTCCTTGCTCTGAACACTGACGCCAGGATTGCATTTGTCAAGAAGCCCTTTGTTGTCTCCAGGATAGACAAGGTAGGTTGGTGCACCAACTTCCCTTTGCATGTGTCTGCATTGCTGCTGCAGCAGCAGCTCAAAAACTCAAACTCTGTATAGATGCATTGAGCTCGCCCAGGAAACCACAAAGGGTCCAAAGGAAGGGTCAGAGCCCCTCTCAGAGGGCCTGATTTGTGGGTTCTTTATTTCCCATGGAAAGCAGAGACACTGCAAGTCTTAAAACTCTTTGGTTCTTATTCAAGAGAACTTTGACAGTGGTTGATGGCATTCCTGGCTCTTGCTGCAGATTGTTGTCAATGCCATTGTGGACACCCTGAAGACAGCATTCCCCAGGTCGGAGCCCCAGAGCCCCACAGAGGATCTGAGCGAGTCTGAAGTGGATGGGAAATGTCAGCAGGATGGGAAGAAGGCAAACAAGTAAGGGCTCCTTCAGCTGTCCAATTGCAGTTGAGTTTCTTTCTCTTTTGCCTGCTGAGAAGGGCATCTGAGCCCTTGTTTGGATTAAAGATTTTTCCAGGAATGGTCAGACTTCCACAGCATGAATGTAGCTCTGTTCTTGTTGTTGTTGTTCCAGGAAAATAAAGATGTTTTGCTAGGAAAAGCATTGGATATTTTTTCTTTTTTTTGTTTTTTGAACAAAAATTGTGTGAGAACAAAAAGAAGGAAAAAAAGTTCAACTTTCTGAAGCATCTTGGCTGGAAAGAGCATTCCTTCATGATAAACAGACTATTTTACAACGTGTCCCAAGTCTGAAATGCCCTTTCGTATCCTCCTTTCTGTATATGTGTTTATAATTAAATTTCACAATCCTGCTGGGTATGTCTCAACTCTGATTTTGTCTGAACGCTTTCCTGGGTGTGCTGATGTTGCTCACACCTTGCTGAGCAGAAATAATGATATCTGCATGCAGACTCGTATCTAAAACACGTGTCAAAGAAGGTGTTGTGTTGGATGTTGGAAAGCCAATATATCAGAATGTTGTTGAAGACAAGTAATCTAAAGCTTTCATTGCATGGTTCTGCAGCTAGCTTTTGTTATCCTTGGTGTGGCAGGTGCTGTTTGGAACTGCTTTAGCTGTAATCAGACTTAGCTTGCACAAACAGCTGGTACAAGTTCTTGGCTGAAAATGGGAAACATCGCTTGCAGCTTGTGGGGGAAGTCCTGACTGTGCCTTTTGTCCTTCTCCAGGTCCAGGCTGAGGTTCCCATCCAGCAAAATCACTCCAGTGCTGAGTGCAAGTGAAGCACACGACAGGATTGTGTACTCTGTGAGGGAGGGCAGCGCTGTAAGTTCAGATCCCTCTTAGGATGCTTTCATGATCCTGATTGTTGCCCTCTTGGGGTGCTGGCTTGGAATTATCCATGTGCACAAAGGTTGTGGCTGCTGCAGCCTTATACCTGCATGCCAGGCCTTTGCATAGTTGCTCTATTGGGTGGGGGGGGGGGGCTGTCTGGGCCGTATAGACTGGTACTAATATACTGGTGCTTTTGTAGGTCTCTGGCACTCTATCACTGGCTGCTATGGAGTCCTTCATCCAGAAGCAGGAGAAGCTGCTGGAGGCAGTCCCCAGCAAAGCTCCGGAGGGCGAGGGGAGTGAAGAAGCCAAAGAAAAATCTCTGCAGGAGGATACAGATGGGCTGAGCACATCAGAGCAGGGAGCGCATCTGGACATGGACACGGGTGAGCTCAGCCCCATTGCTCCAGCCTTTTTCCTCAGGTCCTGCACCAGCTGCTTGCTGAGCATCTGGTCCCCTGCCTGTTGCTCCTTGATTGATGAGACAGCAAGCTGTGTCCTTTGTGGTGCTGTTGGGAGGTTGCTCTCATCTTTATTGCTATCGGAGACAACTTGAGTCTTGGCTCATTTGTATTGCTGTAGATTTTCCTGTTATTGTGCTTGCTACAGTTACTGCAGGGATGCATTTCTTAAGGATGTGCTACCTAAACTGCTATTGTTGTAAAATCAAGCTCTTTTATATGGATAAAATGTCAGTTTATGGTTTCTTGATAGTTTCAAGTTAGCCTTGATTTGTCCATTCACTGTAAAAGGATATTTGAGATTCTGTAGGATGGATTTATTGCAAATAGCAAATGCATAACCTCAGTTCAAGGAACAATGTTCCGTTTCTGGTTATAGATCCCTCCTTTAAAGGACAGAGGTCTTTGTCCTCTCAGGGCAACTACAAGATTACCCTGAGTGTGAACAAAAATGTTCTCTAATCTTGTTCTTGGAATAGCTGAAGTGTATCAGCTGGAACTTTCCGGAAATTTCATTCCAGTGGTTTGAAAGGTTGGCAAGCTGTGACTGGAAGCACATGCTTGTGACAGGATGGGTCTGGGGTTCTGAAACAGCCTGTGCTACCAGCTCTGCCTGCAGTTGTTTTGGAGCTGGACTGGAATGGGAAGTCAGCGCTGCACAGAGGACAGGAGATAGAGACAGGCCAAGTTAGCTGTACCCTTGAGGAAGCCTGTACATAAATGGTGTCAAATGCTTGTAGGCTGAGACAGGGCAGACTGGTCTGGCTGGACAAAAGGAATGTATGTCTGGGGCTGAAGGCAAGCAGCGTCCCTATCTGCTCGCTGGGTGGAGGAGAATGGCCAGCAGCTCTGCAAGGAAGGAGGCTTGGATGCAAATGGGAACAGACAGAGTTTGCTGATAGCCCTCATTTTTTGATCTATGGAACTGCAGTGAAGCAAGCAGCCTGCTCCAGTTCTTGCACAGGGAAGTCAACTCTCAGAGGGCACAGCTAGGGGAGTAACTTGTGTGTGGCCCCGAGCAAGAAGCTGAGTGCACTCAAATGCCTGGATTCCTGTAGATGAATGGTGGTTATCTGGGGTAGTTTTGTTGTGCATTGACAGCTTTGTTCTGCATCTCTATGATGCTTTGCATCCAAGCTGTATAGAGTTGTTTTGCTAGCAAGTTGAATGCGTTTATTCTATAGGCTTTCTCGTTCATCTGAGGATGAGAGACGTTTTGCTGTGCCTGATCTGTGCCACCAGGTGTATATGTCTGGATGTAGGAGTGTTATTGGCAGAACTGATGCATCTGGATAAAACAGATGCACCATCCATCGTCCTGCTGAGACTCGGGCCTGCCACACGATGGCAGCCCACAGACACCAAGTAGAGCTCTGTGCCTGGAGAACTGTGTGTGGTAGGAAGGGGAAGTGTTCAGGAAGACTGGGGAGGATGGTGTTCAGCAATGTTCCCTGCTCTGCTTACAGTCACAGTCTTCATTCTCACCTATTTTGGTCACACTGCCATCTTCACGCACAGTCAAGGGGTCGATAGGTGTGCAGGAACTAAGCAAAACTGTTCTTGCTGTGTTCTGGTGGTGCAGGGCAGTGCTGTTTGAGTGGAAGTGGAAATGAGGGTGATGAGGGCAGGAGCCATAGGCTGACTACCTGCATATGGCACGAGGTGTTAATCTGGGGACAAAGCATTGTTCAGGCTCTTGGGGGAAATAGTGGATTTGTAGCTTTTCACTGTTGTTTGCTTAGGCTCCGAGCTGGCTTATCTGATCCTCCTCTTCTTCCTGGCAGACTCTGAGACTGCTCTGGCTGACCTGGCCCTGGACTTGTTGCGTTTGCTGCTGATGGATCACTGGAGCTGGTTGGGCATGGAGAATATCCAGAAGATCTTCCACCTGCTCTTTGGGACCCTCATTCAAAGGTAAGGCCTCAGTGACCAACCTTCTAACTGCCTTTGGAGTTGCTCTAAAATGGAGCTCTGTAAAGTAATTAACTTGGAGTTTGCTTTCCCAGTGAGCAGCACTGTATTGCCAGGAGACCACTTTTGATACAGTGGAAAGCCATGTGAATTTGTTCCTTAGAGAAGGAGTGAGTATGCACAGCTCTCCAGGGAGAGTCTGGCTTCTGCTGCACTCCTGCTGCCCCAGGCCTCAGCCTGTGCTCTCAGCAAAAAGAGAAGAAACAGGCATGGGGAACAGGGCCTTGTCAAATAACAGCTCCCAGGGCCTTTGCTCTCACTGATGCGTCCCTTTCCGATCTGTGGTGGGCCAGTAGTGCCTGTGCCTTGGGCACTGACCCACAGATGTATTAAGGAAAGACTTCCTTTCCAGCTGGTATGTGCTTGCCAAGCCTTTCTGAGGCCAGTGCCTCTGTGTGGTAAGGCACCAGGCCAAGACACACAAACAGAGCATTTCTGTTTTTCTTGTGCAGGTCAGAGACTATCACCAGCTGAGGACGTGGTCTGTAGTGTAAAAGATAAGCCTTCCCAGAAGTACTTGGGCTAGGGGGAGCTTCAGAGCGGTGCTTTTCCCACTCCTGCACCTTCTCTTCTGTAGCAGACCTTCAAAGCCAATGCCAGAATGTGCAGCACAGCACATTGTAACCTGGGTAGTAACTTGAGCTGCCCTCAGCAGCTGAAGTGCTTTGAGGTCAGAGGTTGCTGGCTGTCACACTTGAGCCGGTTTCCTCGAGTGGGAGGAGGTGGGTGTTACTCCCATTTCTCAAAGATGGGTTCTGGTGTCTTGGGGAATGAGCTTGGAACCCAATCCTTGCGTGTAAGCACGGAGTTATGAGAGCTTGAGCATGCACGTCATAGCCTCCTAATAAGCTGTGTCCCGGTCACCCAGGGAGCCTGCAGCACTGACACGTGGCATTGGTATTTTCCACTAGAGAAGCTGTCATACACAAAGCACATGCCTGGCTCTGGGAGTTGGAAGAGCTCTGTCTGTTGTGCTGGCAGAGCAGAGTGAGGATGGATGTGGTTGTCTCAGCTTCAATGGGTCTGGGTGAACTTGAATGTGCTGCATGCAAACTTTGGGCTGGAAGTGATGGTGCAAGGCCCTGTGACTTCTTAGTGCTATGGTCAGCACCTCCTACAGAGTGCAAATACTGTGTGGCCCTGGGGTTGGATGTGTCTGTGCTGAATTCTGCCTGTCCTGGGAGCATTTAGGGTGTTAGGAAGGGACTTGTTGCTGCGGGTTACTCTCTCATCTTGGGCTCCATGAGAAACATGCTGTTCTTGCAGCCACCTCTATGGATGCTGCTATTGCTGTGGGCTGCATGTACCCCATATGGGAGCAGGAAAATCAAAGAAGCTCCATCACCAATGAAGAAGTCAGACTTCTCCAGGGAGCCCATTTCTCCTCCTTTGGGAACTTTTATCCAAAAGGCTTTGGTGCCCTTTGCATTGCTGTGGAGCACCAGCATTACCTTCATGTTGCTGATGACTGAGCCCTGTCTATCCCTCTCTGCTCCTCTTTCTTCCTCCTCTGTAGCTGCAGTCTCTGGAGCCAGGCACCATCTGTCTCTGCTAACTGTCAGCTCGATGGCAGTACAGGGTATGCCCGAAAAAGGTATTGTTAAGTAAAAGGGAGCTGTGTGTGCAAGCCTGCATCTGAGCAGTGCTCATCCCATTATGTAACAGGGAGTGATCCTTTTTTGGAGCTGAAAGGAGAGGCGGGTGAAAGGGAGCTTCCAGCAGCCTTTGCATGCTCCAGGTCCCTGTAACCAAGCCCTGTTCCCTGCCCATCTGTCTGACCTTCCTCCCATGGGTTGGGAATGATGAACTCTCACCAGGAACCTGTTTGCTGAGAGCAGTAGATGGGGCTATTCTGGGATTTTCGGGGAAAGAGATAAAAAAGCATTTGGAGAATCCATGTCCTTTTTGGAGCCTGTGAGTCAAAACAGCATTAAAAATAAACGGTGAGCATGCAAAGCATGCTGTGCTGTGACCCGGCACCCTGCCCTCAGTCTGTCCTCAGTGCCATGCTGGTCACTGGGTCGGGGTCTGCAAGCTCCTTTTGGCTTCTGCTGGGGTTCTTCTAGGACTGTATGTCCTTCAGAAGGCAGGACAACCAATAGTTGGGAACTACAGTCCAACCAGGTGAGCATCTCGGATCGGCATCCTGGGATTGACAAGTTGTCAGTGGAGTGACAAGCAGTCCTTGCAGCCAACCCTGGCATCCCTGCAGCAATCTGTGTGACAGCACTGGTCCAAAGAATGCTGCAGCTTCCTTTCATAGAGATCTCTGCCCCTTGCCCTTCCTACAGGGGCGTGATGTGGTGCTGTAGCCATCATGCAGGATGGGTTTGCATGGGCTCTTATACCCTAGGCTGCCTTTCTGCTGTCCTTTTGGCTTCAGGGCTCTGTGTTGGAGCCTGTCGGTGTCAGGCCAGGTGTTGGGGCACTTATGCTACGAGTCAAAGGGATCATAGCTCCACTGTTTCTTGCTGTTTGTTTCTGCTCTCTTCCTTGATCTCTGTGCCAACAGAGCTGGCAAAAACAAAGCCCCATGGCAGCCCCCTTGATCCTCTCAACCTCAAGTGCCACCAGCATGTAGTGTCACCTGTTCCTCTTCAATGCCCATGAGTCAGCCTGTCTGCACCTGCAGTGTGGGTGTGCTGGGGACGTGCTACCCATGGCCAGCACCTTGTCCTGGCTGCCTGGAGCTGTACTGGTTTGCAAGAGCTGTGTCTGCATCCAAAGCAGCAGTAAGACCCAGCACTAAGCATGGTGCAAAGCCACTCTGCACCCGGAGCAGGATGTGGTTGTGCTTGGGCAGATGCTCACTGCAGAGATCTGTTCTCTCCCTGTATTATCTCTGAATAAGCCATTACAGAGTAGAGCCAGCCTGTGCCAGGAGAAGCCAGGAAAGCTGGTTCTAAAGCTGTTCCCAGCGCTCTGTTGCTTGCAGCTAGCTTGCCTCTGCAGACTTAGGCAGCACCTCCCATGTTTTACTGCAGGTGGAGTACCTCAGTCCATTTGTTCCTTTGCTTTATTCCCTGCTGTGGACACAGTTAGCCAGCATCCCTTTGGCTCTGCAGTGAGGGCTGCAGCAGTCTCATTGCTCTTTTACTGCAAGCCCTTGCCCCTGCCTGCACGGCAGCAATAGGGCAAGCAGCATTATGGCATCCTCCTCCTCACTTCTGGCTTTGGCTTCTGTAACTGCAAGCAGCAACAGGACTTGCAAGCCTGGGGTACGTCAGCAAAAGCAATCGTTAGGACTGTGTGTGTCTTCGTGTGTGTGTAAAGTAAATAAAAAGCTGCTTGGAAATGAGCCTCAATTCAGTTGTCTCCAAGCACCTGGAAATTTTGGATCTGGCTTTGAGTCTCTGTCCCAAACAATTCTTTTCCCCTCATTTGGAGGCAGCATTCTTCCAAAAACAGCCGCTAGAATGAAGCAAGTGCTCTCTACTTTGATAACAATTGCAACACTATTTTAACTGCATCTTGTTTTCTTTTGACTCTGTTTCAGCAATCAGAGATTTGCCAACTTTTTTCTTCCAAATGAAGAATATTTCCAACAGAGGAGATGAAGCAGGATAAGATTGAGGGGGAATAATTTCTCCTTGTGGGCTGTGGTTTTCCCCAGCTCGTGAAGGGTTAATTCTGTTTTTAAGTGGGTTTTTTTTTCCAGAAGTGGGCTAATGAAGCAATCTGCTTTGAGCAGGACCTGGCTGAGACAGCCTGGCCTCTCCCTGGGGCACTGCTGAGAGCTTAATTGGCTCAATAAATACTTGATGAAGATGTTATCAAAAGCTGGGATGCTTTGTTCGAAATCAAGGGCTTTTGGGGATGATGATCTTTTTTTCATTGCAGCTTTCTCCCCCTTTCCTGAGCCCCGCAGTGTTGCAGGGAGATCTAACTTGAGAACAGTAAGAACCCAGCGGAGCGGTTATGTTGGTTCACTGCAGGAAGATGTTAGAGCTGGAGCGTGGTGTTCTGAGCTTTCTTTTTTGCAGCAGGTGTGTTGGAAAGAGCAGCCAGTAACATGGCAGCAGCAAACCTGAACACGCAGGTACAGCATCTGCCCCCAGGGGAATGCTGTGTGTGCTGTGCCCTTCATCTCCCAGTACTTTTCCAGCTCATTGCACCACATCTGCAAAGTGTTGGTGCAGGCGGGACTACCAAGCACGCTGCACCTGCTACCTGTGTCAGCTCCCTGCAGCTTCGTGCGTTCCTTCCTTCCCCCAGAGCAGCTGCCTTTGGCAGAGCTGTGTTTGGGAGGCTGGCAAGACACTCTGTTCAAGGGGAAGGCACTTGGCCATGGGGCCGCTGCCTTGCTGGTCAAACACTTCATCATGTGTGCTCGGGCAGGGGTACAGGACGCGTTGTTCACAGCCTATACAACTTTTTATAGGGCAGCAGGAGAGGAGCATTTCCAGTAAGGTGAGAAGGATAGTTTACTTTTTGCATGCGTGTCTTTGGCCAGAAGTTTAAAAGGACTCGGGATGCTTCGTATTCTTTGATTTATGGAGGACTTCTTTTTGTTTTTCTTTCCCGTTTCCTTCCTCTGCTACAAGCTGACCGATGGCTGGGATGAGCGTGGCTCTGCTCTGAAGGCAGCAGGGCTGAGCATGCCAGCTCTGAGCTATGTTCTGCTGCTGGGAGGTGAGCATGGGCTGCAGCAGCAGGTGCTGAGCACTGAGCCTGGGGCACAGCCCTTCTGGGTGCTTCCCTCTTTCTGAGCCCTCGTGTTAAGGATAATTCTTGTGGTTTCAGGCACAATTTGGGGGGACGAGGACTTGGAAGGAGGGAATAGTCTGGTGATTTAAGCATCAGCCTTCTCTGATTTCATAGGAGTCAGGTGCTTGACTGCCTTGTGCATTTCCAGATGTTGCCTTTTCCTTAAATCATTTTCCCTACCTGGGTCTCACAGGCCCTGTTTGAGCTTCTGGTTCGCTGTGTTGTGTTAAGTGACCTCAGGGAAGCAGAGGCTTTCTTCTGGACTGAGAGCTAGTGGAGCCTGACCTGTGCTTGCTACTGTTCTGCACAGATCATGTATATTTACAGAGCTATTTGTATAGGTAAAACAGATGAGGAGAAGCTTTCCCACCTCTCCTTCCCTAACGTAGTCTCTGGGCTGTTGGTCCATATCCTTACAGTCCCTGGCCTGGAGGGGGGTTCACAATTGCTGTATGTTCAATTGTAATCACAACTGGTGCTAGAAAGGTTTTCCTGCCTACTCAACGCAGACATTCCTTTGCTCAAATGAACATGGCAGTTCTCAGCCTTATCTTGATGGAGGAGAGAAGAGGTTTCTCAGCTTCTAGCAGCTGTAAGTATGGATAGTGCTATACATCTTTTGGTTTGCTAGACCATTCTTGGACCATCCTTCTTGTCCAAAAGAAACAATTCCTTTACTCACAGAGTTGAGCTCTTTCCTCTAGGTAAACCCTATGGGTAGAGTGCTTAAATGATGCTTCCTCCTTTCAACTTTCAAGGGCCAGGTAAGCTTTGTTCCCGACCCTACCTGACCAGGCTGCTCCCTATTAGCAGCCCTGTTTCTTTTAGGAGGGTGGAGGAGGGCCAAGTTCTGTGCTACTCAGGCCTTGTTCATCATTCCCAGAGCGCTTCTGCTGTTCTTGTCTTATTAGGTCCTTTTAGCTGACCTTGGAGTTCCAACTTAAGCCATGGCATTAAAACAGCTCTTTTTTAGCAGCCATTTAATTCCTCCATCAGCAGCTATTTCAGACAGAGGGCCCTTACAACATGGGCAAGTTATGCACCCCCAGACGAGCGGCCGGGACCTCGTAGCCTTGGCAGTCTGTCTCCTTGCATTGGGCATTATCGGAGCATTTAAACGTCTGAACCCAGCAGGTCATTTTCTCTCTATTTCTGGTCTCTGCCAAAGCGTAAGGAGATGGTTTGGTGATGGGTTTATTTTTCTAATTAAGGTTATTTCTTCATTAAATACCAGAATGGAAATAGTGACTTGAGAAGGATAGCTCTATTTCTGTTCCTTTCTGTTTCTTACCGGATTTATTTCTACCTGGGGAGCAAGGATGTGCGTTTTTGATGTGGCACGTGGATCTGATGCTTAGTCCTTTAATAGTACAGAAAGAATCATTTGGGGTCAGCTTTGGACCCATGCATGTTTGGAGTTCCTGCATGAGGAGTTTGAGCTGTTAAACCTGACCTGGTGCTGATGCAGCAAAGTGTGCCTGGTGCAAAGGTCAGTGTGCCTTAGAAATCTGGGTCTTGCTCAGGTGGGTTTTGTCAGTAGATGCTGATACGGCTCTCCATGAGCTGCAGCTACAACTCAATGATGCTGTCACCAATCTGATGGCTCCTCTCTCCCCAGGGCTTTTGAGATGGGTCAACACATGCTGATAGACTGACAGAAGGAAATGAACCCACAGCATGTGTTGTGATAGGAAAAGGGGACCAGGTGGCCTGTAAGGGTCCCGTCCAGCTGAAACCATTCTGTAATTCCCTATGCATCGTCTTCCATTTGCACCCAGCTTTAGTTTCTGTTCATTCTTCGTCCCTTTCTTGTCTGATCTCTTCTATTTTCATGTATATACGCTGTCATTTTGGGTCCCTCTTTCTCCCTTTCTGCCCTGGGATCCTGCCCTTTGCTTCACAGATGGAAAGGCAGGGAGCTGCCAGACCAGGGGAAAATCCATGCGCTGTGTTTTGTAACTGTGGGAACAAAGACCTGCAGGCACTTGCATAATCAAAATGCGTGCACATGCGATAAGATTTATAGGTGTTACTTGGAGGTCCCGTTGCCTGGTTGTGGTGATTTTATAGGAAGAAAAGAGCTAGAAATGGGAGGCTGTCTGTACCAGGCCTTCCAGCATTCGTCACTTCTCAGCCTGTTCTCAAGCTGTCTGGAAACGTGTGCTGTCTTCTCAGAGTTCAGCTTTCGCTCTGTGCACTATTTGCTTGAGTTTTTGCTATTTTAAGAGCATTCCTAAGGAAAAGAATGTTTCTTCTTTGCTTTTTGCAACCCTTTAAAGGACGGTGAATGACTGTTGCTGAGGTGAATTTCAAGTCAACATTGGATCTGGTGTCCCCAGATGCGGAGTTGTACTGTTTGCAGCTCTGTCCCCAAGTCTCTGAGCTTCTGTTGCTTGTCAAGTGCTTTCTCAATTAGAGAAGCAGATTGTATTTGAAAACATGTTAATGAGAGCTCTTGTCCCTAGAGGAGCCACAGCTTAGCACTTTAATTTGGTTGGGGATGGCTGGGTGGTTCACCATGATCCAAGGCATTAAGCTACTGATTGCTGGAGATAAAAACTCTTTCAAACAATTGTTTGGGAAAAAGCATGTTTGAGAATACAAGACACTGCTGAGACATCTTGTCCTGTTACCCTGGTGCAAGTTGCACTATCATGTAGCAACATGAGAACCTGTGGTCCCCAGCTGAGCATACAGATGACTCCTCCAGTGCTGTTACTGGCTTTGCACAGTGCACTGAGTCATTCAGGTTGGCGAAGACCTCCCATATCCAAGTCCAGTCCAACCCCACTGTGCTCACTGCCCACATCCCTTAGTGCCATATCCCCATGGCTCTGGATCACCCCCATGGGACAATGACCCCACCATTCCCTGGGTGGTCTGTGCCAATCCATCACTGCTCTTATTAGGAAAAATTTATTCTCTATATCCAGCTTGAACCTCTCCAGCACCTGGAGCATTGCTTGGGCCCTGGTGAAACCCTTGAGCCATGACTACCTTTCCTGCTGCAACACACCAAAGCTCATTTCATGCTTTTTAATGCTTTTTGCATTTGGCCCTTTCTAGGTATGCATCCTGTAGTTAAGCATCTTGCTCCTTGCTGCTGAGGAGCATGGCAGGCTGCATCCCTGGCTACCTGCTGTTCTGCTGTTACCTTTGGTGTTGCTGTTCCTGATGTTCTGCTCACGTTGTCCTGGTAGCACAGGGAAAGATGCCCTTAGCCTACATGCTTCGCCAGAGAAGAATGCAGACAGTCTGGCAGAGCGCAGGTTAAATAAAGTTTGCCTTGGCAGAGCCTATGCTCTTGGATGTACTATGAGCTGCTGGGGCGTAGTGGTGACGGAATTGCAAGCACGAACGCCAGCTGCCAAGAGGAACGGGTCTCCTGGCCCTGCCTGCTGGCTCCTCTTTGATTCTTGAAGTCCTGGTGAAATCATGAGCCTTCTCCCTACCCAAACCCCGGCCCTGAGTCAGTGAGGACTCTCCTGTTGGCCTTGGTGGCATCAAGGATTTGGCTCCTTCTTCCCCAGAACAAGCAGCAGCCAGGACTTCAGCTGGTGTTAAGCTCTGATCAATGGCTGTGGCTTTTGCTGTTATGCAGAGAAGTGACATAAACACCTTGGAAAGACAGTCTGGGCCATTCACTTAGAAACTTGCTCTGGTTAGCTTGGATGGTGATGATATATCTCCCCCTATGCTGGCTGCAGGCAGCTCTGAGCCCCTGTGGGATTGACTTGGGGAAATGTTTGACATGTATGCTTGAGATCTGTATGTTAACTTACCAGCAAGCTGGTTTTCCTTCCAGTGCTTCAGCAGAAAGCTCCAGAGTTGCTCCAAGCCTGATGTCTCCTGATCTTTCTCTTTCCACAGGTGGCTGGAAGTCCAGGTGATCAACCTGACCTGTACTCAGCGCTGGGTGCAGTACCTCCAGCTGCTGCAGGAGTCCATCTGGCCTGGAGGAGTTCTACCAGAAGTGCCCAAACCAGCCAGGACGGAGGAACAGAAGAAAGCAGCTGCAGAGCAGGCCCTGCAGAGCCTGATGGGGATCTTGCCTAGTAAGTGTGTCCCAGAGATGTCAGCTGCCCTTGAGGGTGAGACTGGGGGACTCTCCAGTGCGTTGTCATCTCTCAATATATGTTTACAGTGATGGAGCCTGCTTGTGCCAACATACTGGGGAACATTTGTAACCTATGGGGTTTTAATGGTTTCCTGCAAGCAAAAGCGGTAGCTTCCCAGTTCTAGGCAGCTTGTATAAGCACTTAGGGAGCAGCACAGCTTGAGAGAAAGGGCATGGTGGTGATTTCCAGGTGCAGACTGCCACGTGCCCCTTCTTGGTGCTTGGTGTTCTTCTGAGGCACCCCAACAAAATGTGGTTGAGCAAAGCCTGTGTCATGTTGTGCCTGTACCTGCTGCTAGAGGCACCACTGCTGAAGTCGTGAAACAATGCTCTTGGCTTCTTGCTCTAAAGGTGATAAAATGACTTTTCTACTGGATGGAATTATGAGTGTAAGGAGCCCTTGTTGCCCTTTGGGAATGAGAAAGTGCTGTCATCAGATTCTCTTCCAGGCAGAAACACTTTCCTTGGCAATTGGCCCCGTCCATAGATGTTTCCTGTAATGATAATGTAGGGCACAAGATGCCTCACACTCCGGGCACCGTCACAAACTTTGATTTGGCACCCATCAGGAGAAGAGTGAGCCTGTTTTCCTACAGTGAAAATGTGCTGATCCTAAAGCTTTGCCTCTGATGTTGACAGATGTGGTCCAAGAAATCCTTGGAACTGATAAATGTCGCATGAGCTGGAGCCTGGTGCTGGAGTCCTTGGGCCATCCAGTTATAAACAGGTACATTGGTTATAGTCTCCTTACCTTGCTTATAGTGGGCTGTGTAAGCTGTGCTTTGTGCTGCTTGATGAAGAATCCATATGGCTAATCTTCATACAGGCTTCATATGCTATTAAAGAACCTGGCAGGATTATTGTGACAGTATATTTTAGGACCTCTGTGTGGCTGGAGGCTGTTGAGCCAATCCTGTAACTATGGTGCTGTGCTTTCTTGGTTTGTAGATATCATGGAAGGAAATAAAGCCAAACCCTGCTTTAGTTTGTTGGTTTCTAAAGAGCTCTGGGATCTGCATATATTTGTAGATGGTGTCTTTCTGCATACCTGTTGCTGTGCATTTGGAAAGCATTACTTATGTGATTAACTACAATGAAATGCACGTGCTACCTTGCTCCAGGAGATGCTTTTGTGCTTTCTGCACTGCTCATCAGCTTTAAATACTCCCTGGATTGGGGGCTTGGGGGGTTACTGGACCATCCCTTGAAACATTTCTTCTAAAGCATGAGGTCTTTCATCTCCCAAAGACAGTCAGTGTTTCTGCCTTGCCTTCCTTTGGCTCCTGTGTGTCTGGAGCTGATCTTTCAGCTCCACTGGCTAAGCTTTGTCTTCTCTCCATTTCAGGCACCTGGTTTTCTGCCTCTTGGACATTCTGCTGGAGTTCTTGGTTCTGAAAGGCTCCAGCGATGAGTTGGAGACCGCAACTGTCATGCCATCTGACTCTAGTGGTCTGGAGAAAGCAGGTGGTGCAGCACATTAACAAGGGCTGGTGTAGCCAGCAGTGAAGGAGAGAAACCACAGGCATGGGGTAATTTATTCTTTGGTGCTTACTGAACATGTCTGGGAGCTTCTTGTTAAGAATTCTTCCAGCTGCAACTAAACGAGGCTGCTTCCAGGCTTCTGTTTTGTCTGGGTGATGGATTAGACCCAGTGTCAGTGGCTGCTGAGATCTTTCTGCCATGTAGTATCTGCTCCACTGCAGATCTGCTGGAGAGCCTGAGCTGAAGATTCCTGACTTCTGTGCAGCTGAATGGTCTGAGAAGGATGTGCAGGCTGCCCACAGGTGCTGCTGGGATGTCATGTCCTGCCCCGTGTGCCTGACCAGCCCTAATGTATAAAGGCAGATAGCACACAAGCTTTGCTTCAAGCTCCACATGGCACTGGCATGCACAGACGTGGTGCAATGGTATTTAGTTGGCAGGTGACAGGAAGGCTGAATGCTGTCCCTGCTCTCTCTAAGCAGCCTGCCCTGTGCCGTCTATTTCCCAGAAGGAAGATGGGGAGAGGATGGAGTGAAGAGATGTGACATCAGTCCAGAAATCAGCCAGGAACTCATCCCTGCATCTAGTGTGATTGGGAAGTTGGAAGACAAGCTGTGCTGCCACCACTCTGACACAGTCTTGTTCTGGCATCTTTTATTGCCTGAGGCAAGTAGGGCGGACTGATCCGATCCTAGGAATGAGAACTGTGCCCTTGCTTGAAGAGGACTAGTAGCTTAACTTGGCTTCAGGATGACCATGTATTTTGCCTGATGAGTCATAGTTCAGTCCCAGAGACATTCACTTGGAGAGCATAGGAGAGAAGGAGCTGACCCTCGTATGGCACACAGCACATAAATCATCTCCTGCACAGTGCTCCTCAAAGTGGGATCTGGGGGAGGAGGGAACACCTGAGGAATGCTGAAAGTGTCCCAGAGGATGCCAGCTGTTAGATGGCCTTGAGAGCAAAACCTTACCTCTGTCAGACCAATGGCCTGGAAAATGCATGCAAGCAGACCTGTCTGTATTTCTCCCAGGATATGGACCACAGAACTGACCGGTGCAGGACTTTGCAGATCAAGGGGATGCTGCTCCTGGTGCACTCAACAGATTAAAGCATTGAGAAGAGTGGAGGCACTGCAAGGAGGAAAGCATGCAAGATCTCAGCTAATTTCCATGTTGCTGTAACCAGTGACGCTTTTCTTGCACTTTGCTGGAGCTCTGAGATCATGTAATTCAAATGTGTACACTACTGACAGCAGAGCCTCTGCTCTTCCCAGGGACAGCTGCTTAATGATGGACACATGGCTGCGTGTTTCTTCATGCTTCTGTTGTGTATGTGCCTGTGTTGTGCAATAAATACTGGGAAGGAGTAGCTCGCTGCCTGGAAGTATATTGTTAGGAAGCCCCCAGAACATCCCAAGACAAGGCACAGTGTAATGAATCAATGCAGCTTTGCACAGTTTATCAGAGCAGATTCTCAACAATGGCGCTTTTGAGGTGGTGAAGTTGCCCCCTTGTTTGTAACAGGAGGGAGCACGTGTGTTAGAGAGCATGAGAGCAGACTGGACAGTGTGTTGGGGAACGTTCCATATGGGATGATCACAGATGGCCAAGCGGCAGGTTGAGAAAAGCAGCACTCATACCTTTAGATGCTATTTGGAGCACTGCTGTGCTTGGTGGCTTCCCAGGCACTCATGGTGTTCTTGCTTGCTATTGCTTTCTGTTAGTGGGTATGGAGCACCAAGGCTGATTAGGGATATTGTGAAGTGTCTGCTGAGAAGAATAAGTCAGAGATGGGCTGCAGACTGCATGGTACCTGCTCCACACAGGGGCAGAGGCTGGCACAGTCCTTGGGAACACTGCATGTGTCCTTGGAAGGATGAATTACACTTTGTCTTTGCCAGGAGGCTCTAATACACCTTTAACCTCATGCAGTCCCATCTCAATGTCCTTTGGGCGCTGCTGCTTGGGAAGCTCTCCCTGATACCAGTCTTAGAGGAGAAAGCTGGTTAAGCTATGAGGGAAGAGGGAGGAATGACCAAAAGAGAAAATTGAAATGTTAATCTAACAAAAAAAAAACACTGGAAAGGAAGGAAAACTTGATACAATGAACGTTTGGGTCATGTATTATTTTAGATTAGCTCTGCCATAGAAAGATCCCATACACCCTATGAAATCCGTTACCAATAAGCCAGTGAACATTTGTACAGCACATGATGCAGGGATCAGAGCTGGAGCCAAGTTTCCCTGTATGATATCCACCCCGGGCCCAACTGGTCCATTTCCAGTGTCAACAACCAGAGGATTAAGCATTTATCTCTGCAGAGCAGCAGATAATTATTAGCAGATTGGATACAGGCTGTGCTCTAGAGAACTTTCCTGTGACTGTCTGTGACCCAATATGGCTTTATTGCCTGCAGGTGAGCTGTATGGAATGGGATGTGGGGTTTCCTGTGCTATGCAGGCATTGCCTTGCTGTGTGCCCATAGCAGAGAGCAGCTCCAGGGCTTTGTGCTGGGATGGCACATGGCTTCACAGGTGAAGGTGGGGTGTGTTTTGGG
The DNA here is from genome assembly GCF_039878825.1 of Excalfactoria chinensis. Lineage (NCBI taxonomy): Eukaryota > Metazoa > Chordata > Aves > Galliformes > Phasianidae > Excalfactoria > Excalfactoria chinensis. The sequence continues at coordinate 4,388,220 of NC_092845.1, forward strand.
AGTGAGAACCCATGTGAAGACCTTCCTTTCCAGCCAAACCCTGGTAGAAGGGAATCAGGATGCTGTGATTTGCCATTGTCTGGATTTAAATGTAAAATTCAGGTTTGGGCACTTGTGGCTTTCTTGAAATAAATTAATACCATTTTCCTGGCTGCCGTCCACTTCAGGTAATTATATTCTTCCTACCTTAATGCCACTCCAGCCCCTGTCTCCACCGGATATGCTGTACTCTCATTCCTGTCTGGAGCTTGCTTATTATGTTACAGGTTTTTTTTTCTTAGTGTGCACAGAAGGCTGGGCAGCCTGAGCTGCTCCAATAGTGAGATAGCTGAGAGAAGCAGCCTTGGACATTTGGCAGTGCTTGGTGTTGTCCTGTAGCATCTCCCTGATGCGTGAGCCTGCTGAGCTGTGCAGCTGGATGGCAGAAGTGATTCCTGTCCTGTTTGACAGCAGAGGGCTGCTACAAACCCACCTCTTTTTTGCTTGGAGTCCTGAGGGTGCTGCAGGTGGCAGTGAGGGGAAAGCCAGCACCCCCTCATAGTTCTTCTACCACCTTGTGCTGCCATGTATTAGAAGTTGTTGCAGACCGGAGTGTGTCCTTAGGTACATAAAGGTGAGGAAGAGCCCTCCTGCCATCAAGGGCAGTGCTGGCAGTGTGTTAATGGGGATGTTTCCTGTAGTTCTGCCTTGATCTGTGCTCTGCATCCAGCCCATTGAAGCCCTGCTGCTCAAGCAATACTACAAGCTGGCTTCAAGTGCCTCATTTCCTTTTTGGAGTGCAGTTTGTTCTTGTTAGTGGCTCATTGGCCTTTCTATCTCCTCCAAATGATGCGCTGAGGTTGGATGTTTACTTTTTCCCTTTTGCTAAGGATTTAAAGTTGCCCCTTTTTCCTCCCCCCTTCCAAGGAGGCTCTTTTCATCTCCTGGCCTTCCTGGGTGGCTGAAAAGCTTGCTGCAGCATTGCTGAAAGGTTGCTTGAGGAGAGCATCCCCCAATGCTTCCTTCCTGTTCCCAGGGCTCCTCCATGGCCCCAGAGACAAGGGGGGCTTGAGGGCCCCATCCCAGGGGGTTACATTGGGGGGGGGGGGCGAGGATCAAAGACCACAAATCACTGCTTTAAAAAGTATAATACCCACTGCTCCTCTGGAGTGCTGCATCTGGCAGAGCCTCATTAACCTTCTTGTTTTCCCCCTCCTACTCCTTTGGCCTTGAAAATCAACAAAGCCAAACATAACGAGTCGCCTTGATTTGAAGGAGGGTGTGAAGTGTGTGCGCTCTCGGTGTGAAAAAGCACAAGGGGAAGCCATGGGCTGCAGCCCCTTTTCCATGCAGGCCACTTCACTTTTATTGCGCTGGAAGGTGGAGCCCTTTGAGTCGGGATGCTCTTTATAGCTGAGCTCTTTAACTTTCTCCTTTCCTCCCCTTGCAGCCTTCATTGTCCCCTTGTTCGGCTCCTTCCGCTCCACTCCTTTCTTTTTTGTCCTGTGAGAACGAGTCTTTTAATCCCCTTGTACTGCAGATTAAAGCTATTACGGCCTCCCCAGGCTGACATTTTCTCAGTGCGGCTCGCAGCCAGCTCTTTATGAGCGGTCTGTCTGTCTGCTGCTGCCTTTCTTCTCCCTGTGCTAAACCTCCATCCCTGACCTTTCCCTGCAGAAGGAAGGGCTGCGGTGTGCAATCCCGTGTCAGTAGAGCGGTCTCAGCAGGGCTCAGGCTGTGGGAAATTATAACCCATGGAAATTAATGACTAAATAAGGAGAGAAAGAGGAAAACGCTGGGAATTAAGAGACAAGAACCGAAGTAGAATTCAGCACGTTTGAAAACTGGTTGCAGAGTTTGGCTGTGAGTTCTGTGTCTTTGCAAGGAGGCAAACCACGAGCTTGGGACTGCTTTTAGTTAGCGGGGTTATCTGCAGCCTGAGGTGCAGTCCCACTGCACACCTTGCGTTGCTGGCACCTGGAAGGATGCTGCTTGGTGTGTGAGCTTTCAGGGGCAGGGATTCTGTAGTGCTTAGCAGTTGTTTCAGGTTGGATGTTAGAAGTTCCTACTCGAGCAATGCTTCTCTTAGTGTTTTTCTTAGGCTTGTTTCTCTTACTGAGCAACTTGAGGGCGCAGCCTTCATGCACAAGGCTGGAAGGTGCTGAAGGGGCTGAATCAGCACCTCTTGGTTTTGCTAAGGCACACAGAGCACGCAGCATCTGTACTTCCCATTGCATAGCAGAGCAACTGTGGGGACTCCTGGGGCAGGCAGCTAAATTGCTTTCTGCCAGAGAATAAAAGAAGTGCAACTGTCCCCTTTTTGGGAACCAGTTTTGAGGGCAGAAGTTCCCCCGGCAGCGCTGTGTGCCCTAATGAAATGGAAGCAGGAGATGTCCCCTGGAGGGGCCCTACGTGTGAACCGCTGCCATGTCGAATCCACAGCAATCCCTCCTCCAGGAGCCCCTGCCCTGTAATTACTGCTTGTCTCTTTGTGTGGGCCAACCCCCCTCCTCCATCCCCTCTCTCTCCCCCCTCCATGCGTGCCCCATAAGGGGATATTTGTAATGAAAATCGCTGGGCAGAAGCAGAGAACAAAAGCAGAGGTGAGAGGCACTGGGCTCCCACCTCCAGCCGTGGGGTGGGCACTGGGGCCAGGAGCTGCTTATTAACCTTAATCTGCAGTGTGCGTGGTTTCATAGCTACAGCAGCTCGCTCCCAGGCGTGCAGCCTTATGAGGGGACATCTCCCAGCAACACTCCCAACCAGGGCTCTAATGCGTTTTGCTCCGTGCCTTCTATAATCTGGGATGGAAACATCACCGGGATCCGGCCCCAGGATGGCAGATCCCAGCCATGGCTGTGCTCGTAAGCACATATCCAGCTCCAACATTCTGGTTGCTGGGGTGAAAGGGCCTCTTCATCTCCACAGGGAGAGGCAGATGAATCCCAGGCTCAAACAAGGGACTTGCTTTTTTTTCCCCCCCCCCACCTCTGGCTCAAGGGCCCTTTATTATGTCTTTTAATTCTCAGCTGCAAGTGGGAGGGAGCAATAAGACCAGAGAAATGTGGGGCGAAAAGCCCCTCGCAGTGGGGAGAGGCCTCAGCTGCTGGTGTGTGAAATGGGATGGCAGCACAGGGATTAGAGATGTCAGTTCATGGGAAGCACTTGGTATTTAATAGCTCTGCTCACTGGCTGCGAGGCAGTGATGGGCACAAGGGAACGTGACATGGGGTGGGGAGAAAGGCACAAGAGCTGAGCTTGTATCTCTTAACATCAGATTGTGGGGCTGGTGGCCCATCTTGTCCATATCTGGTTGGCATGGGATGCTCCTGGCAGAGCTTCTTCCCAAATGGCAGCCATTGCCTGGGCTGTGTCCTCCTCCTGATGGATGCAACTTGTTCATGGCAAGTACGGGCACTGAGCATGCAGCGTGTTGGGTGTCAGGAGCAGTTTCTGCTCCAAAAGAGCAGCACTGCACTGTACAGCTGCACAGGGACTTGTGGGGTCGCCATCACTGGGGGTGTAACAGAACCGTGGGGTCTTTTTCAGCCTTAATGATTCTGTGATTCTATACTGTGTGTTTTGCTCACCTTTATGGCTGCTGAGGGCACAGAGTCCTTCTGAAGCACTAGCGCTCCGTGGTCTCATCTCTGATGCTGTCTTCTACGTGTAGCCAGGGCTGCGAGGGGAATTCTTTGTGCAAAGAGCAAAGAGCTCCTGCACCCATCAACATTTTTGTGCGATTACACCAACAGAAACTGTTGGATTCCTCCCTCCTCCAGAGCACGTGTTGCACACTGTGCGCTGCCTTTCTCACCCAGCTCACTTCTCTATCCAGAGGGGAAGCTGCCCCTCATGGAAAAAGGCTGTTCAGAGCGGTTCTGGCAAGATGGAGATCGCTTCTTGTTGCTTCCTTTGTAACAAGCGATGAAGACCAAGCGACCCGAGCCTTCCCATCATGATTGATTGGTAAAAGAACCTTCCCAGCACTGCACTTCATCACTGCATCAAAAGGCAATGTGCCCTTAATGAACCCGCTCTGCTCTGCGCTCCGTCAAGCTGTGTTAAGCTTTTGTTTTGCTTTTGTCCCTGCAAGTGAATTCTAATAAACCAGCACATGGCTGTTGTTTCCAGCACAAAGCACAAACACACCCTTGCATGTCTTAGGGAGTTTTCTCCCAGATTCATGTGCATGTTGAAAGCAGCCCCTGTGGGCTCTATGAAACCCCCCAGCCCCTTTAGTCAAGCACTAGGAGCTGCATGGGCAAACAGGATGGATGAACAAGCAGGATGCAGGGCTGCCCATCACTTGGCTTTCTTGTCCCCAGGAAAGCAGCATCCTGGGTATAAATAGGCACTGTGCACTGGGATCTTTTTTTAATGGCATTTTGGGGCCTAAAATGTTCCTCTGTCAAAAATAAGCTGCCCCACCCCGTTCGGCAAGGTTCACCTGAAGCCCAGAAGCTGCATTAGAACACTGTGTATTCAAGTGCATCTCACATCAAGGGCTTGAAAACAAACACCAGCGACGTCTCTTTTCGATTGCATTCCTTTCCGCGACAGGCCGATGATTTCCAAGCCAAGAATGTCACTAACCTCTCATATTTCTCCTGGTCATTTCTGTCCTGAAATTGGAACGCGGCCGCAGGCGAAACGGGGCTGAACGCCCTCGTGTCACAGATCCAGATTTAAGAGACGTTATCTCATCGGCAGCCAACAGCAAGGCTGGCACGCCGTCAGGCGCGATGTTCCCTGGGAAGCTCAGCGTGCATTGCGAGGGCTGCTGGGGGCAAACAGCTCAGTGCGAGCTTGTGCTGGTCCAAATGCTCTGAGATCCACCTGGTGGCCTCAGGCAAATAGCCCCAAACACGCTGTGCTTGTAGGAGATGGAGGGTGCTTGGCTTGTAGGCAAGAACTGGGACTGTGGGGAGGTCAGGGATGCAGCATCCAGGCATAAGATGAGCATGGCTGAGCAGGACTGCCTGCGTTGCCTTCCTTGGGCAACAAGCTCGTTGCACTTGTTCTGTGGATGGTGTTGTCCTTAAGCAACTGTTCAGCTTTTCTGCTTGGCAGCAGCTGTGTTTAGCCTGGAGTGTGGCTCGAGCCCTGGCAGATAAGACAGCACCAAGAGGTTTTGCAATCTGTCAGCCCTCCGGATTGCTGTCAGGAAAAACCTCAGAAGGACCCTGTGTCATCACAGCGAGAATTTAGAAAGAGGTTGCGGAAGGAGGAAAAAAAATGTTTGGGGGAAAAAAAAGACAAACAGGAACAAATTGCCCTCAGCTCTGTAAGGTTAGTGCTTAGGGGGCCCAGCACTGCAGCAGACTGCAGAAGGACCACAACCCTTGCGATGGTTTTTTGGTAATAAATTTAGTCAAACTGGGCTCCTGCCATGCCCGGGAGCGGCTCCCCCAAAGTGCAGCCGGGATTCAGGCAGGCTGCAGGTCTGGGTGGTGCTTACCCTGCATCCCCATCCTCATCTCCGGGCTGCTGCAGGAGCCGCAAGAGGGAGCTGCGGGATGTGCCTGCATCTCCCCCGGCGCTGCGGAGGCGCACGGTGGTGCTGTTGTCTCAGCCATGGCAGAACCTCCAGGGGATGAGTTGGGGACGAGGGGACCGCACCGAGCTGGAGCCGGGTGTGGGGCAGGACCCAGCTCTCAGGAGGTGGTTCTTCTCCCAGATCCGAACCCATTTCCAGCCCCTGCTTCAGGTTCCTTCCAACCCAAGCCGTGCTAACTCATGGTGGGTGTCCTGAGGGGGGGGGTTAAAATGAGTGGGGGTGTCTCCATCCCAGGGGGACGCTGCTGTGCCAGGTGGCAGGACAGGCTGGATCGCACAGAAAGCTCCAGCCTGGGTTGGGAGAAAACTTTCCCATGACTGCTGCGTTCCCACCAAGAGCTTTGATTTCAGTGTATCGGCACTTTCCGATGAGAAACCAGCTCATAGGAAAATTCCCAGCGAGCCAAAGAGAAACTCCCCAGCGTATCAGGAGGGATGCTGCCGGGGGAAGAAATGTAACACCAGCAGGGTTGTGTGTTTAGAGGCTCTGGGTAAAGCCAGATAAAGCACGGAAACCATGAAGTCCTGCAGTGGAACTGCACTGGCTTTGCTCTGTGCCTGCTTTCCCAGGACTTCCCTCCTGGTGTTGCTGTCACCGGGATGCTGGTGCTCTGTGTGCAGGCAGAGGGTGCAGTGTGCATGCGGAGCAGAGGCATGGCAGGTGGATCTATTAGGGTTGTGGAGGCGATGGGATTGCAAACCGAAGCTCCAGTGGCTTGCCTTGCCTTGAGCTAGGAGAGGAACAAGGTGATGTGAGAACTCAGCATTTAGCTCACGTTGCTTCTCGTCTTCCATGTGACAACTGATGAACCTCAGGTGTCCTCACAGAGGGACATGCCCACTCCACTGGAGTTAATGAAGCTGCAGGGAGTGGGATGAGAAGGACAAGCACTTTCCCTCTCTGCACTGGACTTCACACACTTGATATCCTCAGTGGGATAGCAGCAGTCAAGCAGAAGGCTTGAAACCACAATTAAGGTTATTTAATCCACCTCTCTCTGCCCAGGGGGCTCCTCTTCCTGCACTAAATGCTATGGTCACACATCAACTTCAGGGGGGTTGCACAGCAGCTTCTCCAGAGCTTTGCCCAGCTGGCTTTAAGATGACCCCATGGAGAGAGCTGTCAGCGACCTCATAGGACAACACAGCTCATCTTGCAGGACCTCTAATGGAGAGCAATCCTCCCTGGTACAGCAGGCTGCCCACCAGGACCCTCACCCTATGCCTTGCTGGTTGGTGTCTCTGTGCAGCAGTTAGCGAGTCCCTCTGCAAGGCCTGCACTTCTCAGATGTTATGTCTGGAAGTTGGCTCTGTTTTTTTGGCTTGGGGGCCCAGGGTCTGGAAGCAGAGAGGCTTTTATGGGAACCCAAGTCCCCTTTTGACACAACTTCCTCATGCTTAAATTTCAGGTTGAGTTACAGGCTTGAGCGTTTTCTGGTTGGATATCTTTCATTGTCAAAGGGGATTAGGCCAGTGATTATTTACGTGCACCTCTATTACACAGAGTCTGTTTTTTTTCTTCTCTTTCTCTTTTTCCCATGTCGTTCTGTGTAATACATAAACGGTCCCATAGATGGGGGGAAGAGAGTGAATGAGGTTCCTGCTATGCATGGCCTGACATCCCTGAGCTGGGAGATGCCCCAGGGCTGCTTTGGGGTCTGCAAGGAGATCACTGCCATTCTGCAGTGTGTTGGGTTGGTCATGGCAGGCTGGTTGCATGGCACAAAGGGCCATGGGTCCACTCTGATGTGGCTCCTTTGGAGCTTTGGCTCCTCCCCAAGAAGCGGGGATATTTTTCAGGACCCAACATGCGTGAGTTTTAAAAGAGATTTTTGATAGAAGTCCCATTTACTCCTTTATTTGGCTTGGGAGGCTGCAGTGGAACAGATTTCTTTACATATTCATGAGTGTTATTTGATTAAGGTTATGACTGCTAATAAACACTCGGAGCCTATTCCCCTTCCCCACCACTTGCAGCTCAGGACAGCTCTGTTCCCACTGCAGTGCCTGGAGCAGTGCAAGGGCTGAGGTGCTGGTTCTGTGCTCCCAGGCCTTGCTGCCCTCCTTTCCCTGAAGGCTGGATGGCCTTCGTGCCTTGTTCCTGGACGTCAAGCACAGTCTCTCCATAATAAGTCTTACATGGCGCAGCACACTAATGAAAAGCTGTGTGGGCCAGTCCCTAATTACAACCATCAGTTAAACTGTCAGAGGGAGCTCCCAGCCTCGGTTGTTGCGTTATTAGACTTTGGGCCTTGATGAGCTGTAATCAGGCATGAAGGCACGACCAGGGCAGAGCCAGGGAGGTCTCTGCTCTCCACCAAATGCTGGCAGTTGAGAGGACAAGGAGGACATGAGCCCCATGAGCACTCCCTGCCACCTTTCCATGCATCAATGCTTGCTGACTTTGTCAGGCTTCAGCCTTTTGAAGAGCCCATCCTGTAACTGGTGATGCCCCATTCCTGCATGCACCCAGGGTCAGGGGATGAGGCTCTAAGCTCCTGATGGAGCTGTGGGTATCCCTGTGCACTGCAGGGAGTTGGACCAGCTGGCCTTTAAGTTCCCTTCCAACTCAAACCATTCTATGATTTTATGAACTCAGCCCTTTCAACATCACATTCCTATCTTAGAACATTCAACTGCAGACAATCCTATTTCATTTCAGATGTTACCCAGTTCATATCGCAGTGCCTTTCAGCCACATCTGGATTTGAAGTGCCGCACAAGATGATGTCTGGGGACCCTTCCTCCACTCAGTGGTCCCTTTAAATTTCACACTGGACCCAGTGGAGAAGAAGCACGCAGATGGCGGGGCTTAACGACAACGGGACGGGTTTATTTGAACTCGGGTCTTTATGGAAAGACTGTTTGTTTTCTCAGACCACACATTATTAACTAATCTCTTGACTTTGTTTTTATAGTTGCATTGTGAGCAACTTCCTACTTCTTACCCCCTTACATCCATCAAAAAGTCTTTGGCTTGTAAGTAAGGTGTCCCACACCAGGGATGGATTTCCATCCCTTTCTGCTCCTTTCTCTAGCACAAAGAAGCCCTCCTTCCAGCCAGAAGTGCCAGTTGGCACCGCAGTGCTGTGCAAGAACCATTAGCAAAGCTCAAACACCGCAGCAGTGAGGAAGGGACAGGATTTGGGGCTGCAGCTTCTTCTCACCGGGTTTCCCACCTGTGACTTTCACACAGAATCTCCTCTGATCACTTCCAGCCTTCCCCCGACAAACAGAAAGCTGAAAAGAAACAGCCTGTTCAGGAGGGATCACAGGGGTCGGGGGGGTTCTGCTGCATAGACCCACACAACTGTTAATCACCAGAATATCTCTGACTCCCAGCAGCTGTCTGCTGTTTATCTGAGCTGGGATATCCACTGGCTGAGCCCACAGAGAGCAGGCTGTGCAGCCAAGCCAAACACAAATGGAAGGCAGATAACTTGCACACGATGGTGTGCACGTGTGCTTGGTGCATGTGCACGGATGTCTGCACGCTTGTGCACACAAAGGCTTTGCCTACATCCTGCTGCTGTGGCTGGGAAGCGTAGAAATACAGAGCTTTCCCAGTCTTGCAAAATCAGTGGCTCCAATTGCAATTAGAAGAGCCCCCCAGGCCACCTGTGGGGTTAGAGGGCTCACAGAGTAACCTGGCCCACCTGGAGAAGAGGAATCACCTGTCCTCACTGTGAGGGCTGGGGAGCTGATATAAGTCAGGCTGAGCTGAGGCTGGCTGCTTTTTGGAGGAGTGGTTGAGCAAGACAGTGCTCTGGGTATGTTTGGTGTTGGTGGGAGGGTTGGGGTGATGAAGGTAAAGCCTTGAGGAGCAGCAGGGAGGTTGTGAGGTACATTATGCCCAGATCTTTTGGAAGGCTTACAGTTCTTTTTTTTCTCTCCTGTTTTTTCTTTCTGTAGTGGTCAGATCATCCTGAGCATCAGGAAGCAGTGCTGGCTGGACCTGGGATGCTGTTTGCTTGTGTAAGGTAAGATTTGGTTGAACTTGTTGTTTGGTAGGAATAGACTTAGGTTTCTGTTAATTCATATGGCTGTTGTCCAGGTGCACACCAGGCTGGTTTACTGAATGTTGCGATGCTTCCAACTGGCTTGTATATTTATCTCTCAGTTTGCTGTTTTTAAGTCTTCCTTTTGGAAGTCAGGTCCTTGTTGCTGCTCTCCATTCCCTGAGGCTCCAATAGGTTCTGGGGCTGAAACCTTGCTGCTCCTTACTCTGCTTCTTCCAGTGGCAGTTGCCAGGATGAGCTGCAGTGCTGGCTGCTGGAGGCTGTGCTGTTTGCTAGGTGGGAAGCTGGAGGATGGCTCTGTGCTGTGCTTTGGGCTGTGCAATGAGTGAGGTCTGTGCACTATCTATCCCCTGTTCACCTCTCACTCTCTGAGTACAGTGAGTGCTTTGCATGGAAATTGTGCAACAAAGGCCAGAATGTCTTCCAAAGCAGTTAGGCTTTCTTGGCTGTGAGTGCCCAGCTTTCCTTTAGCTCCAACTCTGGTATTTATCAATTAGCTTGCTCCAGATCCTGGGAACAGCTACAGCTGTCCTTCAGCCTACAGCACCTACTTCCTTCTGCTTTACCTCATCCTGCAATCGCTGTCCCACAGGGCACAGCCTGTCCATCCGTCCTCCCTTCCATGCACACATCAAAGCCTCCGAGGCTAAAGGAATGGAAGAAAAAGAAACCCGTTGCCCAAGAGCAGCGTTTGGGCAGAGACAGGTTTGTGCTATTCCACCTAGTGGCAGTGAGCTGCTTCTGTGGGAAGAGGTGGTGCAGGGAAGTGAGGGCAGCAGGCTGTCAGGATGCTTCTGCTGGAGGCTTGGCAAAGAACAGCGGTCTTAGAAGAGGTTGGAGAAGCTCCTGCTCACACTAATGAGGGCAGAGCCTTTGCTGTAGGTGAGAGATCAACTTGTCCAAAGGGAGAGAGCGGCTTTCTGGAAGGCAGAGGACAGGAAGGGAGGAGTTCATCTGGACCAGACCCCTGACTAGCTAACAGTCAGCTGTTCCTTCATGTGCTGAGAGGATGTGGGAGCCCGTGGGCTTACTGAAACATGTGCACTCAGTGCTACTTCTGAAGAGCCCAGAGTCCCCTGCACAGCAGAGGTGAAGCCCTGTTCCTTTCCCCTGTGCTTAAGCCCAGCTCCAGGACAGGCAGAGTGCTGGGGATGGCTGCACAATAAGGTTGGGGCACTGCCCTGCAGGGAGTAAAGCTGGGGAGGGTTCATGCTGGAGGAACACTGCACAGAAACCCTGCTGTGTGTTAGGGAGATGAAGGTACACGCAGCTCCTGGTTACAGGCACATCCCAGAACTGTTAGTTTTGTTGGTTCTTTTTTCCTTGCAACCTTCTTTCCAGCTCTGAAACAGGGAGCGTAACCTCTGGCTTTGCTTCATCAGATGTGCCTGCAGCAAAGCTAAATAGAGCTGACAGATCAGGGCTCTGCTGTTTCTCTGGAGCTAACGCAGCACAGAGGAGGTGTGGAGGCACGTTGTTAGAGTGCTGATTCTCAGGGTGCATCTGAGCACCCTGTGCTGTGTCTGGAATCCCACATGAGCAGGAGGAATAGAAGGGGGCTTCAGATTGAAATGGGCTGCAGGGCCCCATCCTGCCCTGCCATAATGGGGCTGCAGGGCCTGCCTTGTTGAGGGCTGTGGAGCAGCAGTAAGGTGATACACTGAGAAAAAATTGTGTTCTTAAGTGCCTGAGTGCTGCTGCTCTTTCTCAGCTTCCCACTCAGTCCTGTCACCAGCAGCAGCTCCCATGGCATCCTGAGCCCCATCCCAAGCCCATGTGCAGACACAGATTGCTGCTCCTGCCTTGCTGAGGTCAGCCATGTCTCCAGAACTGCCCCAGCACTCTTGGGGACAGCAAATCAGAGTTGGTCCAACTGCCAAAGCCGCTATCAGTGGGGTTCCTGGGGATGTTTGCCTTTCCAAATCCCATCTGCCTTGCCAAGCTATTGAGATTGTGCTGTTCCCCATCTCTGTGTTTGGTGAGCAGTTCCATCCCCTCAGCATCCCTGTGCTGATGTTTGGTGTCACTTGAGGACGGCTGGGAGCCCACTCTGCAAGTCACCATGGGGAAACAATATGTTTCCACAAACATAAGCGTGGGCATCTTTGCTTTCTTTGTGCTCTCATTTATACAGAGATGGTTCCTGTGGAGTTTGTTTTAGGGGACAGTGAGTGGCTGTAGCCGAGCAGGGTTGATGGGTTGTTTTATCCACAGAGAAGGCTCTGGGTTTGAATTGAGCTTGCAGGTTGAAAGCTTGGCAACTCTTGGAAGCAGAGACTGTATGAAATTGAATGCTTACAAGGCCCTGCAGGCTCCCAGCTCACGCTGTGCAGCACCGGGGTGTCAGCAGAGCTCTGCAGCAGCTGAGAGCTGCACACTGCAGCCTGCTGGCCCCGCTCCCAGCCAGGATCCAGGTCACTTCCATCGACCTGAGCTGCATTCTAAACAATCACCTAGGTGTGAAAAAATCCACTGCCTGCTCCCTGGGCTCCCTGCTTCCCACCCATTGTAGCTATTTAAATATACCTAATGAGCTGTCATTTTGGCCAGGGCTGGCTTGGTGACTTAAGGATGGCTGTAACAATGAGACCACAATGGGCAGGCAGAGGGGAAGGAGTGTGAGGGGCTTGCTGCAGTTTTATGTTTTTTCCCTCGCTTGCTCTTTGCTGCAGTTGTTTTGAGTGGTGCAGTGATTCCTCACAGCTGGCCCTGCTATCATCCTGCTCATGTTGCTCTGCGCTGAGGCGAGGAGTGAGCTGGGGGGGGGACTTGGCAGCCAGGCAGCTGTCCCAGAGCCTGAGCCATGAATGAGCTCAGAGGGGGAAGGAGAGAGGTTTGGATGGGAGAAAACTCTATTTGTTGGTGTTGTGTTTTTTTAAGTGAGAGGCTGACAGTGCTGACTGGGCCCAGGCACAACACGAGCAGGTGCTGTGTGTGCTTTGCCCATCCCTCAGCTGTGTGGATGCACAGAGCCTCCTGCAGCCATAGGGCAGCTCTAGTTGAGCCACTGCCTTATGTCACCCCAGTGCTCAGCTCTGGGCACAGCTTGTGTCCACCCCTGGAACTCGCCTGCAGTTCTGTCATTGCACTGCAGTGCTGAGCTGTGGCAGCTCTTGGTTCTTTCCTCTTTGACACCCCACACAGTATTTCCAGACCCCCAGTTCTGAGCAGCAACCTGCTGACATCCTGCCTTATGTCTCTGATCCTAAATGAGAGCTGCATCTGGAGGTGTTTCTCTTGACTGATAACCATAGCACCTCTTGGAGCATCCTCCTCTGTCCCTCAGTATCAGCTTTTCTAACGTCTCAAGCTTTGTAGTATTATGAGGATATTTTCCTGCTGTGAACAGGATGGGAGTGAGGTTTTCAGCCCTTTGCAACAGCTCATCCTGAAGTAGGTTTCTGTCTCCATTACCCTGGGCATGTCAGCTCCGAGGCTTTCCTGGAGGGTACTGCGAGTTCCATTTTAAACACAGTCACCTTGGGATTCTTTGGAGATGTTGATGATGTGTTGCAGGATGATCTCCAGCACACGGCGTGTGAATGGTAGAATGGGCTGAAACCAGAACTCCTGTGAGACCGAGCACGCTGTGAGCTCTAATGCTCATGAAAATGAGGGGCTGTTATTCTTTCCTCTAGATGTGGGCTGTGTCAGTGTGTCTTCCATGCAGCTCTGCTGTTCCCTTTTCCTAGCAAGCCTTGGCTTCTCTGCTTCCTCATGCAAGCTATTTGTAATACTGTAGTCCTCTGTAGACATGAGTCTGCCTGCTCTGCTGGCTGCTTCCCCGTTGGCATCTGAAAGGCTCCCAGCTTTGCCCTGTGCATTGCACCCGAATGGGTGACATGGTGCTGAGCAGGCAGCCTTGCTTTGGGGGGCACTGGCTGTAAGGGCCAGGCCTGAAGCTTTGGTACTGGGTGTGGAAGTGGTTGGGTTTGGGCTGCTCAGGGCTTGTTTTCAGGGCTGCTCCATCCTTTGGGAACACAAGCAAACAGCCAAGTGGGTCGGTGGCAAACACAGCCATGGCAGCAATCAGCTGCGTGCCACCCTGCTAACAAACAACCTTTTGTACCTTAAGAGTTATTGCAGATGCCAGGTCCCTGCTCGTGTCCTTCCAGGCATCTGCTTAGGCAAATGCTGTGCTGTGGTGGGGAGCAAGCCAGGAACCAGCTCCAGTGCTGGAGAGCCTGCCAACAATTGTGTGCAAATACTTCTCCTGGGGTTATTTAGATTCCTGTGCCCTGGTGCTCTTCTGAGTGTGCTACCAAAGGCAGCTCCAGCCACGAGGCTTTGTGCTGCACCTGCTGTGCTGCTCCCTGCTGCCTGCTCTGGGGATGGGAGGGCTGTGGGATGCAGTTATGGCTGTGTACTGATGGGAGCACGCTAGTCTTCATTCTCCTCCGCAATGCAGTGGAGTGGTGGTGAGGGCTGTGCTTAAGTTGATGCAGATGGGTGCAAATGGGGTTGCTGGATGAGCCTGCGGTGTTTACTAAAGCAGGGCCAGATGTATGTTCTCTTCTTGGTTGCAGCTGTAAACACTGTAAATGTCTTCAGTTGTCTGGCATGCACAGAAGTGCACGTTATTCCTGCTAAGGTAAAATAGGAATAGGGGTTGTAACTGTGACATGGAGCTTTGAACAGGGCTTTGGCTCCGTCGCAGCTTTCATCTGCAGCTGAGAGGAGGTAGCTCAGGCTCCTTCCCCTAACAACAAGCTCCGCTTTGAGGTGTGCACTGAAGGAGTGCTAAAAGCTGAGCTCCCAGCGAGTTATTTCCTTTGAGCTCTTGATTACACTATAGCACATGTTGTATGCTCCAGGATGGATGATGTCCCATCCATTTCTTTTGAATACCTCATGGATCTCAGTAACAGCTGCGAGCAATTTATTTTTGGGTATAATCAGTTAATGTTTTGGTGAAGTGCTTTGAAGATGTACAGCGTCCTCAAATGTGAGTATCGTTTCATTGTTCCTATTTAACAGCTCTCCGTAGCTGAACTACTGTCAGACATCCTCACTTAATAACCTATTTGGTGTCTGGATCTTTTCTGTAAAGGCAGATTCTTGGCCAATGGGTTGGTGGACTGACATAACAGAGCTCTCAGCAATGTAGTACCTGTCATGGAAGCCTCCTGTGCTTTGAGGCACTGGTTAGCTATCATCAGTTGGTCGGGCAGTCTGGCCATCCATCTCTGGGCAGATGGGGAGGAAAAGTGACCCCTGGAGAGCCCCTGGCAGAAGGGAGTCTCCTGCCCCTTGTAATGGATCTGGCAGCTGGGCTTTGCTGCCATGCAGGAGTTTGTGCATTGAGAGGGATGGGGAGCAGAGACTTAGAAGACACGCAGGTTAGATGGGAAAGCAAGAGCAAGTGGCTTCTCAAGCCATGCAAGTTTAGGAGGAAGCCTCCTGCTGCCAGGTGATGGTTTGTTGCCTTGGATTTTCTTGTGATATCACTCAAGGAATAGGCATTGGTTATGCCAGAGTGCTGGCAGACCTTCCTAGAGGGCTGCTGAATAAAGCAGGTGATCCCAAGGGCTGCCCATGGGTGTGCATCAGCCTCCTGGGCTGCATCACCTGGTAGTGCTGCCCAAGCTGGTCCCCAGGTGGGGACACAGCAGCTTTCCTTGCCTCTCATCTGGCTGTTCCTACTGACTGCTGTCAGTTCCCCACTTCTCATCAGACAAAAAGGGAATATTAAGTTGAGGAGTTGCTATTGGTGGATGGAGCTGTGGGACTCCAGTGGGCAGTCCATCACTCTCAGACATCAACATCTTGTCTGGAGGGCTGGGGAAGCAGCTCTTCCCCCACGTGCATCCCCCAGCCCACTCCAGAGACAGCACACAGCGTGGAACCAAGAGATGAACTGGTGCTGCTATTCTGACAGATAAAGAGCAGCTCTTCATAAAGGACCTCTTGTGTTTTCCTTCCTGCCAAGAATCATTTAAGCATTGGTCATTAGTGACTTATCTTTCCTAAAACACGAGCAAATGCTGACGTCTCTGTGAGAGGCTGCATCAGTCAGTGTGCTGTGGTGCAGAGCAGCTGTCCATAACTCCAGCTGTTTGCACTGTGCCTGCGTGCATCCCCTCCCTGGGCCACAGTATTTGCAGCTCACTCTCAGGCTCATGTACTACTTGGGGTGACTGACAGTCCAAACAATGCAAGCAGGGAAAATTCCTCCTGCTTACTCATAGCTTTTGTCCCTGGGGCTGCAGGAGCTTTGTCAAAGCCCTGCTCCTAGCAGTGAGAGCTCAGACTGATAACCAAACAGCCATCAGCTGTGGTGAGAGCTGCCCTCAACAGCAGCCAGCAGGGCTGGGAATTGGGATATCCTGAGAGAGATGGAGCTCATTATCTCCGGCACCACGTTTATCTTCCTAAGATGCTCATTGAGACAAGGTTATCTCTATCTTAAAGGTAGAGAATAAAGAGGCTGTTGGCTGCCCTTCATCTCCGTGCGCTCTGTGTCTCCTGCTGTGCTCCACTGGGATCTCAGAACTGCTCTTAAATGCCCCTCTCTGTTCACTTGGTTACGTGCACAGGATTTGAACTGGCTCAACATGGCCTTAATGGCGATCCCAAAGTGTCCCAGAAATGCCTGATGTCAGGAAAGGAATGCAAACCAGAGGGGATGTAGAAGCCAGGCAGGGTTAAATCTACAGGTTGGCCAACAGAGGGTTTTCAGGTTTCTTATCTGTGCCAGGCTGAAGCATTGAGTCTGCTCCTTGAAGGTCTATGGCCTGAAGTTTGGGGCTTCAACAAACCATCCCACAGCCTGCCTGCAGCTTTAAAGGCCAGTTTATGGCTGTTGAGGCCAAACTTGAAACCTATCTCCTTTCTGAACTTTTTCTTTCCTTGCTTGTTCAGATACTGGGAGGGAAGCCAGCTCTGGAAATGAAGTCACTTCTGAAGATGGCTGCTCTCCCCAGAAGGAGGCTCTGAAAATTCCCATTGTAATTAAAAGTGTTGGTGTTTTTTCTTTCCTTTCAAATAACGTCTTATGGACTTGGCCCTTGAATTGGTCCCTCCCAGCTGTCCTCAAATGAAAAGGAAAAAAGAAAAGACACTGGCACTGCAAGGCTTTTTTTTTTTTATGACAGATTTTATTGCGTAGGATTCAGCGCATTGACAGGCTATAAAAGTTTATTGAAAACAGATACAGCTGTCAATGGGCTGACCAGTGCCCGGGCTGGGCTGTTGGTGGAAGGATACTGGTTTCTGTGGTTTCCTACACTAGATCCATGCTGATGAGAAGGGGCTGGAGGGGGAATGCCCACCATAAGCCACCAGCATGAACACAGCTGTATTGCTGGATGCAGGGTGTTTGGGGTGGCCGTTGTGGGGCTGAGTTGTACTGACAGCTATGTCTTCCCCTTATTAATATCCCTGTTGGTGCAAGGCCAGCCTGTAGTGTTCCTTCAGCATCCTGGATGACATGAGGAAGTTTAAGCCTGCATGCTTCCTTAGGATGTTAAAGCAGTCAGTGATGTGCTGAGACCTCACAGTGTGCTCCTTAGCCATAGCAAAATGTTATCTGAACCCCTTACCCAGCCAGTCCTGTTCCAATGTAAGGGTCTCCAGGGAGGAGCCATGCTGTGTTAGTCCATTAATTGTCCTGTTGTAGGAAAAGGAGGGAAGAGAATGCTGAGGCTGCTCCAATAGCAGCACTGTTGGGAGCCCAACTCTGCTGGGTTCTTGTGGCAACTGGGAAGGTTGCCCTCTTAATCCTTGCCTGCTTGCTTCTGCAAACAGCCTGGTACTGCTTTGGTCTCAGTGTGACTCAGAGGGAAGGGAGGTCAGAATGTGCCCACCGAAGGCAGTGCTGGCTGTGCAGTCTGTTCCAGCAGCAGTCATTGCTGGTGGTTTGGGCTCTTGTACCTTGCTGTGAATGAGGACGAAGAGCTGGGTTGCTTTCACACCGCTGTCCCCACGATACATGTGGCTCCATGTCAAACTGCTGCAGCCAGGTTTGGCAGCGCTGGAGGCAGAGCCCTGACAGCAGAGAGCCGAGTGCCAGAACTGCTGCATTCACACATCAGTGAACTTCAACAACTGAGTCATTCCAGAGACCCCTAGCAAAAAGGCACCATATCCAGACTCCGGACCCCTCACCTCGTTGGCCCATGCCAATTTGGATGTGCTGTCAGAAAACCATTTGCTTGCATTAGGTAAGAACCCTGTTTTTGTATCCACAACAGAGTTGGATCAAGGTTGCCGCGTGTCATTTCATCACTCTGGCAAATGACAAGCTCGGGGTTTGGAGTGTGGAACCTTATTTTTAATAAAGGAAAAATCTTTGCACTTCTATTCTGCATCTGTCAGCGATCTCACTTGGCTGAGCCCTGGAGGAGTTCATCTGGCCCTCGTGTTAAGGAAAACCAACAAATTAGTACAGATGTTTTTCTGAGAGCTACGGGGATCAGGGATCAGTGATTTAATACTGCCTGATATTTGATAGGGGACGCCCAGGGAATATGTGCTGGAAACCAGGAAGTAATATTACATGAAATCAAAATATAAATATGTTCCTAAAGGTTTAGGTAATTTTTTGCAATTTCCCCTTGTATGGTTTTAAATGAGGTCTCTCCCTCTCCTCCTGTCCTTCGTGCACTTGTTCATGTAGGAGGCTTGTTCCTCTTGAGTTGGAAGCCATGGAGTGAAATGAAGGTTTGCTGTGTGTGTTTGTGGGCTTTAGGTCAGCTGAGGAGCACTGGGAAGGGAAAGTAAAACTACAAAGATCCACCTGGAGTAAAAGAAGGAAGGGAAATCAGAGGTGAGGAGGAAGCAGCCGTGGTGATATAAGGCTGCTGCAGGGAGCACTGTGACTTTGGGGTGCCTCATTCATTGCCCCTTCCCTGCTGTCCTTTCCTACGAGGACTGGAGAGCTCACAGGGACACACTGAATGAATCCCAAGACCAAAACCAGCCTTGATTTGGCTCTCCAGGATGTTCTCTTGTCCTCTGATTGACGTGGCCTAACATACCCTGTTTGCTGCTTTCAATTGGATAGCATGAGTAATATCAGCAGAGGGAGGCGAACTCTGAGTCCTTCTGTGATGGACTGAGCTTTGACTTTTGTATTCATTCAGGTGTATAAAGGTGTGAATGTAGGAGAGGAAATCCAGTCTAATGTGGCTGTGCAGACCTGCTGTGAATATGGGAGATATCTGCACATCTTGGTGGTTTTGGCTTGACATTTAGGAGCTCGGGGTGTGTCATGCTGGTGAATCTTTGCCTGCCACATCTCCACCATGGGCCTTGTGTATTGCTCAATGGTTGGGTTTACTGATACCTAAATAACTCACAGCAAGAGAATTTATTCACGCCCTCCAAAAAAACCACAAGATATGGAAAGTCGGTGTTATTCTTGACTCTCAAAAGCATAACAGTAACAAAGATGAAGTCATAGGGGCTTGACAATGACTGTCGAGGGGATTCTGGATATGGTTCACAGCCCCTCTGTCCGTCCATCCCTGCGATGCCCATAGCAGCCCAGCTGTTTGGCAGAGCAGCGATGACCCCCGATGTGTATGGCTGTGTGCTGATGGGCTCAGGGTGAAGAATGTCTTTCCCTCCCCACCTGGAGCTGGCAGGGCTGTGGATGCAGGCATAAATCAAGAGGAAGATGACAGGGACTGAAGGTTTCTGGCTGCAGTGCCAAAGACCTGGCATTTTCATGGAGATCACGACAGGGCTGACCTCAGGCAGGGCGGCAGTGTTGCTGGTGATGAAGTGCATCCTCTGTGTAATACCGGACCCAAAAGCATGATGCAGTTTGGCTCTTCATCCCCCATTTCTTCATCCCGGAAGATGACATGGACAGCAACTTCCAGCTGCTTCAGTCTGTTTCCCCACACTTCCCTCCTTGCCCTTGGGCGAGGGCCCAAAGACTTCACAATGCGTGGTGCATTTAGTGGTCCCTTACCAGCAGGATGTTGCTTAGCTCTGGCTCTCTTTGCTATTTATGAGTCAGAGGTACATCCCTTGGCGCATACCTGGAAGCACTGCTGCTATTTGTGCTTAAGATTACAGATTTGGTCTCAGCAAAGCGAAGGTTTTGTAAATGCCATGTAGATCTTGCACTGAATGCAGCTAATTAGAAGCCAGTGAGCTCCTCAGCTGTGGAAACATTGAACCAAGGAGAAATCCATAGCAGGGAGTGACAATGTTCTGCACTTAACACCTGGGAAATTCCAGTGATGGCTGCTCCTTTCCCTTTGCTCATTCATTGTGGCTTTCCAAAGAACACGGTGACTCAAGGATGGCTTCCCCCCCCCCTTGCCCCACTGTTTCCTGGCTTTGCATGTTGGTTCCTGTAACTCTTTTGGTAGCCCTTCTGTGGGGAGGGGAAGGTTTTTGTAAGGCCTCTGATGGCTTTAAACTGTAGAAACTTTGTGCTCCTTTTACGCTCAGCCTTCGAGCTTAAGGAACACATTCAACTCCACTAAAATTTCTCGATGTAGTGACAAATCTGCTTCCTATAAACCCAAGCTGTTGGCATTTGCTGTTACCCTCCTTTAATGCTTTATTAATGAAGTTCTTTTACAGCTGTTCCATTATTTCACCTGGGATAAGAATCAGGGTCGCAGGTGGATAATTACGTGGGTCATCCTGTTTCTATCCTCTTAAAACCCTGGCACAAAGTAAGCTTTCTTCCAGCCCTCAGTGTTCCAAAGACTTATTAAAAGTCAACATTAATGATCCAGAGCACTCCTTGGCCAGGCCTCTTTTAAATCTCAGCTACGAGTTCTCTGGGCTTGCTGATTTCCAAATACCTCATTTACTAGCTGTGGCCTAACATCCCCCATAGTTACTGTTCCATAATCACATGGTGCAAATGGATCGCATGGCTTTTCCTCAGACACAGGATGGCTGTATTGTTACCTTGGAGCTTTGGGTAGACCCCACTTCTGCTCATCTGGTCCCGGTTGTGCTTATTGCATCGAGCCAGAGCTGCTGTGAGTGGATGAGTGTTATGTACGTTAGGTGATTGCATATAGGTGAGCATCAGCCTGGGAAAGTATCATAGAAACATCAGGGTCACTTCTGTGGCTGCTGCTTGTGCTTTGATTGATCACATTTGGGTTCTGAATCATATTAGAGTACTAGATCCTATGGTTATTGTGGCTTCCAGGTTCCCCTGATGATGTTTCTCTGTTTAAAATAGCCTCAGTGCCAACTGCTTGTGTGTCAGTGCTGGTGGATCTAGAGCCACTATCATCACAGTGCAACAGGTGACTGTGTGAGCTCAGGGATAAGATAGAGCCCAGAGCTTCCACACACGTACCTGTGGATTTCACAGGTGCAAAGCTGGAGATGTGGGGCAAGTTACATATAGTCCAATGGAGATAAACCCTCCGTGTGACCATCTTGCAGATAAGCATGTGGCAGCACTGACGTGCAGACTGCCCCATGAGCTACACTGCTTAAGATGACTCCAGAAACCCCGTCATGCTTCTTGCTTGAATTATGTAATTGTTTCCTCAATATTTACTTATATAACTGTTTGCTGTGACATAGAAGAAAACAAGCAAATGCCAAGGAATAAAGGCTATTGCTCATGGTTTATCCCCATCCAGTTAATTTAATTGCCTTGCTGATTGAGTAATAGGAAGTGAGGATAAGGAAGAGTAAATCTGTGTGTCTTTGACTTGGAGGTTGTTGACGCTGCATCGTGGACCTTTCTTTAAGTGGGTAAGTGTGGTCTATAGGCTGCTGCTCGATGGAAGCAGGAGAAAAACAGACATGGAATGGTTGTTAACGGTTCACTGCCAGAACAGAAAGCTTTATTGAGTGAGATTTTGCCAGGCCTGAAGAAAAAAACAAAACCACTCAAACCCGAAGTGTTTCATAATCCCAGAGGCTCTGGATAATGGAGGAGGGAACAAGCCTATGTGTCAGCACTGCCAGGCAGCGAGGTGCTGGGAGCCTGCTGGAGGATGAGCTGGGTTGGAAGCCAGTGTGGCAGTGGGGAGAAACACCCTCCCTGCTGGCTGGGCAGGATTTGTTGTGGGTGAGGCTTGCACGTAAATCACCAGGTGCATAAATAGAGAAGGAAGGATGACTGGGTTGCTCACAGCTCCGCCTGGGAGGGTTTGGGGTTGGCTTAGGCTGTCTGCATGCAATCTGTTACTGCATATAAAAGGCAAACGGGATGGGATTTATGAACAGGACTTTTGCCATTCCTCAGTGTGCTGCCGGATGTCACCTGTGGGAGCTGGCAGCATCAGGTGGGGGGGGAGGGTTCTATATGTTCTATATGCACACTACTGTGATAGGTGCCCAAATCAGGATACAGACAGGTGGGGGTTGGAGCTGGGATCTGACCCGAGCAATGAGTGTACCCAGCAGCATTGCAGCACCACAGAAGGGCTGTGGGAAGCAGGATGGTGACCGTTCCCAGCTGTGGTGTGACCACTGGGGAGGCTGATGTGAGTCACAGAAAGTGGTGATAAAGATAATCCTCTGCTCTGGTCCTGTCTGGCTCTTTGCTCCAACTCAGCTTTCTGGGAGGGAACATCCTCTTTTTATT
This sequence comes from Excalfactoria chinensis, assembly GCF_039878825.1. Taxonomy (NCBI): domain Eukaryota; kingdom Metazoa; phylum Chordata; class Aves; order Galliformes; family Phasianidae; genus Excalfactoria; species Excalfactoria chinensis. Next base: position 4,410,303 of record NC_092845.1, read on the forward strand.
ATCATTATTAGCATCATTGTTGTGCTGCAGAGGGGCCCCAGTCCCGGGCTTTGCACGTATTCCCATGTTCTGCTGAACTGCAAGGAAAGCAGCCTGATGTTCAGTAATGTGCAGCTCTACCCAGCACCAATGAAAGCAAGACCCAGGCACTTACTGTGCTCAGAGGCAGCCGGTCCCTGGATCTTCCCAAGTGCTTCTGTGAGCATCCAAGCATAGAAGTTAAGGGCATGTGTCTGTTTGTCCTCAGTCTGGAGGGCAGAACATCCAGCTTATCCATAGGTGTTCCCAAGTGCTTTGGAAGGACACGAGTGTCCAGTGGAAATGAGTTGGGGAACACTCCAAAGCATGCAACAGCAATGCTTCCCTGAAGTGAGAGAAGCAGTTAATATCACTGCATGGCAATGAGGGGGAGGAATTAAAAGCTCACCCAGAAGAGGAGCAGCACCTGTGCTGCTTCCACAGGAGCAAATTCTCTTTGCCTTAAGTGCGCTTGTTAGAAAGCTAAACAGAAGTCTCAAGCCACACTGCCTTTAAAAACAAGCTTTTCAACCTGGGAAATGCTTTTTGGAGGCTGATATTGAAGCGGATGCCAAGTTTTGCTCAGTGCTGTCCGTCCAGGTGCCTCGTTTAATTTCACAGCCCTTCTCAAGCACCGAGGAGAAGAGCAGTAAAGAGATGGGAGATTTTTGTTCTGAGTGTTCAAATGTCATTATCCTACAAGGAGCTGGTGATGGGCTGTGTGGGATCACCCCAGGTAACCCTAAGCTCTCTACAGTGTGGTGCTGAAGTGCGTAAGAAGCAGCAGCTTGCTGAGGGTGGCTACAGAATGGCTGTGCTGGCTGGGTCTCTTGTAGCTAAAACCAAAGGGTTAATGTGCTGCAAAAGAGGAAAACAGAGCTGAGATAGGATGTACTGATAGGACCCTGCTAGCAATGCCTTGGTGAAGCAGCTCTGTTACCTGCAGACAGGTCTTAAGGTACATTATAAACTTGGTCCATCATCTCTGTGTAGTACAGCCAACCTAAGGAGAGAAACTGGTGAGCATCCAGAAAAGGCAACGTCAAGCTGGAGCGCTGCTGTGGTGTTACCCAAGCTTGCGTTGTAGGAGACCTTGCTGGTGCTTGGCTCATAGCTGGCAGCTTTGTGTGCTCCGTTCCGCTCCCTCTCTCACATCAGTGCATCGGCCTTTGGTCCTCTCCTGTGTGCCAGCAAAACGCATCTGCTGGCACAGCAAAAAGGCTGTGATGGCATCCTGGAGAGCTGGGGTTAAGCTGCTGTCCTCAAAGCACCTGTACTGCAGCACTGGGGTTTGCAGATAGGAATTGCCTGCAGCTCTGCTGCTCCTCACCCCCTCCTCCTTCCAGCCATTGGCTGCAGCTTGTATTTCCCCTTTATTGCCTTTGGCTCCATTGCAATGGGCGGTGCAGTATTTTTGTTCTTCACTTAATAATCTTTTGGCGGCTGTTGGACATCATTTCTCATTGTATTGGTGGAGGATTAGCTGAGATGATGGGAGATATTTCCTGTCCCAGCAGCGGGATGGGCTTTGCAGGGCTTGTGCCTTCTTTTCACATAGTGTAATGTTTTGTTTGGGAATGTGCAAAGGCAGCTAATCTGTGGGAAGAGAGCGCAGCCCCAAAGCACAATTGCTTTTATTTGTGGCAAGGAGCTACAGAGCAGGCAGAATGCCTGTTGTTTCCAAGCTGGGCAGAGCATGGGGCTGGCCATCAACCTGCCATGCAACGTGGGGGCAAACAGCTTCTCTGCGTACCCCAACTCTGTGTCTGGTCATGGTTCTTGCTTTGGTGCTGGCAAACCTCAGTGTCACCCGAAGCTTGAAGCCAGAGCACTTAGGTAAGCAAAGGGATGCTGCAGGGATGTGGCCATCAGCCACCAAGATGCGCTGCCACAAATATCTGCTGGGCAGCAGTGAGTGAACTCTGCTGCAAATAAAACAATGCCCAGAAACAGCAAAAGGTTAAACTGATGGGAAAATGATTGGGGAAGGGTGGGACTGGGCCTTGGTGGACAATAAGAGGGTGTTAGCGAGCGTAGCTCCTTACCACAACCCCTCTCAGGTTACTGCTTGCTGGCCCAGCTGGTATCTCTAAGGGGAAGCGATGGGTTCTTCTGTGATCTCTCTCCAGCTCCAAGCTCGGAGCTTGCTCCTGTCCAGCTGCAAGCCTTCACTGCCTCGTGCAAATCCCCAAGGCTTGCTTCCTTCTGCTGGGTCTTATCACAGGGAAAGGTAGTTCTGGAGTCCCACAGAGCCCAGGTCTGGATCCTGTTTGTCTGCAGGCACGGCCGCACCTCAGGGACGGCTCCTCACGGTCAGCTCAGACATTGCTGGTTTAGCATTACGTTGCTGATTGTAAATGGAGACAATCTTGAGATGAAGGGGGGAAAAAATGGCTTTCCTGCTTCCAAGGCGGTTTAATTTTCTTGTAATAATAACTGATAGGTGGTGGGGGAGGGATTAGCCGTGACACGATCCCTTTGCTATGTTTCATGAAGAGGAGCTGCAGGCTTCTTTCATCCTCCTGCCAACTCAGAGAGAGGAATATGGTACCAACTGCTGAAGACCAGGCAGATGGGGGGAGGAGGAGGGAAGCTGATGGATGCTGGAAGAAGGTGGGATAAAGGTGCACCGTATTCCTTGTTGCATGTAGCTGATCTGGTCATGAGATATCGATATGAGATAGCTCATCTGCTAGCATCCCTTAGTGCCTCACACACTTAAAATGAGACTTTCAGCCTCATTAAGGTGTAAGGTCAGGGAGCAATAGCTAGGAACTGCAATTGCTGAGGCATAATGACCAGCAGACATTGACTCTCTGCAAACCTACATCAAAGGGGGCAGCTGCAGACCTACCCCAGCAAAACTGGAAGGGGAAAAGGAGCAAGGGATGATTTAGGGCTTGCTGTTGGCAGCCAGCATGTGGAGAGTGCTTCCCTGGAGAAGGAGATGCATGTGTCGGGGTTGGGGTTTGGATGCACTGTGATGGAATGGGTTGGGGTGTTCCTGGCTGAGTGGTGGTCAGCTGCTCTACCAAAGCCAAGCAGGTTGGGCTGTAAGCAAATGGCAGACACCTGTGAAAGCTTCCCCATGCCTACAGGAATGCTTTGTGACTCCTCGTCCTACAGCAGCGAGAAATACGGCGGAGGAAATAGCTTGGAGAAGGAAACGGGAGCTAAAATGTTCTCTAAAGCTCCTCCTGACATTTTTCATCTGTGCTGCTGTATCTCCCATTGACAGATTTCTAACGCTGCTAATGGCTGTGCGTGCTGCTCCTCGAATCAGCTCTTTTCGGAGCTCGAAATAGCAATGCTCTTCCAGAAGAAGCTTATTTTTATTATATTCCCAGCCTAATACTGGAAACCTAAGAGCTTCAGAATAGAGCTGGCTGCAACTCCAGCATTTCCCCTGGAAGAAAGCTAGTTATGGGAAAAATCCCTTTTTTGACAGCCTTCCACCAAAAAAAATGTGAATTTTCCCACAGGAAACGTGTGAGTTCTGTGGGTAAGTGGGTTTTTCCCTCACTTTCTCGTTGCCTCTCACTTTTTCCAGCTCAAGTTTGGTGCTCCTAAGTGTCGCTCTTGCTTTGAGTCGGTGGAAGTTGGACAGTGGCAGTGTCCTACCTGCAGGAGTGTTTCCCATTGCTTGCGTTTGCTCTGAGCTGCTATTGCTGCAGCAAATGCATTGCCCTGAGGTTACTGGGGGTGGGCTGATGTGTGGCCCTGATGAGTGATGGGAAGCGAAAATAACAGCACTGCTGTTCTGCTTGGTTTTGGCTGGTTGGGTGAGTTGTCCTAAGCTTGAGCAGCCCATCGCTCCATCTACATGCAGAGCTAAGATCCTGCTGGGCAGACTTCACCATCCTTCTCTGCAGGCTGTTGTATCTAGGTGATAATTTGTAAGCAAATAAAGCCGTTTCCTTGTAGGTGAGGCTCTGTTAGTAGATATGCATCAAGAAGGGTGATAGAGAACCAAGGATCCAAGACCGTGTCACTGCCCAGTCTGGCAAACAAACAGATTGAGGATGCCTCACATATATGCTAACAATTTTTGATTGTTTTTCCTATTATTATATTAGCTGCCAAACTTTCCTCGCCAGCTTTTTCTCTATTTTGGTTATTTTTAATCCTTGTTTATTTGTGGTTTCTGTCCCCGCCTTTTCCAGCTTTTCTGGCTGCAGTGCTAACCCCTCATGCCCTGCAAACACATGCTCAATAACTTTGCTCACGTGAGGCATCTTTGATGTTGGAACTGAGTTAAGTACGTGCCGCAGTGTTTATAAGCTCAGGTCCTTGGTTTCTTAACCCTTGCCCAACACGTTTGGTTTACCTCAATAAATCACTGTCTGTTTCATTTCGGAGATCAGCTCCGTGCTCTCCCCAACCTCTGTTGGCTGAGACAACAGATGTGGTGCTTGGCCCCGCAGTTGCCTTTTTGCCCTTTGTTTTTGCTTATGGTTTTGTCTCCAGGTCTCCCGTTCCATGTTTTCCCTCCTATACGGCTCTGAATAATCGATAGAGAAAGCCAGGAAATAAATCAGAGCCTCAGATGGTAATGCAGAAGGAACGAAGGGAAAAGCAGACATATGGATTTCATCACCAATGGAGAATAACGTGTATGATAATAACAACAGAGTGTAAATGAGTGTATGTACTCACTGGCCGCTCTTCCATGCAGATTGTTTTTGTACATGACAGGGGAAGTTATGTTGTGGTTTCTGAGTTCTTTGGAACGATCGCATCCTGGCACCGCCCAGACCCCTTCCCAGCCCCATCCCTGCAGCACAGCTTTGCTTTGGGGTGATGCTGCAGCTCTGGTGCAATGGGTTGTGCTGAGGGAGGGGTTCAGTGCTTGCGTGCTCCGTGACGCCGGTTTCCATCCCCACGTCCCATCAGAGTTGGGCTGGAATTCACTGCTGCTTCCCTAATCAGAATTAACCAAAAGCACAAGTTCTTCACCGGCCAAGATAAATTACAGAGAGAACATTGGTACGGAGGGAAGCAGCCCCAGCTTTGTGTTTTTGCTTTGAAACCATAGATCCCAGCACTTGGTGTGCGCTCATGTGCTGACAAACACAGCGGGTGCTGGAGAGCCCTGTGATGGGATGCTGCCTGCCTTGTAGCATTTGTCTGATAGAGCTCTTGTAGAACAGGATTCCTTTTTGCTTATGTGCTCTGGAGGAGCAAGCTAAATAGAAGTGAGTACCCTGATTTGTTGGAGCTGTTAGCTGAAGCTGCTGTTGCAGACTCAATGATGCTCCAGCTGAAGGGGAGCTGGTCCAGAGATGTCTTCACTCACCTCCCATCAGTCATCACCTTCTTTGCTGCTCTCAGTGCAGAAGTTTGTTTCCTTTTCCCTATTTCCCCAAGGCAATTAACTGATGCCCTTTCACTGGTCGGCTGGTGGCTGTTCAAACCCACTATCTAAAGTCCATAAGCAGATAACACAGCCATCCCATCGGCTCAGGTGTGCCAGGAGGAGTGCGGTGCCCACCTGCAGATGGAATGCTGGGTTTGTGCCCTGGCCAAGCTGGCTGTGCTGCTGGCCGGCCTTCTAGAGAAGGGTTTTGGCCGAGTCTTTCTCTGAGGAATCCTTGATAATTCCTCTTGGAGGAACTCAGGAGAAATAGGAATGCTTTATTGGCCGGATCTTAGGATGTTCTGGTTTGAAGCTGGTAAATCTGATAACAAAACCGACATAAAATCCTTGTTTGAAGTAATAGTAACTCTGAGTTCTTGTTCCCGTGATGTGGATATGAAGAAATTCTGGAGAGTAGAAACTTTCATGGGACAGGAAAATCAGTTCTCCTCAGCTCGTTTCACAATCCTGTGCTTCCTGAGTGAGTGCAAATCCAGCACCTTTCACCAACAATAAAAATCACAGCTTTTTCTGGTTTAGTTCAGTTTTGAGCAACAACAACAACAAAAATCTCTTCCTGGCAGAGTCTGCTGCTCGTCCTATAACTGTGCTGCGTTGTGAAACAGCTTTTCCTAATCAGAACGTGTGCCCTGCTTGCCCATTCTGGCCCAATGGAGCTGCTTGCTGACACAGTGCGTGGTGATGGGGGGCTCTGAGTGCCCTTATAGCGCTGTGATGGCTCTCTGTGGCAAGCAGAGAGGGGTCCAAAATAGGAAGGGTCAACGTGAGGAGGTGTAGGTTGGAATAACCTCACTGAGTTGTCCCCGTGATCTTTTTCAGCCTGCAAACTGCCTTGTCATGGCTTAGATGTGACTGGGGGTGCTTCCATTATTTGGCAGATAAGGAGTAGCTGACCTGAGCTGTGACAGAGCACTGCAGTGCTGATGCTGTTGTGGTTCAGGAGCTGCTTCCAGCAGTGCAGGGGGATGTGCTCGTGGCTGGCCAGGGCTGGTTTGGTCGAGTCCTGCAAGTCCCAAGGTTTTGTTGAAATGATTTCCTTTTCTCTAAGCTTTCCAAAGTTTTTCTGGGATGTTGTAGTTTCTGGCACTGCGAGGCAGATCTATCCAAGGAGTGAGATGCAGATGCTTTACATGCATGTTAGCAATGGATAACCTCGTGTGTCTGGAGCTGAGGATCTCCCATCTACTCAGTTGTAACCCTGCAGTGGGATGCTGTCAGCCAGCACGCTGCCACTGCACCTTTGCAGTCCCTGCTATGGGTCCAGCCCTCAGTCCTGTGCTGTGCAGGGGGTTGGGAACAGCATGGCAATTTGAGCATCATTTGCAGCGAGTGCTGCCTGCTCTGCTCTCCTTTGTCTCTGCGTGGTGTAAATGAAGGCTGAAGGAGGTGTCCTGTTATAGAAACTCAGTTGTGCTGCTGTGTTGTATCCGGAGTCCTGAAGTCACGCTGTGCTGTTGGTAGGGAACTGGCTTTGGCTTCTGATGCCCTTTTCACTGTCATTTTTAGCACCACAGCCCCCTGATGCTCACATTGGCTCCTGAAGGCATGGGCTGGCACAGCACCTCTCACGGAGAGGGGAACCCACCTACCTCGTCGAGGAGCTGCGGTCGATAATGTTTGCAAAGTGCTTTTTAATCCCCTGCTGAAAGGTTCTGTGCGAGTGTGAGTTATAATTATGACACGAATGTCTCATATTTTCCTGCGCGCGCTTTCAGCTTGCTGCAGAGATGTTTTCCCAGCCTTTATGTGGATGCCATCGGGTTTGCAGCTTCCTGGCCCATTCTGGGCAGCCGGAGTAAGGCATGGATTTCAAAACGAGAGAATTTGAATCTTTTCATCAGTTCAGAGAGCCAAAACCAAACCCAAAACCACTTTTAATAAATCTTTCCAAGAAGGAAAATTGATTCTACGTCAGCAGAGCAGAGAAGCAGCTTGGATGGGGCTGGGTGACAGCTCCAGCCCTGCAGACAGGTGTCCATCTCACACGGCTCTGCTGGAGGGGCCGTGGGCAGCTGAGCAAACACGTGCTCTTCATCACATCACCGTGCAGCTAAAGTAAACCATGAGGTCATGCTGGCATCGTCGTGTCACCCTGCCGTAATGAAGAGCTCTGCTCGGCTCCCCGCAGCCTCAGCCTGCATCCAGGTGTGTTGTTGTTGAGCAGCTGGTGTAACGCAGCTCTGCCAGTGCCAAGTATGAAGCAGCCCCGTGTTGCTCCAAAACCAACACAGCCGGGCGTGCGACGCGGCCGGGGGGTGCAGCTCTCCCTCCTGGAGATGAAAACAAATCGTAAAGGTTGAAAGGCAGGAATCAGGCCTGGTGCTCACTGCTAACCCAGGGATCTCCACGCCTCGTCCCAGGAGGAGAGGAGTTAATAGGTAGCCAAGGCGAAGGTTTAAAAATAGAGCTCTTTGCATAGCTATTAGGTGATGTCTCTGTCATGTTGGCTGGGGTTTGCTGCTACGAACCCCACTGTGCTCCCAGCAGGTTTTTAAATGTTGGGTGTTTGCCTTCTTTTATTTATTTATTTATTTATTTTTTTTTATGGTGGGGTGATGAATGGGGAAAATGGGCCTTGGAAAAAATGACTTAGGAAGCTTTAGGATCAGGGTAATGGCTGAGCTGTGTCCTCGGTGCTGCTGGCACAACCACACTGGGACTGACAAGGTGGAAGGGTTGTGTGTCCCTAAGCGTTCTCCATTCATCTTTATGTGAGGTTAATCCTCCTTTCCCTCATTGAGAGGCATGGGTCACACAGTAAGAGGTGTGCCTGAAAGCCCCAACTCCATCACTTTCAAGATATTGGCTAAAAGAGGTTGTTTTTGCACATCTTTAGAGCACATCTCTATGGGAGCCTGCTAGGAGATGTGCTGGAGAGACGCAGGATTGGATAGGAAGCTGGATTAGCCCCTTAGGATTTCAACAATGTAGCTTTGGTTTAATATAGAAGGTTTTGCTTAATGTGTTGGTAGAAAAATGCAGTGTTGCATAGCTGAGATTGGATTTTCCCACCCCGTTCTCTCCACAGCCCCACTGCCTTGACTTTTTCCCACTATTGCTCTATAAATACAGAGCAGGTGCAGTGAGCTCCATGAGACTGTGGTCCAGTTCAGAGCTGACGGTTCCTCCTTCCCAGCAGGAGATGGCTTTGCTGTCAGCGAGCATCACTGGATATCAGGCATGAGGTTGACAAGCAGGCAGAGCAGACACCCAGCAAGAGCAGGGCAAGCCAACAAGCTCCCTCCTCTTCTGGCTGCTTGGAAGCACTGGGCTCCTTGGCAGCCTCTCCAGCCTTCAACCATTTGGAGCCCATTCCCCAAACAGGAGTGCCACCCAAAGCCTTCTGGGAGGGCGAGCACCATCTCCCATCCATGGAGCCCATTGCCTCACCTTTGAGGAATGCATTTGCTTCATAACAGTGATAAACAGCCTGCTGCTCAAATGGAGCTTGTGTTGCAAACCCCAAGCTCTTGCTCTGGGACAGGCTTGGCGCGCCTCCTGCTTTCCTGCTGGGTGAGCTGGTGCCTCGCTGCAGGGTCTGCTGCGCCGAGCAGGGATTTATTATGGGGACTGGCCTGTGCTGCTGGCTCGATGTGTTCTGCTCTGATCTCAGAGGATAACTCTCTCCTCGACTGGTCTCGGAGGGAACTTGCATTCCTTTCTTATCTCCCACCAGCATGAGTTATGCACGCAAAAATTAGTCTTTATTTATTAGCGCAACCCAGCCAACAGCCATCTCCAGGATTTTCGGTTACGTGTGCAAAAAAATCCACCTCCCTTTTCTTGCTCCCCTGGAGAGACTCATTAGGAATAACCTCACCTTTCAGGGAATCAGATGTGCCTTCAAGGTTATGGACTTGCATGAGCTATGGAGCTGGTGTCCCAGAGAAACACTGAGGTTAGTGTGCTCAGCTCATCTGTCTCCACTTAATGTAAGGACCCCTGGAGAGCAGTGGAATAAACACAAGGGCCCTTATTTCTCCTTTAAACCATAAACTGAGGCACCACAACGAGGATCCTGGTTAGCCTGCATTTTTTTCCTCCAGATTCAAAGGAAGGTATGAGCCAGGCCTGGCTGTGATGCCGAGGAGGGGAACGCAGCGGTGAAGTGGATGATGAGATGCTGTAGTGGGATGAATGGGAGACCCAGCTGGACCAGGGCAGCTCTGGATTGAGTTGAAAGCTGGAGGAAGTCTCTGTGCTGCTGATGCTTGGAGGTGAAGAATTACAAAGGCAAAGGGAGGGACTGCAATCAGCGGGGTAAGGCCAGTGAGGCACGGAGGAGGATCAGATATACTGTGCTATTAAATAGCCCTGGAGATGCAATATCAGCAGCTTCTGAAGCCACCAGAGACCAAGAAATCTCCAGAACGGAACATCGATGTGGAGGTGGTTACTCAGTGCAATGAATAAAACCTGACAAAGCTCCATTTTTGCTGCATGCCAGCAAACCCTGCTATTGCACAGCTGACACCTGGGACCGGCAGCAGTGCATCAGGCTACAGTGAAACAGGGGGAGGAATGAATCCCTGAGCAGGGCGTGTGTTCCCACCTTGTTTTGTCCCATGCTGGTGTAACCCCATCAGCCTGGAGCAAAGCAGCGCTGCGTTGTGCTGCCCAGAAGAAGGGGGTCACCCCTTAAAGCAGAATGGTGGGGATCACTTGGCTGCAGAGAATGGATAACCAAGGGCAGCGATGTGGATTGCTGTAAGAAAGCAGGCAATTGTGAAGGGGAAGGAAAAACAACCCCGGAGCTGCCAACAGCTGTGGAGCCCAGATTATCTGACCTGCGCTTCACAGACAAGACATTTTTGACTCCAGTGCAAAGAAATACGGGCAAGACATCAAATTACAAGCCAGAAATATCATGTAACCGGTAATGGCTCTTTATTGACATAGGAAGTGGGATGGTTTTGATAAAATGGGAGCCCACACAAACGATTTTCTGTGCATATAATTCACAAGGCATCTCTTTGAGGAGGTTTTTTTCTTTTTTAAAGGAATGCATTTATTATTTTCCCTGCTTTATTTTTGCTTGGTTTGTCCTGTTGCTAAAGGAGTCGATGGCAGGAGGAGGTTCACCTTTCCCCTTTGCTTAAGGGCTCTGTGCATCCGGTGTCCCCCTAAGCTGACAGCTGGGAGCCTGGGCAGGGTGTGATGGCAGGAACCATTTCAGTCTGTGCTGAGAAGCACGTGGAATAACTCCACGCCTGTGTTGCACACTGGTCCACACACTCCTCACCACACATGGAAATGGTAATCCAGCACCCCTGGAGTTACAGAACCCAGCAGGTCCTTTTCTGTGGTGCATCACCGCTGCCAGTTTTCTTCACCCGTTTTGAAACCAAATGGTTCGTAAAGACCTAAATTAATTTGGGTGGAGGTGATGTGTCATTAAATATGATTAATCTCTTGCTGTCACCAACCCCACGGTAATTTCTGGAGCCTTATGGCTGCAATTGCAGCTGGAATCCCTGGACTCTTTGCAGCCCGGCGCTGAGCTTGCAGTGCTGTTTGTGTTCAGCTTCCTTAGCTTGTTCTTTTGTTGTTGTTTTTGGGAAGGAGGATATTGAAGTAAGAGGAATATGGGGAAAAGTAAACAGGTCCGTGCTGGGTTTGTGCTCCTTGCTTATTTGTGTGTGCGATGCTAGAAAAAAGCAAACTCCCTGAGTACCTTTATCTCCGAGTTTACAAACACAAATAAAAGTCCTACACAGATATTTAGGACATGATGAAAGATTCAAATATACACAAGGAAAGTGTTTATTTGAACGGGCTCTGGGTTCTTCTGTTCGTATTCTGCAGTGGCTGCTTCGTTGTAGGAGGTCCAGAAAGTTAATTCACCGAAAGAAGTGCAGTTTTGGAAGCAGCAGGGAAGAGACTGAGCCTATTTGTGGATCTGGTTTTCAGTTTCTTTATTTGTTTTGTTGGAAAAAGTTTGGTTTGGCTCGAGTCGAACTCAGCTCTTCCTGCGCTCTTCATTTACCCGCTCTGATGCACGGCTGTGTACCAAGGCCAAGCTCCGTAAATTTCTGAGCCTTTATTTTCCAGAGCTGTTTCCCTCTGCAGACCTCCCCACGTGCTGCTCTGTTCACGGATGGGTTTCCCCGTGGCTCTGCTGGGTTGGGGCTGAGACCTTCAGCTCTCCTTAAAGCGTGTTTCCTTTTGCTTCAAGGGAACTCCTGGAATCACAGCGTGGGTTGAGTTGGAAGGGACCTGATGGATCATCTAGTTCCAGCCCTGGGCATTCGCACCTAGATGTAGCTCAGCACGCAGTGAGTTACCTACCAATGACATGTGCAAGGTTTCCCATTGCGTTTGCCTCCAGCACCCCATATTTGTTCCTATTTTAATGGTACAAAGCTGGCATTCCACTCCCTGCTGCCCTCCCAGCAGGCTGCCGATGCTTACTGCGTTCCTACACTCCACTCTTTCCCTCCCCACTGAGCTTTTCATGCCTTGGGAGGTGTCAGGATTTAAGACCAACTCCTGCAGCTTCAAGGGCCACCTCTGTTTTCCTTTGGCTCCATGGAGCATTCTGTCCCAGTGCGGTGGGGAGAGCAGGAACCTCCAAAGAGAAGCGGTGGGGGCTACAGATCTATAGATTAAAGAGAGCAAGGGCCAAGTGCCAAAGTGCTTGTGTCACTTGCAGGAGCCAGTCTTTCCATTGTGGTGACTCACTTGCTGACGCTCCATAGCTGCCCTGCTGGGCTGGATGGGGCTGGGGGAGAAGTGAATGAACTGCTCCCTACCCAAGGAAGGGGCAATCCTGGGGTATCTGAGCCCTTCTGCCCCACAATGAGGGTCCTTGTCCAGAGCTGTGCCTGCTGAGTGCTGCCCTACCAACAGCCATAGCTCTGGGTTGCATCCAGGAGGAAGACGAAAGGTTGGTTTGTGCCATAAACTGGGAATTGTTTGCAGCAGAATCCACCAGGGGGAAAAAAAAAAACAAGAGAGAGAAAAGCTAAAATACTCATGAAATCTGAACATCATCCAGCGGTTTCCCTTTTAAGTATTACAGATGGCTTTCCTGTCTTTCTCAAGTTGTCACACACCGCAGTTCTCTGCATGTTCTCCTCTCTTGGTTTCTCTGTTGCTGTTCTGTGTTTCAGTGTTATGCTATTGAATATGGCATGTAAGAATTGGCTCTCGACTCTCAGCACTGATTGCGTTTGCGTATGCAGAAAGGGAAACTGTTTAGGCTCGCTGTGTTCCAGAATTTTATTGCATAGCATCTGACAAGGTTACATGCAGCTTGTCTGGGCAAAGCTATTTTTAATGCTGTGCTCATCAGTGTGACTCCTCGGGTTGTGCCTTCCATCAGCAGGTGCCCAGTTGGGCATGTTCTGCCTTTTGTACCTGCAGGGCTTCTTAAAGGCCGAGGAAATGGGAAGTATTTTGTGTTATGCTTTGTAAATATGTGGTTAGGAAAACATGCCCTTTGGTTTGGGCTTTTTTGGATTTGTAAGGAAGGAGTTGAAAGAATTGAACTAAATTGCTGTTTGTTTTGGTTCGAAATAGCAGATTTCTTATATTTTAACAGCAGTCATGCTTTCAGGCTTGGTTTTGCTGAAGGGAAGGAATTTTCCCTTTGTAAAAAGCCCCTTTTGGACTTGTTTTCTGCACGGGGGGAACAGCGGGAGGGAAAAATAACAACACAGATAGGTGAAAAATGCAGAACTGTTCCTAGAGGGGGAGGAAACCCACAGCATTGTGGTGAGAGCCCACCGGATGGTGCCCACGCTCCCAGGTCGGCTCCAGTGGCTGCTCCCCATGTCCCCCTCTGCCCACATCTGGTCCGCAGCCTCCGGAGCCAACAGAAGTCTTGCCATTAATTTCAGATAATGTTCTGTATGCATGCAAGCTAACGTGATCGTTAAACTGTTTGCTAAGCCCCGTTTGGCTTTTTCCATCAAACGTGTCATTTAAATAACCTAATTAAATGAAGTCCCTTCGTCTCAGATGATGTTTAGATGATGCATGTAATTGCACTGGAAGCGTGGCCGTCCAGCTGGCAGAGAGGTTAGAAAAGATGTAAAACATTTTAATATAAACAAGACCCTCCTCGGGTTTGGCCTCAGTGGTGTGGATGGAAGACCAACAGGGGGGTGAGAACAGCCACAGACACCAGGCAGTCCTCAGGGGTGGCAGAAATCAATCTGGTTTTGGCTTGTTTGCACTTGGGCTGGTGGGGTGCTGGTGTCTTATCTCCAAGATGATGCAGGGCAGCCTGAGGGTGGATGAGTCCTGCTGCTTCTTGCTTGAAGTGATGGCTGAACCCATCCTTCCTCCTTGCCCAGCTGTGTTGGGAAGCCTCCGTGGGGTGCAGGGGATGTCCAGGTGTCATCCTGCCTGCCCAATGACAGGTGTTTGTTGCTCCCTCCAAGCACCAGGAGCATCTCTGGGATGGGACCAGCCCTGTGTAGAGATTATTTCCTTTAACTCAAGGAGTGAAACTCTTGGGCTCAGGGCCTGGGCTGTGCTGGGGAGGCGGTGTGGCTGCAGTAATGGTGCTCGTAGATCATCGGCTGTCAGCAAGCAGCTGGGAAGATGGTGAGATCTCAGCATGGAGGCCTGCACCTGTTCTGTTGGGGCTCCTGGGGCAGCATCACCCAGCCTGAGCTTGTCCTGAGCTCATCATAGGGACAAAGTGCTGTGCTAAATAGGCTCTGAGAAATGCTTATTGCTGGCAACCTCCCCTGTGCATCCTCATGCCCAGAGCAGGCATTGCAAGGAGGCAACTGCAGCTCCCAGGGCACTTCAGTTAGCTGAGCTGTATGGAGGCAGCACATCTGGCTAACAGGGACACACGTTCCCCAGATCCTCTTTACTGCACCAGGAGCCAGTCCCAGGAATCCTTCGCCCTGCAGATTCGTAGTGCTGACACATCCACTCCAGCCACAACAGAGCAAATAGTTCCTTTTTATCCTGCTCCAAGTCTAAAAGCTCTCAGCATTTCAAAAGAGATTATCCAAAGGGTTTGGGCCACATCAGGTCCTGCAGGGATGGTCTCTTCCCTCCTCCCCATGTGCACCAAGTGCCTTGTTGCAGAGTGAGCAGAATGTGTTTCACCTACAGCCAAACCCATCCTGCTCAGTTACCACCCAGGGAGCATCCCTGCTCCATCTCAGCTCAGTAGTGCTCAATCAAGGATCGCTCCGTTTGCAAACCTGACCTTGAGCATTCAGACACACAGGCTGCAGGAAAGCGATCCGAGCAGAACCCCCTGTGCTGTCACTTCCACTTACAGGCCTTGCTGGTGACATTGCTGCAGCGCTGAGCAAACAGGTTTTTGGCAGGGGTTGCTGTCTGGGGATCCTGTATCTGGCACAGGGACTGTCTCCTTCCAGCAAGGTGCTTTGGAGCCCTCAGGAAGGACAAGCAAGGCAGCTCTGCCATTCCCTCACTGCCCTTTTGCACTTGGGGCTGTTGTATTTAATCCTTGTGCCCCTTCTCTCCTGCAGCACTAAAGGATGTCCTTGTCCCATAGTATTTCTTTCTGCATTCTTGTAGCGTGAGCAAAGCAGGAGGGGAGGGGGCGAGGAGGGGATTGAAAGGGTTGGGAAAATTCTCACACAGGGCTTAGTTTACAAGGGACAGCTGAGCATGTAAACCCGGTCTCCAAAGAGGGCTGTTGGAGCTGTTCTGGCAGCATTTCCCCTCCTCTCCCCCAGCCTCTGGCTGAGCTGTTTCAAAGGAAAACAGAAAGGAAGAAGGCAGGGGAGCGTTCCAAAAATCAGCTCTCCCACCCTTTTAACTCCCCCTAACAGAGAGGCGAAGTGAACCTCAGCGTGGGCAAAGCATAGAGGATGGGATCAGTGCGTGCATCCTGGTGCCATTGAATTGGGTGGGGGGTGCCCAGGAGGGATGAACGTCCCTACAGTGCGATCTGTGAGGTGACTTTCCTGGCCAACCTCACCTCCCTCTCCTTCCTCCTGTCCTTTTCTTATCTGCAGCACAGCTAAGGATCTTGCTATGAAAATAATTGGCATCAGAGCAGCAAAATGAGCAGCCAGTGGTTTTTATAGGCCTTTGCAGGCTGGGGCTGTCTGGTGGAGGGCAGAGAACAGGGTCTCCTGACCTCTTTGGATCAAGTTCTTGTTGAGGACAGCCATCCTCTTGTGTGCAAACGGGGGCGTGGATCCTCAACCATCACCCACACTGAGCATCTCGGAACTGGTTACTAAAGCAGGGCAACAGCTTCTGCTAGCGGTAATGCTTGTGTTCTCATCCTGTCCTTAAGCAGCCGGTGGTGCTGTCAAAAGAAGGTCTGTATGTCTGCATTTCATTTGCATCCCACGGCGTGTCTGTGCACATACAGGTATGCCTGCATGCTACCTCAGCTGAGAAACAAGTGCTTATTGGAAACATGCTTGCTGCGAATTAACGGCCCCATACACATGTATCTCTCATTAAACGCTATGGGGTGGAGGTAAGGATTGCTGCCCCAGGCGCTCTCTGTGAGATCTCTCAGCACCATATGCAATAAATATGTTTTTAATAAGCAGTCATTAATGACTGGACAATAACAGCTTTATTAAGCTTAAATTAAAGGCATATTTGGGGGCCTTAATCTGAGACTGTATGCTGTAATGGAATGTACTGGAATTCAGCTTTTTATTATTTTATTTTAAAGCTTCTTTCAAGCCAGTAGTTGCAAGCCAGCATGGGGAAAGGATGCATTCCCTGATGGCCTGATCCTGCTTGGAGATCTGCTTGTGGTTGTCTACACAGAGCCTAAACCAGGCTAGGCACCTCTACGTAGGGCCTGCATTGTATATAGGTATTGCTCCAGGGTGCTGAGCTCTTGCCCTGAGCTTCATCTCTCTGGGTGGGCACTGCTTGCAGTCAGCCCCCTCCCTGCTGTTCTCCTTCATTGTGGGGGCTGAGCTGCCAGCATAGGCAGATAAAGGCTCTCAGAGATGGTTGCTGCTTAACCTCAAGCAGGTTTGTTCCCCACTTGTGCTGTCTTCCTGAAGCAGCTTTCTCTTGCAGGCTGGTTTTCAAGCCCTTATCCATCAGCTCCCATCCTTCCTGGGCATACCTTGCCCTGACATGTGGTGGGTTCACCTCTGGCTGGGCAGCACTGCAGCAGTGTTTGCCTTGGAGCTGGCTCTGGAGCTGCTCCATGCAGGTCCTCTCCTGCTCTTCCCCAGCTGGATCTCCAAGCCCCTGGGTTGACCTGCGATGTGACTCGGCGTGAATCAGCCCTTCCTCCAAGCCCAAAGCGTGGGACTTGCATCAGCCCTATTCCCTTAAATCCACTTAGTGTGTCCCTGTGACCCAGACCCTTGAACTCCCTGTGCTCCACTGCCTCAGCCCTGCAATCCTCCGAGCCCAGCTGTGCCCCGATCTGCTGCCCTTTTCCAGCTTCCCTTACCATCTGGGCTGACCAGGAGCTTGTTGCTTCATTGACTTTCCAACTGTTTGTTTTCTTTTCCAGTTGACTTTTGAGAATTAGCATCATTTTCAGCTCTCCCTTCTGCCCCTCGTGAAGGGAATGGTTCTTTCCCCAATGTTTTAAAGACAGCTTGTACCTAAGGACATAATTCCTAAGAAATGCTTCGAGCTGAGTCAGCCCAACATGTGTTGCACAAGTGTGTGCTGGAACAGATCTGCATCTGATTTCTTTTCTCTGGTGCTGGTTCAGAGGGCACTGCAATCAGTGCAGCGATGCTGTGAGAGAGCAGCTACTCTGTGCCAGGGCTGCCCATGCCCTGTGACATCCCTGCTTTGCTCTGGACAAAATGAACCAGATTCTTCCCCAAATGCATCAGCCCCTCACCAGGAGAGGAACTTCCCACCTCTGCATTTGGCAGGCTGGTTACTTTAGGCATGATTAATGCGTGGCTCCAGCAGAAAAGCCTGTTTGTGGAATGGCATCCCTAAATAGCAAGCATAAGTCTCACTAAGCAGATACAGCCTTAGCTTCTGAGCTGTCTTGAAATGCAAGGAGATACTCTGTGAAGGAGAGCATCCTGGTGGGTGTTGGCTTTTCCCACTGATTGCATTCCTGATCAGCGAGAGCCCTCAGGCAGGAATGAATGGTTAGCACAGAAGGAGCAGGCTGTGCTCAAGGACTTGCTGGTAGAGTGCAGTTGACTTGAGAATGGCCAAGCTAATAACTTCAGAACTTCTCAACTCGTTTTCTCACAACAGCTTGCCAAAGTGTTTGGCTTAGCATTAATCACCGCGTTTCCTCCAGATATAGAGCAGGGTTGTGCAAGCCATTGGGTCAGCACTCAGGGCATGGGATATCAGGGTTGGGGTCGATTTAAATATGAAATTAGCAGCCTGTTCCCTGCTGAGGCCCCCGTCTCAAAGCACACGTGAACATGCCTAAGTGCTCTGCAGGAAGTGGAGCGTAAGGACATCGGTTGGGCAGCGGGTGAAGTTCATAGAGCTCATAGCCTCAAATCAGCACAGAAAGAGTGTGGGGCTGTGGTTCCTTTACCTGTATGATCCCTTTAACCATCTCCCCAGTGCAGAGCAGAGCTGGTGTTTACAGCACTCAGCAGAAGGGAACCTCCTAAAGCCAAACATCGTTGTGCTGAACCCTGGTAGGACTCAAATCTTTGGCTCCAGCATGTCTAGGGACTGAAAAGCTGATGATTAGATAACTGTAAACCATCCTGATTTTTACAGCTCGTGCTCGCTTTGTTGGGAAAGGGAATGAAGCACACCAGGCTCCTAGGGTGGAGGGAGAAATGGTTTTGTGCTTAAATTGGGTTATTTCAGCTGAAATGCCCACCCCTGCTGCAGGGTTTGCTTCTGGTCTTGGGTAGGTCTGACTCCCCCGTGTCTCAGTTTCCTCAATGCTGACCCTTTGCTGTTATATGTTGGTGGTACTGCAGTTTGAAAGAGATGCATTGCTAGAGGTGAGGTGCCCATTGGGTGAAGAAACCCAAGACAGGTTGCTCCATTGGTCTGAGCCCAGAGGAGGCCACCAGGCACTCCTGGGCTTATTGCACATCCTCGGGCCCAAACCTCCATCTGTTTTGGTTTTCCCATCTGCAAGTGCAACTCATGCAGCCCCACTGTAACCCCAGCCCTCTTCATCTCTCCCAGTGCTGATGGCCTTATCATCAAGAGGTTTAAATCCTGCCAGGCTGGGAATTCAGCCTTCTTGCTTCTTGAGAAAGACCATCTTGGCGTGAGGCGTTCCCCAGGTTGGGCTGTGTGTTTGGATGGTTGCTAAGCTTGTCTCATGGCTGGTTAATGCCTGATGAGATCATGGTGCCATTTAGCATTTCACGGATAGTTCAGGATTATTCATTAACAATCAGGAACAAGCAGGTGTCAGCATAGGCTGCCTCAGTGGGAAGAAGAAAAATAATGTCCCATGGGAAAGGACGTGAAATATCCAGGGGGACTGAAGTGCTGGTTGAGCTGAGGAGCTTCTGGGGGCGATGGAGATGGAGATTTGTTTTCAGAACAGCTGAATCTAAAGCTTTTTAATCTATTAACCCTGCAAATGTGGGGGTCCCCCCTTGGGACACACTGATGTCTTCATGGGGCTAAATTGTCCTAGCATTATTTCTTCTGGGGTGATTGGGAGTTGTAAGTCATAGAAGTGTTTGGGTTGGAAGTGACCTGTGAAGGTCACCTTGTGCCTGGGTTATTTACTGGCCTGGAGAGCTGGAGGCCCCACCATGAGCATCCTGTGCACCTTTGGCCCATTGACCCCCAGACAACAGTGTGCAGACTTAGATCTGATGGAGTCTAGAGATGGGAGGTGCTTGGCTTTCCATGCTGTTGGGTGAATCCTTGCTGTTTTCCACCATTACTTCTTCCTTCGTCAGTAGTGAGGACTTCAAAACCCATTTCACTCCAGCCCAGGGACCAATGCCCAGCACAGCCAGCTCCCACATGAAGACACATCACTTCTCCTAATGCAGGCAATCAGGAGGCTTCACTTAACATTGTGTCTTGAAAATCTGAAGGAGGAGTGAAGTAGAAGGGCTTTTGGGGGCAATGTGCAGGAGGGGAAGAAAAATGTGTGCTCAGATCCCGCTAACGCCGAGTGTCTGGCTTTGAAAGGGATTCCAGCACCACCCGTGTTTTCCTTCCTCCGCAATCACATTCACCATGGCCCACTTTGAAGTTTAAATAAACTTAAAAGCATATCTGCTGAAATATGTTACCCGCGTTGCTCCGCCGGCCTGCCTTGTGGTTCCTGATGGAGAAACACACGTGGAATGGAAGGGGAACGCTGCTGCTCTGCGTCCAGTCTGCACAGAGGCAGATGCTGAAACAAACGCAAAGGAAATACCAATATTCCAATACCTTTTCTTCACCAAGTTGTGTTTGTGTAAACCCAATGTGTGCATGCTTTCCTAAGAGTAAGGTTCACTTCCCCTCCTTCCCCCCCCGCTTCTTTTTGACAAACGAAATGGAATGCGGTATTAAACTGGAGAAAATGTTACCATAACCCAAAGCATTCTGTTTAGATTTATTGTTTTATTGCCTGAAAGCTCCGAGCTATTTCTGACCCACGCTGAGTGCTCCTCTTGCTTTGCTTCCCTTCCTCTTGCTATTCTCACCACCATGGCCACAAACCTGTTATGTTCTGCCCTCAAATTATCCACATGCGCTCTGCCTTTGCTTGCTCTTGTTTCTCCATGGGAAGCCAGCTTGCTCTCAGCTCCACGCTTTGGCTTCTTTTCTGCTTGGGCAAACCCATTCTGAGGACAAGTAATGGTTGAAAGAACAAAAATACAGTGTTTATAGTGATCCATCCTTACTGGTGCTACCTCTTACTGGAGCACTGAATGCTTGCTGAGTGTTTTAGAGCAGCCCTCACTCCATACCTCCCTGCTGGCTCCAGGAGGATGGTTTTGGAGCTGTGCTTTGGCACCAGGCTCCCTCCAGGCCCCACCGAATTCGCACCCAGACCCACCCAGCCCCACGCCTGCTTTAAATCATCTGCAGCCCATGTAAGTGGTGATGATGTCAGCCTGCCCATCCCGTGCACCTTTTAAGCATAATCCCACTCAAATTTCCCATCAAGCCAGTTCCCACAGCCCAGGGTTGGGTGAGACTGCAAGGCATCACCTTGGGAGCAGAGGAGTCGAAGCTGGCACCCACATCCCACATGGCAAAGGCAACTGACCCTCAGTCCCAAAGCCATCTGGTCTTCCCGTTGCTCAACATTGCCTTATAAATGAGCTAATAGACTGTAGTCCTATAAAACACAGAGCTTTGCTCCAAGGGAATCCTGAACCAAACCCCTTTGGGGCTTTGGCATCTCAGTAGGCTTTGTACAAGTAACTGTGAGGACCACCTGAGCACCTCACATGGGCACAGATCTCAGAGAGCCTCAAGCTCTGTGTCCTCCCAGCATCCCAGGGCCAGGTATGTGCAGCCCAGCCTTCAGGAAGGGCTTTTGCTGTGGTTTATTGGCAGCTCCTCAAAGCCTTATAATGAAGAAAGTGCTTGTGGTTCAATCCAAATGAATTTGTTGGTTTTTCTCAGCTAGTGAAAAGCCTGGAGTGTTTCTTATCTTGCTTCAGGCGGTGGGGAATTATTTATTTATTTTTTTTTCCATTCTGATGCAAACTGAATTGAAAAGATGGAAATCTGGTGATCTCCTTCGGATCAGAAAATCATAGGCAATGGGAGGAACCAGCATTGGGATGGCTCACCCAAAACATGCCCAGAAAGGACTATTTTTACTCCCTCCGGATCATCCCATTTCCTTTTGGAACAATTTGCAGAGCTGCTGTGAGCTCATGCCTTTTGCTACTTGCAGATCTCTGACAGTGGCTTGGGTAAAAAAAGGCCCCATAGGCAGGTGTACCTGAGGCGGCCAGGCAGCATCTTCCCCCTTATTTCCCCTCCATAGGGTTGTGCTGAGAGCCCATTGTGTACCAACAGAGGGCGGCACTCAGCGGTGCCCTGCACAGAGCCTTTTTTAAGATCAATTTTCAACTCTTTTTCTGGCTTTTTCTGGCTCTTCCTGTTTTTCTGGCAAGCCTGGCAGGAGAAGAGCACTGTGCTGCTGTGTCTGGGAGCTACCAGGAAGATGAAAACAAGGGAAACTTTTAGCGGTGGTTCGAGGCATCCAAAAAAAATCATTTTTGCAGTGATTTGGAGCCACAGATATGTTTGGGAGCGGGCATCTCAATAGTGCCATTCATTGGGAGCCTGTGGCCCTTATTGGGTCGGGATCCTTGGTGCATGGGGAGGTGACATGGGCAAGGAGCAGTCACAGCTGCCCTTGGCAATCCCTTGTTAAAGCAGGGAGGGACTGCTGTGAGGTCCTGCTGGAACAGGCACGGTGCCTCTCCTGATGTTTCTCTCTGCATTTTCAGCCTCTGAAGGTGGAAAAGTTGGGACCTGGATGTGTGCTCCCACTGGGACCAAAAGGATATTTGTTTGCACAGAGCGGAGCTGAACAGTCAAAGGTCCCACCCAGAGCATCCTCCAGGTCCTCGATGGCACATCCCAATGCTCAGATCCCAGCTCTATCCTAGCATGTGCCGTCACCCATTTGCAATGGAGTGGCTTCGAGCAGTGATGTGACCCAGTGGGTTGACCTGTGGGGTCTTCTCTGGACCTTCAGCTTGTGCAGGCACATGAAATCAGCACCTGGCAGGAGTGGAGCTGGGGACTTGCTAAAGTGGGAATGGAAACAATCTGCTGTTCAAGCAGAGGGAGGGGGAAGACAAGATGGGGGGGTCTGAGGAAAAACAAATATTTTCAAGTAAGTTTTCTGTTAGAAATGCCTACGCTGGATGTTTCTTCTCTCACAAGGCTCAGGCATATTCTTTTCAAAGGAAGCCTGAAACCTTTTAAAGAGAAATATCAAAGGAAACATTTCTTTTCGCTGACATTTTTCATAAAAACAAAATATATTTCTTGACAGGCCACGAAGTGACCCAGATCATCAATCCAAATGCAAACGGGCATTCAGGAGAGCTTGCAAACATATCAAAGAGCTCTGGGCCAGGCCTTTCCATTTTCATTGCAGCTGCTGCCATTGCTGTTAAGAAACATGAAAACAGGGCAGGGAAAATGCCTCCTTGTGCGTGGTTTTGATGTGAAGGCTTAGAAGAGCTGATTTGGTGCCTGTTTGCCTACGTCCCTGTCCCTGGGCTGTTTGGAACAACAAGGTGTATATATATATATATGTAGTGTTGAGCACAAGGCAGGACATCAGGCCATGTCACTTGTCTCCCTTCCCAACCATTTATCTCTGGGGTCCCAATTGCTTGTGTTATTCCAGAAATGTTGATGGTGTCTGTGCTCTGGATGGATGGGAAGCTTCTCCTGGCACTTGCCTTCCCAGCACTTTGTTAGCTGTGCTGGTAATGTTGCAGTAGCAATTAGCAGCTCATATCAGACCAGGGGCCCCACAGCACTGGGACCATCTAAGCAACAACCTAATCCCTATTACCTGTAAGCATCCATGTGAAATAATTCTTGCAAGGAAGGAGGAGATCTTTGTTGGTGTTCACTAAACTCGTGCCAGTTCATCCACTAACCCTTGCAGTGACACGAGAGAATCATTCCCGGAACATGTTTCCAAATTGCTTAAGAAACTAAGCCCTAAATCCCACCAGCATTAAAGGCTCTTTGACACTTGGGAAAATGTTACCCTTTGGGAGCCAAAAAGAGCCACAGTTTTCAGCTGTATCCTCCAATCTCAACAAAGCACTCCCTCTGTGAGCAGAGGGTGCTGCAGAGCTGTGGGGATGCGGCACTGAGGGAGGTGGGCAGTGGGTATGGTGGGGTGGGTTGGGGTTGGATTGGGAATCTTTGTGGTGTCTGGGATGTGGCACAGGGGATGTGACCACCCCAAAACCCCTTCCTGGGCTGCATGGGGATGTGAGCAGCAGCTGCAGGACTCTTAAGTTCCCAGCCACGCTGAGCACTGGGGCTGAGAGGAGCTGCCCTTATCTCAGGGTATTAGCACTGCTATAAACCTGATAACGCTGGAGTTTCCCATAAAAATCCAAGAGGTGGGGACTCCCATGGAACAGAGGCTTCTCAGCATCGGTGCCACATATGGAAATAGTGCAGAGGCTGCGTTTTCAGCCGCCACGACTGCAATTTGAAGAGAAAAAGAGAGGTATTCCAACTATTTTGTCTTTAAAAGGAAATACTGAATAACTTATGGATAAGACATTAACAGGCCCAGACCACTCGTGGTCGTTAAAGAGCCCTTGACACTATTTGTGGGAGGGGAACCGGGGGTGTTAGTCTTGGACTGCAGCCCAAATTCCAGTTTGAGGAAACACATCCCAGCTACCTAAAATTCCACCTGCACTTGGACTCAGGTACCAGGCCCGTATGCCCAGCAATCAGTGGGTCTGAAGTGTTGGGTCCCTCTGTACATCATCAGTGCTACCAGGGAGAAGAGCTGCTTCAATGCGCCCAGTTCAGCTCAGGGTCCGGAGTTCATCCCCCTGCAGGGAATTAAACCCCTCGCTTTGGGGTAGGAATTATGGTCTGACCTCAAGCCTTTATCTTTAAAGGGAAAGGAGTTGTTCAGAGGTGGGACGGGTCCTGTGGTAGAAAGCTGTGATGCTTCACTATCAGAAATACAGGGAGCAAAAGGATAGTGGGGTTCAGCACGTTTGGTCCAGCATCCCTGCTCCAGCTGCTGCTTTCTAATGATGTGCTGCCCCTGCATCAGCCCTCACCTGCATCTCTGCACAGCATTTGGTGTCTCTTAGTGTGCCATCAATGACCCTCATCCTCATCTTCATGCCTTAAATATCCCCTCTCATCCTGCAGCCCTGTCTGCTCCTTGCAGCCACTGCTGCATTCCAGCCCAAAGGTGGCCCCATTGCGGCCATAGGAGCAGTGATGTGCACGGAGCAAGAATCCTTCCAGATGAAAGGTGGTGATAGTTGCAGACAGTTATTTTATCTTCTTCTGGCTTTAAAGATAACACGCTACCAGCATGTGAAAGGGCATCATTTTTCTTCTCTGGGAGTTATGCTCTTGGTCCTGCTCCACCCCACGGGTTACAGCTTTGCAGTGAAGCTGTTATTACTTAAAAAGCAGATCAAATCACACATTCCCACCCTTTTTTTCACTTCATCTTCTCTGAGCCCCAGAACTGGCACACTCTGATGGCAGAGAGCAGCTTACCTTAGCAACCGCTCCCACAAATAGGGCTCAGGTTCCCAAGTGCACGGGGAGTTGCAAAATTGGAGAGAAGCTGTGTATTCAGATATAAATGTTTTTCACACCTTGGCAAAGCAAATTTCGCCTTGACTTTCTGAGTAATGATGCACCATCCTCTGCTATCACAGCTTTGCATTTCATGCTGTCCCTGGAGGACTTTTCCTGCACATCTCAGCACCCTGGTCCTGCAAACAGCAATTAATGATGTGGGAAGGGGTTGTTCAGTACTGAGTGGCAGAACAGTGGAGCATCTGAGGAACAAATCTGGTATATGGAACATCAGAGTGGGCTTTAATCCCAGGCACATCCTTTGTTGGATGGGCCAAATCTTAGATGAGGAACTTCACTGATGAGTAGAATTGTGGGGCTGGAAGCAAGGAGTGATTTGTTGGCTCAGCTGAGACTTGTGGCAACATCCACACTGGTTTTGAGGATGCCAGAATTTCACTTGAAGCTTTTTATGGCATCCCAAGCAGAGCACACATTGGCTGAGCTGAAGGAACTGCTCCATGGGAGCCTCCAACCCAACCCAACATCATCCCAATCCAGCCGAACATCATCCCAACCCAATATTATCAATTGTAATGGGGTACTGAAGGCAGCTTTTCCTTCCTGCTCTGTCACAGCCAAGAGACATATGAGTGGCCCTCTTCACCCAGCTATTTTCCTCCTGGTTTTCAGCCCTCCTGTTATTTGTAGGAGGATGTTTGTGCTTTCACCACCAGGCACATGAAGCATTCCTGCTGTTTTAGAGGATCATTGTATCCCGAGCATCCTCCCATGGGCTGAGGGACCAGTGTGGGTGAAGGATGCCATGTGCATTCCCATGGGAGCTGGTGCATTTGGGGGCAGGTTGGGGTGTCAGGGATGGGCTGGCCTTGCTGTAAGCTATGAGAGGTTTCCATTTTCCACCTTTTAGGCAATCGCTGAGGAAAGAGATTGTCTCATTTTTTTGTGTATGTATATCTCGTCTCACGGTTGCCAAGGCAACACTGTATATGTTTGCAGGCTGGAAGGATCTGGGGATGGAAAATGAAGCCAGGGAGTGGACCGAGGAGAGAAGTCCAGCAGGAATTTTCCTCTGGTCTTTTGCGGCCGATTGGTTCCCACTAATTTAAGCCCCCTCTCCTGGGATTAGTCATCAAATCTGAGATTTCCATTTTTATTATTTTAAATCAACCACGGCCGCTCCTGGGAGGCCGTTTTTCATGTTAGAAATTAACCTCACCGAGATTCGGCTGGTGGGGGCTGCGGGAGGGGAGCCAGCAGTGGGGTAATACCATAGAAACACAAACAAGGTACAACAGCTCTGCTTCCAGCCCTGCACCGGGACACCTGTGTTGTCCCACTCATTGCCTGTGCTCGGTTTTAGGGTTCCCCTGGCTCAAGGCATCGCTGGGGTGAATCTCATTTCTTTTCCTCCCAGCTTTAGGGCCATGGGGCTGCAGAGGTGATGGTGTTCCTGGAGGGAAGCAGGAGTTCCCCACCAGTGCTTTGTACAGGGACACGGAGCGGTGATGTTCTTTGCATGCATGGGGAGGGCACAGCGTAGTGCTCAGAGCAGCACACACAGCGTCATGGCAGAGCTTTTCAGCTGTTGGGAAAAAGGCTGTAAAACACAATTCCCACCATAAGCAGCCCTGTGGGTCCGGGGTACATCAAATCGGGTATTTTGCCTCTGGCAGCAACCAAAACCTGATGTGCTAGTGGATGGTAAACCCTCAACTAATCCCTCTAATTGTGTAATACCACAGCCTGCGAGGACGTTTTTTCTGATCCCATTAATCTTTGCTGTGAAGGAAAGGCTTCTGTAACCAGATCCATAGCCTGTAACCCCCTGGTCATTCCCATAACCTAAATATTCAGCTTTCTTTAGCCACCCCCTGTTATTGCAGGTTAGCAGGAGGGAGGGAAAGATGCTGCCTGCAGCCTTTAAACCCCCCAAAAAACAAGGCATAGCATGAGTCCATGCATCCCAAATGGAGATGGGCAGCATCCCAATAGGAGATGGACAGCACCCCTGTGCTGCTTGCCTGCACCCCACCTGCCCTCCAGCTCCATGAGCATCGCATTCGTACAAAGGGAAGGAAAGGAAGCACGGGAGGGAGGAGGAGAGGGTGTTTCTGGTATTGAGCAGCAGTGCAGGGCCATTTCTCTCGGCAGCTGACAGTGTAAATGCATTTCCTGGCAAGCAGCTCGCTCTGTATTAAAATTCTTGATGAAGATTATTAAAGTGTGTTTATGAAAAGCCTGCGAGTGCTTCTTGGACTCTGAGCTGGCTTTTCAAAATGAGATGTTTGGGTGCGGGCTGAGCGCTCGTGGGTTATTGAATCCAGCCTGCCCCAGCCCCAAGGCAAGGGGTGCAGCTGCCCATGCAGGCTGTGCAGCCCCTCGCCATGCCCAAGGCATTGCTGCAAAGACACTTGGGAGTGTTGCAAAGTTTAAGGAAATGCTCTTGACCCCCTGAGCCCAGCTTGGGCTGCCGAGGTGTGATGGGAGATGTGAGGCCATGCTCCAGCCCCAGTGGGGATTATAGGACTGGAGCAGTGCACCCTGCTGTTAGTGCTGGCAGAGCTTTGGGAGGTGTCTCTGCACTGGAGACAGAGCCCTCCTGTGCCACACACAGACAAGCATCCCACCCACTGTGCCAGCAACTCCGCCGACACCTCGAGGTCCCCCAGCACCACCTACCCACCTGCATGCACACACGCATGCACAGATGCATGCACACCATGTAATCCTTTGCACACGCATGCAGATGCACACACAGCTTCATACACACCCCTTGCACAAATGCTCATGCAAAATGCATGCACACCCTTTGCACACACACACACATGCTGCACGCACACCTCGTGCACACCACGAGTGCCTGGGGCAGCAGCTTTGGCCGGGGGCTTGGCTCACTTTCCTGCATGCTTTCCCCTTCCAGCCTCAAGCAGGATTTTTAACATGGGAGACCAGGTTGTATATCTAAATATATGTCCTTTAAAAAAAGACGTTTCCAAGAACAATGGTGGAAGCAACCCAAAAATGTGCTAAGGAGGACGAATGCATCAGGACCGGAGTCCAAGCAAAATATCGGAAGGGTGAATCAGAAAGGAGGGGAAAAAAATAGGAACGTATGGAGCTTTTAAAAGTTGGAGATTTCCCCCCCCCCCCCCTCCCCCCCCCCTTTTTTTAATGTTAATGGCAGCTTTTCAATTTGAGCTTCGAGTGCTGGAGAAATGTGTCAACTGCTGCTGCCCCCAGCCCTATTTCGGAGGGGTGCAAAAGCATTGTTGTGGTGACACGTTCAAGATGGTTTCAATCCGACCCCCCTTTTAGCCGTTGCAAAAACGTCTCTGCTATTATTGTTATTAATTGGGCTCATTAATTTGTGTCCTGCGCTTTCCTTCAGCTCTTCTGTCTCTGTGCAGAGTGATTCCCCCGGTGGTGTTTGATTAGTGGGGCTAATTAGAGCGCGCTCCCATGGGTTGGTATCAGCCGTAGCTCCCCAGTCCCTCTCAGCTGCAATTAGAAACAACTCATAGAATCATTCAGGTTGGAGAAGACCTCTCAGATCCCCAAATCCAACCCCAGCCCACCCCACTGTGCCCACTGCCCACATCCCTCAGTGCCACATCCCTATGGTGCTGGGACACCCCCAGGGACAGTGACCCCACCACCCCATGTGCAGCTGTGCCAATTAGTGGGGAGTGATTTATGGCAGCTTCTCAAAGGGTGAAAGCTTAAATCTCTCTATAGGAAAGTCAGGTGTGCACTAACCTATAGGAAACCCATGGGGTGAGCAGATGGCGCAAAACCAACGTGAGTGATGGTGAAGTTATGAGGACAGGGACAGCCTGTATCCTATGGGCACAGCACTGCTTTGTCGTGGTGTATGATCGTGAGCACACCTCACCTCTTGGGTTTGCTCCTTTCTTTAGGACTGGCTCTGCCCCTTTGCTTGCCTGGAGCTCTCTGAGCCCAGCTCCCATCTTAGCAGAGGTTGCAGCCTAAGGAGGACTGATTGCAGAGGGAGAGACCATAAAACAAAATAAAGAAAAGCAATAAAATCTTGGGTTTGATTGCACGAAACAGGAAGAAAATCAGTTCTCCAGGCCAATCAGGATGGCCCAGGCAGAGGTGGGATCACTCCCAACTTCATACTCGGTGACTGCAGCATCCGTCAGGGGTACAGACAATCTGCGTCTCATTAATCATTCCATATAAACAGAGGGGGACTCTGTGGAGCAGAGCGGTGTCGCTGGATGGATGGCCTGCTCTTGGAAAATAAACATTTCCAACACTGCCCCGGCGTTTATTTTTGCAGGATGCCTTTGCTGGGCTGCAGTGCTTTGCTGACAGCGGGACATGCAATGCCCTGGGACACCCCAGGCCCATCCCAGGAGGCCTGGAGTGATGCAGGGTGAGAAATGCCCCCATAGGATGGTATTTTTGTGGAGAAATTGGGTCTTTTCTTTTTTTCCCATCTACAAAAGGCTGCCAGGTGCAGGCTGGGATCCGTGCTCACCCAAACATGCCTTTAATTCTGATTTATTAAGATGGTTATTGTATACATGATTAGAAACATATTCCGGGAGATTTAAGGGCCTCGGAGCAGACGTGCAGCCATTACAGAGCTGTTAATCCTCTATAAATATGCTTTTAATCATGCCAGTATTTAACATTCGATAACTGTCCTATTAAATGTAACATATAGCTGGTGGCTTTGATAGCAAGAATGACAAGCTATTACTCTTTCCCACAGGCTCACTGACTTCTGCTGCTGAGGAAATAGCCCCAAACCCACCAGTGGACACTCACCCCAACCCTCACCCTCCCACCCCAAGGCTCCCAGTTGGTGCTTGGACCATCCTGCACGAGGAGCATCAGCAGGAGAAGGATTTGCTGCAGGCTGTGGCAGGTGAATGTCTTTTCACAGCTGGAAGGAGCCTATAGGGATCACCAAGTCCAACTCCTTTTGTGGCTGCCTGCTTGTTCCTTAGCATCACTCAGTGCATCTTCTGCCTTTGCTCTGCAGGGGCAGAGCTGCATGCGGGTATCAGTTCTGACATCAGGAAGAATAAATTCCATGAGCAACCCATATCTTGGGACTTTGCTTCTGGACAGAAGGAAGCAAGCACACCCCATACACTCAGTAGGTTATGAATGACATAACGTGGGCAGGTTCCCATGCGGCAGTTCCCCGGGGTGGGCAGACTATGGGATAAAGCAGGTTAAATGTCACTCTGTGACATTATTTTGGCTGGAAAATGCTCCCCAGCTCACCCCAGCACACCACTCATCCCATACATCCCACAGAGCTTGGGGAAAAAAGGGCGGCTGCCCTATGCAATGCAGGAATCCCAGCATGAAATGATGTCTGTGGCACTGCTGGGTCCATGCCAAGGGCTGAGGTATCCCCGTCTGCCTCTGCTGTTGTGCTTCCTTTGTTGATGGTTCTGCAAATTGATGCTTTTGTCCCCAAAACCGCCCGGCTGTCCCTTGTCCGGGGCAGGACAAGGGGCCATTCTTCATGTAGAACAGTTGCAGATCTCATGGTGGGGAGTTGGCCTCCAGCCATCGCCTCCCACCACCCTCCACACCTCGGTCACAGCTGGGCCATGCCATCCATTGAGAGTGGCCCAAGGAGTGAGGGTTAAGGCCCCCAGCACTCCCAGCTCCGTTTCCAGCACCTCACCCCATGCCTCGGTGCCTCTCCTCATGCTCTGAGCCAGGCAGGCACTTGGAGCAGGAGCTGTTTGCTTTGGCTCACAGCAGGCTTTGTGCAGCCGCCGGCCAGCTTTCCACAGCCCACCCTATGGACATCCCTCCCTGAGCACCTACCTGGGCCGCCGGCACCGCCGCATATTTTGGCTGTGCTGTGCTGTTTCCGTGCCCGACCTCCCCCTGAAGATGTCAGCAGGGGGGGCTGCGAGGACCTGCCACCCCCTGCCCATCTCCCTGTGAGCCACCATTTCCAGCCCTGGAATATTCCCTGCCTCTTTTTGCATCATCCTCTGTGGGCTGGGAATGTGGATGCAGGCAGCTGCGTGAGTGAGGATGCTCAATGTGGAAAGAAAAGGGAAAATAAATCACAGCTGTGACTTTTAGCCCTTTACAGTCAAAATAATGCAGGATCTGAGAGGGGGCAGAGGCACAACTTGGTGCTGCTCACCTTCCCCAAGCACAATGCTTTCGGAATCCTGAATAGATGTTTTCATCACATCGAAACCTGCCTGCAAAATGCTGTCTGGCAGAACTCTATTCAGCTGGAAAAACACCGGCTCGCTCTCGCTTTGAGTTATCTCTATGGACCTCATACAAAGTCTCATTTATTCGCTCCCTTTTCGGATGGCCTCCACTTCTCCATCTCCAGGCGTTCACAAATCACAATTTGCATCTCCAGCATCAGCGCTCAGCAAGAACTCTCTGTTTCATTTTGCTTCTGTTGCTGCCGTTTCTTCTGCCTTTTGATTCCCTCTTGGACGTCTTTGAGCTTTTTGCTGACTCTGAGAGCTAGAAAAGTGCTTTTTTTCTTTAGTGCTTCAGATGCTAATGAGATTTTTCAGCCCCAGCACATGAAATCAAGCAAGCATTTGGTGTCTGTCAGCTCCCAATGAACTTATCTGCACTGCAGTAGGGCTGGCTGTGTTTAGGGCTATAGCACAGCAGCACAAAGTCATTGTTATCCAATGCTGTGCTATTTCTGTCCATGCTGGTACCTGGAGGGACAATTCTGCCCACTCCAACTTAGTGTTTTCCTGGGAGAAATCTGAGTGCAAACAAAACAAGTCATTACATCCATCTAGGGACATCTGGGGAGGTTCATTTTTTTGCCGAGTGCAAAATGCTTTGACAGCTTCGTTCAGTTTTCACTTAGTTTATATCTCTGCTAAAAGAGCAGTGTTGCACTGCACAGCTGCTCAGGGAATGGGGGGTCACCATCCCTGGGGATGCTTCATAACCATGGGGATGTGGCACTGAGGGACATAGGCATGGTGGGCTGGGGTTGGACTCAGTGATCTTGGAGGTCCTTTCCAACCTTTATGATTCTATGATTCTGTAACTCCATGTGCTGCTGTCTGCAAACCAGGCCTTGGGCTGCTTTGGGCTGGGACTGTCTCCATCAGTGCTGGGCTGTGTGGGGGCTGTTTGAATGGGAAACCTTCCCTAGAAAACCCCTCCTGGCTTCAGCTCGTCCTTACACCTCCTTCAGAGCCTCGTATAGCTTCAGTCTGCTCCTAATGAAAGCAAGTCAAACCCTGCCTGCTACCTACCACCCACAGGCAGTCAGTCCACCAGGCCCAATCTGGGCAGGGTTAAACCTACCCTTAACGCTACCGGCCCCTATAAAGAGTCTGACAACAAACCCCCCCCACCCCAAAATCATGAAGGACATCTATCCTTCTTCAGCATCTCCACCTTTCTGGTGCTCCCTGGTACCAAGAGATGGAAGTGCCCAAAGAAGGCCCCAAGATTTCTTCATTCCAATATCATTTTCCCTCCTTTGCCTTCGTTAAACCGCAATGCACCCTTCGGTGTGAGGAAATGGCATCCACGTTCCTCTTTTACTGCGCACGAACTATTCGGTGATTAAGAAAACGGGGGAGCTGGGGGCATTTATTCTTGACCTTGGGGAAGGCAGGAGGCTTATAAAAGCTCTAAGTGCTGCAGAAATTACGAGGCAATTAAAAATCAGGGCCAGAGCTGGGCCTGGGGCAATAAAAACAAGAGGAACTGATGTCAGCCCCGTGCAGGGCGTGGGGACTCACAACCTGTTCAGCCCCAGCTGGAAATGCAGGAGTGTTTATCTCAGTGTTTACCAAAGCTGAGCTTGGCTTTCCTGAGCTTCCAAGGGCCAGTGAACCCCAAAATCAATGGAGATGCCAGTGTGAATTAGTAGGGTGCGTTTTCTAATTGCAGTGCTTGTTTCCTTTGGATCTGGGTGTTTCCAAGAGCAGAAACTGATGTCCTCAGGTGAGGCTGTGCCAGACCCAGGGAGGTGGTGGAGTCCCCATCCCTGCAGGGAGGGTGGATGTGGTACTGAGAGACATGGGCAGTGGGCATGAGATGGCTTGGTGATTGGAGATGAACCCGGTGGTCTTTTCCAACCTTAATGATCCTGTTCTCTTCTATGACCAGTGGTTGGGTTTTTCCTTCAGGTGTCAATGACTTCTTGTGCAAACCTCTCGAGTTCAAGTGTGTGATGGCGGGGAACGAATGCTGCTCTCTGAGTTCTCTTAGGAAAGTCCCAGAAAGTGTCACCTGGCTCTTAGGCCACGCTGAGAACATTTTCCCATGTCCTCTGACCAGCTGTAAAACAGGACAAGACCAAAAAAGGAGAGTTGCTCAGTCTGCATTTGCTAAGCTCTCACCCAGCAGGTTTGCTCAGGTTTGGTCGTGTGTTTGCTGGTCTGCACTGGAGTGCTGGCAGGATGAGAGCAATGTGGGTCTATTTCTTTGGCATAGAAAGGGTCCAGAACAAACCCCAGCTCTGGCCCAAATGTCCCAAGAGGGTCCTGGCCACTGTGAGCAGCTCCAGTTGGAAGAAAACTCCTCAAACCAGATGGGAGATGCTGAGAACAGTGCAGACCAGAAACCCCATTTCTCCATGCAGATCTCAGTTGGATAAACACCAGCCATGGAGGCATTTTGCAACACCGTGCAGCGTTTCAAAACGTGCTCTGTGTGTTGCAGTGGGGCGGCAATCTTTCCGTGGCAGGATTGCATTGCATTCAAGGGAAGAGGGCTGGGGCTGCACGGGGTCATGCTGTGTGTCAGTGCAGCGCACAGCTGGCTGGAAATGTGGTAAAGCATTGCATTTTGGGGGTGTTGGTGCTTAGTGGGACAGCTGTGCCATGGCAGAGCTGGGAGCTGAGCCTCAGTTCCCGACTGCCACCCGCTGTTCCTCTTCACTGTGTGCTCACATGCAGGGGATGCTGGTACAGACAGCCTTGGCTGCAGCATGGAGACGTGGCGATGCTTGCACCAGGAAAACCCAAATGTGCAAGTGGGAACCACAGGCAGCCCACACTCAAACGGGACTGCAGGGGCCCTTTTTGGTGTTGAAGCACTCTGCAATATGGTAGCCCCAATGCACGGCCCCTCCACTGCCAGCCCCTCGCCCCAGGCTCTTGCAGCTCTGTTTTTACGGGCAGCTCGTTAGCTTCCCTGCTCATTCAGTTTAGGTTTGCTGGCTTTCACTGGCATTTCCCTCCCTGTAAAACAAGAATGCACAAACACAGGGAGAGGGGTCCCAGCAAGGAGGGTGCACACGGGGAGCAGTGGGTCTGGGTTACCCCTAGGGCTGGGAGAGAAGGAACAGAGGGATTTACCTGATGCCCTCACTGCCTTTAGCCCTTCCCATTCACCAGATACTCTACTTCTCTCCTGTTTCAAAGGCTGCATTAAAATCCCAGGCCCTACCGAGAGTGGCGTGGTTGAAGGTATGAAATCCAGCCTCGCTCCTTTGTTTCCTGAATGATTTTCATCCCAGCTCATGCTATCAGATTGGCTTTTCTTTTTTCTTCCCCTTTTTGCATTTTATGAATGAGTGTAATCCTTCAGCAGGAAGGGAGGTGTCAGCTCAGATGCTTTGGTCCTCATGTTTTGGTGGTCATTAATAACGCCTGCAGTGCTTTCTG
This sequence comes from Excalfactoria chinensis, assembly GCF_039878825.1. Taxonomy (NCBI): domain Eukaryota; kingdom Metazoa; phylum Chordata; class Aves; order Galliformes; family Phasianidae; genus Excalfactoria; species Excalfactoria chinensis. Next base: position 4,444,467 of record NC_092845.1, read on the forward strand.
GAAGTGCGAGCCAAAGGCTTGGGATGTAACAGCTTCCTAGTGGAAAAAGTGAGTTTCTTCCAAATCAAAAGGGCTCACAAAAACAACACCTGGTTTCTGATATCTTCTTTTCACTTCATTTCAAATGCTTTGCTCTGCTCTCGTAAAAAAGAAAGAAACGTGAGTGTAAAGCGTTATTGTACATCATTTGCCTTTGCCTTGTTTGAGGTGAGATTTTATATTCAGATCCGTATTTGTAATAGAGATGCCTGCTTTTAACAAGTCATTAGATACCAAAGGGAAATATTTGTGCCTGGTTAGCAGGGAGCAACGGCTCGCTGCCCAGATGGAGCATCCAATGGCACGCTGCCCAAATGGAGCACCGTGGCTATTTGTAGCTGAAAGGGAGGTTGCATTAAGTCTCGCTGGAGCCAGGCTGTGCCCAAACAAGGGGAGCAGAGCCTCACCCCCCCCTGCATGCCCCATCCTGGGTAATGGGGTACCCGAGCAGGGCTGTCTCCTTGGAGCCACGTTCCGCACCGTGCACACGGGAGCGATGCTCCCACCCGTGGATTCATTGCAGCTGTGTGCCTCCACCTTGTGATGGATCCCAGATGATTTCTCAGCCAGAGCAGTGCAGCCACTCGTGTTAGATTATAAACTGGAACTTTTACAGGCTGTATGTGGGGTTTGCGGCTTCCTTTCCCTCTCTCTGTCTCCGAAGTCCGTGTTTCTTAATAAATCATCCTCTAGCCTGAGCTGAGTCTTGCTGTTTTAAGTTTAACTAGCTTATTTTTTTGCTGATAAGCTGGACTTTGAATTCTTCCCAAGATCACGGGTTGGGGCCGGTAATATCGTGAAGGAGAGACTGTTAATCGTGATATATCACATGCCAATGGGAACGGCACGGAGCGCTTGCTACGAGCAGCTCGTTTTCCTTGTATCAGCATTTACAGGCAGAGCACTTGTATCTTGCAGAGGTGGTGGGAGGGAAGTCAGGTCTCCCACCAAATATGAATTATGTCTATTGTTGGAGCCAACTCAACAGAGTCGCAGAGCAGAGCTCTAAGGTATGAGCAAAGGGCAGGGGAAAAATGGGCACCAGTGGCAGGGAGATGTTCTGGTGTGTGCCTATTTCTTACACTGTGTTGGTGCAAGACTTTTTAAGGCTTTGATCCTGACTTCACTCCCAATTTCTTCTCTTCCCCAGTCCAAAGAAACCCAAATCCACCCAAGGTTGGGGCTGAAGGGTGGGGTGGAACAAAGCTGGAGTGAAGTATATCTGCTACACCCTCTCGCTCTCTTTTATTCTTCTTTGCCACCACCCTGACAGCAAATAAATTTCTGTTCTTGACAGCTCCAAGCAAACACATTACATTCTCAGATCCATCATGCTCTGATCCTTGTTCTCACAGCCAGTGACCAAGCTCCTTTCCCAGTATTACCGTTGACTTTGGCCAACTGCTCCCATGGCCATGCTGCTACACGGACATGTCTGCTCAGCACTCCTTGGAGTCCACAGCAAATCCCATCACATCCCATTGGGTTAATCCTCCAGAGGCCAGCGGAGGACATAGCACAGGTCATCCTTATCAGAGGAGCTTTTATCTGGCTCCTGCTCCTTTGCAGTGAGAGTGGGAGCTGGTCTGGGGCTCCCTGCAGTGAGAGCATCTTATTCAGTGCCCCACTGCTCCAGAGACAGTTCCCTGTGCTGCAGGGATCAGACAGCTTGTCGCATCGGAAAATCTTTTGCTGTGTGCCCAGCTGGGGGCTGGAGATCAGCCAGGGTCCCTCCGTGGGAAGGCAAGATGTGGAGACACGGTGAGGATGCACTCGGGGCTTTGCTCTCTTCATGGGAATCTGTCTCACTCTCCTTTTCCGTTTGTATTTTTATTATTATTATTATTATTTTGCCTTTTGGAGGCTATTTTGATTCAAAAAGATTCTGGTTTTTCTGGTCTGTAGTTCAGTTTTGTTTGTCTATAGGCTGTGTGCCAATGGCGTCTGCCTTGTCCCGGCTGCTTTAGTCATACAGTCACAGAGTCATTCAGGTTGGAAAAGACCTCTCAGATCATTGAGTCCAACCATACCGTGCCCACTGCCCACATCCCTCAGTGCCACATCCCCATGGCTCTGGGACACCCCCAGGGATGGTGACCCCCCACTCCCTGTGCAGCTGTGCAGTGCAACGTGAGGCCATTACCTCTCATCTTTGCCTTTTTGCAAAAGCCACCAATGCACGCAGCATGAAAACCCTTCTTCATTTTTGCAGGGAAAGACCATTTTGGCTGGCAAACCCCTCAGACGTGGGCTGTGCACCCTGCAGTCAGTCCTGTTGGCAGTGATGCTGGCAGCATCCTCGGTGGCTCTGAGCAATTTGCTGATCGGACGCATCCCACCGCCTTGCTACAGCATTGCTTTGTGGTTGAGCCTCTGGGGTGGACTCCTTGAAGAAAGGAGAGCTTCATCACATATCTGCTGATGGATGGGTGTGTATTTACCTTGGCCTTCCCATCTCATGGCTGCGGGTAGTTATCTGAGTGATGAATTCATCCATGTGAGGACCTTTGGATTGTGGGGGCAGAGGGGAAGCATCTATTACTTCAGTTTGGCACAGGGGGGGAAGGAATAACAGAGAGGAGCCGGGTGGTGGTTGCACATCAAAGCCCATTTCTTGGCCTATCTCCTACATTTCATCTGGCCGTGGCGAAATTGCGGGCACAAGGAGCTGTCTTGCACGTCCCAGCCTCGTGTCTGTGTCTGCAGGGGGAGAAAGGAATGTCTTGATTTCTGCATGCTGGGTGTGCTGTTCTCCTCCCTGCCTACCCTGCCAGGGATGCATTCTTGCAAGGCAGAGGGCCCTGGGATCCCTCAGCCCCGGGTCACTGCGGTGCCACCAGGAAGAGCATCAGGGCGTGTAGGCACTGCCAGCAGTGTGGGATCACTCGCTTTCCTCCTTCCCCCATCCTCAAAGCTCTCAGCATGTTCCCCATGAGGGGACCTTTTGCCAGCATTGTGCAACACCGGCTGTGTTATCCTTGAACTTTGCTCAGCCTTTATTCAGTGCCACCAGGGGAAAGAGCATTGCTGGTTCCCGGTGCGCATCGCTATCACAGCCCCGTGTCAGGCTTTGTTCTGTGTGCTGTCACCGTGTTGTCCCTGGGGCAGCCGGGCAGCATCAGCATAGCCCTCCATCCATCCAGCTCCCTCAGCCCCTGGCTGCCAGCAGAGCTGTCTCGCAGTGCTCCAAATGAGCACTGTGGCACAGACATGGGGGTGCACACGTATCAGGTGACAGCATCCACCTCCCCAACACTGGTGGGTTTGGCTCTCCAAACTCTGCCTGTAGGTATCACACGTCAAACCGGGGTGTCTTTTGTGCTGACTCAAGTAGAAACTGGGAATTCCCCCTCCAGCCTCAACCCAAATGGGAGTGGGAAACACAAGACCCCTACAGACCCCTTTCTATGCCCAATTAACTCATGCATCCCCTCCCTGCCTGCCCAGCAGCCGCCACAGTGCATCTCTTGTGTGCAGACGGCCGTCCTCACCGCGGTGCGGTGCGCTGCTCCTCGTGGGGCGGACAATGGCGTGGGCATGAATGGAGAATGCTCTCCTCTGTGGGGCTGACAACAGCACTCTGTTCCCGGGCAAGTTGTCCTCAGGCTCCTGGGCACGTAGTGCTCCCACCCCACACAGCCCCTGCTGTGATCCCACTGCTTGGCTGCTTGAGTTTCCTTACTGCTCCTCCGAAATGCCATGTGCTGAAAAGACTGGAGGAGGTGAAACCATCTCAGCCAACTTGACAGAGCAGAGAGCCCAGATTGGCCGCAAACCCTCAGGGCACGGTGGGTTTCAGCATTTTCTCATGGCAAGTTCTGGGTGTTGTTGAGAAGTAGAGTACAAATTGGATGTGGGAGTCTAAGGTGGAAGTGAGGGGAAACACAGACTTTGAATGACAGAATATGTGAATTGACGGAGCCCTTTTCTCCCTTTCCTACATTTCTTTAAATGAAGTTTTAAGGAATGTCCAAACACAGACGACTTCAGCTCAAATGGAATTTTATCTCCCCCCTCTCCCCAAATTTATGAGCCACTTAAGAAGAGAAGGCAGCAAGAAGAAACTGAAAGCCAGATGTAACCATAGCATTAGATGGCTTTTAGCTCAGTGTCCGATTGCGTAGGGGCTCTCACTGAGAACTTGGAGGTTTCTCCAATATCTGTAATGGGGCATTGAGGCAGCTGTGAACTTTTGGTCACTTGGTGCCTGGGCTGCTGCCCATCTCCAATGGGAGTGTCTGACCATCTCGTTCAACTCTTGCTATCAGCTGCTGGAATGAGGAAAAGGGAGCGGGCAGAAATTCCATGGAACAACGCAGGCAGCACAGGGGGCACATCCTGAAGGCACAAAGAGTGAACTGATAAGCAGTGCCCCATGCACACAGCCTCATACTGGCACCAGCTAATCTGCAAGCACAAGCCCACCTTTATGCCTTCTGCCTTTGCTCCCAAAGGGACCAAACTCCCTGGTCACTAACACAGGGGTGTCCATGCACAGGCCAGGCAGAGCAGCCCCTCCTATCCCCCTGCCCTGCACCCCCATACAGCATTATGTCCTGGTGCTCTCCAGCATGTTTAACTCCACTCTGTGTTTTGCCAGAGCCTGTTATTAAGAAATAAGGCTCTGCCTTTTTATCATTCCTCTGAGCGTCTGTCTGATGTCATTCTGTCTGGCAACCAAGCGATCAAAAAGGAGCTCCCCTGGGAGAAATTTCTCAAACAAACAGCCAGCAAGAAAAAAATAATACCCCATTAAATATAATAAAACACAAGAAACTACAGAGCCTCCCTGATAAATGGAAAGGCTGTGTAACCTAGACTGCAAACACACAAAACTTCTCCTACCACCCTGAGCAGGGTGGCTGCATGCACTGTGCTCACCTGGGTGATTTTCCTTAACCAAATCTGTGTCGCAGCCTGGCCTCACGTCAGCAGCAGTTCTGGCTCTTTCTGTTTTTAAGCAGATTGGGTTTTCACTCTCGTATAAAGCGCACGCAAAGCAAATTCTGGCTCTGCTCCTACAT